>NC_067248.2:214265599-215515599 GCF_019359855.2 Lolium perenne | reverse complement strand
ATCTATATCCTTATATTTTTGCATCTCACAAAGTTCAAATTTTTTATTAAAGTCAAAAGCGACATCTTCAGTACTAACAGCAGAAAATTGCTCTTTAGTAACAAGATTTAATAAAGCAGGTTTGATTTCATAGAAAGCTGCTTCGGGAGCAGGTGGACCAATAGGTGTACAAATAAAATTATTGTTGTTGGTGCTATGTAATATCCTAGAACTTAGGGCTAACGAAGGGTAGAACTAGAAAAGGGATGTGCACTTCATCGCAAAACGGGGGGAATTTTCATGCTTTATTAAACAAAACCTAAGAGGGATCGATGTTTCTCTCTCGTTGCTATTAGGGTTAGGGCAAGGAGAGTGTGATGAATTTCAACATGACCTATTTTGAAACTGTTATCACCAGATTTTGGTCAAATCAGGAAGTGGGCCGTAAGGGAGATGGGCTTGGAAGATTACACGTGGAAGATCTCTGAAGCGGCCTTGTACGAAGAGTTTGGGCTAGATTGCCCGTGTATCTTTAATTATAGTAGATTACATCTTAGATTAGAAGATAGAGTTTTACCCGTGCACGGTTAGGTGCACGCCTGAATTAGAAAGTCCGCTGGACTATAAATATGTATCTAGGGTTTATGGAATAAACAACAACACACGTTCAACCCAAACAAACCAATCTCGGCGCATCGCCAACTCCTTCGTCTCGAGGGTTTCTATCCGGTAAGCGACATGCTGCCTAGATCGCATCTTGCGATCTAGGCAGCACAAGCCCCACGTTGTTCATGCGTTGCTCGTACTGAAGCCTTGTTGATGGCGAGCAACGTAGTTATCATAGATTTGTTAGGGTTAGCATAGTTCTTCGCGTAACATGCTAGCGTAGTGCAACCCTTGCATATCTAGCTGCCCTCACACCTATCTTAGTTGTGGGGGCGGCACCCCGCTTGATCATCATTGAGTAGATCTGATCCGTTACGATTGCTCCTTGTCCTGCAAGGATTAGTTTAATATCTGCAATAGTTAGGCCTTACAAAGGGGTGGAGGATCCAGCGGCACGTAGGGTGTCGTTCGCAAGTCCTAAACAGGATGTTCCGGGGATCAACTTCGTGTTGGTTTTTAGGCCTTGTTTAGGATCGGCTTACGATCACCGTGCGTGGCCGCGAGGCCCAACCTGGAGTAGGATGATCCGATTATGCGGTGAAAACCCTAAATCGTCGTAGATCTCATTA
Organism: Lolium perenne; assembly: GCF_019359855.2. NCBI lineage: Eukaryota > Viridiplantae > Streptophyta > Magnoliopsida > Poales > Poaceae > Lolium > Lolium perenne. The sequence goes on along the minus strand of NC_067248.2, from coordinate 215,514,385 downwards.
GCTTTATCTTGATCAAGCAGGACCACCATATATTCGTGCACCCCGTACGAATCATGGGTGGATCGGCTCTCTGAGCCGATTCACAGGATAACCTGAGAGCCGATCGAGGCTCGTATTTAATGTTTACGTGTATGCCATGCAGGAAACTAAGCGAGGCATCTCCATCACCTTCCTGACCAGGTATAGGTCAGGTGGCACGCCCTTGCACCCAGCATCGGACGTGTGACCAGAAGTGCTTTGTGGGCCATCGCTCGGAGGGACCTCAGCCAGCCGCAGCTCTAGGTTGTTCCCGGCTCTACAGTGTTGACAGCCGCTGCCCGCCGGTGGGTTTTGGCAGGCAACACATTCTGGCACGCCCGGTGGGACTATCTTCTACATCAACCACATCGCCATCTACATCTGAGATGGCGGACGGCACGCCAGTCACCTACGAGGAGCTGCCCGACGAGCTCAAGAAGAGGTATGACGAGATCAAAGTCACCCTCGAAGCCGACCTCATCGGCTCTTTTCAGAGAACCCGTTCCCATGGCATCAGATGGAAGGGGTTCTCAACGCAAGGTGCACTCGATGGGATAGACCTCTCTGCCCCGTCAGAGGAACGCACCAGGTCCCTGCGGCAGGAGATCAACTACTTGGTGGCTCACTCGCTTCACCGTCACTCTGAGAACCTGGTCAACACGTTGGAGCGTGTCGCTCTTCGCGTGATCCAGGAGATCATGAGGCACCAGTACTCGCCGTCAGGACCAGCTCTCGGGACACATCAAGGAGAGTTGCCACTCCAGTCCTGTCCACCGCTGCCATATGCGTTGGCAGCACCAGAAGTGCCGGCTACACCGGCATTCGTCGTCTACAAGATCGGTGGTGACCCTAGTGACTACCAGTTCTTGCCTGAGGCGCCTAAGGAGACCCCTCACGGATACACGTGCATGTATGTGCCAGATTGTGGCAACTGGGCACTCACAAACCAGGCCACAACATCAGGGACTTCTGGGAAAACAGGAGGAACGTCAGCGACAGAGCTTGAGAAGCAGACGTGGCTAACTAAGTACGCCACCCCGACGAACCTCCAGAGCCCAGCTCCTGCAGTTGGCTCAGAGCTGGAAAAGCAAGCATGGCTGGCTAAGTACGCCACCCCGGCGAATCTTCAGAGTTCAACTCCTGCAGCCAGCACAGCGGATCAGATCAGTACTATACTGAGAGACCAGTTCGGCATGGTGCCGAAAAGGAGGGCAATCGGCTATTCCAAGCCGTACCCCGACGAATACGAGATGATCCCGCTACCACCCAAATATCGGCTCCCTGATTTCTCCAAATTCAGTGGATCAGATGGCTCCAGCTCCATCGAGCACGTCGGCCGATATTTGGCGCAACTAGGACCGGCTTCAGTGTCGGATCAGCTACGCGTGAGGCTCTTCTCACAGTCCCTCACGGGATCGGCTTTCGGGTGGTACACCTCTTTGCCACCAGACTCCATCCGGACTTGGAAGCAGTTGGAAGAGCAGTTCCATATGCAGTACCATTCAGAGGCTTCCGAGTCTGGCATTGCCGATCTAGCACAACTACGTCAGAAGCGCGGAGAAACTGTGACAGAATACATCCAGCGCTTCAGGAATCTTAGGAACCGATGTTATTCGGTTCGTATAACTGAAAAGGAAGCAGTCGAGTTGGCAGTAGCAGGCCTTGCATCATAGCTCAAGGACATGGCCTCCCAAGCAGATTATCCCTCACTGGCGCATATGGTTCAGAAACTATCGGCATATGAACAGTGCCACCCGGACCTGTACCAAGACAAGTTCAAGCGTGCAGTGGTCCTGGTCGATGCAGAGGAAGACGAAGTTCCTGCGGGAGACCAAGAGGTAGCGATGGCTGAATGGACTCGGGGAGGAACCCCCGTGCCCTGCAAATGGGTAAAGCCACCAGGCCCACCCAGGGGATTTGATTTTGACGTGACCAAGACTGAGCAAATCTTCGACCTCCTGCTCAAGGAGAAACAGTTGACGATTCCTGAAGGTCTCAAATTCCCCACAGTGCAAGAGCTGAACGGAAAGCCATACTGCAAATGGCACAACTCGCTCTCCCATGCCACCAACGACTGCAGGGTATGGCGTCAGCACATCCAAGCGGCGATAGAAAAGGGGCGTCTAATTTTCAACCAGTACGCCATGAAGGTCGACACCCAGCCCTTTCCCGCCGTTAACATGGTGGAGTGCACTTACCCTGAAGGTTGCCAGCCAGGATCCTCGTTCAGCATCAACATGGTAGGACCTGGGAACCACTCTGGCAAAGATGGAGACGAGGGCAGCTGCTCTCATAGCAAGGACACAGAGGAGGCCGCTCCACGCGATCGGCTCCGTCATGATGGCAAGCGCTACGTCACAGAGGGAGAGGTGAAGAACATAAGATATCAGCGACCCCTCTCTGATCACCTCCTCAACAAATATGTGAGTCAGTATGACCAACGCCGACGGTCCAGCTATGATGATGAAGGAGATCGTCTGGCTATAGAAGCCAGAAGACATCGTCGGCACGATCGCGATGAGGAGGAGCACGAGCGCCGTGCCACGGAAAGATCAAGGGAGCAAGATGACAACGCCAGGCACTGGGACTGCCCCTTCTTCAGACACTGCTGGGATTCAGGAATGAGCCGATTGCCCACAATCGGCAATTGCCCAGAATGCAACCAGAAGAAGAAGGAGGCAGCCAACGTGTCTGTGTTCAAGCGCCTAGGGCCTCTCCCGCCACAAAGCAAACGTGCTGAGTCCCCTCGGTGGGCAGATCTCGAGGATTCCGAAGACGAGGGACAAGAAGAAGAAGACAGGTACCACCGTCCAAGGTGGTGCCCTGACGGACTCAGCCGTTCACAAAAGCGCAGGGTTCAGCGATTGCGCGGCCTGGAGGAAGCCGAAAGGTTATACCTGCATACGCTAAGGAAGGCACGGCCTGATCTGGCCGCGAAAGTTCAGCGAACCCTGGATGAAGAGGGTCGTCCACGGAAAATGGAATGGCGTCCCAAGCAGAAGAAAGCCGATGATGAAACATCGGCTGGTACAAATATGGTACTCGTCCTTCCGACGGAGTTTAGTACTCCACGATTCTACGATGCACTCAAGGTGGACGACAGCAAGCGCATAAAGTCAGAGGTTGGGTTGGTTTTATCCAGCCTGACCGAGTAGCAAGAACATACTAATGAGCAAACAAGGCGAGGCTGATCCTTGTGATCGGCCCCATAAATTATGAAGGAGCATTACAGAACCTTCAGTCAGCACTCTAATGGATACGGAGGCCGATTCCAGCAATCGGCCAAAATTATGTTCACCCCATATTCAGCACATATTCTGCTTGTGTTCAGCAACGATCCACTGGGCAGCGGCCACGTCGGCAGATGAAAGTCAGCATGAATCCTTACGGAGCCGACGTGCAAGTGCAGTGCCCTGACTAACCATAGAAGCCGATATCTGCAGTCATTTGGCAGATTCGGCTCGGGGGGCATGCAGTCAGATGAACATGTGCAGATAAATGTGTGTAAACATGCGTGCAGTGAAACATTGGGGGCCGATTAAGAAAATCGGCCAAATAAAAAAAAATTTGCGAAGCCGATGCGCAGCCATCGACTCTAGTACAGTTACACAAGACCAAGACCTACTGGCTATGTGCTCAAGTTTTACATCAATGTCGACGTTCAGTAGAAGAAAGCTGATCAGCGACCTATGCATCCTCGCCGGTATTCTTGCCTTGATTAAGGCTCGGGGGGCAGCTCGCCCTAAAAATTCTTTGGAGAGCCGATTTTGATGGAATCGGCTGATTCTGCATTACGATTCGGTGGCCGATGGTGGCACATGTGGTTGGCTCACTACTGTTCTCGCCTTGATGAAGGCTCGGGGGGCAACGGACTACATAGATATTCGGTTCTTAAGAAACCGATTGGAGTTGCATCGACCGACCCTGCATCGTGATCCTCTCTGAAAGCAGTTCCGGTTGCGAAAGAAGATTGCTGAAGCTATGGAGAGGAATCTGTAAAGGAGGCCGTCGGCTTTTACAGATTTTGGACTGTCCTGTCGCTGCAAAGGGACTGGATTCTCAAAAGAGCCGATGAGCAGTCATCGGCTAAGGGATTGCGAAGAATTATGGTCAGATATCAAATCGCAGCCTGAAATTGAGAAGTGCTTGACCGACGGACTAATTGACATGAGAGTCCGGCTTCATGGGCGTCCAAAAGAAAAGAAATCCGATACGTTGCTATCGGTCTTGGCGAGACAGGCGAAAGGAATGAAATTGGGTTGATTGAAAGGACAATTTCATTAATTCAAAGGAGCGGCTTTACAAGAAAGAGCCGATGGCTCTCAAAAGAGGGATTTGGTGCCTAGTGCACTGCTACTACCAGCCCTATTCTACTAGTCGTCGCTGTCCTCGTCGTCACCGCCGTCGATGTCGTCGGCGCTGCTCCCAGGAAGCTCCTCGTCGCTGCTGCCCCAGCCCTTGGCCGGAGCCTCTTCCTCCTCGTCATCATCATCATCCTCGCTGTCTGCCCAGGAGCGGAAGCGCTTGGTTGGCGGGTACCCTGCGGAAGAGGAAGATTCATCTTCCTCCTCTTCTTCTCCTTCTTCGTCGTCATCTTCGTCCTCGCTGTCCGCCCATATGCGGGAGCGCTTCTTCGGCGGGAGCTTGACGGAGGGGGAGGCCTTGGCCTTCGCTACTTCTACTTCTTTCTTCTCATTATCGGAGGAGAGGGGGTTCACCTCGGAGTGAAGGTTGTCCTCGTTCTTCTTCTTCGGCGAGGATTGGAGGGGAAGGCCCGAGAGAGAAGAGGAAGAGGAAGACATTGCTACAGGAGGAGAGGGTTTTTGGGTGCCGATAGCTGGAACAGAGGAAGGGGATGAAGATGGCTAATCAATCAGCACAGTTAAATAAAGAGAAGTCTGGTGGAAGTTTAATGCCATTGCAGTCTCCGAGGAAGTGATGCCAAAGCTATCGAATTTTGCAGAGAAGCTGAAAAGACAGGGCATCATGATGAAGAATACTGCGACAGGTCTGCTCTGCCACGACATGACCCTTCGAAGGAGAAACAGAGTGGTTTTGAAATTATCATTGCCAAAACCAGGGGGGCATGTGTTATCACCAGATTTTGGTCAAATCAGGAAGTGGGCCGTAAGGGAGATGGGCTTGGAAGATTACACGTGGAAGATCTCTGAAGCGGCCTTGTACGAAGAGTTTGGGCTAGATTGCCCGTGTATCTTTAATTATAGTAGATTACATCTTAGATTAGAAGATAGAGTTTTACCCGTGCACGGTTAGGTGCACGCCTGAATTAGAAAGTCCGCTGGACTATAAATATGTATCTAGGGTTTATGGAATAAACAACAACACACGTTCAACCCAAACAAACCAATCTCGGTGCATCGCCAACTCCTTCGTCTCGAGGGTTTCTATCCGGTAAGCGACATGCTGCCTAGATCGCATCTTGCGATCTAGGCAGCACAAGCCCCACGTTGTTCATGCGTTGCTCGTACTGAAGCCTTGTTGATGGCGAGCAACGTAGTTATCATAGATTTGTTAGGGTTAGCATAGTTCTTCGCGTAACATGCTAGCATAGTGCAACCCTTGCATATCTAGCCGCCCTCACGCCTATCTTAGGTGTGGGGGCGGCACCCCGCTTGATCATCATTGAGTAGATCTGATCCGTTACGATTGCTCCTTGTCCTGCAAGGATTAGTTTAATATCTGCAATAGTTAGGCCTTACAAAGGGGTGGAGGATCCAGTGGCACGTAGGGTGTCGTTCACAAGTCCTAAACAGGATGTTCCGGGGATCAACTTCGTGTTGGTTTTTAGGCCTTGTTTAGGATCGGCTTACGATCACCGTGCGTGGCCGCGAGGCCCAACCTGGAGTAGGATGATCCGATTATGCGGTGAAAACCCTAAATCGTCGTAGATCTCATTAGCTTTATCTTGATCAAGCAGGACCACCATATATTCGTGCACCCCGTACGAATCATGGGTGGATCGGCTCTCTGAGCCGATTCACAGGATAACCTGAGAGCCGATCGAGGCTCGTATTTAATGTTTACGTGTATGCCATGCAGGAAACTAAGCGAGGCATCTCCATCACCTTCCTGACCAGGTATAGGTCAGGTGGCACGCCCTTGCACCCAGCATCGGACGTGTGACCAGAAGTGCTTTGCGGGCCGTCGCTCGGAGGGACCTCAGCCAGCCGCAGCTCTAGGTTGTTCCCGGCTCTACAGTGTTGACAGCCGCTGCCCGCCGGTGGGTTTTGGCAGGCAACAGAAACTAGAGTGTGGGAGATGATTTGGTTTGGATTTCAAATAGAATTCACAACACAAATGAATTGGAAAATAAAACATTATATAAGTGAATTATGAATTCATAATTCATGCACATAATTCATATATATCATAGTATTCAAATGAATATCAAATTCATACAAATACATTACAAAAGAATATTCATAAACTTTATAAATAGCTCATCAGACACAACTTGAGCTTTATTGATATGCACACATAGTTACAAAGTCATTACAATATCCATTATCACAAGAATTGATGAATAAAAAAACAGAAAATAAGATTACAGAAATGAACTTAATCCTAACTAAAATCTTCATCAATCTGCAAGAAGTCATTCTTCAATTCTTGTTTGATCTTGAACATTTGCAAAGGAGAGGAAAATAGAAGCATGACACTTGGCAATGAAAATAAACAGAAATGGGATGATAAGCTTCAAGGCAGGGAGCAAGTTCCAACGAGGACAAGGGGAACCAAGCTCCATGCACTAACAGGAGCCAGAAGAGGTGCACAAGACAGCACACCATCTCACACACTTGAGATGTCGACCAAGGACAGGAACTAAAGGTTCTATAAGTAGCACAGCACATTCAGATAGAGATGAACCATCAGTTCATCAAGGAAGAACAGTCAGCAAGGTAACATCACATAGTTATCCAGAGAAATCCACCACCAAAACCAACCCAACACCCCAAAAACCATGGTGACCTAAGGCATAGATCAACCAGGAGCTAGGAGGTGCAGGGTTGTGATCACAACAACTATCCAGAAGCACTGCAACAACACAAAATTTCACACTTGGATCTGGAGCAAGGTATATATCATACATGGATGGATCTTATGATCCAATCCATCATAAGCATGCTCATACACACTTGGTGTGGAGCAGATTGCTCCACTGGGTATCTCATCACTTGGTATTCACCAAGTGATGCCAAGTAGAAGAGGCCAGACCAAGAACTAGTGGATCTAGTCACTGGATATGCTTAAGTGCTAGCTATCCATGTCACTGAAACCCTCGAACAGTAGCCAACTAAATGACCTAGCAACCTATGGTGTATGCAACCATCAGATTCACCCATTTTTCATCAAAAGCATCCACAGGGCATTCACCACATCACTAGCAGCATAGGTGTCGCAGACACAACACAACATGACTGTAAGCATCACCAGCAAGCAAAGGCATAATTATACACCTAGACAAGCATTGATAGGATGCCAGTAAGCATAAGCAGCATAACAAATGTGCACATCATAGCTAGGAATTAAACAGCATAGAGCAGCACATGACCATGGTCAGTAACCAGCAAGGGTTAGGGCCAGGGTTTAGCAAGGATTCGAGGCAAGGAGTAGTCACAAGAAAGTCCTGGTGATCATATGATCATCAGGAAGCTAGGGAACAAGAGGTAGAGGAAGCACAGTAGCATGGAGGCGCACACACACGGAGCAGAGAGAGAGGAGGACCAAGAACTTACCCGCGCCTGGAAGCAAGGGCTATGGCATGGCGAGGCAGTGCCCGCGCGGCCACAACCATTGCAAATCCAGGGAGAACGCCGACGTTACGTCGACGGTCTCCGCGGAAAGCACAGCACCACGGGGACAACGGCACTCGTGCTACCGGGGCAGCACCCACGCCAAGTCGGTCTCAGGGAAGTGTCAACATCAACGACAAGGTTCACGGCTCACCGAAGATCGCCAATCTCCAGCGGCGATTCTCCGCTAGATCTAGCAGGGTGGTGATCTAGCAGGAGAGGAAGGAATCGGCAAAACCGTGCGGTCAGATCGATAGATCTCCGCACTGCGGTTTAGGTAGTCGATGGCGGCGTCAGGGGCGGCCGGAGATGGCCGGAGCGGGGCGGTGGCCATGGCGGCAACGCCATCGCTTCACAATCACCTGCGGGCTAAGGTTAGGACGCGAGAGAGAGTGAGAGAGGTAAGTGGGAGGGCCGACTGGGTCGGTACCCACCGAGGGGGGTTTGGCTCGGCCAAATGGGCCGACCCAAATAGACCCAAGTGGTTAGTTTTATTGGGCCCAGGCTTATTTTGGTAATTTCACCATTTTAAATAGCTCTGAATTTTACAAAATTCCAAACAAATTATTTGAACCTCTAAAAATCCAAGAAAAATAAGATTCCTGAATAATGAATTATTCTTAACTATAATAAAATAAGAAATGGAATTTACTATACAATTCCAAATTTTGAAATTTTTGAATTCAAATTTAATCTTTAAATTTTAAATTATAATTTTTCCTTAGATTTAAAATCAAGGAAACTTCAAAAAAATGAATTCAAATAATTATTATGCAAATAATTAAAAAGGGAATTCTATTATTCCAAGTAATTCTTTGAAACTTAAGATTTCCAAAAAGGGAAAAAGCTTGATAATTCAAAATTCATTAATTATTCCAAAATAAGGAAAACCCTAATTTTTCAAATTCCTTATTTGGAATAAATATTTTCCAAAGGAAAATATCAACTATTTTTCAATTCTTTTATTAATCAAGAAAAGTAATGTTAAGGTATTTAAAAGAGTTATAAAATTACCGCCGAAGGCACAAATACTTAACTCAACCCTAAATCATAATAATCATGATGGGGTAAGGGATTCAACATGAAATAACACATCCATTCATGCATCATTTGGATCTTATAACATTGTCTTTACTGGACGATGATGCTTCTTTACAGAACCCGAGGTTCAGGTTCCATCCAACGCATCGAACTGCACTATCTTGCAGTCACCAGGCAAGTTCACTCTTGCTCATGACATATTGTTTATGTTCTATCAATTTACTCACAAAGCTATATACTTATCACTCTTGCATTGAAATTGAAATGTTACTTTTTCAATTATCAATATGACTATGTGGTTGGCAATGGAACCATGGCATGTGTTGATGGTGGAGGTTCCATTGCAAGGGTTCTACTCATCTAGGACAAATTACAAATGCCTTCTAGTGATTCTAGCACCGTACATTGCGTGTTAACCATATGATCTGTAATGGCTCTAGGGAAGTCAGATGTATCTTTTACCTCTCGCATATCAACGGACTATTAATAAGGGTTGCCTAGATCGGTCTATCTTTTGGTAAAGGTGAGGATGGTGGTCCGTAACGGTAAACCATTAGATATAGGAGATGGCGAACTTATTAAAATTCTATGAAGGATTGTAAGGGTAGTCCGGGTCGGTCTATCTATGGTGTATAGGATAGGGCATACTAATTGTTCGGAACGGTCTACCGTAATGGTATAGGGGAGAAAAAATTCCTGGGTCGGTCTCTCCATAGATAAAGGGCAGGACAGATGAATGGATCGTAGCCTTTTACAACTTTTAGTGCAACAGAAGATAAAGGTGATAGCTTTAGCGATAGCGGTGTTCCTACAATGATCCTAGGACAAGTGCAACAAGCAAAGGAATCAACAAGATAGTAAGAGTAAGGAGCGAGACAACCGGAGGGCGCGGAGACGAGGCGAGGTTTGTTTCCCGCAGTTCCTTCCACAATAGGAAGTACGTCTGCGTTGAGGAGGTGCTAGTCTCACACAAGAGACTAGACAGCCACACCACGAAGGAAGGCCTCACCTTCTTCCTCGAGAGAGCTCCACGAAGGTGCTCCCCCTTCTCCACTAAGGCACCGGTCGAGGCGGTGATTCCTTCACAAGGTTGGGGCGAGCTCCACAACAAGGAGGCTCCCAACACCCTATGGAGATAGTACATCACCAAGCTAGCCTCCATAGCTGCACTTTCTCCAATGTTCCATCATAGGAACCCTACCACCAAGATCCACTAAGGAGTACCACGAATTGGTGAATTTTCTCTCGGTAGAATGATAGATCGGGGTCTCCTCCACCACTCCTCAAAGTATGAGCAAGATTGGTTGGATGGATGGGGAGATCCCCTCAGTTTGAGCTCAGCAACAATGGAGGAGAGAGAGAGAAGAGCTGAAAACGAGCTGGGGAAGAAGGGGCCTTTATATAGGTCCCTCCAAATCCAACCGTTATGTGCTGTTTTTGCCTAAGCGGTACTACCACTTTTGGGAAGCGGTACTACCGCTCTGAGTTCGAATCCCCACAGAACTTGTCCACGTGGACACAGAGCGGTACTACCGCTCGCGGTACCGCTTGAGGTACCGCAATAGGGTCCAGACCTTACTGGACTCAAAGCGATACCGGAGCGGTACTACCGTAACGAGTTACGGTACTTGAACGGTACCGTGGGCGGTACTACCGCTAGCAGGCGGTACTACCGCTCATGGTACCGCAAAGGTACCGCCACTTGTACTGTGAGGCAATTACGTGCATAACTCTCAGAGCGGTACCTCGGAGCGGTACCGTAGGGGTAGCGGTACTACCGCTCCTGGTACCGGTAGTACCGCTATGGCTAAAACAACTTTTTCCTCTTTTCCTCTCCTACCACGTTACCTCGCGACACACACACACACAAAACCAGAAAGCCTAAGAACTACGCTTCAGTCTTCTGATCATAATGTGTCCAGCGAGGGCACCGTACACCTTGCAAACCTATCAAGGACAATCTTTGTGCACGGTTAGAATTATTCGAGTGTTGTTATCAAACACACAAAACAAGGGATATAGATCTTGCTCTTACAATCTCCCCCTTTTTGGTGTTTGATGACAACACACGAATTTGCAATAACTCATAGGATATTATGATAAGGTATTTGGTTTGCAAGAGTAGATGAAGCTCCCCCTAGATGTGTGCATATTTAGAATATGCATTGGTATACAATGCACACATCCTAGAGAGAAACTCCCCCTAGATTCTACAAACCAAGCACAAGTGCTAAGAAGAACATATGACAAGATCATATAGCACAAGCACACTATGGAGGCAAGTATAAGTGCATATAGGAGACTTTGGGTGAAACTTTTCATACCTTTGCCTTGAGAAAAACCCAAACTCATAATAATAAGAGCCTCCATAGGATTGATGTATCCAATCAAATGATAAATAGTGAAGACCATTAAGCTACGAACGATTAAGTCTTAATACAAACCGGGGGATCGGGAGATCCACAAATAGAGTAGCAAGCATACGTACGAATAAATTTCCAAATAACTAGGGGAAGATTTGATGCCAAGGCCGAAAGAACAAAAATGAAGCACCAAGCCCTTGACATCCCCATGCAAATTCCCGTCCTAATAGATCAACTTCTCCCCCTTTGGCATCGAGACACCAAAAAGGGCGAAGGAGCATACTAACGCCCCAAGGGGATCACTCGTCATCATCATCCTCATCGTTGTCATCTTCATCTTCATCGCCCTCGTCCTCAACATCTTCCTCCTCTTCATCTTCGTCTTCATCATCGTCGTCTTCATCTTGAGCAAGACACTTTCCATGAGGTGGTGGAGAGGGACGAACAATGTGCTCGAGGATGGAGTCCTCGGAACTCGACCAAGTAAGCTTGGACTTCCACTCACCGGGAGGAGTGATGTTGTCCTCGGAGCCCTCGGAGACAGGAAGCTGCATATGCCTCATCATCGCCTTTTGGCGTTGGCGGATCTTCTTATTGTCATGGTGAGCTTGATACATCCTATCTTCAAGGTCCCTCTTGAAGAAAAAGGACTTCTTGAGGCGAGCGGTGAGCTTGGCGAAGAGGCCCTTGGTCTTGACAGAGTTGGGCACATAGTCGGAGTCATCACTATCGGATTCTTCGTCCTTGTCCTTGGGAGCCCCCTTGCCGTACCTTGGAAGGTCATGGTCCTTGACAAGAGGACTCTTCTCCTTGTGGATAGTGATGTTGGGGCGGCATTGCAGAAGAAGGTCTCCACGGCCCTCTCGCTCCCACTTGAGACAAATGAGCCTCATGAGGTAGGGTGCATATTGAGGAAGCTTGCGAAGAAACGCACAATCACGCATCTCATGCCAAATGTAGTCCATGACGTCCAGTTGCCTGCCGCTGCCCCTCATCTCATGAGTGCGCACAAGAAGGTTCACAAGGAACCCATGCACTTCATCATGGTTTGTGTGCTTGGGGTTGATGGTGTTGCGGTAGATGCGGTTCATGATGTCGTAGACCGGAAGGAGGCCTTTGGTGCTTCCACACAACATCCTCCCTCGAATGTAGAGATCGGCCATTTTCTCCTTGGCCATTGGCTCGGCTTGGAGATGAATCCGGAAGGTGTTTGAGTCATCGCCGGGGAGCTCATAACTAATGCATCTAGCAAACTCCTCCCACGTGGCCTCCATCAGATGTTCCCTTGTCATCCACTTCAAAGAGCGGAAGCCTCCTTCATCCTCAAGAAACACGACGGTGGCGTAGAATTAGCATATCACCTCCTTCGAGAAGTTGTGAGAGAAGGTCATCAGAGGTGTAAGTCCTTGTTCATCACAAATCTCAAGCGCTTCTCCAAAATACTCGAGGTTGGAGTTGACCTTATCCATGCTGATGGAGTATTGGGGGCAACATTTGAACTCCTTGGCCCCATAGACCTCATTGTAGACCCTCTCTTGGTTGACATGATGGAAATAGCGATTGGGGCATTGATGAGCATTTCTTGGTAGAAAATAAGGATTGGCCCCTCGTACTTACACGAATTGGCCTTTCTTGATGTCAATCATCAATCTTTGAGGGCCCCTTGCACCAGCTGCTGCATCCCTCTGTCGCTTGGTGGTTCTCGCCTTGAGGATCTCCTCTTGCTTATCTTCATCTCGTTGACGACGAGAGGGTGGCTTGACCTTGCCACCACCACGGTGCCTAGATGGTCCTGTGAACAGCAAAGGTTTGGGAGGGAATAGGGGATAAGTGCACAAGCCACGAATTTGAAGATCAAAGAGGACACTAACAAGCAACATTGGTGAAACTAGCCAAAGCGGTAGTACCGCAATTTCGAACCGGAAGTACCGCTTGGACCGGTAGTACCGCCCGTGAACGAGCGGTACTACTGCTCAAGCTCAGCACATCTAGATCGAGATTGAGGACATGGCAAAGTAGTTCATAGTGTCACACATTGTTGCTAGCTAGTATCCCCGCCCATGTGGAGCTTCCAAGAGGGCTTCTCCACCGCAAACCTCCATCAAACCCTAGCCTATGCATCTAGGGAGTTCAACACACCTTAGAGAGAGAGATTAGGGTTCATACCGGAGGAAATGGCGGAGAAGAGGGTGGGGAAGCTTCTCCACGGAGGAGATTTGGCCGGCGGCGGCTGGAGGAGGAGATCGGGGCCGGTCTCCTCGAGATCTTGAGCTTGGGGACTCCTTTGGCTCGAGGTGGGCAGGGGTTTGTGGTGATTTGGGGAAAAATCGACATGCCCGGTACCTTAAGTCAAAAGAGCAAGCGGTAGTACCGCTCGTAAAAGCGTTAGTGCCGCTTACCGGTACTTACCCGGTACCTAGGGCGGTAGTACCGTTCTGGGGATAAAGTTCAGTTTCGTCAGATAACTGCCCCAAAGCGGTAGTACCGGCCTGGGATCCGGTAGTACCGGCCTCCAAACTCGAAGACACTCAAATTTTGGTGTAGACTCGTGCTTTTAGACTGAGTTGGCTCGAGAGATAGATAATGGCTTAGGATTAGATGACGGAACTGTTAAGGTACTACCCAACCAAGCTTGCAAGAATCAAAGCAAGAAAAGCCAAGCTTGGGTGAATCTCCCATGAAGAAACAAAGAGAAAATAAGAAACGAAATACAAAAACAAAAAAAGAGAAAAGAAAACAAAAAAACAAAAAGCTCCTCAAGGAGGAGGTTGGTGGCCGAAGCCACCGTGTAAGAGTTTGGTAGTGTGAGGTCGCGTAGAAGTACCTAGGACTCACGGCTACAACTCAACATGAAGCTCATAGTCACTTAATTGACAAATAGCATATGCTTTGGGTTTCTTTATGCATTATGGGGGGATAGGTCAATAAGTTTAAACCGCACTCCCCCTATGTTCATGCGTGCTTTACATCTATACATATAGCACAAGAGTGGTATAAGTACCCACTTTTGACACAATGTCCGGATGAGAAGCACAAAGGTAGAGAAGCAAACCTTGACGATTATCGGTAGAGAGTGAGTCCATTGTCTTGTTGGACTCATTAGGGAATAATTGATACTTGGGGTTGCTATACCGTTGGACCCCCACATATCTTGCTCTTGAGTATGTCTTGTACTTTGCTTGAGTTATGAAAGAGTCTTGACGCTTTAGCACCCCCGGCGAGAATGGACCAAAAGGATAGATTCTGTGAGGTCCCTTGATCTTAATCATGATTAAGGTCCTCGCCATGACCTCATTGTTGTTGATGCCGAACTTGAGGTTGTGGAAGAGGTGATCTAGCACTTGGTTGTCTAATGGAAAAGACTTGACCTTGTGGTGTAGATGGCTCCACATAGGTGAAACTTCATCCTTCCCCGACACTCATAGAAGGTAGCTTTTGAGATCGGTGAGTGCCAACACCCATCCTTCCTATGGTAACCAGGGGAATTGCATCTCCTTTCTCACAAGAAGCACTTCGCCTCCTCCAAAGAACTATCATATCCATCGAAAAGTCCCATCACACAATACCACAAACCACACAATAGACTCATACTCCATCATCATATTTGAGTGTCTTCTTAGGTTTGTTTCTCACTTCCGGCAACCCCATGAAGTTAGGGTAAGAGTATGGCTAGGAGTATATAGTGGATTCCTTCTTTGCCAATGAAGACATCCAAGATCTTGAGCATAAACTCCATTCCATTGTTTCTCCTTCTTGCAAGGATCATGTCATAGAACTTATATTGAAATAGTTTGAGAAACTTCATCATGGTTCATTTCCTTCAACACAATTCCTACAAAACACGATCTCTACACAAAGAAGCAAATTCCATTAGTCCTAGACGGTGGCCTCTTGAAGAGACTAGCTCCACAAGAGAACCACTACATGTTCATAATAGTAGGTACAAGGACCCAAGAGTGTAAATCAATGAACAAAGAGAACATATGCAAGAGTCTTGATAAGGTAGGACTTGATCACCACCTTGTCAAGGCTCCAATACCTTTAAGCTTGCTTGTGTTGTCATCATGAGAATGGTAGAGATAAGTGACTTGATGACGACAACAAATTCCTTGCTTCCGGACATAAGACTTGTGGCTTCAAGATTAACCACCCAATAAGCACCTCCGAAAGCAAGGTCCTTCATGGATCAAGACTTGGAAATGGGAGCCCATTTTTCAATGGGCCCTATCTTCACATTCTTCTTTTCATTGATCCTTCTTCCTCTCTCGATCTTCTTTGGCATGATTGCCACTTCTCCTTCATTGCATGAGTCCACATAGGCTTCAACTCTTGATTCAATGACTCCTCCCAAGAATTTCATTTGGACTTGGAGACTCTCAATCTTGGACTTCAAGTGGTTAACTTCATCTTCATGATCTGGGTGGGGGTGAGTTATGTCAAACACTTGAACTTCTATCTCCTTATTCACCCGGAATTGTTCCGATAGAGCTTCCTCAAGAAGAGAATTTCTTCTCAAGAGTAAACGCTTGTGTCTTTCCAATGTGGCAATGTCGTCTTCATGATTACAACAAGTGTGATCCTTGCTTGAGAGTTGGTATTCTTTTAAGGCTTCATCTTGCATAAGCTTGATCACCATAAGTTTGTCCTTGCTTCTCTTTAGATATGCAATTTCATCCTCATGGTTACAACAAGTGACATTTTCCTTGCTCAAACGGATCCACTCCAACAAGGATTCATTTTGCCTCTCATTCACTTCAAATAGCTTGGCCTTGTGTTTCTTTAGAGTGGAAATCTCTTCTTCGTGATCACAATATTGCACCTTCTCTTTACTCAAGCGATAGTATTCATCCAAGGCCTCCTCTTGAGTTGAGATGACTTCCAAGAATTTTGCATTGTGTCTTCTCAAGAAGCAAACTTCGTCAAGGAGCTTGTCACAACATGAATTAGGACCTTCATCTTCTTTCTTCTTGGCAAAGGTTGCAACATCCTCAAGCGACCATTCATGGTTTTCTTCAAGATAACACTTCTTTGCCTTGAGCTTGTCCACCCAACCAAGAGCATAATCTCGGTCCTTGATGAGTTGGGAGATGAGAGAATTGTTGAAGTCTTCAAGAATAAGAGCACTAGCTTCAAGAGTCATACGCACGCACGCTTCTTCCTCGTAAGCTTGGGTGAGAGAGATAAGTTCTAATTGCTCCTTCTTTTCAAGCCTTTCCTTTTCCACCATATGGTCTCGATCTCCTAGCATGTTAGTTCTAGGCTTCTCGGTGGAGGAGATCTTGGTGTCGTCGTTGTTGAAGGACAGCTTGGAGAGCCCTTTGGGGAGAGATCTAAACTTGCTCTTACGAATGAGGTATCCACCCATCCTTGTTCCACATGTTCCTCCAGCCGATAAAGCCGTTGGTGGTGGCCATGTCGGCGTTGTACTGCGCTTGGAAAGTCTTCTTACCAGTCATCGTTGTCGGTGGGGGGCCAGGTGGGATATGCACTCTCCTCGGTGTTGAGGCGCGCGCGCTGGGCTCTGGTCACATCCCTCCAACGATCGGTGCCCGACGGCGGCGACGGGACGCCGATCCCATTGACAGCCATCCTCCAGCCACCGCTGCATGGCAGGCGCATGTCCGGCGGGACAGGTTACCGTGCATGGTACATCACCCACGTCTCCGTTACCGTGAGGCTGCCGCACCCGAAGCCGTTCACAGCGAGGATATTCTTGCGGAAGGACGACATTGGAATGTGGCGAGAGGAAGGAAGGAGGCGGCGGCTGTCGAGAACGGCGGGGAGAGAATGGAATGTGGAAGCGATGAGAAGGAAGGAGGGGACACTATTCATTGTATAGCTGCGAGGGGAAGCGGCAGTGGGGCCTTAGCTGCGATAAACGTCCGCATGGATGGCCACACGGCCATGCACGACAAGACGCTTCACTTCGCCGGCTGGGAAACCCGCCAGGCTTTAATGTCGCTTGAAAGAGGTAGGCGAAGGGTTTTGGACTTTCGTGTCAATGATGCATTGGGCCCGCCACTCCCCGCTTCGCTTCTCGCTCTGTCCGGCGCGCTTGGAGCATCCCCTGTGGAGCGGGAACACGTTCGGAGCGTCGAACATCGTATTGAGCCGCGCCGGGCGGAAGGGACATTTGGAACGCGCAACTAGGACCGAAAAAATATCCAGCGCATCACAAAAACCTTTAGAAAAAGCTTTGAGAACCTGACTAGAGATGCTCTAACAAGCACTGGAACTACATAGATGATACTATTCGTATATTGCCGGAAGCAAATTTGGTGCACATGAGCACCAGTGCTCTCAGTTTTTAAAATATTGAAAAACTGTATTTCTACGTTCCAAAAAATCATCATAATTATTCCATGAATACATACACATGTTCTGAATATTCATGCAAAATTTCGGTAGAAATTACATTGTATTTTAAGCTACAGAAAAAAACAAATTTGTGGTTACGTATAGAGGTATATATTTGTCAGAAATTTATCTTTTCTGTATAGCTTAAAATATAACATATTTTTCTCCAAAATTTTTACCGTACCTTCAGAATGTTTATATGTATGTGGGTATTTAATTTCATATTTTTTGAAATAAAAAAAATAGAAATCAGGAGCACTGGTGCTCATGTGCCAAATACACTTTTCGTATATTGCCCTACTACATGCTCTAAACCACATAAATGAATTTCTAGGTAGGCTAGAGAAGTGTTTGTCAACTGTCTAGTGCTGCGAAGTCGACAGATCTCTCGCGGCCATCCACCGAAGCATTCAAATTTATAGCAGCGGGAAGATCTAGCCATTGATTAAACCTGTCCTAGATTATCCGAGTTTGCTAAAAAAAATAGATATATCTGAGAGTTGTTCGGCCATCCGGGTCATCATTTTTTATCCTCTTGTTCGAGTTATCACACTCCAAATCGCATGCGGTCAGTTTGGAGACGCCACACGTGCACGCAGGGGGGTCAACGGCTTGCACTCCATCGATCAGCTGCATGTATGCAGCATTAGACACGGGGAATATGTGTATGCAGAGGTCAAGATGCACGCAGTTAATATTTTCTCTGAATGGAGTGCCACATAGACATATGGATGCACGCAACTATAATTTCTCTAGATGGAGTGCCACACATAGACATATGTGGAGTGGTGTACTATACTTTCCTCAAGATGGTTGTTGCGATCGATCGAAGAGACGAAGACTGACTAGCTACTGCTACTCCAAGGGCCAAGAGTCTCCTATCCAAGAGCCCGATGTAGCAGTAGCTAGCATCGAATTCGATCGGTGGTGCATGCGCCAAACAGGCGTTGCCGGTGAAACCGGCCATAAATGAGCATCCTCCAGAACATCCGCCACGGCCTGCGTAATCCGCTCCGGGACACCGCCTCCCCCGTCGCCCCATGCGGTGTGCGTACACGCAGTGTCGTCGTAGGCAACATGAGCATTTCTATCCGCGGCACACGGTGACGCTCTGCGCTGATTGAGGGCACATTGACGTCGATCGATGTGCGTGTTTCTCACGTTCTCCATCGACCGACCGACCGATATATCTCCTCTCGCTATCGTCTGTATAATACTCTGAGAAGTGAGAAATAGGAGCCGGTGATGATCGCTCGATCGATCGATCATACATCAGGGTGGCTGCAGCCTGTAGCGAAGCACTTTGCTCGGCGCATGCCGTTGGCTTCTGCTCCACCTGCATGCGTATCATGCATTCATGCATGGTCCAAAGACGAAAACTGTCTGAAATCGCTGTCGAGATCCGAGCTCTCGAAACGGCCGCTTGACCATTCGAGTAGCGGCTTTCGCTGCGTGTAATTTAACGCCGGTGCTGGTGAGTGGTGACCACTCGCGGCAGCACGCAGCTAGCTGCAGGCGCATATAATACAGGCGGGAAGAGGATGATGCGGCGTATGGACACGCGAGACAGGAGTTCAAAACAATGGCGCAGGCCGATCGCGATGTGAGTGGAGTGAGCGGTGACTAGTCGGGACTCCAGTACGACGCGGGTCCTGCGACGGCTGACAGTTCACAAGCCCGTACCGCTGTCCGAATCACTCACTCACTCGCACCTTTCACTTCTGCGGGACGTGCTGGCCGCGACAGCAAAAGTCGGTGCCTCGATCGAGTTTTTCTGCAGCCACGACGACCTGCAAGTGTCTCCATCATGCATGGGAGATCAGAGCACGTACCTGAAAACCTTAATACCTTATCATGGCCGCCAGACAACCTATCGCTAGCAAAACCACAAACTGCCGATAAGAGCATCTCTAACGAAGCTGAGAAAACGATCAAACCGTTGCAGCAGGCAGCAGTTCCCAGCGGGTGGAACAGGACGGAAGCTCAGCTCGCAGTTCCGTTTCTTTCAGTTTCATGTTTCAGATTTTAGAAGGTTAATAGAACTATCTACCTCATCAGCTTAATTCGCATCACGGTGCTGATTACTGGATGCATCAGACTTCGGCATCAAATACTAAACTGTAATTATTCATCAATCCCTAGTAACCAAGACAAGCAGAAGAGGCATGTTCTGCAGCATCGGTTCTCGTAAATTAAGATGTTTATAGATAAACTTACTACTACTAGCTCCGTATATCTACAGCATCCTGCGGGGATCGTCGATCGGAAGTCAGAAGATTACAAGGCAGTAAAAACAACGCAAATGGCAGGGTCACTGCTGTCCCATTGGCTTTTCTTATTTGACCGCTCTGCCTAGCTTCCCCAAACTCGAGGCACTAATCTGATGAGGCAGGCAGTAGCTACACATAAACCGAGGTTAATGCATTGCTGGTCCGAACAACGGAATCGTCGGCACGTTCCTAGCCTCTTCGTTCAGATCACCAAGGCGAGGTTAAGGAAATAATTTGGGTCCGTCCAAGGCTGGCGATGACGAGACGGAGCTTTTACCTTTGGCTGTTTCTCTTTGGGCGCTCTCATCATAGCATATCATCCGTGACTTGATCAAGGTGATTAGTCGACGTTTGTGTATTGCCTTTGGCTACACACTCTACGCTACGGAAATGAGTCTCTAGGTAAGCTAGATCGACAAGTGCGTACGTGTCAACTGTCAAGCGCTACGAAGTCGACAGATCTCCGACGGTCATCCACCCCACCGAAGCATAGCTCGGACCATTTAAATTTGTAGCGGCGGGAAGATCTACTCATCATCACAGCGAATTAGGTCTACTAGATCTCGCGATCTGTCGTCTAGCTTCCGACAGCGAGGCGTGGCTGCCGGTGAAAGCCGGCCCTGACTTCGGTCATGGCGGATGATGGCGATGCATGTTCGTCGTTACCTTGTTGAAGGCATTGTCTCTAGTCTGCATCCTTTTCGCATGGGCTACTTCGGGGGAAATCTAGATCCGGGTCGCTCGGATCGGACGATGGTGGCGTGCAGCGCCGTTCTACCTATTGGGGGCATAATTTTTTGAGCAGGCAACAGATGGTGGTGGACCTGCTGGTGATGAGGTGAAGCGGTGTGCTTCTGCTGCTTCGGCGTCGTCGAGTCTCAACGACATGGTGGAGTGGTGTCTCGGAAACGGATGCAATTTTATAGACGCGCGCAGGATGGTGGTGTCATCTGGCGCCGTGGCGGCATCGATGGCAGACCTGGCAAGGTCAGTGCGATGATTCATCTTGGAGATGGGTTCGAGGAAGACGGCGGTAGCGATTTCTACGGCGTGTGCAATGACGTGCGCTGAGGATCTGCTTGACTGGTTGTACTTCTCACCCGTCATTGGGCGGTTTGGGAAGGCATTCGGTTTTAGATGATGTGTGTTGGTGTATTGTCAGGGTATTGGCCCTGTTCATGGTCACCCCCGTCATCAATCTTGTAGGTATAACAAGTTGTTGCTAAAAAGGTGGCTTCAAGTTGATCTTTGTATCTTCTTTGTAAAACTTTATAAATAATCTTTTTCGCGAAAACGCAAAAGATTTGCGTTTCGATGCATTGATAGATAGAAAGAAAGGTTATATGTACATGTCCAAGAGAGGACGAACACCCCGCACTACAATTCGACCCAAGAAAGGAGACCTAGTCTAGGGGAGGAGCTGGCGGACATCCCGGGCTCCCGCGTTCGCCCACTGTCGCGCTTCGGTCTTGATGTCGCCGAGCAAGGAAGGCACTGAAGGCCGTGCGTTGTCGAAGATCGCAGCGTTCCGGTGCTTCCAGATCCACCACGCCGTAAGCATGATTATCGACGATGTACCTTTGCGCAACTGGCGAGGGGTGGTACGCACCACCTGCGACCACCACTCCGCGAAGTCCCCCTCCGAAGGAGGTCCAGAGGTGGATCGGATCCACGAGAGGACCTCGAACCAGACCGTCCTGGAGAAAGAGCACCCAGTGAGGAGATGCGTCATAGTCTCCTCGGATTGGTCACACAGCGGGCATCTGGGCGCATGTGGTAGACCACGACGCGCTAGCCTCTCACCCGTCCAGCATCTGTCAAGACAGGCCAACCATATGAAGAACTTCACCCTAGGGGGCGCCTAGGATCTCCAGTTCAGCTCCCATGATGGTGAGGTGATCCCCCCCTGAAAAAGGGCCTCATAGCAAGAATGGGAGGTGTAGGTCGTCCAAACCCACACCATCGTGTCATGCTCCTCCAAAAGCTGGAAATCCTTCAGCCTGCTCCAAAGTTGCACATATAAATAAAAATTGTGTACATTATTTGGATGCAGAGGCTAGGGTTGAGTCTCTTACATCTCGGTCGTCCGGGTCATCATCTTTTATGCATCCTGCAGCGAATCGCACGCGGTCTGTTTGGTGACTCCACGATGATCGATGGCTCGCATTGCATCGATCGGCTGCACATATGCAGCATTAGACACGGGAATATCTATATGCTGGGATCAAGATGAAAACAACTACTCCGTACTCCTATATGGTAATATCGGTGATACTGTGTGCCATATGGACTGCCAACTAGACATGCGAAGTGGTATCGATCCATCGAAGAGACGAAGACTAGCTTCTGCTACTGCAAGGCCAAGAGTCTGCGATCAAGTGGCCCGATGTAGTAGCTGGCGTCGACTGGTGCATGTGCCAACCAAGCGTCGCCGACTCGCCGGTCGACCGGCCGGCCATGATTCAATGAGCATCCGCCATCGTCAGTGCAATCCGCGCCGGGACACAGCCTACCTAATCACCTGATGCGGTGTGCGTACAGGCACTGGTCTTGCCCAACATGAACTTCTCTATCAGTGCAGGAAAATCGACGTACACCGACTGGCTGCAGGATCCTACGCCGACGTTTTTTTAGTAGGGGCTATCGGCGTAGATGGACCTACACCGTCGCCGTTGACTGTACGCCTACGGTCATCTCGTATGCTGACAGCTAGAGGGGAGGTGCCGACGCTGGAGACACCAACGACATAAGTCTTCGGCCTAAAGAAGTTTGACCATCGTCGTCTCCCCCTTGGGGGCGGTGCCTTGCAGGTCTGGTACTCCACAGGGCATGGTTTTGCATGCTTTGCATGGCAGCTGCTTCGTCGGCTAGGTGGGTGCGCGGTCTCGGGACCGGTGTGGACGTCGGAGCGGCGGCTCCAGTGTTATGGGTCTTTGAGCGTCGTCTCTTCTTGCTTGGGCTGAAGTGTCGTCGGCTCGTAGCGTGCGCGGCCTCGGGACCGGTGTGTTGTGTTTGGGCTGTCCCTTTCCGGTTTTCGCTAGTGTGCACGGTCTCGGGACCGGTGTGGACGTCGGAGCGGCGCCTCCAGGTGCTTGTGTTTTGAGTGTTGCCACTTCTTGCTAGGGCGGGAGTGTTGTTGGCTCGTGTGGTGCGCGGCCTCGGGGTCGGTGTGTGGTGTTTGGGTTGTACGGTTTTCGGCCAGTTTCCCTTATAAACTGGCCAAATTTCCCTCTTATTAATTAATAGGCAGTGCTCCTGACGGTTGCTCCAAAAAAAAAGAAGTTTGACCATAGCAGCGTTGGACAACATACAGCGAGTTTTGGAGATAATAGTTATGTTCATCCTCTGAGCCACATCATTTTATTGAGGTTTGTACGAAATGTTGTGGTGAGTGGCAATGCATTGGTCGTTGCAGTAATCATTAAAAGTAGTAGAACATAATTTCATGTTATTGTGTGTACGAAGTAATTTAACCTTTTTCTCAATTTGCTTCTCTATCATAACTTTTCACTTTCTAAAATTATCAAACACATCAGATTTATGTTTCATGGAGTATGGCGGCACTTTTCGGCCCAAACGTACCGGCGGCAAACCTCGCCTCGCTTGACCGTTAGTCTTGTTATTGAACTTGGATCACAACATAACAACCAACGCAACTTGCTAAGAAGATTTAAGAACTTGAAGAGGCTTTAACACACATGGATACAATGAACGACCAGGTTTGATCTTATCGACAAGTGAAACGGCCTTTACAACAAAGCCGTCTTAGTGCTACTAGAACACCGTGCTACCGGAACACCAGAATGCCCTCCCATTGGATTGATATGCTTTTTCCCCACTGCTACAGGTGGGTCAAAGCTTATCAGCAGCACCGGTCGATCTGGTGGAGCTATGACGTCTCCTGGAGTTCAAAGCGCTACGAAGCTGCTGTGATGGTCTCGTCGCCCCAAGTGGTGTGTCCCCGGCGATGGCAATGCTACATCTGAGTAGAAGATGTTATGGACCTGATTGCAAATTTCTTTTTCAATTTAGGGTCCTTCTTGTAAAAGTCAAGGGCAACGCTACGAAGCTGTTGTGACTCCTTGTATGGACTTTGTAATAAAAACTCAAGTATTAAGGGCATCTCCAACCGCACGACCCAAACCGCGCCCGCACGTCCGTTTGGGTCGAGCCGGACAAAAACGCGGCCCAGCGCGGGGACGCACCGCAAAAGCGGACGGCCACGCCGTCCGGAACGACGCAAACCCGGCCCAAATCTGGGCTAGGTTTGCGTGGCCGCGGATGGCACGCGCCGTCCGCTCGCGTCCGCGCGCTGGTCGCCTCGTCTCCCTTGGGCCCACCTGTCGGTGACCAGGGAGACTATTAAATGGGGACTGGAGGGGATCTGGCCCTCCACTCCAGTCCCCACTCCACTCCCCGCAGCGAAACCGCCGCCATGGCCCCGAAGCGGCGGTTCGCTTCCGGAGCCAACGACGACGAGGCGAGCAAGAAGCCGGCCTGCCGTCGTCGCCGGCGCTGCGGCCGTCGGACGAAACCGAGGCGGCCTCCACATCGGAGAGGCCGCCCGCGGCGGCGCGGCATTGCCGCAACCGCCGCCGCTGCTTCTGGAGCCCAAGCCCGAGTCCTCGGAGGAGGACCCGGACCTCCGCGCCGCGCTCCTCATCTCGGCGGCGGAGGAGGACGCGAAATGGCCGTAGCTCCATGCGGCCATTCGCACCTCCGAGATGGAGGAGGCCGAGGAGGCGGAGGACCGGGAGCTCTACGCCCCGAGGCCCGCCGGTGCGCGGCGGGAGGAGGAGGAGGCGGCACGGCGGGAGGAGGCCAGTGCGCCGCGCCGACGAGGAGCGCCTCGAGGAGCAGCGGCGGCGGGGAGGCCGCGCGGCGGCGCCGGGTGGCCGGGCGCCGCGCACAGCGGAGAGGGCGGCGGCGCCTCGGGGAGGAGGCGGCGCTCCGTGCGCCGTCGCGACCTCGGGTGGCTCCGGACCCCCACTCGCCGTGGGAGGAGGCCTGTGGTCTCCGTGGCCGGAGTCCCCGGCGCGGTCGAGCCACAACAGCGCCTCGCCGCCGGGGACGTCGTCCACGACGACGACGTCGCCGACGACGCCCACAGGGGCTAGGCGGCGCACCGGCGGCCACCGCGCCGCCGACCAAACCCTAATAGAGGGTTTTTTATATTAGTTTAAATGTAAAAGCCCATATAGGGGCTTCTTTTGTTAGTTTTATTTGCCCAAAATGGGGCTATGTACAAATTTGCCCAAAATAGGGCATATGTTCAATGAAAATTCGTTTAAATTTGCCTTTTTTTTGTTTTCGTTTTTCTCCGGTTATGCGATGCGTCCGCGCGTTGGGCGCAGCGCGCGACCCAAACGGACACGCGGACGCGGGGCGCTGTCCGCGTGTCCGGGCGGCGACCCAAACGGCCCAAAACGGACGGCCCAACGCGTCCGTTTGGGTCGCGCGGTTGGAGATGCCCTAAGGAAGTTCTAGGCCCTTCGTGGCATTTCTTGTTTAAAAAAAAGTGCGATGTTGGAAGGAATCCAAATTACTAGCCCAGCAATATACAAATGTATGTTACTAGTCTCCTCGTTAAGATCAGGGAGGCGAGGTTAAGGGAACGGCTTGGGGTTGCTACCGTACGTCCAAAGACCAAGGCTGGCGAGTGGTGAGATATACGGGACTTCTTCTACCTTTGGCTGTTCCGTTTGGATTCGATCTATGTGACTAATCAACATTTGTATATTGCGTGCCATGGAGTATAAGTTAATCCTAGACAAACTCCCGCCAACACAAGGAACCACATGGCGGCATAAACAAGTCTTTATTAGGTTTGGGTGTGAGTGGGGGTGCAGTTGGGCCTAGACCCTATTATTATTGGTTTTCGCCCATTTTCTCCTAAAAATTTAGCATTCTCTTTTAAATTAATGATTGAGGTAAAGTTTTTGTCTTCGTTTAGAAAAAAATCCTAGACCAGGTGCGTATTAACTCTGTCAAGTGCTACGATCGAAGTCGACGGATCTAGCTATGGCGGCCATCCACCAAAGCATAGCGCGCGTGGGGCATTCAAATTCGTAGCACCGGCGGGAAGATCTGATCAGCATTGCCGTAGATTAAGTGAGTCCTAGATCTCAATCGTCTGGTCGTCCGGGTTGTCTCTTTATGTATCTTGCATCAAATCGCACGCGGTCGATCGGCCGGTTTGCAGACTCGCGGCACGGTGACCGATCGGCTGCACATATGGACACGGGGAATATGTGTATGCAGGGACCGAGATGTACATATGGACTAACAGTACACTTGTTTACTATATTTTTCGTCTACATGTTCGCGATCGATCGGAGAGACGGAGACTACTGCTAGTCTCCGATCGAGCAGCCCAATGCAGCTAGCCCGGCCATAAATGACTAAATGAGCATCCTCTAGAATCTAGATGCCAGAACATCCGCCAAGGCCTCCTCGTCGGCGCAATGCTCGCCGGGATACCGCCTCCCCCGCCCGTCACCCCATGCAGTCTGTGTGCGTACACGCACCGCTCGTACGCAACATGAGCATTTCTATATCCCTGCTCTTGCTTCTTGGGTCTAGGTGACTCTACTTGCGTCTACATGGTTAATTAATCCGTTGGAAGTCGGGGTTACGCGTGTGGCCAACAATGCTAGTAGTACTAGGACTAGTCCAGGACAGAAGCAAGGTGCTCCCGAGTCCAAACTCCGAAGTCCCGATGAAGTCTCGAGGAGAAGGTACACTTCCATGGCATTTTCTCATGGAGCAGATACACGCTGCTGGCCTGGTGGGATGCCTTTCTTGGTTTTTGTCATGCAACGTCCAGAGCTGGGCTGGGCTAGCGATCACGCAGGATTTCGCGTAGTAAGCGCGACGACGAGGCGGCTGCGTGGCTGGCCGGACGCTGGTGGCGTGATCTCTCTCGCTGGCAGGGCTAGGTGCAACGGTGACGCGCGCCGCGATAAACACCGGTGAAGCACGCACGCTGGCCGAACAGAGATACAAGGCCGGCAATGGACAAGGAGATGATACACGACTCAACGTTTCTTCTGCAAAGCAGGCAAAGGCTGCAACTTGTCCATCCTCATTTCTCAAGCGGTCCACTGTCCAATTCCTATTTTGGAGTGCAAACCTAAGAAAATAATTTAAGCTTTAGGGCACCTAAATTTTATATATCAGTTTGTTTATGTCGGGGATGGCCCCAAAAATTTGGTCGAGCTTGTCATCTGAGGCCAGTGAGTAACCCTTGCTCGCCGATAGGTTTCAAATGATGGTGTCCTCTATGTAACCGTCAAGGTGCATGGCTTGTAATTGGATCCACAAGTCGACAAATTGTTTCATATGGGCAAAGGTGAAGTTCGCGGATAAGGTGATCTTTGAAATCCAATCATTATCATGCAAGACCTTGTTGACACACCACTTTTTTCTGACACCGCATGGATGAGTGGGAGATGTCTCTAGACTTGGACCCATTTAGCCAAGGAGCATTCCAGAAAGGCATCTTCTCGCCATTTCCAACCGTGATTGTGGTAGCGGCGTAGAAAAGGTCCACGTCGACCTCCAAGCAATCATGGCCCATACCAGCACAAACTTTTTCGGAGTCGTTCAATTCAAAACATGGCCATCTCAACCTTAGGACCCGAGAAAACTTCTCAAAGTTTAGAACACCAAGCCCTCCAAGGGATTTGGTGCCACATATTGTTTCCCAATTCAGTTTTGCATTCCCCTCACGTCACATTGTTAGTAGCCGACCAAAGAAAAGCAGTATCAATATTTTTTCATGTTGCCTGCGACACCCGGAGGCATATTGAGAGGAGTTAGGTGGTAAATCCCTTGCGAAGAGGGGACGGATTTGACTAGCGCAGTGCGGTTGGCCATGGTTTTACGGTGGAATTTTTTGTTTTTGTACTTTATAACATTTGAAAAGTCATTAATTAGTTAACACACTTTATTGATTCATTAACTGAGAGGGCGTCTCTCCTCTCCTGCCACTGGACGTCTCTCCTCTCCTGCCACTGTAGCTGAGAGGGCGATTTTTAGATCTTCCCGGCTGATCCACCTCCTCCCCGTCGATCCGTCGGATCCCTCACCCTCCGGCGGCCGCTCCGGCGACGGGAGGGTGGGGGATCCCCGCCTCACAGTGGTGTACAACGTAGGTTCTGTAGGGGCTTCAACCGGTGGCGCCGTGGAGGTGGTGGGGTTGCCAGTGGTGCTTTTGTTGCAGGTTCGCGTCCTCTCCGGCGACGTGGCTCCATGGAGCTTCGTGGTGGCGTGCCTACTCCTCTGGCGCTCGCGGGTCAGTGGATCTGCGTCGTGCGCCGTTCCCCGGCCAGGTCTTGTGTGGCCATGGATCTGGGTTGAGAAGAATAAGGAGGTTGTTGTTTGTGTTGATCTCGTCGTCGGTGAAGATGGTGCAGGGCGGAGGCTCTTCGGAGCCGAGTGGTGTCGACTTCATGTCCGTGCAGGGGAGCCTCCCGATCCAAGGCGTAGGGGAGGTGGTGCGGCGGCGCGCCGGCATGACGTTCTCGTCATCGTCTTTGTCTTCGGGGTCCAGGAGGACCTACTTGTATTTTTCTTCTTTGTCCTAGACTGTTCTGTAAGAACCGAGGTTTAATGCAATCAGGGCCTTTTCGCAAAATAAAAAAAATTGATTCATTAACTTGTTTTTTTTGAAATGTGAACCATTTTTCAAGAGATGCAGCTTTTTTCGTAGAATCAACCTTTGTTTAGCATGCGCGGACATTTTTTTAAACTAGACGAACTACACTTTTTGTTATATGTGTACATCTATTCTAATGTTTTTCAAATGAATACTTTCATAATTATTAAGTTGTTGTTATAAACCAGATCGTATTTCAAAATTAATGAAAAACATAAAAACAAATCCGTAGATGTAGTGGTGTGGACCAAATCCAGCTCAGCAGAAGAGCGCCGCTAGGGACCCGAGTTTTCACGGAATACAGTAACCATTATGTAGATATCTTACTCATGAGTCACTATGGACGTTCTACCTTCCCTGTCTTGAAATAACAATACTTTATACTAAACTTTTATACTTATTTGGAACTTAGCATACCTTGTTATTTCCTAACGAGTATTTTTTATTTACTTCCCACTAATCACAAAAAAGTTAGAAAGTATCAGTTGTAGTGTTATTTGTTATACATTTGTAATGTACATGGTTGAAAAAACACTTGCATTTTGGTAAACTTGACGTGTATTTTGTGAAATTATTTTCGTCAATAAATTAGTTTTTTAAAACCACATAAACTATTTTTGTTGACATATTATGGTAGATATTTAAAACATATGGCCTAAAAAGTATCTTAATAACAATTTCTAGTGGATGATTAGGTCAGTATCTTTTGGCCTGACTCTTAACCGTACAGAATTTAACATAAAGTATTTGAATATTGATTATTATTCTGAATTTTCATGGTTAAATGTGTATTCTATGTTACAATGGGTTTAGTATTAAGTTAAAAATATGTTCATACTCTACTTGATAGTGAAATGGCATACACTAATAATAATCACCCACAAATAAAAATACAATGGCCCTACATTGTTTGCATATATATGGTTTGATGTGCTCGTCTACAATCTGCTTAGTATCATCTGAGTAACCAATTGCTCATGCCGAGTTACTGAAATAAGAACCCGTACAAGGAACTGAACATGTAATTATAATGAACATGGATTTGAGTTTATTCCAAGCAAGACACCCTTTCGGGGCACCTAGAAAGGCATACGACTATTTATGTGTCGTGAGAGAGACCATGCCGACACATCCGTGTGTCGTGGTAAGTGGCATGCAAGAGCGACGCTACGTTATGCCTCGCTGGAGAAATAAAAGGATTATTATGTGCATCATGCAAGGTTTATGATGTTTGAAGTGGGACCCCCGCTGGAGAATAGTCAAGTCCATATTCCTAACTAATGTGTCTCACCACAACGAGAAGTTGTTTTCTTACAAATTATTTATATACGCCGTTCACTAGCAGACGTTGGAGCCAAAGGGGTTTAGACTTTAGGGATGTTGGTGGTGAAGACGGGGATGTTAGTTTATAAGACAGATAGTGCCTAAAAGAGACACCTTCCGATACTTCGGATCAATGTTCAATGTTTCAAAGCAATGGTGATACTAGTGAAAATGTTTGCCACAAGATCAAGGTAAGGTGGATGAAGCGGAAGCAAGCATCTGGTATTCTATATGACAAGAATGTCCCATAAAAACTAAAATGTAAGCACAATAGGGCGGTAATTAGACCGACGATGCTATATGGGGTAGAATGTTGGCTCACTAAAAGATAGCACATTCAACAAATGAGTGTCGCGGAGATGCTCATGCTACGATGTATATTCGGGCATACAAGAAAGAATGAGATTAGAAACAAGGTGATCCGCGATAGGTTAGGGGTGTCACGATCAACAAGAAACTAGTCCAACGCCGACTATGGTGGTTTGTGTATATCCAGCGGAGACCTCCAGAAGCTCCAGTTAACATCGAATTCTGAAGAGTTTGTCCTAGAGTAGAATGGCAAAGGGCGACCAAAGTTGAGTTGGGCGGAGACAGTAAAAAGAGAATTGAGGATTAAAATGTACCTAAAGTATTAGTTCTTGATAGGACTGCATGGGAATCAGCGATCCGTGTGCTGGAATCTTAGTTTAGTCTTTTTTTCTTCTTCTGTAACAACTTATCTCAGGAGATAGACGCTTAAATTGTTTAGCAGCGCACCTAGTGCGGCAGCTAGGGTGATGATGCCGATTATATATATTTTCTTCTATATTCTATTCCATAAAATTCAATCAACTTGTTGTTTTTATATTTCTTGATTAATTCCTTGGTTCGGTAACCGAACACCGCCTTCCATTAATTGGAAAGTTCCCAGAGGGACTTGTCCAATTGTTTGATATGAATTACAGTGGAAAGAGATTTCCACTAAATTAATGTGTTGAATCCGTCATGTTTCACATGACGGATGTATGATATGCATCATAAAAACCACTTTCGGTGGAATTTATAATCAGATTAGACTAATAATATTTGGAGCGTGGCAACGACACTACAACCTTATCATCGACCAGCTCGGCGGGGGTTACACATATAGTCGAGAACGCCAGCCTAGGGCATAAGCAAGGTGCTCTCGTGTCCAAAATACAAAGTCTCGATGAAGCCTCGAGCACAAGGTATGTTTCCATGTCATTTTTCTCACGGAGCATATACACACCGGTGGGATTTTTTCTTAGTTTTTGTCATGCAGCGACAGCGACTGAAGATGGGCTAGCGACCATGCAGGAGCGTGCAGGAGATGGGAGCATGGCTCACGATGGCAATGCATGAGCGCGCAAGAGATGGGAGCATGGCTCACGATGGCAATGCATGAGCACGCAAGAGATTTTTTTTTTTGAAAGAGAGCCAAAAGCTTTGCCCCATTCATTAATTAAGAAGAGGGTGCTCGGTTTTTAGGAGAAAATCGGGCGAAAACCCACACAACCAGCACATCCGGAGAAATCACAAAGCAACACTAACAAACACTCGAACACGAGACTCCAACGCGATAGGCCACACCATTGGGGGCACCCATCAACCAATTGCGGATTCAGGGAAGGCAACAACCAAGGTCGCGAGAAAATCGCAAACCTCTCTGGTGACGACAGCTCCGGGTACCAACTGCCTTCCGAACTCAGGCGAGAGAGAGACCTTACCATCAACACCACACTTCTCGACGCCAAGCGCCTGACATGGCGGAGAATACACATCCGAGGACTCGTGCAAGACGGGCCTCACTTCCTTGACGGAAGGAGGCGTAAGCACACCACCACACAACTCCACAAGCTCAGGCATGATCTGCATGACCGGAGCTGTGATCACCGAGCTCGCCCTAGCACGAGGAGAGAAGCAGCCGTGAAGGCCCGCTCCGCTCGCGCCCACTTTGCCATCATCAGGTAGAACCACAGGATCGGCAGGCGTCCGGGAGAGCCTACCCAACACTGCTTCCGCTCGCTCCAGAAAGCCCCCAATAGCTAGCATCCAACTGTGCAAGGAGTCAATAGCCTCGTGAAGAGGACGAACGGCCTCCTCAAAAAACTTAGCTTGCTTCTCCAAAGAGGATTGCATATCCTCCGAGGCCAACGAGCCAACAGGAGCGGAAACCACTGATGCCCAGGACCGACGACGAGGCACATTAGATGGGAGCGAGACCTCAATCTGGGGCCGTCGAGGAGCATTCTCCTGGCGGGGCAACGACCCAACAGGGCATGCTAACCAGCTGAGAGGACGCCAGGCGTTACGGCAGTCACGTGCCCGATGACCGTTCTCAAGGCATCGAGAGCACCTGAAGGGGTCACAACAAACCACAACACGGTGACCAGGAGCTAGGCACCTGCAGCATCTACCCTTGAGCCAACGAGGGACAGGACGGCGAGCATATGATGGTGCTGGCAGAGCCAGGCGGCGCGGACCGTGCCGCGGCATCACCTACTGCCAGCCATCACACTTGCCTGCCACACACTCCACCTCCTTGTCATCAACTTTGTCAACATCGGCAGCAATATTGAAGGACTTGGTGGCCGGTGGTGGCGTCTAGGGAGCAAGTTCCACTTCGTCGTCATCATTGTCATTGTCCGCAGCGGACGCCCAAGAAGGAGGCCACGGCGTGGCCAGCGCCCCTGCACTGGCCTCAAGGATGCCAGCAGCCGACCGCGGCGATTGGGGGGCAAGCTCCTCCTTGTCCTCCTCGACGCCGACAACATCGGAAGCCCTGAACTTGGGACACGACGAGGGCGCAGCTGCAGCCTCCACAAGCCCGCCACCATCCTGGACCGGGCAGACTAGGGGACGCGGCGGAGTTGAAGAAGGCGGCGGCGTCTGGGGGGCCAGCTCCTCTTCGTCGACAGCAGCAGCGTCAGCAGCAGAAGACCAAGATGGGGCTCCAGAAGGCAGCAGCAGCTCGCCGGCCGGCGACGGGCCAGACGCTGAGGCCGCAGCAAGCACGGACGGGAGGGGCGACGCTTGCGAGCATAGCTCCCACGCCTTCCCAACCTGTGGCAGGGGAGAACGGAGCGTCGTCGTTGCAGGCCCGGAGATGGCCGCACGCGGGACAACCATGCCGTCATTCTCCCTGCGAAACCTCCCTGCAGGAGGCAGCCTGGACGAGCGGCGAGCAAGCACGGCGAGGCCAGGGAGGCATTCGTCGCAGCCATGGGAGGGCGGAAACTGCAGGAGTGGCCGCGGGATAGCAGGCCGAGCCCCTACATGGCGGACCGAGGGACTGGAAGAGGTCTTCGAGAGGATTCCAGATCAGGTCGCGGAGCTCGCAGGGGACGCCGGAGGAGGGAGATCAGGCCGCCGCCGCCGGCAGGTCCATGGCCGCGCGACGCGGTTTGGAGCTCTCGTCAGAAGGAGCTACTTTGGGTTCTCTTGCAAAAAAATACTGCAAGTCAGCACGCAAGAGATGAGAGCATGGCTCACGATGGAAACAGATACCCATCACCCGTTAACCCAGCGGATACCCACATCAAATGGAGGAGGGTATGGTGAAAAAACCATTGATCTCTGATGTCTACGGGTGCTTCTATTCTTGTAGACAGTGTTGGGCCTCAAAGAGCAGAGGTTTGTAGAACAGCAGCAAGTTTCCCTTAAGTGGATCACCCAAGGTTTATCGAACTCAGGGAGGAAGAGGTCAAAGATATCCCTCTCAAGCAACCCTGCAATCACGATACAAGAAGTCTCTTGTGTCCCCAACACACCTAATAGGTGCACTAGTTCGACGAAGAGATAGTGAAATACAGGTGGTATGAATAAATGCGAGCAGTAGCAACGGCGCCAGAAAAGTGCTTGCTGGCGTGCAGTTGATGGTAGTAAAATTGCAGGAAGTAAAGATGCAGTAAAATAGTAAACAAGCAGTGATAGCAGTATTTAGGAACAAGGCCTAGGGATCATACTTTCACTAGTGGACACTCTCAACATTGATCACATAACAGAATAAATAGATAGATGCTAGACTCTACACCCTCTTGTTGGATGATGAACACCACTAACTGTGTAGGATTACACGAACCCTCAATGCCGAAGTTAACAAGCTCCAGAATATTCAATGTTCATATTTAAATAACCTTAGAGTGCATAACAGATCAACATAACCAAACCAAGTACTAACATAGCATGCACACTGTCACCTTCACACTACGAAAGGAGGAATAGATCACATCAATACTATCATAGCAATAGTTAACTTCATAATCTACAAGAGATCACAATCATAGCCTACGCCAAGTACTACACGATGCACACACTGTCACCATTACACCGTGTAGGAGGAATAAACTACTTTAATAACATCACTACAGTAGCACACAGATAAATTGTGATACAAAACACATTGCAATCATAAAGAGATATAAATAAGCACTTCACTATGCCATTCATAACAGCGAATAAGTATTCTGTGAAATATAGCCTAAGAGACCCACACGGTGCACACACTGTCACCTTTACACACGTGGGACAAGGAGTCTCCAGAGATCACATAAGTAAAACCCACTTGACTAGCATAATGACATCTAGATTACAAGCATCATCATATGAATCTCAATCATGTAAGGCAGCTCATGAGATTATTGTATTGAAGTACATAGGAGAGAGATGAACCACATAGCTACCGGTACAGCCCCGAGCCTCGATGGAGAACTACTCCCTCCTCATGGGAGACAGCAGCGTTGATGAAGATGGCGGTGGTGTTGATGGAGAAGCCTTCCGGGGGCACTTCCCCGTCCCGGCGGCGTGCCGGAACAGAGACTCCTGTCCCCCAGATCTTGGTGACATAGGCATCCCAAATGGGCCTGCCGAAGATGGTACCCGGGGTTTACTGGAGGCCCAATACCCGAAGAATAAGAAGATTCGGGAGCCCAAGATTTACTAAGGAAATATAGAGTTGTAATAGGAAGTGTTGTTTGTAATCTGGCGGGATGAGTTAGAAACCGTCCCGGACTCTGTAAACTTGTATAGCACGAATCCCTCGGCTCCACCTCCTATATAAAGGGGGAGTCGAGGGACGAAGAATCAATCGAATCATTGTCTGCAAACCCTAGTTTTCATAATCGTCGAGTACTTTTCGGCTGAAACCTTCGAGATCTACTTACCCTCTACTTCCAACTAAACCCTAGCCTACAATCCATAGGCATTGACAAGTTGATACCTTGTCAATTGGCGCCGTCTGTGGGAACTAGAGGCGTAAGGAGCTGATCTCGATGGCACGCTCAAGATCTTCGACATCGTCAACCGCAAGCAACACAATGGATCGAGGTAAACAGATCGCTGCTGGTCTTGTCGATTTTGTTCCTCACCCACCCTCCCGTTTGGATGCATATGTGTATCTGGCGGAGCCCATGGAGATGACATTCGGAAGGTTTCACTTTCGCGTCGAGAAGGAAGGATCGTATCGTGTCGAGATTCCGATTTCGTCGGGATCGTCGGTGATCGATTCAGATTTTTCAAGCTATGCAACCGAGTCAGGAGAAGAAGAAACCTCGGCGACACGTTACGT
The DNA here is from genome assembly GCF_019359855.2 of Lolium perenne. NCBI lineage: Eukaryota > Viridiplantae > Streptophyta > Magnoliopsida > Poales > Poaceae > Lolium > Lolium perenne. The sequence goes on along the minus strand of NC_067248.2, from coordinate 215,478,974 downwards.
CAGCACCAGAACAAGAGAGAAACTCGCCAAGATCTTCAACGACATGTCGTTTGAGTCATCCGCGGACTCATATATAAGCGATGGCTCAAGCGATGTCGACAGTTACGACTTCATCGACAAATCTCTCACAGTGGGCAAGGTCTTCATCAATCTCAATGATGATGTCACCAAACCCAACGTAGATCTGAGTACAAAGTATCATCAGATTTACGCCATTGAAGATCAAGAGGAAACATCGAGGCTTTCGACAGTGCGGAAATCCATACGTCGATCCCTCCAATCTGCGACAAGGCCTGGGCAACAAATACGTCGGGCCAGAGCCGCGAGATAGAGTTCAACTTTCACAAGCAGCATGGGACAGAGCCGCGAGAGCCATGAACGGCACAGAACCAATGGCTACCACGGCCACACCAGAAGAACTGCAAGCATACCAATATAGGCTCGCACGAGCTGCCAGGGAATTGGAAAAACAGACAGCTGAGTTGAACAGAAGAAAGGAGGCAGCTTCTGCATCCAGCAGGAGAAGGGCAGATTTAAGTCGACAATCTAGAACTACGGGTGATAGCCATCGGGAGGCGCGGAACAGAGCAAGATCAAGGCTGCAACACATACCCGAAGCAGAAAGAGAGCACTTGGTCCAGAACCTCGACATGTCCTTCATGTCGATAGATACAAGAGGAAACATCATCCCTAAGACACCAGAGGCTGGGTATATGGCGACACATGCTTTTATCCTTGCATCTAAACCACCTCCAGGTGATCCAAGGGAAACACTATACAATATGGCGGTAGCAGGAGTTGGAGCTATGGGGACGGCGTTTGTATCAACGCCTCCCGAAGGAGCGGCAAGACAAAATAGTCCACGACCCGCGCAGCAGCAACAGCGGCAAAGACTGAAGGACCAAGTGGAGCAAGAGACACAGCAGCACAAGCAAGAGTCGACAGAGCGCGGCAGAGCAGAAGGGATCATCGGCAATCTCCGGAGCTGACCGACGAAGATATGTGTGGCTTGCCATGCTTCACGAGGAGAGTCCGGAAAACTCGAGTCCCCTCAGGATTCAAGTTACCCGATAATTTCAAGAAGTTCGACGGCCTTCAAGATCCAGAGGACTGGCTAGTCGACTATCTAGAGACAGTGAAGCTGACAGGAGGAACTAGGGCAACAGCCATGCAAAGCATCCAGGTGCATTTGAGTGGAGCCGCACGATCTTGGATAAAGAAACTCGCTCCAGGATCCATCGACAGCTGGGAAAGTTTCGAGGATGTGTTCGTCAAGAACTTCAGGTCCACGTGCAAAAAACCCGCGTCGTTAGAGGAGTTGAGAGCGTGTCGACAAAAGCCAGATGAGCCAATGAGGAAGTACATCCAGAGGTGGAATATCATCAAAAATTCGGCAGAAAATATATCTGACGAGAGAGCAATAGATGCGTTTGTCGCAGGAGTCAGGCGTGGAGATTTTGTCGAGGACTTGGGAAGGACCAATCCAAAGACAGTATCCGCGTTAATGGAGATAGCAAATAAATGGGCAGATGGAGAAGACGCTGTCCACAACAAACGACACAGGTCGCCAGAGGAGGACCGCGGTCGAAACTATCAACCGAGGCGAAGATTTCCTCGGCAGTACCAGAATTACGACGCTCCAGGACAAATTTCGGCAGGTTTTCGGACAAACACAGGAGGAAGCAACAGAGATGATTACCAAAGAAGCAGTGAACAGCGAGGTGATAACAGGGATGATTCACGCAACAGGCAAAATAGCGGGCCTAGGTTCCCAAGACCTTTTGTCTCCCCAGAGGAGATGATGAATGGACCGTGCCGGATGCATTTTTCCTCGACGACAACGGTAAAAGACAGTCGGGGCACTTGCGGAAGATTGTCGAAATTTTCAAGCAATGTTGCGGTATGCAGAGAACGCTAATGCGCGGGCAGCACAGAGAAATCCTCGAGAACCCAGAAGCGAGATTCACTTGCCGCCTCCTCCCGCGATTACAGACGACAATCGGCATTAGCTCAGAATAGCGGCAGCACCTGCACCACCACCTTATGTTGATCCTAATTCCAATGGAGCAGTGTCGATGATTCAGAAGGGAAGGCCGTCCAATAGAGCTCAGAAAGTAATCTCACGACAGGTGTTTATGGCAGAGAAAATGCCTCCACCAACAGTTGAATACCTTAATTGGTCAGGACAAGATATCGGCTTCACAATAGCAGATCATCCGCAGCAAGTTCCTCGACCAGGGCAGTCAGCACTTATTCTGCCAAAGATTATCGCGGGATTTGATGTCTCTCGAGTGTTCATAGACGGCGGCGGCAGCTAAACCTTATGTATGCGGATACATTGAGGAAGATGAACATATCCTTAGCAAACTTGAAACCAACAGACACAAGGTTCCACGGCATCACACCGGAAAAACCAAGTTATCCATTGGGAAAGATCAATCTCGACGTTCAGTTTGGGACCCGAGAAAATTATAGAATCGAGAGGCTCGAGTTTGAAGTCGTGGATTTTCCGTCGCAATATCACGCTCTGTTGGGACGACCAGCATATGCTAGATTTATGGCAGTGCCACACTATACATACTTGTTGTGGAGGTTGCCTGGACCAAAGGGACCAATCACAGTTAAAGGAAGCTTTGCCTTAGCCGATAAGTGCGACAAGGATTTCCACCGGTTGTCAGAAACCTTCGGGATGCAAGCTGAGTACTTGGCGTCAAAAAGCATGACTGATTACGACGTATTGCCAGACGTTGGAAGGCCAAACAAAGAATCAACTTTCAGTACCGAGAAAAATTCAAAAGAGGTGCGAGATTCACCCGACAGACCCAAAAAAGACGACATCTATCGCAAACGACATGGATATCGCATAGGAAAGCGCTCGTCGAGTTCCTCCGTGAGCACCGGAAAATCTTCGCATGGTGTCCAGCTGACATGCCAGGAGTACCCTGGGAACTTGCCGAGCACCACCTAAACTTGGATCCACTAGCGAGACCAATCAAACAACCTTTGCGGCGTTTTTCGGAACCAAACCGCAAAGCCATGCGGTCAGAAATTAATCGACTACAAGAAGCTGGTTTTATCAAAGAGATATTCACGAAGCCACATGGGTAGCAAATCCTGTCTTGGTGCCGAAGAAAAACACTAAGGTCCTTCGCATGTGCGTCGAATTTACGTGTGTCAATAAACATTGTCCAAAGGATCACTTTCCCCTCCCGAGGATCGATCAAATTATCGACTCCACGGCTGGATGTGAACGTCTTTCCTTCCTGGATGCATATTCTGGTTATAACCAGATCAGATTGAAAGAAGAAGATGAAGTAAAGACCGCGTTTATTACACCTTACGGCGTGTTTTGCTACAGAACAATGCCCTTGGGGCTAAAAATGCGGGAGCAACATATCAAAGGATGATGCGAAGTGTTTGGCGACACAGATTGGGAAGAACGTGCAAGTATACATTGATGATGTCGTCATAACATCAAAAGGGGCAACGCTGATCGAGGATCTCAAGGAAACCTTCGACAACCTTGATAAGTTCTGCCTCAAACTGAACCCGACGAAGTGTTCCTTTGGCGTCCCAAGGAGAACTTTTGGGGTTTCTAGTCTCAAGAAGAGGGATTGAAGCAAATCCCGACAAAATACGAGCTATCATAACAATGAGGAAGCCAACAAAGTTGAAGGAGATACAACAGCTAACGGGCGCGAGTCGCAAGCTACGAGCGGATTCGTCGCTAGGCTTTGGGAGAAAAAGCAACTGTGCCGTTCTACGCTTTGATAAAACAAGGAGATAAATTCCGGTGGAACGAAGAAGCCGTGAGCTTTCGAGGATTTGAAGCGCACAATTTCGACACCGCCAATTCTGGTGGCACCAAAAGAAAGGGAACCCCTCCTGCTATATATCGCAGCCACACCCCAGGTGGTGAGCACGGTGCTAGTTGTCGAAAGGGAAGAAGAAGGAAAACTCCACGGCGTGCAGAGGCCAGTATACTTCGTCAGCGAAGTTTTATCGCCATCAAAACAAAGGTATCCGCAGTACCAAAAGATAGCATATGGAGTATTCACGACAGCACGAAAATTGCGCCACTATTTTTCGGCACATCCGATCATAGTGGTCAATGAAGCTCCCTTGTCAAATATCTTGAACAACCCGAAGCTACGGGTCGTGTCTCCCTTTGGGGAATAGAACTTTCCCCTCGGGACATCACGTATGAAAAAAGAAAAGCAATAAAATCGCAAATACTGCCGGACTTCATCGCAGAGTGGATGGAGTTGCAAAATACAGGACCTCCAGATTTGTCGAGAACTTGGACCATGAACTTCGACGGGTCCAAAAGACTAGAAGGAGCTGGCGCAGGAGTAGTACTCATATCACCTGAAGGCGACAAGTTGAAGTACATCCTTCGGATGACGTTCCCCAACGCATCTAACAATGAAGCAGAATATGAGGCCCTCATACACGGGATGAAGATGGCGAAAGCCTGTGGTGCAACCCGACTGAAAATCTTTGGCGACTCACAGTTGGTGGCTCAACAAGTTATGAACCAATGTGACGCAGTCAATGATAGCATGATGGCATACAAGGAGGTGTACAACGAGCTCGAGAAGTTGTTCGATGGATGCGAAGTAAATCATATTAGTAGATTGAGCAACGACGAAGCCGACGTTCTTGCAAATATCAGGTCTCAATGCCTTGCAGTCCCGCCAGGGGTATTCTGGGAAGAGATAACAGAAAGATCCACTAAGTCGACAAAATCAAAACAGAAGGAAAAGAAACCCTCGGGGGCTACCAAGGAAAAGCAAGAGGAAGAAGAAGAAGATCAGGACCTGGTCATGGTGATACAGGTACCATGGATGCAGCCGTACATATCATACATCCTCAGGAAAGAAATACCCGACGATCCAGTCGAGGCAAGGCGAGTAATTCGACGCTCCAAAGCTTTCACGGTGGTCAAGGGAGAATTGTATAAGCGAAGTATTTCAGGCGTCTTGCAAAGGTGCGTCACACCAGAAGAAGGAAGAATAATTCTGAAGGATGTACACGAGGGAATATGTGGCCACCACGCAAGTAGTCGAGCTATCGCAGCCAAAGTTTTTCGGGCAGGATTCTACTGGTTGATAGCAATCGAGGACACCAAGGACATAGTAAGAACTTGCGACGCGTGTCAAAGGTTTGCCGCAAAACCTCACTCTCCAGCAGCAGAGCTAGCACCAATACCATTGTCATGGCCCTTTGCTCAATGGGGACTTGATATGGTGGGCAAGTTGCACAAATCCTGGCCAGGAGGAAAGGAGTATATGCTGGTAGCTGCCGATAAGTTTACAAAGTGGATAGAAGCGAAGCCGATAAATTCACCAGACGGAGCATCCGCAGTAAAATTCGTAAAAGGCCTCGTCTTCAGATTTGGAGTGCCCCACAGCATCGTCACAGACAACGGCAGTAACTTCACATCCCATGAATTCAAAGATTATTGCGAAGAGGTGGGTATTAAGCTGAACTTTGCGTCAGTCGCACATCCTCAAACCAATGGGCAAGTCGAGAAAGCCAATGGCATCATCTGCAATGGCATCAAGAAACGTTTGTTAGGACCACTGGAAAAAGCTCGACATACCTGGCCAGAAGAACTACCAAGCGTGTTGTGGAGCATCCGAACAACACCAAACACAGCAACGCAGGAAACTCCGTTTTTTCTGGTTCATGGAGCAGAAGCAGTACTACCAATCGAGATAGAGCACAACTCTCCACGTGTCGCTGAATATGATGAAGAAACATCGAGAAGAGCGCTAGAGGACGATGTCGACGCACTTGATGAAGCTCGAGATGAAGTATTATCTCGGGTAACCAAATATCAACAGGACTTGAAGAATTACCACAGTCGACGTTTGCGGCCAAGATCTTTTCAGGTGGGCGACTTAGTTCTTCGGCTCACGCAAAAAAGTCATGAAAAACTCGAGTCACCGTGGCTTGGCCCTTACATCATCACGGAAGTAATCGGAGGAGGAGCATACAGGATAAAGGACAAGAAGACAGGGGTGGAGGAGCCAAACCCCTGGAACGTGGCGCAACTTAGGCGGTTCTACGCCTAGAGTCGAAATATAGTCCTTGTAAAACTTCAATGTACTGAAACGCCCGCGAGTTTTCAGACGCACTCTTTTCCTTTTTCGGGGCACCGAGTGGGGCCGGAGAAGGTTTTTAATGAGGCGGGCTCGCGGTGCTGCAATATAATAAAGATAGTGACAATATAACTTTTCTTCTTTATCGACATGACCAAAGTCTTTGCTCCGACGAATTTCAATATAGTTCATCGACAAAAGAAAAACCTTGCCTTGGTATTCAAATACCTCGTGAGTCAATAAAAATACAAAATAGTACTCAATAAAAAAGCTCGGGGGCTCATATTCGCCTTAAATATATAAATGCCTTGGTTCAAAACCTCGCAAATATACAAATATAGTAAAGAGTCACCGAAATACTCGGGGGCTAGACAAACAGAGAAATATAATGATTGCTTCACAATATAGTCATGGATTACAAAGAAGAAATATCTACAAGAAGAAAATAACTAGTCTTGATTCAGTATGTCATCAAGAGTAACTCTGTTTTCCTCAGGAGCAGCACCAAGAAAATCGGCATAATGGCCATCGGCAAAAAAGTCGGCATCCATCCGAAGCAGGTCCTCAATCATTTCTTCGGCTATGGGCGTAACCTTCGTGTTAATCCTGTCAACACCAACTCTCCGACGTTTTACCTTTTGGTGAACCTTCTCGACAACCTGGGTAAGGTCAAGCTTCGAGTGACAGATCTGGAGCATGATAAGAGCAAATCTGGCGCCAGCTACTAGTTGAGCTTTGACAAAATCATGGATACTGCGAGCATCCTTGAACCTTTCCATCAATTCAGAAGAGTTTTTGGTTGGACGTTCGAGGAAACATGGAGTTGTAAACCATGGACAAGGTCTTGGTACGAAGTCAAGGAAATCGCGAGTTTGAGAGGTGCGATCTTGAAATCTGACAATTTGGCGGGTCCTATCCGGGGTAGCCCAAAACAAAGAACCATGGTCCAGGGAAAGATTAACAAGGAGGTTTGTCCTAGCACTTACTCTCTCTTCCTCGGCAGCAGCATCAGTAAAGGCACCTATCAAAACAAAGAAGTGGAAACCTTTAAGAGACAATAGCATGAAGATGAAAGATATCAGAAGATGAAACAGGCATACCCGACATATCTGCACTGGCTTCATTCATTAATTCGAGCATGAAATTTTCTCGAGTAGTCGCCTTTTCAGCCTCGGAAGCAGCAATTTCCTTAGCAGCCACGGCCTCGCGAGCTTGCTGGAGAGCAACTTTTTCGGCTTCAGATGACTTGCGAGATTGTTCCATCATCACAAGTGTTTGCTTCTTCGCATACTGAAGCTGCTGTCGAAGTTCGTCTAGTTCTTGCGACAAGGTATCGTCGACAGTGCGATATCGGCAAAAGCTCTCCTCGCGCGAGAAGAAGAAGGCGACACATTGGAAGGAGCGGAAGTTGGAGTATAGTTATCAAATATTAACTGAAATATAAACAGGATAAAATCAAACGACAAGCAAAGATAGAGTTTTTCATTAATCTCTTGGAATAATTACAAGGGCATTACAGTGGAGCTAAGGAAATACGTGTCGCCAAACGACTACTTTGGCGACAAAAGCAAAAGAAACAAAAAAAAACAGAGGCATGCAACTAGACCTCCGGCCTTGACGAGCTAGGAGTCGACGCTGGCTTAATCCCGAGATAGGCCAAGATCTTCTTCGTGTTGGGCTTGGCTGCCTTGATCAGCGACTTCCACCTTGATTGTTCTATTTGCTCGGTGTCGCCAACTTTCATCCAGTCGATAGTCGTCGACCGGTCGGCAACCAAGGCGACAGTGTTTTCAACGGCAACCTTCATATTCTCTTGGCGCATCTTCAGTCCAAGGTCTTCCGGTGTATTGAACATCTTGGCAAGGTTGAGGAAAGTCGCAGGCTCCTCCTTCTTCGGGAAGAAGTAGGGGAACAATGCCGACAATACTGCGTTAGCGTTCGATACACCTTCACGAATCTCGGACCCATGAAGCTCCAGATAGGAAAGTGCGTCAAGGACCGGATCATCGACAGGATTCGTCAGATCAAAATCCTGGTTTGTTTGGACTGTCAAGGAAACAAAGTATTAGTGAAAAGACAAGAAACAAAGATTCTCATAAAAATAGAAGGGAGCGATAAAATTACCGAAAGTGCGGCGACTACGAGTCTTCGGGCGCTTGAGGAGTCCTTCTTCATGAGAAGCTTGCGCAGCTTTGTGCTCATCTAAAGCAGCTGTAGCATCCTTAAGCTTTTTCTGCAGTTCCTCGACACCAGCAGCTTTCGCCTTGGCTTCATCAGCTTCGGCCTTGGCTTTGCTAGCAGCGAGGTCCGCTTTCTTGCGAGCCGCCTCACTTTGCTCAAGTTTTCGAGAAAGTGCGTCGGCGCGTTCGTTAGCCTCTGCAAGTTTCTCTGTCGAGATATGAAAAAAAGAGAGAAGAAAGATCAAAAATCGCGACAAGCAACAGGAGTAAAAAATCAAGGAAGAACAGCAAGTACAGAAGTCGTTACCTTCGGCTCTATTAGCATATTCACGGTACCCAATAAATTGGGAACCGATGCGGAGAAGATCCTTGATCATAGGCTGTTCAATGTGCACACAGAAAGAAAAACATCGGCATGAAAAAGAGAAAAGGTGTGAAAAAACAAAATAAGGAAAATATAGATGTCGACAAGCTTACATCATCTAGGAGCAGAGTCGACGAACTGCCCAACTGAGGGGCAGGTTCAATAATCTTTTCAACCCTTGTCCTTTTTGGTGAAGGAGCAAGGGGGCTTGATGGCGGAGTAGTGGTGACGACGTTTTGTTGAGGAGGCGAGGTTTCTTCACCTTCAACTAGCGTGTACGAGGCAAGTACGATGCGTGACGTGCTTGTCCGAGGAGCCACGTCAGTAGTTGGAACTTCTTCCTCGTCATCACTATTAATCAAAAAATCGGCAGCATAAAAAGCAAGACAAGATAAATATTTCGAGTACAAAAATAGAGAGAAATAAAGACGACTTACGAGCTGACGAGGGATTCAACATAAGGATCGTAAGCTGCCTTCGGATGAGAAGGAACAACTTCTTCAGCCTTAGAGGTGCCAGAATCTTCAACATCAGTCCTTTTCCTTTTGTTCTTTGGAGAAACAGCAGGAGGAAGGGATTGCGTCGATTCACTGGCTTCAGACTCAACTTCTTTTTCATGAGAAGCCGCAGATTTGTGAGAACCCGCGACTTCACTTTCACGAATAGAAGAACCTTGAGTATCTTCGGCAACGATGGCTTTGTTCTTCGACTTCTCCACCCTCCGAAGAGGAGGAAGGGAAGTCATAGTAGGATGGTTCTGTAAAAAATAGTGACCAGAAGGAAAATTAAAAGAGATGACAATATAATGAGATGCAGAGAAAGTGCAAAACAAGGTAAAAACTCGGCAAGACAAAATACCTCGGGGAGTGGATTGGCGGCGCTGTACGGTTCCACGCGACAAGAGGAAGGAATTGGGTCTTTACCCAGGCGAGAAAGTCTTCGAATCAACTTCTCCAAGTCCTTGGTGGAAAGATCATCGGAGATTACATGGCGTCATTTTTACCAGAATACGTCCAAAGGGGATTTTTGCGAGCCTGAAGAGGCTGCACTCTAATCCTAAGGAAATAAGCGATGATTTGAACACCGGACAGTTCTTTGCCTCGAGTGTTTTGAAGGCGACGAATACGAGACATGAGCGCCTGTCGCCTTTTCTCTTCCTCGGAAGCTTCGGCATCCCAGGAGCGGCGGCGCTGAATTTTGGCACTTCCGTCGAAAGGAACTATGTTGTGCTCAACGGAGTTGGCGCTTTCTTCGTGAATGTAGAGCCACTTTTTGCGCCATCCTTGGACAGAATCAGGAAATTTGACGTCGAAATAGTCGACATCAGTACAAACACAGATAACAACGCCACCTATGTTATAAGTGACGTTGTGGGAGCCATTGCGGCGGAGGCAGAAAATGCGTTTCCACAGAGCCCAATTGGGAGGGATTCCGAGGAAGCATTCGCAAAGTGTGATGAAAATAGAAATGTGAAGGATGGAATTGGGGGTCAATTGGTGCAATTGAATCCCATAAACAAAAAGAAGACCGCGGAGGAAATCGTGGATTGGGGTCGAGAGGCCGCGGATGAGATGATCAACAAAACTAACCCGATACTCCATTGGAGGCTTGGGGTAGCTTTCTTCGCTAGGAAAGCGGATGGCGTCCTCCTTCTTCATGAGGCCAAGCCTCTTCAGCATGTTGGTGTCTTGGTTGGAGATTTTGGATCTCTCCCACTCAAGATCCTCGGCGGCCATCTTGGATTCCGGAGTGCTGTGGCGAGTCAGACGCGCGCGCGGTGGCATCAACGGCAATGACAGAGCAATGTGTGTGAGTGCGGAAGATCAGAGAAAGATTGGGCGCAGGAGAAGTTTTGCGAAGAGGAACAGGTGAGCGGCGCAAGCGAGGGGATGAACGGAGGTTGAAGAAAGGTTTATATAAGAATCGGGTGAAGCAGTGTGCCGTTGGATGAAGAAATCGTGTGGTGAGAATAGATCTTCTAGATACAAGGGTAAAAAGGTATTTTTACTGAGATAGGCGTTACTGTACGTGCGCCAGAAAAAGCGGAGGACGTGTGTCCCCCACTTGCACGACGTGTCAACGTGGTAGAAGCAATGGACCCACAGGGCAGAAAAATCACGACTATTCGAGAAGGATGAAGTAAATTTGATTAAGGGAAGTATGTCGACAAGAAAAATAAAAGAAGAGTGGCGACAGAAAGAATTATTCAATACTTCGGGAGCCTTTGATCAAATACAAGTTTTTGCCCAAATGCTCGGGGGCTACTTCGGAAAAAAGTAAATTTTCGAGTATGACAAATATATAAATTGCGGGAGCCTACAACCAAGCACAAGTCCTTGGTTGTAGCCTCGGGGGCTACTCCCATCGGGAGCGCTGTTCGCGCACCCGAGAGATAAAAAAGAGAGAAGAAGAAAAAGATCATATTGGGAAATAATGACAATATAGCGACAAGGTGGACTAAAATGTTGAGCCTACAACCAAGCACAAGTTCTTGGTTGTAGCCTCGGGGGCTACTCCCATCGGGAACGCTGTTCGCGTGCCCGATGAAATTAACAAAGGAAAAATAGAAAAGCAAGAGAGTATATTTCGAGTTATAATTAACTCTACATATACTCCCATCGGGAGAGCAATATAAGTCATATTTGACTCGATAAAATGTGCCATTCCAACAGCCGGAAAAGCACTCGACAATATATTCTCAGAACGCCGAAGTTGCGATCAATTTCTGAATGCCGCAAATTTGCGAAGGTAAGACCCCAGATCCGTTCTGCTGGGCGTGGCATCGCCAAAGACTGCGCTCTGCTACTTTTATCCGTATCAACAGATACGAAGAAAAATCCTAACGGACGCGTTAGGTACCCGATAAATTCGACTGGGACTCGACAGAATGGTAAGACCTTAAGCGGCACCTGTCGAAGTTTACACCAGTATCCCGAGATCATGTCCAGGGACGTGATTTTGAAGTAGGTTTTTGCGGATTGCCACTAGAGCAGTTAACTAGTACCTGGCCCCAACTACCATTATCCCTGTACAATATAGAATTTTATGTGAAGAAGTATAAAAAAAAGTTAAAGCTTCCGAATAAAAATAAACAGTGGAGATTTTCCCTGATTCTACGATTCAAGCAAAATCTCGGGGGCTACTGACATAGGCATCCCAAATGGGCCTGCCGAAGATGGTACCCGGGGTTTACTGGAGGCCCAATACCCGAAGAATAAGAAGATTCGGGAGCCCAAGATTTACTAAGGAAATATAGAGTTGTAATAGGAAGTGTTGTTTGTAATCTGGCGGGATGAGTTAGAAACCGTCCCGGACTCTGTAAACTTGTATAGCACGAATCCCTCGGCTCCACCTCCTATATAAAGGGGGAGTCGAGGGACGAAGAATCAATCGAATCATTGTCTGCAAACCCTAGTTTTCATAATCGTCGAGTACTTTTCGGCTGAAACCTTCGAGATCTACTTACCCTCTACTTCCAACTAAACCCTAGCCTACAATCCATAGGCATTGACAAGTTGATACCTTGTCACTTGGCTTCGCGATGGCGGCGGCTCTGGAAGGTTTTCTCTGGTTCCGTCGAACGTAATAGGGTTTTCGCGACGGAGACCTTAAGTAGGCGGAAGGGCGGCGTCGGAAGGGGTCTGGGGCCACCAGACACTAGGGCGGCGCGCCCCCCTCCTGGGCCGCGCCGCCACCATGTGTGGGCCCCCTGTGGCCCCTCTCTGGCGGCTCTCGGGTGTTCTGGAAGCTCCCGGGGATTCTAAGATCCTGGGCGTTGATTTCGTCCAATTCCGAGAATATTTCCTTACTAGGAATTCTGAAACCAAAAACAGCAGAAAACAGCAAGTGGCCCTTCGGCATCTCGTCAATAGGTTAGTTCCAGAAAATGCATAATAATGACATAAAGTATGCATAAAACATGTAGATATCATCAATAATGTGGCATGGAACATAAGAAATTATCGATACGTCGGAGACGTATCAGCATCCCCAAGCTTAGTTCCTGCTCGTCCCGAGCAGGTAAACGATAACAAAGATAATTTCTGAAGTGACATGCTACCAACATAATCTTGATCAACATTATAGTAAAGCATATGAGATGAATGCAGCGATAGTAAAGATAATGACTAAACAAGTGAATCATATAGCAAAGACTTTTCATGAATAGTACTTTCAAGACAAGCATCAATAAGTCTTGCATAAGAGTTAACTCATAAAGCAATAGATTCAAAGTAGAAGGCATTGAAGCAACACAAAGGATGATTAAGTTTCAGCAATTGCTTTCAACTTCAACATGCATATCTCATGGATATTTGTCAACATAAAGCAGTATAACAAGTGCAATAGGTAAACATGTAAGAATCAATGCACAGTTGACACAAGTGTTTGCTTCTAAGATAGAAGGAATAGGTAAACTGACTCAACATAAAGTAAAAGAATGGCCCTTCGCAGAGGGAAGCAGGGACTACTATTTTTGTGCTAGAGCTTTGGTTTTGAAAACAAGAAACAATTTTGTCAACGGTAGTAATAAAGCATATGCATTATGTAAATTATATCCTACAAGTTGCAAGCCTCATGCATAGTATACTAATAGTGCTCGCACCTTGTCCTAATTAGCTTGGATTAACACGGATTATCATTGCATAGCATATGTTTCAACCAAGTGTCACAAAGGGGTACCTCTATGCACTTTGTACAAGGGTCTAAGGAGAAGGTTCGCATTGGATTTCTCGCTTTTGATCATTCTCAACTTAGACACCCATACCGGGACAACATAGACAACAGATAATGGACTCCTCTTTTAATGCTTAAGCATTCAACAACAGATAATATTCTCATAAGAGATTGAGGTTTTGTGTCCAAACTGAAACTTCCACCATGATTCATGGCTTTAGTTAGCGGCCCAATGTTCTTCTCTAACAGTATGCATACTCAAACCATTTGATCATGAAAATCTCCCTTACTTCAGACAAGACGAACATGCATAGCAACTCACATGATATTCAACAAAGGTAAAAGTTGATGGCGTCCCCAGAAACATGGTTATCGCACAACAAGCAACTTAATAAGAGATAAAGTGCATAAGTACATATTCAATACCACAATAGTTTTTAGGCTATTTGTCCCATGAGCTATATATTGCAAAGATAAAGAATAGAAATTTAAAGGTAGCACTCAAGCAATTTACTTTGGAATGGCGGAGAAATACCATGTGGTAGGTAGGTATGGTGGACACAAATGGCATAGTGTTTGGCTCAAGGATTTTGGATGCATGAGAAGTATTCCCTCTCGATACAAGGTTTAGGCTAGCAAGGTTATTTGAAACAAACACAAGGATGAACCGGTGCAGCAAAACTCACATAAAAGACATATTGTAAACATTATAAGACTCTACACCGTCTTCCTTGTTGTTCAAACTCTTTACTAGAAATTATCTAGACCTTAGAGATACCAATTATGCAAACCAAATTTTAGCAAGCTCTATGTATTTCTTCATTAATAGGTGCAAAGTATATGATGCAAGAGCTTAAACATGAGCACAACAATTGCCAAGTATCACATTATCCAAAACATTTTACCAATTACTACATGTAGCATTTTCCGTTTCCAAACATATAACAATTAACGAAGCAGTTTCAACCTTCGCCATGAAAATTAAAAGCTAAGAACACATGTGTTCATATGAACCAGCGGAGCGTGTCTCTCTCCCACACAAGCATTTATTCAAACAAAAACACAAACAAAAGCAAACAGACGCTCCAAGTAAAGTACATAAGATGTGACTGAATAAAAATATAGTTTCAAGAAAAGAAACCTGATAAGTTGTCGATGAAGAAGGGGATGCCTTGGGCATCCCCAAGCTTAGATGCTTGAGTCTTCTTGAAATATGCAGGGATGAACCACCGGGGCATCCCCAAGCTTAGACTCTTCAACTCTTCTTGATCATAGTATATCATCCTCCTCTCTTGACCCTTGAAAACTTCCTCCACACCAAACTCGAAACAAACTCATTAGAGGGTTAGTGCATAATCAAAATTTCACATGTTCAGAGGTGACACAATCATTCTTAACACTTCTGGACATTGCCCAAAGCTACTGGAAGTTAATGGGACAAAGAAATCCATCCAACATAGCAAAAGAGGCAATGCGAAATAAAAGGCAGAATCTGTCAAAACAGAACAGTCCGTAAAGACGAATTTTAAAGTGGCACCAGACTTGCTCAGATGAAAATGCTCAAATTGAATGAAAGTTGCGTACATATCTGAGGATCACGCACGTAAATTGGCAGATTTTTCTGAGTTACCTATAGAGAACCCTGCCCAAATTCGTGACAGACAGAAATCTGTTTCTGCGCAGTAATCCAAATCTAGTATCAACATTACTATCAAAGACTTTACTTGGCACAACAATGCAATAAAATAAAGATAAAGAGAGGTTGCTACAGTAGTAACAACTTCCAAGACACAAATACAAAATAAAAGTACTGTAACAAAATAAACACATGGGTTATCTCCCAAGAAGTTCTTTCTTTATAGCCATTAAGATGGGCTCAGCAGTTTTAATGATGCACTCGCAAGAAATAGTAGTTGAAGCAAAAGAGAGCATCAAGAGGCAAATTCAAAACAAATTTAAGTCTAACATGCTTCCTATGCATAGGAATCTTGTAAATAAACAAGTTCATGAAGAGCAAAGTAACAAGCATAGGAAGATAAAACCAGTGTAACTTCAAAAATTTCAGCATATAGAGAGGTGTTTTAGTAACATGAAAATTTCTACAACCATATTTTCCTCTCTCATAATAATTTTCAGAGACATCATGAACAAACTCAACAATATAAGTATCACATAAAGCATTCTTATTCACATGCATAAAAGTATCATTACTCTCCACATAAGCATAATCATTTTTATTAGTTGTAGTGGGAGCAAATTCAACAAAGTAGCTATCATTATTATTCTCATCATCAAATATAGGAGGCATATTGTAATCATAATTAAGCTTATCCTCCATAGTAGGCGGCACCAGAAGACCACTATCATTATAATCATCATAAATAGGAGGCAAAGTATCATCAAAGTAAATTTTCTCCTCAATGCTTGGGGGACTAAAAATATCATGCTCATCAAAGCCAGCTTCCCCAAGCTTAGAATTTTCCATATCATTAGCAACAATGGTGTTCAAAGCGTTCATACTAATATGTTCCATAGGTTTTTTAATTTTCGCATCAAACCATCCATGTCTTAAATCAGGAAATAGAATAAGAAGCTCATGGTTGTCCATTATGCCTAACTAGTGTAAACAAGAAACAAAAAGATGCAATTGCAGGATCTAAAGGAAATAGCTTCGAGCACTCACACACAACGGCAACAGAAAAGTACTTAGTTACCTGGGACCGGAGTATGAGTGCCTTTTACCTTTCCTCCCCGGCAACAGCGCCAGAAAAGTGCTTGATGTCTACGGGTGCTTCTATTCTTGTAGACAGTGTTGGGCCTCCAAGAACAGAGGTTTGTAGAACAGCAGCAAGTTTCCCTTAAGTGGATCACCCAAGGTTTATCGAACTCAGGGAGGAAGAGGTCAAAGATATCCCTCTCAAGCAACCCTGCAATGACGATACAAGAAGTCTCTTGTGTCCCCAACACACCTAATAGGTGCACTAGTTCGGCGAAGAGATAGTGAAATACAGGTGGTATGAATAAATGCGAGCAGTAGCAACGGCGCCAGAAAAGTGCTTGCTGGCGTGCAGTTGATGGTAGTAAAATTGCAGGAAGTAAAGATGCAGTAAAACAGTAAACAAGCAGCGATAGCAGTATTTAGGAACAAGGCCTAGGGATCATACTTTCACTAGTGGACACTCTCAACATTGATCACATAACAGAATAAATAGATAGATTGATGTGGGGTGGCCTTCGGACACCTCCACACCAAGACCAACAAGTCCCCCAAGTGGACCGATGACGCGAGCCCGAGTCAAAGCGCTACATGATAAGGTGAACTCACTCCTCACTACCCTTGATCTTGATACCCCATTGGATGGACTGCTACCTCAGGCTGATATGCTTTGTGTTATCAGATATGAACCTCGAGAGAAGGACGTCGCAGCAGACCCGAAGATGGACAAGGAAGGAGGAGGAGAAGAGTGGCCGCCGAAGGACGCCCCTCAGGGCCGGCACTGCCGGCCTCCAGGCACCGGCACTGCCGGCCTGCTCACCCCGGCACTGCCGGCCTCAAGCCCCCAGCACTGCCGGCCTGCTCACCCCGGCACTGCCGGCCACCAGACCCCGGCACTGCCGGCCCTTCCAGCTGAAGACGCGACCGGCGGCACTGCCGGCCTCGAACCAGCGGCACTGCCGGCCCCACCGGCACTGCCGGCCAATCATCACCGGCACTGCCGGCCAAGCCCCTGTTGACTTCATCTCAACCGTTGATTTCGCATCTATGGACCAGGATAATTTATGTAGTGCCGATTTTACCCCTGTACGAATCTGGACCTATAAGTACCTCACCCCTTCCCCCAGATTAGGGTTAGACTTGTTTTGAACTCAAACCTACCTTTGAGCTTAGTCTCCCTTGGGTATCATCCCTCTGTAATCAAGGCACCTTGGTTGTTGACTTTGATCTTGTTGAGTGAGATTCTAGTACAAGTTACTCTCTCTCCCTCACCAAGCTCTTCCTCTCCAACCCCAATCTCTCTCCGGGAATTCTACCACGTGCCTCTTCCTCGGAGATTCTATTGGCGTGGTCCATCGAGCCACGGAGGTAAGCATCGGGTGTATCGGGTTGGTGTGCGTGCGTGAGTCTCGGAGTTCCTCGTGTTCGTCGTGTTCTTCGTGTTCTTCGCGCTCTCCCACCTCTTCCCTTGGATTTCGGGGTCAAGCTACGAGATCGGGCCACACACGGGGTCTTAGACCTCATCATATGGTATCAGCAGCTCTTGGTTACCGCAGATCTGACCCTCCACCCACCCGATTTCGTTTCTAGAAAATTTCCAAAAAAAAAAAAAAAAGCCCCAAATTGCCTTTTGACCGATCTGTGATTTGGTTGCGTTTTGAGTGGTTTTGATCCATGGATTTCGTGCCCCTCTGGTTGATCTACGTTTTCCCCACTTTCTAGACCTCAATTCCATCGATTTCTGACGTTTTGGTCGAATTTGGGCCGCTTTTCGCGAAGAACAGCTCGAGCTGTTCGTCAGGGACCGGCACTGCCGCCCCCATCAGGCCGGCACTGCCGCCCAGGCCGGCACTGCCGCCACATCCAGGCCGGCACTGCCGCCCAGGCCGGCACTGCCGCCCTATTCAGGCCGGCACTGCCGACAGGGACCAGCCAAGCTCGCCCAGCCACATTTCGACCACGTCTTCACCTTTGTGTTTGCTTGTTCTGGTTTGAGTGCCTTGTGTGTAAATCTAACCCGCAGCTACGACGCAAGCGACGACACTCTCGGCACCCCGACTTGCAAACGTACTCTTGATCCTTCCACCATATTGCAAGTTGTGTGATCATCACCGCCTACGACACATTGAGGTATAACTTGCAATTCCTCGTTCCTTTTGCGATCCAACCCTCCCGAGCATTGCTTGTTTAGTGTTGCGAGACATTGCACGTGGCCCCGCATTGTGAGGTGTGTGTGTCGTGTTGAGTAAAGCATCCAAGCAAACACTCGTGTGGCAAGATAGCAAAAGCGAGGCTCACACTAACATAGTGTGTGAAAAAGCCCCAAAAACACAAAAAGAGTGCGAGTAGCACCATACATCCATACGCCCATACATACAAAAGTGTCCACGTGCCACCAAAGATACAACCGAGTGCAAGTGCCACCATATACAAAAGAGAAAAAGCTTTTAAGCAAAGAGAGATACGAGAAGAGAGGCCGCGTGTGAATCTTGTTGTCTCTTCCTTTGCAACCGAAGCTTTGGCTCTCCTTGTGTTAGTGTGACACCGAGCACTTATACATACACTTTTCCGCTCACTTTTGGTTGCACTAACCCCGCTTATCTCGTGTGTGTGTTCCACAACTTTTCCGTGTTTTCGTGATCACCATTTGGACATTTAATTTTTGGACCTCACCCACTTTTAACAACATACTCGATCTTGGATTTGTCTTTTGGCTTTCCACAACACTCGCCTAACACCATATTTGCTAGTTTTTGCGTGTGGTTTTGCGTGTGTCCCCGATACACTTGATCTTGCTTTCGGCTTGGTTGATTGCCTCAATACTATCTTACCTTGGTAAGAGTGTGAGGTAGTCTCCTTGCACTAACATACACAACATAGTTCTTGTCTTTCCATCATGGATAGGAACGGAGATACCTCAAGGGATGATGAAGTCCTTCGCAACACCGAGAGGTTGGTGACTCAACACAACCTATGGACGCATCGACAAGAGTTCAAGGAGCAACTAGCCCTCTTCGAGACGCGCATCGATGAGCAATACGATGAGGTGGCTCACAACTTCTCCGCCGTGAACCAAGACTTGGCTCTTCTTCGTGAAGCTACGGACAACTTGAATGGCCAAATGGCGGCTAATGATGCAAACATGGAGCGGCGCATGGATAGCCTCGAGCGCGCCATCACCAACTTGGGTCGTCATCGTCGACACCGCTCTACTTCCTCTTCATCAAGCTCGCCACAAGATTACTATTCTCATGGTGGCCTTTCGTCCTCAAGCTCTTCCTCAAGGCATGAAGACCATCATCGACCTCATCGCCCACATGCTCGTCATGAAGACTCTCGCTCCAACTCTAGGCGTGGAGAAATACATCGCCATGCTCGTCCACATGAGCGTCCTCCACAAGACCAAGTCCGTCAACAAGATCGTCACCAAGCGGATCGCCATGCCCACCATGGGCGTGACGACCAACCCCAAGACCAAGGTCCTCAAGATCAACCTCGGCGAGATCTCCGCCGCCACCCTCGCCATGACCAACGTGGACGAGGAGAGCCACACCATGATCAAGATGAGAGACCCAATTTTGAGCATCGTCATCAACCACGACAAGATCTTCAACCACATCCTCACCGTGAACCAAGTGAAGCAAGTGTGCATCTTCAACGCCAACCCAATGCTATGGTTGGCCGTAGAAGACCTCCTATTCCACCTCTAGCCGCAAGAGATGAAGGCGCCCTTCCTCGTAGAAGAAACTTGGAGGATGAAGAGAACATGTATGGCAAACTCAAGTTCAACATGCCCAAGTTCAAAGGTGAAGACGACGCCGAAGCCTACCTCTCAAGGGCACTCAAGGTGGACAAAATCTTCCGCATCCACAACTACTCCGGTGACAAGAAAGTGGCTATGGCATCACTCGAGTTTGAAGACTACGCCAACACTTGGTGGGAGCAAGTCCTCACTCTTC
The DNA here is from genome assembly GCF_019359855.2 of Lolium perenne. Taxonomy (NCBI): domain Eukaryota; kingdom Viridiplantae; phylum Streptophyta; class Magnoliopsida; order Poales; family Poaceae; genus Lolium; species Lolium perenne. The sequence goes on along the minus strand of NC_067248.2, from coordinate 215,458,974 downwards.
GAGAAGAAAAGGGTGAACCTCCTATTGACACTTGGGAAGATATGAAGAAGGAGATGCATGCTCGCTTTGTCCCCGCACACTACATGACCGACCTCTTCAACAAGCTCCAAAAGTTGAAGCAAGGCACCAAGACCGTTGAGGAGTTCTACAAGGAAATGGAGCTCACTATGATGCGAGCCAACATCCAAGAATCCGAAGAGCAAACCATTGCTCGCTTCTTCAATGGCCTCTCTTACCCCATCAAGAGGATAGTCGAGTTCCAACCCTACTCCAACATGGTTGAGTTAGTCCACCAAGCATCGAAGGCCGAGCGCCAAGTGATTGAGGACATCAAGTACTCCAAGGCCAAGACTTACTTTTCCTCAAAGTTCGCTACATCGACTACTCCTCCTACATCAACTCCTCATGCTACAAGTACCAAGGTCGACGCATCCTCTACACCGTCCAAGAAACCGACTATCCAAAGTCGCATGAAGCAAACGATCTCCTCCACCGCCTCCTCTAAGGCATCCACGGGACCCTCTAGTGTCACTTGCTTCAAGTGTGGCACCCAAGGTCACAAATCGTTTGAGTGAAAGAACACCAAGGTTATGATCACTATGGAGAATGGTGACATCGAGACTCTTGATGAGGATGAATATGAAGCCCTTGTGCAAGCCGCCGTGGAAAGTGAAGAAGCTTATGAGCAAGAATGTGGAGAAGATCCTCTCTTATGTGAGCATGACCCAAGTCCCTCACTTGTGGTCACAAGGGTGCTAACCACACAACCTCATGCTATGGAAGAGCAACGGTTTAACATCTTCCAAACCCGTGCCGGAATTGGTGGCAAGTCGATCAAGGTCATCATAGATGGTGGAAGTTGCCATAACCTTGCAAGCACCGAGTTGTGTGACAAGCTCAACCTCACTCTCCGCAAGCATCCTCACCCCTACCATATCCAATGGTTGAGTGACAAGGGCAACGTCAAGATACAACATACCATCACCGTCAACTTCAAGATAGGCCCTTATGAGGACACCATCGAGTGTGACGTGGTACCCATGACGGTGTGCCACATGTTGCTTGGCCGCCCTTGGCAATATGACAAGAAGGCTATACATGATGGACTCTCCAACACATACACCTTCAAGGTCAACGACAAGAAGTTCGAGTTGCGCCCGATGACTCCTAGCCAAATCATCGTGGATAATGCGAAGGCTTTAGCGAGGGCACAACTCCGCACCCACCATAGTGAGATGAGAGGAGAGGGAGCGACCCACCACAAAGAGAGTGAGCGCCACAAGCCATACATGAGTGAGTCCAAGAGTGTCCTTCTAGCCACCAAGAGTGAGTGGAGAGAGCTCCAAGAGAACCCATCCACCATATTGCACTATCTGCTCATATGCAAGGGACCCTCGTCGGCGACTAACGACTTAACCAACATTCCTCCGTCTTTGTTGTCTCTTTTGCAGGAATTTCAAGATGTCTTCCCCGACGAGCTCCCTCATGGACTACCACCACTCCGAGGCATAGAACACCGCATCGACCTCATACCCGGCGCTCCGCTTCCAAACCGTGCCGCCTACCGCACCAACCCCGAAGAGACCAAGGAGATCAACCGCCAAATTCAAGATCTCCTCGCCAAAGGGTACGTCCGAGAAAGCCTTAGCCCTTGTGCGGTTCCCGTGATTCTTGTGCCTAAACCGGATGAGACGCAACGGATGTGTATGGATTGTCGCCCCATCAATGCCATTACCGTCCGTTACCACCATCCCATTCCGCGTTTAGATGACATGCTTGATGAACTTAGTGGTGCCACGATTTTCTCTAAAGTCGATTTGCGTAGTGGTTACCATCAAATCCGCATGGCTATTGGTGATGAATGGAAAACGGCATTCAAGACCAAACTCGGTCTCTATGAATGGCTCGTTATGCCTTTCGGTCTTTCCAATGCTCCTTCTACTTTCATGCGCCTCATGAATCACATCTTGCGTCCTCTCATTGGCAAGAGCGTGGTTGTCTACTTCGATGATATTCTTATTTATAGCAAAAACCTCGAGGACCATGTGCAACATGTGAGAGAGGTCTTGTGCATCTTGCGCCATGAAAAGCTTTATGCTAACCTCCCCAAATGCACCATTGCTCAAAACAAATTGGTTTTTCTTGGTTTCGTGGTTTCCGCTAAGGGGATTGAAGTTGATTCTTCCAAGGTGGAGGCCATCCATAATTGGCCTACCCCTACAAATGTTGGCCAAGTCCGAAGCTTCCATGGACTTGCCGGGTTTTACCGCCGCTTTGTGAAAGACTTTAGCACCATTGCTTGCCCTTTGAATGAGCTTACTAAGAAGAATGTTCCGTTTGTTTGGGGCAAGGCCCAACAAAATGCTTTTGATGAGTTGAAGAAATGCCTTACCGAAGCTCCACTTCTTGTTCTTCCAAATTTTGCCAAAACTTTTGAGATTGAGTGTGATGCAAGTGGGCTTGGTATTGGTGGTGTTCTTATGCAAGAGGGCAAACCCGTGGCATACTATAGTGAGAAGTTAGATGGCGCACGCCTCAACTATCCTATATATGACAAGGAGCTCTATGCTTTGGTTCGTGTTCTTGAAGTTTGGCAACACTATCTTTGGCCAAAAGAGTTTATCATTCATTCCGACCATGAGTCCTTGAAATATTTGAAAAGCCAACACAACTTGAACAAACGACATGCAAAATGGGTCGAGTTCATTGAGTCCTTCCCATATGTGATCAAATACAAGAAGGGCAAGGACAATGTTGTGGCGGATGCTCTTTCCCGCAAAAACACCCTTTTGCTAACTCGTTTGGATTTTCATGTTTTGGGACTTGAAGAGATCAAAGAACTCTATCCTGCCGATTCTTTCTTTGCTCCAATTTTTGAGAAGTGCTCTGTTGAGCGAGGAGTGGATGATTTCTGTTTGCATGATGGCTATTTGTTCAAAGCTAACAAGATTTGCATTCCCGAGTCTTCGCTTCGAAAATTGCTTTTGCAAGAGTCACATGGAGGAGGTCTTATGGGTCACTTTGGTCGAGAGAAGACATATGCCATGCTCTCAACCCACTACTATTGGCCAAGAATGTACCGCGACGTCGAACGCCTTTGCCGCCGGTGCACCACATTCTTACAAGCTAAGTCTACCTCCAATCCCTATGGTCTTTATACCCCATTGCCTATTCCATATGCACCATGGACCGATATTAGCATGGATTTTGTTCTCGGATTACCTCGCACTAAGCATGGTCATGATTCTATCTTCGTGGTAGTGGATAGATTTTCTAAGATGGCTCATTTCATACCTTGCCATAAGAGCGACGATGCTTCACACAATGCTTCATTGTTTTTCAGGGAAATTGTTCGCTTACATGGAGTACCGCAAAGCATTGTGTCGGATCGAGACGTCAAGTTCATGAGTTATCTTTGGAAGACGCTCATGGCAAAGTTTGGAGTGAAGCTCTTATTCTCATCATCATCGCACCCGCAAACGGACGGCCAAACGGAAGTGGTCAATCGAAGCCTCTCCACCCTCCTACGCATCCTCGTGAAGAAGAACTTGAAGTCATGGGAGGAATGCATTCCACACGCGGAGTTCGCCTACAACCGCGCCAAGCACTCGACTACATCAAGGAGTCCCTTCATGGTCGTCTACGGGTTTGAGCCGCTCACGGCACTCGACATACTACCACTCCCCCTTCATGAGAGGACGAACATGGACTTCGCCAAGCGCGCCGCTGATACGTCTCCGACGTATCGATAATTTCTTATGTTCCATGCCACATTATTGATGTTATCTACATGTTTTATGCACACTTTATGTCATATTCGTGCATTTTCTGGAACTAACCTATTAACAAGATGCCGAAGTGCCGATTCTTTGTTTCATTGTTTTTGGTTTCAGAAATCCTAGTAAGGAAATATTCTCGGAATTGGACGAAATCAAAGCCCAGGGCCTATTTTCTCACGAAGCTTCCGAAGTCCGAAGGAGAGACGAAGAGGGGCCACGGAGGGGCCACACCATAGGCGGCGCGGCCCCCTTGGCCGCGCCGGCCTGTAGTGTGGGGCCCCGTGCCGCCTCTTGACTTGCTCCTTCCGCCTATAAAAAGTCTCCGTGACGAAACCCCCGATGCGAGAGCCACGATACGGAAAACCTTCCGCAGACGCCGCCGCCGCCGATCCCATCTCGGGATCCAGAGATCGCCTCCGGCACCCTGCCGGAGAGGGGAATCATCTCCCGGAGGACTCTACGCCGCCATGGTCGCCTCCGGTGTGATGTGTGAGTAGTCTACCCCTGGACTATGGGTCCATAGCAGTAGCTAGATGGTTGTCTTCTCCCCATTGTGCTATCATTGTCGGATCTTGTGAGCTGCCTAACATGATCAAGATCATCTATCTGTAATTCTATATGTTGCGTTTGTTGGGATCCGATGAATAGAGAATACTTGTTATGTTGATTATCAAAGTTATGCTTATGTGTTGTTTATGATCTTGCATGCTCTCCGTTACTAGTAGATGCTCTGGCCAAGTAGATGCTTGTAACTCCAAGAGGGAGTACTTATGCTCGATAGTGGGTTCATGCTCGCATTAACACAGGACGATGTGATGAAAGTTCTAAGGTTGTGTTGTGTTGTTGCCACTAGGGATAAAACATTAGTGCTATGTTCAAGGATGTAGTCACTAGTTACATTACGCACCATACTTAATGCAATTGTTCTGTTGTTTGCAACTTAATACTAGAGGGGTTCGGATGATAACCTGAAGGTGGACTTTTTAGGCATAGATGCAGTTAGATGACGGTCTATGTACTTTGTCGTAATGCCCAATTAAATCTCACTATACTCATCATGATATGTATGTGCATGGTCATGCTCTCTTTATTTGTCAATTGCCCAACTGTAATTTGTTCACCCAACATGCTGTTCGTCTTATGGGAGAGACACCTCTAGTGAATCGTGGACCCCGGTCCAATTCTCTTTACCGAAATACAATCTACATGCAATACTTGTTCTACTGTTTTCTGCAAACAATCATCTTCCACACAATACGGTTAACTCTTTGTTACAGCAAGCCGGTGAGATTGACAACCTCACTGCTTCGTTGGGGCAAAGTACTTTGGTTGTGTTGTGCAGGTTCCACGTTGGCGCCGGAATCCCTGGTGTTGCGCTCGCACTACATCTCGCCGCCATCAACCTTCAACGTGCTTCTTGGCTCCTCCTGGTTCGATAAACCTTGGTTTCTTTCTGAGGGAAAACTTGCTGCTGTGCGCATCATACCTTCCTCTTGGGGTTGCCCAACGAACGTGTGAAATACACGCCATCAAGCTCTTTTTCCGCGCCGTTGCCGGGGAGATCAAGACACGCTGCAAGGGGAGTCTCCACTTCTCAATCTCTTTACTTTGTTTTTGTCTTGCTTAGTTTTATTTACTACTTTGTTTGCTGCACTAAATCAAAATACAAAAAAATTAGTTGCTAGTTTTACTTTATTTGCTATCTTGTTTGCTATATCAAAAATACAAAAAAATTAGTTTACTTGCATTTACTTTATCTAGTTTGCTTTATTTACTGTTGCTAAAATGGCCAACGCTGAAAATACTAAGTTGTGTGACTTCACAACCACAAATAATAATGATTTCTTATGCACACCTATTGCTCCACCTGCTACTACAGCAGAATTCTTTGAAATTAAACCTGCTTTATCTTGAATCTTGTTATGCGAGAGCAATTTTCTGGTGTTAGTTCGATGATGCTGCTGCCCATCTTAATAATTTTGTTGAATTATGTGAAATGCAAAAATATAAAGATGTAGATGGTGATATTATTAAACTAAAATTGTTCCCTTTCTCATTAAGAGGAAGAGCTAAAGATTGGTTGCTATCTCTCGCCTAAGAATAGTATTGATTCATGGACTAAATGCAAGGATGCTTTTATTGGTAGATATTATCCCCCTGCTAAAATTATATCTTTGAGGAGTAGCATAATGAATTTTAAACAATTAGATACTGAACATGTTGCTCAAGCTTGGGAAAGAATGAAATCTCTGGTTAAAAATTGCCCAACCCATGGACTGACTACTTGGATGATCATCCAAACCTTCTATGCAGGACTAAATTTTTCTTCGCGGAATTTATTGGATTCAGCTGCTGGAGGTACCTTTATGTCCATCACTCTTGGTGAAGCAACAAAGCTTCTTGATAATATGATGATCAACTACTCTGAATGGCACACGGAAAGGGCTCCACAAGGTAAGAAGGTAAATTCTGTCGAAGAAACCTCTTCCTTGAGTGATAAGATTGATGCTATTATGTCTATGCTTGTGAATGATAGGACTAATATTGATCCTAATAATGTTCCATTAGCTTCATTGGTTGCACAAGAAGAACATGTTGATGTAAACTTCATTAAAAATAATAATTTCAACAACAATGCTTACCGGAACAATTCTAGTAACAACTATAGGCCATATCCTTATAATAATGGCAACGGCTATGGTAATTCTTATGGGAATTCTTACAACAATAATAGGAGTTCACCCCCTGGACTTGAAGCCATGCTTAAAGAATTTATTAGTACACAAACTGCTTTTAACAAATCTGTTGAAGAAAAGCTTGGGAAAATTGATATACTTGCTTCTAAAGTCGATAGTCTTGCTGCTGATGTTGATCTTTTGAAATCAAAAGTTTTGCCTAATGAGAATCATCATAATAAAATTACTACTACAGCAAATGCCATTCAAGTTAGAATTAATGAGAATATAAGATTAATGGCTGAACTGCGTGCTAGGTGGGATAGAGAAGAAAATGAAAAACTAGCTAAAGAAAAGAATATAGCTAAAGTTTGGACTATTACCACCACTAGTAATGCTAATGCTACACATGTTGCTGCACCTCCCACTAATACTAATAAAAGAATTGGTGTTAGCAATGTTTCCACTTCTAATGCAAAGCGCGAAAAACTGCCTGAAACTGCTAAAACTGCTGAAACTGCCTGTGATAAAGCTGCTGAAATTCCAACATTGGGGATGATGATCCCATTGCTTTAGATTATAATGGTTTGAATTTTGATGATTGCCACATCTCTGAAGTTATAAAGTTCTTGCAAAAACTTGCTAAAAGTCCTAATGCTAGTGCTATAAATTTGGCTTTCACGCATCATATTACAAATGCTCTTATAAAAGCTAGAGAAGAGAAACTAGGGCGCGAAGCCTCTATTCCTAAAAAGTTAGAGGATGGTTGGGAGCCCATCATTAAGATGAAGGTTAAAGATTTTGATTGTAATGCTTTATGTGATCTTGGTGCAAGTATTTCTGTTATGCCTAAGAAAATTTATAATATGCTTGACTTGCCACCGCTGAAAAATTGTTATTTGGATGTTAATCTTGCTGATCATTCTACAAAGAAACCTTTGGGGAAAGTTGATAATGTTCGCATTACCGTTAACAATAACCTTGTTCCCGTTGATTTTGTTGTCTTGGATATTGAATGCAATGCATCTTGTCCCATTATATTGGGAAGACCCTTTCTTCGAACTATTGGTGCTATTATTGATATGAAGGAAGGTAATATAAAATATCAATTTCCTCTCAAGAAAGGTATGGAACACTTCCCTAGAAAGAGAATGAAGGTACCTTTTGATTCTATTATGAGAACAAATTATGATGTTGACACTTCGTCTCTTGATAATACTTGATACACACTTTCTGCGCCTAGCTGAAAGGCGTTAAAGAAAAGCGCTTATGGGAGACAACCCATGTTTTTACCTACAGTACTTTGTTTTTATTTTGTGTCTTGGAAGTTGTTTACTACTGTAGCAACCTCTCCTTATCTTAGTTTTGTGTTTTGTTGTGGCAAGTTAAGCCGTTGATAGAAAAGTAAGTACTAGATTTGGATTACTGCACAGTTCCAGATTTCTTTGCTGTCACGAATCTGGGTCTACCTCCCTATAGATAGCTCAGAAAATTAAGCCAATTTACGTGCATGATCCTCAGATATGTACGCAACTTTCATTCAATTTGAGCATTTTCATTTGAGCAAGTCTGGTGCCATTTTAAAATTCGTCAATACGAACTGTTCTGTTTTGACAGATTCTGCCTTTTATTTCGCATTGCCTCTTTCGCTATGTTGGATGAATTTCTTTGATCCATTAATGTCCAGTAGCATTATGCAATGTCCAGAAGTGTTAAGAATGATTGTGTCACCTCTGAATATGTCAATTTATATTGTGCACTAACCCTCTAATGAGTTGTTTCGAGTTTGGTGTGGAGGAAGTTTTCAAGGATCAAGAGAGGAGTATGATGCAACATGATCAAGGAGAGTGAAAGCTCTAAGCTTGGGGATGCACCCGGTGGTTCACCCCTGCATATATCAAGAAGACTCAAGCGTCTAAGCTTGGGGATGCCCAAGGCATCCCCTTCTTCATCGACAACATTATCAGGTTCCTCCCCTGAAACTATATTTTTATTCCATCACATCTTATGTGCTTTTTCGTGGAGCGTCGGTTTGCTCCGCTGTAGCATATGGACAAGTATGTCCTTGGTTTCTACTCATAGTATTCATGGCGAAGTTTCTCCTTCGTTAAATTGTTATATGGTTGGAATTGGAAAATGATACATGTAGTAATTGCTATAAATGTCTTGGGTAATGTGATACTTGGCAATTGTTGTGCTCATGATTAAGCTCTTGCATCATATGCTTTGCACCCATTAATGAAGAAATACATAGAGCATGCTAAAATTTGGTTTGCATATTTGGTTTCTCTAAGGTCTAGATAATTTCTAGTTTTGAGTTTGAACAACAAGGAAGACGGTGTAGAGTCTTATAATGTTTTCAATATGTCTTTTATGTGAGTTTTGCTGCACCGGTTCATCCTTGTGTTTGTTTCAAATAAGCCTTGCTAGCCTAAACCTTGTATCGAGAGGGAATACTTCTCATGCATCCAAAATACTTGAGCCAACCATTATGCCATTTGTGTCCACCATACCTACCTATACTACATGGTATTTTTCCGCCATTCCAAAGTAAATTGCTTGAGTGCTACCTTTAAAATTCCATCATTCACCTTTGCAATATATAGCTCATGGGACAAATAGCTTAAAAACTATTGTGGTATTGAATATGTAATTATGCACTTTATCTCTTATTAAGTTGCTTGTTGTGCGATAACCATGTTCACTGGGGACGCCATCAACTATTCATTGTTGAATTTCATGTGAGTTGCTATGCATGTCCGTCTTGTCTGAAGTAAGAGAGATCTACCACCTTATGGTTAAGCATGCATATGTTAGAGAAGAACATTGGGCCGCTAACTAAAGCCATGATCCATGGTGGAAGTTTCAGTTTTGGACAACAATCCTCAAATCTCAAATGAGAAAATTATTAATTGTTGTTATATGCTTATGCATAAAAGAGGAGTCCATCATCTGTTGTCTATGTTATCCCGGTATGGATGTCTAAGTTGAAGAATAATCAATAGCGAGAAATCCAATGCGAGCTTTCTCCTTAGACCTTTGTACAGGCGGCATAGAGGTACCCCTTTGTGACACTTGGTAAAAACAATGCATTGTGATGACCCGGTAGTCCAAGCTAATTAGGACAAGGTGCGGGCACTATTAGTACGCTATGCATGAGGCTTGCAACTTATAAGATATAATTTACATGATGCATATGCTTTATTACTACCGTTGACAAAATTGTTTCATGTTTTCAAAATCAAAGCTCTAGCACAAATATAGCAATCGATGCTTTTCCTCTATGGAGGACTATTCTTTTACTTTCAATGTTGAGTCAGTTCACCTATCTCTCTCCACCTCAAGAAGCAAACACTTGTGTGAACTGTGCATTGATTCCTACATATTTGCTTATTGCACTTATTATATTACTCTATGTTGACAATATCCATGAGATATACATGTTACAAGTTGAAAGCAACCGCTGAAACTTAATCTTCTTTTGTGTTGCTTCAATATCTCTACTTTGAATTATTGCTTTATGAGTTAACTCTTATGCAAGACTTATTGATGCTTGTCTTGAAGTGCTATTCATGAAAAGTCTTTGCTATATGATTCACTTGTTTACTCATGTCATATACATTGTTTTGATCGCTGCATTCACTACATATGCTTTACAAATAGTATGATCAAGATTATGATGGCATGTCACTCCAGAAATTATACGTGTTATCGTTTTACCGCTCGGGACGAGCAGAACTAAGCTTGGGGATGCTGATACGTCTCCGACGTATCGATAATTTCTTATGTTCCATGCCACATTATTGATGTTATCTACATGTTTTATGCACACTTTATGTCATATTCGTGCATTTTCTGGAACTAACCTATTAACAAGATGCCGAAGAGACAGTTCCTGATTTCTGCTGTTTTTGGTTTCAGAAATCCTAGTAAGGAAATATTCTCTGAATTGGACGAAATCAAAGCCCAGGGGCCTATTTTCTCATGAAGCTTCCAGAAGTCCGAAGGAGAGACGAAGAGGGGCCACGGAGGGGCCACACCATAGGGCGGCGCGGCCCCCCCTTGGCCGCGCCGGCCTGTAGTGTGGGGCCCCCCTGCCGCCTCTTTACCTGCCCTTCCGCCTATAAAAAGTCTCCGTGACGAAACCCCCGATCTGAGAGCCACGATACGGAAAACCTTCCCGAGACGCCGCCGCCGCCGATCCCATCTCGGGGGATCCAGGAGATCGCCTCCGGCACCCTGCCGGAGAGGGGAATCATCTCCCGGAGGACTCTACGCCGCCATGGTCGCCTCCGGTGTGATGTGTGAGTAGTCTACCCCTGGACTATGGGTCCATAGCAGTAGCTAGATGGTTGTCTTCTCCCCATTGTGCTATCATTGTCGGATCTTGTGAGCTGCCTAACATGATCAAGATCATCTATCTGTAATTCTATATGTTGCGTTTGTTGGGATCCGATGAATAGAGAATACTTGTTATGTTGATTATCAAAGTTATGCTTATGTGTTGTTTATGATCTTCCATGCTCTCCGTTACTAGTAGATGCTCTGGCCAAGTAGATGCTTGTAACTCCAAGAGGAGTACTTATGCTCGATAGTGGGTTCATGCACATTGACACACAGGACGTGATGAAAGTTCTAAGGTTGTGTTGTGCTGTTGCCACTAGGGATAAAACATTAGTGCTATGTTCAAGGATGTAGTCACTAGTTACATTACGCACCATACTTAATGCAATTGTCTGTTGTTTGCAACTTAATACTGGAGGGGGTTCGGATGATAACCTGAAGGTGGACTTTTTAGGCATAGATGCAGTTGGATGACGGTCTATGTACTTTGTCGTAATGCCCAATTAAATCTCACTATACTCATCATGATATGTATGTGCATGGTCATGCTCTCTTTATTTGTCAATTGCCCAACTGTAATTTGTTCACCCAACATGATGTTCGTCTTATGGGAGAGACACCTCTAGTGAACTGTGGACCCCGGTCCAATTCTCTTTACTGAAATACAATCTACTGCAATACTTGTTCTACTGTTTTCTGCAAACAATCATCTTCCACACAATACGGTTAACTCTTTGTTACAGCAAGCCGGTGAGATTGACAACCTCACTGTTTCGTTGGGGCAAAGTACTTTGGTTGTGTTGTGCAGGTTCCACGTTGGCGCCGGAATCCCTGGTGTTGCGCCGCACTACATCTCGCCGCCATCAACCTTCAACGTGCTTCTTGGCTCCTCCTGGTTCGATAAACCTTGGTTTCTTTCTGAGGGAAAACTTGCTGCTGTGCGCATCATACCTTCCTCTTGGGGTTGCCCAACGAACGTGTGAAATACACTCCATCAGCCGCCGACGTGAAGAAACTACATGAAGAGACAAGGGCAACCATACAAGAACATGTGCTTCGTCAAGCTAACCGCCTCAACGCAAAGAAGAAGGAAAGGATATTTCAAGAAGGAGACCTCGTTTGGATCCTCCTCCGGAAGGAAAGGTTCCCTCATGAACGCAACTCCAAGCTCAAGCCAAGAGGAGATGGCCCCTTCAAGGTCCTCAAACGCATCAACAACAACGCTTACGTCATCGACATTCCCACCTCCAAGTACTTGGTGAGCAACACGTTCAACGTTGCGGACTTATCGCCATATCATGAAGATGAGGAGGCACAAGAGTCGAGGACGACTCTTTCCCAAGGGGGGGAGATGATGTGGGGTGGCCTTCGGACACCTCCACACCAAGACCAACAAGTCCCCCAAGTGGACCGATGACGCGAGCCCGAGTCAAAGCGCTACATGATAAGGTGAACTCACTCCTCACTACCCTTGATCTTGATACCCCATTGGATGGACTGCTACCTCAGGCCGATATGCTTTGTGTTATCAGATATGAACCTCGAGAGAAGGACGTCGCAGCAGACCCGAAGATGGACAAGGAAGGAGGAGGAGAAGAGTGGCCGCCGAAGGACGCCCCTCAGGGCCGGCACTGCCGGCCTCCGAGCACCGGCACTGCCGGCCTGCTCACCCGGCCTTTGCCGGCCTCAAGCCCCGACACCGCCGGCCTGCTCACCCCGGCATCGCCGGCCACTGGACTCCCGTGATCGCCGGCCTTCCATTGAAGACGCGACCGGCGGCACTGCCGGCCTCGAACCAGCGGCACTGCCGGCCCCACCGGCACTGCCGGCCAATCATCACCGGCACTGCCGGCCAAGCCCCTATTGACTTCATCTCAACCGTTGATTTCGCATCTATGGACCAGGATAATTTATGTAGTGCCGATTTTACCCCTGTACGAATCTGGACCTATAAGTACCTCACCCCTTCCCCCAGATTAGGGTTAGACTTGTTTTGAACTCAAACCTACCTTTGAGCTTAGTCTCCCTTGGGTATCATCCCTCTGTAATCAAGGCACCTTGGTTGTTGACTTTGATCTTGTTGAGTGAGATTCTAGTACAAGTTACTCTCTCTCCCTCACCAAGCTCTTCCTCTCCAACCCCAATCTCTCTCCGGGAATTCTGCCACGTGCCTCTTCCTCGGAGATTCTATTGGCGTGGTCCATCGAGCCACGGAGGTAAGCATCGGGTGTATCGGGTTGGTGTGCGTGCGTGAGTCTCGGAGTTCCTCGTGTTCGTCGTGTTCTTCGTGTTCTTCGCGCTCTCCCACCTCTTCCCTTGGATTTCGGGGTCAAGCTGCGAGATCGGGCCACACACGGGGTCTTAGACCTCATCATAGATGCTAGACTCTACACCCTCTTGTTGGATGATGAACACCACTAACTGTATAGGATTACACGAACCCTCAATGCCGGAGTTAACAAGCTCCACAATATTCAATGTTCATATTTAAAGAACCTTAGAGTGCATAACAGATCAACATAACCAAACCAAGTACTAACATAGCATGCACACTGTCACCTTCACACTACGAAAGGAGGAATAGATCACATCAATACTATCATAGCAATAGTTAACTTCATAATCTACAAGAGATCACAATCATAGCCTACGCCAAGTACTACACGATGCACACACTGTCACCATTACACCGTGCAGGAGGAATAAACTACTTTAATAACATCACTAGAGTAGCACACAGATAAATTGTGATACAAAACACATTGCAATCATAAAGAGATATAAATAAGCACTTCACTATGCCATTCATAACAGCGAATAAGTATTCTGTGAAATATAGCCTAAGAGACCCACACGGTGCACACACTGTCACCTTTACACACGTGGGACAAGGAGTCTCCGGAGATCACATAAGTAAAACCCACTTGACTAGCATAATGACATCTAGATTACAAGCATCATCATATGAATCTCAATCATGTAAGGCAGCTCATGAGATTATTGTATTGAAGTACATAGGAGAGAGATGAACCACATAGCTACCGGTACAGCCCCGAGCCTCGATGGAGAACTACTCCCTCCTCATGGGAGACAGCAGCGTTGATGAAGATGGCGGTGGTGTTGATGGAGAAGCCTTCCGGGGGCACTTCCCCATCCCGGCGGCGTGCCGGAACAGAGACTCCTGTCCCCCAGATCTTGGCTTCGCGATGGCGGCGGCTCTGAAAGGTTTTCTCTGGTTTCGTCGAACGTAATAGGGTTTTCGCGACGGAGACCTTAAGTAGGCGGAAGGGCGGCGTCAGAAGGGGTCTGGGGCCACCAGACACTAGGGCGGCGCGCCCCCCTCCTGGGCCGTGCCGCCACCATGTGTGGGCCCCCTGTGGCCCCTCTCTGGCGGCTCTCGGGTGTTCTGGAAGCTCCCGGGGATTCTAAGATGCTGGGCGTTGATTTCGTCTAATTCCGAGAATATTTCCTTACTAGGATTTCTGAAACCAAAAACAGCAGAAAACAAAGAATCGGCCCTTCAAAGATCTTGTCAATAGGTTAGTTCCGGAAAACGCATAATAATGACATAAAGTATGCATAAAACATGTAGATATCATCAATAAAGTGGCATGGAACATAAGAAATTATCGATACGTCGGAGACGTATCAATCTCTTAACGGTAAGTTATCTGACCCAGCGGGTCTAGCAGAGGTGGGTGTGGAGGTATGAAAGCCATACCAGTAACCTGTAGACCCATCTCAGAAAGGTGGAGCCCACCAACCATTGAGTAAAAGGAAAACCATAATACACCCTACCGCCACCCCCAAACCTAATCCCATGTCCCATCCCACCCCGCGCCGTTCCTGACCCCAATCCCCTCCTCTCGTCTCTCGACACACCACCCGCACCTCCGTGTCTTTGCTCTTTTCCCCTACACCCTGCCCCTGACCGCCACCATGGAGGATTTGCTGATCGAGGTCGATGAGGGGAGCGACCAACAGCGTCGCCGCCGCTTCTTGGCCGCACGCGGGACAACCATGCCGCCATTCTCCCTGCGAAACCTCCCTGCAGGAGGTAGCCTGGACGAGCGGCGAGCAAGCGCGGCAGGAGAGGGCGGCGAGGCCGGGGAGGCCACCGTCACAGCCATGGGAGGGCGGAAACTGCAGGAGTGGCCGCGGGATAGCAGGCCGAGCCCCTACATGGCGGACCGAGGGACTGTAAGAGGTCTTCGAGAGGATTCCAGATCAGGTCGCGGAGCTCGCAGGGGACGCCGGAGGAGGGAGATCAGGCCACCGCCGCCGGCAGGTCCATGGCCGCGTGACGCGGTTTGGAGCTCTCGTCAGAAGGAGCTACTTTGGGTTCTCTTGCAAAAAAATACTGCAAGTCAGCACGCAAGAGATGAGAGCATGGCTCACGATGGAAACAGATACCCATCACCCGTTAACCCAGCGGATACCCACATCAAATGGAGGAGGGTATGGTGAAAAAACCATTGATCTCTTAACGGTAAGTTATCTGACCCAGCGGGTCTAGCAGAGGTGGGTGTGGAGGTATGAAAGCCATACCAGTAACCCGTAGACCCATCTCAGACAGGTGGAGCCCACCAACCATTGAGTAAAAGGAAAACCCTAATACACCCTACCGCCACCCCCAAACCTAATCCCATGTCACATCCCACCCCGCGCCGTTCCTGACCCCAATCCCCTCCTCTCGTCTCTTGACACACTGATACGTCTCCGACGTATCGATAATTTCTTATGTTCCATGCCACATTATTGATGTTATCTACATGTTTTATGCACACTTTATGTCATATTCGTGCATTTTCTGGAACTAACCTATTAACAAGATGCCGAAGTGCCGATTCTGTTTTCTGCTGTTTTTGGTTTCAGAAATCCTAGTAACGAAATATTCTCGGAATTGGACGAAATCAACGCCCAGGGGCCTATTTTTCCACGAAGCTTCCAGAAGTCCGAAGACGAAACGAAGTGGGGCCACAGGGTGGCCAAACCCTAGGGCGGCGCGGCCCACCCCCTGGCCGCGCCAACCTATGGTGTGGGGCCCCTGTGCCCCCTCCTGACTTGCCCTTCCGCCTACTTAAAGCCTCCGTGACGAAACCCCCAGTACCGAGAGCCACGATACGGAAAACCTTACTGAGACGCCGCCGCCGCCGATCCCATCTCGGGGGATCCAGGAGATCGCCTCCGGCGCCCTGTCGGAGAGGGGATTCATCTCCCGGAGGACTCTACGCCGCCATGGTCGCCTCCGGTGTGATGTGTGAGTAGTCTACCCCTGGACTATGGGTCCATAGCAGTAGCTAGATGGTTGTCTTCTCCCCATTGTGCTATCATTGTCGGATCTTGTGAGCTGCCTAACATGATCAAGATCATCTATCTGTAATTCTATATGTTGCGTTTGTTGGGATCCGATGAATAGAGAATACTTGTTATGTTGATTATCAAAGTTATATCTATGTGTTGTTTATGATCTTGCATGCTCTCCGTTATTAGTAGATGCTCTGGCCAAGTTGATGCTAGTAACTCCAAGAGGGAGTATTTATGCTCGATAGTGGGTTCATGTCTCCGTGAATGCGGAGGGTGACAAGAACCTCTAAGGTTATGGATGTGTCTGTTGCCACTAGGGATAAAACATTGGTGCTATGTTCAAGGATGTAGTCACTAGTTACATTACGCGCAATACTTAATGCAATTGTCTCATTGTTAGCAACTTAATGCTGGAGGGGGTTCGGATGATAACTTTGAAGGTGGACTTTTTAGGCATAGATGCATGCTGGATGGCGGTCTATGTACTTTGTCGTAATGCCCAATTAAATCTCACTATACTCATCATGATATGTATGTGCATGGTCATGCTCTCTTTATTTGTCAATTGCCCAACTGTAATTTGTTCACCCAACATGCTGTTTGTCTTATGGGAGAGACACCTCTAGTGAACTGTGGACCCCGGTCCAGTTCTCTTTACTGAAATACAATCTACTGCAATACTGTTCTACTGTTTTCTGCAAACAATCATCTTCCACACAATACGGTTAATCCTTTGTTACAGCAAGCCGGTGAGATTGACAACCTCACTGTTTCGTTGGGGCAAAGTACTTTGGTTGTGTTGTGCAGGTTCCACGTTGGCGCCGGAATCCCTGGTGTTGCGCCGCACTACATCTCGCCGCCATCAACCTTCAACATGCTTCTTGACTCCTACTGGTTCGATAAACCTTGGTTTCTTACTGAGGGAAACTTGCTGCTGTACGCATCACACCTTCCACTTGGGGTTCCCAACGAGCGTGTGCTTTACGCGTCATCAAGCTAAATTTCTGGCACCGTTGCCGGGGAGATCAAGACACGCTGCAAGGGGAGTCTCCACTTCTCAATCTCTTTACTTTGTTTTTGTCTTGCTTAGTTTTATTTACTACTTTGTTTGCTGCACTAAATCAAAATACAAAAAAATTAGTTGCTAGTTTTACTTTATTTGCTATCTTGCACTCTATATCAAAAACACACAAAAAATTAGTTACGTGTTTACTTTACTTAACATCATGCATGTTTTTATTTCACTAGTTAAGCATAATGGAAAACAACAAAAATATGAGAGATCTTTATGAACTTTATCTTGAACTAGGACATGATGTGTTTGAAGAGAGAATTAAAAAACCCATGGAACTTTATATGCATGCTAATGGGAATGTTATTACTATGAATGCTCTGAACACCATTGTTGCTAATGCTATGGAAAATTCTAAGCTTGGGGAAGCTGGCTCTGATGAGCATGAACTTTTTAGTCCCCCAAGCATGGAGGAGAAAATTTACTTTGATGACACTTTGCCTCCCATTTATGATGATAGTGGTATTTTGGTGCCACCTACTATTGAGGATAAAGTTTATTATGATTATACTATGCCTCCTACATTTGATGATTATGGTGATGAGAATAATAATGATAGCTACTTTGTTGAATTTGCTCCCACTACAATTAATAAGAATGACTATGCTTATGTTGGGAGTAGTAATTATTTTATGCATGAGACTCATGATAAGAATGCTTTATGTGATAGCTATATTGTTGAGTTTGCTCATGATGCTACTGAAAGTTATTATGAGAGAGGAAAATATGGTTGTAGAAATTTTCATGTTACTAAAACACCTCTCTATGTGCTGAAATTTTTGAAGCTACACTTGTTTTATCTTCCTATGCTTGTCACTTTGCTCTTCATGAACTTGTTTATTTACAAGATTCCTATGCATAGGAAGCATGTTAGACTTAAATGTGTTTTGAATTTGCCTCTTGATGCTCTCTTTTGCTTCAAATACCATTTCTTGCGAGTGCATCATCAAAACTGCTGAGCCCATCTTAATGGCTATAAAGAAAGAACTTCTTGGGAGATTGTTATTTTGCTACAGTACTTTGTTTTATATTTGAGTCTTGGAAGTTGTTTACTACTGTAGCAACCTCTCCTTATCTTAGTTTTGTGTTTTGTTGTGCCAAGTTAAGCCGTTGATAGAAAAGTTCATACTAGATTTGGATTACTGCGCAGAAACAGATTTCTTTGCTGTCACGAATCTGGGCAAAATCCCCCTGTAGGTAACTCAGAAAATTATGCCAATTTACGTGAGTGATCCTCAGATATGTACGCAACTTTCATTCAATTTGGGCATTTTCATTTGAGTAAGTCTGGTGCCATTTTAAAATTCGTCAATACGAACTGTTCTGTTTTGACAGATTCTGCCTTTTATTTCGTATTGCCTCTTTTGCTATGATGGATGAATTTCTTTGATCCACTAATGTCCAGTAGCGTTATGCAATGTCCAGAAGTGTTAAGAATGATTGTGTCACCTCTGAATATGTTAATTTTTATTGTGCACTAACCCTCTAATGAGTTGTTTCGAGTTTGGTGTGGAGGAAGTTTTCAAGGATCAAGAGAGGAGTATGATGCAACATGATCAAGGAGAGTGAAAGCTCTAAGCTTGGGGATGCCCCGGTGGTTCACCCCTGCATATATCAAGAAGACTCAAGCATCTAAGCTTGGGGATGCCCAAGGCATCCCCTTCTTCATCGACAACATTATCAGGTTCCTCCCCTGAAACTATATTTTTATTCCATCACATCTTATGTGCTTTTTCTTGGAGCGTCGGTTTGTTTTTGTTTTTGTTTTGTTTGAATAAAATGGATCCTAGAATTCACTTTATGGGAGAGAGACACGCTCCGCTGTAGCATATGGACAAGTATGTCCTTGGTTTCTACTCATAGTATTCATGGCGAAGTTTCTCCTTCGTTAAATTGTTATATGGTTGGAATTGGAAAATGATACATGTAGTAATTGCTATAAATGTCTTGGGTAATGTGATACTTGGCAATTGTTGTGCTCATGTTTAAGCCCTTGCATCATATGCTTTGCACCCATTAATGAAGAAATACATAGAGCATGCTAAAATTTGGTTTGCATATTTGGTTTCTCTAAGGTCTAGATAATTTCTAGTATTGAGTTTGAACAACAAGGAAGACGGTGTAGAGTCTTATAATGTTTTTAATATGTCTTTTATGTGAGTTTTGCTGCACCGGTTCATCCTTGTGTTTGTTTCAAATAAGCCTTGCTAGCCTAAACCTTGTATCGAGAGGGATACTTCTCATGCATCCAAAATACTTGAGCCAACCACTATGCCATTTGTGTCCACCATACCTACCTACTACATGGTATTTTCCGCCATTCCAAAGTAAATTGCTTGAGTGCTACCTTTAAAATTCCATCATTCACCTTTGCAATATATAGCTCATGGGACAAATAGCTTAAAAACTATTGTGGTATTGAATATGTAATTATGCACTTTATCTCTTATTAAGTTGCTTGTTGCGCGATAACCATGTTCACTGGGGACGCCATCAACTACTCATTGTTGAATTTCATGTGAGTTGCTATGCATGTCCGTCTTGTCTGAAGTAAGAGAGATCTACCACCTTATGGTTAAGCATGCATATTGTTAGAGAAGAACATTGGGCCGCTAACTAAAGCCATGATCCATGGTGGAAGTTTCAGTTTTGGACATATATCCTCAAATCTCAAATGAGAAAATTATTAATTGTTGTTACATGCTTATGCATAAAAGAGGAGTCCATTATCTCATTGTCTATGTTGTCCCGGTATGGATGTCTAAGTTGAAGAATAATCAATAGCGAGAAATCCAATGCGAGCTTTCTCCTTAGACCTTTGTACAGGCGGCATAGAGGTACCCCTTTGTGACACTTGGTAAAAACATGTGCATTGTGATGATCCGGTAGTCCAAGCTAATTAGGACAAGGTGCGGGCACTATTAGTACACTATGCATGAGGCTTGCAACTTATAAGATATAATTTACATGATGCATATGCTTTATTACTACCGTTGACAAAATTGTTTCATGTTTTCAAAATCAAAGCTCTAGCACAAATATAGCAATCGATGCTTTTCCTCTATGGAGGACAATTCTTTTACTTTCAATGTTGAGTCAGTTCACCTATTTCTCTCCACCTCAAGAAGCAAACACTTGTGTGAACTATGCATTGATTCCTACATACTTGCTTATTGCACTTATTATATT
This sequence comes from Lolium perenne, assembly GCF_019359855.2. Lineage (NCBI taxonomy): Eukaryota > Viridiplantae > Streptophyta > Magnoliopsida > Poales > Poaceae > Lolium > Lolium perenne. Next base: position 215,438,608 of record NC_067248.2, on the reverse strand, counting down.
ACTCTATGTTGACAATATCCATGAGATATGCATGTTACAAGTTGAAAGCAACCGCTGAAACTTAATCTTCTTTTGTGTTGCTTCAATATCTCTACTTTGAATTATTGCTTTATGAGTTAACTCTTATGCAAGACTTATTGATGCTTGTCTTGAAGTGCTATTCATGAAAAGTCTTTGCTATATGATTCACTTGTTTACCCATGTCATATACATTGTTTTGATCGCTGCAATCACTACATATGCTTTACAAATAGTATGATCAAGATTATGATGGCATGTCACTCCAGAAATTATCTGTGTTATCGTTTTACCTGCTCGGGACAAGCAGAACTAAGCTTGGGGATGCTGATACGTCTCCGACGTATCGATAATTTCTTATGTTCCATGCCACATTATTGATGTTATCTACATGTTTTATGCACACTTTATGTCATATTCGTGCATTTTCTGGAACTAACCTATTAACAAGATGCCGAAGTGCCAGTTGCTGTTTTCTGCTGTTTTTGGTTTCAGAAATCCTAGTAACGAAATATTCTCGGAATTGGACGAAATCAACGCCCAGGGGCCTATTTTTCCACGAAGCTTCCAGAAGTCCGAAGACGAAACGAAGTGGGGCCACAGGGTGGCCAAACCCTAGGGCGGCGCGGCCCACCCCCTGGCCGTGCCGACCTATGGTGTGGGGCCCCTGTGCCCCCTCCTGACTTGCCCTTCCGCCTACTTAAAGCCTCCGTGACGAAACCCCCAGTACCGAGAGCCACGATACGGAAAACCTTACTGAGACGCCGCCGCCGCCGATCCCATCTCGGGGGATCCAGGAGATCGCCTCCGGCGCCTGATGTCTACGTCCCCCCTCCTTTCCTGTAGACAGTGTTGGGCCTCCAAGAGCAGAGGTTTGTAGAACAGCAGCAAGTTTTCCCTTAAGTGGATCACCCAAGGTTTATCGAACTCAGGGAGGAAGAGGTCAAAGATATCCCTCTCATGCAACCCTGCAACCACAAAGCAAGAAGTCTCTTGTGTCCCCAACACACCAAATAGGTGCACTAGTTCGGCGAAGAGATAGTGAAATACAGGTGGTATGAATATATATGAGCAGTAGCAACGGTGCCAGAAAATAGCTTGCGGGCGTGTAGTTGATGGTGGTAGTATTGCAGCAGTAGTAACGCAGAAAGCGATAAACAAGCAGCGATAGCAGTATTTAGGAACAAGGCCTAGGGATTACACTTTCACTAGTGGACACTCTCAACATTGATCACATAACAGAATAGATAAATGCATACTCTACACTCTTGTTGGATGATGAACGCATTGCGTAGGATTACACGAACCCTCAATGCCGGAGTTAACAAGCTCCACAATTTGTTCATATTTAAGTAACCTTATAGTGTAAGATAGATCAACATAACCAAATAGATCACATCAATACCATCATAATGATAATTAACTCCACAATCTACAAGAGATCATGATCATAGCCTACGACAAGAACCACATGGTGCACACACTAGTCACCTTTACACCATGCAGGAGGAATAGAATACTTTAATAACATCACTAGAGTAGCACATAGATGAATTGTGATACAAAACTCATATGAAACTCAATCATGTAAAGCAGCTCATGAGATTATTGTATTGAGGTACATGGGAGAGAGATTAACCACATAGCTACCGGTACAGCCCCGAGCCTCGATGGAGAACTACTCCCTCCTCATGGGAGCAGCAGCGGTGATGAAGATGGCGGTGAAGATGGCAGCGGTGTCGATGGAGAAGCCTTCCGGGGGCACTTCCCCGCTCCGGCGGCGTGCCGGAACAGAGACTCCTGTCCCCCAGATATTGGCTTCGCGATGGCGGCGGCTCTGGAAGGTTTCTGCGGGTTTCGTCAATTGGTGTCGAAGTTTTAGGTCACGACGGCTTAAATAGGCGAAGAGTCGGAGTCGGAGGGGCCACGGGCTGCCCAAACCATAGGGGGGCGCGCCCCCCCCCTAGCTGCGCCGGGGTGTGGTTTGGTGGCCCTGTCCCCCTTCTCTGGCGGTTCTCGTGTGTTCTGGATGCTTCCGGTGAAAATAGGAACTTGGGCGTTGATTTCGTCCGATTCCGAGAATATTTCGTTACTAGGATTTCTGAAACCAAAAGCAATGACAGGAACTGGCACTTCGGCATCTTGTTAATAGATTAGTTCCAGAAAATGCACGAATATGACATAAAGTGTGCATAAAACATGTAGATAACATCAATAATGTGGCATGGAACATAAGAAATTATCGATACGTCGGAGACGTATCAGCATCCCCAAGCTTAGTTCTGCTCGTCCCGAGCAGGTAAAACGATAACAAAGATAATTTCTGGAGTGGCATGCCATCATAACCTTGATCATACTATTGTAAACACATGTAATGAATGCAGCAATCCAAGACAATTGTAAATGACATGAGTAAACAAATGAACCATATAGCAAAGACTTTTCATGAATAGTACTTAAAGACAAGCATCAATAAGTCTTGCATAAGAGTTAACTCATAAAGCAATAATTCAAAGTAGAGGCATTGAAGCAACACAAAGGAAGATGAAGTTTCAGCAGTTGCTTTCAACTTATAACATGTATATCTCATGGATAGTTGTCAATGCAAAGCAATATAACAAATGCAATAAGCAAGTATGTAAGAATCAATGCACAGTTCACACAAATGTTTGCTTCTTGAGGTGGAGAGAGGTAGGTGAACTGACTCAACATAAAAGTAAAAGAATGGTCCTTCAAAGAGGAAAGCATCGATTGCTATATTTGTGCTAGAGCTTTTATTTTGAAAACATAAAGAGAGCATAAAAATAAAGTTTTGAGAGGTGTATGTTGTTGTCAACGAATGGTAGCGGGTACTCTAACCCCCTTGCCAAACAAACCTTCAAAGAGCTGCTCCCATTTTATTTTATTTTTGGATGGCACTCCTTCCAACCTTTCTTTCACAAACCATGGCTAACCGAATCCTCGGGTGCCTGCCAACAATCTCATACCATGAAGGAGTGCCTTTTTATTTTAGTTTTATTATGATGACACTCCTCCCAACCTTTGCTTACACAAGCCATGGCTAACCGAATCCTTCGGGTGCCGTCCAACAATCACATACCATGGAGGAGTGTCTATTTTTGTTAATTAATTTGGGACTGGGAATCCCATTGCCAGCTGGATAAGCGGATGAAGCCACTAGTCCATTGGTGAAAGTTGCCCAACAAGATTGAAAGATAAACACCACATACTTCCTCATGAGCTATAAAACATTGACACAAATCAGAGGTGATAAATTTTGAATTGTTTAAAGATAGCACTCAAGCAATTTACTTTGGAATGGCAGAAAATACCATGTAGTAGGTAGGTATGGTGGACACAAATGGCATAGTGTTGTTTGGCTCAAGGATTTGGATGCATGAGAAGTATTCCCTCTCGATACAAGGCTTAGGCTAGCAAGGTTGTTTGAAACAAACACAAGGATGAACCGGTACAGCAAAACTCACATAAAAGACATATTGAAAACATTATAAGACTCTACACCGTCTTCCTTGTTGTTCAAACTCAATACTAGAAATTATCTAGACCTTAGAGAAACCAAATATGCAAACCAAATTTTAGCATGCTCTATGTATTTCTTCATTAATGGGTGCAAAGCATATGATGCAAGAGCTTAAACATGAGCACAACAATTGCCAAGTATCACATTACCCAAGACATTTATAGCAATTACTACATGTATCATTTTCCAATTCCAACCATATAACAATTTAACGAAGGAGAAACTTCGCCATGAATACTATGAGCTAAGAACACATGTGTTCATATGAACCAGCGGAGCGTGTCTCTCTCCCACACAAGCATTTATTCAAACAAAAACAAAAACAAAAGCAAACAGACGCTCCAAGTAAAGCACATAAGATGTGACCGAATAAAAATATAGTTTCAAGGGAGGAACCTGATAAATTTGTCGATGAAGAAGGGGATGCCTTGGGCATCCCCAAGCTTAGACGCTTGAGTCTTCTTGATATATGTAGGGATGAACCACCGGGGCATCCCTAAGCTTAGATTTTTCACTCTTCTTGATCATAGTATATCATCCTCCTCTCTTGACCCTTGAAAACTTCCTCCACACCAAACTCAAAGCAAACTCATTAGAGGGTTAGTGCATAATCAAAAACTCACATGTTCAGAGGTGACACAATCATTCTTAACACTTCTGGACATTGCCCAAAGCTACTGGAAGTCAATGGAACAAAGAAATCCATCCAACACAGCAAAAGAGGCAATGCGAAATAAAAGGCAGAATCTGTCAAAACAGAACAGTCCGTAAAGACGAATTTTAAAATGGCACCAGACTTGCTCAGATGAAAATGCCCAAATTGAATGAAAGTTGCGTACATATCTGAGGATCACTCACGTAAATTGGCATAATTTTCTGAGTTACCTACAGAGAATTAGGTCCAGATTCGTGACAGCAAGAAATCTGTTTCTGCGCAGTAATCCAAATCTAGTATGAACTTTTCTATCAACGACTTTACTTGGCACAACAAAACACAAAACTAAGATAAGGAGAGGTTGCTACAGTAGTAAACAACTTCCAAGACACAAATATAAAACAAAGTACTGTAGCAAAATAATACATGGGTTATCTCCCAAGAAGTTCTTTCTTTATAGCCATTAAGATGGGCTCAGCAGTTTTGGTGATGCACTCGCAAGAAATAGTATTTGAAGCAAAAGAGAGCTTCAAGAGGCAAATTCAAAACACATTTAAGCCTAACATGCTTCCTATGCAGAGGAATCTTGTACACAAATGAATTCATGAAGAACAAAGTGACAAGCATAAGAGGATAAAACACGAGTAACTTCAAGATTCTCAACATAAAGAGGGGAAACTTAATATTATTAAGATGCATATAACCATATTTCCCTCTCTCATAATAACTTTCAGTAGCATCATTGATGAAATCCACAATATACCCATCACTTAAAACATTCTTATCATGGTTCATATGCATAGAAGTATCATTAATTTTGGCATAAGGAGAGTTCTTTTCATTAATAGTAATTGGAGCAGGATTATTATCAAGAATTTGAACATGGTAAACAAGTTGCATATTAAGGGAATTGTTTTTGGTAACCCAATCATGACTATGACAAGTTTCATAAGGATAGTTAGAACCTATATCATAGCATTCTTTGTAATAATCTTTAGAGATCGAAGACACAGTGTCATCATAAGAAATAGAATAGTTGTCTTTCACAATCGGTTTATCTGTGTCCACACCATTATTGTTATTAGAAGGAGATGTATCAAGAACATAATGACCAGTAGCTAAAGGATTTGCAAACACCTCTTCCCCAAGCTTAGAGCTTTCTATATCATTATGGGAGGAAGCATGGATAGTACTGACACTATGGCAATTATTATCATCATCATTTTCAGAATTAGTTTCCCAGATTTGCAATATCAAAAGTAGTGTGCTCATTCAAATCATGATTGCTAATGTATGTAAAGGGCATAGGAAGATCATCGTATTCAGATTCATTATCACAATAATCATTAGGAGCAACATACTTACGGTTACCTAGCGTTATCTCATTCAAGTGGGGATACGCCGTTACCTCTTTCTTTTTATTCTCCTTCTTCTTCTTCTTCTTCTTCGTTCCCTTCTTCTTCTTCTTCTCTTCCTTCTCCTCGTTCCCTTCTTTAGGAGGAAGAGGCTTGAAGGGTGGCTTGTCCGCATAACCTGATTTACTTTCAGAAACAATAGAAGAAACTTGGGAGGATCCCTCCTTTTCATTAATTAGTTGAAAACACACAGCGGTCCTATCATATTTTGGCAAGGTGTCATCTTCTAAAATATTTTGTATGTAAGTATTTGTATGGCTATTATCAATGCAATAAGAAAAACACCCATGCAGGACATCATCAATATCAAGATCACTCATATGTAACAAAGAGATTTTTCTCGACAGTTCTTCACACCCCAAAAATAAAGTAAGTTCATCATGCTGATTAGGAGTAATTTCATCATCACAATACAAATTTGTAGCACTCATTGGGTTCAAATTATCATTGGAGGAGCATTGAAAATTAAAATGACCCGCTTCATGGCAAACTTCACAAATAAAAGGATAGAGGGCACAAACTTTTTTACCAAGATCATCTAGAGCCCTAAACCACTTTCTAGTTTTTTCATTAGCATGATGGATACAATATTCATCTTTGATTTGATTAATTCCACAAGGTCTATGTATTCCACAAAAATTAACATGCTTATAGGAAATAGCATTCTTAGGAGTTTGAGCATGCTTATTGCAATAATTAACAACAATTTCATTCTTCATACAAGCCTCTTTAAAAGGTTCATGATACTTATCAAAATTCTTCCTAGGTAATTCAAAATGAGAAGCAAAGGCTTTATAAAGATTTGCAGCAACTTGAGAGTCAAGACCATAAGTAGCACTCATATTTCGAAATTTATCGGTATCCATAAAAGCTTCAATGCATTCATAATCATAATTTATACCTGACTCTTTACCTTTGTCGTTCTCCCATCCTTCAGCGTTGTCCTCAATCCGATCAAGAAGATCCCACCTAGCTCCAACCTCCTTGCTTGTGAAAGATCCCTCCGAACATGCGTCCAGATAGTCCTTATGTTGTCCTGAAAGCCTCGCATAAAAATTGTTAACAATAACATTACGGGGGAGCTCATGAGTGGGACATTTGAGCATTAGTGATTTCAATCTCCCCCACGCTTGAGAAATACTCTCTCCATCACGAGGATAAAAGTTATAAATATAATTCCTATCAATATGCACTTCATGAGGAGGATAAAATTTAGAATAAAAGAGAGATGCAATTTCCTCCCAACCAAGAGAGTGACTATTCTCCAACAATTTATACCAATGCGCCGCTTTACCAGACAGCGAAACAGAGAATAGCTTCTTCCTCACTTCATCCATAGAGTTACCTGCACACTTGAATAACTCGCATAATTCATGCAAAAACAGTAAATGATCTCTAGGATGGACAGTTCCATCCCCTTTATAGTGGTTATCCATAACACGTTCAATAATTTTCATAGGTATTTTATATAGAATACTTTCAGTAGGTGCATTTAAAATATCACAAGCATCATTAGAGTTATCGCATACGGGAGATAAAGTATTATCAGAGCAAATTTTCTCCCCTAAAGATGGGAAGCTAAAAATATCACAAAAACTAGCTTCCCCAAGCTTAGACTTCTTCATAGCATTAGCAGTAATTGCATTCATACTAATAACATCGCTACTAGCATGCAAATAAGGTTCCATAGGTTTTTTAATTTTTGCATCAAACAATTCTAAATCAGGAAAAAGATTAAAAAGCTCACCAATTTTTTTGTTGTTTTCCATTATGCCTAACTAGTGTAAAACAAGAAACAAAAAGTTGCAATTGCAGGATCTAAAGGAAATAGCTTCGAGCACAAACACAATGGCGCCAGAAAGAAATCACATTACACAGGAACCGAAGTATGAGTGCCTTTTACCTTTCCTCCCCGGCAACGGCGCCAGAAAATAGCTTGATGTCTACGTTCCCCCTCCTTTCCTGTAGACAGTGTTGGGCCTCCAAGAGCAGAGGTTTGTAGAACAGCAGCAAGTTTTCCCTTAAGTGGATCACCCAAGGTTTATCGAACTCAGGGAGGAAGAGGTCAAAGATATCCCTCTCATGCAACCCTGCAACCACAAAGCAAGAAGTCTCTTGTGTCCCCAACACACCAAATAGGTGCACTAGTTCGGCGAAGAGATAGTGAAATACAGGTGGTATGAATATATATGAGCAGTAGCAACGGTGCCAGAAAATAGCTTGCGGGCGTGTAGTTGATGGTGGTAGTATTGCAGCAGTAGTAATGCAGTAAAATAGTAAACAAGCAGCGATAGCAGTATTTAGGAACAAGGCCTAGGGATTACACTTTCACTAGTGGACACTCTCAACATTGATCACATAACAGAATAGATAAATGCATACTCTACACTCTTGTTGGATGATGAACGCATTGCGTAGGATTACACGAACCCTCAATGCCGGAGTTAACAAGCTCCACAATTTGTTCATATTTAAGTAACCTTATAGTGTAAGATAGATCAACATAACCAAATAGATCACATCAATACCATCATAATGATAATTAACTCCACAATCTACAAGAGATCATGATCATAGCCTACGACAAGAACCACATGGTGCACACACTAGTCACCTTTACACCATGCAGGAGGAATAGAATACTTTAATAACATCACTAGAGTAGCACATAGATGAATTGTGATACAAAACTCATATGAATCTCAATCATGTAAAGCAGCTCATGAGATTATTGTATTGAGGTACATGGGAGAGAGATTAACCACATAGCTACCGGTACAGCCCCGAGCCTCGATGGAGAACTACTCCCTCCTCATGGGAGTAGCAGCGGTGATGAAGATGGCGGTGAAGATGGCAGCGGTGTCGATGGAGAAGCCTTCCGGGGGCACTTCCCCGCTCCGGCGGCGTGCCGGAACAGAGACTCCTGTCCCCCAGATCTTGGCTTCGCGATGGCGGCGGCTCTGGAAGGTTTCTGCGGGTTTCGTCAATTGGTGTCGAAGTTTTAGGTCACGACGGCTTAAATAGGCGAAGAGTCGGAGTCGGAGGGGCCACGGGCTGCCCAAACCATAGGGGGGCGCCCCCCCTGGCCGCGCCGGGGTGTGGTTTGGTGGCCCTGTCCCCCTTCTCTGGCGGTTCTCGTGTGTTCTGGATGCTTCCGGTGAAAATAGGAACTTGGGCGTTGATTTCGTCCGATTCCGAGAATATTTCGTTACTAGGATTTCTGAAACCAAAAACAGCAGAAAGCAGGAACTGGCACTTCGGCATCTTGTTAATAGATTAGTTCCAGAAAATGCACGAATATGACATAAAGTGTGCATAAAACATGTAGATAACATCAATAATGTGGCATGGAACATAAGAAATTATCGATACGTCGGAGACGTATCAGCGCCCTGCCGGAGAGGGGATTCATCTCCCGGAGGACTCTACGCCGTCATGGTCGCCTCCGGTGTGATGTGTGAGTAGTCTACCCCTGGACTATGGGTCCATAGCAGTAGCTAGATGGTTGTCTTCTCCCCATTGTGCTATCATTGTCGGATCTTGTGAGCTGCCTAACATGATCAAGATCATCTATCTGTAATTCTATATGTTGCGTTTGTTGGGATCCGATGAATAGAGAATACTTGTTATGTTGATTATCAAAGTTATATCTATGTGTTGTTTATGATCTTGCATGCTCTCCGTTATTAGTAGATGCTCTGGCCAAGTTGATGCTAGTAACTCCAAGAGGGAGTATTTATGCTCGATAGTGGGTTCATGTCTCCGTGAATCTGGAGGGGTGACAAGAACCTCTAAGGTTATGGATGTGCTGTTGCCACTAGGGATAAAACATTGGTGCTATGTTCAAGGATGTAGTCACTAGTTACATTACGCGCAATACTTAATGCAATTGTCTGTTGTTAGCAACTTAATGCTGGAGGGGGTTCGGATGATAACCTGAAGGTGGACTTTTTAGGCATAGATGCATGCTGGATGGCGGTCTATGTACTTTGTCGTAATGCCCAATTAAATCTCACTATACTCATCATGATATGTATGTGCATGGTCATGCTCTCTTTATTTGTCAATTGTCCAACTGTAATTTGTTCACCCAACATGCTGTTTGTCTTATGGGAGAGACACCTCTAGTGAACTGTGGACCCCGGTCCAATTCTCTTTACTGAAATACAATCTCTTTGCAATCTTTGTTCTCTTGTTTCTGCAAACAATCATCTTCCACACAATACGGTTAATCATTTGTTACAGCAAGCCGGTGAGATTGACAACCTCACTGTTTCGTTGGGGCAAAGTACTTTGGTTGTGTTGTGCAGGTTCCACGTTGGCGCCGAAATCCCTGGTGTTGCGCCGCACTACATCTCGCCGCCATCAACCTTCAACGTGCTTCTTGACTCCTACTGGTTCGATAAACCTTGGTTTCTTACTGAGGGAAACTTGCTGCTGTACGCATCACACCTTCCACTTGGGGTTCCCAACGAGCGTGTGCTTTACGCGTCATCACACACCACCCGCAGCTCCGCGTCTTTGCTCTTCTCCCCTACACCCTGCCCCTGACCGCCACCATGGAGGTTGTGCTGATCGAGGTCGATGAGGGGAGCGACCAACAGCATCGCCGCCGCTTCTTGGAGCGGACTCTCGCATCTCGAGATCCCGTCTCCGGGGAGCTAGGCGCGGCTGGGTTTCCTCCTCGGCGTGGCCCCATCGTGGTTTCGGTGACTCGCGCTCGACGTTGAGGGAAGCGCGTCGGTGGACGCGGGTGGGTCTGGTGCAGTTTTGGACCCGCCGGTGGGTATGGAGGCGGGTGGAGGTGCCGGGGAGAGGTGGCGGAGGCGGGTATGGAGGTGGCATACCTGCCTCCATAACCGGCGTGTGCCACCTGGAAGCGTGGCTGGACACTCGTGGCGCGACATGATTATTACCGATGAAGCAGTCACGCTGGCCGAACAGAGACACGAGGCGATGGCAGGGGCACGTGGTGGGGCGACCATGCTTCCCCGGGCTCGTGATTGCTTTTATCCACTAGAGTAGCTACGGCGTTGCCCATGGACTTTTAAGGAAGAATGGCCTTATAAATAGGCCATTTGCCGGGAAATCCTGTTTGGCTCATAGGTGCACCCGTTGTCCAAAAAAGCAATTTTAAAATATACAAAAGTTTCAAAAAAAATTGGATGTAAATATTGATATTCTATGTTAAATTTCGCAAAGAAATGATATTTAATATGGGCATTGTATAAAAAATAATTTTTGGTGATCCAAAATAGTTTTCACATGACATGTTGTTATCTTTTATATGTAGGCTCCACAAAATATCTTTTTCACAAACTTTTGTGAGTGAACATAGAATGTCCAGATGTACACCCTAGAGTTTTTCTCATATATTTTGGACATTTTAAAATATACTTAAAATGTATTTTTTAATATGTGCATTTAGACCTATGAGCACCCTGTCACCATTTACCCCCAGATTTGGCAAAATTAGGTTTATGTTGGTTTTGGCCCATTTGCCCAACCATGGAATGTGGGGAAGCTCCGCCACTTCTTTTATCTCACCTCACCTCCATGGATACCTCAGTCGCAATGGATACCTCCATCCACAGTTGTTCTTAAAACTAGATAATGCCCCGCGCGTTGCAGCGGGATTGTATGATATAAAATGCAATTATTTAGCATGGATTGCAATGTTTTCTGTGACAAATGACGATGCATAACCGAGACAATATAAATAATACCAAGGACCGCGTATAATTGGGGAAAACACACTCCCATGTGTACAAACAAAAGGATATAAGAATGACAATCTTTATTAATACTATCAAATAACATCTAAAAATATGGTATCAACAAATGGGTATACTTCATATACAAAGCAATAAATGTTATCTTCACTCTGTGCATAACAAAAAAAATTGTATATATAACTTCAAAGCGAACAAAAAACTATTCTGATTTAATAGCAAAGCTTTGGATAGAAGCGCACTCATGGATTGTTATCGGGTTAACAATGTATGGACTTTAAGGAAGAACGTGATTACGTGAACATTGTAGATTCACTTCAAGCAGCGACTGAATGGTATAAGATCAATATACTGGAGAACAGCCTATGTTTGATAATCTATAGAACAGAGTATGAACAAAGTCTATACCTAATAATAAAGGGGCTAAGGTTTCTGCCAAAATCTTCGTCCAACTTTTCGTTGGACCGTTTTACCCTCCCACCAAATCGCATAATACATGAATTGCCACAGTACCGATTCGTTCAGTTCTCTCGTTACCACGTTCCCACGTTCTGTCCGACAGCTGAACTGGGCCAGGCAGCCGCGGTGTTGGGCCACAAATCATCTTTTTGCGCTTTGTTTTACAGTACTAGAAATAAGGGCGCGCATGTTTATATCTGTGCAATAATCCCACCTCGGTCCCCTAAGCCATGTACCCCCGATTTATATAGGTAAGCTTCCTCGATTATCACAAGCTGTGTTGGAAAATAACAGACGGGAGAACCACGCTGGATCCAGCGGATTGCGGAAAGATAATTTGGGGAAAGAGGATGAGAGTTGGGAAGACGATTGTCGGGACGGACGACGAATAAGGCTTTGAATGGACGCTGATCTTTGGTGGGGCACGACAATGAAGGAACCGAACCCCGGCCAGCTGAACTACCGAGCGCCGCTGGAGAAAAATGACTCACCGAGCGAGCACCTGCAGGCGATGAATCAAAGCCGCTGCTGAAGACCTGCGCGGCTCCGTACCGGTGGCCCCGCCGCGCGTTATCCCCTACCGGCGACGAAGCCGACAAATGGAAGGAAACTGGAGATGGGTCAAATTCGCGATGGTGATGGCCGGAATTTAAGCAGGTAGTGGCTGGCGGCTTGGAACGAAGGGGTCAAAGGGAAAGGGGATCGAGAGTAATGTGCCTGTGTTGTGTTTGACCACGAGGCCCACGCGCATTCACAACAAAACAAGAAAAAACTGGGGGCGCGTATGCGTACTGTATACATGTCTCATGTGGTTGTGTTGCATCGTTCTGGAAATGGAAATTAACAATACATAGGAGTATAAGTTTAAAATAGAACTGTAATTATTTTTAAGTATATGGTACAAAAATATATAAATCGTACCATGTAAAACATTTCGTAAAATGTAGATCAAGTAGAAAATAAAAATTAAGACTAAAGGGAAAGTGAGGAGGATTATGGGAGCGAGCCGGTCGACTTTTTTTTTTTTTGAAAGTAGAACTTGTATTACTCAAACTGTAGTAAGGATACGACAACCAAAAGCACAGAAATACAAGAACACTAGGAACAGATGCAGTAGGAAAGAACCCTGAGGTCCATCTTCATCTTCAACCTCACGCCAACGACCCTGCACTCCACCAGCGCGCACGCCCGCGAAGAACACACCGCCGAAGACGAAACCTGGAAGCGGAGGAACTCCTCGCCAGAAGGCTTTAACGAGCCGCAATGTCCACCAATTCCGGAGAAGAGGATCTGCTACGCACCGAAGGAACATCGGCGGCGACACACGCCGAGCTCAAACCGCATCCGATCCGGCCTGCGCAGCCAGATCCCACCATCGCTAACCACGTCAACACCTCAGCAGCATCTCCCACCGCATCAACCCTGGAAAGCCGACGAAGAAGACCAACGAGGGCAACCTCATCCAGCAGCAACAACCACCCAATCTTCAAGCGGCCGCTCCCCTCGCCACCACGGCCGGCCGGAGCAGCACGAACAAAGAAGACCACCAGAACCACCAAAAGCCAGAACATCAACTCCCACCTCCTTCCCCCCTCGCCACCAAGGCCGGCCAGAGAAGCCAAATCGGAGCAGAAAACCGACGACTCCACAACCTCCCCAGCAAGGCCACCCACCTCACCGGAACGGGGAAAGGAGGGGGAGACCAACCTCCGCAACGCCGACACCACCGCCCCCGTCCTCAAAGCCGCCGGCCGGAGACACACACCTAGAAACCTATACATATCTACACGCACGGTCAGATCCGGAGCTCCCCTCCACCTCGCGGTGCCTACAAGGCCACCGGAGGCGAAGGGGAGCGGCAAACCCGCCGGCGAGACCGAGAAAAGTCTCCTCTCTTCCTCGATCTACTGTAGCAGAGGATAAGGAGGAGCGAGACTTGTCTGGGTATTCTCTCTAACGAGGTTACAGGTCGACTTTTATCATCACATAACTTGGGCTGTGAACAGAACCTTCACGATTGGAATGGGTCACCGCATTGCAACTATAATTGTGCATCTGTCGGACCGGGGAAGCCTGCCGGGCCGTGGGCTTGGCCGCTTCCTTATCTCGTCTTTTGGGGTACTTAGGCCTAGCCTGGCCCAGCCATCAGTTTTTCAAGTCCAAGCCCGGGAATTTTGGATCGAGCTTCGAGCAAGGCTGTCCATGGCTAGGTATAATTGCAACGCACACGCCGTAGCATCGCACGGGCATATTTCCTATATATAATAATAAAGGAAGAATTGTTTCCGTCGTTTCGTCCGTATTATCCGTGCTAACATGCATGGTTTCGTCCGTCGAGCGTTTAAGAATCGTGTATATATCAATTTGCCCCGCAAGAAGCCTGAAACCGTGTAAAACTCGTATACGGCTGCGTGGGCAGAATCAACCCCACAAAGAGCACTGACCCATAGACTCAGGCAGAAACCCGATCGAGAATCCTCAAACAGCTAGCTAACCATCGTATCCTAGAAAAGAAACCGGCGTTGCATCGTATTCTTACCCAATCCCAATCGATCTGATGACATAAACAAGGGCCAGCAGCACCCAGCCGGGACAAACAATCTATGCACGGATTTGATTCCAGGATCATGATGGTCGAGCCGTGCAAGAAGTCGCGACAGCCAGGCTTTGGCCTTGCGCCGATTGTCGCGCGCCTACGTCTCAGCGGTGCTGCATGACCATCTCGGGAGGTCCATCTCTAGCATGAGACAGGACCGGAGGAGGCGCTGGAAGATCGAGCTGATTCCGGCAGGCCGGGGTCCACGAAAATTTCGTACGTCAGCTATTGGGGCGTCATACTGATACTCTGCACACGTTGACATCTAGGTGGCGGCCTGTGGAGCTATAGCGAGTTCGTGTGGCGCTTCTTCAAGGACGGCGGACGCTCGAAGAGCAAGTTCCAGGAGGTGCCAAAGACTGAGTCAGTTTACAGGATGTTGCCGACCCGCGTCGACCAGGCCATCTCGAGCTGCAAGAGGATGTCAAGTTTTCTGAAGAAAACTGACAAGTACACCGCGCTGGGGAGCCGTTCTTCTCCTGCGCCGCGTCGGAGTTTGTCGACCACTTCGTCTGAGTGGGCACGTCCAGGGTGAAGGATCTGCAAACTGCTCGAGAGGTGAACGGCAAGGCGCCAGTCCATGGTATTCAGATAAGATCGAATCCATCGAAGGCAGCATGGTGCCAGGATAGGTGGTGAAAGTAATGAAAAGGAGCAGACCATCATCCAGCTGCTCACGGATATGGGTGGGCTTCTCTGGAAACAACGGCGTTGCCCTGCTCTGAGATTATTGAGTGCGTGTTGGAATGAAGTACCTCTTGCACGTGTCATGCAGATTAGATTGATAAAGTGAGCTGAACTCGTTATGTCATTGCACAAGCGGCAAAATCTAGATTCAGCGATTATTAGCGTTCGGTGATCTCATGCTTCAGTATATGTCATCGCATTATTTTAGAAAATTAAACTAATGGTGGTAGATCAATTGACAATTTTATTTTGTCTTCATAGTTACATGTGTTAGCCATGCAAACATAGGGATTGTCTGATGATTTACTTCGCAATTTTTGCTACTTTGGTTCTGGTTCTTTTTTTGATAATGTAATCTATAGGTGTCATACTTGTTCAAGGCCGTAAATTTTTTGGACATTGTGATCTTTCATGCTACCCCTTCGCTTCAGGTATTATGATTTCCTGAATCTCTAATTTATTTTCTCATACTACATATATTGAATTCAATGTTTTAATTACAGTCCCTGACACACTATAGACTGCAATATGTACACTGTGTTGTTCTATGGTGTTCTTAAATATGTGTTGGCAATGTAGCAAAGAGGAGCTAAAATTGCGGATGATATTGTCAAGAGCGGAGATATAAACAAACAAATTGCGACGAGAAGGTCATATAAAAATGTAGTGTCCGGAACAAAGTAGTCAATGTGAAGTCTACTTTTTTTGCATTGCTATTTTTCATTCGATTAATTATGTTGGTCATGAGTAGGAGAAAATAAGAGCACCTTTGTCGATGGTGTCACAAAGAAGAAGTGTCATCACAGATGATTTGCTGGTGCATTTGCGTGGTTTGTTTACCCGGTGCAACGCACGGGCACATTTGCTAGTAAATTAAAAAGGATCATTTGATGTTTTTGTATAAGCAAAATACAAACTGCAAACTGAAGGTATTATATACTTTTTTGGTTACTCTTTTGCATTATAAGTAATAAAACATAAGAATTATTTGCTAGTTTGGTCTTGACCCCTCTAATCAGGGAACAAGAAAGAAAAGCTAGTACTTTGTAACAGTATATACTAGATGATACCCCGCGCGTTGCTGCGGCAATTAGGTAAGCAAATATGTATAAGATAGTACATTAAAATTTGGAGGGAATAAGGATATTGAAATAATAGGGTAATATCAAAATCAAGGGCAATGAGCAAAGAGTCATGTACAAATTATTCGAGAAAAATATCCGATTGGACTGAAAAAGTTCCTTAAGCAGTAAACTATATATTAAAAACAATAGAAGTGAGTAGAATTACTCAACGAAACATTAGGTACATAACAGTGTGAGCAAAAAAATAATACAAAGTAAAAGATTACGCCTGGCAAGAACATTCTATATGTTGTCTCCTGAACCAAATACATAAATTTCTCTGCATTTTGTGCCTTTCCTACATACAAAGTAAATAAATTTCATGTTAACTCTACATAACTGTCATTTGTGCAGTAATGTGGAACATTAGCATGCCAATTGATATACCGTACAGTTTCATAGTGGAACCATCAATAAGAATTTGTGAAATTAGTTATTGAACACTGACAAAAGTTTATATTTAGCAATCCAAAAGTTTGCAAAAGAGAAGGCAGATACCAACAAAACACTGTTCGCTAAGTCTGATTTGATTGTTCAACATAAACATCAGTAGTGACATGTTTTCTTGGTTACATTCTGTGGTCGAACTAAACACCACTCTTCTTGCATGTAATCAAATATATATGGGCAAAGAAGTATCAACCACACCAAAACAGCAAGAGGAGCAGGAGGTATAAACCTGCATGGTGTAATCAGCTTTATGAGAAGGGGAGAAAATCGATCAGCATGTGCAAATCCGAGTCAAGACGCCGGCGTCCGGTGGAGACATCTGTTGAAGAATTAAGTGAAGATAACAGTTCACAATTGCAGAGGTGGGTCATTGGGGGTGAATAACGTATCAACCCTCAATTCGTTCAGGGAACTTACCTAGACAACCAAGGTGGAGGTCTCGCATCCCAACAGGTAGGGTTGAAAACGGAACGAAAACGGACGGAATTATGTCTTATCGTTTTTGTTTTCACCTATCTTGACGGAATCGAAAACGAAATCGAAAACTCCGGAAACGAATATGGAAACGAAAATCACCGGAAATGAATATGGAGCGGATACGGAACGGATACATTACGAAAATGAATATTTTTCACAATAAAATGGCGGCATATTACCTTGGTATGTATAACGAAAAGGCACATATAACGAAAGACAATAAAACAAGAAATATCACTCAATTTTAACAAGCGGCAATTCAACATAAAGTACTATGTAACAGACATAGTTTAACACTTAGACAAGCGCAAGTTCACATAAATATTTTTTCGTCGACACTAAAACTGTTCGTGGGCAGTCGCTTTACCGCCTGATCGCTCGTTGTAGGAAGAAGCCGTGATCGCTACGATCGCTTGGGAGTTGGGATGATGTCTTGTGGAATCGTCCCAAACAGAGATGAGTCGTCAGGACTGTAGGCGGCTGTCTATAATTAGTAGGTGGCCTGCAGACCTATTTTCATGTGTAAATGTAGGCCTACCAAGAACATGGGTCTCTCTAGGTTACTTTTGCGGAAACATTTCATATTTGTTTATCCGGAATTTCCTTTGCCGTTTTCGTTTCCGTCGGAAACAGCTCCCTCGTTTTCATTTTCGTTTCCTTTTATGATTCTTCCGTTTCCTTTCGTTTTCCGCAAAATGTCATTTCCTTTTCCCTTTTTTGCTCTCCATTTCCTTTTTCTACGAAAACGGACGGAAAGTTTCCCTTTCATTTTCAACCCTACCAACAGGCGCGGCCGATTTCTATCACTCGCCACGAACATTGGCTGCTGGCGCAAGAAGTTCATGGAAGTTGTGCTACGATACGTGCAACATGCTGGCATGACGCACTATCCGGCCACACCGGCGCAGTGATTGACGGCGGACCGCCGAGATGGAGGTTGTCCGTGCGATATGCGGCCGGGGCGGGTGAAGCAAGAACTCCTCTGCTTAGCTCGCATAAAATGGCTGCAGCTGAGAAGATCAATCCTCTTAGAACTGGGTTGCAAGAAGATCAATGAAGAAATGGAGCACTAACTTTACAGAAACAAACTGGTAATGGCCCTTGCCGGCAAAACACAAATGTACGGAGCTGGAGTGCAATATGAAGAATTTCAAGAACATAAGCTCGAGAATAGGAAATGTTAGGGGAGGCTGAAAATTAAGAAATAAGAACATCCAACTACCTTCCAAGAAGACCGGCGCCAAAGATGAAGATGCGAGCAGTGGAGCAGGTGGCACGCTAGATGACGGTACAATCATGTATTTAAACGTCAAGGCAGAAGCGACACAACTAAATGGAGCAGTTTCTCCCGCGTTTGCAGGGTAATGGATGCTGATGAATGAAGGAGTCCGTTTCATCTGCATTTGTGGCTAGGAGATGGTGGGTTACGGCAGCGGAGAAGTAATCAGCAGCTGCCTTTTATCTTCTTGAGGATGAACGTGGGATAGCTTGTTTGTTAATAATGGACTATTAAGTGCTCGTGTATAAAGGAGAGTCAATTCACGTTTAAGAACGAATTAGCTTGAGCAGCCCACGCAAGAGGAAGCTGGGAGGAAGCTGGGGGCGAGTCGAACGCTTTAACGTGAGGATGAATACTCGATGACATGGCTTCACATGGTGCAATGAAAATCTTGCAGTGGAGGACCTATTAAAAGATAAAAGATAAAAGATTTGTTGGCAAGACTGCTGAGGTGGCAGTCTAGGATTGGTTGTAGATACATGATGAGGTGGATACCTTGCATGTGCAGCAAAATGGGATCACCTATTAAGAATAGAAAGATAAGGGATTTTTATTTTCGTGCCCCTGGTTCCTTAGTTGTGCTCAGTTTTCCCCAGCCTCTTAACTTTTCCTCAGTTTTCTCCTCCCTCTAGTTTGAAACCCCTCGGACGGGAGGGTTGCCGTCAGGTCAGAGGCCTTACCGTTACCGTTCTGACGGGTGGGGCTGCACAGATCGAGGTGGGGCTGCACAGAGGGCAGTTCCTCTCTGACCGTCTCGTGCTGACGGGTAGCCATCCATTTGTCGCTGACGCGTGGGCCGTTTTATTTCCTGATTATATACACGGTGCTGCCAATGACAAATGGGGCCGCTCTATAGGGCTGCCGCAGCCAATGACCAGTGGGGTCGTCTATTTTTCAAGAAAATACATATATAACCGCTCTGTGTGGCTGCCGCAGCCAATGACCAGTGGGGTCGTCTATTTTTCAGGAAAAGACATATATTACCGCTCTGTGGGGCTGCCGCAGCCAATGACCAGTGGGGTCTTCTATTTATTTAGAGAAAATTATATATTCCCGCTCTGTGGGGCCTTCGCAGCCAATGACCGCTGGGGTCGTCTATTTATTTAGAGAATATCATATAGAGCCGCTCTGTGGGGCCGCCTCAGCCAATGGCAGGTGACTATTTTCGCAGCTTAATCTAAAGTGAATCTTATGCTAAACATGGTGCTTCCCGACGGTGACCTAGCAGTGGCGGCGAGCATAGCCGTTCTGACCATGCCGATATCGGCATCGTTTGGAGGCTGTGGTGCTCGAATCATGGTGGAAATTGCGATATAATTTTTTAAATGCATAATATATAGCTAGATCTCTAAATCGATGCATATGAAGCTGCATATATATTCTTGGTCATAATTCCCTTATCTAAAGGGGATGAATGCATGGCTTCACGTCGTCGTCGCTTTCATCGTCAGTATCTTCGTCGTCCGAGTAGTAGTACATGTAATATTAATAGAGTCCATTTATTGCCTAATTCTTTCATGGAAAAATTTAGGTGGAATTTTCATGCAAGATGTCTATGGCTATCATAGTGTCTGGTATTATGCACTGGCAGATCAGATGCAAGTGCAACCTGCAGGGTGGTAATTTTTGTTTTATTTGCAAAATAGCAAATTTTCACCATATGTGTTGGCACCATGGTTATTAGTTATTAGCTCCGCCACTGATATTATGCAATAGTAACATAGTCTGGAAACGAAACGGAGGGCGAAATACATGTAGCCCCCATAATTAATCACATGCATCATATATGTGGGAACGCGGACGTACCTTCTTGACCAAAGGATCTTCATAGGCAGCGATGAAGAACTCCTCTATGATCAATGGCAGTGTTGACGGTGGTGGTGGCAATGATGATAATCCACGTGGAAGCCATGGCAATGGATCAAGTGTATGTGAACGAAGAAGAGAGAGGCAGAACCTATTGACACAAGGGATGGCCGTTGTGGGTGTTTATAAGGGAGAGATGACCGTTGTAGGGGTTTACACAATAAATTAAGGAGGAGGTGACCGTTGTGGCCTTGTGGGGGTTTACACAATAAATTAAGGCTAGTCATAGTGCATAGTATCATATTGTTGTATCATGCATATGGTATTTGCCTATGATACTATCACTATAGTGGGTGGTATTATAGGGTAATATCATAATCTTCTAAATTTATTGTTTTGTAGAATCTCAATACAAAATGTGTGTACAAGATCTATTTAGATACTAGCACTATGGCCAGCCTAAGGAGGACATGATCGTTGTGGGGGTAGTCATCTAGGTTTTGTGTTTAGTCAAACTTCCCTTTAAACTTTGACCACATATATAGGAAAAAGTAGTAGCATTTATGACACTAATTTAGTATCCCGAGATCCCTTCAAATGGTAATTCATGATAGTTTATCATTTTGCCGTAATGGCTACAAGAAATGGGTGATGGTGTATCATTTTTTGCGTGGAAAGTAATGGCTACAATAAATTGGTGATGGTGTATCATTTTTTACGTGAAAAGTAATGGCTACAACAAATGGGTGATGGTGTATCATTTTTTGCGTGAAAAGTACAAATCGGTGATGGTTTATCATTTTTTGCGTGAAAAATAATACCTAAAAGAGTTTATAATTTATCTCGTGAAAAATAATGCAGAAAACCAAACTTTAGCGTACTGGGTAACCGCCCTTTAGCATACATAGAGGGTGGAAGCTAACCGCCGACAGAGAGAGAGAGAGAGAGAGAG
Source organism: Lolium perenne (assembly GCF_019359855.2). Classification (NCBI taxonomy): domain Eukaryota; kingdom Viridiplantae; phylum Streptophyta; class Magnoliopsida; order Poales; family Poaceae; genus Lolium; species Lolium perenne. Next base: position 215,417,417 of record NC_067248.2, on the reverse strand, counting down.
AGGATGGTGGCCCCGACTAGAGAGAGATAGGGGTTATCCTGCCCGTTAAATCATACGATCAACGGTCGGTGGGCACGATCCGCGTGACATGGGCTAGACCAATTAGGGCAATGTTGGGTGTCTGTGAGAATTTGTGAAGGGAGAGGGCAAAACTGAGTAGTATCAAGAAACCAAGGGCAAGTGAGTAGTAAACAGACTAAGGAATTCAAATATGAGATTTAAAAAATGAAAAATGCGTGTTTTGTACAATGAAACCCATCTTGGCCTACCTCAAACTATTTGCAATACAAATATACATGAGTGTGAAAATTATGGCCTCATTCAGACAAAGTATGTTTTGGGGAAAGCTGTTTTGGGTAGGGCTTATTGTGGAAAACCATGCACCTTCATAGCTACTAGGTGATTTGAGAAGTGGCAATTTGTAATTTTTTGCACATTAAATAACTCATTTAACTGGTTAATCCCATTTGTTGACTCTCTGTTGACCAGCCACTTGAGGGTAAAACTGAGTATATTGCACTAGCCAGTATTAGCATCCAAGGGGAAAACTGAGCACACAAAAAATGCTAGTATATGACTCGAGGGTATACCTGAGTATATCTAAATTTCCAAGGTTAGACTCGAGGACGTGTTGCGGTGCAGAAGTGGAAGACGTGCCATTGTTGACGCGTGTCGCGGTGCAAACGTGCACTAGTGGACGCGGGTCGCATTTAGGACGCGTAAGCCCCTCTCTCCCTCCCTCTGCACACAGTACGTCTCATTCTCGCTCACGCACAAAACCACGCCTCTCACGTCCCATCAACTTCTCCAAATCGAAGGAAAAACCCCAACCGCCGTACGAGCCCTGCCGGCGATGGAGAAGAAGAATGCGCCGGCGGCCATCACCCCCGAGCCCGTCGCCTCCGAACCCGTCGCATCCGAGCCCGTCGCCGCCGAGCCCGTCGCATCTGAGCCCGTCGCATCCGAGCCCGTCGCCGCCGAGCCCGTCGCCTCCGAGCCCGTCGCCGCCGAGCCCGTCGCCTCCGAGGGCGGCGCATCCAAGCGCGGCGCCTCCGTGAGCTGGGCCTCTCTCGTGGGTGACGGACCACTTCACAAGATCGGCGAATGCTTACTGGCGAATGAGGAGTACGTGGACGCCTACTCTGCTATGAGGCAAGTCTGTAGAAATTGGCGCTCAGGTTTACCTGAGCCCGACGTGCACCTGCACGAATGGATCATGGTAGACCACGCCCTTCCACGCGCCGCTGAGTTTGTTGGGGGGATGACCCCCGGTATGCCAAAGGCATGCCAAACCGGATGGTTTGAGCCATCAGGATACCGGTTAGATGTTCATGCCGGAGTCTAAGATAGGCGTTTGGCTGAACAGGCTAAGCCGGTATCCTCAGAGGAGGGATACCGGAACCAGATAGAAAAGGTACCGGGCCACCGGAAGGAAGAGCTTGTCGGCAAGGCTGGTCAAAGATCCTCTCCAGAGCTAGAAGACAAAGATGAGCTAAGCAAAGTAGCTTTAAACGAAGGGCTGACGATAAAGAAGAAGATGACGAAGAAAGAAGCCGGAGGACGTCAGCCTCCCTGATTAAAGAAGACCCCGGTGTCATCTATGATTAAAGTAGCTTTGTAAAGTAGCCTTGTAAAGTAGTTTGTCCAGTCAAAGATGCCATTAGGGTTTCTTGCACTGTAAGCCACCCTCTCCCCTATATAAGGAGAGGGGGCAGCCCTCCTTCACGGGCGCGGAACACAGAGAGGAACACAAACCTGTAACTTGTAAGAATCAATGAACATAGTGATCTAGAGCGAGTTCTTCCTTGTGTCTTTCTTCTTCAACCTCTGGCCTTGGCCAAGTTCTTGAGGAAACCATCCGGAAGTTCATCCCACCTGATCACAAACCCTCCCCCGAATCCTCTAGCGTCCATTCGGCCCCAATCTAAGCCATCCTATGGCATCTGCATTCACCACGACGACAGTTGGCGCCCACCGTGGGGCTGGAAGTGGCGCTTGAAGGAGTTCACATTCGGGCGGGCATCCTCGAGGTCGCCGGCGAACGTACGGTGTCCGCGCTCGTGCAGCGCATCTACGCCATGGACTTCATCAACGACAACGCGGGCTGCTTCGCCAACGGCGGCATCTTCCCCAAGAACGGCCGCATCATCGAGTTTGGCAGCCACCGCGTCTACTTCGGCACCGTCCCTGTGCGCCAGCGCCTCTCGCCGGTGCTGGTGGCACCGGACCCACCAAGATGGCTCTGTGCTGGCCGCGCCGCCGGCAGTGTCGAGGTAATGATGACCGGTGTGGTTGGTGCAGGAAAAGAGGCTGTGGGTGAAGGTGCTGGTCGCGCGGTTTCGACCCGTGCGGCTAAGCCACCGCTGGAGCGCGACGCAGGCGCAGCGGGAGCATCATCCGCACCACCGGAAACACCGCTCCAAGCGGCGATGAACGTCCTCGCCACCCCCATCGCGCAGAACGTCGATCCGGCAGCGGCTCAGGCGGAGCTGGAGGCGCAGCGCCAAAAGGTGCTCGAGAGCGGCAAGGATATCCTCCGGGCGCAGCGCGAGCTGAACCTTACCCTACGTGAGTACAACGCTGCCCATGGCTTTGCTTCTGTTAGCGCGCATGCTGCTAGGATGCCGGAAAACCGGCTAAAAGCTCGCAACCTAGATCAGGATTTGCGCAAAGAAATTCTTACCGGCAAGAGTACCTCTGCATCTGTTAGCATCGTGGAAAAACCCAAGTACAGTAGCCCGGATAAAACTATAAAAGCTGCTAAGGCTGCGGTAGAGCTATGCGAGTCGCTTTCCGGAGATGCTTTGGCAAAACAGCAAGAGCGTGTTAGAGAGCTGCTAGAAATCATTGAGCAGCAGAACGCTGAGCAGCTGGCTAAGCTAAACAAGGCCGCGGCCTCAAAATCCGCGCGTTCAACAAAGAATGCCGGAAGCAAGTCCCATGGGCAGGCTTCGTCCCCCCATCCGGACAGAAGAAGAGAAAAGGAAGTGAATGCGCAGCAGATGACTGTGTATGATCCGGTTCTTGCCGGAAAGCAACAAGCCGGGCAACATGATGCCGGTAGAAAAAGCCAAGGGGCAGAGCGAGGCTACGCCAGAGGAGGCTACGCCGGAAACAATCATGCCGGTAGATATGAGACCGGGCAAAATTATCGAGCTGCAAGGGCAGCGCACGATGAGGAGGAAATAGATCCCCCAAGGTACCGGCAGGCAAGGGCCGCGGTACCGGAATGTTATGATGAAGCTGATTCTGCAAGACCAGCAGCATACCGGAACCCATTGGGGGAACGTTTGGGAGAGAGATACTTACCGGAACGGGATGCGAGGCACCATTTGGATAGAGTGTACTTGTTAGAAATGATCGAGGAGGAAGGTCCTCCAGGCCCAAAGTGCTTTGGCCCAAGGATCATGAGAGAAAAACCGCCGGTTCGCAACATTATGTTGCCCCGTGACACAAAAACATACGATGGCACTACGAAGCCGGAGGATTGGCTCGCGGATTACGTGACCGCGGTATACGTCGCAGGCGGTGGAGGAACTGTAGCAGGAGGAGGAAATCGGCGTTGGGCCGTGAGAATCATACCATCATTCTTGGTTGGACCGGCAAGAATCTGGCTAAATAACTTGCCGGCAGGAAGCATAAACGGCTGGTTGGATTTTGAGGAGGCTTTTGTGAGCAATTTCAGCAGCACCTATCAAAGGCCAAACAGGCCGCAGCAACTTGCTCTGTGCGTACAGCGCGCAAACGAAACGGACCGGGATTATCTAGCCCGGTGGAACACTACAAGGAACTCCTGTGAAGGAGTAATCGAGGCACAGGCCATTGCTTGGTTTAGCAGTGGGTGCAGAAGAGGTTCACCGTTGTGGAAAAAGCTGCAGCGGAACATGCCGACAACGTTGGCAGAGATGATACGTGTGGCGGATAGCTATGCGTTGGGAGACCCAATGCAGCCGGCAGTGCAACCTGAGCCGGAACAGCTACGCCAAGAGCAACACCGGGATAACCGGAATAACAAAAGAAGAGAAGATTTTCCGGATCGAAGGTACGGTCCGCAGCAAGTTGCTGCTGTGCAGGAAAACTCTGAGGCCAGCGGCAGTCAGAGGCAAAGAACCGGATCGCAGCCATGGGCGGGTCCTAAGAAACAATGGGTGGAAAAGAAACCCTGGGTCCAGAAAAGAAACTGGCAAGAACCCGCAAAATACACCATGGAAGCTGCCATGGACCAGACATGCCGGTGGCACACACCGAATCCGGCACACCCGTCAAACCACCTGACGAAGGATTGTACCTGGACAAAATACTTGATGCAAAAGGGAGCGGTAAAAGATGCACAACCACCACAAGACATGCCGCGGCAACAACAGCTACCGCCGCCACCGCCACCTACCGGGGCAAACGCCTTACCGGTGCAGCCAAACCGGCAGCAATACCAGCAAGTTAACCGGGTGGAGCAAAACGATAACCAACCACCTCCACCAGCACCTTTAGGCCGGAATGTTTATGAAGACCCGCATCTGTGCTGTGTTGTTTTTGTCACTGAGCCAACAGACAGGCAAAGTATGCATCGCCGCTCCATGGAGGTAAACGCCGTGATGCCGGCGGTTCCCAAATATATGATGTGGTCCAATCAAGAAATTACCTGGTCATCTAAGGATCACCCCAAAATCATGCCGAATCCGGGTGGATATGCTCTTTTTGTGGACCCAATCATGAAAGGGCCGCAAACTCGAGTAAAATTCAGCAAGGTGCTGATAGACAATGGCAGCAGCATAAACATCATGTACAAGCATACCATGCATACGCTGGGCATAACAGAAAACATGCTTCAGCCAACGCGCACAACGTTCCACGGAATCGTTCCGGGCTTGTCCTGCGCCCCGATAGGAAAAGTTCGGGTGGACGTAGCATTTGGAGGCCGTGACAATTGCCGGGTTGAAAATGTTGAGTTTGAGGTGGTGGATCTAGACAGTCCCTACCATGCATTGCTGGGGAGACCGGCATTGGCAGCCTTCATGGCCACAACTCATACGGCTTACCTCAAGATGAAGATGCCGGCACCTCGTGGACCCTTGACTGTGGTGGGAAACTATAAGGTCTCGCTGGAAACTGCGTCTGCCGGATCAAACCTAGCGGAATCACTGGTGATCGCGGAGGAAAAGAAAAGAATGCAAACAGCTGTTGCGCTGGCTCAGTCGTCACAATTGAGCCTAGCGGCAATGAGTGGAAACTTGGGCTCACCAGCATTCAAGCCGACGAATGAAACAAAGGACATTGTGCTGGATCCGGCTTACCCAGAGCGCACCGTTCGCATCGGTGCCGGACTCGATCAAGCATAGGAAAGCGCGCTCGTCAGCTTCCTCCGTGAGAATCGGAATATCTTTGCCTGGTCAACTGATGATTTGGTGGGTGTTCCGAGGGAGCTGGCTGAGCACTCTTTAAACGTCCGGAAAGATGCCAAGCCGGTGCGGCAACCACTGCGCCGGTTCGCTGAAGATAGAAGGAAAATCATAGGAGAAGAGGTGACAAAACTGCTCGTTGCCGGATTCATTGTGGAGGTCACGCACACAGAGTGGCTGGCCAATCCGGTAATGGTCGAAAAGAAAAAAGATGAGAATCTGGAGGCAAAAGCTCCAAAGGTGTGGCGCATGTGCATTGTCTACACTAATCTGAACAAGGCTTGCCCAAGAGACCCTTTTCCTTTGCCACGAATCGATCAAGTGATTGATTCAACTGCTGGGTGTGAGTTGTTGTCCTTCCTGGATGCGTATTCTGGTTTCCATCAAATTCACTTGAAAAAGGAAGATCAAATAAAAACTGCCTTCATTACCCCGCACGGGGCTTATTGCTATGTTACTATGCCTTTTGGTTTGCGCAACGCCGGTGCAACGTACCAGCGCTGTATGCAAAAATGCTTGTTTGATCAAATTGGAAAGAATGTGCAAGTCTATGTAGACGATATTGTGATAAAAACTAAGGTAAAGAACACCTTAATCGATCACATCCGGCAAACATTCGATAACCTAAGACGGTTCCGGATGAAGCTTAATCCGGCAAAATGCACCTTCGGTGTCCCTGCCGGCAAGTTGCTAGGTTTCCTGGTATCAAGCCGGGGCATTGAAGTCAATCCGGTAAAAATCCGGGCGATAGAAAGAATGGCTGTCCCTCGAGAGCTAAAAGATGTGCAAAAATTTACCGGAAGCTTCGCATCGCTAAGCCGGTTCGTGAGCAGATTGGGAGAAAAAGCCCTACCACTCTATGCTCTGATGAAAAAATCTGACACGTTCGTCTGGACCCCTCAGGCAGACGCAGCGTTTAAGGAGCTCAAAACAATGCTAGCCACAGCACCCATACTGGCTTCACCTCTAGAAAGAGAGCCTATGCTGTTATACATAGCGGCAACAAACCGGGTTGTGAGCGTAGTAGTTGTGGTTGAAAGAGAAGAGGAAGGAAAAACCGTCCAGAGGCCGGTATACTACCTGAGCGAGGTGCTCTCCCTCTCAAAACAAAACTACCCTCACTTCCAAAAAATGACTTATGGCGTGTACATGGCCGCCACAAAACTCAAGCATTACTTTGAGGAGCACCCCATGAAGGTGGTGAGTGAAGCACCAATCTCCGACATCATGTGCAACAAAGACGCCAGCGGCCGGATTGCAAAATGGGCAATCCAGATATCACCATACGTGCCGGTATATGAAAGAAGAGATGCCATAAAATCACAGGCTTTGGCTGATTTCCTCGTTGATTGGGCGGAGATGCAATACAAACCGCCGGATCAGAGGGTAGAGTACTGGAAAATGCACTTTGATGGATCCAAGCTCAAAGAGGGTCTAGGTGCCGGTGTGGTGCTCACCTCACCAAAAGGAGATCACCTCCGGTATGTTTTGCAAGTACATTTCAGGGCATCGAACAATGTCGCTGAATATGAAGCTTTGATCCATGGGCTTAAAGTCGCAAAAGAAATCGGTGCACACCGGATCATTTGCTATGGAGATTCAGATCTTGTGGTACAGCAGTGTTCCGGGGATTGGGATGCGAAAGATGCCAACATGGCCTCGTACCGCTTTCACGTGCAAAAGATTGCCGGATTTTTCGAAGGGTGTGAATTTCACCATGTGCCACGCGCAGAAAATGAAGCCGCGGATGCTTTGTCCGAGCTGGGCTCATCTAGGCAAGAAATTCCTCCCGGAATAGCTTTGGCTCACTTAAGAGCACCATCGATCAAACCGAGTCCGGAATCGGAATCAATTTTCGTACCGGAATCACATGTAGTACCCATGGATATTGATGAAGGGAACCCGGGGACTGTACCGGCAAACTCGGGGACTGCTCTGGTAAGCTCGGGGACTGCTCTACCCATACCGGAAGAAATAATGCTGGTAGATAGCATGGAGATAGATGCACCGGTGTTTTTGGTTCGAAAGATACCGTCAGGGGTTAAACCTATTAAGGAATTCCTGATCAACGGCACCTTGCCGGCTGACGAAAATGAGTCAAGAAGAATACAAAGAAGGTCCAAAGCATACACATTCATCAATGGTGAGGTATACAAGAGAAGCGTTACCGGCGTCCTTCAAAGATGTGTGGAACCGGAAGAAGGAAAAGAAATGCTTGAGGAAATTCACCAAGGAGAATGTGGGCATCATGCTTCATCAAGGGCGCTGGTAGCAAAAGTATTCCGGCATGGGTTTTATTGGCCCACTGCTTTGGAAAACGCTGAGGATTTGGTAAGAAAATGCAACGGGTGCCAAAGGTACGCCAAGCAAAATCATACCCCAGCATCCGGTTTAAAAACAATACCATTAACATGGCCGTTTGCCGTTTGGTGCCTTGATATGGTTGGCCCATTCAAAACTGCAAGAAGCAGCATGACTCACATCTTGGTTATGGTGGATAAATTCACCAAGTGGCTAGAAGTGAAACCTATCGCAAAATGTGATGGGCACACAGCGGTGAAGTTCTTAAAAGATGTCATTTTGCGGTATGGATACCCGCACAGCATCATCACTGACAATGGAACCAACTTTGCTCAAGGTGAGTTCAAAAGGTTTTGTGAGGACAAAAACATCCGGTTGGATTTGTGCTCAGTGGCACACCCACAAGGCAATGGCCAAGTGGAAAGAATGAATGCTTTGGTACTTTCCGGTATCAAACCTAGACTCATTGACGTAGTGGAAAAATCACCGGGATGTTGGCTTGATGAGATACCATCCGTGTTGTGGAGTATAAGAACAACTCCAAACCGGTCTACCGGATACACTCCTTTCTTCATGGTTTATGGAGCAGAAGCGGTCATACCGACTGACATCATTCATGATTCACCAAGGGTCCAGCTCTATACTGAGCAGGAGGTCAAAGAGGCCAGAGAAAATGATGTGGACTTGCTAGAAGAAGCAAGAGAGCTGGCTTTGGCAAGAACAGCCATTTACCAGCAAAACCTCAGACGCTATCATAACCGGAAGGTTAACCCGAGAGTTTTCCGGGAAGGAGATCTTGTGCTTCGCCTAGTGCAGCGCACTGAAGGCCGGCATAAGCTTTTGCCACCATGGGAAGGTCCCTTCATTGTAAGCAAGGTGCTTCACAATGATGCATACTACTTGATCGATGCACAGGAGTGGAAAAAAGGAAAGGCGGACAGGTCCGGAGAGGAGAGCAAGCGTCCATGGAACGTAGCTCTGTTGCGTCCTTTCTACTCTTGAAGTCGTGCTGTAAGAAGTTCCTTTTTTGTACCTTAATTGCTATGAATAAAAGATGCCGGAACCTTGAATGAATCTCGGGGACTACCCCAATAAGGTTACATGTAACTTTTTATTTTTTCAGTTTACCGATTGCTTATTGAATGTTTTTTCTTTCCGGTTTAGTAGTGTGCTAAATCCTACCGGAGTCTTCGACTCTGCTGCTGTCCGCAAACCGGCTTCATGGCAAGCAAGATAAACCGGTAGGGGATAAGCACATGAACTGCGAAGAGGAACAGCAGGAAAGAACAATCCGAAAAATTTAACTAACCCCGGTTTAACCGGTTTTTTGCAAAATTTCGAAGTTATTTCTCAGTTCAAGAAAATGCTTGTTTGGTGAAAGAACCTTGTGCTCATACGCCAAAGAACGCCCAGAGAAGGCAGGCAGAGCCAGGGCAAAAGAACCAAGTATGCATCGAATTGGATGAGGAAACGATTTGGAAATCTTTGCGGTGCAAGATAAAAGCAAAACCAGAGGCAAATATGCTAAGCAAACTTAAGATAATTAGCTACCGGTATAACTTACCGGCATAAAATGTTGTAGGATAAGCAAAAGCGGACTTAAGGTTTTACATCATACACCCCGGCATACCGGGGTCAAATTTAACAAAGTCTGTTGTAAAGCAAGCAGGAGCAGATAACTTGTTCAGGCCGCGGGGGCATCAGGTGGAGCGGCACCGGTCTCAGCGTCTTCAGGGGGGAGCAGTGCTGGCCTCGGGAGCTTCCGGCGGCACGTCCTCAGCAGCCTCATCTTCATCCCCCTCGTCTTCTTCTTCCTCATCGCTGAGGTAGTCCTTGACACCAGGAGGGGGAGGGATGAAGGTGCGGACCTCGGCATACTCAGCAAGCCGGTAGGCCCGGTCCTGCCGCTTCGCGGTGAGCGCCGGATCCGTGTCCGTGGGAGCATCTTGGCGTACGCCTTGAAGGGCATCCAGATTCAGATCAGGGTACCAGGAGCATGCGGAGCGCAGCGCCGTGTCAGCTCTGGCACGAGCCGCGGAGCATTGCCACTCGCGAATCCGGTGCCCGGCATCCTTGAGCCGGTTGGCAGTAAGCGTGATGTTCTCCGGCAGCTCCTCCTCAGGCCACAGCACCTTGAAGATTTGGATGGCGGCAGCTGGTAGGTCGGTGTAAGGGTATTTTACCCTTATCCATTATTTTGGTATCTATGACACCGTGCTAGAGTATTTGGACTAATACATGCCTACAAGATGACTTTCAGGTATTAGCCAAAGAGGTATGATGGTGTAGCAATGGAACAAAAGGCAACGGGAGACCCCCCCAATTCGATGAAAAATCAGCTAGTTTTTCAGAGCCTGGCCGGTCACAGATCCGGTCGGACCGGCCCTGGCACCGGACAGCCCGGTCACCAACCGGACCCAGAACCGGTGCCATCCGGGCAAGTTCCAGTAAAGAAGGCGAGCTCTCCAGTCTGCGTCCGGTCACCAGCCCGGTCACGGACCGGCCGCTCCGGTCCATGGCTCGGTCTGACCGGGCACCAGACCGAGAGGCCCGGTCAGCAACCGGACTCTGCGCCTGTGACATCCGGGCGCCATCCAGTAAGCTCAGAAGCCTGCCCGGTCAAGACCCGGTCCCAGCTCCGGTTGGAAACCGGCCGGCCCGGTCTGTGGCCCGGTCTGACCGGGCTGTGGACCGGCCTGTCCGGCGCCAAATCCGGTTGACCGGGTTTCTCGAAGAATCTGCTGATGTGGCAAGTGACCAACGGCCATATTTCGAAGAACACTATAAATAGGTCTTCTCCTACCTCTGAACAGTTAGGCACTACACTACAAGCTGTTCTTGAGCTCTCTCTCTCTTACTCCATTGCTAGAAACACCAAAAGCCTCAGATCTCCCTCCTCCTCCACCCAAACTCAAATCCCTCCGGGGAATCATTAGAGGAGGACCCGATCTACCGTTCTACCAAGCCAAATCTCATTCCCCCTTGTATTCATTGAGAGGCTTGCTTCCTAGGGTTCCTTGGAAACCCTAGGTAGGCAAGAGGAGTCCGGAAGCATCCGGGCTGTGGATTTGCTCCGGGCAAGATTGTGAAGGTTTGGAGGCTACCTCAAAGTCTACCACAAGTGAGTGAGCTATTCCTTCGTGGGATAGGCTCCGGAGAATAGGGTGAGCCTTCGTGGCGCGGGGAATCCTTCGTGGGACCTCCACTCCTCCAAACGTGACGTACCTTGTTGCAAAGCAAGGGAACACGGGAATACATCCTCGTCTCCGCGTGCTATCGGTTATCTCTAACCGAACTCCTTACTTGTGATTTAACTGCCTGTGAGAGCCTTCGTGCTCGAGTTAGTTGTATCCTCATATAGGTTGCTTCACCTAGTTTGCATTAGGCTCATCTTTATATTCCGCAAAGCCTAATATTGCAAAGAAAGAATTAAAATTTGTAGAAACCTATTCACCCCCCCCCCCTCTAGGTTTACCATCTCTATACTTTCAATTGGTATCAGAGCCTGGACTCTTATTAAGGGCTTCACCGCCTTAAGAGTGAGATGGATAAACTCTTCGAGGGTCTAGATGACGACTCTAACCTTTCGGTTAAAGAGATGAAATCTAGATTCTTGGCATATGATGTCGAGAACAAGAAAAGGGAGGATGAGCTACAAAACCAAATGACTGAAATGACTGCCATGCTTAAGAACCTAACTGCGGGTGGAACTTCTAGTGGGGCTTCGGCCTCTAAGGAAACCTACCATGATGTTAACCATGACTATCCCAGAAACACTTCACCCATGCCTCATATAAACCATAGTGGGACCGTTCCCCATTACGATGGAACTCACTTTCCACATTGGAAATCTGCTATGGAATCTCATATTCGCAGCTGCAGTGTGGAGCTATGGGAGCTCATTGTTCATGGATATCGGGAGCCACAAGATCCTACTCGGTTGACCTCCACCGAGTTCTACAACCGTCAACTCAATGCATCCGCACGTGACAAGATTAGAAGTGGCATCAACCGCAAGCTTCTTGATCAAGTCGATGACATTGTCTCCGCTAAAGAGTTGTGGGATCGGATCGTAGTACTCCAAGAGGGAACCGATTTGATCCAATCAGCTCTCTATGAGACTGCAAAGCAAGAGGCCTACCAGTTCATGATTCGAGATGGAGAATCCGTTTTCGATGCCTATGCTAGGCTTGGTGCTCTGAAAGTAAGGGTCAAGGGACTTGGTGCTGAGAAGTACAATGACGGATTCGAGATGAACGAAGCCTTCATAAAATCCAAGGTCATTGCTATGATTGCCGTCAAACAAGAAGACACCAACCTTGGACTCAACTTGCAAATCATGACCAAGAGTGCCGATCTCAACTCCGATGATCTAGTCTCCTATGTGGCCGCCAATGAAAGCATGGCCAAAGCCGGAAAGAGGCTCAAGGCAATGAACCGTGTTGATGAAGCCTCACACAACCATGAAGCGTCACACAACCTTGCTCTCAAAGCTAGAGCCGACCATGAAAGCAACGAAGACTATGAAATTGGAGAAGATGAAGAGATGACTTCAACTAGTGACATTGCTACCGACTTTGCTTTCTTTGCCAAGAAGTACAAGGTCAAGTTCCCAATGCTCCTCAATGACAAGAAGAAGAAGAGAACTTGCTACAATTGTGATGAAGACAACCACTTTGCAAATGAGTGCCCTTATGAGAAAAGGGTAGACAAGCCAAAGTTCATCAAAGGGGTCAAGCCAAGATTGAAGCCGAATCCAATCAACGATCGGTACAAGAAGAACAAGGGAAGAGCTTTTGTTGGGGCCGAGTACTTGTCCGATGAAGAAGAGGAAGATGAGGAGAAGGAGGCCGGAGTGGCCGGTTTAGCTTACTCTAAGCCCGGGTCACTCTTCACATATGACTACTCCAAAGATTACTCCACGGAGAATGATGTTGGCTCTTCCTTCATGGCAAGAACAACTCAAGATGATGACTCCGATGACTCTCCCTCCTCTCCAATCATTGGCTCTTGTCTTATGGCAAGGGAAACCAAGGTAATGGAACCTCCACCTTCCCTATCTAGTGTTCTTGATGATGAAAACGAAGATCAAGAAGAATTAATTATGCTTAAGGAACTCTATGATGTTAGATGCACCCTTCGTGGTGAAGCTCTTGTCAAGTTTGATTTCTTGATGGACTCACTCAAAGAAAAGGATGAGTCCATTGAGGAATTAGAATATCAATTGAATGAGAAGGAACGGAGATTCAATCTCCTAAGACAAGAGCTAAACACCGAAAGGTGCATATCTCAAGGCCTTAAGCAACAAATTGAAACTTATGAACTTGATAAAGTTAAGGACCTAGAAACTATTGATAGGGCTCAATTATTGACCCAAGAGCTCAATGCCTCAAAGGAGGAACTTGAAGTTGCTCATGCTTCTCTCACTAGGGATCTTGATCACCTTGAAAGAGCTAACAAGCTTGTCAAGGATGAGCTCAAGAAACTTGGAGAGAATCATGATCTACTTCAAGAATCCTACAAAAGGGCTCTTGGATCAATGAAGGATCCCATTGAAGTTGAAAAGCTTGCTTGTTCCTCCATTTCCTTTACTAGTGAGCATGCTAAACTTGTTGAGGAACATGTTCGTGTACAAGAGGAACTTTCTTTGCATGTTGAGACCAATGCATATCTTGAGTCCTTGGTGACCAAATATGGTCTTGACTATCATCCTAATGAATCTTCTTGTGAGCAAGCATCTATTCTTGAGGAAAATGTTAGGCTAACAAAGGAACTTGCAAAGTTCACCACCGCCAAGAACAAGATGGGATTGAATGACCTCTTGAGTAAGCAAAGGTCAAACAATCAAAAGTATGGACTTGGATATGTCCCCAAGTCCCACAAGAAGAACAACTACAAGAAGGAGAAACCCGCTCAAGATAAGAACAAGAAGGTCACTAACAATGGCAAAGCCTCAAAGGGCAAAGCCACTAGTGGTGACCGCACGGGGCCAAACGATCACTATGCATTATTTGTTGATTATTATGGTGATGTCTATGCTAACTATGTTGGCCCTCCTAATGGCTATGCTTATAGAGAGTACTCAATTTGGGTACCAAAAGATATTGTTGCCATTGCAAAGGAACCCATTAATCGATGGGTTCCTAAATCCTCTACTTGATTTTGTAGGGGTATTCCTCGGTGGTCCAAAATGGGTGTTTGATAGTGGATGCACCAATCATATGACCGGAGGAAAAGGTGTGCTTGATCAATTCATTGAAGATATCAACAAGAAGTCAAGCATTACCTTTGGTGACAACTCAAAGGGAAAGGTACTTGGGTATGGCAAGGTAGCAATCTCTAAGGACTTGTGCCTTGAGACGGTTATGCTTGTTGAACACCTTGGCTATAACTTACTTTCTATATATCATCTTGCCGATGCCGGGTACAACTCATATTTCACTAAATATTATGTGCAAGTCTTTAGGAGTGACAATCTCAAATTGGTCCTTGTTGGATATGTGGAGAACAACCTTTATGTGGTTGACCTCTCGAAAGAGAGCCCCTCCTTCTCCACATGTCTAATGGCGGCCAAGCATGACGAAGGATGGTTGTGGCATCGCCGCCTTGGTCATGTTAACATGAGGAATCTTAAACAACTCCTAAAGGGTGAGCATATTGTGGGACTAACTGGTGTTTCTTTTGAGAAAGATCGTGTTTGTAGTGCATGTGTAGCCGGAAAGCAACTCAAGAAGAAGCATCCCATCAAGAGTATTGTTACCACATCTAGGCCTTTGGAGCTCCTTCATTTGGACCTCTTTGGGCCATCACACTATGATACTCTTGGTGGAAGCAAGTATGGACTTGTCATTGTTGATGATTACTCAAGATACTCTTGGGTCTTTCTCCTTAAGTCTAAGGACGAGACCCATAGAGAGTTCATCACCTTCGCCAAGAAAGCTCAACGTATGTATGAATCCGAGATCAAGGCAATTAGGACCGACAATGGCACCGAGTTCAAGAACTACACTATGCAAGAGTTTGTGGATGATGAGGGCATCAAGCATGAATTTTCGGCGCCATACACCCCTCAACAAAACGGTGTTGTTGAAAGGAAGAACCGGACTATCATTGAGATGGCAAGAACCATGTTGAGTGAATTCAACTCACCCCACAACTTTTGGGGAGAAGCCATCTCTACGGCCGTCCACTACACCAACCGGCTCTTCCTCCGTCCCCTCCACAACAAAACCCCATACGAGCTCCTTACCGGTAACAAGCCTAATGTCATGTATATTCGTGTCTTTGGATGCAAATGCCTTGTTAAGAACAACAAAGGAAAGCTCGGTAAATTTGAAACTAGAACCATAGAGGGTATATTTGTTGGATATGCGGAGAACTCTCACGCCTATAGATACTACAACCGGTCCTCCGGGACTATTGAAGTATCTTGTGACGTGGTGTTCTTGGAGGATAATGGCTCCCAAGTGGAGCAAGTTGCTCCATGTGTTGCAGGTAATGATGATGATCCATCTAGTGCCATCAAGCATATGGGCATTGGACACATCCGGCCCATGGAAGTTCATAATGATGATCAAGATGATGGAGTAGATGTCTCAAGCACGCCACAAGTGGAGCCTAGCTCAACTCAATCCGAACCATCAAGTGCAACTCAAGAACCATCCTCTACTCAAGATGAGTCTCAATCCGAAGAACAAGAAGAAGATCCTCATTCCATGGAGCAAGATCATGATGACGATCAAGAAACATCCTCAACTCATGATCAAGCTCAAGTGGTCCCTCATGATCAAGTACTAGCAAGAGATGAATTCATTGATCATGAAGGAACCGTTCGGAAGATCAAGGCCGCTACAAGGGCAAGTGACATGAAAGTGGATCAAGTCCTTGGTAGCATCTCAAGAGGAGTGGTAACTCGTAGACACCATGCATTACTTATCACTTATTGTCAACATCATGATTTTGTGTCTAGTTTTGAACCACTTAAGGTACATGAAGCCTTGGTCGATCCGGATTGGGTAATTGCCATGCAAGAAGAATTGGAGTGTTTCACTCGTAATGAAGTATGGTCTCTAGTTGAGAGACCCAAGGATCATCGCATCAATGTCATTGGGACCAAATGGGTATTCAAGAACAAGCAAGATGAGAATGGCATTGTTATACGAAACAAAGCAAGGTTAGTGGCGCAAGGGTTTGCCCAAATAGAAGGTATGGATTTTGAGGATACCTTTGCGCCGGTAGCTCGTCTTGAAGCTATTCGTCTTTTGCTTGCATTTGCATCTTTCCACAATTTCAAATTATATCAAATGGATGTGAAAAGTGCATTTTTGAATGGTCCCCTAAAAGAAACCGCATATGTGGCTCAACCCCCGGGTTTCGAAGACCCATGCCGACCCAACCACGTGTATTTACTCCATAAGGCACTCTACGGTCTCAAGCAAGCTCCACATGCTTGGTATGAGTTCCTTAGGGATTTCTTACTACATGATGGGTTTTGCATGGGTACGGTCGATTCCACCCTTTTCACCAAGCGGGTTAAAGGGGGTGGCCTCTTCATATGTCAAATATATGTTGATGATATTATTTTTGGTGGAACTAACCCCAATCATAACAAAGCTTTTGAGCTATTGATGACTAGGAAATTTGAGATGTCCATGATGGGAGAGTTGAAGTTCTTTCTAGGTTTCCAAGTGAGGCAACTTGCAAAAGGCACCTTCATATCTCAAGAAAAGTATGTGAAGGACATGCTCAAGAAATTCAACATGACCAATGCAAGTCCAATGAAGACACCCATGCCCGTAAAGGGGCAACTTGGTTCATGTGACGGTGAGAAGGATGTGGACATAAAGGTATACCGCTCCATGATAGGATCCTTGCTCTACCTTTGTGCCTCTAGGCCGGATATCATGCTAAGTGTAGGGATGTGTGCTCGTTTTCAATCCGCTCCCAAGGAGAGCCATTTAGTGGCGGTCAAACGGATACTAAGATACCTTGTTCTCACTCCTACTCTCGGGCTATGGTATCCAAAGGGGTCAACCTTTGAACTCATTGGCTATTCGGATTCCGATTGGGCCGGTGATAAGGTTGATCGGAAGTCTACCTCTGGGGCTTGCCAATTTATTGGCCGGTCATTGGTGAGTTGGTCATCCAAGAAACAAAACTCCACCGCCCTATCCACCGCCGAAGCCGAATACATATCCGCGGCATCTTGTTGCACTCAATTGTTATGGATGAAGCAAACCTTGAAAGACTATGGTGTGTCTCTTGGTACGGTGCCTCTTCTTTGTGACAATGAAAGTGCAATAAAGATCGCCAACAACCCGGTTCAACATTGTCGCACCAAACATATTGACATTCGCCATCACTTCCTACGTGATCATGTTGCCAATAAGGATATTGATCTCACTCATGTGGGAACAACCTACCAATTGGCGGATATTTTCACTAAGCCTTTGGATGAAGCCCGCTTTGTTAACTTGAGAGGAGAACTTGGTATTCTTGATCCTAAAAACTTGGATTGAATAACTTCTTGCACTATATTCTTGCATTTATCTTGCTATCTAGCTTAGAGGTATAGCACATATGGGGATAGTCATTCTACCATATCTTGGTATGATGCATACCTATGTGTGCAACATAAATAGACCCAATGTCATTATATGGACCCAAGCATGTCTCTTCGAGGTCTCATGACATTTGCGCTTTCACATAGGGGGAGTAATCCCCCGCCCCTCATTGAGCCTTCATTACAACTTGATTTGACTATATAAGGCCAAATGATCTTATTGCAAAAACTATTTCAAAATGCTCTTATGATTCTTGATATACTTCGAATCATGCCCATTGTAGCTATTTGTATCTTGTTTGCATTTTCACTCCAATGGGTATGCCTAGAGAACTTTGTGTTTTCCAACCCCATGTCTATGCTCATCTCATCATCATCTATCTATCTATATGTACATGTCATCATATGAGCACTCACACACATTTACACAAAGAATAGGGACAAAACGAGGCAAAATGACACATTTTTGGGAAAATTGACACTGGCCGGTCATCCACTTGGCCGGACCGGCCTGTGCGCCGGATCGTCCGATCAGCAGCCGATCGGCCGGGCGCCCGACCGGCCGTGCGGTCTGTTATGTTTTGGAGAGGATACCCCTTGGGGATCTTCTTCCTCATTATCCCCCACCTCTCAAACCTCCATGGCCGCCGCCTCCACCATCTCCACCACGCCCTAGGCACTTCCCACCACTAGATTCTCCCCAAACTTCACACAACCATAGATCGGGATCTCTCAAGCATCTTCACCAAAGCATTTGGTCCCTCTCACGCTAGTTTGGGAGATCGTGGGGATTTGGTCCTCAAGCCTTCTTCACGAGTTCTTCTTGCTCACTTGGGCAAAGAGGACGATGTCTTCGGGTAAATCTTTCTCCCTATCCCTCTCCCTCTTGCTTTCCCTCTCCCATTGCCCATTGTTGAGGAAAGTTGAGAAAAGTTAGGGTTAGGGTTAGGGTTAGTAAGTCCTCATGCCACCTAGAGTGTCACACCCCTCCTATGCACATTGTTCACTCTCCTGGTATAATCTATGTTCAAGTTTGTGAGTTTTTGCATGATTTTGTGTCGAATTTCTGGGCAAACATCACAACTCAGCATGACCCGGTCTGCAGCCCAGTCGACCGGCCTCTCGACCGGCTGGTCCGGCGCAGCGCCCGGTCAACCGGATGGCCAACCGGCTCGTCCGGTCTGTCGTCCGGTCGGACTGCCTCGCGCCGGCTCGCCCAGCTTTTTCGCATGATCTCGTCGAAACACTTGACTATAGGCTATGCTTTTGGCTTCCTCACATATGCTGATGACATGTACACTTACCTCTTTGCTATCCTCGCCCTATTTTGCTGATTCACAGGTGATGAATGGACTGATGCGGACCGTGGCACTGTTGCCAAGCGAGGGAGGCGCTCCGGGGTTCCACCACGGCGCTCTACTGGTCGTGCTCCTCAGACTACGGGTGGCAGCTCAACTGGAGGCCGAACCAAGACATCTGCCAATAAGAGGAAAGATAAACATGCAGCACAGGATGGTGATGAGGTACTGCCAGATTTCCATGTTGGTGATGTACATATTGGGGCATGGCGAAGACTCAGAGAGTCCAACCCCTACCGCTTTGAGGAACCCACTTACACAGGGGGAGATCAATTCTTCTGGACCAACACACAGCAAGTCATGTGGGATGACTTCTATAACTCCCGCGAGCACATGAAGAAAGGCACCATTGTTATGCCCAAGGCCATCAAGGATGTCATTGGAATGTATGAAGCCACCAAGTTTCGCTTTGTGGTTGCGACCTTGAGGCGGATGGGGTTGTATGATCTTATGTGCTTGACACCTACTGATGGGTGCTATTGTCCAACCTTGGTGAGACAGTTTCATTGCACAGTCTTTTTCCATGATGATGCAGCTCGGACTATGACGTGGATGACTGGCAAACAGAAATACACTTGCAACTATCTTGATTTCTGTGAAGCTTTGGGGTTTGGCGGAGGGCGTGCTTCTGGTTTCAAGATATATTCTCAGCAGAAGTTCAACCGTGGGGACATTGCCATTTGCTATCCGCCGGAACCCACACCAGGACCTCCCACCATCTCTGGGATGTACTACTCCTACCTCTTACTTGCCAAGCTATTCCGTGAGACTCTCATCAGCAAGTCCGGCGACACAAGTGAATGCCGTGCATATCATCTGAACTTGATGTACTACTGTCACCCTGAGCACCGGAAACTTATTGATGGCTGTGATCTCATCTACTGTGAGTTACGGCGCTGTGTTCGTGAGAGGTTGACTCCTAACCTTGCCCAGTACGTTCAGCTGCTCATCAACAAGGTTGTGCCTGCACCTTTCAATACTCAAGGTGAGCGGGTCAGGATGGAAGCTTTCAAAGTTCCTGCCCAAGGTGATAGCCCGGATGTTCCTGAAATGATGCCTTCTGAGCGCCGGTCCAAGGCACGCCATGACCATGCTAGCTCCAGCTCCTCTCGTCGCCCACAGCATGGTGTCGCACGGTTCTTCTCTTGCTTATGGCAGATGTGCAAAAATACAAATGATGTTGCACATCAAAGTCTCTCTTTGAACCAAGAGACAAGGAGGCGCCAAAATGAGTTCATGGCTGCTAGGAATGTGCCTATCCCTCCTCCTGGCCCTGAGTTAGAGCCTGTCCACGCACCAAACTGGGAGATGCCTCTTCTTTCTGATGAGATGTTCCAGAACTTTGATCCTTCTCTGTACTTTGGTGGTCCTACTCCTAGATTTGCTCGTGCACCTCCTGCTGATGATGATGATGAAGAGGATGAAGGCAATGAGGATGATGATGAAGAGGATGACGATGAAGAGGATGATGATGGGGATGGTGATGGCAACTCTCCATCCGCGGGGCCCCATTTCTATTGATGGGACGCTAGCATCTCTCCTCTTTTCTTCGCCTTTTTGGTGTTCCGATGCCAAAGGGGGAGAAGAGAGTAGAGTCTAGAATTACGGGGTTCTTTCGTTGTCACAAGCCATGGGAGTTGCTTTATTTGGATTTTATATGGCTTGTGCGTATTTGCTTTGATTTCTCAAGAACCATTTGCTACTTTGAATAATTCATGTATGGATATGTATGGACGACTATTATGTGTGCTACTCTATGATAGGATAATCATGCTTTATGGATAATCATGATTTATGCTTATATATGTTGATATACTTGTCCATACCATGCTTGTTTCCTAAAGATATTGGGGGAGCTTCTCATATTCCACAAATGGTGCACTTTGCATTCAAACGCAAATTCTCCAAGTGCACACATTATGGGGGAGCTGTCGTAATATCTTATATGGAATCAAGGTTTAGAGCTTATCATAATATCTATGTGTTACTCTAGCTCGGTTTGTCATCGTATACCAAAAAGGGGGAGATTGTAAGGGTATTTTACCCTTATCCATTATTTTGGTATCTATGACACCGTGCTAGAGTATTTGGACTAATACATGCCTACAAGATGACTTTCAGGTATTAGCCAAAGAGGTATGATGGTGTAGCAATGGAACAAAAGGCAACGGGAGACCCCCCCCCCCCCAATTCGACGAAAAATCAGCTAGTTTTTCAGAGCCTGGCCGGTCACAGATCCGGTCGGACCGGCCCTGGCACCGGACAGCCCGGTCACCAACCGGACCCAGAAACGGTGCCATCCGGGCAAGTTCCAGTAAAGAAGGCGAGCTCTCCAGTCTGCGTCCGGTCACCAGCCCGGTCACGGACCGGCCGCTCCGGTCCATGGCCCGGTCGACCGGCACTGCATCGAGAGGCCCGGTCAAGCAACCGGACTCTGCGCTGTGACATCCGGCGCCATCCAAGAAGCTCAGAAGCCTGCCCGGTCAAGACCCGGTCCCAGCTCCGGTTGGAAACCGGCCGGCCCGGTCTGTGGCCCGGTCTGACCGGGCTGTGGACCGGCCTGTCCGGCGCCAAATCCGGTTGACCGGGTTTCTCGAAGAATCTGCTGATGTGGCAAGTGACCAACGGCCGTATTTCGAAGAACACTATAAATAGGTCTTCTCCTACCTCTGAACAGTTAGGCACTACACTACAAGCTGTTCTTGAGCTCTCTCTCTCTTACTCCATTGCTAGAAACACCAAAAGCCTCAGATCTCCCTCCTCCTCCACCCAAACTCAAATCCCTCCGGGGATTCATTAGAGGAGGACCCGATCTACCGTTCTACCAAGCCAAATCTCATTCCCCCTTGTATTCATTGAGAGGCTTGCTTCCTAGGGTTCCTTGGAAACCCTAGGTAGGCAAGAGGAGTCCGGAAGCATCCGGGCTGTGGATTTGCTCCGGGCAAGATTGTGAAGGTTTGGAGGCTACCTCAAAGTCTACCACAAGTGAGTGAGCTATTCCTTCGTGGGATAGGCTCCGGAGAATAGGGTGAGCCTTCGTGGCGCGGGGAATCCTTCGTGGGACCTCCACTCCTCCAAACGTGACGTACCTTGTTGCAAAGCAAGGGAACACGGGAATACATCCTCGTCTCCGCGTGCTATCAGTTATCTCTAACCGAACTCCTTACTTGTGATTTAACTGCCTGTGAGAGCCTTCGTGCTCGAGTTAGTTGTATCCTCATATAGGTTGCTTCACCTAGTTTGCATTAGGCTCATCTTTATATTCCGCAAAGCCTAATATTGCAAAGAAAGAATTAAAATTTGTAGAAACCTATTCACCCCCCCCCCTCTAGGTTTACCATCTCTATACTTTCAGTCGGCAAGGAGCCGGTCGACGCAGCGCATGTGTTGGACTCGCGCGGAGAGGGCGACAAGATAGTCGTACCCATCCCAGTGCGCGTCCATATTGGGCTGAAAGAGAGAAAAAAGAGAACAAATTGGAAAAAGCAACCGGAAAAGAACTTGGTGGAAACAGAGAGACCATAAAAAGAAAAGAAGAACTTACCCGGAAGAAACCGGCATCCGCTTCTGCTTGTAGCGCTTGGTGCTAACCTGCTTCCCTCCAATGACTTCTGTTCGAGGGCGTTTGGCAGGAGGAGCATGGCTAGGGCCGGCGCCAGCAGCCGGAGGATCATTCTTCTGGCCTTCGGCCACAAGTTTGTCCAGGAATTCATCCCCAACCTCAGCCTGCAGGGGAGCCACGTGCTCATGGACCTGTGGGTTGACGTTGGCTGAGGGAATGTCTACAGAACAGAAATAACAAAAGAGTATGAGAGAACGAACAGAAAATCTACCTCGAGCAAGGTCAAGTCATCAGACGAACCAGCTGGTTCCGGCAGAGACTTGCCGAGGCGAGAAGCTGGAGTCCGGCCCATCCTCAGATCCAGCCAATGAATGACGGGATCCGGATCGTACTTGTCCAGAGGCCTCTTCCGGCAAGGGCCTCGTCGGTCTGAGTCAATCCGGGGGAAGCGGGCCTTAGCCTGAAAACAAAGGAAAAAAGGGAGATTAGTCGCAAGTATGAAAGTTACCGGTAATACGACCCGAGCCGCACAATTTCTTACTTCTTGGGACGGAGGATTTCTGGAGCTGAGAGGGCAAAGGCCCCACTCCCAGTCATCCGGCATGTCCGTTTGGCAGATTTGGCTAGCCTTCAGGACCACATCAGCCTTGCTCAAGGGCAAGCCGGTGATCTTGGTGGGATCACCGGGGCCGTACATCTCACCAATCTTGTGAGCGCGCTGCTGAAGGGGAAGCACCCGGCGGCAGATAAAGGCGCGGATGATATCGTCGGAGCAAACGTCGGTGTCCTTCATCAACTTCAACATGAAGCGTACCACCCGGTTCGTCTCGTTGTGATCCGTACCGGGGTTGTACTGCCAGTTGATCTTGGCGGGCGGCGCCGGGTTGAATGCCGGCAAGTTGATGAGGTCGACGGCGCCCTCGTTCTTCACGTAGAAGAACATCGTCTGCCACAACCGGCAAGACTCGAGGCCGTTGAACTTAAAAAAGGGGCTCCCTTGGCGGGAGCCGATGATACAAGACCCGCATTGAACGGGGGGTTTGGGCTTGGGAATGTCCTTGCCCTGGACCGAGTTGATCCGGAGGGAGAAAAAGCGGGCAAACGTCTCACGAGCGGGACGGATGCCAATGTAGCCCTCCATGAAGGCCACAAAACAAGAAAGATAAAAAACGGCGTTGCCGGGAAGGTGGTGAGGTTGGAGTCGATAGAAGTTAAGGAATTGGCGAAAGAAATCAGAGGCAGGAAGGCCAAAGCCACGCTCAAAATGAGCAAGGAAAACAACGACCTCACCGGGTTCGAGCACCGGTTCGATCTCGTCACCTGGAAGCCGGCAGATGACTCCTTCCGGAATCCTCCTAGACCGGTAGAGCCAGTCAATCTCAAACTGAGTCACGTCGGAACCCCTCCAGGCTCCGCTTGTCTTATCCTTTCCGGAGGCCCGGCTAGATGTGCCGGCCTCTTGACCCCGGCTAGACGCCAGATCCATCCGGGCCAGATCTTCAGTTAGCCCGTCGGAGGTGCTACTACCTTGGTTACTAGAGGTAGCGGCGGGGAGAGACCCTTCGCTGGACATATGGATCTAGGCGGCACCGGAACCTATCGGAAAACAGTTTTCCCCAAAGAGACCCTCGCGCGAAGATCTACGAGTAAGAGGGAAAGCAAAATAAAGAAGGGATAAATACTCTACCGCCCCCAAGATCTGAAATGCAAGAAGAAAAGGGGTAAAGGCGCATCGGGCCTAACCTGAGGCGGCGGAGTCGCGGAGGAAGAGGTTCACCGAAGAGACGGTGAGCCTGCGGCCGGCGAAGAAGTCCGTCGACGGCGAGGTGAGGAAGAACTCGAGGAAGCACGAATGCAGCGGACGCGGTGAGGGCGCTGCGGAAGGTTCCCGCACGACGAAGTCCGGCGGAAGTACGGCGTGAGTTCGCCGGGCGACGGAGCCCGAGCGAGCGACGGCGGACGGAGAACGGTGAAGGCGCAGAGGCGAGGAGCACTGTGCGCGAGGAAGTGGAGAATGCGAGAAAAGGAAGAAGGAGCGGCGGTTGTCCTTATAAAGAAGAAGGGAGGTGGGCTGAAAACCGCTGGGCCGCGGCGGTTCGCCTCGCGGCCCGCGGCGGTTCGCACCATGGGCCGCCACGTGGCGGAGAGGTACACGCGAGATAATAGGAGGCCACACGGAGGCACACACGGGATCCAAAACGGCTAGTGGGATCCGCAGCGGTGCGTTAAATGGGCGCGCGGGAGTCGAAGCGAAGTGACAACTGACACTGGCGCGTCAGTCACAGTGCGCATGTCTCTGTCGTACGCGGGGCCCGAGATATTCTCGACTTCGCCGAGGAGGCGTTAAATGACTAAAATACCGGAAGAAAAGATACCGGAGAATGACTTGAAAAGAAAGATAATGAAAATCCGGGCAAAGATGCCGGATCCAAGCCCTAAGCCGGATGGATTAAACCGGTATCCAAAGACATGAGAACCTGGCATGGTCTGTTGGATAGAATCCGCCAGACTATACCAGCTTCGGGGACTAATGTTGGGGGGATGACCCCCGGTATGCCAAAGGCATGCCAAACCGGATGGTTTGAGCCATCAGGATACCGGTTAGATGTTCATGCCGGAGTCTAAGATAGGCGTTTGGCTGAACAGGCTAAGCCGGTATCCTCAGAGGAGGGATACCGGAACCAGATAGAAAAGGTACCGGGCCACCGGAAGGAAGAGCTTGTCGGCAAGGCTGGTCAAAGATCCTCTCCAGAGCTAGAAGACAAAGATGAGCTAAGCAAAGTAGCTTTAAACGAAGGGCTGACGATAAAGAAGAAGATGACGAAGAAAGAAGCCGGAGGACGTCAGCCTCCCTGATTAAAGAAGACCCCGGTGTCATCTATGATTAAAGTAGCTTTGTAAAGTAGCCTTGTAAAGTAGTTTGTCCAGTCAAAGATGCCATTAGGGTTTCTTGCACTGTAAGCCACCCTCTCCCCTATATAAGGAGAGGGGGCAGCCCTCCTTCACGGGCGCGGAACACAGAGAGGAACACAAACCTGTAACTTGTAAGAATCAATGAACATAGTGATCTAGAGCGAGTTCTTCCTTGTGTCTTTCTTCTTCAACCTCTGGCCTTGGCCAAGTTCTTGAGGAAACCATCCGGAAGTTCATCCCACCTGATCACAAACCCTCCCCCGAATCCTCTAGCGTCCATTCGGCCCCAATCTAAGCCATCCTATGGCATCTGTCTGTTCACCACGACGACAGAGTTCACCTTCCTCCAACTCGGCACATCCCGCTACGTCACCATAGATCTATCGGAAGTTCGTGCAAGGTTCAAATTCCTCCAAATTCCTCCATATCTATAGGGTTAATATATTCTTATTTTCAATCTTAGTGTTGAATGTTATCTTCATCAATATATTTTAGATACTACTTCGTCGGCTTTTGCCGTGGTGTCATCGTGCTTGCCCAGAAGAACCCGCCGCACAAGATACGGCTTCTGAACCCACTCACAAAGGCATCGAACACTATGTTTGAGGCGCAGATGCCATCTGTTTTTGTGAATTCAGTCGCTGTGATCAAATCCCCGACTATGGTCTTAGTTTGCTCACATTACCCGAACGAAATTAGTTGGGTCGATGAGAGCACTCCAACTAAGGATATATATGAAGATTGGGGAGATGGTAGTTTTTCGATGGAGAACCATAGTTTGCGTTGCATTACCCCGTTCAATGGTGAACTGTATGCAATAGTCATGGATAATTTTGAGTCCTAAGAATAGTGTGCACCAATGTACAGGTTGCAGCAGCGCGAGCACTGTCAAGATGGAGACACTAATTTCATTTCCACAACTTGGAAATGACAAGTTCTATCTTGTGAAGTCGGATGGTGATCTGCTGCTTGTGTTGTTGGACAACATGCTTTTGGAGGACCAACCATTGGTGTACCGTGTGGACACTCAGAGCCGCTCTCTCCATCCGGTCAGTAACATTGGCAGTCATGCCTTCTTCGTGCATTATATCCGGTGTATCTCCATCGACACCACAGTGCACCCGACACTTCTACCTGGCTGCATCTACTACGCCGATTTGGGTTATATCAGAGAGTACATTCATGATACAAAGGCCTGGGATGAGTGGCCACGATATGTGAATAGAATGGGAAACTACGGTCTGAGAAATGAACACAGGCCATACCGTCTGGAGGATGTATTGGCCGCATACTGCAGACGGGAGGAGTTCAATGAATATTTCCTTGGGATAATGCACGGATGGGACGACAAAGAAATATATGAGCAATGAGGAATCTTCTAGCTGGCCATACATTGCGTGCGTCTTGTATTTTTTTTCATCTTAGTTTGTCGTGAACATTAACAATGTTATTGGCTGCTTTTGGCTGCTGTATGCAGTTTATGTATTATACGTTTTCTGATTATGCTGCTGTGAATTTATCATATACTAGCTTCTAGATTTGCTGCCATATTGGGCAAAAAACGAGGGTCAAAAGGCAGAAATAGAGAAGCTTCTCTAGATTTGATACTAATTTGGTGAAAAAGACAGAGAGAGAAAGAGGGGAAAAGGTGCTCTTAAAAGGGAAAATGCCAATTTGGGCCGAGAGAGACAAAACTGAGCTCCTGCTCACGTGCAACCAAACGCTATCTCGTCCTATCCCACGCGGTCCCTTTCTACCAGCTCCACGCGACGAGGGCCCACACGACGCGGCCCCACACGTCAGCACAGCACGGAACGGTCAACTTAACGGGAATCCTGCCGTCTGAGCTGCTTCTGCGGGTTTCAAACAAGGACTTGGGAAAAAGTGAGGAAAAACTAAGTGGTTGGGGAAAACTAAGCACAACTAAGGAACCGAGGGTACGAAAATAGAAATCCCTATATATAATTGTATAAAGGTGTACATTGTGTGAGGCAAAGAAGCTGCTCGCTAACAGTTATTGGCAATAAGGAACTTAGAATAGCAGCATCATAACTCGTGATTGCTCTTTCCCTGCACAATCAGATAAAAAAGAAGAAGAGCAATCATTTGTAAAAATGAGATTATTTACCCAAGATCTAAAAATACATACCTTTGGTGGTAACCCATTTCAACATCTAGCAAACGTGACTATACCAAATGATGAGAAGTACAGATTTCTCGTCCCTTCATATAAAAGGATCAGAAGTTTGTAGTAGTGTGCTGAATCTGACGGGCAAGAAACAAAAATTCAGAGGCACTTCCCGTCACCACGTGATGCTTCGCTAACAGGTTGTACAACCTTTTGACCTTTGAGGGAAGGAATACTAAAAAAAAAACGGTAGCTGAAGATTGTCCAATACGGAAAATTGATCAATCGCTGATCGTAGCCACCGAGTCGGCGTACGGCGGCCCCTACCCAAGTCAGATTAGTCAGATAGCAAAAGTGCCCGTGCGTTGCACCGGTAGAAATAAATTCTCAAAGACGGGAGAATCAAATACTTAAAGGCTCCATCAACGATGTTCACTTGTGCACCTATTCACAACAAACATTATCAATCCCAAGACAATGAGCTTAGTCATCACACTAACACGTCACTTCGTGATCCCACATACTTTACAACTGTATAGCCAAGATATGAAAGAATGAAGTTTCTGATACGTACTTTAGGCATAAATGATGTGCCTTCCCACGATATGAAGTTTATACTTATCTTTTAGAACTCTAGCATGACTACAGCCGACAGGGTGAAAAGGTGTGTTGTTCGGAAGTGACAACCCAAACTCTTTCAAATTCCATTTACCTACTAATGGAGATAATTTACCATATGGGTATAGAAAATCACTATGTGAGGTTCAAGCATTTGAACAATCTGCTATTACATCAGCGACATGATCACATGACACAAGTAAATCAATGAAGTTACTTTCAATGTGAACATAAATAAGGCCAGTGCAATTTCTAAAATATTTCAAATATCATCATAGCTTCAATATCCTTCAAATTTGAAAATAGCATTATAGCTTCTCAATTATCATTTCATCAACACTAATCAAGGAAAATAAACAAACCTGAAACCAAATGGGCATTTTATCGAGCAGCTTCTGATCATCACTGTACATGAATATCTGAGAGTGTTATGCGGGCAATAAGAAAAATCCTGGTGATGTTCCGGTCCACTATACTGCTATTCCACAATAAGTGTATTGCGCTAGTAGAACATTGGGCTTCCAGGAAGCATAATTCGAAATAAAGAACCACGGTCTGAAATCTGCACGCGCTACTAACATGTGGGCTTCCAGGAAACATAATTCGAAAAAAGAAGCACAGTCTAAACCTGCACATGTGACGTCCAGCAGGAGGTCAAAGATGATGGGATCTCGCGGCTGATATTATCTTCTTGCGTCTGTGGTGGAAGCTTGGTTGTCTTGGTGATGCTGTCGGCTGGAAATTTGCATAATCCCCCTGCACGAGCTGCTCCATCGAGGAGAGGAGCTAGAGGCACGAGCTGCGCTGGGTACCATGCCGCGCGCGCTGTGTCCGAGCGGTGCCGCAGCAACCACGCGACTGCGGGTACATCTCAGGCTGCTGCCGAGACAGAACAGGGGCACCGGGCGGTGGCAATATGGAACCAATAGAACGGCGGAGGGCAGAGGTCCAAGGCGGCGTGTGGACTGGGTGTCGGCAGCGGGAGATGGAGGACGCACGCGGCAATCCTCTGAGTGAAGAGCGAGACGACGTGGATTAAGCGATCCTGAGGGCCTTCTTCCTGGCGGCCTCCTCAAGGCGCACGCGTTGGCCTCGTATTTGCCGGCGGCTTCGAGCGTGGCCTTGGATTTCTCGAGCTCGAGCGAGTCCTTGATGGCTGCAAGACGCGAGCGTAGGCCCTCGTCGGCGGCGGCGCATAGGGGCGCGGCGAGGGCGACCCGGCGAGGACGGACGGCACTGCAGATACAGAGTTGCGTGAGTGGGGCGGAGGTGTTGAGCAGCGTCGGTCGGCCGACGGTCTCTGGAGGAGCGTCATGGGTCACGGCGGAACCTTGCTTTCGATTCTGTAGGAGCGATGATTGATTCGGGAATCGGGGCAGGAGGCCACGTTATCTTGTAGAGGCAGCCGCGAACCAACGTGTCTGGCGTGAACTCTCAATCATGGTCGTCGCGAACTCTCAATCTATTGACCGACACGGTTTTATGGTGTACGAAAGCACCAACAAAGCAACGACGACGGACGAAAATCTGATCAGACGGACGAAACTACGAAAACACTTCGTACTTTATTATTAGGTATATAGATTGATTTATTATTAGGTATATAGATTGATTGATGGGCGGATAATATCCACCAAGAATCTGCTGCTGCTCTCGAATAGCCAGAGACAAACTGGTCGACTTTACCGGTGACCTGCTCCACCAGGCCCGCGCCCCGCCGTCGCGGCGAATCTGTGCGTAGCTCGCCGGTAGGCCAACACAACAGGACTACGAGTTGAGTCAGAAGGCATTATTGACTGAGAGATCCGGTGTGCTATAGCTAAGAGCATCTCTCCCTGAGAAGCCCCCACGAGCCGTTTTTTTACATCCGGATGGCGAAATCCGGCCCAGTCGCGCCCCCGGTTCCTCGATTTTGTCCGGATTTGGGCCTAAATTCATCCGGCGATCCCACGCCATCCCCGGCCCCCCGGGGAGCGCTCGGGGACTCCGGATGGAGCAAAACCAACCGCCCACGCCCACGTGTCTCCTCTTTCATCCGGACTCCCCGGGCCATCCTCTTTTTCCCCGAGAAACGCCGCTTGGGGAGCACACGACTGGAAATATACTGCCCCCCATGCCAAAAATTGATCCAATCCGGACGAAAATTTCGCCGGATTTGAGCGTGGGGAGCGCCAACGAGTGGGGATGCTCTAAGAGATAACAGCGTCCCTGCCCGGGCTCCTGGGAAGATGGCGAGAGGATATTTGGCGATGATCTAGGCAGGAAATCTTAGACCATCTCCAGCCGCGTCCCCCAAAGCGTCCTCCAAAGGGATTGGGGCGCGTCGGGCCAAAAAACCGTTCTAGCCGCGTCCCCCAAAGCCTATTTTTGTCCGGCGCGGTCCGATACGGTGTCCGGCGCCCCGAGCCCGTCCCCGTCCCACAGGGGACGCTCCGGGGACGCCGGACACAACGAAAAGCGAGGCGAACCGACGCGGGCCCAACGCGTCAGCGGCTCAGTGAAAAATCGTCTCCTATTCCCACCAAATCCCGCCCCTCCCGCCATATCGCGCCTATCCCGCCGCGCATTTCTGACCTACCAACACATATCCCGCCGCCGATTCATTTCTCCTATCCCGCCGATTTGTTTCTCCCTCCCGCCGTCCACCCGCCGCCGCTACCCTCTCCCGCCGCCCACCCGCCGCCGCTACCCTCTCCCCATTCCATGGCGCCGCCGATAGCCCCCAAAAAGATGGCCAAGAAAGCGGCCAAGAAGCCACCGGGCAATGCGACGAAAGGGGCGAAAGCGCCGTTCGCGAAGCCGCGGAAAGCGCCGGCTCCGAAGATGAAGCCGGAAGGATGGACCGACGATCAATGGCAGCAAGACTGTCTGCGCCGGAAGCTATCGACGGCGGAGCGGAAAGGACGGAGGGCGGCGGAGCAGGAGAAGAAGGCTGTGGCGGCGCGCCAGCACCAGCACTTAATAGCCGGGTGTCTCGCCGCCACCAACGCGAGCCCATATAGTACGAACGTGCCAGTGTACGTTCCGGGAGTGTTCTCTCCGTCGTCCTCCGCCTTCTACAACGACGGCCCCTCCGACACTCCCGGGTGCGTGACGCCTAACTTATGGCCCCACTACCTGGATGCGCTGCCGCATGGCGGCTTCAACCCCAACAACCTCTACTCCCCGGCGTACGAGCAGCGCGAGCCAGGACCCGGTGCGGACGGCGACCCTTTCAGTGGCCGCAGGAGGCCGCTCGAATTCAAGGGCGCCGGTGCGGAGGGTGCTGAGGAAGAGGGCGGGAGTGAGGACGAGGAGGACGATGAAGAGGAGGAGGTGGAGGACGAGGACGACGAGGGCGAAGAGGGCGGCGAGGGCGGCGCGGAAGAGGACGAGGAGGGTGCCGGTGACGATGATCTCGTGGAGGTAGACGCGGACGGCGTGAAGAAGAAAAAGAAGAAGAAGGCGTCGGGCACACGAGGCCCCAAGTGGATGGTTTTGGAGGATCTTTGTCTGTGCGAGTCGTGGTTAGCCATGACTCCATCATCGGCGCCAACCAAAAATACGGGAAGTATTGGGCGAGGATCAAGGCCGAGTTCGATGAGCGCAAGCTCATCAACAGCGACTACAAGAAAGTGACAATGAAGAGGAGCCAAAAGGCAATGTCGACGCGATGGGCCATCATCCAGGCGTCGGTGAACTCCTTCCATGGATACCATCACAACTTAGTGACCAGAGCCGAGAGCGGCGCCAACCTCTCCCAAATGGTACGACTCTTTCTTCCATAATCTGTAGCGCCTACATTGTGTTCGATGAAATGATTCCGCTTCCTTTGCCTAGTTTGATAGGGCCATGGAGGTTTACGCGAGGAACTCGGATGGGCATAAGTCGTTCGCGCTGATGCATTGCTATACCAAGCTCAAAGGGAACGAGAAAGGGCGGTTGACGCGTCTATCGCTGTCCAAGGGGAAGGACGCCATTGATCTGGACGCACTGCTGGCAACGTCGGCAGGGCGTCCTACTGGCAACAAGGCTGCCAAGGCCGCCTTGGCCGACGCCGCGTCGTGTGAGAAGACGCAGGCGTCGATCACGAAATGCCTCGCGGACGTCTCCTCGACCTTTCTCTCCCGCGACAAGAAGACCGACCAAAGGTGGGCCGAGCTGCTCAAGAGGCAAGAGGAGAAGTTGGAGCTCAAAAAACGCAGGGACGACATGTCCCTGCTGAGAGCGTCGACAGAGGGAATTTCTCCCCGGACGCGGGCGGCGCACAACTTCTTCAAAGGCCAGATCCTCGACGACATCGAAGCCAAAATGGCGGCGGCCGACGCTGCGGCCGACGCGGTGGCCCAGGAAGCGGCAGCGGCAACAACCGTGGAGCAAGAGCCGGCTGACGCGTCGTCGACTGCTACACCATCGTCGGCCTATGCGACGGCGGCGGAGCAGACGAAGCATGCACAGCACCAGACAGATCCCGACGAGGTCATCGTGATCGACGGGCCTGCGTCGACTCAGGATACGTCGCCGACGACCAACCCCTTCTTCTAATTTAGCATGCACTAATATGATCGCGCGCCTAGTACTTTGATCGCCGCTACTCTGATCGCGACGATTCGGCGGGAACGATCTCTTTTGAATGCAACAATTTGAATTCCTGATTGGGGGCGGTGTTTGGGGGACCCGGCTGGGGAGCGACGTCCCCCAAAGACGGCACGAACAAAACATGTCCCCCAAACGCTCAATCCGGCGCGGTTTGGGGGACGCTTTGGGGGACGCCCCGGCTGAAGATGCTCTTAGTCGAGTATAGGGATTTTATAGGAAGAGTCGGGAGGGGTCGTATACCTGCATCAAATTCGCGGGGAGAGGAAGAGAGATGGCCTGCATTGATTGAGAAGAGGATTCTTTTTGGTGGTGAAGACGATCTATATTCTGGTCGCTCGAGAAAACAAACAGTGCTAGGCTGGTCTCTACTATAATTGGGCTTCTATTATACTCCAAAACAAAATGGGGATTTCACATGTAAAGAAAATAAAATAAAATTGAACTGAAGTTGTTGATGTGGCACGTTGCTGAGATGGATAGTCTGCATGTTGAGAGAAATCACAAAGTAGGTTGCTCCTATTTAGGTATTATATATTAATGTAGATGCTGCAGTTTTAAAGTCATATAAAAAGGAAGTAGATGTTGCCCTCGCGTGTCATGAAGCAATGGCATTGGCAATGGACCTGGGTCTCACAAGGTTCCATGTCGAGCCAGATTGCAAACAGGTGGTCCCTGATATTTACGAAGGAAGCTTAGACTGCTCATAGAGAAAGAATAATAGTGTAGCCGGCAGCTGCCTATAACATTTTGCCATATCATTTATAGTTAACTTATAGCTAGCATGCACAATAATAAGCTATAAAAGTGTACTACTTTTACAATACATGACCCACCTTTTAGTCTCACATAGTGCCTAGGAACACGTATTAGGGTTGGCTATTACATAAGAGCCCACTTTCCTTCTCTCTTCTAATTTCTCTCCTCCAACTAAGCAAATATATAATATTTTATCTCTTATAGCCAGCTGACTAGACTTTATTGTACTTGCTCATAGTGAGAGTAACATAGCTAGTAACATCACACATCTCAAGGCATTTTGGTGACATGACATGCTAATAAATGAAGAAAGAGAGTGAGGTGATAACTAGCTATGTTACCATAACATCACACACCTTAAGGCAAGATGAGTCTACAACATAATAAATAATATAATGCATGACACCATATATAAATAGTAACCTAGACTACTCTCTCCGTCCTGGTTCAAAGGGCCTAATCTAAAAAAACATTTGTCCCATAATACCTTCCCACTAAGACCTGCATGCATTTAATTAGAAGTAGTATACTACCTCCCTCTAATTACTCTCTTCTTTCTCTTTCTCTTTTTTAAGAGTATGTTAGCATTCCTATTAATTAGCGAGTCTAGCTGATTGGAGAGAGGCAAGTGCTGAGAAGATTTTTAGCGTCCAATCAAATGCTACCTTGATCATGGTGCAAATTCATGTGAGCCCTGAGAATCGGGACGGAGGGAGTAGTAACATGGCATATGTTACTCGTCTAAGTTACTCCCCACTATGACCAGCATTAGGCAAAAATGGGGCAGTAATTATTGAGATCAAGGCACGGGCTACACAATTTTCGGAGTGTAAATTTGCTATTGAAGGAAGAGCTCATAATTTTGAATCTCACAATCTAGCTACTAGACATGTTGTTTCTCACATTAAGACTAGACCCAATGAGAGTATCATAATATGATATCATGCATGTCATGTTGGTAAAAGTCTGATGTGGCGCACCAATTAATGAGATGGGAGATGTGAGTGTTATCGTAATATGATATTGTATCATAGCACGTAAAACTAGAAAACTTAGTAGCAAACACATCATATACACAAATTTGCATTGAGATTCTACAAAACATTAAATGTGATGATACTATGATACTATCTTAGAGCAAGTACAATAAGGTCTAGTCAGGTGGCTACAAGGATTAAAATAATATATTTGTGTCTAGTTGGAGGAGAGAGAAGAGGAGAGAGAATGTGAGTGGGCTCTTATGCAAGAGCTAGCTCTAGCACATTGTAAGGGTATTTTACCTTTATCCATTATTTTGGTAACAATGATACCGTGCTAGAGTATTTGGCCTAATACATGTTTATAAGGATAATCTCAGGTATTAGCCAAAGAGGCATAAATGGTGTATCAAAGGAACAAGAAGGCTAAAGGAGACCCCCCCCACTTCGACAACAATCAAAAGGGAGTCTACAGCAGGAATCCGGTCTCAGGTCCGGTTGGACCGGACCGTGCGCCGGACTGCATTCGGTATGCCGCCCGGTCGACCGGGCGCTGGGCCGGGCGCTCCGGCGCCAACCGGCTCATGCGCTGATGGCAACCGGATGAGCTACTGGAAGACACGGAGCTGCCCCCGGTCGGGGTCCGGTCTGCCGCCCGGTTTGGACCGGTGGGTCCGGTCCCTGGCCCGGTCTGACCGGGCTCTCGACCGGGCACCCCGGCGCCAACCGAGCTCTGCGCTGACTGCAACCGGAGGGAGTACTGCGCGACATTTCGAGGGTCCGGTCGTGGTCCGGCCTGCCGCCCGGTTTGGACCGGCGGATCCGGTCTCTGGTCCGGTCCGACCGGCCTCTGCACCGGACACTCCGGTCTGTGGTCCGGTTGACCGGGTTTCTCGGGAGAAAGCTGATGTGTCAAGTGAGCAACGGACATATTTCAAGTGACACTATAAATAGCCCTTCTTCTACCTCTGAATAGTTAGGCACTACACTACAAATTGTTCTTGAGCTCTCTCTCTCTTACTCCATTGCTAGAAACACCAAAAGCCTCAGATCTCCCTCCTCCTCCACCCAAACTCAAATCCCTCCGGGGAAACGATAGAGGAGGACCCGATCTACTATTCTACCAAGCCAAATCTCATTCCCCCTTGTATTCATCAAGAAGCTTGCTCTCTAGGGTTCCTTGGAAACCCTAGGTGGGCAAGAGTGGTCCGGAAGCATCCGGGCTGTGGATTTGCTCCTGACAAGATTGTGAAGGTTTGGAGGCTACCTCAAAGTCTACCACAAGTGAGTGAGCTATTCCTTCGTGGGATAGGCTCCGGAGAATAGGGCGAGCCTTCGTGGCGCGGGGAATCCTTCGTGGGACCTCCACTCCTCCAAACGTGACGTACCTTCTTGCAAAGGAAGGGAACACGGGAATACATCCGCGTCTCCGCGTGCTATCGGTTATCTCTAACCGAACTCCTTACTTGTGATATAACTGCCTGTGAGAGCCTTCGTGCTTGAGTTACTTGTATCCTCATATAGGTTGTTTCACCTAGTTTGCATTAGGCTCATCTTTATATTCCTAATATTGCAAAGGAAGAATTAAAAATCTGTAGAAACCTATTCACCCCCCTCTAGGTTTACCATCTCTGAACTTTCAATTGGTATCAGAGCCTGGACTCTTATTAAGGGCTTCACCGCCTTAAGAGTGAGATGGAAAAACTATTCGAGGGTCTAGATGAAGACTCTAACCTTTCGGTTAGAGAAATGAAATCTAGATTCTTGGCATATGATGCCGAGAAGCAGAAAAAGGAGGATGACCTACAAAGCCAAATGGCACAGATGACTGCCATGCTTAAGAACTTGACTAATGGGAATCTTAGTGGGGCTTCGGCCTCTCAAGAAAGTTTCCATCAAGTCAACCATGACTATCCCAAAAACACTTCACCCATGCCTCATATAAACCATAGTGGGACCGTTCCCCATTTTGATGGAACTCACTTTCCTTTTTGGAAATCTGCTATGGAATCTCATATTCGCAGCTGCAGTGTGGAGCTATGGGAGATCATTGTTCATGGATACCGGGAGCCACAAGATCCCATTCGGTTGAGCTCCACCGAGTTCTACAACCGTCAACTCAATGCCTCCGCACGTGACAAGATTAGAAGTGGCATCAACCGCAAGCTCCTTGATCAAGTCAATGACATTGACTCCGCTAAATAGTTGTGGGATCGGATCGTAGTACTCCAAGAGGGAACCGATTTGATCCAATCAGCTCTTTATGAGTCCGCAAAGCAAGAGGCCACCATGTTCATGATTAGAGAAGGAGAATCCGTGGCCGATGCCTATGCAAGGCTTGGTGCTCTTAGAGTGAGGGGTCAAGGGACTTGGTGTTGAGAAGTACAATGACGGCTTCGAGATGAATAAAGAATTTATAAAATCCAAGGTCATTGCAATGATTGCGGTCAAGCAAGAAGACACCAACCTTGCACTCAACTTGCAAATCATTACCAAGAGTGCTGATTTGAACTCCGATGATCTAGTCTCCTATGTGGCCGCCAATGAAAACATGGCCAAGATAGGAAAAAGGCTCATGGCGATGAACCGTGTGGATGAAGCCTCACGCAACCATGAAGCATCACCCAACCTTGCTCTCAAAGCAAGAGCTGACCGTGGAAGAGAAGAAGACTATGAAATTGAAGAAGATGAAGAGATGACCTCAACTAGTGACATTGCTACCGACTTTGCTTTCTTTGCCAAGAAGTACAAGGCAAAGTTCCCAATGTTCAATGACAAGAAGAAGAAGAGAACTTGCTACAACTGTGATGAAGATAGCCACTTTGCAAACGAGTGCCCTTATGAGAAAAGGGTAGACAAGCCAAAGTTCATCAAAGTAATCAAGCCAAGATTGAAGCCAAACCCAATCAATGATCGATACAAGAAGAACAAGGGAAGAGATTTTGTTGGAGCCGAGTACATCTCCGATGAAGAAGAGGAAGATGAGGAGAAGGAGGCTGGAGTGGCCGGTTTGGCTTTCTCCAAGCCCGGGTCACTCTTCACATATGACTACTCCAAGGACTACTCCACTAGAATGATGTCGGTTCTTCCTTTATGGCAAGAATGACTGAAGATGATGACTCCGATGACTCTCTCCCCTCTACGATCGTTGGCTCTTGTCTAATGGCAAGAGAAACCAAGGTAATGGAATCTCCACCTTCTCTAACTAGTGTTCTTGATGATGAATCTGAAAATCAAGAAGAACTAGCCATGCTTAAAGAACTTTACAAGGTCAGATGCACCCTTCGTGGTGAAGCTCTTGTCAAGTTTGATTTCTTGATGGACTCCCTCAAAGAAAAGGACGAGTCCATTGAGGAATTAGAATATCATTTGAATGATAAGGAACGGAGATTCAATCTCCTAAGACAAGAGCTAAAAACCAAAAGGTGCATATCTCAAGGTCTTAAGCAACAAATTGAAACTTATGAACTAGATAAAGTTAAGGATCATGAAACTATTGAAAGGGCTCAATCATTGACCCAAGAGCTTAATGCCTCAAAGGAGGAGCTTGAAGTTGCTCATGATTCTCTCATTAGGGATCTTGACCACCTTGAAAGAGCTAACAAGCTTGTTAAGGATGAGCTCAAGAAACTTGGAGAGAACCATGATCTTCTCCAAGAAACCTACACGAAGGCTCTTGAATCAATGAATGATCCCATTATTGATAAAGATATTGCTAGTTCCTCCACCTCCTTTACTAGTGAGCATGCTAAGCTTGTTACGGAACATGTTCGTTTGCAAGAGGAACTATCTTTGCATGTTGAGACCAATACATATCTTGAATCTTTGGTAACCAAATATGGTCTCAACTATCATCCTAATGAATCGGCTTGTGAGCAAGCAACTATTCTTGAGGAAAATGTTAGGTTGAAGAAGGAACTTGTCAAGTTCACCACGACCAAGAATAAGATGGGATTGGATGACCTCTTGAGTAAGCAAAGGTCAAACAATCAAAAGCATGGACTTGGGTATGTTCCCAATCCCTACAAGAAGAACAACTACAAGAATGAGAAGCCCGCTCAAGAAAAGAACAAGAAGGTCACTAATGATGGCAAAGCCCCAAAGGGCAAAGCCACTAGTGGTGACCGCACGGGGCCAAACAATCACTATGCTTTATTTATTGATTATTATGGTGATGTTTATGCTAACTATGTTGGCCCTCGTAATGGCTATGCTTATAGAGAGTACTCAATTTGGGTACCAAAAGATATTGTTGCCATTGCAAAGGAACCCATTAATCGATGGGTTCCTAAATCCTCTACTTGATTTTGTAGGGGTATTCCTCCGGTGGTCCAAAATGGGTGTTTGATAGTGGATGCACCAATCATATGACCGGAGGAAGAGGTGTGCTTGATCAATTCATTGAGGATATCAACAAGAAGTCAAGCATCACCTTTGGTGACAACTCAAAGGGAAAGGTACTTGGGTATGGCAAAGTGGCAATCTCTAAGGACTAGTGCCTTGAGACGGTCATGCTTGTTGAATCCCTTGGCTATAATTTGCTTTCTATATATCATCTTGCCGATGCCGGTTACAATTCATATTTCACTAATTATTGTGTGAAAGTCTTTAGGAGTGTCAATCTCAAATTGGTCCTTGTTGGATATGTGGAGAACAACCTTTATGTGGTTAACCTCTCGAAAGAGAGCCCCTCTCCCTCCACATGTTTAATGGCGGCCAAACATGACGAAGGTTGGTTGTGGCATCGCCGCCTTGGTCATGTCAACATGAGAAATCTTAAACAACTCCTGAAGGGTGAGCATATTGTTGGACTAACCGACATTTCTTTTGAGAAAGATCGTGTGTGCAGTGCATGTGTAGCCGGAAAACAACTCAAGAAGAGTCATCCTATCAAGAGCATCGTCACCACATCTAGGCCTTTGGAGCTCCTTCATTTGGACCTCTTTGGGCCATCACATTATGATACTCTTGGTGGGAGCAAGTATGGACTTGTCATTGTTGATGATTACTCAAGATACTCTTGGGTCTTTCTCCTTAAGTCTAAGGATGAGACCCATAGAGAGTTCATCACCTTCGCCAATAAAGCTCAACGTACGTATGAATCCGAGATCAGGCGATTAGGACCGACAATGGCACCGAGTTCAAGAACTACACCATGCAAGAGTTCGTTGATGATGAGGGCATCAAGCATGAGTTTTCGGTGCCATACACGCCTCAACAAAATGGTGTTGTTGAAAGGAAGAACCGGACTATCATTGAGATGGCAAGAACCATGTTGAGTGAATTCAACTCACCCCACAATTTTTGGGGAGAAGCCATCTCTACGGCCGTCCACTACTCCAACCGGCTCTTCCTCCGCCCCCTCCATAACAAAACTCCATACGAGCTTCTCACAGGTAACAAGCCTAATGTCATGTACATTCGTGTCTTTGGATGCAAATGTCTTCTTAAGAACAACAAAGGGAAGCTCGGTAAATTTGAAACTAGAACCATAGAGGGCATATTTGTTGGATATACGGAGAACTCTCACGCCTATAGATACTACAACCGGTCCAGTGGGACTATTGAAGTATCTTGTGACGTGGTGTTCTTGGAGGATAATGGCTCCCAAGTGGAGCAAGTTGTTCCATGTGTTGCAGGTAATGATGATGATCCATCTAGTGCCATCAAGCATATGGGCATTGGACACATCCGGCCCATGGAAGTTCATACTGATGATCAAGATGATGGAATAGAAATATCAAGCTCACCTCAAGTTGAGCCTAGCCCAACTCAAGTTGAGCCATCAAGTGCAACTCAAGATTTATCCTCTACTCAAGATGAGTCACTTTCCGAAGAACAAGAAGAAAGCCCTCAACCCACTGAGCAAGACCATGATGATGATCAAGAAACATCCTCAACTCATGTTCAAGCTCAAGTTGTCCCTCATGATCAAGTACTAGCAAGAGATGAATTTATTGATCATGAAGGAACCATTCGGAAGATCAAGGCGGCTACAAGGGCAAGTGACATGAAAGAAGATCAAGTCCTTGGAAGCATCACAAGAGGAGTGGTAACTCGTAGACACCATGCATTATTTATCACTTATTGTCAACACCATGCTTTTGTGTCTAGTTTTGAACCACTCAAGGTACATGAAGCCTTGGTTGATCCGGATTGGGTCATTGCCATGCAAGAAGAATTGGAGTGTTTCACTCGTAATGAAGTACGGTCTCTAGTTGAGAGACCCAAGGATCATCGCATCAATGTTATTGGGACCAAATGGGTATTCAAAAACAAGCAAGATGAGAATGGCATTGTCATACGAAACAAAGCAAGGTTAGTGGCGCAAGGGTTTGCCCAAATAGAAGGTATGGATTTTGAGGATACCTTTGCGCCGGAAGCCCGTGATACGTCCATTTTGCATCACTATTTTATATCATAATTTACTGTTATTCATTGATATATTACATATTTAGAGATGATACTTATGTTATTTCATCTATTTCGCATGTTTCATGATTATTGGAGAATCGCGCACCGGAGTCAGGATTCTGCTGGAAAAGGCACCGTCAGAATGCAATATTTCGGAAGATCAGCAATTGACGGAAATTACACGGAAACTCTTATTTTTCCAGAAGACGGAGACAGCCAGAAGGAGGAGCCGAGGAGGGCCGCCATGGCCCCCCCATAGGCCGGCGCGGGCCCAGGCCTGGCCGCCGCCTTGTGGGGAGGGGGCCCACAACCCCCTCTGGCCTCCTCTCCTTCGCGTACTTCTTCGTCCCGAAAACCTAAGCTCCAGAGGATGGTCGCGAAGAGACACAGCCGCCTCTGCGGGGCGGAAAACACCAGAGATAAAAGAGCTCTCCGGCAGGCTGAAATCCGCCGGGGAAATTCCCTCCCGGAGGGGGAAATCGACGCCATCGTCACCGTCATCAAGCTGGACATCATCTCCATCATCATCACCATCATCTCCATCATCATCACCTCCATCTCCACCGCTGCACCTCGTCATCGCTGTAACAATTAGGGTTGGATCTTGATTGTTTGATAGGGGAAACTCTCCCGGTATTGATTTCTACTTGTTATTGATGCTATTGAGTGAAACCATTGAACCAAGGTTTATGTTCAGATTGTTATTCATTATCATATCACCTCTGATCATGTTCCATATGATGTCTCGTGAGTAGTTCGTTTAGTTCTTGAGGACATGGGTGAAGTCTAAATGTTAGTAGTGAATTATGTTGGGTAATATTCAATGTTATGATATTTAAGTTGTGGTGTTATTCTTCTAGTGGTGTCATGTGAACGTCGACTACATGATACTTCACCTTTATGGGCCTAGAGTAATACATCTTGTATTCATTTGCTAATTGCGGGGCTGCCGGAGTGACAAAAACCTAAACCCCCGTTGGTATATCGATGCAGGAGGGATAGCAGGATCTCAGAGTTTAAGACTGTGGTTAGATTTATCTTAATTACTTTCTTGTATTTGCGGATGCTTGCAAGGGGTATAATCACAAGTATGTATTAGTCCTAGGAAGGGCGGTGCATTAGCATAGGTTCACCCACACAACACTTATCAAAACAATGAAGATTAATCAGCTATATGAAGCGAAAGCACTAGACTAAATTCCCGTGTGTCCTCAAGAACGTTTGGTCATTATAAGTAAACAAACCGGCTTGTCCTTTGTGCTAAAAAGGATTGGGCCACTTGCTGCAACTATTACTCTCGCACTTTATTTACTTGTACTTTATTTATCTGCTATA
Organism: Lolium perenne; assembly: GCF_019359855.2. Taxonomy (NCBI): domain Eukaryota; kingdom Viridiplantae; phylum Streptophyta; class Magnoliopsida; order Poales; family Poaceae; genus Lolium; species Lolium perenne. The sequence goes on along the minus strand of NC_067248.2, from coordinate 215,375,519 downwards.
TCAAAACCCCCTGAATACTTGTCTGTGAGCATTTACAGTGAATCATTCATCGAAACTGCTTGTCAACACCTTCTGCTCCTCGTTGGGTTCGACACTCTTATTTATCGAAAGTACTACGATACACCCCCTATACTTGTGGGTCATCAAGACTATTTTCTGGCGCCGTTGCCGGGGAGTGAAGCGCTATTGGTAAGTGGAATTGGTAAGGGAAACCTTTACTCTACGTGCTGATTTTATTTCTGCCTGCTACTATAATTCATTATGGAGAGATCTTCTCTTGAATTTCTATTTGGAAAATCTACTACTACTGCAAAGGTAGTGGATGAGGCGCCAGGTGAGAAAGAGGTTCCATACAAAATACCTATGAAAATTATTGAACGTGTTGTGGATAACCGCTATGAAGGGGATGGAACTGTCCATCCTGGTGATCATTTACTGTTTTTACATGAATTATGCGGGTTATTCAAATGTGCAGGTATTGCTATGGATGAAGTTAGGAAGAAACTATTCTCTATATCGCTGTCTGGTAAAGCGGCGCATTGGTATAAATTGCTGAAGAATGGTGATTCTCTTGATTGGGAGGACATTGTGCCTTTATTTTATTCTAAATTCTATCCTCCAAGTGAAATTCACAAAGATCGGAACCGCATATATAATTTCTGGCCTCATGATGGAGAGAGTATTGCCCAAGCATGGGGGAGATTGAAGTCTTTAATGCTCAAATGCCCCATTCATGAGCTTCCTGGTAATATTATCATTGATAATTTCTATGCAAGACTTTCTTTTCAAGATAAAACTTTGTTGGATACTTCTTGTTCTGGATCATTTACACGCAACAAAGAAGAGTTTAAAAGGGGCCTTCTTGATCGGATCCAAGAGAATACTGAAGGATGGGAGAACGACAAAGATAGAGAGTCAGGTATAAACTATGATTATAAATGCATTGAAGTTTTTATGGATACTGATGAATTTCGTAATATGAGTGCTACTTATGGTCTTGATTCTCAAGTCGTTGCAAATTTTTATAAAGCTTTTGCCTCTCACTTTGAATTGCCTAGGAAGAATTTTGATAAGTATCATGAACCATACAAAGATAAAACTGATCCATCTATAAATAAATGTGTTATAATTGAAACTGTTGATCATATTCTTCCTGAAGCTTATATTGAAAAAACTCCTTTCCCTGCTAAAATGAAGGAATACTCTGTTATAACTAGTGCGGTCAATAAAAGTGCAAAGAAACCTATAGAACCTGAAGAACAAATAAAGGTTGAACCTGCTATTGCAATAGTTAAAGATCTTGTGACTGAAAATGTAGAAGATGGTCATATTATTTTCTGCGAAGATGCTTCTAATATTGTTTCGCATCCTAATAAGTCTAGGAAAGCCAGTGTTCCTATGCTCTCTGTTAGAATTGGTGATCATTGTTATTATGGTTTATGCGATATTGGTGCAAGTATTAGTGCCATTCCTTATGAGCTTTATACGGAGATCATGCATGAAATTGGTTCTTGTGAACTTGAAGATATTGATGTGGTTATTCGGCTAGCTAATAGAGAAACTATCTCTCCTATTGGTATTGTTCGAGATGTGGAAGTTCTATGTGGTAAGATTAAATATCCTGCTGACTTTTTGGTACTTGGTTCTGCTGCTAGTAAGTCTTGTCCTATTATTTTTGGTAGACCTTTCCTAAATACTTGTGGAGCTGTTATAGATTGCAAGAAGGAAAAAATTGTGACTAAATTTGCTGGTGAATCTTATGAGTTTAATTTCTCTAAATTTGCCAAAACTCCTTATAAAGTTGATTTGCCTAATAATGATTTTAGAGTTGAACAATGTGCGTCTATTGCTCTTGCTCCTAATAATCCTTTGCAGCAACATTTGGAGGATAGTGAGAGTGAAGTCTTTAGGGAAGAAAGGAATGAGCTTGATGAAATTTTCCTTCGTCAACCTATTCTTAAACATGACTTACCGGTTGAAGATTTAGGTACAACACCACCACCAAAGGAAGATCCTGTTTTTGATTTAAAACCATTACCTGATAATCTTAAGTATGCTCATATTGATGATAAGAAAATATATCATGTTATTATTAGTTCTAAGCTTTCAGAATTTGAAGAAGAAAGGTTATTGGAAATACTGAAGAAACACCGAGGAGCTATTGGCTACACTCTTGATGATTTGAAGGGGATTTCACCCTCTATTTGCCAACATGCTATCAACATGGAAGATGATGCAAAGCCTGTTGTTGAACATCAGCGTCGTCTAATTCCGAAGATGAAGGATGTGGTAAGGAATGAGGTATTAAAACTTCTTGAAGCTGGTATTATATATCCTATTGCTGATAGTAGATGGGTTAGTCCTGTGCATTGTGTTCCTAAGAAAGGAGGAATGACTGTTGTGCCTAATGATAATGATGAGCTCATCCCTCAAAGAGTAGTTGTAGGGTATAGAATGTGCATTGATTATCGAAAAGTTAATAAGGTTACTAAGAAAGATCATTACCCTTTACCCTTTATTGATCAAATGTTAGAAAGGTTGTCTAAAAATACTCATTTTTGCTTTCTTGATGGTTATTCTGGGTTTTCACAAATTGCTGTTAAAACTAAAGATCAAGAGAAAACCACTTTCACTTGTCCCTATGGAACTTATGCTTATAGACGTATGTCTTTTGGTTTATGTAATGCTCCTGCTACTTTTCAAAGATGCATGTCTGCTATTTTTCATGGCTTTTGTGAGAATATTGTAGAGGTATTCATGGATGATTTTTCTGTCTATGGGAATTCTTTTGATAATTGCTTGCGAAACCTTGATAAGGTATTGCAGAGATGTGAAGAAACTAACCTTGTTCTTAATTGGGAGAAATGCCACTTTATGGTTAATGAAGGAATTGTATTGGGACATAAAATTTTCGAGAGGGTTATTGAAGTTGATAGAGCTAAAGTTGAAGCAATTGAGAAGATGCCCTACTGATGACGCGTAAAGCACACGCTCGTTGGGAACCCCAAGTGGAAGGTGTGATGCGTACAGCAGCAAGTTTCCCTCAGTAAGAAACCAAGGTTTATCGAACCAGTAGGAGTCAAGAAGCACGTTGAAGGTTGATGGCGGCGAGATGTAGTGCGGCGCAACACCGTGGATTCCGCGCCAACGTGGAACCCTGCACAACACAACCAAAGTACTTTGCCCCAACGAAACAAAGTGAGGTTGTCAATCTCACCGGCTTGCTGTAACAAAGGATTAACCGTATTGTGTGGAAGATGATTGTTTGCAGAAAATAAACAGAGAACAAAGATTGCAAAGAGATTGTATTTCAGTAAAGAGAATTGGACCGGGGTCCACAGTTCACTAGAGGTGTCTCTCCCATAAGACAAACAGCATGTTGGGTGAACAAATTACAGTTGGGCAATTGACAAATAAAGAGAGCATGACCATGCACATACATATCATGATGAGTATAGTGAGATTTAATTGGGCATTACGACAAAGTACATAGACCGCCATCCAGCATGCATCTATGCCTAAAAAGTCCACCTTCAAAGTTATCATCCGAACCCCCTCCAGTATTAAGTTGCTAACAACAGACAATTGCATTAAGTATTGCGCGTAATGTAACTAGTGACTACATCCTTGAACATAGCACCAATGTTTTATCCCTAGTGGCAACAGCACATCCATAACCTTAGAGGTTCTTGTCACCCCTCTAGATTCACGGAGACATGAACCCACTATCGAGCATAAATACTCCCTCTTGGAGTTACTAGCATCAACTTGGCCAGAGCATCTACTAATAACGGAGAGCATGCAAGATCATAAACAACACATAGATATAACTTTGATAATCAACATAACAAGTATTCTCTATTCATCGGATCCCAACAAACGCAACATATAGAATTACAGATAGATGATCTTGATCATGTTAGGCAGCTCACAAGATCCGACAATGATAGCACAATGGGGAGAAGACAACCATCTAGCTACTGCTATGGACCCATAGTCCAGGGGTAGACTACTCACACATCACACCGGAGGCGACCATGGCGGCGTAGAGTCCTCCGGGAGATGAATCCCCTCTCCGGCAGGGTGCCGGAGGTGATCTCCTGGATCCCCCGAGATGGGATCGGCGGCGGCGGCGTCTCAGTAAGGTTTTTCGTATCGTGGCTCTCGGTACTGGGGGTTTCGTCACGGAGGCTTTAAGTAGGCGGAAGGGTAGGTCAAGAGGCGGCGCGAGGGGCCCAGACCATAGGGCCGCGCGGCCAGGGCAGGGGCCGCGCCGCCCTATGCTCTGGCTGCCTCGTGGCCCCTCTTCGTTTCGTCTTCGGACTTCTGGAAGCTTCGTGGAAAAATAGGCCCCGGGGCGTTGCTTTCGTCCAATTCCGAGAATATTACGTTACTAGGATTTCTGAAACCAAAAACAGCAGAAACAAAGAATCGGCACTTCGGCATCTTGTTAATAGGTTAGTTCCAGAAAATGCACGAATATGACATAAAGTGTGCATAAAACATGTAGATAACATCAATAATGTGGCATGGAACATAAGAAATTATCGATACGTCGGAGACGTATCAGCATCCCCAAGCTTAGTTCTGCTCGTCCCGAGCAGGTAAAACGATAACACAGATAATTTCTGGAGTGACATGCCGTCATAATCTTGATCATACTATTTGTAAAGCATATGTAGTGAATGCAGCGATCAAAACAATGTATATGACATGGGTAAACAAGTGAATCATATAGCAAAGACTTTTCATGAATAGCACTTCAAGACAAGCATCAATAAGTCTTGCATAAGAGTTAACTCATAAAGCAATAATTCAAAGTAAAAGCATTGAAGCAACACAAAAGAAGATTAAGTTTCAGCGGTTGCTTTCAACTTGTAACATGTATATCTCATGGATATTGTCAACATAGAGTAATATAATAAGTGCAATAAGCAAGTATGTAGGAATCAATGCATAGTTCACACAAGTGTTTGCTTCTTGAGGTGGAGAGAAATAGGTGAACTGCCTCAACATTGAAAGTAAAAGAATTGTCCTCCATAGAGGAAAAGCATCGATTGCTATATTTGTGCTAGAGCTTTGATTTTGAAAACATGAAACAATTTTGTCAACGGTAGTAATAAAGCATATGTATCATGTAAATTATATCTTACAAGTTGCAAGCCTCATGCATAGTATACTAATAGTGCCCGCACCTTGTCCTAATTAGCTTGGACTACCGGATCATCACAATGCACATGTTTTTACCAAGTGTCACAAAGGGGTACCTCTATGCCGCCTGTACAAAGGTCTAAGGAGAAAGCTCGCATTGGATTTCTCGCTATTGATTATTCTTCAACTTAGACATCCATACCGGGACAACATAGACAACAGATAATGGACTCCTCTTTTATGCATAAGCATGTAACAACAATTAATAATTTTCTCATTTGAGATTTGAGGATATATGTCCAAAACTGAAACTTCCACCATGGATCATGGCTTTAGTTAGCGGCCCAATGTTCTTCTCTAACAATATGCATGCTTAACCATAAGGTGGTAGATCTCTCTTACTTCAGACAAGACGGACATGCATAGCAACTCACATGAAATTCAACAATGAGTAGTTGATGGCGTCCCCAGTGAACATGGTTATCGCGCAACAAGCAACTTAATAAGAGATAAAGTGCATAATTACATATTCAATACCACAATAGTTTTTAAGCTATTTGTCCCATGAGCTATATATTGCAAAGGTGAATGATGAAATTTTAAAGGTAGCACTCAAGCAATTTACTTTGGAATGGTGGAAAATACCATGTAGTAGGTAGGTATGGTGGACACAAATGGCATAGTGGTTGGCTCAAGTATTTTGGATGCATGAGAAGTAATCCCTCTCGATACAAGGTTTAGGCTAGCAAGGCTTATTTGAAACAAACACAAGGATGAACCGGTGCAGCAAAACTCACATAAAAGACATATTGAAAACATTATAAGACTCTACACCGTCGTCCTTGTTGTTCAAACTCAATACTAGAAATTATCTAGACCTTAGAGAAACCAAATATGCAAACCAAATTTTAGCATGCTCTATGTATTTCTTCATTAATGGGTGCAAAGCATATGATGCAAGAGCTTAATCATGAGCACAACAATTGCCAAGTATCACATTACCCAAGACATTTATAGCAATTACTACATGTATCATTTTCCAATTCCAACCATATAACAATTTAACGAAGGAGAAACTTCGCCATGAATACTATGAGTAGAAACCAAGGACATACTTGTCCATATGCTACAGCGGAGCGTGTCTCTCTCCCATAAAGTGAATGCTAGGATCCATTTTATTCAAACAAAACAAAAACAAAAACAAACCGACGCTCCAAGAAAAAGCACATAAGATGTGATGGAATAAAAATATAGTTTCAGGGGAGGAACCTGATAATGTTGTCGATGAAGAAGGGGATGTCTTGGGCATCCCCAAGCTTAGACGCTTGAGTCTTCTTGATATATGCAGGGGTGAACCACCGGGGCATCCCCAAGCTTAGAGCTTTCACTCTCCTTGATCATGTTGCATCATACTCCTCTCTTGATCCTTGAAAACTTCCTCCACACCAAACTCGAAACAACTCATTAGAGGGTTAGTGCACAATAAAAATTAACATATTTAGAGGTGACACAATCATTCTTAACACTTCTGGACATTGCATAACGCTACTGGACATTAGTGGATCAAAGAAATTCATCCATCATAGCAAAAGAGGCAATGCGAAATAAAAGGCAGAATCTGTCAAAACAGAACAGTTTGTATTGACGAATTTTAAAATGGCACCAGACTTGCTCAAATGAAAATGCTCAAATTGAATGAAAGTTGCGTACATATCTGAGGATCATGCACGTAAATTGGCTTAATTTTCTGAGCTACCTACAGGGAGGTAGACCCAGATTCGTGACAGCAAAGAAATCTGGAACTGCGCAGTAATCCAAATCTAGTACTTACTTTTCTATCAACGGCTTAACTTGGCACAACAAAACACTAAACTAAGATAAGGAGAGGTTGCTACAGTAGTAAACAACTTCCAAGACACAAAATAAAAACAAAGTACTGTAGGTAAAACATGGGTTGTCTCTCATAAGCGCTTTTCTTTAACGCCTTTCAGCTAGGCGCGGAAAGTGTGTATCAAGTATTATCGAAGGGTGGTGCATCGGCATTCTTACCAGGAGTGTTGCTCTTACCTTTCTTACTCTTATTCCTACTCTTTGGTCTAGGAAATACATGACCGCATCCGGGTGTAGAGGTAAAATTTAGAGTGCCTTTCCCAACATCTATGATTGCTCCCATGAGTTTCATCAGGGATCTTCCAAGTGTGATTTGTCATGTCCCTACACATTCAATAACGAGATAATCAGTGGATACCGTCCTTCCAAGAAAGGTTGTGAAAACACCTTCAGCTATGCCCATAGGAATTACAACAGAGTTATCCGCAAGAGTTATTTCTTCTCCCCCTTCAGTAAGTCCCCAAAGTGTCAAAGATTTATAAATTTTTTCAGGCATGAGGCAAAACTCGGACATAATATCACAACGAGCAGGAAAAGTTTCACCACCAATAGTAACTTTAACAGTTGGCACCCACATTGAAGGTTCAAAGCTTAATGGAACATAATCATAATATTCGCGAATTCGATTATACACTTCTTTTAAACAGGATATATTTGTTTCAATAGTGTCTAATCTATTATTCATACTAGCATGAGATGGATCAAAATTATTATCGGAGCTAAATGATGTAATCAATTTTCTTATGGCATTAAAAGCTTGATCCCCATCACAATGAAGGAAATCTCCTCCCACTACAGCATCTAAGGCATATCTATAGCGAAGAATAAGCCCGAAATAAAAATTACTAAGAAGCAAACTTAAGGTCATTTTAGGTTCAGTTTTACTATAAGCATCAAAAATTCTAGACCATGCTTCTTTAAAATTCTCTTCACCTCCTTGTTTAAAAGTGAAGATCGATTCCTCAGGTGATAGAGTAGCAACTACGGGACTAGACATGATAATAAAGTAAATGCGAGTAACTAATTTTTTTTTTTGTGTTTCTGATATAGCAAACAAGATAGCAAATAAAGTAAAACTAGCAACTAATTTTTTTGTATTTTGATTTAGTGCAGCAAACAAAGTAGTAAATAAAACTAAGCAAGACAAAAACAAAGTAAAGAGATTGAGAAGTGGAGACTCCCCTTGCAGCGTGTCTTGATCTCCCCGGCAACGGCGCCAGAAATTTAGCTTGATGACGCGTAAAGCACACGCTCGTTGGGAACCCCAAGTGGAAGGTGTGATGCGTACAGCAGCAAGTTTCCCTCAGTAAGAAACCAAGGTTTATCGAACCAGTAGGAGTCAAGAAGCACGTTGAAGGTTGATGGCGGCGAGATGTAGTGCGGCGCAACACCAGGGATTCCGGCGCCAACGTGGAACCTGCACAACACAACCAAAGTACTTTGCCCCAACGAAACAGTGAGGTTGTCAATCTCACCGGCTTGCTGTAACAAAGGATTAACCGTATTGTGTGGAAGATGATTGTTTGCAGAAAACAGTAGAACAAGATTGCGATGGATTGTATTTCAAGAAGAGAATTGGACCGGGGTCCACAGTTCACTAGAGGTGTCTCTCCCATAAGACAAACAGCATGTTGGGTGAACAAATTACAGTTGGGCAATTGACAAATAAAGAGAGCATGACCATGCACATACATATCATGATGAGTATAGTGAGATTTAATTGGGCATTACGACAAAGTACATAGACCGCCATCCAAAGATGCATCTATGCCTAAAAAGTCCACCTTCAGGTTATCATCCGAACCCCCTCCAGTATTAAGTTGCTAACAACAGACAATTGCATTAAGTATTGCGCGTAATGTAACTAGTGACTACATCCTTGAACATAGCACCAATGTTTTATCCCTAGTGGCAACAGCACATCCATAACCTTAGAGGTTCTTGTCACCCCTCCAGATTCACGGAGACATGAACCCACTATCGAGCATAAATACTCCCTCTTGGAGTTACTAGCATCAACTTGGCCAGAGCATCTACTAATAACGGAGAGCATGCAAGATCATAAACAACACATAGATATAACTTTGATAATCAACATAACAAGTATTCTCTATTCATCGGATCCCAACAAACGCAACATATAGAATTACAGATAGATGATCTTGATCATGTTAGGCAGCTCACAAGATCCGACAATGATAGCACAATGGGGAGAAGACAACCATCTAGCTACTGCTATGGACCCATAGTCCAGGGGTAGACTACTCACACATCACACTGGAGGCGACCATGGCGGCGTAGAGTCCTCCGGGAGATGAATCCCCTCTCCGGCAGGGTGCCGGAGGCGATCTCCTGGATCCCCCGAGATGGGATCGGCGGCGGCGGCGTCTCAGTAAGGTTTTTCGTATCTTGGCTCTCGGTACTGGGGGTTTCGTCACGGAGGCTTTAAGTAGGCGGAAGGGTAGGTCAAGAGGCGGCGCGAGGGGCCCAGACCATAGGGCCGCGCGGCCAGGGCAGGGGCCGCGCCGCCCTATGCTCTGGCTGCCTCGTGGCCCCTCTTCGTTTCGTCTTCGGACTTCTGGAAGCTTCGTGGAAAAATAGGCCCCTGGGCGTTGATTTCGTCCAATTCCGAGAATATTTCGTTACTAGGATTTCTGAAACCAAAAACAGCAGAAAACAGCAACTGGCACTTCGGCATCTTGTTAATAGGTTAGTTCCAGAAAATGCACGAATATGACATAAAGTGTGCATAAAACATGTAGATAACATCAATAATGTGGCATGGAACATAAGAAATTATCGATACGTCGGAGACGTATCACCTACCCGAGGGATGTTAAAGGTATTCGTAGTGTTCTTGGTCATGCTGGGTTTTATAGGAGATTTATTAAAGATTTATCCAAGATTTCAAAGCCTCTTACTAATCTCCTTCAAAAAGATGTACCTTTTGTTTTTGATGATGATTGTAAGGAAGCTTTTGAAACTCTAAAGAAAGCCTTAACAACTGCTCCTGTGTTGAACCTCCTGATTGGAATTTACCTTTTGAAATTATGTGTGATGCTAGTGATTTTGCTGTAGGTGCTGTTCTTGGACAGCGAGTAGATAAAAAGTTAAATGTTATTCATTATGCTAGCAAAACCCTTGATGCTGCTCAAAGAAATTATGCTACAACTGGAAAAGAATTATTAGCTGTAGTGTTTGCTTGTGACAAGTTTAGATCCTATATTGTTGATTCAAAAGTCACGATTCATACTGATCATGCTGCAATTAGATACCTTATGACGAAGAAAGATGCTAAGCCAAGGCTTATTAGATGGGTGCTTCTTTTGCAAGAATTTGATTTACATATTATAGATAGGAAAGGTGCTGATAATCTTGTTGCTGATAATTTATCTAGATTGGAAAATATTGCTTATGATCTTGTTCCTGTTAATGATAGTTTTCCAAATGAACAATTGGCTATAATAAAGGTGAGCTCGCGAGATAGTCCTTGGTATGCTGATTATGCTAACTTTATTGTATCCAAGTACTTGCCTCCAACCTTTTCAGCTCAGCAAAGGAGGAAATTCTTTTATGACTTGAGGCATTATTTTTGGGATGATCCACACTTATATAAAGAAGGAGTGGATGGTATTATGCGAAGATGTGTTCCCGAATATGAACAACAAGAGATATTGAGTAAGTGTCATGGTAGTGCTTATGGAGGACATCACGCCGGAGATAGAACCGCGCAAAAGGTTCTACAATCAGGTTTCTATTAGCCAACTCTCTTCAAAGATGCAAGGAAGTTTATTTTATCTTGTGATGAATGTCAAAGGGTTGGTAATATCTCCAGACGCAATGAAATGCCTATGAATTATACTCTTGTTATTGAACCATTCGATTGTTGGCGATTTGACTTCATGGGTCCTTTCCCTTCTTCAGAAGGTAACACTCATATTCTTGTCGCTGTTGATTATGTTACTAAATGGGTGGAAGCCATACCCACAAAAAGTGCTGATGGTGAGACCTCTTTAAGAATGCTTTTAGATATTATTTTTCCTAGATTTGGAGTACCTAGCTAGATATATTATGACTGATGGAGGTTCTCATTTTATTCATGGTGGTTTTAGAAAAACTCTTGCTAAGTATGGTATTAATCATAGGATTGCTTCCGCTTATCATCCTCAAACTAGCGGGCAAGTAGAATTATCAAATAGAGAGATTAAATCTATCTTGGGAAAGACTGTTAATAAATCTAGAAAGAACTGGGCTAGTAAATTAAAGGAAGCACTATGGGCTTATAGAACTGCTTATAAAAATCCCATGGGTATGTCACTGATGCGTGTGGTTGGCACGTCCGTTGGGAACCCCAAGAGGAAGGTGTGATGCGCACAGCGGCAAGTTTCCCTCAGTAAGAAACCAAGGTTTAATCGGACCAGTAGGAGTCAAGAAGCACGTTGAAGGTTGATGGCGGCGAGATGTAGTGCGGCGCAACACCAGTGATTCCGGCGCCAACGTGGAACCTGCACAACACAACCAAAGTACTTTGCCCCAACGAAACAGTGAGGTTGTCAATCTCACCGGCTTGCTGTAACAAAGAGTTAACCGTATTGTGTGGAAGATGATTGTTTGCAGAAAACAGTAGAACAAGTATTGCAGTAGATTGTATTTCAGTAAAGAGAATTGGACCGGGGTCCACAGTTCACTAGAGGTGTCTCTCCCATAAGACGAACAGCATGTTGGGTGAACAAATTACAGTTGGGCAATTGACAAATAAAGAGAGCATGACCATGCACATACATATCATGATGAGTATAGTGAGATTTAATTGGGCATTACGACAAAGTACATAGACCGTCATCCAACTGCATCTATGCCTAAAAAGTCCACCTTCAGGTTATCATCCGAACCCCCTCCAGTATTAAGTTGCTAACAACAGACAATTGCATTAAGTATTGCGCGTAATGTAACTAGTGACTACATCCTTGAACATAGCACTAATGTTTTATCCCTAGTGGCAACAGCACATCCATAACCTTAGAGGTTCTTGTCACCCCTCCAGATTCACGGAGACATGAACCCACTATCGAGCATAAATACTCCCTCTTGGAGTTACTAGCATCAACTTGGCCAGAGCATCTACTAATAACGGAGAGCATGCAAGATCATAAACAACACATAGATATAACTTTGATAATCAACATAACAAGTATTCTCTATTCATCGGATCCCAACAAACGCAACATATAGAATTACAGATAGATGATCTTGATCATGTTAGGCAGCTCACAAGATCCGACAATGATAGCACAATGGGGAGAAGACAACCATCTAGCTACTGCTATGGACCCATAGTCCAGGGGTAGACTACTCACACATCACACCGGAGGCGACCATGGCGGCGTAGAGTCCTCCGGGAGATGATTCCCCTCTCCGGTAGGGTGCCGGAGGCGATCTCCTGGATCCCCTGAGATGGGATCGGCGGCGGCGGCGTCTCTGGAAGGTTTTCCGTATCGTGGCTCTCGGTACTGGGGGTTTCGTCACGGAGACTTTTTATAGGCGGAAGGGCAGGTCAAGAGGCGGCACGGGGGCCCCACACCACAGGGCCGCGCGGCCAAGGGGGGGGCCGCGCCGCCCTATGGTGTGGCCCCTCCGTGGCCCCTCTTCATCTCTCCTTCGGACTTCTGGAAGCTTCGTGAGAAAATAGGCCCCTGGGCTTTGATTTCGTCCAATTCCGAGAATATTTCCTTACTAGGATTTCTGAAACCAAAAACAGCAGAAAACAGGAACTGGCACTTCGGCATCTTGTTAATAGGTTAGTTCCAGAAAATGCACGAATATGACATAAAGTGTGCATAAAACATGTAGATAACATCAATAATGTGGCATGGAACATAAGAAATTATCGATACGTCGGAGACGTATCAGCATCCCCAAGCTTAGTTCGCTCGTCCCGAGCAGTAAAACGATAACACGTATAATTTCTCGAGTGACATGCCATCATAATCTTGATCATACTATTTGTAAAGCATATGTAGTGAATGCAGCGATCGAAACAATGTATATGACATGAGTAAACAAGTGAATCATATAGCAAAGACTTTTCATGAATAGCACTTCAAGACAAGCATCAATAAGTCTTGCATAAGAGTTAACTCATAAAGCAATAATTCAAAGTAAAGGCATTGAAACAACACAAAAGAAGATTAAGTTTCAGCGGTTGCTTTCAACTTGTAACATGTATATCTCATGGATATTGCCAACATAGAGTAATATAATAAGTGCAAATAAGCAAGTATGTAGGAATCAATGCACAGTTCACACAAGTGTTTGCTTCTTGAGGTGGAGAGAGATAGGTGAACTGACTCAACATTGAAAGTAAAAGAATGGTCCTCCATAGAGGAAAAGCATCGATTGCTATATTTGTGCTAGAGCTTTGATTTTGAAAACATGAAACAATTTTGTCAATGGTAGTAATAAAGCATATGCATCATGTAAATTATATCTTATAAGTTGCAAGCCTCATGCATAGTGTACTAATAGTGCCCGCACCTTGTCCTAATTAGCTTGGACTACCGGATCATCACAATGCATTGTTTTTACCAAGTGTCACAAAGGGGTACCTCTATGCCGCCTGTACAAAGGTCTAAGGAGAAAGCTCGCATTGGATTTCTCGCTATTGATTATTCTTCAACTTAGACATCCATACCGGGACAACATAGACAACAGATAATGGACTCCTCTTTTATGCATAAGCATATACCAACAATTAATAATTTTCTCATTTGAGATTTGAGGATTGTTGTCCAAAACTGAAACTTCCACCATGGATCATGGCTTTAGTTAGCGGCCCAATGTTCTTCTCTAACATATGCATGCTTAACCATATGGTGGTAGATCTCTCTTACTTCAGACAAGACGAACATGCATAGCAACTCACATGAAATTCAACAATGAATAGTTGATGGCGTCCCCAGTGAACATGGTTATCGCACAACAAGCAACTTAATAAGAGATAAAGTGCATAATTACATATTCAATACCACAATAGTTTTTAAGCTATTTGTCCCATGAGCTATATATTGCAAAGGTGAATGATGGAATTTTAAAGGTAGCACTCAAGCAATTTACTTTGGAATGGCGGAAAATACCATGTAGTAGGTAGGTATGGTGGACACAAATGGCATAGTGGTTGGCTCAAGTATTTGGATGCATGAGAAGTATTCCCTCTCGATACAAGGTTTAGGCTAGCAAGGCTTATTTGAAACAAACACAAGGATGAACCGGTGCAGCAAAACTCACATAAAAGACATATTGAAAACATTATAAGACTCTACAACCGTCTTCCTTGTTGTTCAAACTCAATACTAGAAATTATCTAGACCTTAGAGAGACCAAATATGCAAACCAAATTTTAGCATGCTCTATGTATTTCTTCATTAATGGGTGCAAAGCATATGATGCAAGAGCTTAATCATGAGCACAACAATTGCCAAGTATCACATTACCCAAGACATTAATAGCAATTACTACATGTATCATTTTCCAATTCCAACCATATAACAATTTAACGAAGGAGAAACTTCGCCATGAATACTATGAGTAGAAACCAAGGACATACTTGTCCATATGCTACAGCGGAGCGTGTCTCTCTCCCATAAAGTGAATGCTAGGATCCATTTTATTCAAACAAAACAAAAAACAAAAACAAACCGACGCTCCAAGAAAAAGCACATAAGATGTGATGGAATAAAAATATAGTTTCAGGGGAGGAACCTGATAATGTTGTCGATGAAGAAGGGGATGCCTTGGGCATCCCCAAGCTTAGACGCTTGAGTCTTCTTAGAATATGCAGGGGTGAACCACCGGGTGCATCCCCAAGCTTAGAGCTTTCACTCTCCTTGATCATGTTGCATCATACTCCTCTCTTGATCCTTGAAAACTTCCTCCACACCAAACTCGAAACAACTCATTAGAGGGTTAGTGCACAATATAAATTGACATATTCAGAGGTGACACAATCATTCTTAACACTTCTGGACATTGCATAATGCTACTGGACATTAATGGATCAAAGAAATTCATCCAACATAGCGAAAGAGGCAATGCGAAATAAAAGGCAGAATCTGTCAAAACAGAACAGTTCGTATTGACGAATTTTAAAATGGCACCAGACTTGCTCAAATGAAAATGCTCAAATTGAATGAAAGTTGCGTACATATCTGAGGATCACGCACGTAAATTCGCTTAATTTTCTGAGCTACCTACAGGGAGGTGGACTCAGATTCGTGACAGCAAAGAAATCTGGAACTGTGCAGTAATCCAAATCTAGTACTTACTTTTCTATCAACGGCTTAACTTGGCACAACAAAACACAAAACTAAGATAAGGAGAGGTTGCTACAGTAGTAAACAACTTCCAAGACACAAAATAAAAACAAAGTACTGTAGGTAAAAACATGGGTTGTCTCCCATAAGCGCTTTTCTTTAACGCCTTTCAGCTAGGCGCAGAAAGTGTGTATCAAGTATTATCAAGAGACGAAGTGTCAACATCATAATTTGTTCTCATAATGGAATCAAAAGGTACCTTCATTCTCTTTCTAGGGAAGTGTTCCATACCTTTCTTGAGAGGAAATTGATATTTTATATTACCTTCCTTCATATCAATAATAGCACCAACAGTTCGAAGAAAAGGTCTTCCCAATATAATGGGACAAGATGCATTGCATTCAATATCCAAGACAACAAAATCAACGGGAACAAGGTTATTGTTAACGGTAATGCGAACATTATCAACTTTACCCAAAGGTTTCTTTGTAGAATGATCAGCAAGATTAACATCCAAATAACAATTTTTTAGCGGTGGCAAGTCAAGCATATTATAAATTTTCTTAGGCATAACAGAAATACTTGCACCAAGATCACATAAAGCATTACAATCAAAATCTTTAACCTTCATCTTAATGATGGGCTCCCAACCATCCTCTAGCTTTTTAGGAATAGAGGCTTCGCGCTCTAGTTTCTCTTCTCTAGCTTTTATAAGAGCATTTGTAATATGATGTGTAAAAGCCAAATTTATAGCACTAGCATTAGGACTTTTAGCAAGTTTTTGCAAGAACTTTATAACTTCAGAGATGTGGCAATCATCAAAATTCAAACCATTATAATCTAAAGCAATGGGATCATCATCCCCAATGTTGGAAAAAATTTCAGCAGCTTTATCAAAGGCGCTTTCAGCAGTTTTAGCAGTTTCAGGCAGTTTTTCGCGCTTTGCATTAGAAGTGGAAACATTGCTAACACCAATTCTTTTATTAGTATGAGTAGGAGGTGCAGCAACATGTATAGCATTAGCATTACTAGTGGTGGTAATAGTCCAAACTTTAGCTATATTCTTTTCTTTAGCTAGTTTTTCATTTTCTTCTCTATCCCACCTAGCACGCAGTTCAGCCATTAATCTTATATTCTCATTAATTCTAACTTGAATGGCATTTGCTGTAGTAGTAATTTTATTATGATGATTCTCATTAGGCAAAACTTTTGATTTCAAAAGATCAACATCAGCAGCAAGACTATCGACTTTAGAAGCAAGTATATCAATTTTCCCAAGCTTTTCTTCAACAGATTTGTTAAAAGCAGTTTGTGTACTAATAAATTCTTTAAGCATGGCTTCAAGTCCAGGGGTGAACTCCTATTATTGTTGTAAGAATTCCCATAAGAATTACCATAGCCGTTGCCATTATTATAAGGATATGGTCTATAGTTGTTACTAGAATTGTTCCGGTAAGCATTGTTGTTGAAATTATTATTTTTAATGAAGTTTACATCAACATGTTCTTCTTGTGCAACCAATGAAGCTAATGGAACATTATTAGGATCAATATTAGTCCTATCATTCACAAGCATAGACATAATAGCATCAATCTTATCACTCAAGGAAGAGGTTTCTTCGACAGAATTTACCTTCTTACCTTGTGGAGCTCTTTCCGTGTGCCATTCAGAGTAGTTGATCATCATATTATCAAGAAGCTTTGCTGCTTCACCAAGAGTGATGGACATAAAGGTACCTCCAGCAGCTGAATCCAATAAATTCCGCGAAGAAAAATTTAGTCCTGCATAGAAGGTTTGGATGATCATCCAAGTAGTCAGTCCATGGGTTGGGCAATTTTTAACCAAAGATTTCATTCTTTCCCAAGCTTGAGCAACATGTTCAGTATCTAATTGTTTAAAATTCATTATGCTACTCCTCAAAGATATAATTTTAGCAGGGGGATAATATATACCAATAAAAGCATCCTTGCATTTAGTCCATGAATCAATACTATTCTTAGGCAGAGATAGCAACCAATCTTTAGCTCTTCCTCTTAATGAGAAAGGGAACAATTTTAGTTTAATAATATCACCATCTACATCTTTATATTTTTGCATTTCACATAATTCAACAAAATTATTAAGATGGGCAGCAGCATCATCAGAACTAACACCAGAAAATTGCTCTCGCATAACAAGATTCAGTAAAGCAGGTTTAATTTCAAAGAATTCTGCTGTAGTAGCAGGTGGATCAATAGGTGTGCATAAGAAATCATTATTATTTGTGGTTGTGAAGTCACACAACTTAGTGTTTTCAGCGTTGGCCATTTTAGCAACAGTAAATAAAACAAACTAGATAAAGTAAATGCAAGTAAACTAATTTTTTTGTGTTTTAGATATAGCAAACAAGATAGCAAATAAAGTAAAACTAGCAACTAATTTTTTTGTATTTTGATTTAGTGCAGCAAACAAAGTAGTAAATAAAACTAAGCAAGACAAAAACAAAGTAAAGAGATTGAGAAGTGGAGACTCCCCTTGCAGCGTGTCTTGATCTCCCCAGCAACGGCGCCAGAAATTTGCTTGATGCGTGTGGTTGGCACGTCCGTTGGGAACCCCAAGAGGAAGGTGTGATGCGCACAGCGGCAAGTTTCCCTCAGTAAGAAACCAAGGTTTAATCGGACCAGTAGGAGTCAAGAAGCACGTTGAAGGTTGATGGCGGCGAGATGTAGTGCGGCGCAACACCGGTGATTCCGGCGCCAACGTGGAACCTGCACAACACAACCAAAGTACTTTGCCCCAACGAAACAAAGTGAGGTTGTCAATCTCACCGGCTTGGTGTAACAAAGAGTTAACGGTTTTGTGTGGAAGATGATTGTTTGCAGAAAACAGAGAACAAGTATTGCAGTAGATTGTATTTCAAGAAAGAGAATTGGACCGGGGTCCACAGCTCACTAGAGGTGTCTCTCCCATAAGACGAACAAGATGTTGGGTGAACAAATTACAGTTGGGCAATTGACAAATAAAGAGAGCATGACAATGCACATACATATCATGATGAGTATAGTGAGATTTAATTGGGCATTACGACAAAGTACATAGACCGTCATCCAACCGCATCTATGCCTAAAAAGTCCACCTTCAGGTTATCATCCGACCCCCATCCAGTATTAAGTTGATAACAACAGACAATTGCAGTAAGTCGTGCGCGTACTGTTACTAGTGACTACATCCTTGAACCTAGCTCTAATGTTTTATCCCTAGTGGCAACAAGACATCCATAACCTTAGAGGTTCTTGTCACCCCTCCGCATTCACGGAGACATGAACCCACTATCGAGCATAAATACTCCTCTTGGAGTTACTAGCATCAACTTGGCCAGAGCATCTACTAATAACGGAGAGCATGCAAGATCATAAACAACACATAGATATAACTTTGATAATCAACATAACAAGTATTCTCTATTCATCGGATCCCAACAAATGCAACATATAGAATTACAGATAGATGATCTTGATCATGTTAGGCAGCTCACAAGATCCGACAATGATAGCACAATGGGGAGAAGACAACCATCTAGCTACTGCTATGGACCCATAGTCCAGGGGTAGACTACTCACACATCACACCGGAGGCGACCATGGCGGCGTAGAGTCCTCCGGGAGATGATTCCCCTCTCCGGCAGGGTGCCGGAGGCGATCTCCTGGATCCCCCGAGATGGGATCGGCGGCGGCGGTGTCTCTGGAAGGTTTTCCGTATCGTGGCTCTCGGTACTGGGGGTTTCGTCACGGAGACTTTTTATAGGCTGAAGGGCAGGTCAAGAGGCGGCACGGGGGCCCCACACCACAGGGCCGCGCGGCCAAGGGGGGGGCCGCGCCGCCCTATGGTGTGGCCCCTCCGTGGCCCCTCTTCGTCTCTCCTTCGGACTTCTGGAAGCTTCGTGAGAAAATAGGCCCCTGGGCTTTGATTTCGTCCAATTCCGAGAATATTTCCTTACTAGGATTTCTGAAACCAAAAACAGCAGAAAACAGCAACTGGCACTTCGGCATCTTGTTAATAGGTTAGTTCCAGAAAATGCACGAATATGACATAAAGTGTGCATAAAACATGTAGATAACATCAATAATGTGGCATGGAACATAAGAAATTATCGATACGTCGGAGACGTATCAGTCACCTTATAAAATGGTTTATGGGAAAGCTTGTCATTTACCTTTAGAACTAGAGCACAAAGCTTATTGGGCTGTAAGAGAACTAAATAAAGATCCTAAACTTGCCGGTAAGAAGAGATTGCTACAATTGAGTTCTCTAGATGAATGGAGAAGTGAAGCGTATGAAAATGCTAAACTCTTTAAAGAGAAAGTTAAGAAATGGCATAATAGGAGAATTATCAAAAGAGAATTTAATGTAGGAGATAAAGTCCTATTGTATCGGTCTCGTCTCAGATTTTTTGCAGGGAAATTACTCTCAAAATGGGAAGGACCATATGTCATTGTGGAGGTGTATCGTCCAGGGGCAATTAAAATTAGTTCTCTGCAAGGTGATGCCACACAAGTAGTGAATGGACAAAGACTCAAGCACTATATCTCTGGAGATTCTTATAATGAAGATGTTGATGTTATTCAAGTGGTAACTCCAGAAGCTTTCATCAAAGGTCAAATTGACAGTTCTGCAGAGTTCGACTTTGAATAGGTAATAGTACTGGTAATAAAAAGTCCGCGTTTAACTTTTCGAACTATGTTTTTGCTATTTTCGGAAAATATGAAAAATTACGAGATCGAAACGGAGTGGAGGAGACGCACGAGGGCGTGCCCCCATAGGCCGGCGCGGCCCCAGCCTGGCCGCGCCGCCCTATGGGACGGCGCCTCGTTGTCCCTCTCCGACTCTGGTTCGACCTGGTACTTTCCTTTTGTCGTGAAAATTTCTGCTATATAATCCCCCAGACCCCTGGAGGTCCGTATATCATTTTCTCGTCGTGTTTTGTTTCGAGCTGTTTTCTGCCAGAATCTGCTTCGGATCTAGAGCCAGCATGTCTTCGTCGGGAACTCCGATGGACAGCTTCTTTGAGGACATCGTCAACCCGTACATGAACGAGCTGAAGATGCACCCCAAGGAGTTGTTGCTCGTAGATGGAGAGTTGCATATTAAAGATGTCCAGGGTCCTAAAGGAGAAGGAAGCTTGGAAGACAGGGTGGAGAAACTGGAACAAGAGGTCTTCAACTACAAGAAGATGGCTGAGCGTGAAGTGGACATCTTCCACAAGATTGTGTCTGAACTTATTGGTGGACACAAGAAGGAGACTGCAAAGTTGTGGGATGATATCTTCTCGCTTCACGACACTACCAACAAACTCCAAGCTCAACTCTACGATGTTCAGAATCAAAACTGTGAGTATGAAAACAGGTTTAAACACATAAGTTATGCTGCTAGTTTCAGGATTCCGGAGACCAAGATGTCATTTGTTGATGGAGAGCCTCTTCCTTGGAAGTCTGATGAGAAGAAGAATTCATCACCAAAGGAGTAATTCATCATCGGTATTGGCATCCCCTTGGTTTGTTCCAAGCTTGGGGGATGCTGCTGGCGTGTAGTTGACGTGGGAGATAGAAATCTTTGTGGTGTAACTTTTCTTCAGGTCCCCGGCAACGGCGCCAGAAAACAGTCTTGATGCGCGTGAGACACACGTCCGTTGGGAACCCCAAGAGGAAGGTGTGATGTGCACAGCAGTAAGTTTTCCCTCAGAAAGAAACCAAGTTTTATCGAACCAGTAGGAGCCAAGAAGCACGTTGAAGGTTGTTGGTGGCGGAGTGTAGTGCGGCGCAACACCAGGGATTCCGGCGCCAACATGGAACCTGCACAACACAATCACAGCACTTTGCCCCAACGTAACAGTGAGGTTGTCAATTTCACCGGCTTGCTGTAAACAAAGGATTAGATGTATAGTGTGGATGATGATGTTTGTTTGCGAAGAACAGTAAAGAACAATTGCAGTAGATTGTATTTCAGATGTAAAGAATAGGACCGGGGTCCACAGTTCACTAGCGGTGTCTCTCCCATAAGATAAACAGATGTTGGGTGAACAAATTACAGTTGGGCAATTGACAAATAAAGAAGGCATAACAATGCACATACATATATCATGATGAGTACTATGAGATTTAATCAGGGCATTACGACAAAGTACATAGACCGCTATCCAGCATGCATCTATGCCTAAAAAGTCCACTTTCAGGTTATCATCCGAACCCCTTCCGGTATTAAGTTGCAAGCAACGGACAATTGCATTAAGTATGGTGCGTAAATGTAATCAACACAAATATCCTTAGACAAAGCATCGATGTTTTATCCCTAGTGGCAACAGCACATCCACAACCTTAGAACTTTCTGTCACTGTCCCAGATTTAATGGAGGCATGAACCCACTATCGAGCATAAATACTCCCTCTTGGAGTCTGATACGTCCAAAACGTATCTACTTTCCCGAACACTTTTGCTATTGTTTTGCCTCTAATTTGTGTATTTTGGATGCAACTAACGCGGACTAACGCTGTTTTCAGCAGAACTGTTCTGGTGTCTCGTTTTTGTGCAGAAATCCAACTTTCAGGAAAATCCTCGGAATTTATACGAAAGGTCCTATTTTACCAGAAGACTCACGGAGCCAGAAGGGCAAGTCAGGTGGAGGCCCGAGGGCCCCACACCCTAGGGCGGCGCGGCCCAGGAGGGGGCGCGCGGCCCTAGCGTCTGGCCCCCTCGGCCGGCCTCTGATGCCCTCCTTCGGACTACTTATCGGCCTCGACCTAAAAATGCAAGGGGAGAAGTCGAAGTCGCCAGAAACCCTCCAGAACGCCGCCACATCGCGAAACTCCATCTCGGGAGCCAGAAGTCTCCGTTCTGGCACTCCGCCGGGACGGGGAATTGGAGGAGATCATCGCCACCATCACCACCGACGCCTCTCCATCGACCAGCCATGTTTCCCCCATCCATGTGTGAGTAATTGCCCCGCTGTAGGCTGAAGGGGATGGTAGGGATTGGATGAGATTGGTCATGTAATAGTCATAAGATTGTTAGGGCATGGTGCCTAGTATCCGTAGATGTTACTTTTATGATATTGTTGCAACTTGTTATGCTTAATGCTTGTCACTAGGGCCCGAGTGCCATGATCTCAGATCTGAACATGTTATTACTTCATCATGATATTCATTGTTTATGGTCTTACCTGCAAGTTGTATACACATGTCGCTGTCCGGAACCAATGGCCCCGAAGTGACAGAAATCGGGACAACCGGAGGGGATGGTAGTGATGTGAGGATCACATGTGTTCACGGAGTGTTAATGCTTTGCTCCGGTACTCTATTAAAAGGAGTACCTTAATATCCAGTAGATTCCCTTGAGGCCCGGCTGCCACCGGCTGGTAGGACAAAAGATGTTGTGCAAGTTTCTCATTGCGAGCACGTACGACTATATATGGAACACATGCCTATTGATTGATTAGTACTTGGATACCATTTTATTATTATCTGCAAATGCCCCTGCTTTGATTGTTACATGAGTTTCTCTCATCCATGCAACGCCCGTTCATCCGTCCCCGTGCCTACAGTATTTTAATTCTGCTGTTTACTATAATCACTACTGCTGTCTCTGTTACTCTGCTACTGTTATTTCACTACTGCTACTGCTATAAAACTGTTACTACTGATAAACTCTTGCGAGCAAGTCTGTTTCCAGGTGCAACTGAATTGACAACTCCGTTGTTAAGGCTTTCAAGTATTCTTTGTCTCCCCTTGTGTCAAATCAATAAATTGGGTTTTACTACCCGCGAAGACTGCTGCAATCCCCTATACTTGTGGGTCATCAAGACTGTTTTCTGGCGCCGTTGCCGGGGAGCACAGCTTTATTTGGAAGTTCACTTGGATTGATATTGTTCGCTGTAAATTCTCCATCATGGGTAAACCTCGCGATCCTAAAGTCGCCATATTACCATCCACTACAAGAAAAGGTACAACTCTGAGTACCTCTGCTGCTCTTGATTCACCATCTGTGATTGATAAACTTGTTTCACCGCCACATGCTTCACATGCTGATACTTCTGCTGAATCTGAAAATTCTTATAATATTGATGATGCTTCTGCTGTGCTTGATGATAGTGGTTCATTGGGATCTTTTCTAGATGCTACAATTGCTAGGTCTAGACAAATTGAAAATACTGAAACTCCTAATGCTACTACACCTGTTAATTCACCTGAACTTGATTATTCTAGTGATGATCCTGATGAAGATTATGTGGAACTTGATGATGATTTTATTGAAAAATGCAATGCTACTACTGATGCAAGAAAAATTAAAAAGTTGCTTGCAGAACATGCTGTTAGATATAAACTGTCTCCTGATCCTAAATTTGCCACATCTCCTATAAACATTAAGGATAAAGATTATGATTTTTCTCTTGATCTATCTCATATAGCTATTGTTGAGAAAACACCCTTTTGTGGTACTGAAAAAGAAAGTGTTGTTGAACACATGATTGAGTTATCTACTCTAAGTAGCTTGTTTTCTGATGATGTTAAGAAGCGTACTTACTTTGTTGCTAAAATCTTTCCATTTTCATTAAAGGATGACGCTAAAACTTGGTATAATAGTTTGCCACCTGATTCTATTAAAAGTCCAAAAGAATTGCTTGATGTTTTCTTCCGTAAATACTTTCCTGCTAGTGCTCAACATATTGCTTTGCAGAGAATTTATAATTTTGACCAGGAAGATGGAGAGAAATTGCCTGAGGCTTGGGCGAGATTTTGCTCTCTTATTAGAGCTCGGCCTGATCATGATTTGGAAAAGCATGATTTACTTGATATATTTTATAGTGGACTAACCATTGAGTCTAGGGCATACCTGGATAGTTGTGCTGGTTGTGTTTTCAGGAAAAGAACTCCAGACGACGCTGAAGAATTATTGGCTAAAATAGGCCGGAATCATGATGATTGGACTACACCTGAACCAACCCCGACACCGATATTGAAGAAGAGGGGTATGATTAAATTAAATGATGAAGATACGAGGGAAGCCAAGAAGTCTCTTAAGGAGAAGGGTATTAAACCTGAAGATGTGAAGAATCTACCTCCCATAGAAGATATATGTGAGATAATTCCCCCTTCATCCATGATTGAGGTAAACTCCCTTCAGCGCTTTACTAGGGAAGATATTCCGTATTCAAAACCTCCTGCGCAATGCTTAGATGAGTTTGATAATTATATTGTTAAGCAAGAAAATTTTAATATGAGAGTAGAGAATCATTTAATGGCAAATTCTCGAGCTATTAGTGAATTGCATGATATTGTAGAGAGAACCTCCAATGATGTTAAGATGCTTGTTAAACATTTTCATATGGTTCAAACTCAAATTGATCAACTCACTAAAGTGCAAAATGACTTGTTGGGAAATAATTCTAAAGAAAAACATGCTTATGAAGTAACAACTAGAGGTGGTGTTTCTACCCAGGATCCTCTATATCCTGAAGGACATCCCAAAAGAGTTGAACAAGATTCTCAACGAACTAAAACTAGTGCTCCATCTAAGAAAAAGAAAAAGAAACATAAGAATGTTGTAGAATCCTCTGAACCTGTTAATGATCCTAATAGTATTTCTATTTCTGATGCTGAAACTGAAAGTGGTAATGAACATGATAAAGATAATGATAAGAATGATGCTTCTGATAAAGAAGATGTTGAAGAAGAACCTGAAAAGCATGCTAAAAATAAAAAGTACACTAAAGAAGATTTTATTGCTGAGAAACATGGTAATGAAAGAGAACCTTGGGTTCAAAAGCAAATGCCTTTTCCTGCTAAGAAACTAAAATCAAAGGAAGAAGAACACTATAATAAATTTTGTGATTGGATGAAACCTTTATTCTTGCAAATCCCTTTGACTGATGCTATTAAATTGCCTCCTTATTCAGAGTATATGAAAGATATTGTGTCTAACAAAAGGAAAATTCCTAATGAGGAAATTTCCACTATGCTTGCTAATTACTCTTTCAATGGCAAAGGTCCAAAGAAGTTGGGCGACCCAGGTATACCTACTATTCCTTGTTCTATTAAGAATAATTATGTTAAAACTGCTCTATGTGACTTGGGAGCCGGTGTTAGTGTTATGCCTTTTTCTCTTTATAAGAGACTTTACTTAGATAAGTTGATACCTACTGATATATCTTTGCAAATAGCTGATAAATCTACTGCTATTCCTGTTGGTATATGTGAGGATGTTCCTGTTCAAGTTACTAATAACTGTTTGATATTAACTGATTTTGTTGTGTTGGAAATGCCTGAAGATGATAATATGTCTATTATTCTTGGGAGACCTTTTCTTAACACCGCAGGGGCTGTTATTGATTGCAATAAAGGAAAAGTTACTTTCAATATTGATGATAAGGAGCATACTGTTTATTTTCCCAAGAGGATTGAGAAAGCATGTGGAGTTAATACTATTTCGAATGTGAGAACTATCAAAGTTGGAACCATTGATTGTCCTATATATGAGACTAAAGAAGAATATCAAACTCTTGTGATTGGATCCATATCAATACAATTCAAGGTAACATGATTGATTTGAGGTTTATTTCTTCTTATGCTATGTAAAATTTATTTGGTGGCAAGACTTGATCAACCTTGTTAACAAATACTTTTTATATGCATAGAGGAGGTAAACAACATCTCTTTCTTCCTCCATTTGCTCTAGTTGCTGTAGCACTTTTATTTTGCAAAGTTCCTTAGTTAATTAGAGATTTCAAAAAATTTCCTCACTTGATAATAATAAACTTAATACCCAGAAATGTGCATTTTTCAAAGTTTTCAAAAATTCAAAAAAATTATACCGTTGGTCCTATTTTTCGACGAGGCACCTGGGAGCACCTGGGGATGACCAGTGGGGCACCCCAGGGTGGCACCCCACAGGCCGGCGCGGCCTGCAAGGGGGGCGCGCCACCCTGGCGTGTGGGTCCCCCTTTGCCCCACTTCAGCATCTCTTCCTCCCACTTTCTTCTCTCTCCCGAAAAAACTCGCACCAGGTTCCTCTCACTCGCGTTTTTGCTCAAGAGCTCCAGATTTCTCGATCTCTTTGCTCAGCCCAGATTTCTGTCTGAAATTTGGCACATTTGCTCTTCGGTATGTGACTCCTCTGACTATCCAAGTAGAATTTTGTTTGGTGGAGTATATCTTGAATATTTTGCTGCTGTAGGTAACATGTTAGTGAGCTTGCATGCTTGTTCTAAGTGGTAGAAACTTGTTTTGATGCATGATTAGTACTCTAGCAAGTTCCTATGATAGTTTCCCTCAATTATATGTCACCAAATCAAATTTTATATTATTTGTTGAAAAATTTCAGAAAATGGAAGGGAGTAGGCACCAACTCAACCAACAAGAATTGGAGGTACAACAGGTTATGAGAGTTCACCGCGAAGAAGGAGTATACCCCGCTTACTACCCGTGCGTGGATTTTATGAGAAGTGCAGGGATCTTGCAAGATGTTCAAAGTCTAATCTCTCGTGCAGGGTTGGATGATTTCGTTGATGGTGAACCATGCCAATATGCAAAACTGACTATGTCTGTAGTGCAGGATTTTAAATTCAATTGGTCGCGATCTAACCCCATGGTTCAGTACAAAATTTATAATAAAACTGTCAACTTGCCATTCAATGATTTTTGTGCAGCAATTAGAGTGCCGCAATGGGGATCATGCGAGAAGATAAGGGGATCGCCGCAAGAGTTCTTGGACCTCTTCAAGATGATTTTGTAGGATAACGTTGCATAGAAAACAAAAATTTTCCTACCGCGAACACGCAATCCAAGCCAAGATGCAATCTAGAAGACGGTAGCAACGAGGGGGTATCGAGTCTCACCCTTGAAGAGATTCCAAAGCCTACAAGAGGAGGCTCTTGTTGCTGCGGTAGACGTTCACTTGCCGCTTGCAAAAGCGCGTAGAAGATCTTGATCACGATCGGTTCCGGCGCCACGAACGGGCAGCACCTCCGTACTCGGTCACACGTTCGGTTGTTGATGAAGACGACGTCCACCTCCCCGTTCCAGCGGGCAGCGGAAGTAGTAGCTCCTCTTGAATCCGACAACACGACGACGTGGTGTCGGTGGCGGTGGAGAACTCCGGCGGAGCTTCGCTAAAGCTACGCGGGAGATATGGAGGAGAGGGGGGCGGCTAGGGTTTGGGAGGGGGTGGCCGGCCTCAAGGGGGTGCGGCCAACTTGTGGCTTTGTGGTGGCCGGCCCCCTCCCCTATGCCCCACAATATATCGCCGGATCCCCAACGGTGGGTGTCCAAGACTTCGAATAAGACCCGACCCAAAACCTTCCATATGAGGGGAAACCTAGCCAAGCTAGGACTCCCACTAGAGGTGGGTGTTGCACCTCCCATATGGGGGTTGGCGTGGGCCCTAAGGGGGAGTCCACTTGGGACTCCTCCCCCACTAGGGTTGGCCGGCCATGGAGGTGGAGTCCCATGTGGACTCCACCTTCCTTGTTGGTTTCTTCCGGACTTTTCTAGAACCTTCTAGAACCTTCCATAGAACCTTCCGCGACATTTTAATTCACATAAAATGACATCCTATATATGAATCTTATTCTCCGGACCATTCCGGAACTCCTCGTGATGTCCGGGATCTCATCCGGGACTCCGAACAAATATTCGAACTCCATTCCATATTCAAGTTCTACCATTTCAACATCCAACTTTAAGTGTGTCACCCTACGGTTCGTGAACTATGCGGACATGGTTGAGTACTCACTCCGACCAATAACCAATAGCGGGATCTAGAGATCCATAATGGCTCCCACGTATTCAACGATGACTTTAGTGATCGAATGAACCATTCACATACAATACCAATTCCCTTTGTCTCGCGATATTTTACTTGTCCGAGGTTTGATCTTCGGTATCACTCTATACCTTGTTCAACCTCGTCTCCTGACAAGTACTCTTTACTCGTACCGTGGTATGTGGTCTCTTATGAACTCATTCATATGCTTGCAAGACATTAGACGACATTCCACCGAGAGGGCCCAGAGTATATCTATCCATCATCGGGATGGACAAATCCCACTGTTGATCCATATGCCTCAACTCATACTTTCCGGATACTTAATCCCACCTTTATAGCCACCCATTACGCAGTGGTGTTTGGTGTAATCAAAGTACCTTTCCGGTATAAGTGATTTACATGATCTTATGGTCATAAGGACTAGGTAACTATGTATCGAAAGCTTATAGCAAATAACTTAATGACGAGATCTTATGCTACGCTTAATTGGGTGTGTCCATTACATCATTCATATAATGATATAACCTTGTTATTAATAACATCCAATGTTCATGATTATGAAACTAATCATCCATTAATCAACAAGCTAGTTTAAGAGGCATACTAGGGACTTCTTGTTTGTCTACATATCACACATGTACTAATGTTTCGGTTAATACAATTATAGCATGATATATAAACATTTATCATAAACATAAAGATATAAATAATAACAACTTTATTATTGCCTCTAGGGCATATCTCCTTCAGTCTCCCACTTGCACTAGAGTCAATAATCTAGATTACATTGTAATATACCTAATCACCCATGGCATTCTGGTGTTGGTCATGCTTTTCCCTAGGGAGAGCTTTAGTCAACGGATCTGCTACATTCAGATCAGTGTGTACTTTGCAAATCTTTACTTCTCCATCTTCGATGTACTCGCGAATCAAGTGGTAATGCAGCTTGATATGCTTCAGCCTCTTGTGTGACCTTGGTTCTTGTGCATTGGCGATGGCACCCATGTTATCACAGTATATGATTAATGGGTCCAATGCACTAGGAACCACACCAAGCTCTACAATGAACCTCTTCATCCATACCGCTTCTGATGAAGCCTCTGAAGCCGCTATGTACTCTGATTCTGTTGAAGACTTCGCCACCGTGCACTGCTTCGAGCTTGCCCAGCTTACTGCAGCACCATTCAATATAAACACGTACCTGCAGTCGTGACTTAGAGTCATCAGGATCAGTGTTCCAACTTGCATCGGTGTAACCGTTTACAACGAGCTCTTGGTCACCTCCATAACAAAGAAACATATCCTTAGTTCTTTTCAAGTACTTCAGGATATTCTTGACCGCTGTCCAGTGTTCCATTCCTGGATCACTTTGATATCTGCTAGTCAAACTAACAGCATGTGCTATATCCGGTCTAGTACATAGCATGGCATACATGATAGATCCTACTGCCGAGGCATAGGGGATATTACTCATCCTTTCTCTTTCTTCTGCCGTAGTCGGTCCTTGAGTCTTACTCAATACCTTGCCTGGTAACATAGGTAAGAACCCTTTCTTACTTTCGTCCATTCTAAACTTCTTTAGAATCTTGTCCAGATATGTACTCTGTGATAGCCTTATTAGGCGTCTTGATCTATCTCTATAAATCTTGATGCCTAATATATACGATGCTTCACCAAGGTCTTTCATTGAAAAACTATTATTCAAATAACCTTTAATACTGCTTAATAGTTCTATATCATTTCCGATCAATAATATGTCATCTACATATAATATCAGGAATGCTACAGAGCTCCCACTCACTTTCTTGTAAATACAGGCCTCTCCATGACACTGTATAAACCCGAAGTCTTTGATCACCTTATCAAAACGTCGGTTCCAACTTCTCGATGCTTGCTTCAGTCCATAGATTGAACGCTGAAGTTTGCATACTTTGTCAGCATTTTTAGGATCGACAAAACCTTTGGGTTGTACCATATACAACTCTTCCTCAATGTCTCCATTAAGGAACGCCGTTTTGACATCCATCTGCCAAATCTCATAATCGAAAAATGCAGCTATTGCTAACAAAATCCTCACAGATTTTAGCTTCGCTACAGGTGAGAAAGTCTCATCGTAGTCAACTCCTTGAATTTGTCGGAAACCCTTTGCGACAAGTCGAGCTTTATAGACAGTAATATTACCATCAGCATCTGTTTTTCTTTTGAAGATCCATTTATTCTCGACAGCCTTTCGGCTATCAGGTAAGTCTACCAGAGTCCATACTTTGTTATCATACATGGATCCCATTTCGGATTTCATGGCTTCTTGCCATTTGTTGGAATCTGGGCTAATCATCGCTTCTTCATACGTCAGCGTAGGTCCTCATCATTGTTATCCACAATCATGACATTTAGACAAGGATCATACCAATCAGGAGTGGTACGCTCCCTTGTCGATCTGCGAGGTTCAGTAGTTTCCTCGTTCGAAGTTTCATGATCATTATCATTAGCTTCCTCTGTTGCCGGTGTAGGCGGTACATGTACAATTTCCGGTACTGCGCTACTCTGATTAACGAGTATAGATTCATCAATCTCATCGAGTTCTACTTTTCTTCCAGTCACTTCTTTAGTGAGAAATTCTTTCTCAAGAAAGGTTCCGTTCTTAGCAACAAAGATTTTGCCTTCGGATTTGTGATAGAAAGTATACCCTATAGTTTCCTTAGGGTATCCTATGAAGACGCATTTCTCCGCTTTGGGTTCTAGCTTGTCCGGTTGTAACTTCTTTACATAGGCTTCAGAACCCCAAACTTTCAGAACGATGACTTAGGTTTCTTATTAAACCATAATTCATACGGTGTCGTTTCTACGGATTTTGATGGTGCTCTATTTAAAGTGAATGCGGCTGTCTCTAATGCATAACTCCAAAATGATAACGGCAAATCAGTAAGAGACATCATAGAACGAACCATATCTAAGAGAGTTCGATTACGACGTTCGGACACACCGTTACGTTGAGGTGTTCCCGGCGGTGTCAATTGTGAAAGTATTCCGCATTTCTTTAAATGCATGCCAAACTCATAACTTAGATATTCACCTCAACGATCAGATCGTAGAAATTTAATCTTCTTGTTACGTTGATTTTCTACTTCACTTTGGAATTCCTTAAACTTCTCGAAAGTTTCGGATTTATGTTTCATGAAATAGATATACCCATATCTACTCAGATCATCTGTGAAGGTTAGAACATAACGATAACCACCGCGCGATGCTACGCTCATTGGTCCACACACATCGGTATGTATGATTTCCAATAAGTCAGTAGCTCGCTCCATCATACCAGAAAATGGAGTCTTAGTCATTTTTCCCATTAGACATGCTTCGCATCTATCAAGTGACTCAAAGTCAAGTGACTCAAGTAATCCATCAGTATGGAGTTTCTTCATGCGTTTCACTCCAATATGACCAAGACGACAGTGCCACATATAAGTAGAATTATCATTCAATTTAATTCGTTTAGCATTAACGTTATGTATATGCGTATCACTACTATCGAGATCTAACAGAAATAAGCCATTCTTTTGTGGTGCTCGACCATAAAAGATATTATTCATAAAAATAGAACAACCATTATTCTCAGACTTGAATGAATAACCGTCTTGCATTAAACAAGATCCAGATATAATGTTCATGCTCAACGCAGGTACATAATAACAATTATTTAGGCTTAAAACTAATCCCGAAGGTAGATGTAGAGGAAGTGTGCCGACTGTGATCACATTGACCTTGGATCCGTTTCCAACGCGCATCGTCACTTCATCTTTCAAATAGCTTGTCGTTTATTCTTTAGTTCTGTTTCGAGTTACAAATATGAGCAACCGAACCGTATCAAATACCAGTACTAGAACGAGAACCAGTGAAATGAACATCTATAACATGTATATCAGATATACCTTCTTTCTTCTTCTTGACAAGGCCGCTCTTCAGATCAGCCAGATACTTGGAGCAATTACGCTTCCAGTGTCCCTTCTCCTTGCAGTAATAGCACTCAGCATCAGGCTTAGGGCCGTTCTTAGGTTTCATAGGAGGCGTGGCAGCTTTCTTGCCACCCTTCTTGAATTTTCCCTTAGACTTGCCCTGTTTCTTGAAACTGGTGGTTTTGTTGACCATCAACACTTGGTGCTCTTTCTTGATCTCAATCTCAGCAGCTTTTAGCATGCCAAAGAGTTCAGGTAACTCCTTGTTCATGTTCTGCATATTGTAGTTCATCACAAAGTTCTTGTAACTTGGTGGCAGTGATTGAAGGACACGATTAATCCCCAGTCTGTTAGGAATCACTATTCCCAAGTCACTGAGTTTCTTCGCATGCCCGGTCATGGCGAGCATGTGCTCACTAACGGAGCTGCCTTCTTCCATCATACAGCTGAAGAAATGTTTCGATGCTTCATAGCATTCCACGGCCGCATGTGTCTCGAATATAGCTTTCAGCTCATTCATCAACTCATGAGGATCGTGGTGCTCAAAACGTTTTTGAAGATCGGATTCCAGACTGCACAGGATGGCACACTGAACTTGAGAGTACTAAGTTTTCCGAGTCGCGTAAACAGCTTTTACTTCATCGGTTTCAGTTTCTGCAGGAGGGTCACCTAGCGGTGCATCAAGCACATATTGCAGATTTCCGCCAGAGAGGAAGATCCTCACATGACGGAACCAGTCGGTGAAGTTGCTACCGTTGCTCTTAAGTTTTTCTTTCTCTAGGAACTGGTTAAAGTTGATTGGGGACGCCATCTCTACAACATATATTTGCAAAAGTTTAGACTAAGTTTATGACAAATTGAGTTCAAATTTTAATTCAACATAATTAAAAACTAGGTGAACTCCCACTCAAAACAATATCCCTCGCATTGTCTTAGTGATCACACGAACCAAATCCACCACACCTAAACCCGATCATCACGAGATAAGGTGTGATTTCAATGGCGAACACTCAAAGTGTTCATCATATCAACCATATGATTCATGCTCTACCTTTCGGTATCACGTGTTCCGAGACCATGTATGTACATGCTAGGCTCGTCAAGGCCACCTTAGTATCCGCATGTGCAAAACTGTCTTGCACCCGTTGTATGTACTTATTGAATCTATCACACCCGATCATCACGAGATGCTTCGAAACGACAAGACTTGGTAACGGTGCTACTAAGGATGAACACTTTATTATCTTGAGATTTAGTGAGGGATCATCTTATAATGCTACCGTCGCGATCTAAGCAAAATAAGATGCATAAAAGGATTAACATCACATGCAGTTCATATGTGATATGATATGGCCCTTTTGTCTTTGCGCCTTTGAACTTCATCTCCAAAGCACGGACATGATCTCCATCATCTTCGGGCATGATCTCCATCATCGTCGGCGTAGCGTCAAGGTCAATGGCGCCGTCTCCATGATTGTCCTCCATGTAGCAACTATAACAACTACTTTGAAATACTACTCAACATGAAATTTAAAGACAACCATAAGGCTCCTGCCGGTTGCCATAATACAATAATGATCATCTCATACATATTCATCATCACATTATGGCCATATCACATCACCAAACCCTGCAAAAACAAGTTAGACGTCTCTAATTTGGTTTGCATATTTTACGTGGTTTAGGGTTTTCGAGAGAGATCTAATCTACCTACGAACATGAACCACAACGTTGATACTAATATTTTCAATAGAAGAGTAAATTGAATCTTCACTATAGTAGGAGAGACAGACACCCGCAAAGCCTCTTATGCAATACAAGTTGCATGTCGAACGAGGAACAAGTCTCATGAACGCGGTCATGTAAAGTTAGTCCGAGCCGCTTCATCCCACTATGCCACAAAGATGCAAAGTACTCAAACTAAAGATAACAAGAGCATCAACGCCCACAAACCATTGTGTTCTACTCGTGCAACCATCTATGCATAGACACGGCTCTGATACCACTATAGATAACGTTGCATAGAAAACAAAAAATTTCCTACCGCGAACACGCAATCCAAGCCAAGA
Source organism: Lolium perenne (assembly GCF_019359855.2). Taxonomy (NCBI): domain Eukaryota; kingdom Viridiplantae; phylum Streptophyta; class Magnoliopsida; order Poales; family Poaceae; genus Lolium; species Lolium perenne. The sequence goes on along the minus strand of NC_067248.2, from coordinate 215,341,356 downwards.
TGCAATCTAGAAGACGGTAGCAACGAGGGGGTATCGAGTCTCACCCTTGAAGAGATTCCAAAGCCTACAAGAGGAGGCTCTTGTTGCTGCGGTAGACGTTCACTTGCCGCTTGCAAAAGCGCGTAGAAGATCTTGATCACGATCGGTTCCGGCGCCACGAACGGGCAGCACCTCCGTACTCGGTCACACGTTCGGTTGTTGATGAAGACGACGTCCACCTCCACGTTCCAGCGGGCAGCGGAAGTAGTAGCTCCTCTTGAATCCGACAGCACGACGGCGTGGTGTCGGTGGTGGTGGAGAACTCCGGCGGAGCTTCGCTAAAGCTACGCGGGAGATATGGAGGAGAGGGGGGCGGCTAGGGTTTGGGAGGGGGTGGCCGGCCTCAAGGGGGTGCGGCCAACTTGTGGCTTTGTGGTGGCCGGCCCCCTCCCCTATGCCCCTCATTATATAGGTGGATCCCCAAGTGTTGGTGTCCAAGTCTTCGAATAAGACCCGAACCAAAAACCTTCCATATGAGGGGGAAACCTAGCCAAGCTAGGACTCCCACTAGAGGTGGGAGTTCCACCTCCCATATGGGGGGGTTGGCCGGCCCCCTAAGGGGGAGTCCACTTGGGACTCCTCCCCCACTAGGGTTGGCCGGCCATGGAGGTGGAGTCCCATGTGGACTCCACCTTCCTTGGTGGTTTCTTCCGGACTTTTCTAGAACCTTCCATAGAACCTTCCGCGACATTTTAATTCACATAAAATGACATCCTATATATGAATCTTATTCTCTGGACCATTCCGGAACTCCTCGTGATGTCCGGGATCTCATCCGGGACTCCGAACAAATATTCAAACTCCATTCCATATTCAAGTTCTACCATTTCAACATCCAACTTTAAGTGTGTCACCCTATGGTTCGTGAACTATGCGGACATGGTTGAGTACTCACTCCGACCAATAACCAATAGCGGGATCTGGAGATCCATAATGACTCCCACATATTCAACGATGACTTTAGTGATCGAATGAACCATTCACATACAATACCAATTCCCTTTGTCTCGCGATATTTTACTTGTCCGAGGTTTGATCTTCGGTATCACTCTATACCTTGTTCAACCTCGTCTCCTGACAAGTACTCTTTACTCATACCGTGGTATGTGGTCTCTTATGAACTCATCCATATGCTTGCAAGACATTAGACGACATTCCACCGAGAGGGCCCAGAGTATATCTATCCGTCATCGGGATGGACAAATCCCACTGTTGATCCATATGCCTCAACTCATACTTTCCGGATACTTAATCCCACCTTTATAGCCACCCATTTACGCAGTGGTGTTTGGTGTAATCAAAGTACCTTTCCGGTATAAGTGATTTACATGATCTTATGGTCATAAGGACTAGGTAACTATGTATCGAAAGCTTATAGCAAATAACTTAATGACGAGATCTTATGCTACGCTTAATTGGGTGTGTCCATTACATCATTCATATAATGATATAACCTTGTTATTAATAACATCCAATGTTCATGATTATGGAACTAATCATCCATTAATCAACAAGCTAGTTTAAGAGGCATACTAGGGACTTCTTGTTTGTCTACATATCACACATGTACTAATGTTTCGGTTAATACAATTATAGCATGATATATAAACATTTATCATAAACATAAAGATATAAATAATAACAACTTTATTATTGCCTCTAGGGCATATCTCCTTCAGATTTGTCATGGAAGAAGCTTCTCAGAGGATGGTGGTAAAATCAGTAGCATTCAACTCCCAGCTATTCGCTACTTTGCTTATTTCATCACCAAGTGCGTTCTAGCAAGAAAGAATGGAAGTAAAATATCTATCCAGGATTTAGCCTTTCTAGCTGCTGCATTACAAGGTGATAAGACTTATAACTTGGGTGCTTTGATAGCCAACAGACTTGCTACTAACCGTGAGAAGGGAGGAATTTGTGGAGGTCTCATCGCCTCTCATTTATTAGCTATGCATGGTGCAGAACCTCACCATCTTGATATTCAACTTCCCATAGAAAAACTTGACATAGTATCCATGATTAAACATGAATTTGTTTCTGATTCGTCTAACTTGAGCAACCTGTTTTACAGAATAATATTTTACAAGAAATCTTCGAGAATAACTAAGAAAACTGAAAAATTAGTAGGATTGCCTGCACCTGCTCTGTTTAACCTTGATTCCAGGGAGGATTGGTCAGTCACGGAAAGTGTAGTTAATGCATACATAGAGAGAGATGACCATCATGCAAGGGACAACACGGAGGACGACGAGGAACACCTCGACTCTTCATCCGATGCAGCAAGTTCTTCGCATCAACAAGTTGGGCATGAGGAGCCTCCACGCTTTTCTTCTGCATCGGGACCTTATTATGACTACTCCATGTACGATCCACCGGCATGGAACCCAGATCCTCGTTGGGGTTGATCTCCACTTAGGCCAAAAGCCTAAGCTTGGGGGGAGGTATACCGGAATCACTCATTCTTTGCATATTATGGTTGCTGGATACTTGTACATACTTGTTTAGTTTCTTTGAGTGGTTTTCTAATGAGAGGGAGATGATATTTGGGGAAGTGCTGCCTGAAAACAGATTCTGGACTGTTACTAAAAAAATTCGTGCGCACAGCCAGAACGTTATTTTGAGCTGCCAATTGTTTTGCATGTTCCCCAGGTTGTTATCTAACTTTCATTAGTTGAACACATTTCGATCTGAGCAATGGAAGATTTTTGTAAAAATCGATTTCTGTACTGCTGCCAGGTTTTGGCAGATTTCTGTCATCCTGCTTTTATGTGTTTCTTCTAGTCTTCATTCTCTTGTTTTTGTTTTGTTTCTTTCCTAAAACACAAAAAGACCAAAAATATTTCTGTTGTTTCTCTTTACCATTTGTTATTTTGGCTTCTTGCTTTCATTTTGCTTTAATTGCTATTGCTAGTTTGCTATAAGAAAACCCAAAAAGATTTTGCTTTGTTTGCTTGTTTCCTTTTGTTCTTGTGTCCAAATTCGAAAACACCAAAAATATTTGCTGTTCTTCTTTGGTTTTGTAAAGTTCTTTATGATTTCTATGGTCTTCGGTGGCTGGAGCGTGGTTTTTATTTCATATTATCCAAGCTACACAAGTGAAAGGCAATAATGACGATATTCGACAATCTGATTGTGGTGAGAGGCTGGTATGAACTCTATTTGTTTTCATTTTTGTACATATACTCATCCATGTGAGCATGCTTAGTTGGTTCATGTGAGGTATATGTCATTTAAGGAAGTCTAGTAGTTCATGATCTCTCATGTTTAGCTCCAATTTATTAATATGAGTAACATGTCATGGATGTTTGCTTGCATTGTTTTATTCATAGATAGGTATGATATTGTGGTATCCTCCTCTGAATAATTCGGTTGAATTAACTTGGCACATGCTCACGCATGCATATGACTGAACAAAAGTCAATTAAGCCTCAATGATTTACATTGCCTCAGAGTTCTTGTATCACTTTTATGCCTCAGTTAATCTATTTTGCCGCAAGCATGATTATGACAGCATCGCTTCTCTTGATTTGTCGCTCCCTAGTCTACTGCTAGCCTTCACTTGTACTGAGCGGGAACGCTGCTCGTGCTTCCAAACCCCTGAAAACCAAGTTGTTCCAAAGTGTCCACCATAAATACCTATGCATGGCATTTCAAACCATTCCAAGTAAATTCTCATGCGCTACCTTTAAAACCTTCAAAATGCTTCTCAAGTTGTGTTAATGTTTCATAGCTCATGAGGAAGTATGTGGTGTTTAACCTTCAACCTTGTCATTTACTCTTGACGGACTTTCATTATGGACTAGTGGCACATCCGCTTATCCAATAATTTTGCAAAAAGAGCTGGCAATGGGGTTCCCAGCCCCGATTAATCAAACTTCATTAATAATTCTCTTCACATGTTTTGCTCTGATCCATCAGTAAGCAACTTAATTTTGCAAATAGACACTCCTCCATGGTATGTGATTGATGGAAGGCACCCGAGGATTTGGTTAGCCATGGCTTGTGTAAGCAAAGGTTGGGGGGAGTGTCACCCATAATAAAACTAAAATACGTGTGTAAACAAAAGAGAAGAGGGATGATCTACCTTGCTGGTAGAGATAACGTCCTTCATGGGAGCCGCTCTTGGAAGTCCGGTTGGCGAGGTAGTTGGTGTACCCATTACCATTCGTTGACAACAACAAACACCTCTCAAAACAATTTTACTCCTGTTTAAAAAAAATGAAAAGCTCTAGCGCATGTTAATCCCTGCTTCCCTCTGTGAAGGGTCAATCTTTTACTTTTATGTTGTGTCTCCATCCTTTCTTTGAGCACTTTCTTGAGAGCACAACTGTCATTCTTAGTATAATATGCTTGTCTCAAAATATGATTGATTGTGGTATAACTTTGATGCTTTTATCTTTGACAATCACTATTTCTAGTCTTTCTATGAACTTCGTGAGGTGCTCGAGCATTTATGTTTTGCTGATCAAATATGGGCAAGCGAGATACCACTCTATCATACTCTTTTATGAACATTGCAATCCTGCTTATATACATGATTCATGATGCTTATTATTAATTGTTGGTACCTTTCCATGATTGACATAGCTATTAGATGATCTTATTTGCATGTATCTTATTATGAACTGCCTAAGTGTTAGCCATAGCATGAGAATATTTACATCATATGAACAAATGTGTTCGTGAAAGTTCTTTTATCGCTCAGTTGTTAACTGAATTGCTTGAGGACAAGCAATAAGCTAAGCTTGGGGGGAGTTGATACGTCCAAAACGTATCTACTTTCCCGAACACGTTTGCTATTGTTTTGCCTCTAATTTGTGTATTTTGGATGCAACTAACGCGGACTAACGCTGTTTTCAGCAGAACTGTTCTGGTGTCTCGTTTTTGTGCAGAAATCCAACTTTCAGGAAAATCCTCGGAATTTATACGAAAGGTCCTATTTTTCCAGAAGACTCACGGAGCCAGAAGGGCAAGTCAGGTGGAGGCCCGAGGGCCCCACACCCTAGGGCGGCGCGGCCCAGGAGGGGGCGCGCGGCCCTAGCGTGTGGCCCCCTTGGCCGGCCTTTGACGCCCTCCTTCGGACTACTTATCGGCCTCGACCTAAAAACGCAAGGGGAGAAGTCGAAGTCGGCAGAAACCCTCCAGAACGCCGCCACATCGCGAAACTCCGTCTCGGGAGCCAGAAGTCTCCGTTCTGGCACTCCGCCGGGACGGGGAATGGGAGGAGATCATCGCCACCATCACCACCGATGCCTCTCCATCGACCAGCCATGTTTCCCCCATCCATGTGTGAGTAATTCCCCCGCTGTAGGCTGAAGGGGATGGTAGGGATTGGATGAGATTGGTCATGTAATAGTCATAAGATTGTTAGGGCATGGTGCCTAGTATCCGTAGATGTTACTTTTATGATATTGTTGCAACTTTTTATGCTTAATGCTTGTCACTAGGGCCCGAGTGCCATGATCTCAGATCTGAACATGTTATTACTTCATCATGATATTCATTGTTTATGGTCTTACATGCAAGTTGTATACACATGTCGCTGTCCGGAACCAATGGCCCCGAAGTGACAGAAATCGGGACAACCGGAGGGGATGGTAGTGATGTGAGGATCACATGTGTTCACGGAGTGTTAATGCTTTGCTCCGGTACTCTATTAAAAGGAGTACCTTAATATCCAGTAGATTCCCTTGAGGCCCGGCTGCCACCGGCTGGTAGGACAAAAGATGTTGTGCAAGTTTCTCATTGCGAGCACGTACGACTATATATGGAACACATGCCTATTGATTGATTAGTACTTGGATACCGTTTTATTATTATCTGCAAATGCCCCTGCTTTGATTGTTACATGAGTTTCTCTCATCCATGCAACGCCCGTTCATCCGTCCCCGTGCCTACAGTATTTTAATTCTGCTGTTTACTATAATCACTACTGCTGTCTCTGTTACTCTGCTGCTGTTATTTCACTACTGCTACTGCTATAAAATTGTTACTACTGATAAACTCTTGCGAGCAAGTCTGTTTCCAGGTGCAACTGAATTGACAACTCCGTTGTTAAGGCTTTCAAGTATTCTTTGTCTCCCCTTGTGTCGAATCAATAAATTGGGTTTTACTACCCGCGAAGACTGCTGCGATCCCCTATACTTGTGGGTCATCAGAGTCACAAGTATCAACTTGGCAAGAGCCTCTACTAGCAACGGAGAGCATGCAAGAACATAAATAACATATATGATAGATTGATAATCAACTTGACATAGTATTCAATATTCATCGGATCCCAACAAACACAACATGTAGCATTACAAATAGATGATCTTGATCATGATAGGCAGCTCACAAGATCTAACATGATAGCACAACGAGGAGAAGACAACCATCTAGCTACTGCTATGGACCCATAGTCCAGGGGTGGACTACTCACACATCGATCCGGAGGCGATCATGGCGATGAAGAGACCTCCGGGAGATGATTCCCCTCTCCGGCAGGGTGCCGGAGGCGATCTCCTGAATCCCCCGAGATGGGATTGGCGGCGGCGGCGTCTCAGTAAGGTTTTCCGTATCGTGGCTCTCGGTACTGGGGGTTTCGCGACGAAGACTATATGTAGGCGGAAGGGCAGGTCAGGGGGCGTCACGAGGGACCCACACAATAGGGCCGCGCGGCCAGGGCCCAGGCCGCGCCACCCTGGCATGTCGTCGCCCCGTGGCCCCACTTCGTTTCCTCTTCGGACTTCTGGAAGCTTCGTGGAAAAATAGGCCCCTGGGCGTTGATTTCGTCCAATTCCGAGAATATTTCCTTACTAGGATTTCTGAAACCAAAAACAGCAGAAAACAACAACTGGCTCTTCGGCATCTCGTCAATAGGTTAGTGCCAGAAAATGCATAATAATGACATATAATGTGTATAAAACATGTGAGTATCATCATAAAAGTAGCATGGAACATAAGAAATTATAGATACGTTTGGGACGTATCAAGCATCCCCAAGGTTAGTTCCTACTCGCCCTCGAGTAGGTAAACGATAACTAAGATAATTTCTGAAGTGACATGCTATCATAATCTTGATCATACTATTGTAAGCATATGAGATGAATGCAGCGATTCGAAGCAATGATGAAGATAATGAGTAAACAAATGAATCATATAGCAAAGACTTTTCATGAATAATACTTTCAAGACAAGCATCAATAAGACTTGCATAAGAGTTACTCATAAAGCAATAAATTCAAAGTAAAGGCATTGAAGCAACACAAAGGAATATATAAGTTTCAGCGGTTGCTTTCAACTTCAACATGTATATCTCATGGATAATTGTCAACATAAAGTAATATAACAAGTGCAATAGGTAAACATGTAAGAATCAATGCACATAGTTGATACAAGTGTTTGCTTCTGAGATAGAAAGAATAGGTAAACTGACTCAACAATAAAGTAGAAGATAGGCCCTTCGCAGAGGGAAGCATGGATTACTATATTTGTGCTAGAGCTTTTCATTTTGAAAACATAGAAACAATTTTGTCAACGGTAGTAATAAATCATATGTGTTATGTATAAGATATCCTATAAGTTGCAAGCCTCATGCATAGTATACTAATAGTGCTCGCACCTTGTCCTAATTAGCTTGGATTAACACAGATTATCATTGCATAGCATATGTTTCAACCAAGTGTCACAAAGGGGTACCTCTATGCCGCCTGTACAAAGGTCTAAGGAGAAAGCTCGCATTGGATTTCTCGCTTTTGATTATTCTCAACTTAGACATCCATACCGGGACAACATAGACAACAGATAATGGACTCCTCTTTAATGCATAAGCATTCAACAACAGTTAATATTCTCATAAGAGATTGAGGATTTGTGTCCAAACTGAAACTTCCACCATGAATCCTGGCTTTAGTTCGCGGCCCAATGTTCTTCTCTAATAGTATGCATACTCAAACCATTTGATCATGAAAATCGCCCTTACTTCAGACAAGACGAACATGCATAGCAACTCACATGATATTCAACAAAGGTAAAAGTTGATGGCGTCCCCAGAAACATGGTTACCGCTCAACAAGCAACTTATTAAGAAATAAGACACATAAGTACATATTCTTCACCACAATAGTTTTTAAGGCTATTTGTCCCATGAGCTATATATTGTAAAGGCAAAGAATAGAAATTTAAAGGTAGCACTCAAGTAATGTACTTTGGAATGGCGGAGAAATACCACGTGGTAGGTAGGTATGGTGGACACAAATGGCATAGTATTTGGCTCAAGGATTTGGATGCACGAGAAGAATTCCTCTCAATACAAGGCTAGGCTAGCAAGGTTGTTCGAAGCAAACTCAAGTATAAAAGGTGCAGCAAAGCTCACATATGAACATATTGTAACTATTATAAGACTTTACATTGTCTCCTTGTTGTTCAAACACCTTAACCAGAAAATATATAGACTCTAGAGACCAATCATGCAAACCAAATTTTAACAAGCTCTATGTAGTTATTCATTAATAGGTACAAGGTACATGATGCAAGAGCTTAAACATGATCTATATGAGCACAAAAATTGCCAAGTATCACATTATTCAAGACATTATACCATTTACCACATGCGGCATTTTTCGTTTCCAACCATATAACAATGAATGAAATAGTCCAACTTTCGAAATGAACATTAAAGATAAAGCTAAGAACACATGTGTTCATACTAAACAGCGGAGCGTGTCTCTCTCCCAAACAAAGAATGCTAGGATCCGATCTTATTCAAACAAAACAAAAATAAAAACAAACAGACGCTCCAAGTAAAGCACATAAGATGTGACGGAATAAAAATATAGTTTCACTAGAGGTGACCTGATAAGTTGTCGATGAAGAAGGGATGCCTTGGGCATCCCCAAGCTTAGACGCTTGGGTCTTCTTAAAATATGCAGGGATGAACCACGGGGGCATCCCCAAGCTTAAACTCTTCACTCTTCTTGATCATATTGTATCATCCTCCTCTCTTGACCCTTGAAAACTTCCTCCACACCAAACTTAAAACAAACTCATTAGAGGGTCAGTGCATAATTCATATATTCAGAGGTGACATAATCATTCTTAACACTTCTGGACATTGCACAAAGCTACTGAAAGTTAATGGAACAAAGAAATCCATCAAACATAGCAAAACAGGCAATGCGAAATAAAAGGCAGAATCTGTCAAAACAGAACAGTCCGTAAAGACGAACTTTTTAGAGGCACCAGACTTGCTCAGATGAAAATGCCCAAATTGAATGAAAGTTGCGTACATATCTGAGGATCACGCACGTAAATTGGCAGATTTTTCTGAGTTACCTACAGAGAACCATACCCAAATTCTTGACAGCAAGAAATCTGTTTCTGCGCAGTAATCCAAATCTAGTATTGACTTTACTATCAAAGACTTTACTTGGCACAACAATGCAATAAAATAAAGATAAGGAGAGGTTGCTACAGTAGTAACAACTTCCAAGACTCAAATATAAAACAAAGTACTGTAGTAAAATCATGGGTTGTCTCCCATAAGCGCTTTTCTTTAACGCCTTTCAGCTAGGCGCAGAAAGTGTGAATCAAGTATTATCAAGAGATGAAGCATCAACAGAGGGGTTTGGAGTTTTCTCAACTATGCATTGTATCTTATCTATGTAAGTTTCAGAGGCTCCTTTTTCGTTATACTTAGGCTTGCTATTCTCATCAAACAAATTTTCGGGAACAAGCCAACCATAGTTATTTTCTAGAGCTTCATGCATTCCTAGGAGCTTACAAGGTATTGTTGTCTTAATTTCCCCACCATCATTAACATTATTAGTGTACCTTATTATATCCATGTCCATCTTTTCAAGGGTACTAGCAAAGTTGGTATAAGAGCCAAGCATCTTATATTTAATAAAGACTTTTCTAGCCTCTCTTGCTACACCACCAAATTCTTTAAGAAGGGTTTCTAAAACAAAATCTTTCTTTTCTCCTTTCTCCATATCAGAGAGTGTAAGAAACATATGCTGAATTATAGGATTGAGATTAACAAATTTAGTCTCCAACATGTGTACTAAAGAGGCAGCAGCAATTTCATAAGTAGGAGCAAGTTCTACCAAGTGTCTATCTTCAAAATCTTCAGCTATACTAACATGAGTGAAAAAATCTTCTATATTATCTCTTCCAATTATAGACCCTCGGCCTACCGGTATGTCTTTTAGAGTGTACTTAGGAGGAAACATGATGAAATAAACAAAAGGTAAATAAAGTAAATGCAAGTAACTAATTTTTTTGTGTTTTTAATATAGAGAATGCAAACAAGATAGTAAATAAAGTAAAACTAGCAACTAATTTTTTTTTGTGTTTTGTTTTAGTGCAGCAAACAAAGTAGTAAATAAAATAAAGCAAGAAAAAAACAAAGTAAAGAGATTGGAAGTGGAAGACTCCCCTTGCAGCGTGTCTTGATCTCCCCGGCAACGGCGCCAGAAAACAGTGCTGCTGGCGTGTAGTTGACGTGGGAGATAGAAATCTTTGTGGTGTAACTTTTCTTCAGGTCCCCAGCAACGGCGCCAGAAAACAGTCTTGATGCGCGTGAGACACACGTCCGTTGGGAACCCCAAGAGGAAGGTGTGATGTGCACAGCAGTAAGTTTTCCCTCAGAAAGAAACCAAGGTTTATCGAACCAAGGGAGCCAAGAAGCACGTTGAAGGTTGTTGGTGGCGGAGTGTAGTGCGGCGCAACACCAGGGATTCCGGCGCCAACGTGGAACCTGCACAACACAATCACAGTACTTTGCCCCAACGTAACAGTGAGGTTGTCAATCTCACCGGCTTGCTGTAAACAAAGGATTAGATGTATAGTGTGGATGATGATATTTGTTTGCGAAGAACAGTAAAGAACAATTGCAGTAGATTGCATTTCAGATGTAAAGAATAGGACCGGGGTCCACAATTCATTAGCGGTGTCTCTCCCATAAGATAAACAGATGTTGGGTGAACAAATTACAGTTGGGCAATTGACAAATAAAGAAGGCATAACAATGCACATACATATATCATGATGAGTACTATGAGATTTAATCAGGGCATTACGACAAAGTACATAGACCGCTATCCAGCATGCATCTATGCCTAAAAAGTCCACTTTCGTGTTATCATCCGAACCCCTTCCGGTATTAAGTTGCAAGCAACAGACAATTGCATTAAGTATGGTGCGTAATGTAATCAACACAAATATCCTTAGACAAAGCATCGATGTTTTATCCCTAGTGGCAACAGCACATCCACAACCTTAGAACTTTCCACATCGTCCCAGATTTAATGGAGGCATGAACCCACTATCGAGCATAAATACTCCCTCTTGGAGTCACAAGTATCAACTTGGCTAGAGCCTCTACTAGCAACGGAGAGCATGCAAGAACATAAATAACATATATGATAGATTGATAATCAACTTGACATAGTATTCAATATTCATCGGATCCCAACAAACACAACATGTAGCATTAGAAATAGATGATCTTGATCATGATAGGCAGCTCACAAGATCTAACATGATAGCACAACGAGGAGAAGACAACCATCTAGCTACTGCTATGGACCCATAGTCCAGGGGTGGACTACTCACACATCGATCCGGAGGCAATCATGGCGATGAAGAGACCTCCGGGAGATGATTCCCCTCTCCGGCAGGGTGCCGGAGGCGATCTCCTGAATCCCCCGAGATGGGATTGGCGGCGGCGGCGTCTCTGTAAGGTTTTCCGTATCGTGGTTCTCGGTACTGGGGGTTTCGCGACGAAGACTATATGTAGGCGGAAGGGCAGGTCAGGGGGCGCCACGAGGGACCCACACAACAGGGCCGCGCGGCCAGGGCCCAGGCCGCGCCGCCCTGGCGTGTCGTCGCCCCGTGGCCCCACTTCGTTTCCTCTTCGGACTTTTGGAAGCTTCGTGGAAAAATAGGCCCCTGGGCGTTGATTTCGTCCAATTCCGAGAATATTTCCTTACTAGGATTTCTGAAACCAAAAACAGCAAAAACAAAGAATCGGCTCTTCGGCATCTCGTCAATAGGTTAGTGCCGGAAAATGCATAATAATGACATATAATGTGTATAAAACATGTGAGTATCATCATAAAAGTAGCATGGAACATAAGAAATTATAGATACGTTTGGGACGTATCAAGGGAGTTCCGCGGTATCACATCATCACTATCTTTTACCTTTTTATTATCAAGTACTGTCATATCATGAGTAGGCCGGGAAGTTATCATATACTCCCTCCGATCCAAGGCTTAAGGCGTTAATTGTTTTGCACGATTATTAACACAGCCTTTGGCAGGAGAGAAAATAGTGGCGACCTTCCGTTATTGCCCCTGCATGCCCGCTAGGAAAGGCCTTTAATTTTGCTCTCGCTTGTTGCGGCGGCCTCCTCGATTCCCGCACACTGCTATCCTCTCTCCTCCCTCTTGTTCTTCTTTCCCGACCCTTGGCAGAACGCGAGTGAGTCGAGCAGTGCCAAGCTTAGCCGTGGCTCTTTCTTCGTGGACTGCTGCAGCACGCGGCGGCTGCGGGAGTTTGGCTGGTGCGCATATGGCGGGCCGGCGGCCGCGGAAGAGGGTCTGGTTCTGAGCGCGGCGGTCGCGGAAGAGGGACGGGTGCTGGTCGTGGTGGTTGCGGAAGATGGCCTGGTGGTGGAGTTGCCGGTGCTGGCAATGGAGTTGCTCATGAGGAGGCCGATGGGCATGGAGATGGTGCAGTTATTGTTCGCATGCAAGTTTTACTGTTCACATGCAAGTGGAGTATTCTGTGGGCAGTTTTAATTCCTGTGAAGCCGGTGGCGTGAATTGCGTGCAGGAATCGAGGAGCAAGGGGAACGGGGAAGGAGGATGAGCAGGGGTAAAAAAGGGATCGTGGCGATTTTGTCCACCCCATGCCTTAAGCCTTGAGGCAAAATCAGAAAAAAAAAATTAACGCCCTAAGCCTTGGGTCGGAGGGAGTAAGACAGTTTGCGGTATGGATGTATCTCTCTTTAGTTGGTTATCTATGTATCCCTTGGTGTGAGTTATCGTTATGGAATATTAATGAGAAGTCTTATCATTTACATATTGCACATCTTATTTTAGTTTGCAATCTCTATTATATGATTGATCTTGTTGTTAAGTATTGGTATCACTTTGGGAGCATTGAGTAAATCTATTTGGTTTTTGCAAAGTTAGCATTGGTCAATAGCAACAACACTTTGAGTTTAAGTAGAGAAGAAGAAATACATGTAGATATGTTGTTTCATTATCTTTCATTCTTGTTAGCTATGAGCTTAGTATTCTGAAGTTAAAATTGTTTGTGCTTACAAGGAAGATGCATGATTGTTTCTATCACATGTATGTTTGTTTGTTTCCCTCAACTCTTATGCTTGCTAATCAACCTTGCTAGCCAAAAACCTGTACTGAGAGGGAATGCTTCTCGTGCATCCAAACCCTTAGACCAAACCTATGCCATCAGTGTCCACCATAACTGCCTATTATGTGGTATTTTGCGCCATTCCAAGTAAATACTTCATGTGCTACCTTTAAACAATTCAAAAGTTATCATCCCTTATTTGTGTTAATGTTTTATAGCTTATGAGGAAGTATGTGGTGTTTTATCTTTCAATCTTGTTGGGCAACTTTCACTAATGGACTAGTGGCTTCATCCACTTATCCTATAATTTTGCAAAAAGAGCTGGCAACGGGGTTCCCAGCCCCAATTAATTAACTCTCATTAATAATCCTCTTCACATGTTTTGCTCTGATTCATCAGTAAGCAACTTAATTTTGCAATAGACACTCCTCCATGGTATGTGAAATGTTGGAAGGAGGCGTGTCATCCTTAAATAAACTTAAGTACATGTGTAAAAAAAAGAGAAGAGGGATGATCTACCTTGCTGGTAGAGATAACGTCCTTCATGGGAGCCGCTCTTTGGAAGTCTGTTTGGCAAGGGGGTTAGAGTGCCCACTACCATTCGTTAACAACAACAAACACCTCTCAAAACTTTACTTTTATGCTCTCTATATGATTTCAAAACTTGAAAAGCTCTAGCACATGATTTAATCCCTGCTTCCCTCTGCGAAGGGCCTTTCTTTTACTTTATGTTGAGTCAGTAAACCTATTTCCCTCCATCTTAAGCAAGCAATTGAGTTGTTGTGATCCAACCATCTATATTGTGATCTACTTAATCATGCCTTTTATTTCTTCCTTGTTCAGTACAAGTTTTATCTGAATGAATATAGCTTTGAAGATCATCGATGATTATGAGGAGATTATTATGATTGAATATGCAAGTTTGCCATCACCAATTATGATTTCCTATGCACCTTTATTTGTGATTTCCTCTTACTTGTTTCAAGTTGAATCATATGGGGAAGTTGTTCACTAGAATGTCTTGTGTGAATTAATATGATGCTTCTTGTCCGTATTTTATTTATCGACTCTTCACTCCATAAACATGTGGTCTTGTTTACAGAGTTCAGTTTCGCTTGGGGACAAGCGAAGTCTAACCTTGGGGGAGTTGATACGTCCATTTTGCATCACTATTTTATATCATAGTTTACTGTTATTCATTGATATATTTCATATTTAGAGATGATTCTTATGTTATTTCATCTATTTCACATGTTTCATGATTATTGGAGAATCGCGCACCGGAGTCAGGATTCTGCTGGAAAAGGCACCGTCAGAATGCAATATTTCGGAAGATCAGCAATTGACGGAAATTACACGGAAAATCTTATTTTTCCAGAAGACGGAGACAGCCAGAAGGAGGAGCCGAGGAGGGCCGCCATGGGCCCCCCATAGGCCGACGCGGGCCCAGGCCTGGCCACGCCGCCTTGTGGGGAGGGGGCCCACAGCCCCCTATGGCCTCCTCTCCTTTGCGTACTTCTTCGTCCCGAAAACCTAAGCTCCAGAGGATGGTCGCGAAGAGACACAGCCGCCTCTGCGGGGCGGAAAACACCAGAGAGAAAAGAGCTCTCCGGCAGGCTGAAATCCGCCGGGGAAATTCCCTCCCGGAGGGGGAAATCGACGCCATCGTCACCGTCATCGAGCTGGACATCATCTCCATCATCATCACCATCATCTCCATCATCATCACCGCCATCTCCACCGCTGCACCTCGTCACCGCTGTAACAATTAGGGTTGGATCTTGATTGTTTGATAGGGGAAACTCTCCCGGTATTGGTTTCTACTTGTTATTGATGCTATTGAGTGAAACCATTGAACCAAGGTTTATGTTCAGATTGTTATTCATTATCATATCACCTCTGATCATGTTCCATATGATGTCTCGTGAGTAGTTCGTTTAGTTCTTGAGGACATGGGTGAAGTCTAAATGTTAGTAGTGAATTATGTTGGGTAGTATTCAATGTTATGATATTTAAGTTGTGGTGTTATTCTTCTAGTGGTGTCATGTGAACGTCGACTACATGATACTTCACCTTTATGGGCCTAGGGGAATACATCTTGTATTCGTTTGCTAATTGTGGGGCTGCCGGAGTGACAGAAACCTAAACCCCCATTGGTATATCGATGCAGGAGGGATAGCAGGATCTCAGAGTTTAAGGCTGTGGTTAGATTTATCTTAATTACTTTCTTGTATTTGCGGATGCTTGCAAGGGGTATAATCACAAGTATGTATTAGTCCTAGGAAGGGCGGTGCATTAGCATAGGTTCACCCACACAACACTTATCAAAACAAGGAAGATTAATCAGCTATATGAAGCGAAAGCACTAGACTAAATTCCCGTGTGTCCTCAAGAACGTTTGGTCATTATAAGTAAGGGATTTCTATTTTCGTGCCCTCGGTTCCTTAGTTGTGCTCAGTTTTCCCCAGCCCCTTAGTTTTTCCTCACTTTTCCCCAAGTCCTTGTTTGAAACCCGCAGAAGCAGCTCAGACGGCAGGATTCCCGTTAAGTTGACCGTTCCGTGCTGTGCTGACGTGTGGGGCCGCGTCGTGTGGGCCCTCATCGCGTGGAGCTGGTAGAAAGGGACCGCGTGGGACAGGACGAGATAGCGTTTGGTTGCACGTGAGCAGGAGCTCAGTTTTGTCTCTCTCGGCCCAAATTGGCATTTTCCCTTTTAAGAGCACCTTTTCCCCTCTTTCTCTCTCTGTCTTTTTCACCAAATTAGTATCAAATCTAGAGAAGCTTCTCTATTTCTGCCTTTTGACCCTCATTTTTTGCCCAATATGGTAGCAAATCTAGAAGCTAGTATATGATAAATTCACAGCAGCATAATCAGAAAATGTATAATACATAAACTGCATACAGCAGCCAAAAGCAGCCAATAACATTGTTAATGTTCACGACAAACTAAGATGAAAAAAAATACAAGACGCACGCAATGTATGGCCAGCTAGAAGATTCCTCATTGCTCATATATTTCTTTGTCGTCCCATCCGTGCATTATCCCAAGGAAATATTCATTGAACTCCTTCTGTCTGCAGTATGCGGCCAATACATCCTCCAGACGGTATGGCCTGTGTTCATTTCTCAGACCGTAGTTTCCCATTTTATTCATATATCGTGGCCACTCATCCCAGGCCTTTGTATCATGAATGTACTCTCTGATATAACCCAAATCGGCGTAGTAGATGCAGCCAGGTAGAAGTGTCGGGTGCACTGTGGTGTCGATGGAGATACACCGGATATAATGCATGAAGAAGGCATGACTGCCAATGTTACTGACCGGATGGAGAGAGCGGCTCTGAGTGTCCACACGGTACACCAATGTTTGGTCCTCCAAAAGCATGTTGTCCAACAACACAAGCAGCAGATCACCATCCGACTTCACAAGATAGAACTTGTCATTTCCAAGTTGTGGAAATGAAATTAGTGTCTCCATCTTGACGATTGCTCATGTGCTGCAACTGTACATTGGTGCACACTATTCTTCCGGACTCAAAATTATCCACAGCTATTGCATACAGTTCACCATTGAACGGGGTAATGCAATGCAAACTATGGTTCTCCATCGAAAAACTACCATCTCCCCAATCTTCATATATATCCTTAGTTGGAGTGCTCTCATCGACCCAACTAATTTCGTTCGGGTAATGTGAGCAAACTAAGACCATAGTCGGGGATTTGATCACAGCGACTGAATTCACAAAAACAGATGGCATCTGCGCCTCAAACATAGTGTTCGATGCCTTTGTGAATGGGTTCAGAAGCCGTATCTTGTGCGGCGGGTTCTTCTGGGCAAGCACGATGACACCACGGCAAAAGCCGACGAAGTAGTATCTAAAATATATTGATGAAGATAACATTCAACACTAAGATTGAAAATAAGAATATATTAACCCTATAGATATGGAGGAATTTGGAGGAATTTGAACCTTGCACGAACTTCTGATAGATCTATGGTGACGTAGCGGGATGTGCCGAGTTGGAGGAAGGTGAACTCAGCGGCGCGTGGAAGGGCGTGGTCTACCATGATCCATTCGTGCAGGTGCACGTCGGGCTCAGGTAAACCTGAGCGCCAATTTCTACAGACTTGCCTCATAGCAGAGTAGGCGTCCACGTACTCCTCATTCGCCAGTAAGCATTCGCCGATCTTGTGAAGTGGTCCGTCACCCACGAGAGAGGCCCAGCTCACGGAGGCGCCGCGCTTGGATGTGCTGCCCTCGGAGGCGACGGGCTCGGCGGCGACGGGCTCGGCGGCAACGGGCTTGGAGGCGATGGGCTCGGCGGCGACGGGCTCGGAGGCGACGGGCTCGGCGGCGACGGGCTCGGATGCGACGGGCTCAGATGCGACGGGCTCGGCGGCGACGGGCTCGGATGCGACGGGCTCGGAGGCGACGGGCTCGGGGGCGATGGCCGCCGGCGCATTCTTCTTCTCCATCGCCGGCAGGGCTCGTACGGCGGTTGGGGTTTTTCCTTCGATTTGGAGAAGTTGATGGGACGTGAGAGGCGTGGTTTCGTGCGTGAGCGAGAATGAGACGTACTGTGTGCAGAGGGAGGGAGAGAGGGGCTTACGCGTCCTAAATGCGACCTGCGTCCACTAGTGCACGTTTGTACCGCGACACGCGTCAACAATGGCACGTCTTCCACTTCTGCACCGCAACACGTCCTCGAGTCTAACCTTGGAAATTTAGATATACTCAGGTATACCCTCGAGTCATATACTAGCATATTTTGTGTGCTCAGTTTTCCCCTTGGATGCTAATACTGGCTAGTGCAATATACTCAGTTTTACCCTCAAGTGGCTGGTCAACAGAGAGTCAACAAATGGGATTAACCAGTTAAATGAGTTATTTAATGTGCAAAAAATTACGAAAAAGAGTGGCACTTACTCATGGAGTCTTTACCACAAGTTGCCACTTCTCAAATCATAGATAAATAGTAGATAAATCAAGTTTTACCACAAATTGCCACTTCTCAAATCACCTAGTAGCTATGAAGGTGCATGGTTTTCCACAATAAGCCCTACCCAAAACAGCTTTCCCCAAAACATACTTTGTCTGAATGAGGCCATAATTTTCACACTCATGTATATTTGTATTGCAAATAGTTTGAGGTAGGCCAAGATGGGTTTCATTGTACAAAACACGCATTTTTCATTTTTTAAATCTCATATTTGAATTCCTTAGTCTGTTTACTACTCACTTGCCCTTGGTTTCTTGATACTACTCAGTTTTGCCCTCTCCCTTCACAAATTCTCACAGACGCCCAACATTGCCCTAATTGGTCTAGCCCATGTCACGCAGATCGTGCCCGCCGACCGTTGATCGTATGATTTAACGGGCAGGATAACCCCTATCTCTCTCTAGTCGGGGCCACCATCCTCTCTCTCTCTCTGTCGGCGGTTAGCTTCCACCCTCTATGTATGCTAAAGGGCGGTTACCCAAGACGCTAAAGTTTGGTTTTCGCATTATTTTTCACGAGATAAATTATAAACTCTTTTAGGTATTATTTTTCACGCAAAAAATGATAAACCATCACCGATTTGTACTTTTCACGCAAAAAATGATACACCATCACCCATTTGTTGTAGCCATTACTTTTCACGCAAAAAATGATACACCATCACCAATTTATTGTAGCCATTACTTTCCACGCAAAAAATGATACACCATCACCCATTTCTTGTAGCCATTACGGCAAAATGATAAACTATCATGAATTACCATTTGAAGGGATCTCGGGATACTAAATTAGTGTCATAAATGCTACTACTTTTTCCTATATATGTGGTCAAAGTTTAAAGGGAAGTTTGACTAAACACAAAACCTAGATGACTACCCCCACAACGATCATGTCCTCCTTAGGCTGGCCATAGTGCTAGTATCTAAATAGATCTTGTACACACATTTTGTATTGAGATTCTACAAAACAATAAATTTAGAAGATTATGATATTACCCTATAATACCACCCACTATAGTGATAGTATCATAGGCAAATACCATATGCATGATACAACAATATGATACTATGCACTATGACTAGCCTTAATTTATTGTGTAAACCCCCACAAGGCCACAACGGTCACCTCCTCCTTAATTTATTGTGTAAACCCCTACAACGGTCATCTCTCCCTTATAAACACCCACAACGGCCATCCCTTGTGTCAATAGGTTCTGCCTCTCTCTTCTTCGTTCACATACACTTGATCCATTGCCATGGCTTCCACGTGGATTATCATCATTGCCACCACCACCGTCAACACTGCCATTGATCATAGAGGAGTTCTTCATCGTCGTCTATGAAGATCCTTTGGTCAAGAAGGTACGTCCGCGTTCCCACATATATGATGCATGTGATTAATTATGGGGGCTACATGTATTTCGCCCTCCGTTTCGTTTCCAGACTATGTTACTATTGCATAATATCAGTGACGGAGCTAATAACTAATAACCATGGTGCCAACACATATGGTGAAAATTTGCTATTTTGCAAATAAAACAAAAATTACCACCCTGCAGGTTGCACTTGCATCTGATCTGCCAGTGCATAATACCAGACACTATGATAGCCATAGACATCTTGCATGAAAATTCCACCTAAATTTTTCCATGAAAGAATTAGGCAATAAATGGACTCTATTAATATTACATGTACTACTACTCGGACGACGAAGATACTGACGATGAAAGCGACGACGACGTGAAGCCATGCATCCATCCCCTTTAGATAAGGGAATTATGACCAAGAATATATATGTAGCTTCATATGCATCGATTTAGAGATCTAGCTATATATTATGCATTTAAAAATATATCGCAATTTTCACCATGATCCGAGCACCACAGCCTCCAAACGATGCCGATATCGGCATGGTTAGAACGGCTATGCTCGCCGCCACTGCTAGGTCACCGTCGGGAAGTACCATGTTTAGCATAAGATTCACTTTAGATTAAGCTACGAAAATAGTCACCTGCCATTGGCTGAGGCGGCCCCACAGAGCGGCTCTATATGATATTCTCTAAATAAATAGATGACCCCAGCGTTCATTGGCTGCGGAGGCCCCACATAGCGGGAATATATAATTTTCTCTAAATAAATAGAAGTCCCCACTGGTCATTGGCTGCGGCAGCCCCACAGAGCGGTAATATATGTCTTTTCCTGAAAAATAGACGACCCCACTGGTCATTGGCTGCGGCAGCCACACAGAGCGGTTATATATGTATTTTCTTGAAAAATAGACGACCCCACTGGTCATTGGCTGCGGCAGCCCTATAGAGCGGCCCCATTTGTCATTGGCAGCACCGTGTATATAATCAGGAAATAAAACGGCCCACGCGTCAGCGACAAATGGATGGCTACCCGTCAGCACGAGACGGTCAGAGAGGAACTGCCCTCTGTGCAGCCCCACCTCGATCTGTGCAGCCCCACCCGTCAGAACGGTAACGGTAAGGCCTCTGACCTGACGGCAACCCTCCCGTCCGAGGGGTTTCAAACTAGAGGGAGGAGAAAACTGAGGAAAAGTTAAGAGGCTGGGGAAAACTGAGCACAACTAAGGAACCAGGGGCACGAAAATAGAAATCCCTATAAGTAAACAAACCGGCTTGTCCTTTGTGCTAAAAAGGATTGGGCCACTTGCTGCAACTATTACTCTCGCATTTTATTTACTTGTACTTTATTTATCTGCTATATCAAAACCCCCTGAATACTTGTCTATGAGCACTTACAGTGAATCCTTCATCGAAACTGCTTGTCAACACCTTCTGCTCCTCGTTGGGTTCGACACTCTTATTTATCGAAAGTACTACGATACACCCCCTATACTTGTGGGTCATCAGCCCATCTTGAAGCTATTCGTCTTTTGCTTGCATTTGCATCTTTCCACAATTTTAAACTATTTCAAATGGATGTCAAAAGTGCATTTTTGAATGGTCCCCTAAAAGAAACCGCATATGTGGCTCAACCCCCGGGTTTCGAAGACCCATGCCGACCCAACCACGTGTATTTACTCCATAAGGCACTCTACGGTCTCAAGCAAGCTCCACGTGCTTGGTATGAGTTCCTTAGGGATTTCTTACTACATGATGGGTTTTGCATGGGTACGGTCGATTCCACCCTTTTCACCAAGCGGGTTAAAGGGGGTGGCTTATTTATATGTCAAATATATGTTGATGATATTATCTTTGGTGGAACTAACCCCAATCATAACAAAGCTTTTGAGCTATTGATGACTAGGAAATTTGAGATGTCCATGATGGGAGAGTTGAAGTTCTTCCTAGGCTTCCAAGTGAGGCAACTTGCAAAAGGCACCTTCATCTCTCAAGAAAAGTATGTGAAGGACATGCTCAAGAAATTCAACATGACCAATGCAAGCCCAATGAAGACACCCATGCCCGTAAAGGGGCAACTTGGCTCATGTGACAGTGAGAAGGACGTGGACATAAAGGTATACCGCTCCATGATAGGATCCTTGCTCTACCTTTGTGCCTCTAGGCCGGATATCATGCTAAGTGTAGGGATGTGTGCTCTTTTTCAATCCGCTCCTAAGGAGAGCCATTTAATGGCGGTCAAACGGATTCTAAGATACCTTGTTCTCACTCCTACTCTCGGGCTATGGTATCCAAAGGGGTCAACCTTTGAACTCATTGGCTATTCGGATTCCGATTGGGCCGGTGATAAGGTTGACCAGAAGTCTACCTCCGGGGCTTGCCAATTTATTGGCCAGTCATTGGTGAGTTGATCATCCAAGAAACAAAACTCCACCGCTTTATTGATGACCCACAAGTATAGGGGATCGCAACAGTCTTCGAGGGAAGTAAAACCCAATTTATTGATTCGACACAAGGGGAGACAAAGAACACTTGGAAGCCTTAACAGCGGAGTTGACAATTCAGCTGCACCTGGAAACAGACTTGCTCGCAAGAGTTTATCAGTAGTAACAGTTTTATAGCAGTAGCAGTAGTGAAATAACAGCAGCAGAGTAATGTGAGACAGCAGTAGTGATTTTAGTAAACAGCAGGATTAAAATACTGTAGGCACGGGGACGGATGACGGGCGTTGCATGGATGAGAGAAACTCATGTAACAATCATAGCAGGGCATTTGCAGATAATAATAAAACGGTGTCCAAGTACAAAGCAATCAATAGGCATGTGTTCCATATATAGTCGTGCGTGCTCGCAATGAGAAACTTGCACAACATCTTTTGTCCTACCAGCCGGTGGCAGCCGGGCCTCAAGGGAAACTACTGGATATTAAGGTACTCCTTTTAATAGAGTACCGGAGCAAAGCATTAACACTCCGTGAACACATGTGATCCTCACATCACTACCATTCCCTCCGGTTGTCCCGATTTCTGTCACTTCGGGGCCATCGGTTCCGGACAGCGACATGTGTATACAACTTATAGGTAAGACCATAAACAATGAATATCTTGATGAAGCAATAACATGTTCAGATCTGAGATCATGGCACTCGGGCCCTAGTGACAAGCATTAAGCATAACAAGTTGCAACAATATCATCAAAGTACCAATTACGGACACTAGGCACTATGCCCTAACAATCTTATGCTATTACATGACCAATCTCATCCAATCCCTACCATCCCCTTCGGCCTACAGCGGGGGAATTACTCACACATGGATGGGGGAAACATGGCTGGTTGATGTAGAGGCATTGGCGGTGATGGCGGCGATGATCTCCTCCAATTCCCCGTCCCGGCGGAGTGCCAGAACGGAGACTTCTGGCTCCCGCGACGGAGTTTCGCGATGTGGTGGCGTTCTGGAGGGTTTCTGGCGACTTCGACTTCTTTCCGTGCGTTTTTAGGTCGAGGCCGATAAATAGTCCGAAGGAGGGCGTCGGAGGCCGGCCGAGGGGGCCACACCACATGGCCGCGCGGGCCCCCCCTGGGCCGCGCCGCCCTATGGTGTGGGGCCCTCGGGCCTCCACCTGACTTGTCCTTCTGGCTCCGTCAGTTTTCTGGGAAAATAGGGCCTTCTGCATAAATTCCGAGGATTTTCCCGAAAGTTGGATTTCTGCACAAAAACGAGACACCAGAACAGTTCTGCTGAAAACAGCGTTAGTCCGTGTTAGTTGCATCCAAAATACACAAATTAGAGGCAAAACAATAGCAAAAGTGTTCGGGAAAGTAGATACGTTTTGGACGTATCAACTCCCCCCAAGCTTAGCTTATTGCTTGTCCTCAAGCAATTCAGTTAACAACTGAGCGATAAAAGAACTTTCACGAACACATTTGCTCATATGATGTATATATTCTCATGCTATGGCTAATACTTAAGCAGTTCATAATGAGACACATGCAAATAAGATCATCTAACAGCTATGTCAATCATGAAGAGGTACCAACAATTAATAATAAGCATCATGAATCATGTATATAAGCAAGATTGCAATGTTCATAAGAGAGTATGATAAAGTGGTATCTCGCTTGCCTGTATTTGATTGGCAAAACATAAATGCCCGGGCACCTCTGGAGTTCATAGAAAGACTAGAAGTAGTGATTGTCAAAGATAAAAGCATCAAAGTTATACCACAATCAATCATATTTTGAGACAAGCATATTATACTAAGAATGACAGTTGTGCTCTCAAGAAAGTGCTCAAAGAAATAATGGAGACACAACATAGACGTAAAAGATTGACCCTTCGCAGAGGGAAGCAGGGATTAACATGCGCTAGAGCTTTTCATTTTTGAAATCAGGAGTAGAATCATTTTGAGAGGTGTTTGTTGTTGTCAACGAATGGTAATGGGTACACTAACTACCTCGCCAACCGGACTTTCAAGAGCGGCTCTGATACGTCTCCGACGTATCGATAATTTCTTATGTTCCATGCCACATTATTGATGTTATCTACATGTTTTATGCACACTTTATGTCATATTCGTGCATTTTCTGGAACTAACCTATTAACAAGATGCCGAAGTGCCGATTCTTTGTTTTCTGCTGTTTTTGGTTTCAGAAATCCTAGTAAGGAAATATTCTCGGAATTGGACGAAATCAAAGCCCAGGGGCCTATTTTCTCACGAAGCTTCCAGAAGTCCGAAGGAGAGACGAAGAGGGGCCACGGAGGGGCCACACCATAGGGCGGCGCGGCCCCCCCCTTGGCCGCGCCGGCCTGTAGTGTGGGGCCCCCGTGCCGCCTCTTGACCTGCCCTTCCGCCTATAAAAAGTCTCTGTGACGAAACCCCCGCAAGAGAACCACGATACGGAAAACCTTCCAGACGCCGCCGCCGCCGATCCCATCTCGGGGGATCCAGGAGATCGCCTCCGGCACCCTGCTGGAGAGGGGAATCATCTCCCGGAGGACTCTACGCCGCCATGGTCGCCTCCGGTGTGATGTGTGAGTAGTCTACCCCTGGACTATGGGTCCATAGCAGTAGCTAGATGGTTGTCTTCTCCCCATTGTGCTATCATTGTCGGATCTTGTGAGCTGCCTAACATGATCAAGATCATCTATCTGTAATTCTATATGTTGCGTTTGTTGGGATCCGATGAATAGAGAATACTTGTTATGTTGATTATCAAAGTTATGCTTATGTGTTGTTTATGATCTTGCATGCTCTCCGTTACTAGTAGATGCTCTGGCCAAGTAGATGCTTGTAACTCCAAGAGGGAGTACTTATGCTCGATAGTGGGTTCATGCCTGCATTGACACTGGGACAAAGGATGAGAAAGTTCTAAGGTTGTGTTGTGCTGTTGCCACTAGGGATAAAACATTAGTGCTATGTTCAAGGATGTAGTCACTAGTTACATTACGCACCATACTTAATGCAATTGTCTGTTGTTTACAACTTAATACTGGAGGGGGTTCGGATGATAACCTGAAGGTGGACTTTTTAGGCATAGATGCAGTTGGATGACGGTCTATGTACTTTGTCGTAATGCCCAATTAAATCTCACTATACTCATCATGATATGTATGTGCATGGTCATGCTCTCTTTATTTGTCAATTGCCCAACTGTAATTTGTTCACCCAACATGCTGTTCGTCTTATGGGAGAGACACCTCTAGTGAACTGTGGACCCCGGTCCAATTCTCTTTACTGAAATACAATCTACTGCAATACTTGTTCTACTGTTTTCTGCAAACAATCATCTTCCACACAATACGGTTAACTCTTTGTTACAACAAGCCGGTGAGATTGACAACCTCACTGTTTCGTTGGGGCAAAGTACTTTGGTTGTGTTGTGCAGGTTCCACGTTGGCGCCGGAATCCCTGGTGTTGCGCCGCACTACATCCCGCCGCCATCAACCTTCAACGTGCTTCTTGGCTCCTCCTGGTTCGATAAACCTTGGTTTCTTTCTGAGGGAAAACTTGCTGCTGTGCGCATCATACCTTCCTCTTGGGGTTGCCCAACGAACGTGTGAAATACACGCCATCAGGCTCCCATGAATTTTTATTTTTGGGTGGCACTCCCTCCAACCTTTCTTTCACAAACCATGGCTAACCGAATCCTCGGGTGCCTGCCAACAATCTCATACCATGAAGGAGTGCCTTTTTATTTTATTTTTATTATGATGATGACACTCCCCCCAACCTTTGCTTACACAAGCCATGGCTAACCGAATCCTTCGGGTGCCGTCCAACAATCACAAACCATGGAGGAGTGTCTATTTAAGTTAATTAATTTGGGACTGGGAATCCCATTGCCAGCTCTTTTTGCAAAGTTATTGGATAAGCGGATGTGCCACTAGTCCATATGAGAGTCCGTCAAAAGTAAATGACAAGGTTGAAAGCTAAACACCACATACTTCCTCATGAGCTATGAAACATAAACACAAATTGAGAAGCATTTTGAAGGTTTTAAAGGTAGCGCATGAGAATTTACTTGGAATGGTTTGAAAATGCCATGCATAGGTATTTATGGTGGACACTCTGGAATAACTTGGTTTTCATGTGTTTGGAAGCACGAGCAGCATTCCCGCTCAGTACAAGTGGAGGCTAGCAATAGACTAGGGAGCGACAAATCAAGAGAGCAGTAACTGTCATAATCATGCTTGCGGCAAAATAAATTAACGGAGGCATAAAAGTGATACAAGAACTCTGAAGCAATATAAATCATCGAGGCTTAATTGACTTTTTGTTCAGTCATATGCATGCGTGAGCATGTGCCGAGTCGATATAAATGAATTATTCAGAGGAGGATACCACAATGCCATACTTACTTATGAATAAAACAATGCAAGCAAACATCCATGACATGCTACTCATATTAATAGATTGGAGCTAAACATGAGAGATCATGAACTACTAGACTTTCTCAAATAACATATACCTCACATGAACCAACTAAGCATGCTCACATGGATGAGTATAT
Organism: Lolium perenne; assembly: GCF_019359855.2. Taxonomy (NCBI): domain Eukaryota; kingdom Viridiplantae; phylum Streptophyta; class Magnoliopsida; order Poales; family Poaceae; genus Lolium; species Lolium perenne. Next base: position 215,314,574 of record NC_067248.2, on the reverse strand, counting down.
GTACAAAAATGAAAACAAATAGAGTTCATACCAGCCTCTCACCACAATCAGATTGTCGTAGATCGTCATTATTGCCTTTTCACTTGTATAGCTTGGATAATATGAAATGAAAACCACGCTCCAGCCATCGAAGACCATTGAACTCATAAAGAACTTTACAAAACCAAAGAAGAACAGCAAATATTTTTGGTGTTTTTGAATTTGAAGACAAGAACAAAAGGAAACAAGCAAACAAAGCAAAATCTTTTTGGGTTTTCTTATAGCGAACTAGCAACAACAAATGAAGCGAAACAAATGCAAGAAACCAAAGCAAACAAATGGTGAAGAGAAACAACAGAAATATTTTTGGTCTTTTTGTGTTTTGGGAAAGAAACAAAGCAAAAACAAGAAAATGAAAACTAAAAGAAACACAGAAAAGCGAGATGGCAGAAATCTGCCAAAACCTGATAGCAGTACAGAAATCGATTTTTACAAAAATCTTACGTTGCTCAGCTCGAAAAGTGTTCAACTAATGAAAGTTAGATAACAACCTGGGGAACCTGCACAAAAATTGGCAGATCAAAATAACGTTCTGGCTGTGCGCACGAATTTTTCTAGTAACAGTCCAGAATCTGTTTTCAGGCAGCACTTCCCCAAATTTCATCTTCCTCTCATTAGAAAACCACTCAAACGAACAAAACAAATATGTACAAGTATCCAGCAATCATAATATGCAAAGAATGAGTGATGCCGGTATACCTCCCCCCAAGCTTAGGCTTTTGGCCTAAGTGGAGATCAACCCCATCGAGGGTCTGGGTTCCACGTCGGTGGATCATACATGGAGTAGTCATAATAAGGTACCGATGCAGAAGAAAAGCGTGGAGGCTCCATATGCCCAACATGTTGATGCGAGGAACTTGCTGCATCAGATGATGAGCCGAGGTGTTCCTCGACCTCCGTGTCGTCTCTTGCATGATGGCCTCCTCCCTCTATGTGTGCATTCAGCGCACTTTCACTATCCTCTGAGAAACTCCTTCCATAGCAAATCATCTTGAAGAGGTTTGAGAGTTCTTGCGGCGATCCCTTTATCTTCTCGCATGATCCCCATTGCGGTACTCTAATTGCTGCACAAAAATCACTGAATGGCAAGTTGACAGTTTTATTGTAAATTTTATACTGGACCGTGGGGTTAGATCGCGACCAATTGAACTTGAAGTCCTGCACAAAAGACATAGTTAATTTTGCATATTGTCTTGGCTCTCCTTCAACAAAGCCACTCAGCCCTGCACAAAAAATTAGACTTTGAACATCTTCAAATATTCCCGCGCTTCTCATGAAATCCGCGCACGGGTAGTAAGAGGGGTATACTCCCTCTTCACGGTTCACCCTCATAACTTGTTGGACTTCCAATTCTTGTTGGTTCAATTGATAACTATTCCACTCCATTTTCTGAAATTTCAACAAACAATATAAAAATTTGTTTTGGTGACATATAATCAAGGGGAACTACCATAGGAACTTGCTAGAGTACTAATCATGCATCAAAACTAGTTTCTACCACTTAGAACAAGCATGCAAGCTCACTAAACATGTTACCTACAGCAGCAAAATATTCAAGATATACTCAACCAAACAAAATTCTACTTGGATGGGTGGAGGAGTCACATACCGAAGAGCAAATGTGCCAAATTTCAGACAGAAATCTGGGCTGAGCAAAGAGATCGAGAAATCTGGAGTTCTTGAGCAAAAACGCGAGTGAGAGGAACCTGGTACGAGTTTTTTCGGGAGAGAGAAGGTGCTGGGAGAAAGAGATGGCAAAGTGGGGCAAGGAGGGGCCCACACCACATGGTGGCGTGCCCACCTCCTTGGCCGCGCCGGCCTGTGGTGTGGCACCCTCTGGTGCCCCACAGGTCATCCTCTGGTGCTCCCAGGTGCCTCGTCGAAAAATAGGACCAACGGTATAATTTTTGTGAAATTTTGAAAACTTTGAAAAATGCACATTTCTGGGTATTTAGTTTATTATTACTGGCCAGGAAATTTTTTGAAATCTCCAAATAACTAAGGAACTTTGCAAATTAAAAGTGCTATAGCAACTAGAGCAAGTGGAGGAAGAAAGAGATGTTGTTTACCTCCTCTATGCATATAAAAAGTATTTGTTAACAAGGTTGATCAAGTCTTGCCACCAAATAAATTTACATAGCATAAGAAGAAATAAACCTCAAATCAATCATGTTACCTTGAATTGTATTGATATGGATCCAATCACGAGAGTTTGATATTCTTCTTTAGGTTCATATATAGGACAATCAATAGTTCCCACTTTAATAGTTCTCACATTAGTAATAGTATTGACTCCACATACTTTATCAATCTTCTTGGGGAAATAGACGGTATGCTCCTTATCATCAACATTAAAAGTAACCTTTCCTTTATTGCAATCAATAACAGCCCCTGCGGTGTTAAGAAAAGGTCTCCCAAGAATAATAGACATATTATCATCTTCAGGCATTTCCAACACAACAAAATCAGTTAATATCAAGCAGTTAGTAGTAACTTGAACAGGAACATCCTCACAGATACCAACAGGAATAGCAGTAGATTTATCAGCCATTTGCAAAGATATATCAGTAGGTATCAACTTATCTAGATAAAGCCTCTTATAAAGAGAAAAAGGCATAACACTAACACCGGCTCCCAAGTCACATAGAGCAGTTTTAACATAATTATTCTTAATAGAACAAGGAATAGTAGGTATACCTGGGTCGCCCAACTTCTTTGGAACTTTGCCATTGAAAGAGTAATTAGCAAGCATAGTGGAAATTTCCTCATTGGGGATTTTCCTTTTGTTAGTAACAATATCTTTCATATACTTTGAATAAGGTGGCAATTTAATAGCATCAGTCAAAGGGATTTGCAAGAATAAAGGTTTCATCCAATCACAAAATTTATTATAGTGTTCTTCTTCTTTTGATTTTAGTTTCTTAGCAGGAAAAGGCATTTGCTTTTGCACCCAAGGTTCTCTTTCATTACCATGTTCAGCAATAAAATCTTCTTTAGTGTACTTTTTATTTTTAGCATGCTTTTCAGGTTCTTCTTCAACCTCTTCTTTATCAGGAGTATCATTCTTATCATTATCTTTATCATGTTCATTACCACTTTCAGTTTCAGCATCAGAAATAGAAATACTATTAGGATCATTAACAGGTTCAGAGGATTCTACAACATTTTTATGTTTCTTTTTCTTTTTCTTCTTAGAATGAGCACTAGGTTCAATTCGTTGAGTATCGTGTTCTATTCTTTTGGGATGCCCTTCAGGATATAGAGGATCCTGGGTAGAGACACCACCTCTTGTTGTTACTTCATAAGCATGTTTTTCTTTAGAACTATTCCCTAACAAGTCATTTTGCACTTTAGTGAGTTGATCAATTTGAGTTTGAATCATATGAAAATGTTTAACAAGCATCTTAACATCATTTGAGGTTCTCTCCACAATACCATGCAGTTCATTAATAGCTCGAGAATTTTCCATTAAATGATTCTCTACTCTCATATTAAAATTTTCTTGCTTAACAATATAATTATCAAACTCATCTAAGCATTGTGCAGGAGGTTTTGAATACGGAATATCTTCCCTAGTAAAGCGTTGAAGGGAATTTACCTCAATCATGGATGAAGTGGGAATTATCTCACATATATCTTCTATGGGAGGAAGGTTCTTCACATCTTCAGATTTAATACCTTTCTCCTTGAGAGACTTCTTGGCTTCCCTCATATCTTCATCATTCAATTTAATTAAACCCCTCTTCTTCAATATTGGCGTTGGAGTTGGTTCGGGCATAGTCCAATCATCATGATTCCGGCTTATTTTAGCCAATAATTCTTCAGCGTCGTCTGGAGTTCTTTTCCTGAAAACACATCCAGCACAACTATCCAGGTATGCCCTAGACTCAATGGTTAGTCCACTATAAAATATATCAAGTAAATCATGCTTTTCCAAATCATGGTCGTGCCGAGCTCTAATAAGAGAGCAAAATCTCGCCCAAGCCTCAGGCAATTTCTCTTCATCTCCCTGGTCAAAATTATAAATTCTCTGCAAAGCAATATGTTGAGCACTAGCAGGAAAGTATTTGCGGAAGAAAACATCAAGCAATTCTTTTGGACTTTTAATAGAATTAGGTGGCAAACTATTATACCAAGTTTTAGCGTCATCCTTTAATGAGAATGGAAAGATTTTAGCAACAAAGTAAGTACGCATCTTGACATCATCAGAAAACAAGCTACTCAGGGTAGATAACTCAGTCATGTGTTCAACAGCACTTTCTTTTTCGGTACCACAAAAGGGTGTTTTCTCAACAATAGCTATATGAGATAGATCAAGAGAAAAATCATAATCTTTATCCTTAATGTTTATAGGAGATGTGGCAAATTTAGGATCAGAGACAGCTTTATATCTAATAAAGCATGTTACGCAAGCAACTTTTTAATTTTTCTTGCATCAGTAGTAGCATTGCATTTTTCAATAAAATCATCATTAAGCTCCACATAATCTTCATCAGGATCATCACTAAAATAATCAAGTTCAGGTGAACTAACAGGTGTAGTAGCATTAGGAGTTTCAGTATTTTCAATTTGTCTAGACCTAGCAATCGTAGCATCTAGAAAAGATCCCAATGAACCACTATCATAAAGCACAGTAGAAATATTATCAATATTATGAGAGTTTTCAGATTCAGCAGAAGTACCCGCATGTGAAGCATGCGGCGGTGAAACAAGTTTATCAATCACAGATGGTGAATCAAGAGCAGCAGAGGTATTCAGAATTGTACCTTTTCTTGTAGTGGATGGTAATATGGCGATCTTAGTATCGCGAGGTTTACCCATGATGGAGAATTTGCAGTGAACAATATTAATCCAAGTGAACTTCCAAATAAAGCTATGCTCCCCGGCAACGGCGCCAGAAAATAGTCTTGATGACCCACAAGTATAGGGGATCGCAACAGTCTTCGAGGGAAGTAAAACCCAATTTATTGATTCGACACAAGGGGAGACAAAGAACACTTGGAAGCCTTAACAGCAGAGTTGTCAATTCAGCTGCACCTGGAAACAGACTTGCTCGCAAGAGTTTATCAAGATGTAACAGCTTTATAGCAGTAGCAGTAGTGAAATAACAAAGCAAGAGTAACAAGAGACAGCAGTAGTGATTTTAGTAAACAAAGCAGGATTAAAATATCGTAGGCACGGGGACGGATGACGGGCGTTGCATGTATGAGAGAAAATCATGTAACAATCATAGCAGTTAATTTTAATAGAATAATAAAATGGTGTCCAAGTACAAAGCAATAAATAGGCATGTGTTCCATATATAGTCGTGCGTGCTCGCAATGAGAAACTTGCAAAACATCATTTTTCCTACCAGCCTGTGGAAGCCGGGCCTCAAGGGAAACTATCGGATATTAAGGTACTCCTTTTAATAGAGTACCGGAGCAAAGCATTAACACTCCGTGAACACATGTGATCCTCACATCACTACCATTCCCTCCGGTTGTCCCGATTTCTGTCACTTCGGGGCCATCGGTTCCGGACAGCGACATGTGTATACAACTTATAGGTAAGACCATAAACAATGAATATCTTGATGAAGCAATAACATGTTCAGATCTGAGATCATGGCACTCGGGCCCTAGTGACAAGCATTAAGCATAACAAGTTGCAACAATATCATCAAAGTACCAATTACGGACACTAGGCACTATGCCCTAACAATCTTATGCTATTACATGACCAATCTCATCCAATCCCTACCATCCCCTTCGGCCTACAGCGGGGGAATTACTCACACATGGATGGGGGAAACATGGCTGGTTGATGTAGAGGCGTTGGCGGTGATGGCGGCGATGATCTCCTCCAATTCCCCGTCCCGACGGAGTGCCAGAACGGAGACTTCTGGCTCCCGCGACGGAGTTTCGCGATGTGGCGGCGTTCTGGAGGGTTTCTGGCGACTTCGACTTCTTTCCGTGCGTTTTTAGGTCGAGGCCGATAAATAGTCCGAAGGAGGGCGTCGGAGGCCGGCCGAGGGGGCCACACCACATGGCCGCGCGGGCCCCCCCTGGGCCGCGCCGCCCTATGGTGTGGGGCCCTCGGGCCTCCACCTGACTTGTCCTTCTGGCTCCCGTCGATTTTCTGGGAAAATAGGGCCTTCTGCATAAATTCCGAGGATTTTCCCGAAAGTTGGATTTCTGCACAAAAACGAGACACCAGAACAGTTCTGCTGAAAACAGCGTTAGTCCGTGTTAGTTGCATCCAAAATACACAAATTAGAGGCAAAATAATAGCAAAAGTGTTCGGGAAAGTAGATACGTTTTGGACGCATCATTTATCCACCGCCGAAGCCGAATACATATCCGCGGCATCTTGTTGCACTCAATTGTTATGGATGAAGCAAACCTTGAAAGACTATGGTGTGCCTTTTGGTATGGTGCCTCTTCTTTGTGACAATGAAAGTGCAATTAAGATCGACAATAACCCGGTTCAACATTGTCGCACCAAACATATTAACATTCGCCATCACTTCCTATGTGATCATGTTGCCAATAAGGATATTGATCTCACTCATGTGGGGACAACCTACCAATTGGCGGATATTTTCACTAAGCCTTTGGATGATGCCCGGTTTGTTAACTTGAGAGGAGAACTTGGTATTCTTGATCCTAAAAACTTGGATTGAATAACTTCTTGCACTATATTCTTGCATTTATCTAACTATCTAGCTTAGAGGCATAGCACATATGGGGATAGTCATCTTACCATGTCTTGGTATGATGCATACCTATGTGTGCAACATAAATAGACCCAATGTCAGTATATGGACCCAAGCATGTCTCTTCGAGGTCTCATGACATTTGTGCTTTCACATAGGGGGGGTAATCCCCCGCCCCTCATTAAGCCTCAATTGCAACTTGATTTGACTATATAAGGCTAAATGATCTTATTGCAAAAATCACTTCAAAAATTGACTTATGATTCTTGATATATATTTCGAATCATGCCCATTGTCGCTATTTATATCTTGTTTGGATTTTCACTCCAATGGGTATGCCTAGAGAACTTTGTGTTTCCAACCCCATGTCTATGCTCATCTCATCATCATCTATCTATCTATATGTACATGTCATCATCTGAGCATTTATACACATTTACACAAAGAATAGGGGCAAAACGAGGCAAAACAAGACAAAACTGGGCAGAATGTCCTTGGCCGGTCTCTGGCCCGGTTGGACCGGCCTCTGCGCCGGGCCAGCCGGCGCCAGGCCCGGTCGACCGGGCGCCAAACCGGCCGTGCAGCTGGTTATGTTTTGGGGGAGGATACCCCTTGGGGTCTTCTTCCTCATTATCCCCCACCTCCAAAACCTCCATGGCCGCCGCCTCCACCATCTCCACCACGTCCTAGGCCCTTCCCACCGCGAGGTTCTCCCCAAACTTCACCCACTCGTAGATCGGGATCTCTCAAGCCTCTTCACCAAAGGATTTGGTTCCTTTCAAGCTATTTTGGGAGATCTTGGGGATTTGGCCCTCAAGCCCTCTTCACGTGTTCTTCTTGATTCACTTGGGCAAAGAGGACGATGTCTTCAGGTAAATCTTTCTCCCATTCCCTCTCCCTCTTGCTTTCCCTCTCCCATTGCCAAATGTTGAGGAAAGTTGAGAAAAGTTAGGGTTAGGGTTAGGGTTTGTAAGTCCTCATGCCATTAGAGTGTCTCACAGCACTATGCACATATTCCACTCTATTGCTATAGTCTATGTTCAAGTTTATGAGTTTTTGCATGATTTTGTGGTAGAAATTCTGGGCAACACCTCACAATTCGACAGACCCGGTCATAGGCCCGGTCAACCGGCCTCTCAACCGGCCGGTCCGGCGTGCGGCCCGGTCGACCGGATTGGCAACCGGCTCATCCGGTCTGTCGTCCGGTTGGACCGGCCTGTGCGCCGGCTCGCCCAGTTTTCGCACAACTTCGTCAAAACACTTGAATATATACTATGCTTTTTGGCCTCCATATTTACTGATGACATGTACACTTACCCCACTGCTATTCTCACTCTATTTGCTGATTCACAGGTGATTCGAGTGGTGATGACCGTGGTGGTCTTGCCAAGAGAGGAAGGCTTGCGCCAAGGCCTCCTGGCTGCCGTACTAGCAGCCGCAAGCCTTCTAAAGCACCTCAGACTACTGACACGGGCAGCTCAGCTGGGGGAAGAAGCAAGACAGTTGGTGGTAAGAGGAAGGACAAGCACGTCGCCCAAGAGGATGATGAAATAGTGCCAGACTTTAATGTGGGAGCAGCACATCGTGGTGATTGGCAAAGTGTGAGGTTGGAGAACCCGTATCGCTTTGAGCAACGGACTTACACTGGTGGGGACAAGTTCTTCTGGACCAAGACTCAAGCACGCCTTTGGGAAGATTTCTATAACACTAGAGAGTGTATGAAGAATGGTGCTGTTGTGATGCCCAAGGTCATCAACACCGACGAGCTTGCCTTGCATGAAGCCACAAAGTACCGCTTTGTGGTTGATACCTTGAAGGGTTTGGGACTATATGAGCTTGTGTGCCTGAAGCCCGATGATGACCAAACAGATAGCATCTATTGTCCCCTTCTAGTCCGTCAATTCCATTGCACCGTATTCTTCCATGACGATGAGGATCGCACTATGACTTGGATGACTGGCAAGGAGAAGTACTCATGCACCTACACTCAGTTCTGTGCAGCCATGGGCTTTGGTGGTGACCTTGCTCAAGGGTTCAAGATTCATTCTCGATCTAAGCTTGTTAAAGGTGACATCTCCTTTTGCTATCCCCCGAACCCTACAGCTGGGCCTCCCACTATCTCTGGGATGTACTACTCTTATCTTGTCCTTGCCAAGATGTTCCGTGAGAGTCTCATCAGCAAGTCAGGCGACACCAGTGAAGTCAGGAACTACCACCTGAATCTGATGTACTATTGCCATCCTGACAGGATAAGGAAGATTGATGGTTGTGATCTCATACACTGTGAACTGAAGCGTTCAGTTTTGGGCCGCATGACTCCCAACTATGCTCAGTATGTTCAGCGGCTCATCAACTACATAGTACCTCCTCCTCTCAACACGATAGAGGAAAGGATCATCATGGAACCATTCAAGTTCCCCCTTCAGGACACACGTCCGGAAGTCCCTGCCATGATGCCCTCTGAGCGTCGTTCCAAGGAACGCCATGATCATGATGCTAGTTCCATCTACTCTCGGCGCCCCAAGCGCGGTGCCGCTCGCTTCTTCTCCAGCATGTGGCAAATGTGCAAGAACACCAATGATGTTGCACATCAGAGTCTTGCTTTGAACTAGGAGACAAGGAGGAGACAGAATGAGTTCATGGCTTCAAGGAATGCCCCTGTTCCTCCTTCTGGACCTGAGATGGATCCTGTGGTTGCACCTCAGTGGGAGATGCCTCACCTTACCGATGAGATGATCCAGAACTTCGACTTCTCCGTGTATGCTCATGATGGTCTTCTTCCTAGGACTGCTCGTGCCCCTGCTGATGCTGCTGATGATGAAGAGGAAGAGGATGAAGGTGATGAGGATGATGATGGCGAGCGCGATGGCGCGAGCTCATATTCCACTGGAAATGAGTTCTACTGATGGGTGCGCTAGCGTCTCTCCTCTTTTCTTCGCCTTTTTGGTGTTCCGATGCCAAAGGGGGAGAAGAGAGTAGAGTCTAGGACCACGGGATTCTTTGGTTGTCACAAGCCATGGGTGTTGCTTTATTTGATTCTTATATGGCTTGTGCTTATTTGCTTTGATTTCTCAAGAACCATTTGCTACTTCGAATAATTCGTGTATGTACGACTATTTGTATGCTTAATCACTCTATTAGGATGATCATATATTATGCTTATATATCTTGATATACTTGTCCATACCATGCTTGTTTCCTAAAGATATTGGGGGAGATTCTCATATTCCACAAATGGTGCACTTTGTATTCAAACGCAAATTCTCCAAGTGCACACATTATGGGGGAGCTATCGTAATATCTTATATGGAATCAACGTTTAGAGCTTATCGTAATATCTATATATGACTCTAGCTCGGTTTGTCATCGTATACCAAAAAGGGGGAGATTGTAAGGGTATTTTACCCTTATCCATTATTTTGGTAACAATGACACCGTGCTAGAGTATTTGGCCTAATACATGTTTATAAGGATAATCTCAGGTATTAGCCAAAGAGGCATAAATGGTGTATCAAAGGAACAAGAAGGCTAAAGGAGACCCCCCCACTTCGACAACAATCAAAAGGGGGTCTACAGCAGGAATCCGGTCTCAGGTCCGGTTGGACCGGACCGTGCGCCGGACTGCATCCGGTATGCCGCCCGGTCGACCGGGCGCTGGGCCGGGCGCTCCGGCGCCAACCGGCTCCTGCGCTGATGGCAACTAGATGAGCTACTGGAAGACACGGAGCTGCCCCCGGTCGGGGTCCGGTCTGCCTCCCGGTTTGGACCGGCGGGTCCGGTCCCTGGCCCGGTCTGACCGGGCTCTCGATCGGGCACCCCGGCGCCAACCGAGCTCTGCTGACTGCAACCGGAGGGAGTACTGCACGACATTTCGAGGGTCCGGTCGTGGTTCGGCCTGCCGCCCGGTTTGGACCGGCGGATCTGGTCCCTGGTCCGGTCCGACCGGCCTCTGCACCGGACACTCCGGTCTGTGGTCCGGTTGACCGGGTTTCTCAGGAGAAAGCTGATGTGTCAAGTGAGCAACAACCATATTTCAAGTGACACTATAAATAGCCCTTCTTCTACCTCTGAATAGTTAGGCACTACACTACAAACTGTTATTGAGCTCTCTCTCTCTCTCTCTTACTCCATTGCTAGAAACATCAAAAGCCTCAAATCTCCCTCCTCCTCCACCCAAACTCAAATCCCTCCGGGGAAACGATAGAGGAGGACCCGATCTACTGTTCTACCAAGCCAAATCTCATTCCCCTTGTATTCATCAAGAAGCTTGCTCTCTAGGGTTCCTTGGAAACCCTAGGTGGGCAAGAGTGGTCCGGAAGCATCCGGGCTGTGGATTTGCTCCTGACAAGATTGTGAAGGTTTGGAGGCTACCTCAAAGTCTACCACAAGTGAGTGAGCTATTCCTTCGTGGGATAGGCTCCGGAGAATAGGGTGAGTCTTCGTGGCGCGGGGAATCCTTCGTGGGACCTCCACTCCTCCAAATGTGATGTACCTTCTTGCAAAGGAAGGGAACACGGGAATACATCCTCGTCTCCGCGTGCTATCGGTTATCTCTAACCGAACTCCTTACTTGTGATATAACTGCATGTGAGAGCCTTCGTGCTTGAATTACTTGTATCCTCATATAGGTTGTTTCACCTAGTTTGCATTAGGCTCATCTTTATATTCCGCAAAGCCTAATATTGCAAAGAAAGAATTAAAAATCTGTAGAAACCTATTCACCCCCCTCTAGGTTTACCATCTCTGAACTTTCACACATGCTCCTAGGCAAGATGTGTGAATGAAAGGTGGGCCATCCATTGAAAAAGTTGTACATTCTAATAGCCAACTATTGTACTTGTTGGCTACATGTTGGCTATAGATGACATGGCATCTTGCTTATAGCCAACAACCGACTATACTATTGGAGTTGCTCTTATGATACTATGTATTGTGGGAGTAATATCATAAACTAGTATCATGTGCTTAATAAAATCTAGCTAGTTGTCTCACCTCACCTGCATCTCTAAGACTAGTCAAAATAGGAAATATCATACACTACTAATATCATGAATATGATACTAATTTATGCTACCACCCTTAATGCATAGTATCATGAAGTTTTATCATAGTTATATTATATTTAATATTTTGTAGAATTTCAATGCAAATTTGTGTACATGATGCATTTGCCATTAAATTTTCTAATTTTACGTGCTATGATAGGTATCTACCTATGATACCACTCTCATCTCTCTTCTCATTAATTATTATGCCACATCATATTTTTGCTAACATGGTATTGCATGATAGTACTTATGATACTCTCATTCTGGCTACTACCTCCGTCTCAGTTTACTAGTCTTCCCCGTATCCCTAGGTCACCAATTTGACCTATATAATTTAAATTATATAATACAAAAATTATATCATTAGAAAATAGAACATTTAAACTTTCCAATGATATAATTTTTATAACATATAACTAATGCTAACTTAATCAAATTTGACCTGGAGATACGCGCACGCCTAATAAACTGTGAGAGAGGGAGTAGTCTACAGTTGGGTCAAAGTTACATCTCCTCAACGCCAATTCTAGACTTGTTTTTGTTTTGGTATTTTCACATGCATCTCCTCAACGCCATCGGTTCCCGTCAGACCGAGCTGCTTCTTATATTTTAGGGATTTCTATTTTCGTGCCCTCGGGTCCTTAGTTGTGCTCAGTTTTCCCCAGCTCCTTAGTTTTTCCTCAGTTTTACCCAAGCGTTTGTCTGAAACCATCACACGTGATGTAACGCCCGGTTGCCCGACGGTTGACCGTTATCTTCTGACTAGTGGGGCCACGTAGAGCCTGCAAAGACACGTTAGACCATCCATCTTTGTTTGACCGTAAGCATCGCTGTATCCCTGACCAAAACGCGAACGAGTGGGGCTTCGCTATATCAAATGACAAGTGGGGCCATGGCGCTGATACAAGGGGCAATACACGGGTAGGATTAGATTTTTAAATGGAGCTCTACAGCGATGGCACGGAGGAGGTGGCCTGCGGAGTGCCGAGATGAGATCGACGTCCACAAAGAACTGCATGAGGCGAGACCAGACGCATTAGATAGATATGAACTAGACGCGTTTAACCATGCAAAGAAGAGAAGAAATGGTCAACGACATCGACGACTACCTCAAAACTTTGACTGACCGTGTCCGACACGAACGCGAGCAATGTAGAGAAAACTAGTGTCTCTCCTTTCTGGCGTGTATAGATGGGTGCTAGAAGAGTGTGGTGGCGAAGGGAAAGACCTCGCGGTGGTCTGTGGCGTCCAACATAGCGGGGCGGCGTGGCCGTGCCCACATCGGCGTGGATGCATGTTCGGCATTGGCATCAGCATGTACGTTCGGCATTGGCCTCGGTGGTATCTCTGGTGTGTCAGTGATCGAATGAGGGGACGGGATTGAGGGTGCATATCCCGACGGTGACCTAGCAAAGGGCGTCGAGCATAGCTGCGTTCGACCATGCCGATATCGGCATCGGCAAAGTTTGGAGGCTGTGGTGCTCGAATCAAGGAGGGATTTGTTTCTTGTACGCCAAAAGTGATTTGAAACAAGTTTCGTGTTGAAGGTTAGGTAACGAAAGTTTGTAAGTAAGCCCAAAATTATACTAGCGCCATGGTGAGGTTCTTTTTGATAGAGCTATACGGTTGGGCAAACTTTTTTGACACTTTTTAGATAGGGTTCCTTGTTGTTACACGTATGGCATCATGTATGGCAAATTTGGGATCATTTGGAGATGTTCGAAAAAATCACTTTGCTTAAACGCATGCCGTTTCGTCTCACCGAAACCAGCTTTTCTAACAAGGTGATTTATTCTACCTCCTCTAAATGACCTCAAATTTCATACAGCTGATCTTCTATACATAGATAGATAGATTGTTTCGTTTTTATATTTTTTGAACTTTTTATTTCCCTTTATAATATCCAATTGATTTTCAGGTCAAAACCTCGAAAACAAAGATCATGTATGGCATCATTTTCGCCATAAATTTCAAATTTTGTGAAACTTTCCCTTTTAGATATTCCTTGTTGTTATAGATATGGCATAATGTATGCCAAATTTGGTTAGGTCTCACTTTGAAACCAGCTTTTGTAACAAGTTAGGTTTTTTCGACCTTCTCAAAAGGGATTTTTTTCTACCTTTCTCTAAATGACCTCAAAATCATATGACGATCTTCTATACAAAGATAGGTAGATTGTTTCGTTTTTACATTTTTTGAACTTTTATTTCCCTTTATAATACCCATTTGTTTTCAGATCAAAACCTCGAAAGTTAACATAACTAGATGGTGAACCCTTCCAAACTTCAAATACAGAGATAGATAGATTGGTTCGTTTATCATTTTTACCGTGAATAGTAATGGCTACAAGAAATCGGTGATGGTCTATCATTTTTTGCGTGAAAAGTAATGGCTACAACAAATCGGTGATGGTTTATCATTTGGGATTTTCGTGAAAATTAATGGCTACAACAAATCGGTGACGGTTTATCATTTTTTGCGTGAAAATTTATGGCTACAACAAATCGGTGATGGTTTATCATTTTTTGCGTGAAAAGTAATGCCTAAAAGAGTTTATAATTTTTAGCGCGTGAAAATAAATACGTAAAACCGCCATTTAGCAAACTTAGAGAGTGGAAGGTAACCGCCGACAGAGAGAGGGAGGGTTATCCTGCCCGTTAGATCATACGATCAACGGTCGGCGGGCACGATCCGCGTGACATGGGCTAGACCAATCAGGGCAATGTTGCACGTGTGCGAGAATTTGTGGAGGGAGAGGGCAAACCGAGTAGTATCAAGAAACCAAGGGCACCTATGTAATAAACAGACTAAGGGATTCAAATATGAGATTTAAAAATGAAAAATGCGTGTTTTGTAGAATAAAACCCATCTTGGCCTATCTCAAACTATTTGCAATACAAATATACATGAGTGTGAGAATTGTGGCCTCATTTAGACAAAGTATGTTTTGGGGAAAGCTGTTTTGGGAAGGGCTTATTGTGGAAAACCATGCACCTTCATAGCTACTAGGTGATTTGAGAAGGCCTTTGAGAAGTGGCAATTTGTGGTAAAACTTGATTTATCTATGACTTATCTATGTTTTGAGAATCGAAATTTGTGGTAAAGACTCCATGAGTATGTGCCACTATTTTTCGGAATTTTTGCACATTAAATGACTCATTTAACTAGTTAATCCCATTTGTTGACTGTCTGTTGACCAGCTACTTGAGGGTAAACTGAGCATATTGCACTAGCCAAGACTAGCACTCAAGGGGAAAACACACCACACAAACAAGGCTTGTATAATGCACGAGGTTATCACAGAGTATATCTAAATTTTCAGGGTTAGACTCGAGGACGCGTGTTGCGGTGCGTAAATGAAAGACGTGCAATATTTGACGCGTAGACGCCGGTCGCGGTGCGTAAGTCGAAGACGTGCAATCGTGGACGCGTGGCGCATTGCGTAAGTCCAAGACGTGCGTACGTGCAGCGGTGGACGCGTAGGACGCGGGTCGCATTAACCACCACTAGCCTTTATAGACGCCTCCTCCCACTATCTCTGTCACTCTCACTCGCCTACGCAACGCCGCCTCTCTCACGTCCCATCATCTTCTCCAAAGCAAAAACCCTCTCCCTCTCCCTCTCCTCTCGCCGGCGAGATGGACAAGGAGAATGCCAATCCCATCGTCCACGGCGCCGTCGGCTCCAAGCGCGACGCCTCCTCTTCGACGCCGTCCCCTCAACGGACGTCGCCGCCGTCCCTCAACGGACGTCGCCGCCGCCTCCGCCGGTGCATCGGAGGCTGCTGCCGCCGGTCGCGGTCAGATCCCACCGGATGGGACCCCTACGAGCCGGTGCCGTACGTCCCGCCCCCGAACCGCTACGACACCTCCATAGAGGACCCATGGAACGAGGTAATAACTACGGTTTGCTTCCTTTTTTGTTCCCCATTCCTTTTTGAACCCTATTTGTGCTGGTGTAGATGGATCTGTGGATGGATGAGTATTGGGCTAATATTTGCGCCGATTTTATTCCATTTTGCTTTGATCCCTCCTTGATTTCGTTCAAGATTTGGGTTTCGGCCGTTCGGTTAATTAATGCAAGTAATAATGGGATCTCAATCGGTTAATTTATGCAAGTAATCATAGGATCTCAATCAGTTATTTTATGCACGAATCAAAAGATATCAAACCGTTTAATTTTGCAAATAATCTGGAATGTGTTCAAGTTCAGATCTGGAATCTGTTTCTTTGCCTATGATGAATCGGTGGGCACAGATTTTTACAGGGAGGGTTCAGCGAACCATTTCTGTGTACAAATCTGTTGTGCATGAGCTTTGGTTCGCTTACACCGTCCTCGTAGACATATAATCGTGTCCACTCTAACCGAGGCTGCCTCTGTTTTTCCTAACTTTGTTATCATGCACGTTTGCAACTCATTCACTAATAAATTCTCGTTTGATATGGATCACTGTTCGGCAGCGACGTCGGCAGCGGCAGACGAGCACCATGACGTCAAGACTCGCCAGTGCTGCGGAGGCTGTAGGTCGGCCAAGATGTCTCCTACCTCGACGTCGCCAAGGGTGTCTACAGTGCCCCTTCGCACTAGGAGGCTCGGCGGCACCGACTTCAATCGCGTCCTCACGCATGCCGAGAACATCGGCCACACCAACCCCAAGGTCGGCGCGTCGGTGAACCCCAACTCCTTCCGCGCCAAGCACTTGGCGCTCGGCATGCACCTCCGCGGCATCCGCCGGGTGGAGATCTCCGGCGGGCGCATGCCTCCGCTCAAGCCCAAGGCTCCCAAGGGGAGCAACAAGTGGAGGCAGAGGCAGATGGGGTAGGCGGAGTCCTGGACGTGTGCTGCTGCTGCCTCCTCCATTTTGTTGTTGGGATCCCTTTGTTGTTAGTTAGGGATCCCTCGTTGTTATGTTGTTAGTATGATGGTGCTGTACTGCTGTGAAGAATCTCGAACCCTACTATGTTTGGCTGCTGAATGCAGCTTATTATCTATATTATCTATCCCTATTCTACTATATGACCTTGTGAATTTATCGTACATTCCCTGTAGATTTGCTTCTAGATTTAACTACATACATATGGACCAGATGGAGTACTAGATTGGGCTCCCTACTAGATTTGCTGCCATATTGGGAAAACAACCAGGGCCAAAAGGCACAAATAATAATTGAAGAAAGACAGAAATGCAAGCTTCTCTAGATTTGATACTAATTATGTGAAAAAAGGCAGAGAGAAGGAGGCAGAAAAGGTACTCTTAAAAGGGAAATGCCAATGGCCGAGAGAGACAAAACCCAGCTCCTGCTCACGTGCAACCAAACGCAATCTCGTCCTGTCCCACGCGGTCCCTTTCTACCAGCCCCACGCGACGCGGGCCCACACGACGCGGCCCCACACGTCAGAACGGAGCGGTCAACTTAACGGGAATCCTGCCGTCTGAGCTGCCTTCTGCGGGTTTCAAACAAGGACTTGGGGAAAAAGTGAGGAAAAACTAAGGGGCTGGGGAAAACTGAGTACAACTAAGGAACCGAGGGCACGAAAATAGAAATCCCTATATTTTATGGCAGAGGGATCATACGCACTCAGGAGCCGAATTGAGTTTCTAACTATATTTTTGCCAAAACGTACTATTCTGTAGAACAAAGTGATAAGTACCAACTTTTCAAGTTACATAAAAAATTTGTGCACAGATTTAGATCGTTCGCATAGCATTCTCATGGAGATAATATATTCGTTGAACTCGTCCACTTCCGTAGTATTATTTCTATATGGATATGTAGACATAGTTTAACTTAATATACGTAGTATTATTTATATATATAGATATATCTAGACACGGTTTTATTATAGAAATATTCAGAAGTGCATGTATGGTATTTGCCACGGCGCACAAATAGACGCGTGCTTTAGAAGTGGACAGCGCAGGGCATCCTTCGGGGATCAGATCTGATCTCTCGGTCTCCGACAGTCGGATCGGCCAATCCAGATTATTTTTGGCCGACTAATCAAATCATCTAGCTTTCTCTTCCGCTTTTGCTTTCATAGTACAACAAAGTAGCAAAAAATGTTTTGCTTGCAGCAAAATTTATTCCCACCTAAAATCCCATTTTTGCTTTCATAATGTACCAAAGTAGCAAAAAACGTTTCGTTAGTTGCAAAATCTATTCCCACCTAAAATCTTACTTTTGCTTCCATAATCTATCAAAGTAGCAAAAAACATTTAATTTGTAGCAAAATATATTCCCACCTAACGTCACCAGCGCCGTCTCCCATGAACTCATGCAACCCTTTAACAAAAAAAAAGCGACGCTCATTACCCTGCTCCCTTGAAGCATCCCAGTTCTAGCTTGTAGCATTGACGGTCTAGCCTTTCATATAGTGCAACTCAGGTAGCGACACTGTCGTTTGTCCTCAGCACCTCCATGGACCTTTGGAGCAGAGTCGCCTCCACGCTAGCAGCAGCCCCGCCGTTTCCAGCCAGCACCATGCCTCAATGCTCACCATGAACCTTTGAAGCAGAGCAACCCTCGCGCAGGCAGCAGTCCCGCCATTCCCTGGCAGCACCACATCTGGATGCTGGCAGCAATACCATCTCCAGTTGGTAGCATATAGCCATGTCCTGGTAGCACAGTGCATCAACATTGGCAGCAGCGCTGCCATTCCGCACATCGACGCCGGTAGTATTGTCATCATGCCCTTGCAACACCGTTATCGGTAAAAATAAAGCACTAATGGAAAAGGTCAGAACAAAACAAATGTCTGCAACATAAATGAATGTTGCAATGTAATTGAAAATTCACTAATGCAGCTAAACTACACTAAGCGTTGTTATGAAGGGGGCATTGGAATAAAAATGGGACCAAGACATTTTATATGGTTGCAGCTTGGAATTAATGGCAATGTAGCATGCATAAAACAATAATGCAGCAATATAGGTAAAAGAACTTGGAAAGCAATACATACAATATATTGTAGCATGAACTATTTAGTAATGCAACACATCTACAATAATAATGAAGTATTTGCATGAAAGTAAAAAAAAGGAGGAAACATGGAAGAAAACATAATAACTTTTGTAGCTTAAAGTGTATGATATTTGAGCAAAATAGATTCACTGATGTAGCATCTACGGAAAAGGTGAAAAGCCAAAAAAAAATTACAAGAGTGGTGTTTATGACAATGTAGCATACATAAAACGATAATGTAACAATATGGGTAAAAGAACTTGAAAAACAAGACATGCAGTATATTGTAGCATTGAGTATTTGGTAATGTACCAATATAGTTAAAAGAACTTGAAAAGCGAGATAGGTGGTATATTGTAGCATTAACTATTTGGTAATGTAGCACATCTACAATACCAATGAAGCATTTGCAGAAAGTAATAAAAAGGAATAAATATGGGATCAAAACATAAATAACTATTGTAGTTTACACTTCAGAATGTAGGCTACCTGAGCAAAATAGATACACTAATGCAGCATCTCTGGAAAAAGTGAAAAGGAAAAAAACGTGATTTTTACAAGAAGAGTGGTATTTGTCATACCTCCACAGCCTGGTGATGTCTACTCACGCTTCTTTTCCCGTAGACAGTGTTGGGCCTCCAAGAGCAGAGGTTTGTAGAACAGCAACAAGTTTTCCCTTCAGTGGATCACCCAAGGTTTATCGAACTCAGGGAGGAAGAGGTCAAAGATATCCCTCTCAAGCAACCCTGCAATCACGATACAAGAAGTCTCTTGTGTCCCCAACACACCTAATACACTTGTCAGATGTATAGGTGCACTAGTTCGGCGAAGAGATAGTAAAATACAGGTGGTATAGATGGTGGTAATATTGCAGGAATTAAAGATGCAGTAAACGAACATGTAGCAGAACAGTAAATAAACGGTGCCAGAAAATAGCTTGCTGGCGTGGGAGGCAATTCTCTGTGGTGTAAACAAGGCCTAGGGATCATACTTTCACTAGTGGACACTCTCAACATTGATCACATAACTGAATAAACAAATACTACTTTCTCTACACTCTCTTGTTGGATGACAAACACCATTCATTGTGTAGGGCTACAAGAGCACCTCAATGTCGGAGTTAACAAGCTCCACAACATTCGATGTTCATATTTAAATAACCTTAGAGTGCATGATAGATCATTGCAATTATACCGAGTACTAACATAGCATGCACACTGTCACCTTCAGACTATGAAAGGAGGAATAGATCACATCAATACTATCATAGTAATAGTTAACTCCATAATCTACACGAGATTACAATCATAAACTACGCCAAGTACTACATGATGCACACACTGTCACCATTACATCATGAAGGAGGAATAGACTACTTTAATAACATCACTAGAGTAGCACATAGATGACATTCAACTAGATCACAAAGCTCATGATCACATAAAGATCACATAAGAGAGAGAGATGAACCACATAGCTATGGTACAACCCTTAGCCTCGGGGATGAACTACTCCCTCCTCATGGGAGACAGCAGCGGTGATGAAGATGGCGGTGGTGTCGATGGAGATGCCTTCCGGGGGCAATTCCCCGTCCCGGCGGCGTGCCGGAAAAAAGACTTCTGTCCCCCGAATCTTGGCTTCGCGATGGCGGCGGCTGCGTAACTTTTCTCGTCCCGTGGCTTATTCTTTTAGGGTTTTCGCGACGGAGTCCTTAAGTAGGCAGAAGGGCAGCCTCGGAGGGGCCCTGGTGGGACCACACACTAGGGGGGCGCGCCCCACCCCTTGGTCGCGCCGCCCTGGCGTGTGGGGGCCCCCTGGCTCCCCTCTGGTCTCTCTCCGGTGTTCTGGAAGCTTCGTGGAAAAATAAGATACAGGGCGTTGATTTCGTCCAATTCCGAGAATATTTCCTTACTAGGATTTCTGAAACCAAAAACAGCAGAAAACAGGAACTGGCACTTCGGCATCTTGTCAATAGGTTAGTTCCGAAAAATGCATAATAATGACATAAAGTGTGTATAAAACATGTGTGTATCATCATAAAAGTAGCATGGAACATAAGAAATTATAGATACGTTGGAGACGTATCAGCATCCCCAAGCTTAGTTCCTACTCGCCCTCGAGTAGGTAAACGATAACAAAGATAATTTCTTAAGTGACATGCTATCATAATCTTGATCATACTATTGTAAAGCATATGAGATGAATGCAGCGATCCGAAGCAATGATGAAGACAAAGAGTAAACAACTGAATCATATAGCAAAGACTTTTCATGAATAATATTTTCAAGACAAGCATCAATAAGACTTGCATAAGAGTTACTCATAAAGCAATAAATTCTTAGTAGAAAGATTTGAAGCAACACAAAGGAAGATATAAGTTTCAGCGGTTGCTTTCAACTTCAACATGTATATCTCATGGATAATTTTCAACATAAAGCAATATAACAAGTGCAATAAGTAAACATGTAATAATCAATGCACACAGTTGGCACAAGTGTTTGCTTCTAAGATAGAAGGAAGTAGGTAAACTGACTCAACATAAAGTAAAAGAAAGGCCCTTCGCAGAGGGAAGCATGGATTACTATTTTTGTGCTAGAGCTTTTATTTTGAAAACATAGAAGCAATTTTGTCAACGGTAGTAATAATTCATATGTGTTATGTATAAGATATCCTATAAGTTGCAAGCCTCATGCATAGAATACCAATAGTGCTCGCACCTTGTCCTAATTAGCTTGGATTGACACGGATTATCATTGCATAACATATGTTTCAACCAAGTGTCACAAAGGGGTACTTCTATGCCGCCTGTACAAAGGTCTAAGGAGAAAGTTCGCATTGGATTTCTCGCTTTTGATTATTCTCAACTTAGACATCCATACCGGGACAACATAGACAACAGATAATGGACTCCTCTTTAATGCATAAGCATTCAACAACGGATAAAATTCTCATAAGAGATTGAGGATTAATTGTCCAAACTGAAACTTCCACCATGGATCATGGCTTTAGTTAGCGGCCCAATGTTCTTTTCTAACAATATGCATACTCAAACCACTTGATCATGAAAATCTCCCTTACTTCAGACAAGACGAACATGCACAGCAACTCACATGATATCCAACAAAGGTAAAAGTTGATGGCGTCCCCAGAAACATGGTTACCGCTCAACAAGCAACTTATTAAGAAATAAGGTACATAAGTACATATTCTTCATCACAATAGTTTTTAAGGCTATTTTCCCATGAGCTATATATTGCAAAGACAAAGGATAGAATTTTATAGGTAGCACTCAAGTAATGTACTTTGGAATGGCAGAGAAATACCATGTGGTAGGTACGTATGGTGGACACAAATGGCATAGTTTTTGGCTCAAAGATTTGGATGCACGAGAAGAATTCCTCTCAATACAAGGCTAGGCTAGCAAGGTTGTTTGAAGCAAACTCAAGTATAAAACGGTGCAGCAAGACTCACATATGAACATATTGTAAGCATTATAAGACTTTACACTGTCTTCCTTGTTATTCAAACACCTTAACCAGAAAATATCTAGACTTAGAGAGACCAATCATGCAAACCAAATTTTAACAAGCTCTATGTAGTTCTTCATTAATAGGTGCAAAGTACATGATGCAAGAGCTTAAACATGATCTATATGAGCACAACAATTTCCAAGTATCAAATTATTCAAGACATTATACCAATTACCACATGAAGCATTTTCCGTTTCCAACCATATAACAATGAACGAAGCAGTTTCAACCTTCGCCATGAACATTAAGAGTAAAGCTAAGAACACATGTGTTCATACGCAACAGCGGAGCGTGTCTCTCTCCCACACAAGCATGAATTTATTCAAACAAAACAAAAATAAACAGACGCTCCAAGTAAAGTACATAAGATGTGACCGAATAAAAATATAGTTTCAATAAAAGAAACCTGATAAGTTGATGAAGAAGGGGATGCCTTGGGCATCCCCAAGTTTAGACGCTTGAGTCTTCTTGAAATATGCAGGGATGAACCACGGGGGAATCCCCAAGCTTAGACTTTTCACTCTTCTTAATCATATATCATCCTCCTCTCTTGACCCTTGAAAACTTCCTCCACATCAAATTCGAAACAACTCATTAGAGGGTTAGTGCATAATCAAAATTTCACATGTTCGGAGGTGACACAATCATTCTTAACACTTCTGGACATTGCCCAAAGCTACTGGAAGTCAATGGAACAAAGAAATCCATCCAACACAGCAAAAGAGGCAATGTGAAATAAAAGGCAGAATCTGTCAAAACAGAACAGTCCGTAAAGACGATTTTTTTAGAGGCACTGGACTTGCTCAGATGAAAAATCTCAAATTGAATGAAAGTTGCGTACATATCTGAGGATCACGCACGTAAATTGGCAAATTTTTCTGAGTTACCTACAGAGCATTCTACTCAAATTCGTGACAACAAGAAATCTGTTTCTGCACAGCAATCCAAATCTAGTATCAACCCTACTATCAAAGACTTTACTTGGCACAACAATGCAATAAAATAAAGATAAGGAGAGGTTGCTATAGTAATAACAACTTCCAAGACACAACAAAATAGTAGCAAAATAAAAACATGGGTTATCTCCCAAGAAGTGCTTTCTTTATAGCCATTAAGATGGGCCCTGTAATTTCAATGATGCACTCCCAAGAAATAAGAGTTGAAGCAAAAGAGAGCATCAAAAAGCAAATTCAAAACACATTTAAGTCTAACCCACTTCCTATGAAAAGGAATCTTGTACTTAAACAAATTCATGAAGCATAATGCAACAAGCATAGGAAGATAAAACCAGTGTAACTTCAAAAATTTCAGCATATAGAGAGGTGTTTTAGTAACATGAAAATTTCTACAATCATATTTTCCTCTCTCATAAAGATTTTCAGTAGCATCATGAACAAACTCAACAATATAACTATCAAATGAAACATTCTTATCATGAGTGATATGCATAAAATTATTACTCTACACATAAGCATAATCAATTTTATTAGTTGTAGTGGGAGCAAATTCAACAAAGTAGCTATCATTATTATTCTCATCAAGTGTAGGAGGCGTAGTATAATCATAATAAAATTTACTCTCCATAGTAGGCGGCACCAAAATACCACTATCATTATAATCATCATAAATAGGAGGCAAAGTATCATCAAAGAAAATTTTCTCCTCAATGCTTGGGGGACTAAAAATGTCATGCTCATCAAAACCAGCTTCCACAAGCTTAGAATTTTCCATATCATTAGCAACAATGGTGTTCGAAGCGTTCATACTAATATCATTGCTACTAGCATGCAAATAAGATTCCATAGGTTTTTTAATTTTCGCAGCAAACAATCCATGTCTTAACTCAGGAAATAGAATAAAAAGCTCATTGTTATTTTCCATTATGCCTAACTAGTGAAATAAAAATAAGAAACAAAAAGATGCAATTGCAGGATCTAAAGGAAATAGCTTCGAGCACTTACAACGGCACCAAAAAATAACTTAGTTACCTGGGACCGGAGTGTGAGTGCCTTTTACCTTTCCTCCCCGGCAACGGCGCCAGAAAATAGCTTGATGTCTACTCACGCTTCTTTTCCTGTAGACAGTGTTGGGCCTCCAAGAGCAGAGGTTTGTAGAACAGCAACAAGTTTTCCCTTAAGTGGATCACCCAAGGTTTATCGAACTCAGGGAGGAAGAGGTCAACGATATCCCTCTCAAGCAACCCTGCAATCACGATACAAGAAGTCTCTTGTGTCCCCAACACACCTAATACACTTGTCAGATGTATAGGTGCACTAGTTCGGCGAAGAGATAGTAAAATACAGGTGGTATAGATGGTGGTAATATTGCAGGAAGTAAAGATGCAATAAACGAACATGTAGCAGAACAGTAAATAAACGGTGCCAGAAAATAGCTTGCTGGCGTGGAAGGCAATTCTCTGTGGTGTAAACAAGGCCTAGGGATCATACTTTCACTAGTGGACACTCTCAACATTGATCACATAACTGAATAACAAATACTACTTTCTCTACACTCTCTTGTTGGATGACAAACACCATTCATTGTGTAGGGCTACAAGAGCACCTCAATGCCGGAGTTAACAAGCTCCACAACATTCGATGTTCATATTTAAATAACCTTAGAGTGCATGATAGATCATTGCAATTATACTGAGTACTAACATAGCATGCACACTGTCACCTTCAGACTATGAAAGGAGGAATAGATCACATCAATACTATCATAGTAATAATTAACTCCATAATCTACAAGAGATTACAATCATAAACTACGCCAAGTACTACATGATGCACACACTATCACCATTACATCATGAAGGAGGAATAGACTACTTTAATAACATCACTAGAGTAGCACATATATGATATTCAACTAGATCACAAAGCTCATGATCACATAAAGATCACATAAGAGAGAGAGATGAACCACATAGCTACGGTACAGCCCTTAGCCTCGGGGATGAACTACTCCCTCCTCATGGGAGACAGCAGCGGTGATGAAGATGGCGGTGGTGTCGATGGAGATGCCTTCCGGGGGCAATTCCCCATCCCGACGGCGTGCCGGAACAGAGACTTCTGTCCCCCGAATCTTGGCTTCGCGATGGCGGCGGCTGCGTAACTTTTCTCGTCCCGTGGCTTATTCTTTTAGGGTTTTCGTGACGGAGTCCTTAAGTAGGCGGAAGGGCATCCTCGGAGGGCCCCTGGTGGGACCACACACTAGGGGGGCGCGCCCCACCCCTTGGTCGCGCTGCCCTGGCGTGTGGGCCCCCTGGCTCCCCTCTGGTCTCTCTCCGGTGTTCTGGAAGCTTCGTGGAAAAATAAGATACTAGGCGTTGATTTCGTCCAATTCCGAGAATATTTCCTTACTAGAATTTCTGAAACCAAAAACAGCAGAAAACAGGAACTGACACTTCGGCATCTTGTCAATAGATTAGTTCCGGAAAATGCATAATAATGACATAAAGTGTGTATAAAACATGTGTGTATCATCATAAAAGTATCATGGAACATAAGAAATTATAGATACGTTGGAGACGTATCACGTGGCTGCTAGCGAATAATGGTACAAGACATTCATCAAGTGAACAAAATTGATTTGTTGCAAAAATTGTACTCGTGCAACTTATGGTTGGTAAAATTATAACAAACTCAACGATCTTGTTTGCTGCAGAGAACAGTAAAATGTGCAGGATATCTTTGATTGCCCTTATTCTCATTTATCGTTTTCTTCACTGCGACATGCTTCGAGTTGAGAAAACACTCAAGCGCTTGGTTGCAAAGCGCTGGCTGAAAATACATGATACACCCATGTTAACCCCTGCTCACGATTGGAAGAAAAACAGTAAAATTCAGTATATAGCGCTACATTGCATCAACAGTGCCACACCCTCTTCAGGAGTCAGGACGCAAATCCCTACAAAATACTACCTAAAAAATCGCCAGTTCAAACCCTAGAAGCGAAAACGAGCAATATATGGGGGATTCCGTCGTCATCAGTATTCACAAGAACTTCATCATATGTTATCCTCGTGAAAATCGGCATGGAACCACACAAAAATGCTAGCAAAAATACTCAAAATCCAGGGGGAAGGAGTTTCAGGGGAGGGAGGAACTCACAACAGTGGACGTGCAGCCGAGCCGCCCCGCTTGTCCGTCGCAAAAATCGTTGATTGCGCGATCCCACCCTCGCCTCCATCCCCCTCTTTCTCCTTGCACGAGCAGAGGCTTAGGGTTACATGGATGCGCAAGGATAGTAGACGGTGGGGTTGGGGGCAAGGGCGAGCAAAATCACGTGAATACGAGGGAGCAGAGCCGCTCTTCTCCGTCGATTAGTCGCGGGCGGCGAGATGGATCGATCTGTCGCCGCCTCCCTCTCCGTTGCCTCCCTCTGGCAGTTCCAAAATGCTAGGGTAGAGAAAAGCTCTTGCAGGAGAATGGGCTAGGGACTGGGGTGGGGATTAGCTTCAGTATGCCTTGTTGGCTAGGACGCCGTGGAGTCCACGATCTCTATGAATCGAACGGCGCGTGAAGCGGACGATGGAAGTACGGAATCCGGGGGGCACAAAAAAACAAGGACTCACTCTCGTGAAATCTATGAAACAAGCTCAGAAAAACTTGGAACAAAAAAGGCTTTATATCTGGGCAGGTGAGAAAATTTCAGCCTGTTTAAGAAAGAACCCGAAAAGCCCACCCTGTCCTATCGTGCTTTCAGTGATAGGCACTGACATGGTCGGTGGGCCAATCCTATTTGACACTTCTTGCGCGCGTTAGCGCCGGGACACGTACCTCTGCATCCTTCAGCGCGTGCATCGTGGGCCAGCCCAGTTAGGTGGTCGTGGGGGAAGGAAGAAGGTGCAGGAAGAAGACGACGACACGCTCACCTCGCCGGAGACGGGGAAGACGTGGCTGTCTGCGACGTCGCTGGCGGAGGTGAGGCCGAAAACCTTGGGGTTTAGGGTGCGGACAGTGGCGGAGTGTGACCAAAAGCAGAGGGGGGCCAAAAAAATCTTTTGAACTAGGGCAAAATCAACTATTCACGTAAATTTTGCTGTAATTTCATTCTAACATCAAGAGATGATTTTTAATCTTCAAAATGCACTTGTTTTTTTTTAGGAATTTACATACTTCATCGGTTCAAGCATAAATGTATCTTTAGCTTGTGTCCTAAGCTAAACTATATTACATTTGACAAATTTCTAAGAAAAATGATAATATTCTTGAGGCTAAGTTAGTATCACGAAATATATTCATAATTTACTAATTTGGTGTCACATACTTTAATACGTTTATGTAAAGTTGATCAAAATTAATACTTTTAGTTAAGTCAATATCAAATTGTATACTTATAGGCAGATAGAGGAAGTAGAATTAAGAGTGGAAAAATATTTTGTTTGGCTAAGACCCACCGGTAAAAGTTCTACTTGTACAAAAAAATAGACGGAGCAGACCCAAGATCGATCTACCAATTGCCAGCAAGAAAAAAAATCAACCATGTGTCCATGGCCTAAACTGAGGCTAAACAATAAAATACCTACTGCTTTTTTTGATTGGGCACTATCCATCAGGCCCCATCCCCTCACAAAGTTAATGATTATCTACAGACCATTCATCCATGACCCTGCATCGATACAGAGAAGGACGGGATGAGAACTGACGGCTCTTTCTGCTGCTCCCCTGTGCATGACTATCAGAAGCGCAAAAGCCTGCCAAGTACTGCACAAAATGAATATAGCATGATTTTGGAGGGGGGGGGGGGGGGGGGGGGGTTGTCGCCCAGTTTCGCCTCCAAGGCGCTCCGCCCATGGGTGCGGATGCAGCAACTTAGGGTTGAGGGTGTTAGGGACCTCGCCGGAGATGAAAAAGAAGGAAGGTTTAGAGGGAGAAGGGCGAGGCAGCGAGGAGGCGCAGCGCCGGTCCAAGTTTGGGAAAATGAAGGTGGAAGAGGTGGGAAAGTGGAGACAAAGGAAGGAGCCAAGGAGGAGCACGTTTGTTGACACTCTCGGTGGCACTGAACGCATCAAATAAACCCTGTGGTCGGTGTATAGGATTGGTGCAGGAGCACCCTTTTGTATGAGGTGCGCGCCGTGGGCAGGCAAGAAAGTCCAGCCTGTTTAAGAAACAACCCGAAAAGCCCATCCTACCCTATCGTGTTTTTATATTTATTTTTTCAAAATGAAGAAAAATCCCGGCTTCTGCATTATGGTGATGCACACGGCTTTTTATTATCGTGCTTTCAGATGTCAACCATCCACACCAAAAGCAAAAACTGGCCCAACACAAAGCCCAATACAGCGCCGCCACCCCTAGCTCGCTGCCACCGAATCGAGCGTCTCGACACGACGCGACAACCACTTCAGTACTTCACAGACACAGGCAGTCAGGCAGTCAGGCGGCGAGCTCCTCTAGAAACCTCGCCACCCTCAGTCTCACCCGAGCACAACCCAATCTTGGAAGATCTCCGATGGCACCCCACGCCGGCGCCGCGCTCGCGCGCCTCCCCCTCCGCCCCGCGCCGAACTCACTGCGAAAGCAAGGTACGCTTCCTTCCACTCCTCACTTTCGGATCCAGTGCAAAATGGCAGCAGCGCTAAAACCCTAGTTCCGCTCAAGGTTTTGGCCGCGCCGGAGCCTCGCTGTCCCTCCGGGCGACCAAGGACTCGGACGGGTTCAGGCCTCTGGTCTCCGAGAAGCCCGAGTGGCCGGCGCCGGCGAAGAGGGAGGGGTTGGAGGTCTTCGGCCGGGAGGCGAGCAATGGGGAGGAGGACGGCCAGGTGCAGGGCGAACCGGCTCCGTGGAGCGTTCTCAACCAGCTCGGTGTTGAGGTGAGCGCCTGCACTCTCTTGCTTTGCTGTATTGCAGATTTGAAGCGAATGGTTTATATGGGATTCTGTCTGAATCAAGGTTTCAGTGTGGGGATGAGCTGAATCTCATGTTGTGTTTGCTCAGCCTATAGATGGGGGTAGATTTTTTCAGTATTCAGATGAGTGCTATGCTATATCTGATTTGCCCACACTTGGAAGAAAGCAAGTCGCCATGGCCATCTTTCGGTTATGGGGATAAATTTGCTGGAGTTTGATATCTAGTTACTGAACCTGGAATTTAAGGTAATTGTAGTCAACTATGCTCAATGAACGTATTTGCTGGAGCACAGTTACCTGCAATTGCCTTAATTTCAGGAAATTTTCAGCCCTTTGATGCTCTTATGCTCCCCTGCTTAGATGGAAAGGAGTGATATTCAACCATTGGATGGAGATGCAATGGTCTAATTTTTCTTTAACATGGCAATGGTCTAACTTGGTGACTAGAACTTAACAAAATTTCAGTTATATGTGCACTAGTAGATCCCTTTGTTATACACCTTTTTTTTACGAATCCTTAGTTATACACATTGGTACAACAGCATGCAAGTCTTTTTCTCTTCTTAAACTGGGTTCTTAAAGAGTGGTTGGGGTTTTCTTTACTCGTACTCCTATAGAGATGCCAATGGTAACAGTTCATCTTCTCTTCCTGATCCATACATATGGGATCATTACAAAATTCTGGCAAAGCCTATATACACATAGAGAGACACCGATAGCTGTCCTCAAATTGAGAAATTCAAATCATCCCATGCTTGCTGCTCTCTCACAAACAACTCCTGTTTGTGCCCAAGGTGAAGCTCAGCCTAGAGCTGAGACGACCAAAGTAAAGGTCATAGCATGTAGTGAGTCAGCAGTGGTTCGACAGGTTAAGATAATCTAATTTGTTGATCTCTAGCAATGCGCGTACATTTAGCTAGCATTAAAAAGTAGCAGTTTGATGTTGTACTGTATATATTGGTGGGTTTGAGAAGAAAAAAAAACTGCTGCCAACACATCCATGACCAAAGTCTGTTCGCTTGAAGGAGTTCTTGCCATTGTTACAACTGAGTTCCGGTGCATTCCTTTTTTCCCAGAACACATGCAACCAAAGAAAAACTATTTTTTGAAGTGGTAGATATTGTAAAAGTTCAAATAATTTGAAAATTTTCTTGCAAAAGAACAATGAGCTAATGCCAACTTATATGTTGGATTCATAGTCTCTGCTAATTTGATTGCAATGTTTTGGCTCTATAATTAAACTCAGCTGCTTTCTGGATCTTACAGAAGGAAAATGTATTGGACTTTTCAGTTCATACAGATTGTTCAAATTTTGTGTAGCAAGAATGTTTTAGATTCACTAGGTCTGATCTTATTTTGGAAGTTGTCCCCTTAAAAGTTCATTCCCATTTAATTTCTCTTGAGGTTGTTCTTGCTGTCACAATGCTATTATGTTGGATTCAGAGTCTCTGCTAATTTGGTTGCAATGTTTTGGCTTCGTAATCACACTCAGCTGCTTTCTGGATCTTACCGAAGGAAAATGTATTGGTCTTTTCAGTTCATACAGACTGCAATTCTTACAATGAGATAGTGATTGTTCAAATTTTGTGTAGCAAGAATGTTTTAGATTCACTAGGTCTGATCTTACTTGGGAAGTTGTCCCTTAAAAGTTTGTTCCTGTTTAATCTCTCTCGAGGTTGCTCTTGCTGTCACAAATGCTGTTATGTGCTATGCAACCTTCTTACTCCACCCAGTGATTACAATAATACATTTTTTTAATGGCCTAACTCTTTAAATTGTTGTTATGTAGTTGGATTCTGACAGTTCATATGCTGCTCTAGTCTATGGGTCCTCTGCCCTTGTTGCTATTTGGATATCATCAATAGTGGTTTCTGCAATTGATTCAGTCCCAGTGGTATGTCTCTCTTTCTATTTCTCTCACTCTTCTTCAGTTCTTCCCTTCTTGTCCCAGTGTATGCAGTAGAGAATGGAGATTTTAGTTCACTTCAGCATACAATACAAAACGATTTTTTTTTGCAACAGAACCAGTTAGATTATTTAGTTTATTTAGCTTGAAATGGCAGGCAGTAAAAACTTTCTGATTATACCAGATTTTTTCTACCAATGGGAAGAGACTGGTTTGACATTAGTGAAACAGTTACCTTGTCACACTCAATAGTCTTACCAGCCCGAGAAAGCTCTATAAGTTCAGAAATACTGTTGGAAATGCATATGGAATTTTGTGAGTCTCACATTTATTCTTGACTTCGCATGGCAGGTTCCTCAGGTGATGGAAGTTGTTGGCCTTGGCTTCACTGTCTGGTTCACCTCCCGATATCTGATATTTAAGGTGATTATTTATACTCCCTTTGAAGTGTAAACTTTTTAATACCAGTTTCAGCTGTTGATATTTCTACTCTCTGTAATGCAGGAGAACAGGGACGAGTTGATCACCAGAATTGGCTCCATCAAAAAGCAGGTACTTGGGTCTCGTGACGACTGAGCAGATTTTCAGCGCTCTGTTTGACCAAGTGGGTCTAGTGAAAAAAATGTTGTACTGAATCACCGATGGTGATTGTGAAAATATAATCTTGTGCCGTTGATGTTTTCCTTTTTCGACAAAAGATGCTCTGAATAAGTAGAATTTCGTCTAGATGGGCTCTTTCTTTAGGAGCTTTTCCTTTCATTCAGATGTGCCGTAGGGTGGTTGCACCTTTCTGTTGCTTCCGCTGAAATTAATGGTAGGGGTTGCGCATGCTGTATTGCCCAGTTCTGCCCATGGCATGCCACCTGATGGGGGCGGCTATTGTTATTGCAAAGTCATATGCAACGGCATCAGGTGGCTGCGTTCTGTCTCTGTCAATGGTTTACAATGGCAATCAGAGTTCTAAACAAAGCTATATTCCTCTAACCCGACTTGTGTGTGGCCTATGTTGGTTGGTGTCTTCTGTTTTGTATTGAAGCCAGGCTGGTTGGTGTCGAAAAATGAGAATCACCGCCCTTCACGAACCAATTAGGCTATCTTCATTTTCTTGTTTGAGGAAGTTTTTTCTTCTTATTTTTGTTTGAGAAGTTAAATTCTGAGTTATTTTTTAACCTCTACTTGGACGTACCAAATGCTACTCAATTCCCCCGGCGGGGATAGGTCCCCTTTCCTGCCCCTGTTGACAGAAATGTAAACCCGTAAATTTTGGTTTCCTGGTTCTAGCTATGGCATGAGCTATAACGATTTCGTCCATTGAGATTACCTCATCAAATAAACGATCTAGTGTTTGACTTCTGAGGATGTAGGAAGGTATGCTCAACTGAGCAGCCCAAAACTCATCTGCTCAGAGTCAAGCATTTTGGAGTACCGAAGCGATCAGTTGCCTTTTAGCTCATCTGACCAAGAAGGGGGCGGTCGCTTTCCTGAAAGGCCAAAAACTAAACGTTTAGGTTGGCCTTTTAGCCTATCACAGTCGGAAGGAGGCAATCGCTTTCCTATACGGCCATTAGAGCTGAGCATAGGGCAGTGATTGATTGGGGTTTTTTGCCCTGTGGCCTGTTGGCGGCGAGGGGTATGGCCATTAGAGTTGCGACCGGGCAGGAAGGCAGCAGACGTTTGTTATGGTTTATCAATGGGCTGTGCTCCGGTGTCCCCCCCTTGGCGAACGACGTTCAGGTGGTAAACGTGTGTTTGGTTCGTGACCAGAAAATATGGATGATCCCATCCCAAAAACCGAATATTTCTGAGAAAGGCTGGACCATATGATCTGTGAATTTCATGACTAATCTCACTAGCCGCCTGAGAATCCATGGCCGTCGACGCGACTCCGACACCTGCCACCGTCGTATGTGTGGCTCCCCAGCTCAGCGGCGGCCACCATGTCACGGCGAGCGGTGGGCTTGCTTTTCCGCGTGGCTCCCCAGCTCGACATCGGCGGCCTCCAGGGCGCGGTAAGCGGCGGGCTTGATTTTCAACGTGGCTCCCTAGCTCGGCGGCAGCGGCCTCCTTGGCGTGGCGAGCAACGAGCTTGCTACGTCTGCGCCACACCCAGTCGAAGAAACGGCCTCGCTAAGTATGTGCGGGTAGTGACCTTGCTAGGCACGGATAGGCGGCCGTCCGCTAGGTCCGGCCTCCACCACAAAGGGAAAAGGACCCGTTAATTACATATTAACCGGTGTGTTAATGGCATATTTATATTTTTCTACTAATCGTTAATTAAACATATTTTATCCCATCCCATCCCGTACATGTTTACCCATGAACCAAACACACATGTTAAGTCAACCCACGAAGGGGTATCAGCAGATCCTAGCCGTCTAAATAGAACAAAGTTTAGAGGGGGGACACCGGAGCAATAGCCTTTATCAATTGATATTTGACAAGCGCATGAATAACAACATGTGAACTCCAGTAAGAGCGCTACCAGGTGTCCCAAACCATCTAAAAACAATTTGCATGCTCTAAAGATCTTTTCGGTCCAACGCTGTTGAATAGGCCAACGTTTTGGCGACTTGACGAGTGGGGTCTGTCATGTCAGTGTCACAAACAATAGGCGGTCAGCTTAGGTTCCTGAGGTGGAGGCAGCCGAGACGTCTCATCGGTATTGCACCTTCAATGCCACATCACTCCATCCCGCATGTTACCGTTTCCTGCATCTGTTTCTCGCGTCGCCTCTGCCTATAAAAGCTCATCCACAGTCGCTCTTGCCAGCAGACTCGACGCCATCGCACACCACCTCCACCTCCACGTCGAAGCCAATGATAGACGCAAAATGCGGCGCCTCCACGCCATGTCGTACTCCATGTTGGGTTGCAACAACCGCCTTCACCTCTACCCCCCACCTATGGCAGAACCTGCATCGTCGTAGCCCAAGCTCGAGCTCGACGAGGACGACATGGCGGATTTCGTGGAGCTCGATACACAGTTCATGGCCGACGCTGAAAGCGCGGCGACGAAGCTGGAGGAGGAGGACGGGGCGAGGAGTAGAAAACTGGAACGACATGCTCGTACGAGATAGAGCGACCACTTAGGGACGCTACCCGTGCCCGAGAGGAGGCCAACGAGGCCAGATGGCATCGCGTCGCCTAGATATCCGTCGAGCGGGCACCAACGAAGGAGGTTGCTCGCCTCCTTATGATGGCCGATCGACAAAGGCTCCTTGAGCTCAATGCTCAGAGCCTCGCTGAGGCTGCTGCCCCACGAAGCAGCGTGGGTCGTCTAGAACAAGGATTGTCGTTAGTGGCGGGCGCCGCTGAAGGGCTAATGTTGCAGGGCAAGCTTCGACGACATGAACGAACAATGCTGCACCACTAGATGCGTGAAGCAAGGGCGGTGAGATCGGCGCGGGGTAGGCGCAGCAGGCTAGCCAAGGGAAGAACAGCGGCGAGGCTAGTTTTAGTTTAAATTTAGCCATTTTCATTAAATATAACAAAATTTGAATGAAAATTTTAATTTTTGTTGAATTTAAGTTTTTCAAATGCTTTTTGGAGGGGCGTGGATGACAAAAAACACGTCTAAAACGCGGCACCACGTGGCGGCATCCCCATCGTCCGATCTGACGCTTTAGTCGAACATTATTTAGAGATATGCTCTAAACTCTCCCCCGTACGTATTAAAATTTCTCTTTATAATTCTGTCAAAAAAAATCTCTTTATAGTAAAAATTAGAGAAGTTTGATCGCGTTTGAAAGCTTTGTCTATTTAGTACCAAAGGCAGTACACACAGTTCCACGACGGCCACCAAAGTTGATCCGCATGTAGCCAAATACACAGAGAGTAAAAAAAGTGTCTGCAGAGTAAATTGCTTTCTCTATAGGGTCGCCATCCAAGTGTCACATACGAACAAAATTTCCTTTTTCTAGTAATACAGTATAAACGTAGATGTTTATATACACGTGCATACACTCATCTTTCTATGAGCACCTTCGAAAGACTGATCCGCCGGATTGAATCTTGAAAATTGACGAAATCACCATAAACACCTCGCTGTCTGACAGAAACATCACCTCCTACTAAATATTTTGCATTTATAAAATACATAGATATGATGAGCTGAGGTACAACCACTCTCCTAACCCAACCTCAGGTTCGCTGTCACCAACAAAATTTCCTGAAACGCAGCACGGAGCTGCAGAACCAAATCGGAGAAAAAACACGGTAGCAAAATTTTCGAATAGTAGTAATCTTCCATTTTTGTTTTTGCACGCACGCAAATATCGTCAGCTCTCCTCCTGTTCCCCTCACGCAAAGATCGCCTGTCACCTCTCAGGCTCTCGCCGTCGGTCTCCGCCGTTCAGATCTTTCCGCCCCCGGCCGCCGGCGACAGCGCGCCCGCCTCTCACACGTGCAACTCCCCGCCGTGCCGCCGCGAGCGCAGGAACGGCCGCGTCCACCCGCTCAGACACTGGCCTGTGGGGCCGCGCGCGCTGACGTGGTTGCCTTCGTCTTCCTCCCCCAACGCCCCCAAATAAAGCCAAGCCCAGCGCGGCCGAGGCCACCAACTCCCACCTCGTGGACTCCTCCCAAAACTAAACCCTCGCTCTCACCCCCAACTTGGATGCGCCCGTGACCACACCGCCGCCGCCAGCCCACCGCGACCTCCGCCGCCGATGGCGTCCATCTCCGGCGCGGCGGCGCCGCCCTGCCACTCCCCCTGCCGTCTCCGTCTCCGGCGGCAGCTCCTCCTGCGCCCGTCCCACCTCCGCCTCCGCGCGCCCCACTCCATCACCTCCCCCTCCCACTCCTCCCCCTCCCCACCGCTCGCGCCCGCGCACGCGGTCGAGAAGGACCCGATCAAGCTCTGGGACCGCTACGTGGACTGGCTCTACCAGCACAAGGAGCTCGGCCTCTTCGTCGACGTCAGCCGCATGGCCTTCACCGCCGACTTCCTGCGCCGGATGGAGCCGCTCATGCAGCGGGCCTTCGTCGCCATGGGGGAGCTCGAGAAGGGCGCCATCGCCAACCCCGACGAGGGCCGCATGGTCGGCCACTACTGGCTCCGCGACCCGGGCCTCGCCCCCAACTCCTTCCTCCGCACCAAGATCGAGAACACCGTCGACCACATCCTCGCCTTCTCGCAGGACGTCGTCTCGGGCAAGGTCAGCTCAGCGCAGTTTGTTGTACTGTACTACTTATTTCCCCGTACAGTTTATTGCTACTCCAAAGGAGGAGGAGTATAGATTGGATGAAAATATCTGGGGTTTGTAATGCAACAGCATCACTCTTCGGTATTTGTAGCTCTGCCATGATGAAACCTTAATTTGGGGCTTGACTTGTGGAAATGCAATTGCTTATAGTAAGTCAGAGAAACAGTGCTAGCAGTAGTAGTTAGCTTTAGTTGTCCAAAAAAATCACCTGGAAGCATCAGCAGATGCTATTGTAAAAATAATTTGATTGTTCAGGTTCTCGTTGTGCATTTCTATTGCTGGGTATGCCATCACCAGGAAGGTTAGAGCAATATGTAACCATGCTCTGGCATAGTAATACACA
This sequence comes from Lolium perenne, assembly GCF_019359855.2. Classification (NCBI taxonomy): domain Eukaryota; kingdom Viridiplantae; phylum Streptophyta; class Magnoliopsida; order Poales; family Poaceae; genus Lolium; species Lolium perenne. The sequence goes on along the minus strand of NC_067248.2, from coordinate 215,277,991 downwards.
CACATGATTTGATGATTGGCATGAATGGATGCTAGGCAATGTGCATTGTACAAAGATAGATGCGGGTTATGTGTACCTTATTCAGGCTTTTCATATATTCATTTGGAATCACTGCAAGCTCTTATAAGCCAGTTTTGCCATGAAATGCAGATTAAACCTCCGTCGTCTCAGGCTGGTCGTTTTACCCAAATACTCTCTATAGGAATTGGAGGGTCATCTTTGGGGCCTCAGTTTGTTTCTGAGGCGCTTGCGCCCGATAACCCCCCGTTGAAGGTATTGTCCCAAGTTCTCCTGTCCATTCGGTTGGTGCCTTTCATGCCACTAGCTGTTATAAGCTTTACCCCTAATTATTCCGCTTGATACCAGATACGATTTATTGACAACACCGATCCTGCTGGAATCGATCACCAAATTGCTCAACTAGGGGCAGAACTTGCATCTACTCTTGTAATTGTAATCTCAAAGGTACAGATGGTTTTCCAATGGTATGCCTCTCCTTTCTCACTTGCTAGTAGATACATGTTCGCATAACATGTTTGTTTGTACTTACAGAGTGGTGGTACACCTGAAACCCGGAACGGTCTACTAGAAGTACAGAAGGCCTTCAGAGATGCTGGATTGGAATTCTCGAAACAGGTTTTGACCTAAGGTTCTTTTTGTTTTCTTGCAAGTTATTTATAAATTGAAATAGCAAATGTTTGGACAACATGTAACTACAACCAGTTAGTGTTACTCTGGATTCTTAATTTACTATAGGTACTGATGTAACCATACTATGAGGGAGACTTGTCTCATGTTTAATCTGCAAACTAGTGAGATAATTTGTATGGACTGGATAATGCATCAATAGAGTTTTTGTGTTCATTGTTGTTGCTCAGTAACAAAACATTTGTCTTGATAATCCAGTTTATTGTTTTGCAAAAATGTTGTGGCAATCAGTTTCTGGTTTATACAAAACTGTATGATTATCCTATGCACAGTTTCCGCACTGATTTAGAACAAGTTCACTATGTGATGACACAAACTATTTTGCAGGGTGTTGCAATTACTCAAGAAAATTCTTTATTAGATAACACTGCCAGAATAGAGGGATGGTTAGATCGTTTTCCTATGTTTGACTGGGTTGGTGGTAGAACATCAGAATTATCAGCTGTGGGGTTACTTCCAGCTGCATTGCAGGTCAGTGTCTTCTATTTTCCTGTGGTTATAAGTGGACTTCTACGAAATTCCAGATTAACACGAGTGTGTTTTGCCACTTACCAGGGTATCGATGTCAAGGAAATGCTTATTGGTGCAGCACTAATGGACGAAGAGACCAGGAACACTGTGGTATGGGATTTTACATGTATAGGCTATCTGCTCTGGTAATATTTTTTGACTATGGAGAATGTCTAAAATGTTGTTTTGCACTTATCCAGGTTAAGGAAAATCCAGCAGCATTACTTGCATTATCTTGGTACTGGGCTACAGAAGGAGTAGGCAATAAGGTTCGCAGCTTCATGGGTTACAACTTCAGTCCAGGTTTCTGATTTGAGTATTTTGCTTACCAGTCACTTTACTCCTCTTCCAGGATATGGTTGTACTTCCGTACAAGGATAGTCTGCTACTTTTGAGTAGATATTTGCAACAACTTGTCATGGAATCTCTTGGAAAAGAGTTTGACCTTGATGGCAATCGGGTATGTATTCTTGCTTCTCTATTCCTAGCACATGATGTTCTGTAACTACACTACTAGCTGCAGAATTTTTTGTTCAGTAGTGTTCTTTGTTAAGTGTAGAAAATTTTAATGGCAGGTTAATCAAGGGCTAACTGTATATGGTAACAAAGGAAGCACAGACCAGCATGCGTAAGTTTGCGCTTATTTTTTCTGTACTGCTTTACTGTGGTTAAGGTGCATTGTTTACTGAATTGTTCGTGGTTGCAGCTACATTCAACAGCTGAGAGAAGGGGTGCACAACTTCTTCGTTACTTTTATCGAGGTTTTGCGTGACAGGCCTCTCGGTCATGATTGGGAGCTCGAACCGGGAGTTACATGTGGTGATTACTTGTTTGGGATGTTGCAGGTTTGTCTTCAGAGTTCAGACTTGAAGAGATAGACTCATGTTAATTTGTGTGCCAGTATGATGATCAGTGACAGCGGAAACCGTATACTTGCAGGGTACACGTGCTGCTCTTTATTCTAATGACCGGGAGTCCATCTCCGTTACTGTGCAAGAAGTGACCCCCAGAGCTGTTGGAGCACTGGTTGCACTCTATGAACGTGCAGTTGGGATTTATGCGTCTCTAGTTAACATCAATGCGTATCATCAGCCTGGTACTCTCCTCAATATGCACTACTTTGCTCAGGCTCCTTAACTTACTATTGTTATCCTTATGTTCATATATGTTCTATATGCTACACAGGTGTTGAGGCAGGAAAAAAGGCAGCAGGAGAGGTATTGGCACTTCAGAAGAGGGTGCTGACTGTCATGAATGAAGCCAGGCATGAAATCTCTTATTTACTCCTCGTTGATTGATCAAATGAGTGTTCTCTTTGCAGCTACTTGGATGCCGTTGGTTATATATGTTTGCTTGTTCTCTTTCAGCTGCAAAGACCCTGCTGAACCATTGACTCTGGAACAAATCGCAGATCGCTGTCATTGCCCAGAAGATGTAATCTTCACCTTCGCCTTAGCATGCTTTCTGTTTTTGCTCTGTTTTGTGTTTCTGATTTCTTAACTTGTGCATTATGCTTGAACCAGATTGAGATGATATACAAAATTATACAGCACATGGCAGCAAATGATAGAGCGCTTATAGCAGAAGGCAGCTGCGGTTCTCCTCGAAGCGTCAAGGTTTATCTTGGAGAATGCAATGTAGACGACCTATGATTGCCTTCTAGATCTTCAGGTTTGGATTTGTGTAAAATTGGGTGGTCTCCTGAAATAAAAGGAACAGCACCAATGGCTGGGCCATGCATGTTCCAGATGTGCCATTAGTTTCTTATTTGGTTGTGATGACACGGTTGACGTGACCTTGTACTTTAGGGTACAGTTTTTTTTTTCTCTTTTTGAAGTGCTACCAAATTACAAAACAAAGGAGGGATACCCTGCACACATTACTTCGTTTAAACTTATCTTTGTCATCAATGTATTCTGTTTAATCTCCATTCGGACAGAATTGTTTGCAATCAGTTACTTTTTATTTGAAACGCAATCAGTTGACTTATTATTCTGGCGTGGAGGTATAATATTCAAACGAGTGGCTTATCTGTTTTGTGTACAAAGGCAGATCTTAACAGAGTTTATTCTGCCATCAACGCAAGTTACTGAAATGAATGTCATATATACATTTTTCGTGTACAAAGAGTCCAACTGCTGCTTCACACAACCAAATGAATGGCCTATTTACATCACCAATGTAATTTATTCAAATGGGCTTCCAAGCCTCCTGCAAACCTGAATGCTAAACTGCAATTCTTCAAGCATCATAGATCTAACCGCTAGACCCCAATCCCCCCATCAACAGTATTACTACTCGATTTCCAAGCAATGTGGTGAACCAACCTAAATAACAAGAGGCACACCAGTAACAACAGTGTTCACCACCGATTATTCACAGTAACTTGGCTACCACGCGCCAGGACATCCGAACGGCTGTACTTGCTACCTTAAGAATTGCTTGATTATTGTAGATCCTGTCACCATGAAAAATGTGGACTACAGTCAGATTACAAAATGAAATAATACAGGGAATAAATTACTCCTATCTAATGCAACTTTTAAGAGCAGCGTATGACTGTCCCTTATCCTGACAGGTTCCATGCCTGATTGATGCCCCAGATCATGGCAACCTTACATAGGCCAGGACCAGTCTAAATTTCTTGACTACGTTGGAACTTAGAAGTGATCAATCATGGGGCTAACACATATTCCATATTTGCTCACAAGGTTAACTAGTACTGAAGAACAGTAGAGCATAAGCTATCATCAGGAACTTTACAAAGTTCGCAACAGTACTCTAGTACCCCACTAGTCACTAGATGGGAAGAGTTTACATAATGGATGACCAAGATGAACTTTGAAGACATTGGCAGTACGTTTGACTCTGCTTATGTGGTTTGTGAAACGAAATTAGCCACTGAGGGTTGGATAGAAAAATAATTTGCACGATTTCAGGGAACTCAAGCTTAGTAAACAAACTATGTATGTTGTTTCAGCATTTCTTAAAATTTCATGTCCAAGCTCAGTGGAACAACTTACCCAACAGCTGTGGCACCCCATGAAGCTACATTATAAGCAACTTTTGTCCCATCCCATGCCTTCCGAAGTTTGCCTTTTCTCTTCTCTGCCGAAAATGTCTTCTTAAGGGCTGGCAGAAGAATGGTCAGCATGAAAACATTCATTTAACATGACTTGAGTAATCATTCTCAGGAACAAGGAAATAAGAGAGGGAACCTTTTTGAAGTCGATCAGGAGACAATTCCTGTAGAACATGAAATTTTTATAGATCAGATATATCACCTCATACATGAAGAGACACGACAAAACAGGATATTATAGAGAAGAGCAACACAACTATGGCGACTTTGGCATCTCTTATAAAGAGGTGCACAGCTTTATGGTACAGAAACTTAGGTGCCAAGGTGATGGCTGAAATTACAGACTGGAGTGAAAATAGAAAGACATTCCTACCTTGGTTTTTTTAAGTGTCAGTAAGTATGTGGCTACAAAGAAAGCTATCCCTTCAGCTGCATCCTCTGGCTTAACAAGAACGTATCCATTGTCGTCATCATCTTCCCACACATCTACCGCCTTTATCATATCCCATGACGTATCCATTTCAGCTGTGGAAAAGAACACAGAATGAATTGTAGAAAATTGCATCTCTATTTCGAGAAGAATTAAATAAAAAGGGATATGAAGCACAGCATAGAAGACAACTGATAGTTCATATCCATTGGATGAGTTATCTTAGCTGGCCATATATTTAGATAGATTGTGCAGTACCAGCAGTAATAACAGCATTCAGTAGAGACATACCTGCACCATTTTGACATACGGACTTTTGAATTTCTTCGAATTCTTGAAGAAACCCAGGTGATTCAAACCTAGATTTAACAAGATCAAACATCTGCAAGGTGAAAACAAGTTGTTCAGAGCATTTGGACAGCCTCATTGTAAATAAAATGAATTAATACGAAAACCGTCTATGCTCCCTGTCCTATTGCTCAAGAAAAAAAAAACACAAGGTGACCATGAAATTGTTCTGCACACATTCTAAATGTGAAATTGGGAATAAAATATACACCTAGAAAAATATTGCACCTCCTATTCTGATCCTAGTACCCTGTTAATAGCAGTCCCTTTGCTAGTCGTAAATACTTAGCCCAAAAGTGGGAATAAACGTGTCTAGCCTAAATTATCACATTCTGCTGTTCCAGCACCTTAGGCGCCGATATGCTTATTTTGGAGAACCTACACACTGCATTTGATCCTGCTTCTAATAAAAGGGCATGTTTCCAAGTACTGAGTCCAGATATTCAGGTTCCTCACCAGTCCAGGGACAAACATAAGAACAACAATATGAAAGCAAATTTTAACTAGTTCTGGAAACAGGGTACCCAAGTCAGATCTAGATGGCTAACCGATCAAGTTAGTTCTAATTTACGCATACAAACCTGAAACAACGAGAATCTAGTTGAACTACCGCGCAGTGTCGACAGTTGCACGCTATTTAGCGCAATTAATGCCTGAATAGTCTGGACTCTCGAAGTCGCCGCATCCGTACCTGGTCGGTCGCGTGGTCGGAGTCACTCGCCAGCGACGCCGCGGAGTCACCGTCGTCGGCGTGCTCGCTGTCCCCGTACTCCGAGGCCTCGGTGTCCGCGGCCACCGAAGAGAGGGAGGCGCCGAGATCGGCGTCGCCCAGCCCGTCGAGCGTCCGCCGGAGCTCCTGCAGGAGCGACTCCAGCCTCTGCCTCCGCAGCCTGACCTTCGGCGACCGCCGCGGGGGCGGCGAGGAGGTGGAGGGCGGCTCCATCGGGAGGGAGGGAACCCTGCTGTCGGTCGCCGGAGGAGGCGACGCCGGACTGGAACTAGCGCCTGTACCGTGTACTAGTTGCCTTGTGCATCGAGGCGTGTGTTCGTTCTCGTGTGATTGATGGTAACCGGAAGGTGTTTTTGCTGCTTTGGTTTGCGTTGCGTGACTGCTAAGTGGGCCGAGGCTTAGAAGTTAGACCCCACCTGTCAGTAAGCCGTACAAGCGTGAAAAAAGTTAAGGATATGAGTAACTGTGTAAAATGGTAAAATAGTAAGAAGATCAGAAGGGCATGGCCAACGGTATGCCTCAACATACCGGCTGACATGTCCATGTAGGTTCAGATACCCTGAGTCTAAAAAAATAGTAGCTTTAAAAGTGAAGTTGTAGCTTGCAGAGTCACTCGGTGGTCGGGTGTTATAAAAACACAGAAAAATTGTGTTAGAGGCCGTCCGTTTTGGGCCGTTTGCGTCGTCCGTTTGGGTCGCGCGCTGCGCCCAACGCGCCAGATTTGGGTCGCGGCGCCCCATGGTATGTTTTTCTTGTAAATTCACTAGAAAAACGCAAAATAAATTATAGAAAAAATATATAGTAGTTCAAATGCTCAAAATGTATTACACATTACATAGTCCATGTAATCAAGGATAAAGTATTATTCAAATAAAATGAAAAAATGATACAAAATGCTCTAGGCTTAATCATTGTTGTTTGCAGCATTGTTGCCTACAAGCTGCCACATGTGCTCGACCAAATCAGCCTGAAGCTGGTTGTGTACAGCTAGATCTCGAATTTCATGGTGCGCATGAAGAATGTCCTGGAATGATGCCGGAGCACGTTGAGGAGTAACCAACTCTCCTTGGCCTTCCCAGTCATTATCAAAGAGTGAATCATCCCGCTCTACCTCAACAATCATGTTATGCATGATTACACAAGCGGTCATCACCTCCCACAGAGTTTGCACATCCCAGGCTCTGGCAGGGTGTCTGACGATAGCCCAACGAGCTTGGAGGATGCCAAACGCCCGCTCGACATCTTTCCGGGCTGCCTCCTGCTCTTTGGCAAACCTTGCCTCCTGCTCTGAGTTGGGGTTTCGGATTGTCTTCACGAGTGTAGCCCAAGGTGGATAGATACCATCAGCAAGGTAGTACCCCTTGGTGTAGTGGTGGCCATTGATCTCAAAATCCACATCAGGGGACTGACCGTACGCTAGCCTATCAAACACCGGAGACCGCTGCAGCACATTGATGTCATTGTGCGAGCCAGCCATTCCGAAGAATGAGTGCCAAATCCATGTGTCATGGGAAGCAACAGCTTCAAGAATGACTGTGCACCCCTCAGAATGGCCGCTGTATGCCCCCTGCCAACCAAAGGGGCAGTTCTTTGATACGTCCAATTTGCATCACTATTTTATATCATAATTTGCTGTTATTCATTGATATATTTCATATTGGGACACAATACTTATGTTATTTCATCTATTTTGCATGTTTCATCATTATTGGAGGATCAAGCACCGGAGCGATTCTCGCGGGAAAAAGCACCGTCGTAACGCAATATTTCTAAGATCAACTGTGGAAGGAAATTATACCAAAAATCTTATTTTTCAAGATGACGAAGGAAGCCAGAAGGAGGAGCCAGGAGGACCCAGGGTGGGCCCACACCCTAGGGCGGCGCGGCCCATGGCCTGGCCGCGCCGCCATGTAGTGTGGGGGGCCCACGGCTCCTTTCGCCTCCTTTTCTTCGCGAAACCCTTCGTCCCGAAGACCTAAGCCACAGAGGGTTCCTCACGGAGAGTTACAGCCGCCTCTGCGGGGCGGAGAACACCAGAGAGAAAAGAGCTCTCCGGCGGGCAGGAATCCGCCGGGGAAATTCCCTCCGGGAGGGGGAAATCGACGCCATCGTCACCGTCATCGAGCTGGACATCATCTCCATCACCATCATCATCATCTCCACCATCATCACCGCCATCTCCTTCGCAGCACCTCGTCACCGCCGTAGCAATTTGGGTTTGATTTTGATTGTTTGATAGGGGAAACTCTCCCGGTATCGATCTCTACTTGTTGTTGATGCTATTGAGTGAAACCATTGAACCAAGTTTATGTTCAGATTGTTATTCATCATCATATCACCTCTGATCATGTTCCATATGATGTCTTGTGAGTAGTTCGTTTAGTTCTTGAGGACATGGGTGAAGTCTAAATGTTAGTAGTGAACTATGGATGAGTAATATTCAATGGTATGATACTTAAGTTGTGGTGTTATTCTTCTAGTGGTGTCATGTGAACGTCGACTACATGACACTTCACCATTTATGGGCCTAGGGGAATGCATCTTGTATTCGTTTGCTAATTGCGGGGTTGCCGGAGTGACAGAAACCTAAACCCCCGTTGGTATATCGATGCAGGAGGGATCGCAGGATCTCAGAGTTTAAGGCTGTGGTTAGATTTATTCTTAATTACTTTCTTGTAGTTGCGGATGCTTGCAAGGGGTATAATCACAAGTATGTATTAGTCCTAGGAAGGGCGGTGCATTAGCATAGATTCACCCACACAACACTTATCATAACAATGAAGATTATTTAGCCGTATGTAGCGAAAGCACTAGACTAAAATCCCGTGTGTCCTCGAGAACGTTTGGTCATTATAAGTAAACAAACCGGCTTGTCCTTTGTGCTAAAAAGGATTGGGCCACTCGCTGCAATTGTTACTCTCGCACTTTACTTACTCGTACTTTATTCAAGTGTTACATCAAAACCCCCTGAATACTTGTCTGTGAGCATTTACAGTGAATCCTTCATCGAAACTGCTTGTCAACACCTTCTGCTCCTCGTTGGGATCGACATTCTTACTTATCGAAGATACTACGATACACCCCCTATACTTGTGGGTCATCAAGACTATTTTCTGGCGCCGTTGCCGGGGAGTGAAGCGCTATTGGTAAGTGGAATTGGTAAGGAAAACCTTTACCGTTTGTGCTGATTTTATTTCTCGCTTTCTTGCTATAAGTCATTATGGAGAGATCTTCTCTTCAATTTCTATTTGGGAAATCTACTACTACTGCAACGGTAGTGGATGAGGCGCCAGGTGAGGAAGTGATACCATATAAAATACCTATGAAAATTATTGAACGTGTTATGGATAACCGCTATGAAGGGGATGGAACTGTCCATCCTGGTGATCATTTACTGTTTTTGCATGAATTATGCAGGTTATTCAAATGTGCAGGTATTGCTATGGATGAAGTGAGGAAGAAACTATTCTTTTTATCGCTGTCTGGTAAGGCGGCGCATTGGTATAAATTACTGGATAATGGGGATTCTCTTGAATGGAATGATATTGTGCCCCGGTTTTATTCTAAGTTCTATCCTCCAAGTGAAATTCACAAGGATCGGAATCGCATATATAATTTTTGGCCTCATGATGGAGAGAGTATTGCCCAAGCTTGGGGGAGATTGAAGTCTTTAATGCTCAAATGCCCCATTCATGAGCTTCCTGGTAATGTTATTATTGATAATTTCTATGCAAGACTTTCTTTTCAAGACAAGACCTTGCTGGATACTTCTTGTTCTGGATCATTTACACGCAACAAAGAAGAGTTTAAAAGGGACCTTCTTGATCGGATCCAAGAAAATACTGAAGGTTGGGAGAACGACAAGGATAGAGAATCAGGTATAATTTATGATTATAAATGCATTGAAGCTTTTATGGATACTGATTTATTTCGTAATATGAGTGCTACATATGGTCTTGATTCTCAAGTTGCTGCAAATCTTTATAAAGCTTTTGCCTCTCATTATGAATTGCCAAAGAAGAATTTTGATAAGTATCATGAACCATATAAAGATAAAATTGATTCATCTATTAATAAATGTGTTGTAGTTGAAACTGCTGATCATGTTATTCCTGAAGCTTATATTGAAAAAACTCCTTTCCCTGCTAAAATGAAGGAGTACTCTGTTATAAATAGTGCGGTTCATAAAAGTGAAAAGAAACCTGTAGAACCTGAAGAACAAATAAAAGTTGAACCTGCCGTTGCAATAGTTAAAGATCTTGTGACTGAAAATGTGGAGGATGGTCATATTATTTTCTGTGAAGATGCTTCTAATATTGTTTCACATCCTAATAAACCCAAACAAGCTAGTGTTCCTATGCTATCTGTTAAAATTGGTGATCATTGCTATTATGGATTATGTGATATTGGTGCAAGTGTTAGTGCTATTCCTTATGAGCTTTACACGGAGATTATGCACGAAATTGATTCTTGTGAACTTGAAGATATTGATGTGGTTATTCAGCTGGCTAATAGAGAAACTATTTCTCCAATTGGTATTGTTCGAGATGTGGAAGTTTTATGCGGTAAGATTAAATATCCTGCTGACTTTTTGGTACTTGGTTCTGCTGCTAGTGATTATTGTCCTATTATTTTTGGTAGACCTTTTCTAAATACTTGTGGAGCTATTATAGATTGCAAGAAAGAGAAAATTTTGACTAAATTTGCTGGTGAATCTTATGAGTTTAACTTTTCTAAATTTACCAAAACTCCTTATAAAGCTGATTTGCCTAGCGATGATTTTAAAATGGAGCAGTGTGCATCTATTGTTCTTGTTCCTAACAATCCTTTGCAGCAACATTTGGAGGATAGCGAGAGTGAAGTTTTTAGGAAGGAAAGAGATGAGCTTGAGGAAATTTTCCTTCGCCAACCTATTCTTAAGCATGATTTACCGGTGGAAGATTTGGGTACAACACCGCCACCAAAGGAAGATCCTGTTTTTGATTTAAAGCCTTTACCTGATAATCTTAAATATGCTCATATTGATGATAAGAAAATATATCCTGTTATTATTAGTTCTAAGCTTTCAGAGATTGAGGAAGAAAGATTATTGGAAATATTGAAGAAACACCGCGGCGCTATTGGCTACACTCTTGATGATTTGAAGGGGATTTCTCCGTCTATTTGCCAACATGCTATTAATATGGAAGATGATGCAAAGCCTGTTGTTGAACATCAGCGTCGTCTAATTCCGAAGATGAAGGAAGTGGTAAGAAATGAGGTATTACGACTTCTTGAAGCTGGTATTATATATCCTATTGCTGATAGTAGATGGGTTAGTCCTGTGCATTGCGTTCCCAAGAAAGGAGGAATGACTGTTGTGCCTAATGATAATGATGAGCTCATTCCTCAAAGAGTAGTTGTAGGGTATAGAATGTGCATTGATTTTCGAAAAGTTAATAAAGTTACTAAGAAAGATCATTACCCTTTACCATTTATTGATCAAATGCTAGAAAGATTGTCTAAAAATACTCATTTTTTGCTTTCTTGATGGTTATTCTGGGTTTTCACAAATTGCTGTTAAAGCTAAAGATCAAGAGAAAACCACTTTTACTTGTCCCTATGGAACTTATGCTTATAGGCGTATGCCTTTTGGTTTATGTAATGCTCCCGCTACTTTTCAAAGATGCATGTCTGCTATTTTTCATGGTTTTTGTGAAAGTATTGTAGAGGTAGTCATGGATGATTTTTCCGTCTATGGGAATTCTTTTGATAGTTGCTTGCGAAACCTTGATAAAGTTTTGCAGAGGTGTGAAGAAACTAACCTTGTTCTTAATTGGGAGAAATGCCACTTTATGGTTAATGAAGGAATTGTATTGGGACATAAAATTTCTGAGAGAGGTATTGAAGTTGATAGAGCTAAAGTTGAAGCAATTGAGAAGATGCCATATCCGAGGGATGTTAAAGGTATTCGTAGTGTTCTTGGTCATGCTGGGTTTTATAGGAGGTTTATTAAAGATTTCTCCAAGATTTCAAAACCTCTTACTAATCTTCTTCAAAAAGATGTACCATTTGTTTTTGATGATGATTGTAAGGAAGCTTTTGAAACTCTTAAGAAAGCCTTAACAACTGCTCCTATAGTTGAACCTCCTGATTGGAATTTACCATTTGAAATTATGTGTGATGCTAGTGATTTTGCTGTAGGCGCTGTTCTTGGACAAATGAGTAGATAAAAAACTGAATGTTATTCATTATGCTAGTAAAACTCTTGATGCTGCTCAAAGAAATTATGCTACAACTGAAAAAGAATTATTAGCTGTAGTCTTTGCTTGTGATAAATTTAGATCTTATATTGTTGATTCAAAAGTTACTATTCATACTGATCATGCTGCAATTAGATACCTTATGACAAAGAAAGATGCTAAGCCAAGGCTTATTAGATGGGTACTTCTGTTGCAAGAATTTGATTTACATATTGTAGATAGGAAAGGTGCTGATAATCCTGTTGCTGATAATTTGTCTAGATTGGAAAATATTGCTTATGATCCTGTTCCTGTTAATGATAGTTTTCCAAATGAATAATTGGCTGTAATAAAGGTGAGCTCGCGGGACAGTCCTTGGTATGCTGATTATGCTAACTTTATTGTTTCCAAGTACTTGCCTCCAACCTTTTCAGCTCAGCAAAGGAGAAAATTCTTTTATGACTTGAGGCATTATTTCTGGGATGACCCACACTTATATAAAGAAGGAGTGGATGGTATTATGCGAAGATGTGTTCCCGAATATGAACAACAAGAGATATTGAGTAAATGTCATGGTAGTGCTTATGGAGGACATCACGCCGGAGAAAGAACCGCGCAAAAGGTTCTACAATCAGGTTTTTATTGGCCAACTCTCTTCAAGGATGCGAGAAAGTTTATTCTATCTTGTGATGAATGCCAAAGGGTTGGTAATATCTCCAGACGTAATGAAATGCCTATGAATTATACTCTTGTTATTGAACCGTTTGATTGTTGGGGATTTGACTTCATGGGACCTTTTCCCTCTTCAGAAGGTAACACTCATATACTTGTTGCTGTTGATTATGTTACTAAATGGGTGGAAGCCATACCTACAAAAAGTGCTGATGGTGAGACCTCTTTAAGAATGCTTTTGGACATTATTTTTCCTAGATTTGGAGTACCTAGATATATTATGACTGATGGAGGTTCTCATTTTATTCATGGAGGTTTTAGAAAAACTCTTGCTAGGTATGGTATTAATCATAGAATTGCTTCCGCTTATCATCCTCAAACTAGTGGTCAAGTAGAATTATCAAATAGAGAGATTAAATCTATTTTGGGAAAGACCGTTAATAAAACTAGAAAGAATTGGGCTAGTAAATTGAAGGATGCACTATGGGCTTATAGAACTGCTTATAAAAATCCCATGGGAATGTCACCTTATAAAATGGTTTATGGGAAAGCTTGTCATTTACCTTTAGAACTAGAGCACAAAGCTTATTGGGCAGTTAGAGAATTAAATAAAGATCCTAAACTTGCCGGCGATAAGAGGTTGTTGCAATTGAGTTCTCTAGATGAATGGAGAAGTGAAGCTTATGAAAATGCTAAACTTTTTAAAGAGAAAGTTAAAAAATGGCATGATAGAAGAATTATCAAAAGAGAATTTAATATTGGGGATAAAGTCCTATTGTATCGGTCTCGTCTCAGATTCTTTGCAGGGAAATTACTCTCGAAATGGGAAGGACCATATGTTGTCGAGGAGGTGTATCGTTCAGGAGCAATCAAAATTAGCTCTCTCCAAGGCAATGCTACGCAAGTGGTGAATGGACAAAGACTCAAGCATTATATCTCGGGTGATTCCTATAATGTTGATGTTGATATTATTCAAGTGGAAACACCGGAGGCTTTCATCAAAAGGCAAATTGACAGTCCGCCAGAACCCGACTTTGAATAGGTAACAGTACTGGTAATGAAAAGTACGCAATTTACTTTCCGAACAATATTTTTGCTGTTTTTAGAAAATATGAAAAATTACGAGTTCGAAACGGAGTGGAAAGGACGCACGAGGGGGCGCCACCATAGGCCGGCGCGGCCAAGCCTGGGCCCGCGCCGCCCTATGGTTTGGCCGCCTCGTCGCCCCTTGATGTCTACGTTCCCCCTCCTTTCCTGTAGACAGTGTTGGGCCTCCAAGAGCAGAGGTTTGTAGAACAGCAGCAAGTTTTCCCTTAAGTGGATCACCCAAGGTTTATCGAACTCAGGGAGGAAGAGGTCAAAGATATCCCTCTCATGTAACCCTGCAACCACAAAGCAAGAAGTCTCTTGTGTCCCCAACACACCAAATAGGTGCACTAGTTCGGCGAAGAGATAGTGAAATACAGGTGGTATGAATATATATGAGCAGTAGCAACGGTGCCAGAAAATAACTTGCTGGCGTGTAGTTGATGGTGGTAGTATTGCAGCGATAGTAACGCAAAGAAACAAGAAACAAGCAGCGATGGCAGTATTTAGGAACAAGGCCTAGGGATCATACTTTCACTAGTGGACACTCTCAACATTGATCGCATAATAAATAACTCTTTCTCATATGTGCTACATACACTCTTTGTTGGATGATGAACACATTGCGTAGGATTACACGAACCCTCAATGCCGGAGTTAACAAGCTCCACAATAATGTTCATATTTAAATAACCTTAGAGCATAATAGATCATTGCAAAATAAACCAAGAACTAACATAGTGCACACACTGCCCACATTACACTATGAAGGAGGAATAGATCACATCAATACTATCATAATGATAATTAACTCCACAATCTACAAGAGATCATGATCATAGCCTACGACAAGAACCACATGGTGCACGCACTAGTCACCTTTACACCATGCAGGAGGAATAGATTACTTTAATAACATCACATGAGTAGCACACAACTAGTAGCGATACAAAGCTCATCATATGGATCTCAATCATGTAAAGCAGCTCATGAGATCATTGTATTGAAGTACATAGGAGAGAGATTAACCACATAGCTACCGGTACAGGCCCGAGCCTCGATGGAGAACTACTCCCTCCTCATGGGAGCAGCAGCGGTGATGAAGATGGCGGTGGAGATGGCAGCGGTATCGATGGAGAAGCCTTCCGGGGGCACTTCCCCGTTCCGGCGGCGTGCCGGAACAGAGACTCCTGTCCCCCAGATCTTGGCTTCGCGATGGCGGTGGCTCTGGAAGGTTTCTGTGGGTTTCGTCGAACGTATCAGGGTTTTCGCGACGGAGGCTTTAAATAGGCGAAGAGGCGGCGCAGGAGGGCTGAAGGGGCGACGACACTATAGGGCGGCGCGGCCAGGGCCTGGGCCGCGCCGGCCTATGGTCTGGGGGCCCAGTGCCCCCCTCTGGTCCTTCTCGTGTGTTCTGGATGCTTCCGGTGAAAATAGGAACCTGGACGTTGATTTCGTCCAATTCCGAGAATATTTCGTTACTAGGATTTCTGAAACCAAAAACAGCAGAAAACAGGAACTGGCACTTCGGCATCTTGTTAATAGGTTAGTTCCAGAAAATGCACGAATATGACATAAAGTGTGCATAAAACATGTAGATAACATCAATAATGTGGCATGGAACATAAGAAATTATCGATACGTCGGAGACGTATCAGCATTCCCAAGCTTAGTTCTGCTTGTCCCGAGCAGGTAAAACGATAACACAGATAATTTCTGGAGTGACATGCCATCATAATCTTGATCATACTATTTGTAAAGCATATGTAGTGAATGCAGCGATCAAAACAATGTATATGACATGAGTAAACAAGTGAATCATATAGCAAAGACTTTTCATGAATAGCACTTCAAGACAAGCATCAATAAGTCTTGCATAAGAGTTAACTCATAAAGCAATAATTCAAAGTAAAGGTATTGAAGCAACACAAAAGAAGATTAAGTTTCAGCGGTTGCTTTCAACTTGTAACATGTATATCTCCTGGATATTGTCAACATAGAGTAATATAATAAGTGCAATAAGCAAGTATGTAGGAATCAATGCACAGTTCACACAAGTGTTTGCTTCTTGAGGTGGAGAGAAATAGGTGAACTGACTCAACATTGAAAGTAAAAGAATGGTCCTCCATAGAGGAAAAGCATCGATTGCTATATTTGTGCTAGAGCTTTGATTTTGAAAACATGAAACAATTTTGTCAACGGTAGTAATAAAGCATATGTATCATGTAAATTATATCTTATAAGTTGCAAGCCTCATGCATAGTATACTAATAGTGCCCGCACCTTGTCCTAATTAGCTTGGACTACCGGATCATCACAATGCACATGTTTTAACCAAGTGTCACAAAGGGGTACCTCTATGCCGCCTGTACAAAGGTCTAAGGAGAAAGCTCGCATTGGATTTCTCGCTATTGATTATTCTCAACTTAGACATCCATACCGGGACAACATAGACAACAGATAATGGACTCCTCTTTTATGCATAAGAATGTAACAACAATTAATAGTTTTCTCATATGAGATTGAGGATATATGTCCAAAACTGAAACTTCCACCATGGATCATGGCTTTAGTTAGCGGCCCAATGTTCTTCTCTAACAATATGCATGCTCTAACCATAAGGTGGTAGATCGCTCTTACTTCAGACAAGACGAACATGCATAGCAACTCACATGATATTCAACAAAAGGTAGTTGATGGCGTCCCCAGAAACATGGTTATCGCACAACAAGCAACTTAATAAGAGATAAAGTGCATAAGTACATATTCAATACCACAATAGTTTTTAAGCTATTTGTCCCATGAGCTATATATTGTAAAGGTGAAGAATGGAAATTTAAAGGTAGCACTCAAGCAATTTACTTTGGAATGGCGGAGAAATACCATGTAGTAGGTAGGTATGGTGGACACAAATGGCATAGTGGTTGGCTCAAGTATTTTGGATGCATGAGAAGTATTCCCTCTCGATACAAGGTTTAGGCTAGCAAGGCTATTTGAAACAAACACAAGGATGAACCGGTGCATCAAAACTCACATAAAAGACATATTGTAAACATTATAAGACTCTACACCGTCTTCCTTGTTGTTCAAACTCTTTACTAGAAATTATCTAGACCTTAGAGAGACCAATTATGCAAACCAAATTTTAGCATGCTCTATGTATTTCTTCATTAATGGGTGCAAAGTATATGATGCAAGAGCTTAAACATGAGCACAACAATTGCCAAGTATCACATTATCCAAGACATTATAGCAAATTACTACATGTATCATTTTCCAATTCCAACCATATAACAATTTAACGAAGAAGAAACTTCGCCATGAATATTATGAGTAGAGCCTAAGGACATACTTGTCCATATGCTACAGCGGAGCGTGTCTCTCTCCCACACAAGTATTTATTCAAACAAAAACAAAAACAGGAAACATACAGACGCTCCAAGTAAAGCACATAAGATGTGACCGAATAAAAATATAGTTTCAGGGGAGGAACCTGATAATTTGTCGATGAAGAAGGGGATGCCTTGGGCATCCCCAAGCTTAGATGCTTGAGTCTTCTTGAAATATGCAGGGGTGAACCACCGGGGCATCCCCAAGCTTAGACTTTTCACTCTTCTTGATCATAGTATATCATCCTCCTCTCTTGACCCTTGAAAACTTTCTCCACACCAAACTCGAAACAAACTCATTAGAGGGTTAGTGCATAATCAAAAACTCACATGTTCAGAGGTGACACAATCATTCTTAACACTTCTGGACATTGCACAAAGCTACTGGAAGTTAATGGGACAAAGAAATCCATCCCACATAGCAAAAGAGGCAATGCGAAAATAAAAGGCAGAATCTGTCAAAACAGAACAGTCCGTAAAGACGAATTTTAAAAGGGCACCAGACTTACTCAAATGAAAATGTTCAAATTGAATGAAAGTTGCGTACATATCTGAGGATCACTCACGTAAATTGGCATAATTTTCTGAGTTACCTACAGAGAATTTTGCCCAGATTCGTGACAGCAAAGAAATCTGTTTCTGCGCAGTAATCCAAATCTAGTATGAACTTTTCTATCAACGACTTTACTTGACACAACAAAACACAAAACTAAGATAAGGAGAGGTTGCTACAGTAGTAAACAACTTCCAAGATACAAATATAAAACAAAGTACTGTAGCAAAATAACACATGGGTTATCTCCCAAGAAGTTCTTTCTTTATAGCCATTAAGATGGGCTCAGCAGTTTTAATGGTGCACTTGCAAGAGATAGTATTTGAAGCAAAAGAGAGCTTCAAGAGGCAAATTCAAAACACATTTAAGTCTAACATGCTTCCTATGAAGAGGAATCTTGTACACAAATGAATTCATGAAGAACAAAGTGACAAGCATAAGAGGATAAAACACGAGTAACTTCAAGATTCTCAACATAAAGAGGGGAAACTTAATATTATTAAGATGCATATAACCATATTTCCCTCTCTCATAATAACTTTCAGTAGCATCATTGATGAAATCCACAATGTACCCATCACTTAAAACATTCTTATCATGGTTCATATGCATAGAAGTATCATTAAATTTGGCATAAGAAGAGTTATTCTCATTAATAGTAATTGGAGTAAGATTATTATCAAGAATTTGAACATGGTAAACAAATTGCATATTAAGGGAATTGTTTTTGGTACTCCAATCATGACTATGACAAGTTTCATAAGGATAGTTAGAACCTATATCATAGCATTCTTTATAATAATCATCAGAGATCGGGGGCACAGTGTCATCATAGGAAATAGAATAGTTATCTTTCACAGTTGGTTTATCTGTGTCCACACCATCATTGTTATTAGAAGGAGATGTATCAAGAACATAATGACCAGTAGCTAAAGGATCAAACACCTCTTCCCCAAGCTTAGCATTATGGGAGGAAGCATGGATAGCACTGACACTATGGCAATTATTATCATCATCATTTTCAGAATTAGTTTCCCAGAGATTTGCCATATCAAAAGTAGTGTGCTCATTCAAATCATGATCTCTAATGTATGTAAAGGGCATATGAAGATCATCATATTTAGATTCATTATCACAATAATTATTAGGAGCAACATACTTACGGTTACTTAGCGTTATCTCATTCACGCGGGGATACGCCGTTACCTCTTTCTTTTTATTCTCCTTCTTCTTCTTCTTCTTCTTCTTCTTCTTCTTCTTCTTCTTCGTTCCCTTCTTCTTCTTCTCTTCCTTCTCCTCATTTCCTTCTTTAGGAGGAAGAGGCTTGAAAGGTGGCTTGTCCACATAACCTGATTTACTTTTAGAAACAATAGAAGAAACTTGGGAGGATTCCTCCTTTTCATTAATTAGTTGAAAACACATGGCGGTCCTATCATATTTTGGCAAGGTGTCGTCTTCTAAAATATTTTGTATGTAAGTATTTGTATGGCTATTATCAATGCAATAAGAAAAACACCCATGCAGGACATCATCAATATCAAGATCACTCATATGTAACAAAGAGATTTTTCTCGACAGTTCTTCACACCCCAAAAATAAAGTAAGTTCATCATGCTGATTAGGAGTAATTTCATCATCACAATACAAATTTGCAGCACTCATTGGGTTCAAATTATCATCGGAAGAGCATTGAAAATTAAAATGACCCACTTCATGGCAAACTTCACAAATAAAAGGATAGAGGGCACAAACTTTTTTACCAAGATCATCTAGAGCCCTAAACCACTTTCTAGTTTTTTCATTAATATGATGGATGCAATATTCATCTTTGACTTGATTAATTCCACAAGGTCTATGCATTCCACAAAAATTAACATGCTTATAAGAAATAGCGTTCTTAGGAGTTTGAACATGCTTATTGCAATAATTAACAACAATTTGATTCTTCATGCAAGCCTCTTTAAAAGGTTCATGATACTTATCAAAATTCTTCTTAGGCAATTCAAAATGAGAAGCAAAGGATTTATAAAGATTTGCAGCAACTTGAGAATCAAGACCATAAGTAGCACTCATATTTCGAAATCTATCGGTATCCATAAAAGCTTCAATGCATTCATAATCATAATTTATACCTGACTCTTTACCTTCATTGTTGTCCCATCCTTCAGCGTTCTCCTCAATCCGATCAAGAAGATCCCACCTAGCTTCAACCTCCTTGCTTGTGAAAGATCCCTCCGAACACGCGTCCAGATAGTCCTTGTGTTGTCCTGAAAGCCTTGCATAAAAATTGTTAACAATAACATTACGGGGAAGCTCATGAATGGGACATTTGAGCATTAGTGATTTCAATCTCCCCCACGCTTGAGAAATACTCTCTCCATCACGAGGATAAAAGTTATAAATATAATTCCTATCAATATGCACTTCATGTGGAGGATAAAATTTAGAATAAAAGAGAGATGCAATTTCCTCCCAACCAAGAGAATGTCTATTCTCCAACAATTTATACCAATGCGCCGCTTTACTCGCACAAATAAACAGAGAATAGCTTCTTCCTCACTTCATCCATAGAGATACCTGCACACTTGAATAACCCGCATAATTCGTGCAAAAACAGTAAATGATCTCTAGGATGGACAGTTCCATCCCCTTTATAGTGGTTGTCCATAACACGTTCAATTATTTTCATAGGTATTTTATACGGAATACTTTCAGCAGGTGGATTTAAAATATCAGAAGCATCATTAGAGTTATTGCATATGGGAGATAAAGTATTATCAGAGCAAATTTTCTCCCCTAAAGATGGGAAGCTAAAAAGATCACAAAAACTAGCTTCCCCAAGCTTAGACTTCTCCATAGCATTAGTAGTAATTGCATTCATACTAATAACATCGCTACTAGCATGCAAATAAGGTTCCATAGGTTTTTTAATTTTTGCATCAAACAATTCTAAATTAGGAAAAAGACTAAAAAGCTCACCAATTTTGTTGTTGTTTTCCATTATGCCTAGCTAGTGTAAACAAGAAACAAAAAGTTGCAATTACAGGATCTAAAGGAAATAGCTTTGAGTACTTACAACGACGGAGAATAGCTTAGTAGCCGAGATCCGGAGTGTGAGTACCTTTTACCTTTCCTCCCCGGCAACGGCGCCAGAAAATAGCTTGATGTCTACGTTCCCCCTCCTTTCCTGTAGACAGTGTTGGGCCTCCAAGAGCAGAGGTTTGTAGAACAGCAGCAAGTTTTCCCTTAAGTGGATCACCCAAGGTTTATCGAACTCAGGGAGGAAGAGGTCAAAGATATCCCTCTCATGCAACCCTGCAACCACAAAGCAAGAAGTCTCTTGTGTCCCTGATACGTCTCCGACGTATCGATAATTTCTTATGTTCCATGCCACATTATTGATGTTATCTACATGTTTTATGCACACTTTATGTCATATTCGTGCATTTTCTGGAACTAACCTATTAACAAGATGCCGAAGTGCCGATTCTTTGTTTTCTGTTTTTGGTTTCGTAAATCCTAGTAAGGAAATATTCTCGGAATTGGACGAAATCAAAGCCCAGGGGCCTATTTTCTCACGAAGCTTCCGAAGTCCGAAGGAGAGACGAAGAGGGGCCACGGAGGGCCACACCATAGGCGGCACGGCCCCCCTTGGCCGCGCCGGCCTGTAGTGTGGGGCCCCGTGCCGCCTCTTGACCTGCCCTTCCGCCTATAAAAATTCTCCTTGACCAAAACCCCAGTAAAGAGAACCACGATACGGAAAACCTAACAGAGACCCCCCCCCCTCCGATCCCATCTCGGGGATCCAGAGATCGCCTCCGGCACCCTGCCGGAGAGGGGAATCATCTCCCGGAGGACTCTACGCCGCCATGGTCGCCTCCGGTGTGATGTGTGAGTAGTCTACCCCTGGACTATGGGTCCATAGCAGTAGCTAGATGGTTGTCTTCTCCCCATTGTGCTATCATTGTCGGATCTTGTGAGCTGCCTAACATGATCAAGATCATCTATCTGTAATTCTATATGTTGCGTTTGTTGGGATCCGATGAATAGAGAATACTTGTTATGTTGATTATCAAAGTTATATTTATGTGTTGTTTATGATCTTGCATGCTCTCCGTTACTAGTAGATGCTCTGGCCAAGTAGATGCTTGTAACTCCAAGAGGGAGTACTTATGCTCGATAGTGGGTTCATGCCTGCATTGACACCGGGACAAGTGATGAAAGTTCTAAGGTTGTGTTGTGCTGTTGCCACTAGGGATAAAACATTAGTGCTATGTTCAAGGATGTAGTCACTAGTTACATTACGCACCATACTTAATGCAATTGTCTCATTGTTTGCAACTTAATACCGGAGGGGGTTCGGATGATAACTTTGAAGGTGGACTTTTTAGGCATAGATGCAGTTGGA
This sequence comes from Lolium perenne, assembly GCF_019359855.2. NCBI lineage: Eukaryota > Viridiplantae > Streptophyta > Magnoliopsida > Poales > Poaceae > Lolium > Lolium perenne. The sequence goes on along the minus strand of NC_067248.2, from coordinate 215,255,854 downwards.
TGGCGGTCTATGTACTTTGTCGTAATGCCCAATTAAATCTCACTATACTCATCATGATATGTATGTGCATGGTCATGCTCTCTTTATTTGTCAATTGCCCAACTGTAATTTGTTCACCCAACATGCTGTTCGTCTTATGGGAGAGACACCTCTAGTGAACTGTGGACCCCGGTCCAATTCTCTTTACTGAAATACAATCTACTGCAATACTTGTTCTACTGTTTTCTGCAAACAATCATCTTCCACACAATACGGTTAATCCTTTGTTACAGCAAGCCGGTGAGATTGACAATCTCACTGTTTCGTTGGGGCAAAGTACTTTTGTTGTGTTGTGCAGGTTCCACGTTGGCGCCGGAATCACTGGTGTTGCGCCGCACTACATCCCGCCGCCATCAACCTTCAACGTGCTTCTTGGCTCCTCCTGGTTCGATAAACCTTGGTTTCTTTCTGAGGGAAAACTTGCTGCTGTGCGCATCATACCTTCCTCTTGGGGTTGCCCAACGAACGTGTGAAATACACGCCATCAAGCACTTTTTCTGGCGCCGTTGCCGGGGATCGAAGGAAAGTTACACCACAAAGATTTTCAACTCCCACGTCAACAGCACATTTTCTGGCGCCGTTGCTGGGGAGATCAAGACACGCTGCAAGGGGAGTCTCCACTTCTCAATCTCTTTACTTTGTTTTTGTCTTGCTTAGTTTTATTTACTACTTTGTTTGCTGCACTAAATCAAAATACAAAAAAATTAGTTGCTAGTTTTACTTTACTTGCTATCTTGTTTACTATATCAAAAACACAAAAAATTAGTTTACTTGCATTTACTTTATCCAGTTTGCTTTATTGTCTTGCACTCTATATTAAAATACAAAAAAAAATAGTTACTTTTACCATGTCTAGCTCTGAACCTGTTACTTCTTCGCCTGAAGAATTAGTCTTCACTTTTAAACAAGAGGAAGGAGGAGAAGAAATAACTCTCATTGATAACTCTACTATAATTCCTAAAGGAATAGCCGCAGGTGTGCATACAACCATTCTTGGAAGAACAATATCCATTGATTATCTTGTTGTTGAAACAGGAAAACTCACACTCGAAAGATCCCTGCTGAAACTATTGGGAGCAGTCATTGATGTTGGAGAAGGCACTCTGAAATTCACCTCTATACCGGGGGAAACTCATACATTTCCTAAACCAAAGGGAAAGAAAAACAATAAGAAAGGTAAGGGTAAAGCCGAAGGTAAGGTTGACACTTCGTCTCTTGATAATACTTGATACACACTTTCTGCGCCTAGCTGAAAGGCGTTAAAGAAAAGCGCTTATGGGAGACAACCCATGCTTTTACCTACAGTACTTTGTTTTTATTTTGTGTCTTGGAAGTTGTTTACTACTGTAGCAACCTCTCCTTATCTTAGTTTTGTGTTTTGTTGTGCCAAGTTAAGCCGTTGATAGAAAAGTAAGTACTAGATTTGGATTACTGCACAGTTCCAGATTTCTTTGCTGTCACGAATCTGGGTCCACCTCCCTGTAGGTAGCTCAGAAAATTAAGCCAATTTACGTGCATGATCCTCAGATATGTACGCAACTTTCATTCAATTTGAGCATTTTCATTTGAGCAAGTCTGGTGCCATTTTAAAATTCGTCAATACGAACTGTTCTGTTTTAACAGATTCTGCCTTTTATTTCGCATTGCCTCTTTCGCTATGTTGGATGAATTTCTTTGATCCACTAATGTCCAGTAGCATTATGCAATGTCCAGAAGTGTTAAGAATGATTGTGTCACCTCTGAATATGTCAATTTATATTGTGCACTAACCCTCTAATGAGTTGTTTCGAGTTTGGTGTGGAGGAAGTTTTCAAGGATCAAGAGAGGAGTATGATGCAACATGATCAAGGAGAGTGAAAGCTCTAAGCTTGGGGATGCCCCGGTGGTTCACCCCTGCATATATCAAGAAGACTCAAGCGTCTAAGCTTGGGGATGCCCAAGGCATCCCCTTCTTCATCGACAACATTATCAGGTTCCTCCCCGAAACTATATTTTTATTCCATCACATCTTATGTGCTTTTTCTTGGAGCGTCGGTTTGTTTTTGTTTTTTGTTTTGTTTGAATAAAATGGATCCTAGCATTCACTTTATGGGAGAGAGACACGCTCCGCTGTAGCATATGGACAAGTATGTCCTTGGTTTCTACTCATAGTATTCATGGCGAAGTTTCTCCTTCGTTAAATTGTTATATGGTTGGAATTGGAAAATGATACATGTAGTAATTGCTATAAATGTCTTGGGTAATGTGATACTTGGCAATTGTTGTGCTCATGATTAAGCTCTTGCATCATATGCTTTGCACCCATTAATGAAGAAATACATAGAGCATGCTAAAATTTGGTTTGCATATTTGGTTTCTCTAAGGTCTAGATAATTTCTAGTATTGAGTTTGAACAACAAGGAAGACGGTGTAGAGTCTTATAATGTTTTCAATATGTCTTTTATGTGAGTTTTGCTGCACCGGTTCATCCTTGTGTTTGTTTCAAATAAGCCTTGCTAGCCTAAACCTTGTATCGAGAGGGAATACTTCTCATGCATCCAAAATACTTGAGCCAACCACTATGCCATTTGTGTCCACCATACCTACCTATACTACATGGTATTTTCCGCCATTCCAAAGTAAATTGCTTGAGTGCTACCTTTAAAATTCCATCATTCACCTTTGCAATATATAGCTCATGGGACAAATAGCTTAAAAACTATTGTGGTATTGAATATGTAATTATGCACTTTATCTCTTATTAAGTTGCTTGTTGTGCGATAACCATGTTCACTGGGGACGCCATCAACTTTTCATTGTTGAATTTCATGTGAGTTGCTATGCATGTTCGTCTTGTCTGAAGCAAGAGAGATCTACCACCATATGGTCAAGCATGCATATGTTAGAGAAGAACATTGGGCCGCTAACTAAAGCCATGTTCCATGGTGGAAGTTTCAGTTTTGGACAATAATCCTCAAATCTCAAATGAGAAAATTATTAATTGTTGGTATATGCTTATGCATAAAAGAGGAGTCCATTATCTGTTGTCTATGTTGTCCCGGTATGGATGTCTAAGTTGAAGAATAATCAATAGCGAGAAATCCAATGCGGGCTTTCTCTTTAGACCTTTGTACAGGCGGCATAGAGGTACCCCTTTGTGACACTTGGTAAAAACAATGCATTGTGATGACCCGGTAGTCCAAGCTAATTAGGACAAGGTGCGGGCACTATTAGTACGCTATGCATGAGGCTTGCAACTTATAAGATATAATTTACATGATGCATATGCTTTATTACTACCGTTGACAAAATTGTTTCATGTCTTCAAAATCAAAGCTCTAGCACAAATATAGCAATCGATGCTTTTCCTCTATGGAGGACTATTCTTTTACTTTCAATGTTGAGTCAGTTCACCTATTTCTCTCCACCTCAAGAAGCAAACACTTGTGTGAACTGTGCATTGATTCCTACATACTTGCTTATTGCACTTATTATATTACTCTATGTTGACAATATCCATGAGATATACATGTTACAAGTTGAAAGCAACCGCTGAAACTTAGTCTTCTTTTGTGTTGCTTCAATATCTCTACTTTGAATTATTGCTTTATGAGTTAACTCTTATGCAAGACTTATTGATGCTCGTCTTGAAGTGCTATTCATGAAAAGTCTTTGCTATATGATTCACTTGTTTACTCATGTCATATACATTGTTTTGATGGCTGCATTCACTACATATGCTTTACAAATAGTATGATCAAGATTATGATGGCATGTCACTCCAGAAATTATCTGTGTTATCGTTTTACCTGCTCGGGACGAGCAGAACTAAGCTTGGGGATGCTGATACGTCTCCGACGTATCGATAATTTCTTATGTTCCATGCCACATTATTGATGTTATCTACATGTTTTATGCACACTTTATGTCATATTCGTGCATTTTCTGGAACTAACCTATTAACAAGATGCCGAAGTGCCGATTCTTTGTTTCATTGCTGTTTTTGGTTTCAGAAATCCTAGTAAGGAAATATTCTCGGAATTGGACGAAATCAAAGCCCAGGGGCCTATTTTCTCACGAAGCTTCCAGAAGTCCGAAGGAGAGACGAAGAGGGGCCACGGAGGGGCCACACCATAGGGCGGCGCGGCCCCCTTGGCCGCGCCGGCCTGTAGTGTGGGGCCCCGTGCCGCCTCTTGACCTGCCCTTCCGCCTATAAAAAGTCTCCGTGACGAAACCCCCGCATCGAGAACCACGATACGGAAAACCTTCCGGAGACGCCGCCGCCGCCGATCCCATCTCGGGGATCCAGAGATCGCCTCCGCACCCTGCCGGAGAGGGGAATCATCTCCCGGAGGACTCTACGCCGCCATGGTCGCCTCCGGTGTGATGTGTGAGTAGTCTACCCCTGGACTATGGGTCCATAGCAGTAGCTAGATGGTTGTCTTCTCCCCATTGTGCTATCATTGTCGGATCTTGTGAGCTGCCTAACATGATCAAGATCATCTATCTGTAATTCTATATGTTGCGTTTGTTGGGATCCGATGAATAGAGAATACTTGTTATGTTGATTATCAAAGTTATACTTATGTGTTGTTTATGATCTTGCATGCTCTCCGTTACTAGTAGATGCTCTGGCCAAGTAGATGCTTGTAACTCCAAGAGGGAGTACTTATGCTCGATAGTGGGTTCATGCCTCGCATTGACACCGGGACGAGGATGAAAGTTCTAAGGTTGTGTTGTCTTGTTGCCACTAGGGATAAAACATTAGTGCTATGTTCAAGGATGTAGTCACTAGTTACATTACGCACCATACTTAATGCAATTGTCTGTTGTTTGCAACTTAATGCGGAGGGGTTCGGATGATAACCTGAAGGTGGACTTTTTAGGCATAGATGCAGTTGGATGGCGGTCTATGTACTTTGTCGTAATGCCCAATTAAATCTCACTATACTCATCATGATATGTATGTGCATGGTCATGCTCTCTTTATTTGTCAATTGCCCAACTGTAATTTGTTCACCCAACATGCTGTTCGTCTTATGGGAGAGACACCTCTAGTGAACTGTGGACCCCGGTCCAATTCTCTTTACTGAAATACAATCTACTGCAATACTTGTTCTACTGTTTTCTGCAAACAATCATCTTCCACACAATACGGTTAATCCTTTGTTACAGCAAGCCGGTGAGATTGACAACCTCACTGTTTCGTTGGGGCAAAGTACTTTGGTTGTGTTGTGCAGGTTCCACGTTGGCGCCGGAATCACTGGTGTTGCGCCGCACTACATCCCGCCGCCATCAACCTTCAACGTGCTTCTTGGCTCCTCCTGGTTCGATAAACCTTGGTTTCTTTCTGAGGGAAAACTTGCTGCTGTGCGCATCATACCTTCCTCTTGGGGTTGCCCAACGAACGTGTGAAATACACGCCATCAGTCCCCAACACACCAAATAGGTGCACTAGTTCGGCGAAGAGATAGTGAAATACAGGTGGTATGAATATATATGAGCAGTAGCAACGGTGCCAGAAAATAACTTGCTGGCGTGTAGTTGATGGTGGTAGTATTGCAGCAGTAGTAACGCAGTAAAACAGTAAACAAGCAGCGATAGCAGTATTTAGGAACAAGGCCTAGGGATCATACTTTCACTAGTGGACACTCTCAACATTGATCGCATAATAAATAACTCTTTCTCATATGTGCTACATACACTCTTTGTTGGATGATGAACACATTGCGTAGGATTACACGAACCCTCAATGCCGGAGTTAACAAGCTCCACAATAATGTTCATATTTAAATAACCTTAGAGCATAATAGATCATTGCAAAATAAACCAAGAACTAACATAGTGCACACACTGTCCACATTACACTATGAAGGAGGAATAGATCACATCAATACTATCATAATGATAATTAACTCCACAATCTACAAGAGATCATGATCATAGCCTACGACAAGAACCACATGGTGCACGCACTAGTCACCTTTACACCATGCAGGAGGAATAGATTACTTTAATAACATCACATGAGTAGCACACAACTAGTAGCGATACAAAGCTCATCATATGGATCTCAATCATGTAAAGCAGCTCATGAGATCATTGTATTGAAGTACATAGGAGAGAGATTAACCACATAGCTACCGGTACAGCCCCGAGCCTCGATGGAGAACTACTCCCTCCTCATGGGAGCAGCAGCGGTGATGAAGATGGCGGTGGAGATGGCAGCGGTGTCGATGGAGAAGCCTTCCGGGGGCACTTCCCCGTTCCGGCGGCGTGCCGGAACAGAGACTCCTGTCCCCCAGATCTTGGCTTCGCGATGGCGGCGGCTCTGGAAGGTTTCTGTGGGTTTCGTCGAACGTATCAGGGTTTTCGCGACGGAGGCTTTAAATAGGCGAAGAGGCGGCGCAGGAGGGCTGAAGGGGCGACGACACTATAGGGCGGCGCGGCCAGGGCCTGGGCCGCGCCGGCCTATGGTCTGGGGGCCCAGTGCCCCCCCTCTGGTCCTTCTCGTGTGTTCTGGATGCTTCCGGTGAAAATAGGAACCTGGGCGTTGATTTCGTCCAATTCCGAGAATATTTTGTTACTAGGATTTCTGAAACCAAAAACAGCAGAAAACAGGAACTGGCACTTCGGCATCTTGTTAATAGGTTAGTTCCAGAAAATGCACGAATATGACATAAAGTGTGCATAAAACATGTAGATAACATCAATAATGTGGCATGGAACATAAGAAATTATCGATACGTCGGAGACGTATCACCCCTTTCCGACTCTGGTTCGATCTGGTACTTTCCTTATGTCGCGAAATTTTTTGCTATATAATCCCTCGGACCCCTGGAGGTCCGTATATCGTGTTCTCGACGTGTTTTGTTTCGAGCTGTTTCTGCCAGGATCTGTTTTCGGTCTAGAAGCACCATGGTCTCCAAGAACAAGGGCAAGGAGTTTCCGGATGAAGATGATCGAGATCTTGGGTGGAAAGAGGAAGACAAGGACGTCAAGGAAGAGGATGAAGAAGAGGTGGAGGAAGATTCGCCACAAGACACCGCTGCAAGTGCTACTATCGCAAGCATCAAGGTGGTGGACAACCCTTTTAGTGCAAACAAGAGCACAAGAATTCGCACTGGAGGAGCGATTCCCCGTCATTACCTAGCTCCGAAGTCATCCTTATCAGGCACTCATCACCCCTTCCACAATCTAATTTTCAATAATCAAATTGAAGGGACTCCCAAGGCAGCATTGCCTAGCCAGTGGGATATAGATCGCTCTAACACTGCAGGAGAGAAGGAGCCTGAGGCTGAAGAGTGGGGAAATAACTCCAAGAGCTGGGACTCACCGTCGGACAGACTCCTTAACCGCGTCGAGCACAATTCAGAGATGATTCGCAATCTCATATACAGGATTGACGAGCTTCAGGAGCTTATTGAGAAGCTTGTCAGGAATTCATCACCACCATCGCCGAAGGAGTAACTCATCATCGGTATTGGCATCCCCTTGGTTTGTTCCAAGCTTGGGGGAGTGCCGCGGTATCACATTATCACTACCTTTTACTTTTATTGTCAAGTAGTGTCATATCATGAGTAGGGAAGTTATCATATAAGATGGGTTGCAGTTTGGAAGTATCTCTCCTTTAGTGGTTATCTATGTATCCCTTGGTGTGAGTTATCGTTATGAAATATTAATGAGAAGTCTTATCATTTACATATTGCACATCTTATTTTAGTTTGCAATCTCTATTATATGATTTACCTTGTTGTTAGTATTGGTATCACTTTGGGAGCATTGAATAAATCTATTTGGTTTTGGCAAACTTAGCATTGGTCAATAGCAACAACACTTTGAGATTTAAATAGAAAAGAGAAATACATGTAGTTGTTTCATTGTCTTTCTTTCTTGCTAGCTCATAGCTTATTATTCCGAAGTTAAGATTGTTTGTGCTTACAAGGAAGATGCATGATTGTTTATATCACATGTATATTTGTTTGTTTCCCTCGACTCTCATGCTTGCTAATTAACCTTGCTAGCCAAAGACCTGTATTGAGAGGGAATACTTCTCGTGCATCTAAACCTTAACCCAAACCTATGCCATTTGTGTCCACCATACCTACCTACTACATGGTATTTTCTGCCATTCCAAGTAAATACTTCATGTGCTACCTTTAAACAATTCAAAACTTAGTATCTCTTATTTGTGTCAATGTTTTATAGCTCATGAGGAAGTATGTGGTGTTTTATCTTTCAATCTTGTTGGGCAACTTTCACCAATGGACTAGTGGCTTCATCCGCTTATCCAATAATTTTGCAAAAAGAGCTGGCAATGGGATTCCCAGTCCCAAATTAATCAAACTAAATAGACACTCCTCCATGGTATGAGATTGTTGGCAGGCACCCGAGGATTCGGTTAGCCATGGTTTGTGAAAGAAAGGTTGGAAGGAGTGCCTCACAAAATGAAAATAATATGGGAGCCGCTCTTTGAAGGTTTGTTTGGCAAGGGGGTTAGAGTACCCGCTACCAGTCGTTGACAACAACAAACACTCCTCAAAATGTTACTTTTATTATCTCTATATGATTTCAAAACTGAAAAAGCTCTAGCACATGATTTAATCCCTGCTTCCCTCTGCGAAGGGCCTGTCTTTTACTTTATGTTGAGTCAGTAAACCTATTTTCCTCCATCTTGAGCAAGCATTTGAGTTGTTGTGATCAAACCATTATATTGTGATTTACTTCATCATGTCTTTTATTCTTCCTTGTTTAGTACAAGTTTTATCTGAATGAATATAGCTTTGCAAGTTATCAATGATCATGAGGAAACCATTAAGATTGAGTATGCAAGTTGTGCCTTATAAACTTTAAAATGAGAGCGCTGCTCAATGAGATAAATATAATCTGTCAATTGTTCTCTGACCAAGAACGAAGTTTGCCATCACCAATTATGATTTCTTATGCACTTTTACTTGTGATTACCTTATACTTGTTTCAAGTTGAGTTATAAGAGGTTGTTTACTATAATGTCTTGTGTGAATGAATATGATGCTTCTTGTCCGTATTTTATTTATCGACTCTTCACTCCATAAACATGTGGTCCTGTCTATCGAGCTCAGTTTCGCTTGGGGACAAGCGAAGTCTAAGCTTGGGGGGAGTTGATACGTCCAATTTGCATCACTATTTTATATCATAATTTGTTGTTATTCATTGATATATTTCATATTGGGACACAATACTTATGTTATTTCATCTATTTTGCATGTTTCATCATTATTGGAGGATCAAGCACCGGAGCCAGGATTCTGCGGGAAAAAGCACCGTCAGAACACAATATTTCGGAAGATCAACTGTGGAAGGAAATTATACCAAAAATCCTATTTTTCAAGATGACGAAGGAAGCCAGAAGGAGGAGCCAGGAGGACCCAGGGTGGGCCCACACCCTAGGGCGGCGCGGCCCATGGCCTGGCCGCGCCGCCATGTAGTGTGGGGGGCCCACGGCTCCTTTCGCCTCCTTTTCTTCGCGAAACCCTTCGTCCCGAAGACCTAAGCCACAGAGGGTTCCTCACGGAGAGTTACAGCCGCCTCTGCGGGGGGGAGAACACCAGAGAGAAAAGAGCTCTCCGGCGGGCAGGAATCCGCCGGGGAAATTCCCTCCGGGAGGGGGAAATCGACGCCATCGTCACCGTCATCGAGCTGGACATCATCTCCATCACCATCATCATCATCTCCACCATCATCACCGCCATCTCCTTCGCAGCACCTCGTCACCGCCGTAGCAATTTGGGTTTGATTTTGATTGTTTGATAGGGGAAACTCTCCCGGTATCGATCTCTACTTGTTGTTGATGCTATTGAGTGAAACCATTGAACCAAGTTTATGTTCAGATTATTATTCATCATCATATCACCTCTGATCATGTTCCATATGATGTCTTGTGAGTAGTGAAAGATCGAGATGTCGCCTAGAGGGGGGGGGGGGTGAATAGGCAATTACAAACTCTTGCGGATTTGTCTTGTAAGAATGCGGAATTAAACTATCGTTTAGTTTACAAGCACAAACCCTAAATATGCTAAGCTCAACTAAGTGTAACAATAGCAACTAGAGCTAAGCAAGATAGGCACAAGATATATGTAGCACAAGTGATAGCAAGATATATGTACTTCAAGCACGATGGCTATCACAAGGAAAGAGAGCTCGGGTATAGAAATGACCGAGGCACGCGGAGACGAGGATGTATTCCCGTGTTCCCTTGCTTTGCAACAAGGTACGTCACGTTTGGAGGAGTGGAGGTCCCACGAAGGATTCACCCTATTCTCCGAACCACACCCACGAAGGATTATGGCCCTTTCCTTATGGTTAGCTTTTCCTCCGCTCCGGAGATGGCAAGCTCCACAACCACTTCACAAGCTCCACGAAGGAGAAGCCCGGGCCCCTTCACAATCTTCCACGAAGAGATCACCGGGACACCAACCAAGCCAACTAGGAGGTCACCCTCCAAGAGTAACAAGCTCACGGTCTCTCACTCGAACAAATCGTGGTGGAGAGCTCAACACTATGCAATGATGCAAAGCAAGAACACCGGAGGTGTTCAAGTCCTTCACACTCAAATCCCACCAAAGCAACGAATGCTAGGATGAGATTGGAGAGGAAGAACAAGGGGGAAAGTCAACCAAAGACTCCAAGATCTAGATCCCAAGAGATTCCCTCACTTAGAGAAGAATTGGTTTGGTGGAAGTGTAGATCTAGATCTCCTATCTCAAATCCTCAAATATGAGCAAGAATCATGGGGGGGAACAAGAGAGAGAGCAACTTCTTCAAATGCAACAATGGAGGTGAGAGAAAGGGAAGAAGTACTCAGCCCAAGGTGGAAGAAGGGCTATTTATAGCCCAAGAGCAAATATAACCGTTGGGGAAAAGTTGGGCTGAGTCAGCCGTCGAGGAGGCCGGTCAACCGGGCCTGGGACCGGGCCGTCCGGTTTAGGACCCGGATCGACCGGAGCCACGAGACGGGCCATCCGGTCCACGACCGGTCGGACCGGGCTAGTGGCCGGACCAAGCTGAAAAGCTTCTTGGATAGTGCCGGATGGCACCGGTCCAGGGGCCGGTTTGAACCGGGCCATCCGGTCGACGGCCGGTCATGCCAGGGCTAGAAAGCTGGACCAAGATTAAAAGCTTACTGGATAGTGCCCGGATGGCACCGGTCCAGGGGCCGGTTTGAACCGGGCCATCCGGTCGAACGGCCGGTCACGCCGGCTAGAAACGGCCACGGGAAATCATGTTATACAAAAGCTGTGATAACTTTTGTGTCCGGACCCCGATTGACATGAAACCAATTTTGTTGGAAAGATAACGACGAATAGAACCCCAACAAAAACTGGAAATATGGAGACTCCTCACAGAACATTTTAGATGATTTTAGAGAGGGAGTCTCCCACCGTTAAGAAACGGTAAAGACGTCCAAACTCGAAAACGCAATAGAAGATGCATGCGGATTCCGTTTTCGATGAACTTGGGCTTGTTGTAAAGCTAGCAACAAGCTCAAGAACCTCACACAGAGAAACACCAAGAAGCAATAGGGATATGCAAAGTATGCAAAGGATTGAGCTCTCTAAGACGATGCGATCAAGTTACCCAACCGAAAGCCCCTCTTGATAGTGCGGCTATTTATCCTATAATCCGGTCTCCCAACAACCACCTTGAGACCGGTAAAAGGAAAACCTAGCAAGGCCATACCTTTGCCTTGCGCATCCCGCTTGATCTTGATGATAGCTCTTCAAGCTCCACTCAAGCCGGAATGCCTCACTTGATCATCGTCGCTTCGTGAAGACTCACAAATGCTCCCCCATACACCATGATGGGAAAGCTCTATTGATGCACATCTTCACATGTCCATTATCACCAAATGGACGGCAAGCTTCAAGCATGTGATCCACTTGAGATGCTCATCTTGAACTTGCCCGACTTAACCTTGTACCTTCCCATACTCTCATAAGATAGAGCATGGCTAATATTGAGTTCCACATAAGAACTCCATCTTCATTTCTTCTTCTTGATCATATCACATATGTATCTTCAAACCGATGATCTTGATGCCAATACACAAGGTATACCTTTATCTTCATGGCATCCATACTTGAATCCAACACATGGAGAACAAGTAGTACCTATGGAATATTCCTTCATATAAACTCAATGAAAACATTAGTCCATAGGGGTTGTCATTAATTACCAAAACCACACATAGGGGCAATGTACCCTTACAAGTAGTTCGTTTAGTTCTTGAGGACATGGGTGAAGTCTAAATGTTAGTAGTGAACTATGGATGAGTAATATTCAATGGTATGATACTTAAGTTGTGGTGTTATTCTTCTAGTGGTGTCATGTGAACGTCGACTACATGACACTTCACCATTTATGGGCCTAGGGGAATGCATCTTGTATTCGTTTGCTAATTGCGGGGTTGCCGGAGTGACAGAAACCTAAACCCCCGTTGGTATATCGATGCAGGAGGGATCGCAGGATCTCAGAGTTTAAGGCTGTGGTTAGATTTATTCTTAATTACTTTCTTGTAGTTGCGGATGCTTGCAAGGGGTATAATCACAAGTATGTATTAGTCCTAGAAAGGGCGGTGCATTAGCATAGATTCACCCACACAACACTTATCATAACAATGAAGATTATTTAGCCGTATGTAGCGAAAGCACTAGACTAAAATCCCGTGTGTCCTCGAGAACGTTTGGTCATTATAAGTAAACAAACCGGCTTGTCCTTTGTGCTAAAAAGGATTGGGCCACTCGCTGCAATTGTTACTCTCGCACTTTACTTACTCGTACTTTATTCAACTGTTACATCAAAACCCCCTGAATACTTGTCTGTGAGCATTTACAGTGAATCCTTCATCGAAACTGCTTGTCAACACCTTCTGCTCCTCGTTGGGATCGACATTCTTACTTATCGAAGATACTACGATACACCCCCTATACTTGTGGGTCATCATTCTTCCACTCCCAGTGCATGCAGTCTATGCTGCCAAGCATCCCAGGAAAACCCCTGGAAGCGTTGATCGACAACAGACGAGCTGTGTCCTCTGCATTAGGTTGACGGAGGTACTGTTCTCCGAACGAACCGATCACTGCTCTGCAGAACCTGACATCGATTCCAAGCCGGTTGACTCACTCATGCGCGTGTACTCATCTACGAAATCACCGGCAACGCCATATGCGAGCATCCTAATCGCTGCCGTGCATTTCTGGTACGAAGAGAGGCCTACCTTGCCAATTGCATCCACTTTCGCACAGAAGTAGTCGTCGTAGATCTTGACGCCATCCATTATCCGGCGGAACAGCGGCCTGGTCATCCGAAAACGACGGCGAAACAAGTGCGGCACGAACAATGGAGTGGGTTGGAAGTAGTCGTGGCCGCGTTCTCTTTTGCGGTCCAAGGCGGCCGCGCGCCCCGGCAACGACCCCCGGAACACGGGGATTTGCGAGACAGTGTGCTCGTGGATGAGCAGCGCAGCATCCGTGAAAAAATCGTCGTCGGACTCCTCTTCTGACGACGTGTCGATGAAGTTCTTGAAGTAGTATTCGTCGTCGCTGTCCACCATGATCTGAAAAGGACACATTTTAGTTCGAGCATTTGAACGAACACCTCGCAGGCGGAGGCGATCCAAATGCTTCTCTAGGGACCTGCAGCCATGGCCGTCTCAGCCGACTTGCGGTCTGGAAAGACGGTGCAGGAGAGCTCACCTCCGGCGGAAACGGCGCAGCTGCGAACGGCGGGAGGTGTCGCGACGGTGAGAGGACAACAGCGCCGGCGGCGGCGTCCTCCGACTCTGCTACGACTCGGCGATAGCAGCGCGGGACCTCGACCTATGCTTTCGCCCCGCTTGCCGGCGTCTCGACGACGATGGCCGGCGTCGACGCGCTCCCAAATCGCCGGTCCGTGGGTGGCGGCGGAGCGGTGGGGAGATGTGTGCGACGGCCTTGTGTTTTGGGTGGCAGACAGGCGGGCCAGGGCGGACAAGGGAAGGACGCGAGCGACCAGCCTTTCGCGTCCGCGGCCACGCAAACCCGTCCAAGATTTGGGCCGGGTTTGGGTCGTCCCGGACGCGCTGGGCCATCCGTTTTAGGGATGGGTCCGCGCGCTGGGATGCGGTTTTGTCCGTTTCGACCCATCCAGACGCGCGGGCGCGGGATGGGTCGCTCGGTTGGAGATGCCCTTACCCCCCCACCCCCCCATGGAAACTGTCCAAGCTCCGCCACTGCTCTCCGCTTTGGACGGAACCTATGTTTTCAAGAGATGTGGCCAAGATTTCTCATCCTCTTGCTAATGGGAGCTTATCGATCTCTCATCCAGCCAACCAATTCTTCTCTTTATAGTTCTCACAATGATACATACACCAATCGGACAGATAAGATACCTGAGCGTTCATAGTGCCACACCCATATATCCGCTTATCTACGAGTGCCTAAAGGAATCCTGCAAATATAATCGACATCCATGGGTAGGAACCATTCCTCAAGAGCACATATGTTCCATGACATAGAATCGGTATCAATGAAGTTGTTGATTTGCATTGGAGGATTAGCCATTTTACACACCAAATACCTCAACATGTGATCCCTGGGGATCCAATTTTGGTTCCATGCATTGGTCATTTCTCTGTATCGTATCTCCCGATTAAACTCTGTTGCATCACATCTCTACCTTCAATTAAGGTCCGCTATACTTGTGAAGGATGCCTGCCAATTGTAGCCTCAAGCAAGTTTGACCATGGGAAATAAACTCCTTTGACTATCCTTGCACTCAAGGACTTGGAATTTTGTAAAATATGCTGAATTGAAAATTTCAATATCCCGGAAGCAAAGCCCCCCCCCCCCCCCCCCCCCCCCCGCATATTTTGGCAAACACATCACCTCCCATGAGACCCAATGTGTCTCCCTTTTCCCTTCCTTTGATCCCCAATAAAAGTTCCTTATCAAAACTTAATGTGGTAACATAAACCCCTCGGTAGCTTGAAACATGACATTGAAAAAGTGGGTATAGCTTGGGCTACCGTCTTTATGAGAATCTCCTTTCATCCACCTGGTAACAATTGTTTCAACTAGCCTTGAACTATTTTTCATACTCTATCTTTGAGGTACATAAATGCTGATAGATTTACCAACATTGGGCATGCCAAGATATTTTTCATTCAGCGTTTCATTGGGTACATAGAGAATATTTTTAACATTCCGCCGAGACACCAAGTGAAACCCCTTGCTAAATAAAATAGAAGAGTTATCCAAGTTTATCCATTGTCATGTAGCTTCACAGTACTTGAGCAAAAGCTCATTCACATCTCTTCACTCCGCTACACTAGCTTTAACAAATAAGAGGCTGCAATTTACGAAAAGAAGATGGTTAACAATCGGGGTTGTCGGTGCCACCTGGATTCCTTGGAGGTGCGGAGATTGACGACTTTGTTTTAAGAGGCCTGAAAGGCCCTTTGCTTCAGTTAAAAATAAGTATGAGGAGATTGGATCGTCTTGGATTTTCCCCCTTATGAACTTTCTTCCGGTTTTCAAATTTCTCTTTGCTCCACTTTATTTTTATCTTACCTGGCACCACTAAAATAGCATCATTGTACATGTCGTTAAAATAAAACACGTCTAAATACATACGATCTAAATTAATCTGCAACAACTTTTTTAGACGGAAGGAATAGAAGAGATGGAATAAATTCACTAAACGGATGGGAGAGCATATTTTCTTGGAAGAGAACGAGAGAATCCACCTACTTATAGGGCGCGCGCGGCCCACGTGTCCTAGGTTACGAGAGGAGAGACCCAGCCCAGCACGGACAAGTCGCCCACCCGGCCTGCCTGTCTGGTTGTCTCCCCTCCGCTCCGCGGCCGCCTCCCCAGCGCTGGCCGGGGGCGTCCAGATTTGTAGCCGCATGACCCTCCGCACCGCCGAATCACCACACACGACGGCGACGGCGACATGGGGCTGAAGGGCTTCGTCGAGGGCGGCGCCGCCTCCGTCGTCGCCGGCTGCTCCACGCACCCGCTCGACCTCATCAAGGTCCGCATGCAGCTCCACGGCGAGCTGCCCCCACCAGCCCCAGCCATGCGCTTCGCCCTCGTCTTCCCCTTCCCGCAGCACCACCACCTCCTCCAGCCCCCGCCGCGCAAGCCCGGGCCCATCGCCATGGGCGCCCAGATCCTGCGCGCCGAGGGCCCCACCGGCCTCCTCTCCGGGGTCTCCGCCACCGTGCTGCGCCAGGCCGTCTACTCCTCCACCTCCATGGGCCTCTACGACACCATCAAGCGCCGGTGGGAGCGGGACTCCGGCGGCTCCCCGCTCCCGCTGCACCGCAAGCTCGCCGCCGGCCTCGTCGCCGGCGGCGTCGGCTCCACCGTCGGCAACCCCGCCGACGTCGCCATGGTCCGCATGCAGGCCGACGGGCGCCTCCCCGCCGCCGAGCGCCGCAACTACCGCAGCGTCGCGCACGCCATCGCCCGCATCGCGCGCGACGAGGGCGTGCGCAGCCTCTGGCGCGGCTCCTCGCTCACCGTCAACCGCGCCATGATCGTCACCGCCTCGCAGCTCGCCACCTACGACCAGGCCAAGGAGGCCATCCTCTCCCGCCGCGGCCCCGCCGCCGACGGGCTCGCCACGCACGTCGCCGCCAGCTTCGCCGCCGGCCTCGTCGCCGCCGCCGCCTCCAGCCCCGTCGACTGCGTCAAGACCAGGGTCATGAACATGAAGGTGCAGCCCGGCTGCCCGCCGCCCTACGCCGGCGCGCTCGACTGCGCCATCAAGACCGTGCGCTCCGAGGGCGCCCTCGCGCTCTACAAGGGGTTCATACCCACCGTCACGCGGCAGGGGCCCTTCACCGTCGTGCTCTTCGTCACGCTCGAGCAGGTCCGCAAGTTGCTCAAGGACTTCGATTTCTGAAGCAACACTCGACTCTAGGGTATGCCATTGCTAAAATTATTATGACGGCCTCCTCCTCCTCTCCCATCGATGGCAAGCTGCAGCTCCACTGTTTCTGTGCTTTGCACGGATTTGATAAATTATGGTGGAAATTTTGATCTGTGCGAAACTTTGAACAATTTGTGGGAATTTTGATCTGTGCTACATATTGATCAATTAGATAGTCGGGATTTTTATCTGTGCTCTATGCTTTATCGGTTTTACATACTACTTATATTTCTTCGTCATTTCCTCATGGTTGCAAACAGAAGGATCAGCAGATTTTGATTAATGTGTGTTCTCGGCCTGAATTCGGTTAAGGCTTTACCAATTTTCGATTCCCCGCTGAAGAACACCAGCATGGGTATGGTATCTCTGATTCTGTCTTGCGAAAGAAGTAAACATTGTATCGACCATTACAAAACAAAAGATGGGGACAAAATGACAAATAAGCAGGCGAGGAATAGGACAAATGAGCAGGCGAAGAATTTGAATAGGTCCGGCAGTTTTTCTTGCAAGCAATAAGACCAGCTTTACCATTTCATTAACCGGTTTTATTACATGAATCACACACCCAGGATCATTGTAACCCCAGGAAATTTTGAGCCGTGCAGAAATTTGAGGACCTTGTGAGAATTTGATGTGGGCTAAATTTCGGTCAATCTCAGTGGGGATTTTAATCTATGCCATGCTTGTCCGTGTCATGTACTTGTTTCTTGTTATTTCCTCATGGTTGCAAATACAGAGATCAGACCATATGATTGATCGGTGTTCTCCAGCTCAACAAGGTTCGGGGTTGCTAATTGTCACTCCCCGCTGAAGAACACCAGCGAGGGTATGGTATTTCTGACCTTTGTCTTTCATTCAGGTAGATTTCTGAATGCCGGAAGTAAACATGACAAATCAGCAGGCCAAGAAAATGACAAATCAACGGCCTTCGCGTTTGAATAGGACCAGTCGTTTTTCTAACAGAGAACAAGAGACCATCTGTTACCAGGTTAGCAGTGCATGAACTGGTTTGATCACTGCAGGACAGTGCATGAACTGGTTTCATCACTGCAGGACATTGCATGAACCACATGCTCCCGGATTATTCTAACTTTGAGCCCAGAACTGATGAGCAGCCTGACATTGTAAGAACTACTGGGCTGTTAAATACACCTGCTAAGATACCCCATTCCTATATTTGTCCGATAAAAAGAATATAAACAGATAAATAAACGGATGGACCATGTTCATACATGTGAAAATAAGTAGATCTGCTACTGAACACTTGCACATAGGACTACCCACACAGTGGTCTAAACGCGCCTGGTACGTTGAACTAGTTGTTGGAAGAACAGAAAAACGTGGCACGGGAAAAGCGACCAATTGGTTCGGTTCGAAAGCAAAAAAGGTGAGAAAGAAATCGTACTAGTGCGTTGCTTTGATTTGGATTCTACGAGTCATCAGCCAGCTGTGTGGACAAGATTTGAAAGAGAAGAGAGAAAGAGACACTTCTTTATATCGGTGTTGGTCCCATTAGCGATTCAGTAGCGTCCACCGATTCAAAGGCTATGCAGTACTGTACCATAACTTAAATTTGCACATTAGTGCTTTCATCGGCTTAGGCTGCAATCTTTTTTTCATTTATCTAATTTATAATGTTCATCTTTGTACAAATTCCCGCTGGCATCGTCTAGGCCAGAAAAAAGTACGCATGGAATTATTTGCATGACAGAGAACAGCCCTACGGAGAGAATAAATCCCTGAGTTTGGATAAAAGTCATTAGATGATTAAATGAAATAGTTTGCATTCCTGTTGTTGGAAAATATACAATCACAGTTACGGGAGCCTGATACTAGTGCTTTCTCTGTAGGTAATACAAATGGATTAAAGAGAAGAGAAAGACATACAGATCCTGTAAAAAAAGAAACGAATGTAGAGATTCGACCAAGCAAGCCATGCAACATGCATGCCACCGTACAAAAGAATTGATCCACATATAAATGGGTATCCAGTTGAGGATGTGAAGTTTCATGCACTAGCCAATGCAACCAACAATTTGAACTGATGAAAAGGGTTATGCAATCCACTTATCCACTTATACATATCAACAGAGGACACATAAGAAATAGTTTTTTAAGAAAGGAAAAAAGATTTACCTTAATTCATTTAAAGAGAAGAAGAGGTTTGTGATCCAAGTCTTAGTCTTACAACCACACAGAGGAGAAAGAAAAAGGTTTACTCTCCCGCAATGAAAAGACCCAAATGGTTACCGTCGACAATAACCCAAGTCCTAACTTCCAACTTGATTCTGTCGAAGATGAATTGGGCATGGTGTTCATATTGTTAAAAGTTCTCGCGTTTCGTTCATTCCAAATTTCCCACAAAACTAACATGAGAAGGGTGGCCATTGCTTTCCTTCGCCCACCATGAGCAAAGGCGATGGAGGTCCAGCAATGCTCAACGTTGCCAGGCTCATCCCATCAAGAGGGGTCGAAGTCATGGATGTGTAGCCAATCTTTGACCATCTCCAAATGCGGATAGTGTAGATCCACTAGAAGAGAAGGTGGGAGTCTGACTCGTCGTGGCACCTACAAAGGGGGAAAACTCTTCCGTTGGGCCATCCCTTCTTCTCAAGGCGGTCCGCCGTCCACACCTGATTTTGTATTATAAGCCACGCGAAGAGTTTGCACTTGTGAGGTGCCCAAACCTTCCAAACAATGGAGTCCATGCACCAGAGAATTGTCTCGACGAATTGCGCCTTGTAAGCCGAAGAACAAGAGTAGACCCCATTGGTGGTAAGCTTCCAATTAAGTAATGGAGTTCGGGACATCATCGTGGTGTAGGACCAAACATTGGTGAACTGTTGGAGGTGTTGAACCGAGAGTCCACCCAAAGTATCAAGGTGAAGGACCCAAGCATTGTCAGTGATGGATTTCCGAACATTCCCTGTCTTCCTCTTGGAGAGGGCAAAGATGGACATGACAATGCACTTGGGGCTGATGCCATCCGCCCATGGATCATTCCAAAAGCTCGCTCTAGAATCATCTCCAATTGTGACCCTAGTCAACGAGTAGAAAAGCTCCATGTAATCATCATTGCATCGGTTCTCCATCCCAACCCAAGGTTTATCCAGGAAAGTCCAAGTGAGCCAAGGCTAACAGAGACGTAAGGAACAGGGGTATGTCCGTCTGTCCTTGTTTCGCACGCCAGGAACATAGGCCTTGAACGCTTTATAGTTGCTAGTTTTTGTTGGGCTTCATGGTCCTTAGCAGGTCATCAGGTGGGCCTCTAGTTACGTCACACAGACCAGGTATGTTAATAGTGGTCACCCGATTGGTCATGCCCATATCACTTAGTGTGTCACGGAATCGAGTTAGCCTACTGTGACCAATGTTGATGTTATTCTTATCACGAGAGCAATGGATTTGGTTGAAGTATCCAAGCGCAATCCACTGCGTACCAAGGCTCGATTTTAGTTGGAGGAGCTCGCGAAAAAAACAACTTTGAGGGCATAGTTCATAGGGCCATAGACTACCGTGATTTTGAAAACATCATCATCTCTTACACCAATGTCGAAAGGGAGAAGGTGCGGGCATTTGACGGGATTCGTAGCATAGAAAACAAAAAATTCCTACCGCAAGAACGAAAACACAAGCCAAGATATAATCTAGAAGACGGTAGCAACGAGGGTGTAACACCCCAAATTTCAATAAAAAGAAAGTTAGAGAATTCCAGAAAGCAAAAATTCAAACCAACAAAAACTTTTCTTTTTGCATATAGTACCATGCATAGGACTTGTGCATTTGAGTGATATGCCATGATGATTGTTATTACTTGTATTTGATATGCTCTAAAACCCTAGTGTGATCATATGAAGATCACCAACCAAATAAATCAAAGAGGAAGAAATTTCATTAAATGGAAAACCCTAAAAACCCTCACATATGCCCTATGGCATTTTTATAAATTTTGACCCTAGACCTATTTGGTCTTCACCATTAGTTGAGTAATGTTATTAAACACTTACTACAACTTTTGGAATCAAAGATTCACAATTCAAATGGATTTCAAACACAAATCCCACTCACATATGATAATGGTCAATTTTGACAATTCTAGTCTGATCACCACTTTGAGCCCTTGCCATTCATTTTTCCCAAACCAACTCTTGCTAACTCTTTGCACCATTTCAAAGTCAACATCAAGGTGAACAAATTTGGTTAAGAGCACCATGCCAAATTCATCTTTGATCATGAGCAAGGCTCATCCAAAGTTCCAACTTTCTCACATATGCAACATTCTACACTTAGCCATTTTGGCCAATTCTTGAATTCTAATTTTTCCACCACCACCTCAAAACCTCTCTGGTCATTTACAACTTATATCAACACTCACATTTCAAAAACTTTCACCATTTGAATTATTTCAAATTTGGCTACTTTTGAATTTTCCAAATTCGGGCACTATTTGCAACTATTGCAAATAGTGAATCTACCTCAACCTAATCTACCCTAATCTACCACATTGTGTCCCCTGGTCCCCTTAAACCTATTTGGATACATAGTGAGGCTAAGGGAGAGAGAGATCAAGCTAGGGCATGGCCATGCCGGCCATGTCCCCGAGCCGTCGACCTCCCCCTCTCATCCTTGCACCCCTGCCTTGGCCACCTCGCCACCGTGCGCCACCACATCCCCTAGCATGCCCTAGCACCGCCATGGTCGAAGGAACGGCGACCACACGCCGGACGACGCGCGCCAGCACACGCCCGGGACGCCGCTCGCGTCGCACGCATGCACGCCGCGGACGTCGCAGTACACGCGCCGCGCCACCTACTCGCTCACGCCCTGGACCCGCTCTCAACGAGTTGAGCTTGCACTCGACACCTGGAAGCCGCCAGACACGGCCAAGACCACGACCCCTGCCCGCCGGCGCCGGAGACGACGACCTGCTTCCGTGAACGCCGCGGCAGACGCGGAAGCAAGGCGACCAAACCAGGCCCTCCCCGACCACGCTGTCGCCACCATTCGCCTCGCCTGGACACGTAGAGCATCCCTGCACACTCGCCTAGCTCGATAGCTCGCCGGAGACGCCGCGCCCATGTCGCCCGCATCACTGCCCCGCAACCCTCAAGCAATGCTATAAAAGGAGCACTCCCCTCGTCGATCTGAGCACACCAGCACCTTCCCCTCTTCTCACTTGACCACCTGAGCCACTCCACTGCCTCGATTAGCCACCGCCGCCGCCCAATTGAAGCCTCACTGCCCGTGATCGCCGCCGAAGCTCGCCGTCGATTGGAGCCTGATACGTCTCCGACGTATCGATAATTTCTTATGTTCCATGCCACATTATTGATGTTATCTACATGTTTTATGCACACTTTATGTCATATTCGTGCATTTTCTGGAACTAACCTATTAACAAGATGCCGAAGTGCCAGTTGCTATTTTCTGCTGTTTTTGGTTTCAGAAATCCTAGTAAGGAAATATTCTCGGAATTGGACGAAATCAAAGCCCAGGGGCCTATTTTTCCACGAAGCTTCCAGAAGTCCGAAGACGAAATGAAGAGGGGCCACGGGGTGGCCAAACCCTAGGGCGGCGCGGCCCCACCCCTGGCCGCGCCGGCCTGTGGTTTGGGCCCCCCGTGCCGCCTCTTGACTTGCCCTTCCGCCTACTTAAAGCCTCCGTGACGAAACCCCCAGTACCGAGGGCCACGATACGGAAAACCTTCCAGAGACGCCGCCAACACCGATCCCATCTCGGGGGATCCAGGAGATCGCCTCCGGCACCCTGCCGGAGAGGGGAATCATCTCCCGGAGGACTCTACGCCGCCATGGTCGCCTCCGGTGTGATGTGTGAGTAGTCTACCCCTGGACTATGGGTCCATAGCAGTAGCTAGATGGTTGTCTTCTCCCCATTGTGCTATCATTGTCGGATCTTGTGAGCTGCCTAACATGATCAAGATCATCTATCTGTAATTCTATATGTTGTGTTTGTTGGGATCCGATGAATAGAGAATACTTGTTATGTTGATTATCAAAGTTATATCTACGTGTTGTTTATGATCTTGCATGCTTTCCGTTACTAGTAGATGCTCTGGCCAAGTAGATGCTTGTAACTCCAAGAGGGAGTACTTATGCTCGATAGTGGGTTCATGCCTGCATTGACACAGGACGATGTGATGAAAGTTCTAAGGTTGTGTTGTCTTGTTGCCACTAGGGATAAAACATTGATGCTATGTCTAAGGATGTAGTTGTTGATTACATTACGCACCATACTTAATGCAATTGTCTGTTGCTTTGCAACTTAATACTAGAGGGGGTTCGGATGATAACCTGAAGGTGGACTTTTTAGGCATAGATGCAGTTGGATGGCGGTCTATGTACTTTGTCGTAATGCCCAATTAAATCTCACTATACTCATCATGATATGTATGTGCATGGTCATGCTCTCTTTATTTGTCAATTGCCCAACTGTAATTTGTTCACCCAACATGCTGTTTATCTTATGGGAGAGACACCTCTAGTGAACTGTGGACCCCGGTCCAATTCTCTATACTGAAATACAATCTACTGCAATACTTGTTCTACTGTTTTCTGCAAACAATCATCTTCCACACAATACGGTTAATCCTTTGTTACAGCAAGCCGGTGAGATTGACAACCTCACTGTTTCGTTGGGGCAAAGTACTTTGGTTGTGTTGTGCAGGTTCCACGTTGGCGCCGGAATCCCTGGTGTTGCGCCGCACTACATCCCGCCGCCATCAACCTTCAACGTGCTTCTTGACTCCTACTGGTTCGATAAACCTTGGTTTCTTACTGAGGGAAACTTGCTGCTGTACGCATCACACCTTCCACTTGGGGTTTCCAACGAGCGTGTGCTTTACGCGTCATCAAGCTAAATTTCTGGCGCCGTTGCCGGGGAGATCAAGACACGCTGGAAGGGGAGTCTCCACTTCTCAATCTCTTTACTTTGTTTTTGTCTTGCTTAGTTTTATTTACTACTTTGTTTGCTGCACTAAACCAAAATATAAAAAAAATTAGTTGCTAGTTTTACTTTATTTGCTATCTTGTTTGCTATATCAAAAACACAAAAAAATTAGTTACTTATATTTGCTTTACTTATTTCATCATGTTTCCTTTTAATTTTACCACGAAAGACATACCGGTAGGACGTGGGTCTATAGTTGGGAGAAATAATATAGAAGAATTTTTCAATCATGTTAGTACCATTGAAAATTTTGAAGATAGACACTTGGTAGACCTTGCGCCTACTTATGAAATTGCTGCTGCGCATTTAGTTCGCCTGTTGGAAACTAAATTTGTTAATCTTAATCCTATAATCCAACACATGTTTCTCACACTTGGTGATATGGAAGAAGGGGAAAAGAAAGATTTTGTTTTAGAAACCCTTCTTAGAGAATTTGGTGGTCTAGCAAGAGAGGCTAGAAAGGTCTTTGCTAAATTTAATATGCTTGGTTCTCATACTAATTTTGTTAGTCTCCTTGAAAAGATGGACATGGATAGAATAAGATACACTAATAATATTGATGATGGTGGGGAGATCAAAGCACCAATACCATGTAAACTCTTAGCTATGAATGATGCACTAGAAAATAACTATGCTTGGCTTGTTCCTGAAAATTTGTTTGATGAGAGTAGCACACCTAAGACTAATGAAAAGGGAGATGCTAAACTTATGTATCAAATATATTATGCCTGGTTGAGAAAACTCCGCACCCCGATGAGAATGCACCACCCTTTGATAATACTTGATGCACACTTTCTGCGCCTAGCTGAAAGGCGTTAAAGAAAAGCTCTTATGGGAGACAACCCATGTTTTTACCTACAGTACTTTGTTTTTATTTTGTGTCTTGGAAGTTGTTTACTACTGTAGCAACCTCTCCTTATCTTAGTTTTGTGTTTTGTTGTGCCAAGTTAAGCCGTTGATAGAAAAGTAAGTACTAGATTTGGATTACTGCGCAGTTCCAGATTTCTTTGCTGTCACGAATCTGGGTCCACCTCCCTGTAGGTAGCTCAGAAAATTAAGCCAATTTACGTGCATGATCCTCAGATATGTACGCAACTTTCATTAAATTTGAGAATTTTCATTTGAGCAAGTATGGTGCCATTTTA
Organism: Lolium perenne; assembly: GCF_019359855.2. Classification (NCBI taxonomy): domain Eukaryota; kingdom Viridiplantae; phylum Streptophyta; class Magnoliopsida; order Poales; family Poaceae; genus Lolium; species Lolium perenne. The sequence goes on along the minus strand of NC_067248.2, from coordinate 215,230,769 downwards.
AAATTCGTCAATACGAACTGTTCTGTTTTGACAGATTCTGCCTTTTATTTCGCATTGCCTCTTTTGCTATGTTGGATGAATTTCTTTGATCCACTAATGTCCAGTAGCATTATGCAATGTCCAGAAGTGTTAAAAATGATTGTGTCACCTCTGAATATGTTAATTTTTATTGTGCACTAACCCTCTAATGAGTTGTTTCGAGTTTGGTGTGGAGGAAGTTTTCAAGGATCAAGAGAGGAGTATGATGCAACATGATCAAGGAGAGTGAAAGCTCTAAGCTTGGGGATGCCCCGGCGGTTCACCCATGCATATATTAAGAAGACTCAAGCGTCTAAGCTTGGGGATGCCCAAGGCATCCCCTTCTTCATCGACAACATTATCAGGTTCCTCCCCTGAAACTATATTTTTATTCCATCACATCTTATGTGCTTTTTCTTGGAGCGTCGGTTTGTTTTTGTTTTTTGTTTTGTTTGAATAAAATGGATCCTAGCATTCACTTTATGGGAGAGAGACACGCTCCGCTGTAGCATATGGACAAGTATGTCCTTGGTTTCTACTCATAGTATTCATGGCGAAGTTTCTCCTTCGTTAAATTGTTATATGGTTGGAATTGGAAAATGATACATGTAGTAATTGCTATAAATGTCTTGGGTAATGTGATACTTGGCAATTGTTGTGCTCATGATTAAGCTCTTGCATCATATGCTTTGCACCCATTAATGAAGAAATACATAGAGCATGCTAAAATTTGGTTTGCATATTTGGTTTCTCTAAGGTCTAGATAATTTCTAGTATTGAGTTTGAACAACAAGGAAGACGGTGTAGAGTCTTATAATGTTTTCAATATGTCTTTTATGTAAGTTTTGCTGCACCGGTTCATCCTTGTGTTTGTTTCAAATAAGCCTTGCTAGCCTAAACCTTGTATCGAGAGGGAATACTTCTCATGCATCCAAAATACTTGAGCCAACCACTATGCCATTTGTGTCCACCATACCTACCTACCACTGTTAAAAAACTAGACCGATTCAGCGATTACTAGGCCGATTAATCTCTACTAGGGGTCTGACCGTGTCGATTACCATTAATCTCTTGTGTTAATCCTTTAGCCCGATTAATCGTACTGAAAGTCCGATTACTAGGTATGTTCCTGATTAACTACTGCACTTGGTCAAAAAAGTTATAAAAGTTTCAATGCATATAGCTAGTACAGGCGCTACCCCTCCCCAATAAAGTAGGTTTTGCAAAGCTCCCGCTTGATTGCAGCCTCCAACAGCTCGAATTCCGCTTTCACCAACTAGTTTCTTGCCCTCCCAGACCAGTTACTCTTAGTTGCCTAGATACAGGAGATCGACCACCTTGAGTAGCTAGTGCAGGAGCTCAAGAGCACCTTCGATAGGTTAGGTGATTGAGGTGTAAGAGGGGTCGTACCCTAGCTAGGTAGGTGGTGGGAGGAGATAAACTTCAGAGGTGAGAGGATAAGAAGTGGAAGGAAGATACGCGGCTTCGACTAGTGGATCCTGATTCGCTCGGGACCTTGAAAATTAGATCACGGAGGAGAAGCACACATGTTTTTTTTTGGATTTTAGGCTCTACAGAAGTAGGGCCCGATATATAGAGGCTCATATACTATTATTTTTCTTATATAAACTGTTTTTTACGTGCTAATTTGTGTAGGTTACACTGATTAATAGCTGACCTATTAAATCAGTTAATCGTCCGAATTCCGATTAATCGCTACTCCCAAGCCGACCTAGCAGTTAACGATTACCGATTTCCTTACCATTGCTACCTACTACATGGTATTTTCCGCCATTCCAAAGTAAATTGCTTGAGTGCTACCTTTAAAATTCCATCATTCACCTTTGCAATATATAGCTCATGGGACAAATAGCTTAAAAACTATTGTGGTATTGAATATGTAATTATGCACTTTATCTCTTATTAAGTTGCTTGTTGTGCGATAACCATGTTTCACTGGGGACGCCATCAACTATTCATTGTTGAATTTCATGTGAGTTGCTATGCATGTCCGTCTTGTCTGAAGTAAGAGAGATCTACCACCTTATGGTTAAGCATGCATAATGTTAGAGAAGAACATTGGGCCGCTAACTAAAGCCATGATCCATGGTGGAAGTTTCAGTTTTGGACATATATCCTCAATCTTAAATGAGAAAATTATTAATTGTTGTTACATGCTTATGCATAAAAGAGGAGTCCATTATCTGTTGTCTATGTTGTCCCGGTATGGATGTCTAAGTTGAAGAATAATCAATAGCGAGAAATCCAATGCGAGCTTTCTCCTTAGACCTTTGTACAGGCGGCATAGAGGTACCCCTTTGTGACACTTGGTAAAAACATGTGCATTGTGATGATCCAGTAGTCCAAGCTAATTAGGACAAGGTGCGGGCACTATTAGTACACTATGCATGAGGCTTGCAACTTATAAGATATAATTTACATGATGCATATGCTTTATTACTACCGTTGACAAAATTATTTCATGTTTTCAAAATCAAAGCTCTAGCACAAATATATCAATCGATGTTTTTCCTCTATGGAGGACAATTCTTTTACTTTCAATGCTGAGTCAGTTCACCTATTTCTCTCCACCTCAAGAAGCAAACACTTGTGTGAACTGTGCATTGATTCCTACATACTTGCTTATTGCACTTATTATATTACTCTATGTTGACAATATCCATGAGATATACATGTTACAAGTTGAAAGCAACCGCTGAAACTTAATCTTCTTTTGTGTTGCTTCAATGCCTTTACTTTGAATTATTGCTTTATGAGTTAACTCTTATGCAAGACTTTATTGATGCTTGTCTTGAAGTGCTATTCATGAAAAGTCTTTGCTATATGATTCACTTGTTTACTCATGTCATATACATTGTTTTGATCGCTGCATTCACTACATATGCTTTACAAATAGTATGATCAAGATTATGATGGCATGTCACTCCAGAAATTATCTGTGTTATCGTTTTACCTGCTCGGGACGAGCAGAACTAAGCTTGGGGATGCTGATACGTCTCCGACGTATCGATAATTTCTTATGTTCCATGCCACATTATTGATGTTATCTACATGTTTTATGCACACTTTATGTCATATTCGTGCATTTTCTGGAACTAACCTATTAACAAGATGCCGAAGTGCCAGTTGCTGTTTTCTGCTGTTTTTGGTTTCAGAAATCCTAGTAAGGAAATATTCTCGGAATTGGACGAAATCAAAGCCCAGGGGCCTATTTTTCCACGAAGCTTCCAGAAGTCCGAAGACGAAACGAAGAGGGGCCACGGGGTGGCCAAACCCTAGGGCGGCGCGGCCCCACCCCTGGCCGCGCCGGCCTGTGGTTTGGGCCCCCCGTGCCGCCTCTTGACTTGCCCTTCCGCCTACTTAAAGCCTCCGTGACGAAACCCCGATGCATCGAGAGCCACGATACGGAAAACCTTCCAGAGACGCCGCCAACGCCGATCCCATCTCGGGGGATCCAGGAGATCGCCTCCGGCACCCTGCCGGAGAGGGGAATCATCTCCCGGAGGACTCTACGCCGCCATGGTCGCCTCCGGTGTGATGTGTGAGTAGTCTACCCCTGGACTATGGGTCCATAGCAGTAGCTAGATGGTTGTCTTATCCCCATTGTGCTATCATTGTCGGATCTTGTGAGCTGCCTAACATGATCAAGATCATCTATCTGTAATTCTATATGTTGCGTTTGTTGGGATCCGATGAATAGAGAATACTTGTTATGTTGATTATCAAAGTTATATCTACGTGTTGTTTATGATCTTGCATGCTTTCCGTTACTAGTAGATGCTCTGGCCAAGTAGATGCTTGTAACTCCAAGAGGGAGTACTTATGCTCGATAGTGGGTTCATGCCTGCATTGACACCGGGACAAAGGATGAAAGTTCTAAGGTTGTGTTGTGCTGTTGCCACTAGGGATAAAACATTGATGCTATGTCTAAGGATGTAGTTGTTGATTACATTACGCACCATACTTAATGCAATTGTCTGTTGCTTTGCAACTTAATACTGGAGGGGGTTCGGATGATAACCTGAAGGTGGACTTTTTAGGCATAGATGCAGTTGGATGGCGGTCTATGTACTTTGTCGTAATGCCCAATTAAATCTCACTATACTCATCATGATATGTATGTGCATGGTCATGCTCTCTTTATTTGTCAATTGCCCAACTGTAATTTGTTCACCCAACATGCTGTTTATCTTATGGGAGAGACACCTCTAGTGAACTGTGGACCCCGGTCCAATTCTCTATACTGAAATACAATCTACTGCAATACTTGTTCTACTATTTTCTGCAAACAATCATCTTCCACACAATACGGTTAATCCTTTGTTACAGCAAGCCGGTGAGATTGACAACCTCACTGTTTCGTTGGGGCAAAGTACTTTGGTTGTGTTGTGCAGGTTCCACGTTGGCGCCGGAATCCCTGGTGTTGCGCCGCACTACATCCCGCTGCCATCAACCTTCAACGTGCTTCTTGACTCCTACTGGTTCGATAAACCTTGGTTTCTTACTGAGGGAAACTTGCTGCTGTACGCATCACACCTTCCACTTGGGGTTCCCAACGAGCGTGTGCTTTACGCGTCATCAGAGCAGCCCCAGGACGAGCCGCCGGTACCAGGAGAACCGCCGTCGTCCACATCTACCTCGAGCATATTGCCATCCCTTGCTGGAGCCGCCGTAAGCTCTCCCACCCCCTACTGCCGCCGCTGCACCGTCGGGTTCTCGTCGGAGACGACGATGAACCACGACCCTCCGATCCCCTTCTAATCCAACGCCTCCCATTGATCGGTACCGCTTCGGCGTTTAAAAGCCGCTGACAGGCGGGACCCCCTGTCAGGCAGCCCGCGCAGCACTAGACCGTGGCTGGGCTGGCCTTGGGCCATTTTTAACTCTTTGAGCCCATCTAGCTTTCCCGCCGGCCTTTTAATTCAAATTCGATTCAAATAATTCCCAAACTTTTTCCTTACAGCACAAACTTTGAAATTAAATAATTTCCAATTGGCTAAACCAAATTTAGTGAATTTTATGTTGTTGGAAAGCTACTGAAATTCTCTAAAACATGCCACTGGTCCCATGACCAGATTCTTGGTAGAATTAATGTGATAAAAATAACAAGACAGGGACTTTTCCCTATTCAAATAATTCTTAAAATTCAACTAAAATAGATATTAAGTTAATTCCAACTCTAATAGCTCACATTTGACTTACACCAATTGTTTATGCAAGAAAATGGTGTGGTCACTTTGTATGATCATGCCATAGTTTAATGAATGGATATTATGGCTAGTTTAACTAGTTGATATTGTCCAAAACTATTAAAGTAAATTATGTGGAGTCTTACACTTCATTTAAACTTGTCTCACATGAATTCATGGGATGTTTGGACCCCTGGTTCCAAACTCTCTTATATGAATTACTTGAGATTTAAATCAAATGTAGTGTTATTTAAATAGTATGAGGTGATCTACCTCATTTAAATCATTTTCACAAATGATGATGATGAACATTTGACTTAGGTCAATATGAGTTCATACATGATTGTTTGAGAAATTAAATCTTAAGAAGATTTCAATAAGAGGAAATTATTTCCCAAGAACCCTATGGAAACTATCATTTACATATGAAATGCAAAGAAGTGAATTCTATTTAACCCCCACAACCCATGCACCCTAGTTAATTTATTTGTGTGCATAGAGTAGTTTGTGTGTTATATGTGATGTATGGAATAGCCATTGAATTAGTGAGTAATTATACTCGTATTCAAATTTAGACGGTAGCACCGGAGAGTACGCCGAAGAAGAAGGTTGCTACCAAGAGGAAGAGGAGGAACAGTTTGAGAACTACCAAGGCAAGCTATTATTCTTGCAAAGTGCAAAGCCCCTTGGGGCAAGGCACCATGATTCTTATCTTTTCTTCCATGAACCTATCCCAAGTTTTTACTTTACAAGTTTTACTTGTTTTCTAAAGGAGTTACCTTTATAGTTAACTTTGGTCAAAGTACAAGTGGGTTACTAGAGTAGTGAGTTAGTCTCTTCCAAGCAAAGCAAGATAGCACCCCTCATGATTTAGAGCTAGTGCTAATGAAATAAAACTTGACTACTCTAGATGGGAACAATGTGAATTTGAAAGGAATTTGAAACCTTGGAATGATGATGCATTCCATTGAATGATTTTTGAAGGTGAATATGAACAAGAGAAGATGGTGATTTTTGATAAACAATGATGTTGGTTTGAATGCGATACCTTTCCAATTATTAAGTACCCCCACAATACCTGATTATGGGTAGGGCTTAACTGGAAGTTTATGCGTCTTAGTATGGGTTCCCTCTAAACAAGCATCATCGGGGTTATGCCGAAAGCTGCCTCTACAACAAAAGAAATGATATGATATGATGCGAAATGAGGTGAATGCCTGGCCCAAGCCCCTGTGCGCTCCCTGTGCCGACTGTCTGTCTTCACTGGGAGGCCAAGCTCATGGGGAGAGGTGCTCATACTAGGATTTGTAAGTGAAAGGTTATGGTTGATGATCCGCGTACTGTGTTACGATGATTCGGGGTAATCCCGACGGATGAAATCAAATGTTGTGGCACAAGTGTGCAACCTCTACAGAGTGTAAACCTATTCGAATAGCCGCGTCCACGGTTACGGACGGTTGGAAAGGCCATACAGTTTCCGATGTCATATCTTTGAAAATGATGTTGAAAGATGATGGTGAAATGACTTGTGGTGAATTGAATTGAAATCACCACTTGAATGGTGGGAATGACACTAATGTTCCCACTTGAGTTAGTTAGCACTTGAATAAGTTTTTTTTTCTCAAACTTTGTGAACTCAAACTAGCTTTATGCAAATAAACTAGAGCTTAGCAAACCATACTAGAATGTCTAGCACTTACATTAGTATTAGTTTGCGAGTACTCATCGTACTCACGGCTTTGTCCCTGGCTATTCAAATGGCCAGAGTATGAAGAGGAACAAGGAGATGACCAGCAGGACGCCTACGACAACTAAGCGCCTTCCGACGTCAAGCGTTGGCCTGTGGACTAGAGAGTCCTTGTATCTTACGCTTCCGCTATGTTGAACGATGAACTTGTGTTTGTTCGTTGATCAATAGATCAACTATTCGTGTAACATGGATCATGTGATTCCAAATTTGTAAGACTTATGGTTTGTAATGAATGATGACTGTGATACTTAACTATTATGCCTCGCAACAACAATATTCCTGGGATTGCGATGTATGACATAATAGGCATTCGGACTTAAAAATCCGGGTGTTGACAAGTTGGTATCAGAGCCATTGTTTGACCTTAGAAGACCTTAGTTAGAATGGGCGTTCTGAAAAACTTAACTTTGAAATCAAATGAAAGAAAATATTTGTGAAAAGTTCCTACACTCTTGTCTTTGAGACTTTGCCAAAATTTGATGAATCATGTTCTATCTTATTTGAATCAACTTAAAATTTTGCCACACTTTGCACTCTCTAACTTACTCATCCAATTCTCTTTCAGATGGAGCCGAATGAACCCATCAACACCAAGTTTTATCAGCTTGGGAACAGAGGGAGCTTGATCTTCGAGCACGACCTCAACGCCGTCTCTGACTTCCTTGGGCGCCCACACCCCGAGTTCCACGGGGTTCAGTTGGACGACACGCCCGGAGGAGAGTTGCAGTGGGTGATCACTGCCGACTTGAGGGGCAAGATGGAGCCTCCCACCTCGGAGAGGATCCTCTTCTCCTTCCGCGAGAGCAACTGGCTCGACGGACTCGCACGTGGCCTACAGGAGGCACTTGCGCGCCTCTGTGGACAGAACGTGGTGCGCATCCTCGCCTCTCGCTACGCCCACCTTGTGAGGCGTGATGCTGCGGGAGTGCCCATGGAGCTGCAGCCGCACCCGGAGTTGAGGCACCATGCTGAGCACCTGGACTTCATGCTCTACCAGACTCAGAAGGACCTCGATGCCTCCCGCGCTTACGCGAACCAGACCCATGCTCACATCACCGAGCAGGGTGAGGCGATCAAGCTACTCAACAACGACCGCAAGAGCCTTCGCCAGCAGCGTGCCAAGAAGGACGCTACGATTCGTCGCCTTCGCGCCCGGATCGCGTCACTTGAGGCCACTGTCAAGGCCCAGGAGGATCAGATTCGCCAGCTGGAGGATGACGATGGAGGCATCGACATTCAGGGAGGAGACACCTTCCTGAGCGACGACAACGACTTTGAGGAGGACGAGAACACCGAGGAGGAGGACTACGAGTTCCTGGAGGCAGGACCCGACGACTACGTCCCGATCGATGTTGATGATGAGGAGTAGTTGCACTAGTTCCACTTATAGTAGGTGTGAGTTGTATCCCGTCCTTTGTATCGTAGCATGAGAATGGTTCTTAAAACCATTGGAGTATGTGTGTAGTTTGTACTATGTGTTGCATGAATGAATGTTATGTTTATCATGAAAAGATTACAAGTTTTCAAATTGTTTTCAAACTTAACCAAAATGAACCATAGAATGTTCCCTCTTATCTCATGATCTTCTACATCTTCAGATGGCCCCTCCAAATCGCACCAACGACGCAATGCTACAACTGCTGCAAACCATGCTTGCAGACTGGGAAACCGAAAGAGCCGAACGCCAAGCCAACCTCACCGCCTTGCAGAACATCGCCAACCAAGGCCATGGAAATCATGACCACCCCGGATCCAAGCTCAAGAACTTCCAAAACACCAACCCTCCGGTGTTTAGCAAGACCGAGGAGCCCCTCGACGCCGACGATTGGCTCCAGACTATGGAGAACAATCTGGAGGTAGCCGGAGTAGAAGCCAACGAGAAGGTTTTGTTCGCCACTCACTATCTCGCTGGACCAGCCCGCGCTTGGTGGACAAGCACCCGTGCCATGAACGGAGGTCAATTCATGACTTGGGAGGATTTTAAACTCAAGTTCAGCAAGTACCATGTACCCCCGGGTCTTATCAAGAAGATGAGGGATGAATTCCGTGAGCTGAAACAAGGTCGCATGACGGTGGTTGAATACCGCGACAAGTTTCTCACACTGTCGAGGTATGCCCCTGATGAGACCGACACTGTTGAGAAGAGGAAGGAGAGATTCCTGAACGGACTGCATGATGAGATGCAGACTGTCCTCGTCAACATCCCCTTCGCTGACCTCGAAGCCCTTGTTGACTCCGCCATCCAGATGGAGGGCAAGTTAAACCAAGCCAACGAAAACCGCAAGCGCCGCATGGCGAATCAAAGTGGATCAAGCCACCCCCAAAAGTTTCGCCCTAGCTCAAGCGGAGGTTTCACTCCGAGAAACAACAAGCCACAGATGCAGAACTCTCGCCCCGGTTATCAGAACCGGAGTGGAGGAAACTCCAAGCCAGGAGGCTACAACAACAACTACTACAACCGCGCTCCACCCCGAGCCCCTAACAACAACAACACCAACACCAACACCGCCCCCAGAACCGGAAGCAATGCCGTACCCGTTGCGAACAAGCAGGACAAGACCACTATCACTTGTTATGAGTGCGGTGTAGTGGGGCACTACTCCAACGAGTGTCCCAAGCGTCTTGCCAAGCTCGCCGGCAACACCGCTGCACCTGCTCAGCAGCAACGCCGTGTCTCCACCGACAAGAAGTTCGCCCCCAACAACCCCAACAACCGCAACGGCCGCCTCTACCACATGAACGCCCAAGAAGCCCAGGAAGCACCAGATGTTGTACTGGGTATGTTTTCTGTCAACCACATCCCTGCCAGAGTGTTGTTTGATTCCGGAGCATCTCATTCCTTTGTCACCGAAGACTTTGCATCAACAAGTAAAATTCAACCCCTCAGTTTGAAGCATGTTATGATAGTCCAAATCCCCGGATCAACCACCAAAGCTAGAAAATTTTGCAAAAATGTGCCAATCAAAATCCATGATGTAGATTTCTTTGCAAATCTAATCATACTTGGAACCAAAGGTTTGGAAGTTGTCCTAGGAATGGACTGGATGTCCAAGCACAACGGATTGATAGACTGTGCCAAGAAAGCCATAACCATGACTAGCAGCACCGGTATCGTAGTTGAGCACGTCTCTGAGAAACTACCTAGAAAATTTACCTGCAACCAAAGTGTATCCAAGCCAACTCTGGATCAAATCAGGGTCGTTTGTCGCTGCTGTGGGTATACTTTATGGGTATATCAACGGCATGGCCTAGATCCGGCAAGCCCGGGTGGCCCATAGTTGGTGGTGAGGCATGTGGCCCATCGGGCGGCCCAGTTGCTGTAGATCATGAAGGATGAAGTCCAGCCCAGGAACGAGGAGCCGGATCCTAACCGACCTACGAAGGAGGCCGGATCCGTGAAGGCCCATGAAGTATCCGGATCCAGCGTGACCTAGAAGGAAGGCGGATCCTTGACGTACACGGCAAGGCTTTGTACCGTAGTTAGGCAACTTGTATTCCGGCTAGGACTCTCCGTGTAAACCCTAGATCCGTGCGCCTTTATAAGCCGGATCCCGGGAGCCCTAGAGGCAGAACCACAACTCATTGTAACAACGCGAAAGCGCCCAGATAATTCCAGACAAGCAGCAGTAGGCCCTGTCATCGTGCAGGTGTTCCGAAGCTGGGTAACTCGCGTACCACCGTCCCGAGAGCACTCCGCCCTATGGCCCCTACTTCTTCTCCCCCTCGTGAGGATCCCTCCTCCGGGGTACCGTCGATTAGGCAACGACAGTTGGCGCCCACCGTGGGGCCTGTGGCGTCTGGAGGCCGGAACCGGGAGGGTTCCGCCATGGGAAGCTACGACGACACCATCGCTGTGGGGCGCGTCCTTTACGCCGGGAATCTGCCGATCGTCCCTCCGGATGAGTGCTGGATACCGGCTAGGACAAACCCCGTCAAGCTCTCCATCGTCCCAATTGGCGGCATACACATCTTCATCGGGGAAACCGTCGATTCCGACGGAAACCCACTGGTAAGTAACGCAGACGCGACCGCCGCCGAGCTGGACGCTGTCGCAAAGATCCGATCTGAGATGCAGGAGCTTCCCAAGGAAGATTCCGCCTCGGATCTGGAAATTTCAAAACCCACCCAATCCGCCCCTGAGCAGGAAACAACGGTGGAAGACCAATGCAGATCCACCTGGGTCTCCCAGGTGTTAGAAAAGCAGAGGTGCCACTTCGTACACTTCTTGGCCCATACCGCCGGAACCGCCCCTCAAGAAGCCGGAGCTGGTCCTGAGCAGGTAGAGGCACCGGAAAACGGCGCAGATCCGGATCAGGCTGAGCTTGTCGGAGAAAGCGAAACTCCGGTTGAAGAGTCGATTTTGGGCAATCTGAGCCCAATTTCGGGAGATACCCCCTCCATGGAGTCTGATGACTTCGTTCGCAAGATAAGGGAATACGGATATAGTGATCAGCCTGAAGTCGACTCCGCCCAGCCTAAGCAGGTTCTCGCAACGATAGCAGCGCGAGTGGACAAACCGGATCTCAAGAACCAACCAGCCAATCTGACCCTCAACCATCCCAACAAGGATCTCCTATGTCTCGGGTGCGACCCCACAGGGATCCTTCCTCGGAGGAAATCCTGTCAGCAGAAGAGATGGTCGCGCGAGCAGTCCTTAACACACCCATAACCCCGGGTGACGCCGCAGATCTGGAGGCCCTAGAGGCTACTAGAAAGGAAATGCTGGCCACAGCCAAGAAGCTCGCCGATACCAAAGCCGCGTTAAGGGAAGAGAGGGCGAGCTGCGCAGGATTGGCGGAAAACTTCGACAGACAGGACCGCGAGATCGCTGCCACACTCGAGCAAGTCAAGAGCATGAGGGCTGAGTGGGAAGTAAAGATGATCTATGCGCAGGCGGAGGCCGATCGGATTGTTAGAGAAGCAATTCCACCTCGCAGGATACCCTTCAACACGCCCGCAGAGCACCAGCCGCTGGAAACCCCAAAGGACAACATGCAAAAAGCTGCGGAATTGCTGAAGAAAAAGGACGAAGAGGTTGATATCAACTATCTCCGCACGCTTGTCGCTTCAGCAATGCAGCAGCAAAGCAAGGCGGATACTTCGCGCAGGTTGGAATCCAATCCGGATAACTGTGTATCTACCGCGCAGAAGGACGCCCGCGCTGATCGGCGACCCGACGACGAATCACACACCGGATCCTCGGAGCGCAGAAGGAAAGCCAGGGAACACCCAAATCCGATCCCCGTACCATCAAAGACGCCACCGTCAGATCCAAGAAAGGGAAAGGATGCAATGTACTCTGGACGAGACAAATACCGCAACCCCTCTCCTCCGCCCAACGGTTACCCGCGACCCCCTCGCCGCCGTAGTCCAGCCGGAAACACCAGGCCCCCAGGGCATGGTGGGATTGTTATCCGCGACAACGTGCTGCCAAGAAACAGAAACAGGGAGCGCTCGCCGGAACCTCGCCGGAACCAGAACAATGTTCATGAGCCCGAGCCCGAAGGAGTCGGAATGAGGACCGCGGTCCAGAACCTCGCCGGAACCGCGATCCGTAACCTCGTCGGAGCCATGACCCAGAGCCTCGCCGGAGCCGTGACCCGGAACCGCATCGGAACGACCAGGGCAGCCAACGCCAGGGCGAAGGCAGCCACAGGAGCCGGAGCCAGCACCAGGAAGGCCGAGGAGAGTCAGAAGGCGGAAGCAAGAAATCGCACCGCCCACCTCGCAGGTCTCCCTCACCACCACCTAGCGGTGGAGGCGGAGGCAATGGTCGAAGATCTCGCTCTCGCTCAAAGTCCCCTCGCCACGGCTCACGCGACGCACGGGATCGCCTCAACGAATACAGAACCGACTACATTGGTCCGAAGTGCTTTGGCAGGATGATTCGAGAGGAACCAAAGCCAAGGATGAACCTCAAGCTACCCGGAAACCTGAAGCATTATGATGGCACCGAAAGGCCGGATACCTGGATTGAGGATTACTACAATGTCAGTAACCTTCGCCGGAGGAACCCCTAACATCGCCCGCCGCATGCTTCGCTTGTACCTTGTAGGTCCAGCCCGGATCTGGCTCAGCGACCTCGAGAAGAATTCCATCTTTTGCTGGTTCGACCTGAAGAACGCTTTCGAGAAACACTTCAGGGGCACCTACAAGAGACCTGCCACAACAAGCGACCTACAGGCATGTATCCAGAAGAAGGGCGAAACATCGAGGAATTTCCTCACCCGATGGTTGGCATGCAGAAACGAGTGCGAGAACGTCGACAACCGCACAGCAATGCACGCCTTCATTGGGGGCTTGCAGCGAGGAGGATTGCTACGGCACAAGCTAACTTGCATGGTCAATGCAAATCAACTGACGTTGGACGACATGATCACCATCGCCAGCGATCACACTGCCACCGATGACGACGCAGGCGGTGATCTCGCAGCCACAAGAATCCCCCGCATCAAGAAAAGAAGAACCGTGACAACGGTAGCAGCAGCAGCAGCCATAAGCGCAAGAACCCCGATGACCAGAAGAGTGGCGGATCCGAGATGATCGCCATGGCGTTTCAACGCGGAGGTTCAGGAGGCGGCAGAGGACGCGGACGCGGAGGCGGAGCCGGCAGGGTCGCAAAGATACCTCCGAGGTCACACCGGCGGATCCCGCGCCCCGCAAACCTATGAGGAATACAGAGACATGCCCTGCCTGGCCCATCTGGATCCGGCTATGGGGAAGTCCACTCACACCAACCGCAACTGCAAGTGGGTCAATGATCTAAAGAACGACCCGGAGGCAGGATACAAGCGCGCCCGGAAGCACCGCCCACGCGGCAAAGGTGGCAAGGGCAAGAACAAGGACAAAGAAGATGATAGTTCCGAGGCGATGGATGAGGATGATAACTCGCCGGATCCCAAGGCAGGATCCGCAGGAAAATCCAACCCATTCGATAAAAAGAGCGTGGGGGCTTACCACACTTTCCTCGGAACCCCAACAGTCCGCGCTACCAAGTCAGCTACCCGGATCCTGAACGCCACAGTTCCGGCTGTGCCGCAGTATGTCAGGTGGTCGGAAGTCCCGTGCACATTTGACAGGGAGGATCACCCTGCCGTTGTGCCAAAAGAATGCTACACCTTGGTTGTAAGTCCCCGCATAGACGGGTATGACTTCTCCAAGTGCCTCATGGATGGTGGGGCCAGTCTGAACATCATGTACCTGGAGACTCTAGAACGGATGAACCTCACCAAGGAACAGCTCAAACACAGCAACACTGAGTTTCACGGCGTGGTTCCGGGTAAGAAGGCGAATTCCCTCGGCAGCATAACACTTCCCGTGGCTTTTGGCGATGTTCATAACTTCCGCCAAGAGAAGATCACGTTTGAAGTTGTGCCCTTCAAGAGCTCCTATCACGTCATCTTCGGCAGGCCCACCTACCACAAGTTCCACGCAAGAGCGTGCTACATCTACAACAAGCTCAAGATTCCGGGTCCTAAAGGTATGATTACCGTATCCGGAGACTACAAAAAGGCTCATGAGTGCGAGTTAGGCGAAGCCGCCTTCGCAGAGTCTGTGATATCCGGAGAAGAGCCGAAACCCAACAGAGCCGCGGTGGATCCGACTGAGATGCAGACCACCAAGAAGCAGATCTCCGAGCAGAAAACCTCCTTCAAGGCCGCGATAGAAACCAAGAAGCACGACCTCATACCAGGCGACTCTTCTAAGCAGGTTTCGGTCGGAGCCAACATGGACCCCAAATAGGAAGACGCGCTCGTCGAGTTCCTCCGCGCTAACATGGATATCTTCGCATGGCAACCTTCTGACATGTCCGGAGTACCTAGGGAACTCGCCGAGCACTACCTCAACATAAATCCGGGGGCCAAACCGGCGAAGCAAGCTATGCGACGCTTTGGAGACAAGAAGCGCCGCGCCATAGGAATGGAACTAGCAAAGTTACTAGAAGCAGGTTTTGTAATAGAAGTTATCCACACCGATTGGGTCGCGAATCCCGTCCTTGTACCCAAAAAAGACACTGAAATACTAAGAATGTGCATCGATTACTCTGGCTTGAACAAGCATTGCCCGAAGGATCCGTTCCCCTTGCCGCGCATTGACCAAGTCATTGATTCGACAATGGGGCGGAACTTCTGTGTTTTCTTGATGCGTATTCCGGGTATCATCAGATCCGGATGAAGGAATCCGACCAAAAGGCGACTTCATTCATTACCCCGTTTGGCACTTACTGCTATGTTACCATGCCTTTCGGTTTGAAAAATGCAGGTGCCACCTACCAACGAACGATGCAGCGGTGCCTGAAGGACCAAATCGGCCGGAACGTGCACGCTTACATCGACGACATCGCGGTCATGACCCGGAAAGGATCTGACTTGATCAGCGACCTCACAGAAACCTTCGACAACCTCCGCAGGTACAAGATGATGTTGAATCCGCTGAAGTGCGTTTTTGGCGTGCCAGCCGGAAAACTCCTTGGCTTCATAGTCTCTCACAGAGGCATTGAGGTTAACCCGGAAAAGATCAAGGCAATCCTGTGCATCAAACGGCCAACTTGTCTCAAAGATGTGCAACGACTAACTGGTTGCGTCGCAGCAATCAGTAGGTTTGTTAGCCGTCTTGGCGAGAAGGCGCTACCTCTGTACAAGCTGCTGAAGAAAACAGACAAATTCGTCTGGGACGACGCAGCTGACGCAGCTCTTCGAGGGTTGAAGGAAATACTCACCTCCCCACCTATCTTGGCAGCTCCAGCAGAGTCAGAGCCAATGCTCCTTTATCTGGCAGCTACCAACAAGGTCATCAGCCTCGTCATCGTGGTGGAGCGAAAGGAAGAAGGTCATGAATATGACGTCCAAAGACCTGTCTACTACATTAGCGAGGTGCTGACGGAGTCAAAACAAAGATACCCTCACTTTCAGAAGCTAGCCTATGGAGTATTCCTGGGCAGCCGGAAGTTGAGGCATTACTTCCAAGAGCATCCAGTAACAGTCGTGAGCAAGGCTCCGCTGTCAACAATTCTCAACAACGCTGACGCAACAGGACGTACGGCTAAATGGGGCATCGAATTATCTGCCTTCGACATCGCTTACAAGCCCAGGACTGCGGTTAAATCCCAAGTCTTGGCAGATTTCGCTGCAGATTGGACAGAAGCTCCGGATGCAAGTCTGGAGCCGGAACCAGAGACATGGGTCATGCACTTCGATGGATCCAAGCAGCATCAAGGCTCAGGAGCCGGAGTCACCCTGAAATCCCCTACCGGAGAAGAACTGCAGTACGTTCTGCAGATCCACTTCGAAGCTACAAATAACATGGTGGAATACGAGGCTCTACTACACGGTCTACGCATCGCTAAGGAAATTGGGATCAAGCACATCATATGCTGTGGAGATTCCGACCTGGTGGCACAACAAGTAGCCGGAACCTGGAACGCCAGAAACTCCGTCATGGCGGCCTACAGAGACGAAGTTGATGAGATCGCCAAGTGCTTCCTCGGATACGAAGTCAAATACGTCAGGAGAGACGATAACATAGCGGCAGACATGCTATCCAAGCTCGGATCCGGCAGGAAGCAAATTCCGCCCGGCATTTTCCTGGAGCATCTCCGGATACCCTCGGTTAAGGGCGCTAACCCGGAAAATCCAGAGGTAGCAGTATCTCCGGCTAGGGAGGTGCTGGCTATCATTCCGGCTTGGACACAGCCCTTCCTGGACTACCTCATCGATCAGAAGTTGCCAGAGGACGAGGTCCTCGCACGACAGATCGTCAGACGAGCGAGAACCTACACAATTGTTGATGGACAGCTCTACAAACGAAGTGCAGCGGGGGTGTTTCTCAAATGCGTCTCCAATCAAGATGGCATTGAAATCCTCAGAGAGATCCACGCAGGGGATTGCGGGCATCACGCCGCTCCCAGATCCCTCGTTGCCAAAGCTTTCTGGCTAGGATTCTACTGGCTCACAGCTAAAGAAGATGCTGATAAGCTGGTAAAAACCTACCGAGGTTGTCAGTACTACGCTACACAACCAAACGCTCCAGCCCAAGAGCTGAAGACCATACCTATCACCTGGCCATTTGCGGTCTGGGGGCTCGATATGGTTGGTAAGTTAAAAAGATCATCTCCTGGCGGTTTTGAATACCTTCTGGTCGCTGTTGACAAATTCAGCAAGTGGATCGAGGCAAAGCCAGTGAGAAAAGCCGATGGTGCTACGGCACTAAAATTCGTCTGCAGCCTCGTGATGAGATTCGGCATCCCGCACAGCATAATCACGTATAATGGCACAAACTTCGCCCAAGGAGAGTTGAGGGATTATTGTGACACAATGGGAATTCGACTGGACCTTGCATCTGTGGCTCATCCACAATCTAACGGTCAGGTTGAAAGGGCTAACGGTCTAATATTATCAGGAATTAAGCCGCGCCTTGAAGAACCACTGCGACGAGCAGCTGGAGCTTGGGCTGACGAGCTGGAAGCTGTTTTATGGAGTTTACGAACTACCCCTAACAGATCAACAGGGTTTACCCCTTTTTTCCTGGTATACGGATCCGAAGCCGTGTTACCCTCTGACATCATCCACGATTCACCGCGAGTTTCCGCCTACAATGAAGAAACAGCTGATGAGGCTAGACAGCTATCTGTGGACCTGATTGAGGAAGCTCGGAACCTAGCTGACCAGCGCTCCGCCATCTACCAGCAGAAGCTCCGACGTTATCACAGTCGTCGAGTTCGGAATCGCTCCTTCATGGCAGGAGACCTGGTCCTCCGCCTTCGACAGGTGAAAGACCATAAGCTGCAATCTCCATGGGAAGGACCCTTCGTCGTTAGCAAAGTGCTCCATAATGGGTCGTACTACCTTGTTGATTTCCGCGAGCTGAGGGATAGACCTGCTAACTGACACCGGAAACGCAAGCGTGAGGATCCGGATGACATCTACGATGAAACAGATCGCCCTTGGAACATCGCACAGCTACGTCCTTTCTACACTTAGCATATTTTTTCCGAGTTACAAACTCTGTAATACTTATACATGATCAATGAAATAAAGCTTATGGTTCACTCTTTGAGTCTTTTACCTCCTTTACTTGTTTATTTTAGATCGTGTATGTTTTTCCAACTAAAACCGCAGAGCTGGATATTTCCGCCTAGGCGTGTATGAAAGTTGTGATTTCCAAAACCGTCTTTTAAGACGTAAGCTTAAGTTTTCTGATTAAGTTGTTATCTGTTGCGAACTCGTGGATTCCTAGTAGCGATTTCCGGCACCTATGCCTGGGGGCTTGTTTCCGCGGTTATGGACGGACTGCCATTGGGCTTCGTCGCCGCCGGCGAGCATTTCCGGCTAAGGTTTTCCGCTCGCGGAAGGTCAAGCGAATAAGCCGGAAAACAATGAAGTCAGCACTTGCTTTCTGACATAAAACGAAACATGCAAATAATTCAAAAGGATAGCAGGATAAGTTTTCCGCCCATGCATAATTGTTTCGTCCCTAGATACTTAAGAATTTAAAGTTATATTACAAACCCTCGCTGGGGCCAAAATGATGCATTGTCTCTCCCGCAGGAATAAAAGTTTTCACCCCCCCTTGGCCGGAGAAGTCTTGCCCTCTGAGTCTTTCTTCTCGGGGTCTTCGGCCGGAGAAGACACGTCTTCATCACTTTCTTCTTCTTCAGAAGCAGCAGTGCTGGTCTTGGGTTCCTCTTGGGGAGCGTCCTTGGAGCTGGTCCAGGTGTATTGGGTCCCGGATTCCGCAGGTCGCGCCTTCGCGGCGAGCTCTTTCTGAAGTTCCTCTTCCAAGGGCTCATCGGCGGGAAGAACGACCTTGTCATAGAATTCATCATGCCGGATCCTGCGCGCGATACGGGTGTCGTAGCCGCTCACTGCATCCAGCAGCGCGCTGACATCCGCATCCGGAGGAACGCCCGTGGTCACTTGATCAAGATCAAGACCCGGATTATGTGCTAGGCACATGGTCAAGGCCATTGCAGCTGCGCCTCGGGCTGATGATGCTTGCAGATCCGTCACCAGCTCCGGCAGAACATCCATCTTTCCAACAAGCTTGCGAACGTTGCATGTGCGACTCCTCTTGATGGATAAGTTGTAGCATATCTTGCGGGAGGCGGAGATGAGATCTTTGCAATCGTCGCCTGCGAGTTGAAGAAGGTCGTCCCGGGGGAACAAATTCCGGCGCTGCTCCGGATATCCAAGCGGCTCTGCGTAAAGATAATCAGGATATAAGTATGCGCTTGAGAGCAAAGTAAAAAGTCGGAGAAAACATTTGGGCAAGGTTTCAGTATCGTACCCAAGATGTTCTCGTTGAGCATGTCCCAGTGATGCTCCGCGGTCTCCATATATTTCCGGAGACCATTGAGCTCTTTCTGCTGCCTCTTGATGGTTTCGCTGTCAGCATTTTTCTTCAATATCAGCTCGCCCTTTTCCCTGATATGTTCGTAGTTTTTCTCCGCTACCGCTTCTCGGCCTGCTCCCTTTTTAGTTCCGCCTCCTTTAATTTCGTTTCCAAATCTTGGTACGAGGAGCGCAGGTTCTCAAGTTCAGATGAGGCTGTAGCAAGGGAAGAGGATGCGCCTATAATAAACGTAAGTTAACAACAAAGTTCTAAGTCGGAATATGACTAGTGACGAAGAAGGCGGAAACCAACCTTGGGCGTCCGCCGCTGCTTGGTCGGTTCCGCATTCTCATCCTTCGTAGTCCGGATATTTTCGGCCTGGTTCGGGGTAACGCGGCGCTGAAGCGCAATGTTCTTGTGCAGCTCATAGTGCAGCGCCCGCTGTTCCTCAGTAAAACATAGACAGAGAGCAGGAGTAAAAATTCCGCCTGTAAAGTGGTTTTCTCCAAAGCATCATTGCCGGAACGTTTCCGCCATAATGCTTGGGGGCTACTGATCCAATTTAGTATCTCCCGGAAGTAATCTTTCTCTAAGCATCTAAGCGCTAACTACTTTTTGAGTTTCCGCCTACATGCTTGGGGGCTACTGGGGAGTACCTTTTGCTTGCAAATGAGCTGGTCGAAGAACTGGCCGACGTTCTTCTTGAAGTCTTGGATTTCCGATGTCCTGGAGTCGAGTTTCCCCGTGCGTTGTTCAGCATGGCGTTGAGCAGGTCTTGTTCAAGTTCCCACTTCTCCGCCTCGGACAGCTTGTTGAAAAACTTGGTGGCATACGCCTTGGGGGTGGAAGTGGTGTCAGCCGGATCTCCAAAGTTCTTCGGAAAAACGACCATGTCGCCAGAGCCCTCTCCAGCCTTCTCGGAAGAAGTGACTTCAGCCTCTCCTTGGCCTTGTGCTTCCGCGTCTTCTTGGGTAGGGCCCTTGGCCTTAGGATCTTCTCCGCCCGCATGCTCGCTGCTAACCGGAATTATTTCCGGTGGAGTGTTTGCGGCAGGAGGGGGAGATGGATCAGCCTGAGGGGGAGATGGTTGAGGAGTTGGGTGGGAGGCACTCGGCGGAACTGGAGTAGAAGGACCAATAGCCGGAGATTTTTTCATATATTTCGTGATGGGCTCCTGGCTGGTGGTCCGTGTGGCAGTGGTATTCAGATTCCTGCAAACAAGTGAAAGGGTTTAGACCAAAGATATTTTTGCCAAGATAAAGTTGCATCATGTTCGGAAACTTACGGGGCGCCGGGGATGATGGGGCGCGTGCGCTGGCCAGCCGTTGAGAGCATCCTTAGGCGCGCACGCTCCGCTTTCCTTGAGTCTAGCGGAGGTGGTTTTGTCGTCTTGGGCTTCTTGGCGGAGGCCTCGCCGCTAGTTCCGGCTTCAGTGCCGGAAGCCTTGGCGCGGGGACGCTTTGTAGGTCGAGGGGCCGCCTTGCGGGGCGCCTGTTCCTCTTCCTCCTCGTCGTCTTCCGGAGCCTCCTCCGCCGCGTCGCCACTGACGGGGACACGAAGAATGGTGCGGAAGTTTTCCTCCGCCAAAGTGTTGAGCTGGAAGGAAATGAACAAGAGTTAGAGATAACATCAAAAAACTTGCGAAGTTTGAAGCAACGAAAAGAACAAAGCTTACCGGAGGACATTGGTCGTTCGTGTATATATCCTTGATCAGTTCCGGGACCTGTTGGCCCCTCGGAATCTTCACCAGCGTCTTGAACCTTCTCTTCAGAGAGTCAGCCGGAAGATCGTGGCGTGTAACCCGGAGAAGATCGTCCGCCCCGGTATAAGCGCACATCAGGCGCGCGTTGTAGCGTAGAGGCTGGATTCTCCGGGAGAACCAGCTAAGAGTGAGCTGGGCTCCGGTCAGTCCGTCGTGGACTAGCCAGGAGATTCTCCGCGCAGCCTTCTCCAGGATAGGGGTCTGGGCGAGCGAAGGGACGAAGCTCCAGCTTGCAAGCTCTTCCGGAGGTTCGTTGACAAACTGGGGCAGACCTTCATGAACATCCGGAACTGAAGCATCCTTCTCATAGAACCATCCGGCGTTCCAGTACCGGACGGATTCGTGCGAGTCGTGAGGAGGGTACATGCGGCTAGGGTGGAGCATAAACGTCATGCTTCCGCAGTTCACCATTGCTTTGTCCTTGGTTTCCTTCTTCACCCGGAAAAAGAATTGCCATAACTTGACATGTGGCCGGATCCCAAGATGCCCTTCGCAGAGAGTCACGAAGTTGGACAGGAGGAGATATGAATTTGGGCAGATGTTGTGAGGCTGAAGCCCGTATGTGTTGAGGACGGAGAGAAAAAACTCCGAACAGGGAAGTGAGAGTCCGCGTTCCACCCAAGCCTTGGTCATAACAATTTCTCCGGCTTCTGGCTTGGGGACGTCGGAATCACGAGTGAAACTCCAATGTGTGGAGATCATGCCCTCGTTCTGGAGCTCTCTAAGCTCCACGTCGGTAGTTGCGCAAGGCCACCACTGACCCCGCTCTCCTTCGCGGATCCGGGCTTTGGACGCCCTCTTGATTTCCGCCTCTTGCACCTTTGCTGCCATCCGAGCTTGTCCCTCGAGTTCTTCTTGGAGCTCTTGGAGGGAAGGGATCCGGCTTGGAGCGGTGCTGGAAGATGCGGAAAAAGGTTGAGCTAGTCTAATGTCGGAAACATATGGTGGCAGGAATGATATGGGATCCAGGCATATGGGTTCTATTTGATTGGGATCCGGGCTACTCGGAGAGCTACCAGTACAATGCGAAGAATCGAGTGGCATGCTTCCGGCTGCACCCATACAAAGTGTTTGAGAACCCGGATCACCTAAGTCTATCCTCTACACTAAGTCTAAGTCTATCTTCTACGAGGCCGGCGCACTTACCGCTAATGGCGCGGTGGCTCGACGGAGCTCCGGTGAAGATGGGGTCGCCGGACTTGAAGAAAACCGACCCACGAGACCACGAATCGGCGGTGGAGGGAAATTCCCGTTCAACCGCAGGAATCTTGGCGCGAGCGGGGTCTTGGTTTGGCGGCGCGTGAAGCTCACCGTGGCGAAGATCGCCGGAATCGAGATCCGTCGGGCGGCGCGGCGCGAGGAGGAAGACGAAGTGGTGAGGAGAGGTGAAAGAATGAATTTTTACCGGGCTGCGGGGTATTTATAGGCCGCGCGCGGAGATTCGGGATCCGGATCCGACGGTGGAAACGGAACGGTTGCACCGTTGGATGGATGACACGTGTTTTAGGTCAAGTGCGGTAAAACGACGAGGAGGTAACTTAACCAAGCACTCCCGAAATTTCCGGCTAAAGATTCGCATCTGCGAAAATTTAGCGCGGGAAATGAGGAAGTTGTGCGCGGGAAAAGTGGACTTTCCGTTGTTGTGCATGATCTGAAGATGAAGGATTTCCGGAGGAGTGAACCCGGAATCAAGTAAGAAGTTTTGAAGCTCTTCAAGATTCTCTTCGTTTCCGAGCTGTATGGAGTCGGAGGAATGATGAATCTCGGAGAACTTCGGGGGCTACTGTTGTGGGTATACTTTATGGGTATATCAACGACATGGCCTAGATCCGGCAAGCCCGGGTGGCCCATAGTTGGTGGTGAGGCATGTGGCCCATCGGGCGGCCCAGTTGCTGTAGATCATGAAGGATGAAGTCCAGCCCAGGAACGAGGAGCCGGATCCTAACTGACCTACGAAGGAGGCCGGATCCGTGAAGGCCCATGAAGTATCCGGATCCAGCGTGACCTAGAAGGAAGGCGGATCCTTGACGTACACGGCAAGGCTTTGTACCGTAGTTAGGCAACTTGTATTCCGGCTAGGACTCTCCGTGTAAACCCTAGATCCGTGCGCCTTTATAAGCCGGATCCCGGGAGCCCTAGAGGCAGAACCACAACTCATTGTAACAACGCGAAAGCGCCCAGATAATTCCAGACAAGCAGAAGTAGGCCCTGTCATCGTGCAGGTGTTCCGAAGCTGGGTAACTCGCGTACCACCGTCCCGAGAGCACTCCGCCCTATGGCCCCTACTTCTTCTCCCCCTCGTGAGGATCCCTCCTCCGGGGTACCGTCGATTAGGCAACGACAGTCGCTACCCTGATGTGTTTCCGGATGATCTACCCGGTATGCCCCCGGATCGGGATATCGAGTTTATCATCGAGTTAATCCCCGGAACTGGACCCATCGCCCAGAGAGCTTACAGCATGAACGCAACCGAGCTTGTGGAGCTGAAGAAGCAAATAGATGGCATGTTAGCCAAAGGTTTGATCAGACCAAGTGCATCCCCCTGGAGATCCCCCGTCTTGTTTGTCGACAAGAAGGATGGTGCAAATCGTTTATGCACGGACTATCGTAAGCTTAACGATGTCACCATCAAAAACAAATACCCCCTACCCAAGATAGAAGACTTGTTTGACCAACTCACCGGATCCCGAGTTTTCTCCAAGATAGATCTTAGAACTGGATACCACCAACTGAAGATCCGAGCCACCGACATACCAAAAACTGCCTTTACCACCAGATATGGGTTGTATGATTACAACGTCATGTCGTTTGGACTGACCAATGCCCCCGCTTATTTCATGAATCTCATGAACAAGATCTTCATGAACTTTTTGGACAAGTTTGTCGTTGTATTCATCGACGACATCCTCGTCTACTCCAAGTCCGAAGAGGAACATGAACAGCATTTGGAGATTGTCCTAGAAACCCTTAGACAGCACAAGTTATATGCCAAGTTTAGCAAGTGTGAGTTTTGGCTAGAAGAAGTTGGATTCCTGGGACACATCTTGTCCGTAGGAGGAATTGCCGTAGATCCCGCCAAAATCAAAACTGTTATGGAATGGCAAGCCCCAACCACACAGACCGAGGTCCGCGCTTTTCTTGGATTAGCCGGATACTACCGCAGATTTGTAGAAGGTTTTTCGAGCATCGCTCGACCAATGACCCAACTGCTGAAAAAGGACAGAAAGTTTGAGTGGACCGACAAATGCGAAGAGAGCTTTCAACAGCTCAAGAGTAGATTGACAACAGCCCCAATCCTGATCATGCCGAATATCGCAAAGCCCTTTGACGTATATTGCGATGCCTCCAAGACTGGACTTGGATGCGTGCTTATGCAAGAAGGCAAGGTTGTATCCTACCTTTCAAGACAACTCAAGCAACATGAACAGAACTACCCAACCCATGACCTCGAGCTTGCAGCCGTGGTCTTAGCCTTGAAAGTTTGGCGTCATTACCTCATGGGTAATCGATGCGAGATCTACTCCGACCACAAAAGCCTCAAATACATATTCACCCAGAAGGAGCTGAACATGAGACAACGCCGATGGATCGAATTGATCAAAGATTACGACATGGAGATTCACTACCACCCCGGCAAGGCCAATGTGGTAGCGGATGCTTTGAGTCGACTGCCGTGTCAGTTGAACTCCATGCTCGCAACCGAACATCCCAGCTTGCATCAAGAGTTTGAACAGTTCAGACTTGAACTTGTTAGTGAAGGATTCCTAGCCAGCATAGAATTGCAACCCACCTTGGTTGGTCAGATCAAGGAAGCCCAGAAGGACAACGCTAGCATTGACGGAATCAAGAAACAGATAGCCGCAGGAAAAGCCCCCGGATTCACCGTAGACGAAGCCGAAGTGCTTTGGTACAAAGAACGTCTCTGCGTACCATCGGACTCTGACTTGAAACAAGTCATCCTGCAAGAAGCCCATGACACCCTTTATTCAATCCACCCCGGAGGTACCAAGATGTACCAGGACCTGAAAGAACAATTTTGGTGGCACGGAATGAAGAGAGAGATCGGTAGCTATATCGCTAAGTGTGACATCTGTCAGAGAGTCAAGGCAGAACATCAACGACCCGCCGGACTGTTACAACCCCTCCAGATTTCGGAATGGAAATGGGACTCCGTAGGAATGGACTTTATCACCGGACTGCCCAAATCGAGCAAAGGCAATGATTCAATATGGGTAGTTGTCAATAGATTGACCAAAGTCGCCCATTTCATCGCCGTCAAAACCCCCTATCAAGGCCCAAAGCTAGCTGAACTTTACATCTCCAGAATAGTCGCTCTGCACGGAACCCCCAAATCGATAGTGTCAGATAGAGGATCACAGTTCAGCTCAAGGTTCTGGCAGAAAGTGCATGAAGGACTAGGCACTCGCCTAAATTTCAGCACCGCCTATCACCCTCAGACCGACGGACAGACTGAGAGAGTAAACCAGATACTAGAAGACATGCTTAGAGCATGCGTACTGGAATATAGATCCAAGTGGGAAGACTGCCTACCTTACGCAGAATTCTCTTACAACAATAGTTACCAAGCCAGCCTACAGATGGCCCCCTTTGAAGCGTTGTACGGAAGGAAGTGTCGTACCCCCTGAACTGGTCAGAAGTCGGAGAGAGCCAAGTTTTCGGCCCAGACGTTCTTTGTGAAGCCGAAGAGAAAGTCCACAAGATCCGCGAGTACCTCAAAATGGCGCAATCCAGACAGAAGAGCTACGCCGACAAGAGACGTCGGGAGATGACCTTTGAGATCGGAGACTTCGTCTATCTCAAGGTATCCCCCTTGAAAGGAATGCAAAGGTTCCAACTGAAAGGAAAGCTTGCACCCTGCTATGTCGGACCTTTCAAAGTCCTCAGCCGCCGAGGTGAAGTATCTTATCAACTGGAGTTGCCTGCAGAAATGTCGGCTGTGCACGACGTGTTTCACATCTCACTTCTCCGGAAGTGCCTTGAAGTCCCGGAGAACACCGAAGTGTTCAAGAACATCGATCACCGTTCGGTGGAT
Source organism: Lolium perenne (assembly GCF_019359855.2). Taxonomy (NCBI): domain Eukaryota; kingdom Viridiplantae; phylum Streptophyta; class Magnoliopsida; order Poales; family Poaceae; genus Lolium; species Lolium perenne. The sequence continues at coordinate 215,204,646 of NC_067248.2, read as the reverse complement.
ATCAATAAGGATCTGACTTATCGCGAAGTGCCGATTCGCATCCTGGAAGAAGCTTACCGAACCACCCGCACCCGAAGCATCAAGTTTCTGAAGATCCAATGGAGCAATCATACCGAGGATGAAGCCACATGGGAACGCGAAGACTTCATGAAGAAGGAGTACCCAGATCTCTTTAGTACCTAACTTTCTTTTTGATCTCGGGACGAGATCTTTTGTAAGGGGGAAGGGTTTGTAACACCCCAAATTTCAATAAAAAGAAAGTTAGAGAATTCCAGAAAGCAAAAATTCAAACCAACAAAAACTTTTCTTTTTGCATATAGTACCATGCATAGGACTTGTGCATTTGAGTGATATGCCATGATGATTGTTATTACTTGTATTTGATATGCTCTAAAACCCTAGTGTGATCATATGAAGATCACCAACCAAATAAATCAAAGAGGAAGAAATTTCATTAAATGGAAAACCCTAAAAACCCTCACATATGCCCTATGGCATTTTTATAAATTTTGACCCTAGACCTATTTGGTCTTCACCATTAATTGAGTAATGTTATTAAACACTTACTACAACTTTTGGAATCAAAGATTCACAATTCAAATGGATTTCAAACACAAATCCCACTCACATATGATAATGGTCAATTTTGACAATTCTAGTCTGATCACCACTTTGAGCCCTTGCCATTCATTTTTCCCAAACCAACTCTTGCTAACTCTTTGCACCATTTGAAAGTCAACATCAAGGTGAACAAATTTGGTGAAGAGCACCATGCCAAATTCATCTTTGATCATGAGCAAGGCTCATCCAAAGTTCCAACTTTCTCACATATGCAACATTCTACACTTAGCCATTTTGGCCAATTCTTGAATTCTAATTTTTCCACCACCACCTCAAAACCTCTCTGGTCATTTACAACTTATATCAACACTCACATTTCAAAAACTTTCACCATTTGAATTATTTCAAATTTGGCTACTTTTGAATTTTCCAAATTCGGGCACTATTTGCAACTATTGCAAATAGTGAATCTACCTCAACCTAATCTACCATAATCTACCACATTGTGTCCCCTGGTCCCCTTAAACCTATTTGGATGCATAGTGAGGCTAAGGGAGAGAGAGATCAAGCTAGGGCATGGCCATGCCGGCCATGTCCCCGAGCCGTCGACCTCCCCCTCTCATCCTTGCACCCCTGCCTTGGCCACCTCGCCACCGTGCGCCACCACATCCCCTAGCATGCCCTAGCACCGCCATGGTCGAAGGAACGACGACCACACGCCGGACGACGCGCGCCAGCACACGCCCGGGACGCCGCTCGCGTCGCACGCATGCACGCCGCGGACGTCGCAGTACACGCGCCGCGCCACCTACTCGCTCACGCCCTGGACCCGCTCTCGACGAGTTGAGCTTGCACTCGACACCTGGAAGCCGCCAGACACGGCCAAGACCACGACCCCTGCCCGCCGGCGCCGGAGACGACGACCTGCTTCCGTGAACGCCGCGGCAGACGCGGAAGCAAGGCGACCAAACCAGGCCCTCCCCGACCACGCTGTCGCCACCATTCGCCTCGCCTGGACACGTAGAGCATCCCTGCACACTCGCCTAGCTCGATAGCTCGCCGGAGATGCCGCGCCCATGTCGCCCGCATCACTGCCCCGCAACCCTCAAGCAATGCTATAAAAGGAGCACTCCCCTCGTCAATCTTTGCACACCAGCACCTTCCCCTCTTCTCACTTGACCACCTGAGCCACTCCACTGCCTCGATTAGCCACCGCCGCCGCCCAATTGAAGCCTCACTTCCCGTGATCGCCGCCGAAGCTCGCCGTCGATTAGAGCCGCCCCAGGACGAGCCGCCGGTACCAGGAGAACCGCCGTCGTCCACATCTACCTCGAGCATATTGCCATCCCTTGCTGGAGCCGCCGTAAGCTCTCCCACCCCCTACTGCCGCCGCTGCACCATCGGGTTCTCGTCGGAGACGACGATGAACCACGGCCCTCCGATCCCCTTCTAATCCAACGCCTCCCATTGATCGGTACCGCTTCGGCGTTTAAAAGCCGCTGACAGGCGGGACCCCCTATCAGGCAGCCCGCGCGGCACTGGACCGTGGCTGGGCTGGCCTTGGGCCGTTTTTAACTCTTTGAGCCTATCTAGCTTTCCCGCCGGCCTTTTAATTCAAATTCGATTCAAATAATTCCCAAACTTTTTCCTTACAGCACAAACTTTGAAATTAAATAATTTCCAATTGGCTAAACCAAATTTAGTGAATTTTATGTTGTTGGAAAGCTACTGAAATTCTCTACAACATGCCACTGGTCCCATGACCAGATTCTTGGTAGAATTAATGTGATAAAAATAACAAGACGGGGACTTTTCCCTATTTAAATAATTCTTAAAATTCAACTAAAATAGATATTAAGTTAATTCCAACTCTAATAGCTCACATTTGACTTACACCAATTGTTTATGCAAGAAAATGGTGTGGTCACTTTGTATGATCATGCCATAGTTTAATGAATGGATATTATGGCTAGTTTAACTAGTTGATATTGTCCAAAACTATTAAAGTAAATTATGTGGAGTCTTACACTTCATTTAAACTTGTCTCACATGAATTCATGGGATGTTTGGACCCCTGGTTCCAAACTCTCTTATATGAATTACTTGAGATTTAAATCAAATGTAGTGTTATTTAAATAGTATGAGGTGATCTACCTCATTTAAATCATTTTCACAAATGATGATGATGAACATTTGACTTAGGTCAATATGAGTTCATACATGATTGTTTGAGAAATTAAATCTTAAGAAGATTTCAATAAGAGGAAATTATTTCCCAAGAACCCTATGGAAACTATCATTTACATATGAAATGCAAAGAAGTGAATTCTATTTAACCCCCACAACCCATGCACCCTAGTTAATTTATTTGTGTGCATAGAGTAGTTTGTGTGTTATATGTGATGTATGGAATAGCCATTGAATTAGTGAGTAATTATACTCGTATTCAAATTTAGACGGTAGCACCGGAGAGTACGCCGAAGAAGAAGGTTGCTACCAAGAGGAAGAGGAGGAACAGTTTGAGAACTACCAAGGCAAGCTATTATTCTTGCAAAGTGCAAAGCCCCTTGGGGCAAGGCACCATGATTCTTATCTTTTCTTCCATGAACCTATCCCAAGTTTTTACTTCACAAGTTTTACTTGTTTTCTAAAGGAGTTACCTTTATAGTTAACTTTGGTCAAAGTACAAGTGGGTTACTAGAGTAGTGAGTTAGTCTCTTCCAAGCAAAGCAAGATAGCACCCCTCATGATTTAGAGCTAGTGCTAATGAAATAAAACTTGACTACTCTAGATGGGAACAATGTGAATTTGAAAGGAATTTGAAACCTTGGAATGATGATGCATTCCATTGAATGATTTTTGAAGGTGAATATGAACAAGAGAAGATGGTGATTTTTGATAAAAAATGATGTTGGTTTGAATGCGATACCTTTCCAATTATTAAGTACCCCCACAATACCTGATTATGGGTAGGGCTTAACTGGAAGTTTATGCGTCTTAGTATGGGTTCCCTCTAAACAAGCGTCATCGGGGTTATGCCGAAAGCTGCCTCTACAACAAAAGAAATGATATGATATGATGCGAAATGAGGTGAATGCCCGGCCCAAGCCCTGTGCAGTTCCCAGGCTGACTGTCTGTCTTCACTGGGAGGCCAAGCTCATGGGGAGAGGTGCTCATACTAGGATTTGTAAGTGAAAGGTTATGGTTGATGATCCGCGTACTGTGTTACGATGATTCGGGGTAATCCCGACGGATGAAATCAAATGTTGTGGCACAAGTGTGCAACCTCTGCAGAGTGTAAACCTATTCGAATAGCCGCGTCCACGGTTACGGACGGTTGGAAAGGCCATACAGTTTCCGATGTCATATCTTTGAAAATGATGTTGAAAGATGATGGTGAAATGACTTGTGGTGAATTGAATTGAAATCACCACTTGACTGGTGGGAATGACACTAATGTTCCCACTTGAGTTAGTTAGCACTTGAATAAGTTTTTTTTCTCAAACTTTGTGAACTCAAACTAGCTTTATGCAAATAAACTAGAGCTTAGCAAACCATACTAGAATGTCTAGCACTTACATTAGTATTAGTTTGCGAGTACTCATCGTACTCACGGCTTTGTCCCTGGCTATTCAAATGGCCAGAGTATGAAGAGGAACAAGGAGATGACCAGCAGGACGCCTACGACAACTAAGCGCCTTCCGACGTCAAGCGTTGGCCTGTGGACTAGAGAGTCCTTGTATCTTACGCTTCCGCTATGTTGAACGATGAACTTGTGTTTGTTCGTTGATCAATAGATCAACTATTCGTGTAACATGCATCATGTGATTCCAAATTTGTAAGACTTATGGTTTGTAATGAATGATGACTGTGATACTTAACTATTATGCCTCGCAACAACAATATTCCTGGGATTGCGATGTATGACATAATAGGCATTCGGACTTAAAAATCCGGGTGTTGACAGAGGGGATCACGAGACTAACCCTTGAAGATTTCCAAAGCCTACTAGATTAGATCTCGTTGTTGCAGAAGATGATCACTTGCCGCTTTTAAGAGCGCGTAGAAGATCTTGACGGTGCCACAATCGGGCAGCACCTCCGTACTCGGTCACACGTACGGTGTTGATGAAGACGACGTCCTCCTCCCCGTTCCAGCGGGCATCGGAAGTAGTAGATCCTCCTCGGAATCCTGGCAGCACGACGGCGTGGTGGCGGTGGTGGTGGAGATCTCCAGCATGGCTTCGCCTATGCGCTGCGGGAGAGATATGTGGAGGAGGGGCGCTAGGGTTTGAGGAGAGAGGGGGTCTAGGGCGCCGACCACTTGGGGGCTGCGGCCTAGATGGCTTTGGTGTGGCCGACCCCTCCCCTTGGCTCCTCATTATATAGGTGGAAGCACCCAAGAGTTGTAGTCCAAGTCTTCGAATAAGACCCCAACAACAAAACTTGCCATAGGTGGGAAACCTACTCAAGGGGGAAGTCCTACTCAAGGTGGGACTCCCACCTTTCCTTGAGGGGGGGTGGCCGGCCACCTTAGGTGGAGTCCGCCTGGGACTCCTCCCCTTTAGGGTTAGCCGGCCATGCTAGTGGAGTCCCTCCGGGACTCCATGATACGTCTCAAACGTATCTATAATTTCTTATGTTCCATGCTACTTTTATGATGATACTCACATGTTTATACACACTTTACATCATTATTATGAATTTTCTGGCACTAACCTATTGACGAGATGCCGAAGAACCAGTTGCTGTTTTCTGCTGTTTTTGGTTTCAGAAATCCAAAAGGGAAATATTCTCGGAATTGGACGAAATCAATGCCCAGGGTCTTATTTTTCCACGGAGCTTCCAGAAGACCGAGGAGGATACGAAGTGGGGCCACGAGGTGGCGACACACCAAGGCGGCGCGGCCAAGGAGGGGCCCTCGCCGCCCTAGTGTGTGGGCCCCTCGTGACTCCTCCAACCCTACCCTTCCGCCCACTTATAGCCTCCATCGCGAAAACCCCTGTACCGAGAGCCACGATACGGAAATACTTCCAGAGACGCAGCTGCCACCAATCCCATCTCGGGGGATTCAGGAGATCGCCTCCGGCACCCTGCCGGAGAGGGGAATCATCTCCCGGAGGACTCTTCATCACCATGATCGCCTCCGGATTGATGTGTGAGTAGTTCATCCTTGGACTATGGGTCCATAGCAGTAGCTAGATGGTTGTCTTCTCCTCTTTGTGCTATCGTGTTAGATCTTGTGAGCTGCCTATCATGATCAAGATCATCTATTTGTAATGCTACATGTTGTGTTTGTTGGGATCCGATGAATATGGAATACTATGTCAAGTTGATTATCAATCTATCATATATGTGTTGTTTATGTTCTTGCATGCTCTCCGTTGCTAGTAGAGGCTCTGGCCAAGTTGATACTTGTGACTCCAAGAGGGAGTATTTATGCTCGATATTGGGTTCATGCCTCCATTGAATCTGGGACAGTGACAGAAAGTTCTAAGGTTGTGGATGTGCTGTTGCCACTATGGATAAAACATCGATGCTTTGTCTAAGGATATTTGTATTGATTACATTACGCACCATAATTAATGCAATTGTCTGTTGTTTGCAACTTAATACTGGAAGGGGTGCGGATGCTAACCCGAAGGTGGACTTTTTAGGCATAGATGCATGCTGGATAGCGGTCTATGTACTTTGTCGTAATGCCCTGATTAAATCTCATAGTAGTCATCATGATATGTATGTGCATTGTTATGCCCTCTCTATTTGTCAATTGCCCAACTGTAATTTGTTCACCCAACATGCTATTTATCTTATTGGAGAGACACCACTAGTGAACTGTGGACCCCGGTCCATTCTTTTACATCTGAATACAATCTACAGCAAACATTGTTCTTTACTGTTCTTCGCAAACAAACATCATCTTCCACACTATACATTTAATCCTTTGTTTACAGCAAGCCGGTGAGATTGACAACCTCACTGTTACGTTGGGGCAAAGTATTTTGATTGTGTTGTGCAGGTTCCACGTTGGCGCCGGAATCCCTGGTGTTGCGCCGCACTACACTCCGTCACTAACGACCTTCACGTGGCCCTTGACTCCTACTGGTTCGATAACCTTGGGTTCTTACTGAGGGAAAACTTGCTGCTGTACGCATCACACCTTCCTCTTGGGGTTCCCAACGGACGTGTGCTTCACGCGTACCACTCCACCTTCCATAGTGATTTCTTCCGGACTTTTCTAGAACCTTCCATAAATGCACCGGATCATTTTCAAACTTGTAAAACGACTTCCTATATATGAATCTTATTCTCCGAACCATTCCGGAACTCCTCGTGATGTCCTGGATCCCATCCTAGACTCTGAACAAAACTTCGAACTCCATTCCATATCTACATAAACGACATCAAACCTTAAGTGTGTCACCCTACGGTTTGCGAACTATGCAGACATGGTTGAGACTTCTCTCTGACCAATAACCAATAGCGGGATCTGGAGATCCATAATGGCTCCCACATATTCAATGATGACTTAGTGATCGAATGAACCATTTACATACGATACCAATTCCCTTTGTCACACGATATTTTGCTTGTCCGAGGTTTGATCATCGGTATCTCTATACCTTGTTCAACCTCGTCTCCTGACAAGTACTCTTTACTCGTACCGTGGTATGTGGTCTCTTATGAACCATTCATATGCTTGCAAGCTAATTAGACGACATTCCACCGAGAGGGCCCAGAGTATATCTATCCGTCATCGGGATGGACAAATCCCACTGTTGATCCATATGCCTCAACTCATACTTTCCGGATACCTAATCCCACCTTTATAACCACCCATTTACGTAGTGGCGTTTGATGTAATCAAAGTACCCTTCCGGCATAAGTGATTTACATGATCTCATGGTCGAAAGGTCTAGGTAACTATGTATCGAAAGCTTATAGCAAATGAACTTAATGACATGATCTTATGCTACGCTTAATTGGGTGCGTCCATTACATCATTCACATAATGACATAATCTTGTTATTAATAACATCCAATGTTCATGATCATGAAACTATGATCATCTATTAATCAACAAGCTAGTTATACAAGAGGCTTACTAGGGACTCCTTGTTGTTTACATAACACACATGTATCAATGTTTCGGTTAATACAATTATAGCATGGTATATAAACATTTATCATAAATACAAAGATATACAATAACCACTTTATTATTGCCTCTTGGGCATATCTCCAACAACATTGACTTCGGAGAGCTCGACCACGTGTTTGTTCCCAAGAATGAGGATTCCTCCTCGTGTTCCAATGGCCAACCTTTGGGAAAAGCCCTGAAAGCGTTGACCTCCAATAGATTCTGCTGTTGGAGATATGCCCAAGAGGCAATAATAAAAGTGGTTATTATATATCTTTATGTTTATGATAAATGTTTATATACCATGCTATAGTTGTATTAACCGAAACATTGATACATGTGTGATATGTAAACAACACAGAGTCCCTAGTATGCCTCTTAACTAGCTTGTTGATTAATGGATGATTAGTTTCATAATCATGAACATTGGATGTTATTAATAACAAGGTTATATCATTATATGAATGATGTAATGGACACACCCAATTAAGCGTAGCATAAGATCACGGCATTAAGTTATTTGCTATAAGCTTTCGATACATAGTTACCTAGTCCTTATGACCATGAGATCATGTAAATCACTTATACCGGAAAGGTACTTTGATTACATCGAACGCCACTGCGTAAATGGGTAGTTATAAAGCTAGGATTAAGTATCCGGAAAGTATGAGTTGAGGCATATGGATCAACAGTGGGATTTGTCCATCCCGATGACGGATATATATACTCTGGGCCCTCTCGGTGGAATGTCGTCTAATGTCTTGCAAGCATATGAATAAGTTCATAAGAGACCACATACCACGGTACGAGTAAAGAGTACTTGTCAGGAGACAAGGTTGAACAAGGTATAGAGTGATACCGATGATCAAACCTCGGACAAGTAAAATATCGCATGACAAAGGGAATTGGTATCATATGTGAATGGTTCATTCGATCACTAAAGTCATCGTTGAATATGTGGGAGCCATTATGGATCTCCAGATCCCGCTATTGGTTATTGGTCGGAGAGAGTACTCAACCATGTCCACATAGTTCACGAACCGTAGGGTGACACACTTAAGGTTTGATGTTGTAATGGTAGAACTTGAATATGGAATGGAGTTTGAAGTATTGTTCGAAGTCCCGGATGAGATCCCGGACATCACGAGGAGTTCCAGAATGGTCCGGAAAATAAAATTCATATATAGGAAGTCATTTTATAAGATTTAAAATGATCCGGAAGATTTTATGGAAGGTTCTAGAAGGTTCTAGAAAAATCCAGAAGAAATCAATTTGGAAGGCGGAGTCCCGAAGGGACTCCACCTCCCATGGCCGGCCAACCCTAGAGGGGGGAGTCCAAGGTGGACTCCACCTAGGTGGCCGGCCACCCCCCCTCATGGAAGGGTGGGAATCCCACTTGGGTGGGAGTCCCACCTTGGGTAGGTTTCCCTACACATGGAAGGTTTTGGGTTGGGGTCTTATTCGAAGACTTGTAGTCCAACACTTGGGGGTTCCACCTATATAATGAGGAGCAAGGGGAGGGGGCCGGCCACACCAAAGCCATTATGGCCGCACCCCTCATAGTGGCCGGCCACCTCCCCCTCTCCCAAACCCTAGCCGCCCCCCTCTCCTCCACCTCTCCCGCAACGCTTAGCGAAGCTCCGCCGGAGTTCTCCATCGCCACCGCCACCACGCCGTCGTGCTGCCGGATTCAAGGAGGAGCTACTACTTCCGCTGCCCGCTGGAACGGGGAGAAGGACGTTGTCTTCATCAACACCGAACGTGTGACCGAGTATGGAGGTGTTGCTCGATCGTGGCACCGTGATCAAGATCTTCTACGCGCTTTTGCAAGCGGCAAGTGATCGTCTACCGCAGCAACAAGAGCCTCATCTTGTAGGCTTTGGAAATCTTCAAGGGTGAGTCTCGATCATCTCCTCGTTGCTCCCGTCTTCTAGATTGCATCTTGGCTTGGATTGCGTTCTCGCGGTAGGAAATTTTTTGTTTTCTATGCAACGAATCCCTACAGTGGTATCAGAGCCGTGTCTATGCATAGATGGTTGCACGAGTAGAACACAATGGTTTTGTGGGCGTTGATGCTCTTGTTGTCTTTAGTTTGAGTACTTTGCATCTTTGTGGCATAGTGGGATGAAGCGGCTCGGACTAACTTTACATGACCGCGTTCATGAGACTTGTTCCTCGTTCGACATGCAACTTGTATTGCATAAGAGGCTTTGCGGGTGTCTGTCTCTCCTACTATAGTGAAGATTCAATTTACTCTTCTATTGACAACATTAGTATCACCGTTGTGGTTCATATTCGTAGGTAGATTAGATCTCTCTCTCGAAAACCCTTGATACGTCCAATTTGCATCACTATTTTATATCATAATTTGCTGTTATTCATTGATATATTTCATATTTGGACATAATACTTATGTTATTTCATCTATTTTGCATGTTTCATGATTATTGGAGGATCGAGCACCGGAGCTAGGATTCTGCTGGAAAAAGCACCGTCAGAATGCAATATTTCGGAAGATCAACAGTTGATGGAAATTATACCAAAAATCCTATTTTTCCAGATGACGAAGGGAGCCAGAAGGGGGAGCCGAGGGGACCTGAGGTGGGCCCACCCCGTAGGCCGGCGCGGCCCAAGGGCTGGCCGCGCCGCCCTGTGAGGAGGGGGGCCCACAGCCCCTCTCGCCTCCTTTTCTTCGCGAAATCCTTCGTCCCGAAGACCTAAGCTCCAGAGGGTACCTCACGAAGAGTTACAGCCGCCTCTGCGGGGCGGAAAACACCAGAGAGAAAAGAGCTCTCCGGCGGACTGAGATCCGCCGGGGAAATTCCCTCCGGGAGGGGGAAATCGACGCCATCGTCACCGCCATCGAGTTGGACATCATCTCCATCACCATCATCATCATCATCTTCATCATCATCACCGCCGTCTCCACCGCTGGACATCGTCACCGCCGTAGCAATTTGGGTTTGATCTTGATTGTTTGATAGGGGAAACTCTCCCGGTATAGATTTCTACTTGTTATTGATGCTATTGAGTGAAACCGTTGGACCAAGGTTTATGTTCAGATTGTTATTCATCATTATATCACCTCTGATCATGTTCCATATGATGTCTCGTGAGTAGTTCGTTTAGTTCTTGAGGACATGGGTGAAGTCTAAATGTTAGTAGTGAAGTATGGTTGAGTAATATTCAATGTTATGATATTTAAGTTGTGGTGTTATTCTTCTAGTGGTGTCGTGTGAACGTCGACTACACGACACTTCACCTTTATGGGCCTAGGGGAATGAATCTTGTACTCATTTTCCAATTGCGGGGTTGCCGGAGTGACAGAAACCTAAGCCCCCGTTGGTATATCGATGCAGGAGGGATAGCAGGATCTCAGAGTTTAAGGCTGCGGTTAGATTTATCTTAATTACTTTCTTGTAGTTGCGGATGCTTGCAAGGGGTATAATCACAAGTATGTATTAGTCCTAGGAAGGGCGGTACATAGCACAGGTTCACCCACACAACACTTATCAAAACAATGAAGATTAATTAGCCGTATGTAGTGAAAGCACTAGACTAAAATCCCGTGTGTCCTCGAGAACGTTTGGTCATTATAAGTAAACAAACCGGCTTGTTCTTTGTGCTAAAAAGGATTGGGCCACTCGCTGCAATTGTTACTCTCGCACTTTACTTACTCGTATTTTATTCATCTGCTACATCAAAACCCCCTGAATACTTGTCTGTGAGCATTTACAGTGAATCCTTCATCGAAACTGCTTGTCAACACCTTCTGCTCCTCGTTGGGATCGACATTCTTACTTATCGAAGATACTACGATACACCCCCTATACTTGTGGGTCATCAAGACTATTTTCTGGCGCCGTTGCCGGGGAGTGAAGCGCTATTGGTAAGTGGAATTGGTAAGGGAAATTTCTACTGTTTGTGCTGATTTTATTTCTGCCTGCTGCCATAATTCATTATGGAGTGATCTCCTTTTGAATGTTTATTTGGAAAATCTGCTACTACTGCAAAGGTAGTGGATGAGGCGCCAGGTAAGGAAGAGATACCATACAAAATACCTATGAAAATTATTGAACGCGTAGTAGGTAACCGTTATACAGGGGATGGAACTGTCCACCCTGGAGATCATTTACTGTTCTTACATGAATTATGCGGTTTATTCAAGTGTGCAGGTATTGCTATGGATGAAGTGAGGAAGAAACTATTCTCTATATCGCTATCTGGTAAAGTGGCGCATTGGTATAAATTACTGGATAATGGGGATTCTCTTGAATGGAATGATATTGTGCCCCGGTTTTATTCTAAGTTCTATCCTCCAAGTGAAATTCACAAGGATCGGAATCGCATATATAATTTTTGGCCTCATGATGGAGAGAGTATTGCCCAAGCGTGGGGGAGATTGAAGTCTTTAATGCTCAAATGCCCCATTCATGAGCTTCCTGGTAATGTTATTATTGATAATTTCTATGCAAGACTTTCACTACTAGGAAAAGGCTTATAGCCGCATTTATTACCGCCGGCGAATTTGAACTGAAGTGGCCGGTGGTAACACCTTTCAGGCCCACCTCGCGTTACAGCTGGCAAATTTGTTTGGGGGCGCCAGGGCTAACCCATTTATCGCCGGCGAATTGGAACAACAAGTGCTAGGGATGTGGTGGGCCGCAAACCACAGGATAGGTCTCATCTTACCGCTGGCGAAAACTGGACGTGTTCGCCGGGGGTTCGCCCTCTACCGCCGGCGAGTACGGGCCACGCGCGACAGGTGAACTTGGGCTACCTGGGCTGGAAAATACCTCCTGGCCCCCGTTCACTCCCACCCACCCAACCCATCCACACGGAACACAATCCCTCGTCTTATCCCTTCTCCTCGCGATCCCCTTTCTCTCACCTGCCGCCGGTGGAATCCAGCCGCCGCAAACCCACCTCCGTCCCCCGCCCACCGTCGACCCAGCCAACATCGTCTGACGCCGCACCTACGCCGACACGCGAGGCCGGGTCACGCCCTACCTCGTCTACCTCGACCATGCGCACGCCGACATCGTGCTCGCGCTCCGGGGCCTCACCTCGGCCGCGAGTCCGATTACGCGCTGCTCCTCGACAACCGCCTCGGCAAGCGCCGCTTCGATGGCGGCTACGTCCACAACGGCCCCCTCCGCGCCACCGGCTGGGTGCTCGACAAGGATTGCGACCTGCTCCGGGACCTCCTCGGCCGGTATCCCGACTACACGCTCACCTTCACGGGACACTCCCTCGGGGCCGGGGTCGCCGCCATGCTCACCATGGTCGTCGTGCTCTACCTCGACAAGCTCGGGGTAGTCCAGATGGGAAGGATCCGCAGACGTCAACAACTCGGTCGTCCTACAGGTGACAAGAATTTTGTTATTCTGTCAGAACAACAAAATTCTTCTGTTTTCAGATCCAGTAAAAAAATTGTCTGAATTATGTTAGTACTTGTTATGCTTACGAGGCAGAACATCACATTCTTCATATGTGGAATAGATGTACAGTATGGATAGCGTGAGCGTAATTGTTCGTCTGGTTCATTCCACTTCGCAGAATCAGTAGAATTTTTCACATCTCTGTCTGAATTTTTTGTCATGTGCTACTACTGTGTCATACCGCATACAGCTTGCTGCCGCTTCCAAACGATATAGATTATATCTAATTCAGTTACTCATTGCCAAGTAGTACTGTCAAACAGCATAAAGTTTCTAGGATAGAACTTTGCGGTGTGAAGCTCAACATAGTTCTTCTTATTGACAGGATGATTTCTTGCCTCGGACTGCTACTCCTTTAGAAGATATTTTCAAGTCTATTCTCTGGTACGCACTTGGCGCCATTGCTCTTTATTCTATTTTCATACTCACCGCTGTTAGCTATAGTATGATTCTAGTATCAAACACACCTTTACATTATGTAATTTTAGTGGCCAGCCAGTACTTGAAGTGTATCACTTGAAAATTTAGCATGTCATAAACTCACGATTCATTAATTCTTGAATTAGTTACCTCTGTTGCCTATTCTAGGCCTTCAAAGTAAGAATTAGCAACTGGCAACTATATATCTCTCCCTGGGGATACAATGATCCAACTGGCAGTGATGTAGTAGAATTTGCATTGTTATCTGAAAAAATAGAGTTTACCTCTAGGTAATTATTTACCTCTTCAGAAGTAGAAATAATTTAGCTGATTGGTGTCAAGGATCATCATTATCCCTGGTATCCTATCAGAACCTTCACAATAATTTATGCCCATTGATCTGTAATATAAAAATGAAGGTGCTTTTGTTTTGCATCGTTGTTTGATACAAGCATATTGTTGGCTATGGTAAACTGCAATAGATGCCAGAAATCATTTTTTGTAAAGTTGTTTCGCTGTTCCAAATGAACTGCATAACTTATGTATTACTAGCTGATTAGTCAAGTACCAATTTTATCATTTTCTGTTTTGAGAGATGTTCACTGAATTCTAGAGTGCCAATTCTATCATTTTCTGTTTTGAGAGATGTTCACTGAATCCTAGAGTACCAATTCTATCATTTTCTTGCATTATTTCAGTCACTGATAATTAAATGAAATTGCTCATGTTTTTCTCATTAACACTAGTTCTAATTCATGGAATTCTTTCATGTGATTTTCTTCTTCGGTTGAACTAAACAAACAATAATGATACTTTCATGTGTAGGGAGATTGGCTTCGGAGTCCGAGCACGTAGGAGGAGGAGCTGGCTGGCGGCGTTTCGGCGAGTAGGCTGGCCGGCATCGATTGAGGAGTATGCTGGCCGCAGCCAGCGAAGGAGCGAGAAACCTGGTGGGCAGCTAGCGGGCAGAACTTGTATCTATTTGTGTAATATTTGCTAGTTGGAGACTTTCTATATCTGTTGTGTTATTGATGCATGCACGTTATGAACATTTGGATACTTTCTATATCTGCTGTGTTATTGATGTGTATCTTGTTGTCATTCTGGTATTTCCCTCTATATTATGTGTATATACTATGTATTTTGGCGTATATACAGTGTAATTTGAGATTTTTTTTTGGCTCCTGTTATTATTACCCCTGGCGTTTTTAGTTTTACCACTGGCAAGAATGTAAGTGCTGGCGATACACACCGTTACCCCCGGCGAATAGGCTAGGTGCCGGCGGTAACAAATACCGCTGGCGAATTGGAGAAGGTGCTGGTGATAAGTTGGAGTTACCACCGGCGAATCCGAGGACGCCGGCGGTAAGCGCTTACCACCGGCGAGGTGATCGCCGGCGAATCTGAAAGTGCCGGCGGTAAGCCTTTTCAGGTCGCCGGCGGTAAGCAGTTTTGTAGTAGTGTTTCTTTTGAAGACAAGACCTTGCTGGATACTTCTTGTTCTGGATCATTTACGCGCAACAAAGAAGAGTTTAAAAGGGACCTTCTTAATCGGATCCAAAAATATACTGAAGGATGGGAGATCGACAAAGATAGAGAATCAGGTATAAATTATGATTATAAATGCATCGAAGCTTTTATGGATACTGATAAATTTCGTAATATGAGTGCTACTTATGGTCTTGATTCTCAAGTTGCTGCAAATCTTTATAAAGCTTTTGCCTCTCATTATGAATTGCCTAAGAAGAATTTTGATAAGTATCATGAACCGTATAAAGATAAAATTGATTCATCTATTAATAAATGCGTTGTAGTTGAAACTGTTGATCATGTTATTCCTGAAGCTTATATTGAAAAAACTCCTTTCCCTGCTAAAATGAAGGAGTACTCTGTTATAAATAGTGCGGTTCATAAAAGTGAAAAGAAACCTATAGAACCTGAAGAACAAATAAAAGTTGAACCTGCTGTTGCAATAGTTAAAGATCTTGTGACTGAAAATGTGGAGGATGGTCATATTATTTTCTGTGAAGATGCTTCCAATATTGTTTCACATCCTAGTAAATCCAAACAAGCTAGTGTTCCTATGCTATCTGTTAGAATTGGTGATCATTGTTATTATGGTTTATGTGATATTGGTGCAAGTATTAGTGCTATTCCTTATGAGCTTTATACGGAGATTATGCACAAAATTGGTTCTTGTGAACTTGAAGATATTGATGTGGTTATTCGGCTGGCTAATAGAGAAACTATCTCTCCAATTGGTATTGTTCGAGATGTGGAAGTTCTATGTGGTAAGATTAAATATCCTGCTGACTTTTTGGTACTTGGTTCTGCTGCTAGTAAATATTGTCCTATCATTTTTGGTAGACATTTTCTAAATACTTGTGGAGCTGTTATAGATTGCAAGAAAGAGAAAATTTTGACTAAATTTGTTGGTGAATCTTATGAGTTTAACTTCTCTAAATTTGCCAAAACTCCTTATAAAGCTGATTCGCCTAATAATGATTTTAGAGTTGAACAGTGTGCATCTATTGCTCTTGCTCCTAATAATCCTTTGCAGCAGCATTTGGAGAATAGTGAGAGTGAAGTTTTTAGGGAAGAAAGAAATGAGCTTGATGAAATTTTCCTTCGTCAACCTATTCTTAAGCATGATTTACCGGTAGAAGATCTGGGTACAACACCACCACCAAAGGAAGATCCTGTCTTTGATTTAAAACCATTGCCTGATAATCTTAAATATGCTCATATTGATGATAAGAAAATATATCCTGTTATTATTAGTTCTAAGCTTTCAGAGTTTGAAGAAGAAAGGTTATTGGAAATATTGAAGAAACACCGAGGTGTTATTGGCTACACTCTTGATGACTTGAAGGGGATTTCTCCTTCTATTTGCCAACATGCCATTAATATGGAAGATGATGCGAAGCCTGTTGTTGAACATCAGCGTCGTCTAATTCCCAAAATGAAGGATGTGGTAAGAAATGAGGTATTAAGACTTCTTGAAGCTGGTATTATATATCCTATTGCTGATAGTAGATGGGTTAGTCCTGTGCATTGTGTTCCTAAGAAAGGAGGAATGACTGTTGTGCCTAATGATAATGATGAGCTCATCCCTCAAAGAGTAGTTGTAGGGTATAGAATGTGCATTGATTATCGAAAAGTTAATAAGGTTACTAAAAAAGATCATTACCCTTTGCCTTTTATTGATCAAATGTTAGAAAGGTTATCTAAAAATACTCATTTTTGTTTTCTTGATGGTTATTCTGGGTTTTCACAAATTGCTGTTAAAACTAAGGATCAAGAGAAAACCACTTTCACTTGTCCCTATGGAACTTATGCTTATAGACGTATGCCTTTTGGTTTATGTAATGCTCCTGCCACTTTTCAAAGATGCATGTCTGCTATTTTTCATGGCTTTTGTGAGAGTATTGTAGAGGTATTCATGGACGATTTTTCTGTCTATGGGAATTCTTTTGATAATTGCTTGCGGAACCTTGATAAAGTTTTGCAGAGATGTGAAGAAACTAAACTTGTTCTTAATTGGGAGAAATGCCACTTTATGGTTAATGAAGGAATTGTATTGGGACATAAAATTTCCGAGAGAGATATTGAAGTTGATAGAGCTAAAGTTGAAGCAATTGAGAAGATGCCCTATCCTAGGGATGTTAAAGGTATTCGTAGTGTTCTTGGTCATGCTGGGTTTTATAGGAGGTTTATTAAAGACTTCTCCAAGATTTCAAAGCCTCTTACTAATCTTCTTCAAAAAGATGTACCTTTTGTTTTTGATGATGATTGTAAGGAAGCTTTTGAAACTCTAAAGAAAGCCTTAACAACTGCTCCTATAGTCGAACCTCCTGATTGGAACTTACCTTTTGAAATTATGTGTGATGCTAGTGATTTTGCTGTAGGCGCTGTTCTTGGACAACGAGTAAATAAAAATTGAATGTTATTCATTATGCTAGTAAAACTCTTGATGCTGCTCAAAGAAATTATGCTACTACTGAAAAAGAATTGTTAGCTGTAGTCTTTGCTTGTGATAAGTTTAGATCTTATATTGTTGATTCAAAAGTTACTATTCATACTGACCATGCTGCAATCAGATACCTTATGCAAAAGAAAGATGCTAAGCCAAGGCTTATTAGATGGGTACTTCTGTTGCAAGAATTTGATTTACATATTGTAGATAGGAAAGGTGCTGATAATCCTGTTGCTGATAATTTGTCTAGATTGGAAAATATTGCTTATGATCCTGTTCCTGTTAATGATAGTTTTCCAAATGAACAATTGGCTGTAATAAAGGTGAGCTCGCGAGACAGTCCTTGGTATGCTGATTATGCTAACTTTATTGTTTCCAAGTACTTGCCTCCAACCTTTTCAGCCCAGCAAAGGAGGAAATTCTTTTATGACTTGAGGCATTATTTTTGGGATGACCCACACTTATATAAGAAGGAGTGGATGGTATTCTGCGAAGATGTGTTCCCGAATATGAACAAGAAGAGATATTGAGTAAATGTCATGGTAGTGCTTATGGAGGACATCACGTCGGAGATAGAACCGCGCAAAAGGTTCTACAATCAGGTTTTTATTGGCCAACTCTCTTCAAAGATGCAAGGAAGTTTATTTTATCTTGCGATGAATGTCAAAGGGTTGGTAATATCTCCAGACGCAATGAAATGCCTATGAATTATACTCTTGTTATTGAACCGTTTGATTGTTGGGGATTTGACTTCATGGGACCTTTTCCCTCTTCAGAAGGTAACACTCATATACTTGTTGCTGTTGATTATGTTACTAAATGGGTGGAAGCCATACCTACAAAAAGTGCTGATGGTGAGACCTCTTTAAGAATGCTTTTAGATATTATTTTTCCTCGATTTGGAGTTCCTAGATATATTATGACTGATGGAGGTTCTCATTTTATTCATGGTGATTTTAGAAAAACTCTTGCTAAATATGGTATTAATCATAGAATTGCTTCCGCTTATCATCCTCAAACTAGTGGGCAAGTAGAAATATCAAATAGAGAAATTAAATCTATCTTGCAAAAGACTGTTAATAAAACTAGAAAGAATTGGGCTAGTAAATTGAAGGATGCTCTATGGGCTTATAGAACTGCTTATAAAAACCCCATGGGAATGTCACCTTATAAAATGGTTTATGGGAAAGCTTGTCATTTACCTTTAGAACTAGAGCACAAAGCTTATTGGGCAGTTAGAGAATTAAATAAAGATCCTAAACTTGCCGGTAATAAGAGGTTGTTGCAATTGAGTTCTCTAGATGAATGGAGAAGTGAAGCTTATGAAAATGCTAAACTCTTTAAAGAGAAAGTTAAAAAATGGCATGATAGAAGGATTATCAAAAGAGAATTTAATATTGGGGATAAAGTCCTATTGTATCGGTCTCGTCTCAGATTCTTTGCAGGGAAATTACTCTCGAAATGGGAAGGACCATATGTTGTTGAGGAGGTGTATCTTTCAGGAGCAATTAAAATTAGCTCTCTCCAAGGCAATGCCACACAAGTGGTGAATGGACAAAGACTCAAGCATTATATCTCGGGTGATTCTTATAATGTAGATGTTGATATTATTCGAGTGGAAACACCGGAAGCCTTCATCAAAGGACAAATTGACAGTCCGCCAGAACTCGACTTTGAATAGGTAACAGTACTGGTAATAAAAAGTTCGCAATTTACTTTCCGAACAATATTTTTGCTGTTTTTGGAAAATATGAAAAATTACGAGATCGAAACGGAGTGGAGGAGACGCACGAGGGCGTGCCCTCATAGGCCGGCGCGGGCCCCAGCCAGGCCGCACCGCCCTATGAGCTGGCCGCCTCGTTGCCTCTTTCCGACTCCGGTTCGACCTGGTACTTTCCTTATGTCGTGAAATTTTTTGCTATATAATCCCCCGAACCCCTGGAGGTCCGTATATCATTTTCTCGACGTGTTTTGTTTCGAGCTGTTTCTGCCAGGATCTGTTTTCAGTTTACAAGCACCATGGTCTCCAAGAACAAGGGCAAGGAGCTTTTGGATGAAGATATTCAAGATCCCGAGTGGAAAGAGGAGGACAAGAACGTCAAGGAAGAGGATGAAGAAGAGGTGGAGGAAGACTCGCGCGCACACCAGCGTGCTGCCATTGCAAGAATCAAGGTGGTGGACAACCCTTTTAGTGCAAACAAGAGCGCAAGAATTCGCACCGGGGGAGGAGTTCCACGTCATTACCTAGCTCCGAAGACATCTTTCTCAGGCACTCACCATCCCTTCCGCAATCTAATTTTCAATAGTCAAATTGAAAGGACTCCCAGGGCAGCATTGCCTAGCAATTGGGATATAGATCGTTCTAACACTGCAGGAAGGATGAAGCCTGAGGGTGAAGAGTGGGGAAATAACTCCAAGAGTTGGGACTCGCCGTCGGACATACTTCTTAACTGCGTCGAGCACAATTCGGAGATGATTCGTAACCTCACGTACAAGATTGATGAGCTTCAGGAGCTTGTTGAGAAGCTTGTCAGGAATTCATCACCACCATCGCCGAAGGAGTAATTCATCATCGGTATTGGCATCCCCTTGGTTTGTTCCAAGCTTGGGGGAGTGCCGCGGTATCACATCATCACTACCTTTTACTTTTACTGTCAAGTAGTGTCATATCATGAGTAGGGAAGTTATCATATAAGATGGGTTGCAGTGTGGAAGTATCTCTCCTTTAGTTAGTTGTCTATGTATCCCTTGGTGTGAGTTATCGTTATGGAATATTAATGAGAAGTCTTATCATTTACATGTTGCACATCTTATTTTAGTTTGCAATCCTTATTATATGATTGATCTTGATTTTAGTATTGGTATCACTTTGGGAGCATTGAATAAATCTATTTGGTTTTGGCAAACTTAGCATTGGTCAATAGCAACAACACTTTGAGGTTTAAGTAGAAAAAAGGAATACATGTAGTTGTTTCATTGTCTTTCTTTCTTGTTAGCTCATAGCTTATTATTCTGAAGTTAAAACTGTTTGTGCTTACAAGGAAGATGCATGATTGTTTCTATCACATGTATATTTGTTTGTTTCCTTCGAATCTTATGCTTGCTAATTAACCTTGCTAGCCAAAGACTTGTACTGAGAGGGAATACTTCTCGTGCATCCAAACCTTAACCCAAACTTATGCCATTTGTGTCCACCATATCTACCTACTACATGGTATTTCCTGCCATTCCAAGTAAATACTTCGTGTGCTACCTTTAAACAATTCAAAATTTACTATCTTTTATTTGTGTCAATGTTTTATAGCTCATGAGGAAGTATGTGGTGTTTTATCTTTCAATCTTGTTGGGCAACTTTCACCAATGGACTAGTGGCTTCATCCGCTTATCCAATAATTTTGCAAAAAGAGCTGGCAATGGGATTCCCAGTCCCAAATTAATTAATCTAAATAGACACTCCTCCATGGTATGTGATTGATGGACGGCACCCAAAGGATTCTGTTAGCCATGGCTTGTGTAAGCAAAGGTTGGGGGGAGTGTCATCATAATAAAACTAAAATAAAAAGGCACTCCTTCATGGTATGAGATTGTTGGCAGGCACCCGAGGATTCGGTTAGCCATGGTTTGTGAAAGAAAGGTTGGAAGGAGTGCCACACAAAATAAAAATAAAATGGGAGCCGCTCTTTGAAGGTTTGTCTGGCAAGGGGGTTAGAGTACCCGCTACCAGTCGTTGACAACAACAAACACCTCTCAAAATGTTACTTTTATTCTCTTTATATGATTTCAAAACTGAAAAAGCTCTAGCACATGATTTAATCCATGCTTCCCTCTGCGAAGGGCCTGTCTTTTACTTTATGTTGAGTCAGTAAACCTATTTCCCTCCATCTCAAGCAAGCATTTGAGTAGTTGTGATCAAACCATTATATTGTGATTTGCTTCATCATGTCTTTTATTCTTCCTTGTTTAGTACAAGTTTTATCTAAATGAATATAGCTTTGCAAGTTATCAATGATCATGAGGAGACAATTATGATTGAGTATGCAAGTTGTGCCATATAAACTTTAACATGAGAGCGCTGCTCAATAAGATAAGTATAATTTGTTAATTGTTCTCTGACCAAGAACGAAGTTTGCCATCACCAACTATGATTTCTTATGCACTTTTATTTGTGATTACCTTATACTTGTTTCAAGTTGAGTTATATGAGGAAGATGTTTACTAGAATGTCTTGTGTGAATGAATATGATGCTTCTTGTCCGTATTTTATTTATCGACTCTTCACTCCATAAACATGTGGTCATGTTTACCGAGTTCAGTTTTGCTTGGGGACAAGCGAAGTCTAAGCTTGGGGGGAGTTGATACGTCCAATTTGCATCACTATTTTATATCATAATTTGCTGTTATTCATTGATATATTTCATATTTGGACATAATACTTATGTTATTTCATCTATTTTGCATGTTTCATGATTATTGGAGGATCGAGCGCCGGAGCCAGGATTCTGCTGGAAAAAGCACCGTCAGAATGCAATATTTCGGAAGATCAACAGTTGATGGAAATTATACCAAAAATCCTATTTTTCCAGATGACGAAGGGAGCCAGAAGGGGGAGCCGAGGGGACCTGAGGTGGGCCCACCCCATAGGCCGGCGCGGCCCAAGGGCTGGCCGCACCGCCCTGTGAGGAGGGGGGCCCACAGCCCCTCTCGCCTCCTTTTCTTCGCGAAATCCTTCGTCCCGAAGACCTAAGCTCCAGAGGGTACCTCACGAAGAGTTACAGCCGCCTCTGCGGGGCGGAGAACACCAGAGAGAAAAGAGCTCTCCGGCGGGCTGAGATCCGCCGGGGAAATTCCTTCCGGGAGGGGGAAATCGACGCCATCGTCACCGCCATCGAGTTGGACATCATCTCCATCACCATCATCATCATCATCTTCATCATCATCACCGCCGTCTCCACCGCTGGACATCGTCACCGCCGTAGCAATTTGGGTTTGATCTTGATTGTTTGATAGGGGAAACTCTCCCGGTATTGATTTCTACTTGTTATTGATGCTATTGAGTGAAACCGTTGGACCAAGGTTTATGTTCAGATTGTTATTCATCATTATATCACCTCTGATCATGTTCCATATGATGTCTCGTGAGTAGTTCGTTTAGTTCTTGAGGACATGGGTGAAGTCTAAATGTTAGTAGTGAAGTATGGTTGAGTAATATTCAATGTTATGATATTTAAGTTGTGGTGTTATTCTTCTAGTGGTGTCGTGTGAACGTCGACTACACGACACTTCACCTTTATGGGCCTAGGGGAATGCATCTTGTACTCGTTTGCCAATTGCGGGGTTGCCGGAGTGACAGAAACCTAAGCCCCCGTTCGTATATCGATGCAGGAGGGATAGCAGGATCTCAGAGTTTAAGGCTGTGGTTAGATTTATCTTAATTACTTTCTTGTAGTTGCGGATGCTTGCAAGGGGTATAATCACAAGTATGTATTAGTCCTAGGAAGGGCGGTACATTAGCACAGGTTCACCCACACACCACTTATCAAAACAATGAAGATTAATTAGCCGTATGTAGCGAAAGCACTAGACTAAAATCCCGTGTGTCCTCGAGAACGTTTGGTCATTATAAGTAAACAAACCGGCTTGTCCTTTGTGCTAAAAAGGATTGGGCCACTCGCTGCAATTGTTACTCTCGCACTTTACTTACTCGTACTTTATTCATCTGCTACATCAAAACCCCCTGAATACTTATCTGTGAGCATTTACAGTGAATCCTTCATCGAAACTGCTTGTCAACACCTTCTGCTCCTCGTTGGGATCGACATTCTTACTTATCGAAGATACTATGATACACCCCCTATACTTGTGGGTCATCAACCCTAAACCACGTAAAATATGCAAACCAAATTAGAGACGTCTAACTTGTTTTTGCAGGGTTTGGTGATGTGATATGGCCATAATGTGATGATGAATATGTATGAGATGATCATTATTGTATTGTGGCAACCGGCAGGAGCCTTGGTTGTCTTTAAATTTCATGTTGAGTAGTATTTCAAAGTAGTTGTAATAGTTGCTACATGAGGTGAACAACCATGAAGACGGCGCCATGGACCTTGATGCTACGCCGACGATGATGGAGATCATGCCCGAAGATGATGGAGATCATGTCCGTGCTTTGGAGATGAAGATCAAAGGCGCAAAGACAAAAAGGGCCATATCATATCACATATGAACTGCATGTGATGTTAATCCTTTTATGCATCTTATTTTGCTTAGATCGCGACGGTAGCATTATAAGATGATCCCTCACTAAAATTTCAAGATAATAAAGTGTTCATCCTTAGTAGCACCGTTGCCAAGACTTGTCGTTTCGAAGCATCTCGTGATGATCGGGTGTGATAGAATCAACAAGTGCATACAACAGGTGCAAGCCAGTTTTGCACATGCGGATACTAAGGTGGCCTTGACGAGCCTAGCATGTACAGACATGGTCTCGGAACACGTGATACCGAAAGGTAGAGCATGAATCATATGATTGATATGATGAATACTTTGAGTGTTCGCCATTGAAATTACACCTTGTCTCGTGATGATCGGACTTAGGTGTGGTGGATTTGGTTCGTGTGATCAATAAGACAATGCGAGGGATATTGTTTTGAGTGGGAGTTCACCTAGATTTTTAATTATGTTGAATTAAAATTTGAACTCAATTTGTCATAAACTTAGTCTAAACTATTGCAAATATATGTTGTAGAGATGGCGTCCCCAATCAATTTTAACCAGTTCCTAGAGAAAGAAAAGCTTAAGAGCAACGGTAGCAACTTCACCGACTGGTTCCGTCATGTGAGGATCTTCCTCTCTGGCGGAAATCTGCAATATGTGCTTGATGCACTGCTAGGTGACCCTCCTGCAGAAACTGAAACCGATGAAGTAAAGAATGTTTACGTGACTCGGAAAGCTCGGTACTCTCAAGTTCAGTGTGCCATCCTGTGCAGTCTGGAAGCCGATCTTCAAAAACGTTTTGAGCACCACGATGCTCATGAGTTGGTCAATGAGCTGAAAGCTATATTTGAAACTCATGCGGCCGTGGAATGCTATGAAGCATCGATACACTTCTTCAGCTGCATGATGGAAGAAGGCAGCTCCGTTAGTGAGCACATGCTCGCCATGACCGGGCATGCGAATAAACTCAGTGACTTGGGAATAGTAATTCCTAACAGACTGGGGATTAATCGTGTCCTTCAATCACTGCCACCAAGTTACAAGAACTTTGTGATGAACTACAATATGCAAAACATGAACAAGGAGTTACCTGAACTCTTTGGCATGCTAAAAGCTGCAGAGATTGAGATCAAGAAAGAGCACCAAGTGTTGATGGTCAACAAGACCACCAGTTTCAAGAAACAGGGCAAGTCTAAGGGAAGATTCAAGAAGGGTGGCAAGAAAGCTGCCACGCCTCCTATGAAACCTAAGAACGGCCCTAAACCTGATGCTGAGTGCTATTACTGCAAGGAGAAGGGACACTGGAAGCGTAATTGCTCCAAGTATCTGGCTGATCTGAAGAGCGGCCTTGTCAAGAAGAAGAAAGAAGGTATATCTGATATACATGTTATAGATTTTTATCTCACTGGTTCTCGTACTAGTACCTGGGTATTTGATACTGGTTCGGTTGCTCATATTTGTAACTCGAAATAGGAACTAAAGAATAAACGAAGACTACTGAAGGATGAAGTGACGATGCGCGTTGGAAATGGATCTAAAGTCGATGTGATCGCTGTCGGCACACTTCCTCTACATCTACCTTCGGGATTAGTTTTAAGCCTAAATAATTGTTATTTTGTACCCGCGTTGAGCATGAACATTATATCTGGATCTTGTTTAATGCAAGACAGTTATTCATTCAAGTCTGAGAATAATGGTTGTTCTATTTTTATGAATAATATCTTTTATGGTCGAGCACCTGAAAAGAATGGCTTATTTCTGTTAGATCTCGATAGTAGTGATACGCATATACATAACATTGATGCTAAGCGAATTAAATTGAATGATAATTCTACTTATATGTGGCACTGTCGTCTTGGTCATATTGGAGTGAAACGCATGAAGAAACTCCATACCGATGGATTACTTGAATCACTTGACTTTGAGTCACTTGATAGATGCGAAGCATGTCTAATGGGAAAAATGACTAAGACTCCATTTTCTGGTATGATGGAGTGATACGTCTCCAACGTATCATAATTTCTGATGTTCCATGCTTGTTTTATGACAATACCTACATGTTTTGCTCACACTTTATAATGTTTTTATGCGTTTTCCGGAACTAACCTATTAACAAGATGCCACAGTGCCAGTTCCTGTTTTCTGTTGTTTTTGGTTCCAGAAAGGCTGTTCGGGCAATATTCTCGGAATTCGACGAAACAAAGACCCAACATCTTATTTTTCCCGGAACCTTCCAGAAAGTCAAAGGGGGACCAGAGGAGGGCCACAGGGGGCCCACACATGTGGCTGGCGCGGCCCAGGAGGGGGGCGCGCCGCCCTGTTGTGTGGCGCCTCCGTAACCCCTCCGACTCCGTCTCTTCGCCTAGATAAGCCCTTTCGACCTAAAAACGTGATACCAATTGACGAAACTCCAGAAAAACTCCAGGGGCGCCGCCGCCATCGCGAAACTCCAATTCGGGGGACAGAAGTCTCTGTTCCGGCATCCTGCCAGGACGGGGAAGTGCCCCCGGAAGCCATCTCCATCGACGCCACCGCCTCCATCATGCTCCGTGAGTAGTTCCCCCATGGACTACGGGTTCTAGCAGTAGCTAGTTGGTACTCTCTATCCCATGTACTTGAATACAATGATCTCATGAGCTGCCTTACATGATTGAGATCCATCTGATGTAATCGGTGTTGTGTTTGTTGGGATCCGATGGATGATACATTATGATTAGTCTATCTATAAAGTTTGTGAAGTTATTGTTGCTGCAATCTTGTTATGCTTAATGCTTGTCACTAGGGCCCGAGTGGCATGATCTTAGATTTAAGCTCTATACTTATTGCTTAGATTGTATCTACAAGTTGTATGCACATGTCTATGTCCGGAACCAAAGGCCCCAAAGTGACAGAAATTGGGACAACTGGAGGGGAAGGCGTAGGTATGAGGATCACATGTTTTCACGGAGTGTTAATGCTTTGCTCCGGTACTCTATTAAAAGGAGTACCTTAATATCCAGTAGATTCCCTAGAGGCATTTGCCACCGGCTGGTAGGACAAAAGATGTTGTACAAGTTTATCATTGCGAGCACGTATGACTATATATGGAAAACATGCCTACATGATTAATAATCTTGATGTTCTGTCTTAATGCTATTTCAATCCTATCAATTGCCCAACTGTAATTTGTTCACCCAACATTTGTCACTTGTTATTGGAGAGTTACCACTAGTGTAGATCGCTGGGAACCCCGGTCCATCTCTCATCATCATATACTCGTTCTATATGTCATTGGAAGTAGTATCAACTATTTTCTGGTGCCATTGCCTCTGTGTTACTCCTACTGCTGCTGTGTTACTGTTACTATCGCTCTCATATTACTGCTGCTTTCACATCACCCCTGTTACTAGTGCTTTTCCAGGTGCAGCTGAATTGACAACTCGGTGTTGTTAAGGCTTATAAGTATTCTTTACCTCCCCTTGTGTCGAATCAATAAATTTGGGTTTTACTTCCCTCGAAGACTGTTGCGATCCCCTATACTTGTGGGTTATCAAGACTATTTTCTGGCGCCGTTGCCGGGGAGGCATAGCTCTACTCATAAGTTCACCTGGGGAGTACCCTTTACCTCTCTCTCTGTTTTATTTTATTTTGTTTTGCTTAGTTTACTTTTGTCTAGTTTATTTGTGCTTAGTTTATTTCTGTCTAGTTTTATTTTGCTTAGTTTACTTTTGTCTAGTTTACTTTTGTCTTGTTTTATTTTCCTCATATACACAAAAATCCATAAAAATTTGAAAAATCGAAAAATTAAAAACTGCTATTATGGGAGAACCTACAACCTATTTGGAGCTTATAGAATTATATAATAATTATAGAGAATCAAGAACGGGAAAAGTTATGAGAGCTGTGATAGAAAAATTGAATACAATTGCTAAAATTTTGCTTAAACGCCATGATATAAATTGTTGCTCTAAAGAGGATACTAAACATCTGAAATTTCAATGTGGCTTTAGTGAAGAAGTTTTAATTAAGAACTATAATTGGAATAACTATATTCATCTTGGGTTCGAAGAGGTAGAACAATTTGTTTTGTTTATGGGAGCTTCTGAGATCGAATCCTTCATGGTTAAAAATTATGAAACTTGTGTTGTTTGTAAGGACCTTAAAGATTATGTCTCTTCTATCCTTAATTTTTGCATAGAAAGCTACAGTGATAATCCTTATATTATTGATTATAAAGAGAGACTCATTAATGCACAAGAATGCACTCACAATTTGCAGGAACCTGTGGAAGAAGAAATTGATGAACCTGAAAGCTCACTGGATGAAAAAGAGGAGGAAATTGATGAACCTGAAAGCTCATTGGATGAAAAAGAAGAGGAGAGTGATGAACAAAAGGGGGAAGAATGGATTAGCTACCCATGCCAACCTTCTAATGAGAGTAACTCTTTATCTCTTACACTATTTGATTGTCCTCCATGCTTACCAAAGGAGGTTGAATGTTATGTTCCTGTGGATTCTCTTGAAATATTTCCTATGAGTAAAACTTGTGAGAATGATTATGCTACTGTTATTTATGATAATCCATGCTATTTTGATAAATCTTATGATAATGCTTTGTTTGTGCCTGATATCGAAATGCATGGTACTAAAGAGTTTTGTGTAGCAAATGTTTATGATAAAGCTTTAGATGATGGTCCTATGTTACTTGATAATATTAATTGTACTACTAATGAAAATGGGATTGGAAAGTTCTTGACTTTATCTATGAGTCCCATATCTCTTGAGATTGATCAATCATCTTGTTATATTATTGATAAAAGTGGGTTTGTAAGTTTTAATCCCACTATTTTTGAGCTTAATAAAAATTATGTGTTTATGGATCATGAAAAACATGATTTATGTGATAGTTATATTGTTGAGTTTGTTCATGAAGCTACTGAAAATTATTATGAGAGAGGAAAATATGGTTGTAGAAATTTGCATGGTACTAAAACACCTCTCTATACGCTGAAAATCTTGAGGTTACTCTTGTTTTATCTTCCTATGCTTGTCACTTTATTCTGCATGAATTTATTTGTGTACAAGATTCCTATGCACTGGAAGTGGGTTAGACTTAAATGTGTTTTGAATTTACCTTTTGATGCTCTCTTTTGCTTCAACTCTTATTTCTTGCGAGTGCATCATTAAAATTGCTGATCCCATCTTAATGGCTATAAAGAAAGCACTTCTTGGGAGATAACCCATGTATTTATTTTTCTACTGTTTTGTTGTGTCTTGGAAGTTGTTACTACTGTAGAAACCTCTCCTTATCTTTATTTTATTGCATTGTTGTGCCAAGTAAAGTCTCTAATAGAAGGTTGATACTAGATTTGGATTTCTGCGCAGAAACAGATTTCTATCTGCCACGAATTTGGGCAGGGTTCTCTGTAGGTAACTCAGAAAAATCTGCAAATTTACGTGCGTGTTCCTCAGATATGTACACAACTTTCATTAGTTTTGAGTTTTCTGATTTGAGCAACGGAAGTACCTCTTAAAAATTCGTCTTTACTGGCTGTTCTGTTTTGGCAGATTCTGTCTCTGTTTTTTTGCATTGTCTCTTGTGGACTTTAAGCAAGGCTTTCTAGACGTGGAGAGCTGTAGCTAATGTTTTATTGAGTTCTTGCAATGTGTCACTACAGGACCAAGGTGGATTAAAGTTTTTTGAGTACTAACCCCTCTAATGAAGTTTATGAGAAGTTTGGTGTGAAGGAAGTTTTCAAGAGTCAAGAGAGGAGGATGATATATGATCAAGAAGAGTGAAAAGTCTAAGCTTGGGGATGCCCCCGTGGTTCATCCCTGCATATTTCAAGAAGACTCAAGCGTCTAAGCTTGAGGATGCCTTCATCAACAACTTATCAGGTTTCTTCTATTGAAACTATATTTTTATTCGGTCACATCTTATGTGCTTTACTTGGAGCGTCTGTGTGTTTATTTTTGTTTGTGTTTGAATAAATTCGGATCCTATCAATCCTTGTGTGGGAGAGATACACGCTCCGCTTTTTCATATGAACACTTGTTCTTCGTTTTACTTTTAATGTTCAATGACGAAAGTTGGAATCTATTGCACTTATTGTTAATTGGTTGGAAACAGAAAATGCCTCATATTGTCTTGGATAATTTGATACTTGGCAATTGTTTTGAGCTCTCAAGTAGATCAAGTTTAAGCTCTTTCATCATGTAGTTTGAACCTATTAGTGGAGAACTACCGTAGAGCTTGTTGAAATTGGTTTGCATGATTGGTCTCTCTAAGGTCTAGATATTTTCTGGTAAAAGTGTTTGAGCAACAAGGAAGACAGTGTAGAGTCTTATAATGCTTGCAATATGTTCTTATGTGAGTTTTGCTGTACCGGTTCATACTTGTGTTTGCTTCAAATAACCTTGCTAGCCAAAGCCTTGTACTGAGAGAGAATGCTTCTCGTGCATCCAAAACCTTGAGCCAAAACCTATGCCATGTGTGTCCACCATACCTACCTACTATGTGGTATTTCCTGCCATTCCAAGTAAATACTTCGTGTGCTACCTTTAAACAATTCAAAATGCTTCTCAATTTGTGTTAATGTTTTATAGCTCATGAGGAAGTATGTGGTGTTTTATCTTTCAATCTTGTTGGGCAGCTTTCACCAATGGACTAGTGGCTTCATCCGCTTATCCAATAACTTTGCAAAAAGAGCTGGCAACGGGGTTCCCAGCCCCAATTAATCAACTTTCATTAATAATTCTCTTCACATGTTTTGCTCTGATTCGTCAGTAAGCAACTTAATTTTGCAAATAGACACTCCTCCATGGTATGTGAAATGTTGGAAGGCACCCGAGGATTCGGTTAGCCATGGCTTGAGAAAGCAAAGGTGGGGAGGAGTGTCATCTAAATAAAACTAAAATAAAAAGGCACTCCTTCATGGTATGAGATTGTTGGCAGGCACCCGAGGATTCGGTTAGCCATGGTTTGTGAAAGCAAGGTTGGAAGGAGTGTCACCCAAAAATAAAAATAAACTAAAACTAAAGTACATGTGAGAGATAAACATGGGAGCCGCTCTTCGAAAGTCTGTTTGGCAAGGGGGTTAGAGTGCCCACTACCATTCGTTGACAACAACAAACACCTCTCAAAACTTTACTTTTATGCTCTCTATATGATTTCAAAACTTGAATAGCTCTAGCACATGATTTAATCCCTGCTTCCCTCTGTGAAGGGCCATTCTTTTACTTTATGTTGAGTCAATTTACCTACTTCCTTCCATCTTAGAAGCAAACACTTGTGTTAACTGTGCATTGATTCTTACATACTTGTTTATTGCACTTATTATATTACTTTATGTTGACAATATCCATGAGATATACATGTTACAAGTTGAAAGCAACCGCTGAAACTTAATCTTCCTTTGTGTTGCTTCAATGCCTTTACTTTGAATTTATTGCTTTATGAGTTAACTCTTATGCAAGACTTTTGATGCTTGTCTTGAAAGTTCTATTCATGAAAAGTTTTGCTATATGTTATCTATTTGTTGGCAACTATAGATCATTGCCTTGAGTCACTTCATTCATTTCATATGCTTTACAATAGTATGATCAAGGTTATGTAAGTAGCATGTCACTACAGAAATTATTCTTTTTATCGTTTACCTACTCGAGGACGAGTAGGAACTAAGCTTGGGGATGCTGATACGTCTCCAACGTATCCATAATTTCTGATGTTCCATGCTTGTTTTATGACAATACCTACATGTTTTGCTCACACTTTATAAATTTTTTATGCGTTTTCTGGAACTAACCTATTAACAAGATGCCACAGTGTCAGTTCCTGTTTTCTGTTGTTTTTGGTTCCAGAAAGGCTGTTCGGGCAATATTTCGGAATTCGACGAAACAAAGACCCAACATCTTATTTTTCCCGGAACCTTCCAGAAAGTCAAAGGAGGACCAGAGGAGGGCCACATAGGGCCCACACATGTGGCTGGCGCGGCCCAGGAGGGGGGGCGCGCCGCCCTGTTGTGTGGCGCCTCCGTAACCCCTCAGACTCCGTCTCTTCGCCTACATAAGCCCTCTCGACCTAAAAACGCGATACCAATTGACGAAACTCCAGAAAGACTCCAGGGGCGCCGCCGCCATCGCGAAACTCCAATTCGGGGGACAGAAGTCTCTATTCCGGCATCCTGCCGGGATGGGGTAGTGCCCCCGGAAGCCATCTTCATCGACGCCACCGCCTCCATCATGCTCCGTGAGTAGTTCCCCCATGGACTACGGGTTCTAGCAGTAGCTAGTTGGTACTCTCTATCCCATGTACTTCAATACAATGATCTCATGAGCTGCCTTACATGATTGAGATCCATCTAATGTAATCGGTGTTGTGTTTTTTGGGATCCGATGGATGATACATTATGATTAGTCTATCTATAAAGTTTGTGAAGTTATTGTTGCTGCAATCTTGTTATGCTTAATTCTTGTCACTAGGGCCCGAGTGGCATGATCTCAGATTTAAGTTCTATACTTATTGCTTAGATTGTATCTACAAGTTGTATGCACATGTCTATGTCCGGAACCAAAGGCCCCAAAGTGACAGAAATTGGGACAACTGGAGGGGAAGGCGTAGGTATGAGGATCACATGTTTTCACGGAGTGTTAATGCTTTGCTCCGGTACTCTATTAAAAGGAGTACCTTAATATCCAGTAGATTCCCTAGAGGCCCGGCTGCCACCAGCTGGTAGGACAAAAGATGTTGTACAAGTTTCTCATTGCGAGCACGTATGACTATATATGGAAAACATGCCTACATGATTAATAATCTTAATGTTCTGTCTTAATGCTATTTCAATCCTATCAATTGCCCAACTGTAATTTGTTCACCCAACACTTGTCACTTGTTATTGGAGAGTTACCACTAGTGTAGATCGCTGGGAACCCCGGTCCATCTCTCATCATCATATACTCGTTCTATATGTCATTGGAAGTAGTATCAACTATTTTCTGGTGCCATTGCCTCTGTGTTACTCCTACTGCTGCTGTGTTACTGTTACTATCGCTCTCATATTATTGCTGCTTTCACATCACCCCTGTTACTAGTGCTTTTCCAGGTGCAGCTGAATTGACAACTCGGTTGTTAAGGCTTATAAGTATTCTTTACCTCCTCTTGTGTCGAATCAAAAATTTGGGTTTTACTTCCCTCGAAGACTGTTGCGATCCCCTATACTTGTGGGTTATCATGGAGCGAGCTACTGACTTATTGGAAATCATACATACCGATGTGTGCGGACCAATGAGTGTAGCATCGCGTGGTGGTTATCATTATGTTCTAACCTTCACAGATGATCTGAGTAGATATGGGTATATCTATTTCATGAAACATAAATCCGAAACTTTCGAGAAGTTTAAGGAATTCCAAAGTGAAGTAGAAAATCAACGTAACAAGAAGATTAAATTTCTACGATCTGATCGCGGAGGTGAATATCTGAGTTATGAGTTTGGCATGCATTTAAAGAAATGCGGAATACTTTCACAATTGACACCGCCGGGAACACCACAACGAAACGGTGTGTCCGAACATCGTAATCGAACTCTCTTAGATATGGTTCGATCTATGATGTCTCTTACTGATTTGCCGTTATCATTTTGGAGTTATGCATTAGAGACAGCCGCATTCACTTTAAATAGAGCACCATCAAAATCCGCAGAAACGACACCGTATGAATTATGGTTTAATAAGAAACCTAAGCTGTCGTTCCTTAAAGTTTGGGGTTGCGAAGCCTATGTAAAGAAGTTACAACCGGACAAGCTAGAACCCAAAGCGGAGAAATGCATCTTCATAGGATACCCAAAGGAAACTATAGGGTACACTTTCTATCACAAATCCGAAGGCAAAATCTTTGTTGCTAAGAACGGAACCTTTCTTGAGAAAGAATTTCTCACTAAAGAAGTGACTGGAAGAAAAGTAGAACTCGATGAGATTGATGAATCTTTACTCGTTGATCAGAGTAGCGCGATGCGGAAGTTGTACATCATACGCCTACACCGGCAACAGAGGAAGCTAATGATAATAATCATGAAACTTCGAACGAGGAAACTACTGAACCTCGCAGATCGACAAGGGAACGTGCCACTCCTTATTGGTATGATCCTTGCCTAAATGTCATGATTGTGGACAACAATGATGAGGACCCTGCGACGTATGAAGAAGCGATGATGAGCCCAGATTCCAACAAATGGTAAGAAGCCATGAAATCCGAAATGGGATCCATGTATGATAACAAAGTATGGACTTTGGTAGACTTACCTGATAGCCGCAAGGCTGTCGAGAATAAATGGATCTTCAAGAGAAAAACAGATGCTGATGGTAATATTACTGTCTATAAAGCTCGACTTGTTGATACGTCTCCGACGTATCGATAATTTCTTATGTTCCATGCCACATTATTGATGTTATCTACATGTTTTATGCACACTTTATGTCATATTCGTGCATTTTCTGGAACTAACCTATTAACAATATGCCGAAGTGCTAGTTGCTGTTTTCTGCTGTTTTTGGTTTCAGAAATCCTAGTAACGAAATATTCTCGGAATCGGACGAAATCAACGCCCAGGGTCCTATTTTGCCACGAAGCTTCCAGAAGTCCGAAGACGAAACGAAGTGGGGCCACGGGGTGCCCAAACCCTAGGGCGGCGCGGCCCCCCCTTGGCCGCACCGGCCTGTGGTGTGGGGCCCTCGTGCCCCCTCCTGACTTGCCCTTCCGCCTACTTAAAGCCTCCGTGACGAAACCCCCAGTACCGAGAGCCACGATACGGAAAACCTTCCAGAGACGCCGCCAACGCCGATCCCATCTCGGGGGATCCAGGAGATCGCCTCCGGCACCCTGCCGGAGAGGGGAATCATCTCCCGAAGGACTTTACGCCGCCATGGTCGCCTCCGGTGTGATGTGTGAGTAGTCTACCCCTGGACTATGGGTCCATAGCAGTAGCTAGATGGTTGTCTTCTCCCCATTGTGCTATCATTGTCGGATCTTGTGAGCTGCCTAACATGATCAAGATCATCTATCTGTAATTCTATATGTTGCGTTTGTTGGGATCCGATGAATAGAGAATACTTGTTATGTTGATTATCAAAGTTATGTCTATGTGTTGTTTATGATCTTGCATGCTCTCCGTTATTAGTAGATGCTCTGGCCAAGTTGATGCTAGTAACTCCAAGAGGGAGTATTTATGCTCGATAGTGGGTTCATGTCTCCGTGAATCTGGAGGGGTGACAAGAACCTCTAAGGTTATGGATGTGCTGTTGCCACTAGGGATAAAACATTGGTGCTATGTTCAAGGATGTAGTCACTAGTTACATTACGCGCAATACTTAATGCAATTGTCTGTTGTTAGCAACTTAATACTGGAGGGGGTTCGGATGATAACCTGAAGGTGGACTTTTTAGGCATAGATGCAGTTGGATGGCGGTCTATGTACTTTGTCGTAATGCCCAATTAAATCTCACTATACTCATCATGATATGTATGTGCATGGTCATGCCCTCTTTATTTGTCAATTTCCCAACTGTAATTTGTTCACCCAACATGCTGTTTGTCTTATGGGAGAGACACCTCTAGTGAACTGTGGACCCCGGTCCAATTCTCTATCTTGAAATACAATCTCTTTGCAATACTTGTTCTCATCGTTTTCTCGCAAACAATCATCTTCCACACAATACGGTTAATCCTTTGTTACAGCAAGCCGGTGAGATTGACAACCTCACTGTTTCGTTGGGGCAAAGTACTTTGGTTGTGTTGTGCAGGTTCCACGTTGGCGCCGGAATCCCTGGTGTTGCGCCGCACTACATCCCGCCGCCATCAACCTTCAACGTGCTTCTTGGCTCCTCCTGGTTCGATAAACCTTGGTTTCTTTCTGAGGGAAAACTTGCTGCTGTGCGCATCATACCTTCCTCTTGGGGTTCCCAACGAACATGTGAGTTACACGCCATCAAGCTCTTTTTCTGGCGCCGTTGCCGGGGAGATCAAGACACGCTGCAAGGGGAGTCTCCACTTCTCAATCTCTTTACTTTGTTTTTGTCTTGCTTAGTTTTATTTACTACTTTGTTTGCTGCACTAAATCAAAATACAAAAAAAATTAGTTGCTAGTTTTACTTTATTTGCTATCTTGTTTGCTATATCAAAAACACAAAAAAATTGTTTACTTGCATTTACTTTATCTAGTTTGCTTTATTTACTGTCTTGCACTCTATATTAGAAATACAAAAAAATTAGTTACTTTTGTTACCATGTCTAGCTCTGAACCTGTTACTTCTTCGCCTGAAGAATTAGTCTTCACTTTCAAACAAGGGGATGAGGAGAGTTTTAAGGATGCTTGGTCTAGAATTTTTACTCTTATCGTAAAACTGAACCTCAAATGACTCTAAGTTTGCTCCTTAGTAATTTTTATTTTGGTCTTATGGTTCGCTATAGATATGCTTTGGATACTTTAGTGGGAGGAGATTTCCTTCATTGCAATGGGGACCAAGCTTTTAATTCCATAAAGAAGTTGGTTGCATCACATGATTCAGCTAATAACTTTGATTCAGCCCTCACTAGCATATATAGTAGATTAAACAATCTAGAGATAAGTACATCTCGCTTGGATGATAACTATTGCCATGTTCGTAATCGTCTTGAACAAGTTTTAGTGAACTCTAAACTTTCATTGTGGGATCCTACTGTTAAAATTGTTATCGGTGATCGAACTCTTCATGCCCTCTTTGTGATATTATGTCTGAATTTTGCCTTATGCCTGAAAGCATTTATAAATCTTTGAAACTTTGGGGAGTCGATGAAGGAGGAGAAGGAATAACTCTCATTGATAACTCTATTATAATTCCTAAGGGAATAGCTGCAGGTGTGCATACAACCATTCTTGGAAGAACAATATCCATTGATTATCTTGTTATTGAATGTGTAGGGACAGGAAAAATCACACTCGGAAGATCCCCTCTTTGAAACTATTGGGAGCAGTCATTGATGTGGGAGAAGGCACTCTGAAATTCACCTCTATACCGGGGGGAAATCATATATTTCCTAAACCAAAGGAAAAGAAAAACAATAAGAAAGGTAAGGGTAAAGCCCAAGGTAAGGTTGACACACCATCTCTTGATAATACTTGATACACACTTTCTGCGCCTAGCTGAAAGGCGTTAAAGAAAAGCGCTTATGGGAGACAACCCATGTTTTTTACCTACAGTACTTTGTTTTTATTTTGTGTCTTGGAAGTTGTTTACTACTGTAGCAACCTCTCCTTATCTTAGTTTAGTGTTTTGTTGTGCCAAGTTAAGCCGTTGATAGAAAAGTAAGTACTAGATTTGGATTACTGCACAGTTCCAGATTTCTTTGCTGTCACGAATCTGGGTCTACCTCCCTGTAGGTAGCTCAGAAAATTAAGCCAATTTACGTGCATGATCCTCAGATATGTACGCAACTTTCATTCAATTTGAGCATTTTCATTTGAGCAAGTCTGGTGCCATTTTAAAATTCGTCAATACGAACTGTTCTGTTTTGACAGATTCTGCCTTTTATTTCGCATTGCCTCTTTTGCTATGTTGGATGAATTTCTTTGATCCATTAATGTCCAATAGCTTTATGGAATGTCCAGAAGTGTTAAGAATGATTGTGTCACCTCTGAATATGTTAATTTTTATTGTGCACTAACCCTCTACTGAGTTGTTTCGAGTTTGGTGTGGAGGAAGTTTTTAAGGATCAAGAGAGGAGTATGATGCAACATGATCAAGGAGAGTGAAAGCTCTAAGCTTGGGGATGCCCCGGTGGTTCACCCCTGCATATATCAAGAAGACTCAAGCGTCTAAGCTTGGGGATGCCCAAGGCATCCCCTTCTTCATCAACAACATTATCAGGTTCCTCCCCTGAAACTATATTTTTATTCCATCACATCTTATGTGCTTTGCTTGGAGCGTCGGTTTGTTTTTGTTTTTGTTTTGTTTGAATAAAATGGATCCTAGCATTCACTTTATGGGAGAGAGACACGCTCCGCTGTAGCATATGGACAAGTATGTCCTTAGTTTCTACTCATAGTATTCATGGCGAAGTTTCTCCTTCGTTAAATTGTTATATGGTTGGAATTGGAAAATGATACATGTAGTAATTGCTATTAATGTTTTGGGTAATGTGATACTTGGCAATTGTTGTGCTCATGATTAAGCTCTTGCATCATATGCTTTGTACCCATTAATGAAGAAATACATAGAGCATGATACAATTTGGTTTGCATATTTGGTTTCTCTAAGGTCTAGATAATTTCTAGTATTGAGTTTGAACAACAAGGAAGACGGTGTAGAGTCTTATAATGTTTTCAATATGTCTTTTATGTGAGTTTTGCTGCACCGGTTCATCCTTGTGTTTGTTTCAAATAAGCCTTGCTAGCCTAAACCTTGTATCGAGAGGGAATACTTCTCATGCATCCAAAATACTTGAGCCAACCACTATGCCATTTGTGTCCACCATACCTACCTACTACATGGTATTTTCCGCCATTCCAAAGTAAATTGCTTGAGTGCTACCTTTAAAATTCCATCATTCACCTTTGCAATATATAGCTCATGGGACAAATAGCTTAAAAACTATTGTGGTATTGAATATGTAATTATGCACTTTATCTCTTATT
Organism: Lolium perenne; assembly: GCF_019359855.2. Lineage (NCBI taxonomy): Eukaryota > Viridiplantae > Streptophyta > Magnoliopsida > Poales > Poaceae > Lolium > Lolium perenne. The sequence goes on along the minus strand of NC_067248.2, from coordinate 215,166,249 downwards.
AAGTTGCTTGTTGTGCGATAACCATGTTCACTGGGGACGCCATCAACTACTCTTTGTTGAATTTCATGTGAGTTGCTATGCATGTCCGTCTTGTCTGAAGTAAGAGAGATCTACCACCCTATGGTTAAGCATGCATATTGTTAGAGAAGAACATTGGGCCGCTAACTAAAGCCATGATCCATGGTGGAAGTTTCAGTTTTGGACATATATCCTCAATCTCAAATGAGAAAATTATTAATTGTTGCTACATGCTTATGCATAAAAGAGGAGTCCATTATCTGTTGTCTATGTTGTCCCGGTATGGATGTCTAAGTTGAAGAATAATCAATAGCGAGAAATCCAATGCGAGCTTTCTCCTTAGACCTTTGTACAGGCGGCATAGAGGTACCCCTTTGTGACACTTGGTTAAAACATGTGCATTGTGATGATCCGGTAGTCCAAGCTAATTAGGACAAGGTGCGGGCACTATTAGTACACTATGCATGAGGCTTGCAACTTGTAAGATATAATTTACATGATACATATGCTTTATTACTACCGTTGACAAAATTGTTTCATGTTTTCAAAATCAAAGCTCTAGCACAAATATAACAATCGATGCTTTTCCTCTATGGAGGACCATTCTTTTACTTTCAATGTTGAGTCAGTTCACCTATTTCTCTCCACCTCAAGAAGCAAACACTTGTGTGAACTGTGCATTGATTCCTACATATTTGCTTATTGCACTTATTATATTACTCTATATTGACAATATCCATGAGATATACATGTTATGAGTTGAAAGCAACCGCTGAAACTTAATCTTCTTTTGTGTTGCTTCAATGCTTTTACTATGAATTATTGCTTTATGAGTTAACTCTTATGCAAGACTTATTGATGCTTGTCTTGAAGTGCTATTCATGAAAAGTCTTTGCTATATGATTCACTTGTTTACTCATGTCATATACATTGTTTTGATTGCTGCATTCACTACATATGCTTTACAAATAGTATGATCAAGATTATGATGGCATGTCACTCCAGAAATTATCTGTGTTATCGTTTTTACTCGGGACGAGCAGAACTAAGCTTGGGGATGCTGATACGTCTCCGACGTATCGATAATTTCTTATGTTCCATGCCACATTATTGATGTTATCTACATGTTTTATGCACACTTTATGTCATATTCGTGCATTTTCTGGAACTAACCTATTAACAAGATGCCGAAGTGCCGATTCTTTGTTTCTGCTGTTTTTGGTTTCAGAAATCCTAGTAACGAAATATTCTCGGAATCGGACGAAATCAACGCCCAGGGTCCTATTTTGCCACGAAGCTTCCAGAAGTCCGAAGACGAAACGAAGTGGGGCCACGGGGTGCCCAAACCCTTGGGCGGCGCGGCCCCCCCTTGGCCGCGCCGGCCTGTGGTGTGGGGCCCTCGTGCCCCCTCCTGACTTGCCCTTCCGCCTACTTAAAGCCTCCGTGACGAAACCCCCAATACCAAGAGCCACGATACGGAAAACCTTCCAGAGACGCCGCCAACGCCGATCCCATCTCGGGGGATCCAGGAGATCACCTCCGGCACCCTGCCGGAGAGGGGAATCATCTCCCGGAGGACTTTACGCCGCCATGGTCGCCTCCGGTGTGATGTGTGAGTAGTCTACCCCTGGACTATGGGTCCATAGCAGTAGCTAGATGGTTGTCTTCTCCCCATTGTGCTATCATTGTCGGATCTTGTGAGCTGCCTAACATGATCAAGATCATCTATCTGTAATTCTATATGTTGCGTTTGTTGGGATCCGATGAATAGAGAATACTTGTTATGTTGATTATCAAAGTTATGTCTATGTGTTGTTTATGATCTTGCATGCTCTCCGTTATTAGTAGATGCTCTGGCCAAGTTGATGCTAGTAACTCCAAGAGGGAGTATTTATGCTCGATAGTGGGTTCATGTCTCCGTGAATCTGGAGGGGTGACAAGAACCTCTAAGGTTATGGATGTGCTGTTGCCACTAGGGATAAAACATTGGTGCTATGTTCAAGGATGTAGTCACTAGTTACATTACGCGCAATACTTAATGCAATTGTCTGTTGTTAGCAACTTAATACTGGAGGGGGTTCGGATGATAACCTGAAGGTGGACTTTTTAGGCATAGATGCAGTTGGATGGCGGTCTATGTACTTTGTCGTAATGTCCAATTAAATCTCACTATACTCATCATGATATGTATGTGCATGGTCATGCCCTCTTTATTTGTCAATTGCCCAACTGTAATTTGTTCACCCAACATGCTGTTTGTCTTATGGGAGAGACACCTCTAGTGAACTGTGGACCCCGGTCCAATTCTCTATACTGAAATACAATCTACTGCAATACTTGTTCTACTGTTTTCTGCAAACAATCATCTTCCACACAATACGGTTAATCCTTTGTTACAGCAAGCCGGTGAGATTGACAACCTCACTGTTTCATTGGGGCAAAGTACTTTGGTTGTGTTGTGCAGGTTCCACGTTGGCGCCGGAATCCCTGGTGTTGCGCCGCACTACATCCCGCCGCCATCAACCTTCAACATGCTTCTTGGCTCCTCCTGGTTCGATAAACCTTGGTTTCTTTCTGAGGGAAAACTTGCTGCTGTGCGCATCATACCTTCCTCTTGGGGTTCCCAACGAACGTGTGAGTTACACGCCATCACTTGTCGCAAAGGGTTTCCGACAAATTCAAGGAGTTGACTACGATGAGACTTTCTCACCTGTAGCGAAGCTAAAATCTGTGAGGATTTTGTTAGCAATAGCTGCATTTTTCGATTATGAGATTTGGCAGATGGATGTCAAAACGGCGTTCCTTAATGGAGACATTGAGGAAGAGTTGTATATGGTACAACCCAAAGGTTTTGTCGATCCTAAAAATGCTGACAAAGTATGCAAACTTCAGCCTTCAATTTATGGACTGAAGCAAGCATCGAGAAGTTGGAACCGACGCTTTGATAAGGTGATCAAAGACTTCGGGTTTATACAGTGTCATGGAGAGGCCTGTATTTACAAGAAAGTGAGTGGGACCTCTATAGCATTCCTGATATTATATGTAGATGACATATTATTGATTGGGAATGATATAGAACTATTAAGCAGTGTAAAAGGTTATTTGAATAATAGTTTTTCAATGAAAGACCTTGGTGAAGCATTCCTGAAAAACAGGTCTTTCAATGATATAGAACTATGAAGCTTTCCGGTATATATGATGCTTCACCAAGGTCTTTCATTGAAAAACTATTATTCAAATAACCTTTTACACTGCTTAATAGTTCTATATCATTCCCAATCAATAATATGCCATCTACATATAATATCAGGAATGCTACAGAGCTCCCACTCACTTTCTTGTAAATACAGGCCCCTCCATGACACTGTATAAACCCGAAGTCTTTGATCACCTTATCAAAGCGTCGGTTCCAACTTCTTGATGCTTGCTTCAGTTCATAAATTGAACGCTGAAGTTTGCATACTTTGTCAGCATTTTTAGGATCGACAAAACCTTTGGGTTGTACCATATACAACTCTTCCTCAATGTCTCCATTAAGGAACGCCGTTTTGACATCCATCTGCCAAATCTCATAATCGGAAAATGCAGCTATTGCTAACAAAATCCTCACAGATTTTAGCTTCGCTACAAGTGAGAAAGTCTCATCGTAGTCAACACCTTGAATTTGTCGGAAACCCTTTGCGACAAGTCGAGCTTTATAGACAGTAATATTACCATCAGCATTTGTTTTTCTCTTGAAGATCCATTTATTCTCGACAGCCTTGCGGCTATCTGGTAAGTCTACCAAAGTCCATACTTTGTTATCATACATGGATCCCATTTCGGATTTCATGGCTTCTTGCCATTTGTTGGAATCTGGGCTCATCATCACTTCTTCATACGTCGCAGGGTCTTCATCATTGTTGTCCACAATCATGACATTTAGACAAGGATTATACCAATCAGGAGTTGTACGTTCCCTTGTCGATCTGCGAGGTTCAGTAGTTTCCTCGTTCGAAGTTTCATGATCATTATCATTAGCTTCCTCTGTTGTCGGTGCAGGCGGTACAGGAACAACTTCCGATACTGCGCTACTCTGATCAACGAGTAAAGATTCATCAATCTCATCGAGTTCTACTTTTCTTCCAGTCACTTCTTTAGTGAGAAATTCTTTCTCAAAAAAGGTTCTGTTCTTAGCAACAAAGATTTTGCCTTCGGATCTGTGATAGAAAGTGTACCCTATAGTTTCCTTAGGGTATCCTATGAAGACGCATTTCTCCGCTTTGGGTTCTAGCTTGTCCGGTTGTAACTTCTTTACATAGGCTTCGCAACCCCAAACTTTAAGGAACGGCTTGACTTAGGTTTCTTATTAAACCATAATTCATACGGTGTCGTTTCAACGGATTTTGATGGTGCTCTATTTAAAGTGAATGCGGCTGTCTCTAATGCATAACTCCAAAATGATAACGGCAAATCAGTAAGAGACATCATAGAACGAACCATATCTAAGAGAGTTCGATTACGACGTTCGGACACACCGTTTCATTGTGGTGTTCCCGGCGGTGTCAATTGTGAAAGTATTCCGCATTTCTTTAAATGCATGCCAAACTCATAACTTAGATATTCACCTCCACGATCAGATCGTAGAAATTTAATCTTCTTGTTATGTTGATTTTCTACTTCACTTTGGAATTCCTTAAACTTCTCGAAAGTTTTGGATTTATGTTTCATGAAATAGATATACCCATATCTACTCAGATCATCTGTGAAGGTTAGAACATAACGATAACCACCGCGCGATGCTACACTCATTGGTCCGCACACATCGGTATGTATGATTTCCAATAAGTCAGTAGCTCTCTCCATAATACAAGAAAATGGAGTCTTAGTCATTTTTCCCATCAGACATGCTTCGCATCTATCAAGTGACTCAAAGTCAAGTGATTCAAGTAATCCATCGGTATGGAGTTTCTTCATGCGTTTCACTCCAATATGACCAAGGCAGCGATTGCCACATATAAGTAGAATTATCATTCAATTTAATTCGTTTAGCATCAATGTTATCTATATGTGTATCACTACTATCGAGATCTAACAGAAATAAGCCATTCTTTTCAGGTGCTCGACCATACAAGATATTATTCATAAAAATAGAACAACCATTATTCTCAGACTTGAATGAATAACCGTCTTGCATTAAACAAGATCCAGATATAATGTTCATGCTCAACGCGGGTACAAAATAACAATTATTTAGGCTTAAAACTAATCCCGAAGGTAGATGTAGAGGAAGTGTGCCGACAACGATCACATCGACTTTGGATCCGTTTCCAACGCGCATCGTCATTTCATCCTTCAGTAGTCTTCGTTTATTCTTTAGTTCCTGTTTCGAGTTACAAATATGAGCAACCGAACCAGTATCAAATACCCAGGTACTAGTACGAGAACCAGTGAGATAAACATCTATAACATGTATATCAGATATACCTTCTTTCTTCTTCTTGACAAGGCCGCTCTTCAGATCAGCCAGATACTTGGAGCAATTACGCTTCCAGTGTCCCTTCTCCTTGTAGTAATAGCACTCAGCATCAGGCTTAGGGCCGTTCTTAGGTTTCACAGGAGGCATGGTAGCTTTCTTGCCACCCTTCTTGAATTTTCCCTTAGACTTGCCCTGTTTCTTGAAAATGGTGGTCTTGTTGACCATCAACACTTGGTGCTCTTTCTTGATCTCAATCTCAGCAGCTTTTAGCATGCCAAAGAGTTCAGGTAACTCTTTGTTCATGTTCTGCATGTTGTAGTTCATCACAAAGTTCTTGTAACTAGGTGGCAGTGATTGAAGGACACGATTAATCCCCAGTCTGTTAGGAATCACTATTCCCAAGTCACTGAGTTTCTTCGCATGCCCGGTCATAACGAGAATGTGCTCACTAACGGAGCTGCCTTCTTCCATCATGCAGCTGAAGAAGTGTTTCGATGCTTCATAGCATTCCACGGCCGCATGAGTTTCAAATATAGCTTTCATCTCATTGACCAACTCATGAGGATCGTGGTGCTCAAAACATTTTTGAAGATCGGCTTCCAGACTGCACAGGATGGCACACTGAACTTGAGAGTACCGAGCTTTCTGAGTCGCTTAAACATTCTTTACTTCATCGGTTTTAGTTTCTGCAGGAGGGTCACCTAGCGGTGCATCAAGCACATATTGCAGGTTTCCACCAGCGAAGAAGATCCTCACATGACGGAACCAGTCGGTGAAGTTGCTACCATTGCTCTTAAGCTTTTCTTTCTCTAGGAACTGGTTAAAATTGATTGGGGACGCCATATCTACAACATATATTTGCAATAGTTTAGACTAAGTTTATGACAAATTGAGTTCAAATTTTAATTCAACATAATTAAAAATCTAGGTGAACTCCCACTCAAAACAATATCCCTCGAATTGTCTTAGTGATCACACGAACCAAATCCACCACACCTAAGTCCGATCATCACGAGACAAGATATAATTTCAATGGCGAACACTCAAAGTGTTCATCATATCAATCATATGATTCATGCTCTACCTTTCGGTATCACGTGTTCCGAGACCATGTCTGTACATGCTAGGCTCGTCAAGGCCACCTTAGTATCCGCATGTGCAAAACTGGCTTGCACCCGTTGTATGCACTTGTTGATTCTATCACACCCGATCATCACGAGATGCTTCGAAACGACAAGTCTTGGCAACGGTGCTACTAAGGATGAACACTTTATTATCTTGATATTTTAGTGAGAGGGATCATCTTATAATGTTACCGTCGCGATCTAAGCAAAATAAGATGCATAAAAGGATTAACATCACATGCAGTTCATATGTGATATGATATGGCCCTTTTGTCTTTGCGCCTTTGATGATCCTTGCAAAACCCTGCAAAAACAAGTTAGACGTCTCTAATTTGGTTTGCATATTTTACGTGGTTTAGGGTTTTCGAGAGAGATCTAATGTACCTACGAACATGAACCACAACGGTGATACTAGTGTTGTCAATAGAAGAGTAAATTGAATCTTCACTATAGTAGGAGAGACAGACACCCGCAAAGCCTCTTATGCAATACAAGTTGCATGTCGAACGAGGAACAAGTCTCATGAACGCGGTCATGTAAAGTTAGTCCGAGCCGCATCATCCCACTATGCCACAAAGATGCAAAGTACTTAAACTAAAGACAACAAAAGCATCAACGCCCACAAAATCATTGTGTTCTACTCGTGCAACCATCTATGCATAGACACGGCTCTGATACCACTGTAGGGGTTCGTTGCATAGAAAACAAAAAATTTCCTACCGCGAGAACGCAATCCAAGCCAAGATGCAATCTAGAAGACGGGAGCAACGAGGGGATGATCGAGACTCACCCTTGAAGATTTCCAAAGACTACAAGATGAGGCTCTTGTTGCTGTGGTAGACGATCACTTGCCGCTTGCAAAAGCGCGTAGAAGATCTTGATCACGGTGCCACAATTGGGCAGCACCTCCGTACTCGGTCACACGTTCGGTGTTGATGAAGACGACATCCTTCTCCCCGTTCCAGCGGGCAGCGGAAGTGGTAGCTCCTCCTTGAATCCGGCAGCACGACGGCGTGGTGGCGGTGGCGATGGAGAACTCCGGCGGAGCTTCGCTAAGCGTTGCGGGAGAGGTGGAGGAGAGGGGGCGACTAGGGTTTGGGAGAGGGGGTGGCCGGCCACTATGGGGTGCGGCCAGCTTGAGGGCTTGTGGTGGCCGGCCCCCTCCCCTATGCCCCTCATTATATAGGTGGACCCCCAAGTGTTGGACTACAAGTCTTCGAATAAGACCCAACCCAAAACCTTTCATGTAGTAGGGAAACCTACCCAAGGTGGGACTCCCACCCAAGTGGGATTCCCACCCTTCCATGAGGGGGGGTGGCCGGCCCCCTTAGGTGGAGTCCACCTTGGACTCCCCCCTCTAGGGTTGGCCGGCCATGGGAGGTGGAGTCCCTCCGGGACTCCTCCTTCCTTAGTGATTTCTTCCGGACTTTTCTATAACCTTCTAGAACCTTCCATAAAATCACCGGATCATTTTCAAACTTATAAAATGACTTCCTATATATGAATCTTATTCTCCGGACCATTCCGGAACTCCTCGTGATGTCCGGGATCCCATCCGAGACTTCGAACAATACTTCGAACTCCATTCCATATTCAAGTTCTACTATTACAACATCAAACCTTAAGTGTGTCACCCTACGGTTCGCGAACTATGTGGACATGGGTGAGAACTCTCTCCGACCAATAACCAATAGCGGGATCTGGAGATCCATAATGGCTCCCACATATTCAACGATGACTTAGTGATCGAATGAACCATTCACATACGATACCAATTCCCTTTGTCACGCGATATTTTACTTGTCCGAGGTTTGATCATCGGTATCACTCTATACCTTGTTCAACCTCGTCTCCTGACAAGTACTCTTTACTCGTACCGTGGTATGTGGTCTCTTATGAACTTATTCATATGCTTGCAAGACATTAGACGACATTCCACCGAGAGGGCCCAGAGTATATCAATCCGTCATCGGGATGGACAAATCCCACTGTTGATCCATATGCCTCAACCCATACTTTCCGGATACTTAATCCCACCTTTATAACCATCCATTTACGCAGTGGCGTTTGATGTAATCAAAGTACCTTTCCGGTATAAATGATTTACATGATCTCATGGTTATAAGGACTAGGTAACTATGTATCGAAAGCTTATAGCAAATAACTTAATGACGTGATCTTATGCTACGCTTAATTGGGTGTGTAATGATATAACCTTGTTATTAATAACATCCAATGTTCATGATTATGAAACTAATCATCTATTAATCAACAAGCTAGTTAAGAGGCTTACTAGGGACTCTTTGTTGTTTACATATCACACATGTATCAATGTTTCGGTTAATACAATTATAGCATGGTATATAAACATTTATCATAAACATAAAGATATATAATAACCACTTTTATTATTGCCTCTTGGGCATATCTCCAACAGTCTCCCACTTGCACTAGAGTCAATAATCTAGATTATATTGTAAGGTACCTAACACCCATGGCATTCTGGTGTTGGTCATGCTTTGCCCTAGGGAGAGCTTTAGTCAACGGATCTGCTACATTCAGATCAGTGTGTACTTTGCAAATCTTTACTTCTCCATCTTCGATGTACTCGTGAATCGAGTGATAACGCAGCTTGATATGCTTCAGCCTCTTGTGTGACCTTGGTTCTTGTGCATTGGCGATGGCACCCATGTTGTTACAGTAGATGACTAGTGGGTCCAATGCACTAGGAACCACACCGAGCTCTACAATGAACCTCTTCATCCATACCGCTTCTGATGAAGCCTCTGAAGCCGCTATGTACTCTGATTCTATTGAAGACTTCGCCACCATGCACTGCTTCGAGCTTGCCCAGCTTACTGCAGCACCATTCAATGTAAACACGTACCCAAAATATTTTTTCTGTTCGGCTGTGACTACTATAAGAGATTATATTTCATTAATAATTATAAAGCACCAACGTGTTATGAACTTATTACTGAAAGCATTACATTTTACGAAATGTTTGACCAAAAAATGATCATGCCAATAGTTCAATGAAGCTCTGGAAATTTATACAATTTTTCTTAGTAATCATACACTACAAACCTCTAGTAAGATATTGGAAATCTCAAGAAGTATATCTAATAATATACGATCATATAATATATACACATACACTATACAATCCATTAATTTTAGAAAATAAAGTCAAGGATGCATGCATTTTTGTCCCTTTTCTATTTTCATATTTAAGGTGGTTCCATTTCGTTATGTTCTTATGATCCAATGTGTCAGCAATAAAAAGGTTAAATTTTGGCATGGTTGACAATGCTAGTTAAGCAATATACACCATATAGTCCTCCATAGCAAAATATGATAAACAATAATGTAAACAAGTATAAAAATTTAGTGTAATTATGTTTACTTTAATTCGCACTGTGCCTGGTTCTGACAAAACATATAATTTTCTTATGGGTTTGTTTCTTCATGGCTGCTTTGGTTTAATATTTCTAGCACCATCGTTGCATCCGTTGGCTACTTTCTTATGTTTATTTTCAGTGAAGCTCATGCTGGTTAAATACTACGTTTGTTTGTTATTAATCAAGTCTTTGTGCATGTGTCTGGAGTTGTGATGTGCACCGCAATTAGGATGTACTAGGGCTACAATGAGTAGGTAGTCTCTTGGGGACGATTTGGAAGTGTTATTACACTATTTGTAGGCTCATCTTAGTGAAATATAGTATCCACATATGACGATCCTTGTTATGATAAAACGTAAAATCTAGAAGTATGAAATCTAGGTAATATAATAACGGTGTCACTCTTTGTCTTCATAATAGATAATTGCTTCAGTGACCCTTTTCTAACTTGAGTTTATGTGTGCTATTAATTATGGCGCTACATCATTATTCTGCTAATGTGAATGCACAGGTTGATGACTAGTTAACTTCTAATTAATGTCTCTGAAGTAGTAGTATTATTCTCTTCACATTGTAAATAGATGACGTTTTGGACATAGCACAACTTTGAAAACCTTTGACAATGTTGTTGTGATGTGGATTAGTCCTGCATTAATTAGTAAGTGTATATTTCTTATGTGATTTTCTTTTATGTACGACACGTACGTGAGGTTTTAGATTTTCAGAAAAATGTGGTGTAGATCGATGTGAGGCTCCAGAAATGAGATAAATTGTACCGTCTCTCTTGATCTATTGTTTGAGTGTTCGTTGTGCGATTTTTGACGGATAGCGAGTTGAGCAGAAAGTTGAGTTAGAATAGAGCCGGAGAATCTCTGAGCAACTCGGTAGCACGTGCGGGAGAGATTTATGGTTAGATCATACAATAGTTGTATGATCCATCCTGGGTTTCTAGCTGGCGGAGGGATTTCTTTGTTTTCCCGGCATAAGGCCCCGTTGACATGATCTACGCCCTTTGCCGGGTCTGTAAGTGTTGTGTAGAGGCTTCAGATTTTTTTATATATATCTTCCTTTTCCATCCTTTGTTGAAAAATGTCGTATGCATCTTTTCGGTGTAGAGGTCGGTGGTCTCATCATACATTTCGGGAAAAAATGTTGTATGATTCTTCATTGAGCACACCCCATGGTATCTCGAGAATGACTGAACATAAGAAGTGTACAATATGATTTAACTAAGAGATGGATAAGTAGACACTCATTAAATCATTATTATTTTAACATGTCAGAGTTCATCAAATGCATGTCTTCACCAAATTATATGTTAGTCTAATAATTCAATGAAGTTTTGCATGTCTAACCACATCTCCATATTTTGCTCAAATATTGGCCTTGCTAACAGTTATATATCTGCCCATATGTATGGAAACGTTTTTTAATGAGCTGAATCAATATCAGTAGGATGCCTATAGTCAGTGGTATCGACTGACATTTAGAAGCTTACCTGTTACAAGGATAGTTCCACTCTTTTTGTTTGCAATATTCATCAAGTAGTTCATTTTATGTTAGGTGAAATACAACTAACCAGAAAACACATGGGGTATTTTCTTCGGGAAAGTAGACTAGAGTGTTAGATGTATATATTTGTATTGTAATTTGCCCATATGTTAGGGGGCTTCCTGCATATTTGCACCTGTACATGTACTATATATTGTGGCCTTTGGCCTCTGGTAATACAACAAGCATATTGCCCTAACATGGTATGAGAGCCCCAGGTCTCAAGTTCAAATCCTGGTCTCTTGCCGTGTGGTCCCGGTGCTGTCTCTTTGCCTCTCTACACGTGTTGACTTGTCTTCTCGTCTCCCCGTCACACGTGAGAGGAGTTTGAGCCGCGTCGTGCCAAGCTGCTTGCCCGTGGTCGTGTTCCGCTCTCTGAGGTACTTGCTGAGCTTCGTGCTGAGGAGACTCGTCTTCGTGGTGCTGGTCTTCTCGAGGTTCCCTCTGTTCTTGCTGCTGGTGGCCCTCCTGTGCCGTCTGCTCGTGGACCTCCTACGGCGCCGGCTTCGTCGCGGTCTCCGGCACCACCGATACTCCCTACTCCTCCATTCCAGGGCCAGAGTCAGCCCCAGCAGCCTCGTGGTTCGACAGCACTTCCATGCACCTACTGTGGCAGGACTGGCCACACTGTCTCTACTTGCTGGCAGAGGGAACACAGTTTACGTCCGCGGTAGCATACTCGTCGTCAGGCTAGTTCTTCAGGATCTTCTGCTATTGCGCTATCTGATCAGGACATTATCCGTGGTCTTCATGGTCTGCTCACTGGTATAGGCTCTTCCTCGACGGGTACTGCTGGTTTTGTGCCTGGCTCTTCTGGCACCGCGCGACCACCACCTTCTACATAGTCAGGTACGTCATCCCCGTGGTATCTGGATTCTGGAGCTTCTTTTCATATGACCTCTGCGTCTTCTATTCTTTCTGCTCTTCACTCTCTTGTTTCTCATGTTCGTGTTATCACGACTGATGGTACCTCACTTCCTGTTTCCAGTCGAGGCACCCTTTCTACTTCCTCTTTCTCTGTTCCTGATGTTTCTCATGTTCCTAGTCTTAAGATGAACCTGTTTTCTGCTAGTCAGCTTACTGATTCTGGTTGTCGCGTCATTCTTGACGCTGATTCTTGTGCTGTTCAGGACCGCCGTACAACGGCCCTGGTTGGAGCTGGCCCTCGCAGCCTTGAGTCCTCGGGGCTCTGGGAATTAGACTGGCTTCGCGTTCCTTCTGCTGACACTTCATCTGTCAGTTCTCCTGCTGATTCTTGTACATCCTTGGATCTTTTCAGCAGTGGCATCATCGGCTGGGTCACCTCTGTGGCTCCCGTTTATCGTCATTAGTTCGTAGTGGTCTTCTGGGGTCTGTCTCAGAAGATGTGTCTTTGCATTCGTGTCAGGGTTGTAGGTTAGGCAAACAGGTTCAACTTCCCTATCCTACTAGTGCGTATGTATCTCAGCGACCTTTTGATTTAGTTCATTCAGATGTTTGGGGTCCGTCTCCCTTTCCTTCGAAAGGGGGTCATCGATACTATATTTTGTTTATTGATGATTTTTTGCGGTACACCTGGTTGTTTCTTATGCACTCTCGCAGTGAGGTGCTCTCTATTTATCAGCGCTTTGCAGCCATGGTTCGTACTCAGTATTCCACGCCTATTCGTGTGTTTCGTGCTGATTCTGCAGGAGAGTATATCTCCCAGCACCTGCGTGGTTTTCTTGCTAAGTAGGGCACCCTTGCTCAGTTCTCGTGTCCCGGCGCCCATGCTCAAAATGGTGTCGCCGAGCGTAAGCATCGTCATGTTCTTGAGACTACCGATGCTATGATGATTGCTTCCTCTCTTCCGCCGCATTTCTGGGCAGTGGCTGTCGCTATAGCGACTTACCTCATTAACATTCAGCCTTCTGCTGCCCTTCAAGGTGGCATTCCTCTCGAGCGTCTTTCTGGTCGCTCTCCCGACTACTCGACTCTTCGTTTATTTGGCTGTGTTTGCTATGTCCTTCTCCCTCCTCGCGAACGCACCAAGCTGACCGCTCAGTCTGTTGAGTGTGTTTTTCTCGGATACAGTGATGAGTGATACGTGTAAAGCACACGTCCATTGGGAACACCAAGAGGAAGGTGTGATGCGTACAGCAGTAAGTTTTCCCTCAGTAAGAAACCAAGGTTTATCGAACCAGTAGGAGTCAAGAAGCACGTTGAAGGTTGATGGCGGCGGAGTGTAGTGCGGCGCAACACCAGGGATTCCGGCGCCAACGTGGAACCTGCACAACACAACCAAATTACTTTGCCCCAACGTGATAAAGTTGAGGTTGTCAATCTCACCGGCTTGCTGTAACAAAGGATTAGATGTATAGTGTGGATGATGATGTTTGCAGAAAACAGTAGAACGAGTATTGCAGTAGATTGTATTCGATGTAAAAGAATGGACCGGGGTCCACAGTTCACTAGTGGTGTCTCTCTCATAAGATAAATAACATGTTGGGTGAACAAATTACAGTTGGGCAATTGACAAATAAAGAGGGCATGACCATGCACATACATGTTATGATGAGTAGTGTGAAATTCAATTGGGCATTACGACAAAGTACATAGACCGCTATCCAGCATGCATCTATGCCTAAAAAGTCCACATTCAGGTTATCATCCAAACCCCCTCCAGTATTAAGTTGCAAACAACAGACAATTGCATTAAGTATGGTGCGTAATGTAATCAACAAATACATCCTTAGACATAGCATTGATGTTTTATCCCTAGTGGCAACAGCACATCCACAACCTTAGAACTTTTTGTCAACTCGTCCTGCATTTAATGGAGGCATGAACCCACTATCGAGCATAAATACTCCCTCTTGGAGTTACAAGTAACGACTTGGCCAGAGCCTCTACTAATAACGGAGAGCATGCAAGATCATAAACAACACATAGGTGATAGATTGATAATCAACATAACATAGCATTCATTATTCATCGGATCCCAACAAACGCAACATGTAGCATTACAAATAGACGATCTTGATCATGTTAGGCAGCTCACAAGATCTAACAATGATAGCACAATGAGGAGAAGACAACCATCTAGCTACTGCTATGGACCCATAGTCCAGGGGGTGAACTACTCACACATCACTCCGGAGGCGACCATGGCGGTGAAGAGTCCTCCGGGAGATGATTCCCCTCTCCGGCAGGGTGCCGGAGGCGATCTCCTGAATCCCCCGAGATGGGATTGGCGGCAGCGGTGTCTCTGGAAGTTTTTCCGTATCGTGGCTCTCGGTACTGGGGTTTTCTCGACGAAGGCTTTAAGTAGGCGGAAGGGTAGGTTTAGGGGTGACACGAGGGCCCCACACAACAGGGCGGCGCGGCCCCACCCTTGGTCGCGCGGCCCTGGCGTGGCGGCGCCTCGTCGCCCCACTTCGTAACTCTTTCGGTCTTCTGGAAGCTTCGTGGAAAAATAAGACCCTGGGCGTTGATTTCGTCCAATTCCGAGAATATTTCCTTTGTAGGATTTTTGAAACCAAAAACAACAGAAAACAGCAACTGGCTCTTCGGCATCTTGTCAATAGGTTAGTGTCGGAAAATGCATAAATATGACATAAATTGCGTATAAAACATGTGAGTATCATCATAAAAGTAGCATGTAACATAAGAAATTATAGATACGTTTGAGACGTATCAAGCATCCCCAAGCTTAGTTCCTACTCGTCCTCGATTAGGTAAACGATAACAAAGATAATTTCTGAGGTGACATGCTATCATAATCTTGATCAATACTATTGTAAGCATATGTAATGAATGAAGTGATTCGAAGCAATGGTAAAGACAATGATTAAACAACTGAATCATGTAGCAAAGACTTTTCATGAATAGTACTTTCAAGACAAGCATCAATAAGACTTGCATAGGAGTTAACTCATAAAGCAATAGATTCTTAGTAGAAAGTTTTGAAGCAACACAAAGGAAGATATAAGTTTCAGCGGTTGCTTTCAACTTCAACATGTTTATCTCATGGATAATTGTCAACACTAAGTAATATGATGAATGCAAATAAGCAAGTATGTAAGAATCAATGCACAGTTAACACAAGTGTTTGCTTCTAAGATGGAAGGAACTAGGTAAACTGACTCAACATAAAGGAAAGAAGAATGGCCCTTCGCAGAGGGAAGCAGGGATAAAATCATGTGCTAGAGCTTTTCAAGTTTTGAAATCATATAGAGAGCATAAAAGTAAAGTTTTGAGAGGTGTTTGTTGTTGTCAACGAATGGTGGTGGGCACTCTAACCCCCTTGCCAGGCAGACTTTCAAAGAGCGGCTCCCATGAAATTTTTATTTTTGGGTGACACTCCTTCCAACCTTTGCTTTCACAAACCATGGCTAACCGAATCCTCGGGTGCCTTCCATCAATCACATACCATGAAGGAGTGTCTATTTATTTTAGTTTTATTTAGATGACACTCCTCCCCACCTTTGCTTTCTCAAGCCATGGCTAACCGAATCCTCGGGTGCCGTCCAACAATCATATACAATGGAGGAGTGTCTATTTGTAAAATTATGAAAGTTAATTAATTGGAGCAGGGAACCCCATTGCCAGCTCTTTTTGCAAAATTATTGGATAAGCGGATGAAGCCACTAGTCCATTGGTGAAAGTTGGCCAACAAGATTGAAAGATAAAACACCACATACTTCCTCATGAGCTATAAAACATTGACACAAATAAGAGATAGTAAATTTTGAATTGTTTAAAGGTAGCACACGAATTTACTTGGAATGGCAGAAAATACCATGTAGTAGGTAGGTATGGTGGACACAAATGGCATAGTTTTTGGCTCAAGGATTTTGGATGCAGGAGAAGTATTCCCTCTCAGTACAAGGCTTAGGGTAGCAAGGTTATTTGAAACAAACACAAGTATGAACCGGTACAGCAAAACTTACATAAGAACATATTGCAAGCATTATAAGATTCTACACTGTCTTCCTTGTTGTTCAAACCCTCACCAGAAAATATCTAGACTTTGGAGAGACCAATCATGCAAACCAAATGTCAACAAGCTCTACGGTATTTCTTCATTAATAGGTGCAAAGTACATGATGCAAGAGCTTAAACATGAGCACAAAAATTGCCAAGTATCAAATTATTCAAGACTTTATACCAATTACCACATGTAGCATTTTATGTTTCCAACCATATAACAATTAACGAAGCAGTTTCAACCTTCGCCATGAACATTAAGAATAAAGCTAAGAACATATGTGTTCATATGCAACAGCGGAGCGTGTCTCTCTCCCACACAATGAATGCTAGGATCCAATTTTATTCAAACAAAACAAAAACAAGAACATAAAGACGCTCCAAGTAAAGCACATAAGATGTGATGGAATAAAAATATAGTTTCACTAGAGGTGACCTGATAATTTGTCGATGAAGAAGGGGATGCCTTGGGCATCCCCAAGCTTAGATGCTTGAGTCTTCTTAAAATATGCAGGGATGAACCACGGGGGCATCCCCAAGCTTAGAGCTTTCACTCTCCTTGATCATATTGTATCATCCTCCTCTCTTGATCCTTGAAAACTTCCTCCACACCAAACTCAAAACAAATTCATTAGAGGGTTAGTGCATAATCAAAAGTTCACATGTTCAGAGGTGACATAATCATTCTTAACACTTCTGGACATTGCACAAAGCTACTGAAAGTTAATGGAATAAAGAAATCCATCAAACATACCAAAACAGGCAATATGAAATAAAAGGCAGAATCTGTCAAAACAGAACAGTCCGTAAAGACGAATTTTTCTGGGGCACTAAAGTTGCTCAGATGAAAATTCTCAAATTGAATGAAAGTTGCGTACATATCTGAGGATTACTCACGTAAATTGGCAGATTTTTCTGAGTTACCTACAGAGAATACTACTCAAATTCGTGACAGCAAGAAATCTGTTTCTGCGCAGTAATCCAAATCTAGTATGTACCTTATTATCAAAGACTTTACTTGGCACAACAATGCAATACAATAAATATAAGGAGAGTTTGCTACAGTAGTAACAACTTCCAAGACTCAAATATAAAACAAAAGTGCAGAAGTAAAATAATGGGTTGTCTCCCATAAGCGCTTTTCTTTAACGCCTTTCAGCTAGGCGCAGAAAGTGTGAATCAAGTAACATCAAGAGATGAAGCATCAACATCATAATTTTCACAACTTGTCACAATAGGTATCTTAGATGCTCCATTATCTATAGTGGTATTAAGGGCTTTGTCAATTTTAGGCCTATAATAGTTTTTTGGTTTAGGCACCTTAGAGACATACATGAACTTTTGCTCCTTACCCACATAAGCTTTCTCCTTAAACTTAAGAGAAGAAAAAGTTGAACCCAAGGTTCGCATAGCTTCTTCAAGTTCACTAATCCGGGTTTGATTATCATGAATAGCACAAGCTTCTAAGATGGCAATTCTCTCATTAATTCCACCTAGAGATTTATCAAGTTTATCAGTGCTATTAAGTATTATTCCCAATTTAGTCTCAATACTTGGAAGATTTTGCTCTATGGTCTCCAACTTTTTCATGACATCTTCAAGAGAGATTTCAATTTGAACTTCATTAACAGGTGGTATTCCAAATAGACTCTCAATAATGCAACTAGCTTCTAAAGCAGGAGTGCCTAGGAAATTACCTCCCGCGAGACAATCAAGAACATACCTATTCCAGCTAGAGATACCAACATAAAAATTCCTGAGTAGGATAATAGTGGAGTGTTTCTTAGTGCACTATTATGAGCATCACTAATTCTATACCAAGCATCTTTTAAACATTCTCCCCCTTGTTGCTTAAACGAACGAACTTCAACTTCAGGATTACTCATTTTAGCAATAGTAAATAAAGCAAACTAGATAAAATAAACGCAAGTAACTAATTTTTTTGTGTTTTTGATATGGAGAACGCAAACAAGACAGTAAGTAAAATAAAAGCAAGTAACTAATTTTTTTGTATTTTGATATAATAAGCAAACAAAGCAGTAAATAAAATAGAGCAAGACAAAAACAAAGTAAAGAGATTGGAAGTGGAAGACTGTGGTGACCCTGCATACCACTGCATGTTGTAGTATGCCAGTCGTTGATATAACATTCACGAAGTACCATTCCGCAAATATTACATCCCTCAGAGTAGTACAACAGAACATAGCAGGTCCATAACTCATTCATTTATTATTACAATAATCATACACATATCATCTTGGAGCTCCTCGTGGGTCCTAAGAGGAGTACTCCTAGGTTCGAGGAGAACCCAACTTAGCTTACAATATAAGAGTCTCATTAAGTTATACATTTATTTTCTCGAGCAGCTAAATAATAAGAGTTCGGGCTGCTCGGCTACTACTACTTCTGGATGTTTCTAGGCTTGATCTCCTCTGGAAGCCTCCCCGGTTCCGTAGACGATGAGGTAGTCTACGCCTTCGATACCTCCAGAGAGGTCTAGTTCTTCATAGCCGATGATCTCGGCTCCTTCATTGTTGTTGTAGTCCTCCTCCAGACGATTCAGACAATCTAAGCAAGGGATTTAAGAGTGGTATGAGTACGAGCGTACTCAACAAGTTCATTATAGATAAGAGGTGTTTAATGCTCTAGCTACGATATTAGACCAAAAAGTCTAATACCAATGCAAGTTTTGATAAACATTTCTTCAAGAGATTGCTTTTATTCCAAAGAGCTATGTCCGTCAGCCTTCACCGGTTTACTAGAACTTCATGGAGCTCCTTTCCGGCCGCGTTCGCAGTTCCATATCCTGGAACAGGGAGTGACAGGTCACAGTTCTTTACACTCTGCAGAGGTGTGTTGCTTTACCCATAAGAGATCTTAACCTTGGTGCCAACCGGGCAGCTTTCCCGTCCACACTTCCTTCGGTGTGAGGCCCGGTATAAGGTCATAGCCAATCATATTCCTCCGCTACCTCGCACACCCACCCTTTGTTGCAAACCCCGACCCTGGGTCCTCGTCGGTCCACTTACACCATTTAGGGACGGACCCCGACCACGACAACAGTCTGGGATCGAACCAAACTCCTTCGCCGGTAGCTGCAACCCATCATAGACCACATTACCGTGGGGAATTAGAGTGGGATCCCCACCCTCAAGTTGTTCCGCAAGCCGCAACCGCTACGGTATGCACAACATAACCGTGGGGACTTAGAATGGGTTCCCCACCCACAAGTTGCTCCGCAAGATACAACTACTACGGTAAGCGCATCCGTTGATGTACAAGAGGTGGAAATACGATTGACTAGTCCGTCCCATTTCAGATCTTATAGTTAACACGGTTATTACGGCACAAGAATCACTGGCGACATTTGTTGTTTAATCCTAGATGGATATAAACCCTTGCAATGGAACCTCCACCATATCAACACAATCCATGGTTCCATTGCCCACCACATAGTCATATTCATAGTTATGAAAGTAGTGGTTTTGGTTTTTATGCAATAGTGATAACCATAGTACTTTGCAAGTAATTTGATAGAAATACTCAAATGACATGAGCAAGTGATGAACTTGCCTGAACACTGCAAAGTTTTGCAGCTGGAAGGTGTGGACTAACCCTTGTCCTTTGTCTCTGAAAAATGGCATCATTGTACGATAAGGGCAATGGTTAAAGAAGCAGTTATGCATGATTCCAGTTTTAGGGTTTGTTCCCCCTTCCGATGTCGTTGTTATTTCATGTGAGAGGTTAATACTAAGAACAACTTGTGGATACTTGATTTAGGGTAAATACAACCTTGAAATATTGCCAAGGTGTTTTTTAAAGTCCAATTGCATTAATGGACTTACTTTCATTATTGGAAATAATATGTGTGATTTAAATTAGTATTTAAATCATCAAAATAAGACTTATTCTTAATTGTCTTCAAAAATTCTGTTTGGTATTTTATTTGGATAGAGAATTTTATGCTAATTGATTTATATATTTTTAATTATTTTTTTAGAGCTCTTATCAATTTTCTATTGAATTTCAAAGTCTCCGGTTTTTATTTGAATTGTGAAAAGTCACAATTGCCCCTGGGCCCACCTGTCAGTGGAGCCCAGTGGGTTGGGTTAGACCAGCTCGGGTCCAACCGACCCGGGCGGTCGCTCGCTCACTCACCACCTCGCGCCGCTCGACCTAACCCTAATCCCCTTTCTCCCTCTGGCGACCTGCGTCGCCCTCACCGTCGCCGGCCGATTCCAGCGGTCTCCGGCCGCCATGGCCCTCGCCATGGGGCGCAATCGAACCGCCAGATGCTGGCGATCCCTTCCATCCGCGTCGATCTGGAGCAGACGCCGCTCCCGCTCGTCCTCGACCCTCTTCGCCATAGATAGGGTTACGGAATCCGCGTGATCCCGTGGCTCCCCGAGCTCCTGGCGTGATGGCGCCGCCGTGGCTGTGCTGCCATGGTGGGGTGGTGCTGTGGCGCCGCCATGGCCTGGCTTGGCCTGGCGCCGCCGCGCCCTGGCGTGTGCCACCATGGCCTCCATGGTGGTCCGCCTGCTCGACCCTGGTACGTTCACCATCTCTCCCTCTCTCTCGTGTGCTTATTCTTCTTCCTCCCTCCAGTAACTCTAGCCATGGCTTGCTGTTCCTTGTGCCTATGCTTCTCTGTGGCTGGCTTACTGCTGCTGCGCTGCTGATGTGCTGCTTGTGCTGCTGTGTCACTCATGCTGATGTGCTGCTTGTGCTGCTGTGCAAGATTGCTAAGCTATTGCCTGTTCAAGCTTGCATTCTTTGCCAGAATTCTTCCCTGTGCCTCTGTTCTTGTTTTTATGCTTGCCTGGCACTCATGTGTATTCATATATGCTTCAATGGCTTAATTGCAGTATGCAAATCTTGCAATTTTGCAAGTGCCTGAGCTTCTGTGGCTAGTTCTTGTGCTTAAATTCATGAGCATGCTCATCTGAGCATTGCTGTTGGCTTAATTGTATGATTAGGTGATGAGCACTAAGTGCTTTACTGGTTTATCATGATCCAGTGGTTCATCAAGCCTTTGATGTGCTTCTGGATACAATCATATGATTATGACTTCAGTATCTGTTTATTCAGTTAAGACTTGTGTGTAATTCTTCAGTGGCTGATTTATTTATGATGCTATGCTTGGCTTGTAGCAATCAGTAGCATGAGTTAGCAAGCTCTGATGATTATCTAATCATCATTAGCTTGATGGTTAACTGTTGTGCTTCCTACTGTGGCTAACTGGTGCTTATCTTGGTGTCTGGGTGTCACCATGCCTTGTGCTGGTGTAGGCTGTGCCTGATCCAGTGCCTGTTGTTGCTTGCAGTGATCCACTGGATCATTAGCAAGTGTCTGTTTCATAATTTACTTGTTAATATCAATTATCTGTGTTGCCTTTATTGATTGAGTGGATAATTGATGTGAACTGCTGAGCAGTAATGATCATATAGGTTGTTGAAGTGAAGCTAGAGGGATGCCAACATCAGTTGGGTACCCTAGCTCCCTTTTGAACCCATCTGGGTAATGATAATTATTTATGGCTTATGTGTGGGCTTCTGTGAAGTGGTTGAGGTAACCCTGACAGTAATTCCTTGCTGTTAGGGTGGCTCCCACCAGTGTTGGCTTACTTTGATGAATAGATGCTCACTGGCTAATTACTTAGTGAATTACCAGTGGCTTTGGTGTTGATAAATAAGATAGGCACATGTTGCCTATCAGTCTGATGGTTTAGCTAGACTATTAGGTGCTTGGTGGATCTGGATGGCTACAAAGGAATAAATCCATGCTGGATTTCTCTGGTGGTGACACTGTGTTGTCACAACCAGTGTTCCCTGGTTTGATTTCCTTATAGCTTTGGTTGTGTTTGCTGGCACCAATTGGTTTAGCAACCAAGTGATGATACCTCCAGGGTTTCATACCCTCCTGCTTATGTGTGATTTGTGCATATGCTTATTTATGAACAAAACCATCTGGTTTGTTCATGATGGTTGGTATACCTCACTCCAGCTCCAAGAATTTTAGTTGATGTAGAGGTTTTGCTTCTGGTGGTTTGTTTGGCTTGCCCTGCTCCTCCTTGTGAGCTTGATGCTTCTTGGTTATTTGCTGTGGTGGTGAAAATGTGTTGAACAGCAGTGGTTGTTCAAGCTGTTCTTGTGTTCTTGGCTGTTCTTGGTGGCTTACCAGTGCAGTTCTGTCGATGAAATGATCTAGGGTTTACTGTGGCAAGTTTTATATGCTTCTGGCTTTGCTCTGTTGGTCGACAGCACTACCTGCAGCTTGTGGTGACTCACTCTGGCCTTGTGTGTTGTTACACATGCACACTGCCTTGTGTGCTGCCTGTGTGTGTGTGGCTTGGGACTTGGGCTGTGGAGAGATCAGCTCGGCAGCTTGATCATATCCTCTCTATTCCAGTTTTCTTCTAACCTGCCAAGTGGCTTTGCCACTTGGCTTAATTCCTTGTTTGGTTTTGTGTGTGTGTGTGCAGGGATCAAGAAGATGCTCAAGATGAACTCAAGATCATCTTTGATCAAGGAATTCATGAAGATCACAATGTAGTTTAGGTCATTTGAATAACTTGTAATTTTCCTTTTTCAATTACTATTTCATCAATTCTTGTAATGTGTTGTAAATTCCTTTATCTATTAAGGATATTGTAATGACAATGTAATATGTGTGATTATCAATAAAGCTCAAGTTTTCCTTAATGAGCTTAATGTATTTGTTGTATTACTTATATCTTGCTTAATGATAATTGTTTGTTAAATTATCTCAAATTTGAATTATTTGATAATCATTTGATGTTTGAATTTGAAATTCAAATTCAAATTTGGTTTGAATTCAATCATTCAACTTAACTTGTAATTCAATCATGCAACTTAAGATTTCAATGCAATATCACTTCTCTCTTCTCAAAACCCTAATTTAGATAAGTAGGAACAAGTTCATCGCACTCTCGAAACCCTAACCCTGTAAGGTGTCAAGAGAGAAACCTATCCCTCTTCGATGCAGTTTTGTTTTAAAAGCGCGAAATTTCCCCGTAATTTACAATGCAATGCACATCCCTTTCTAAAAACTACCCCTTGATCGCCTCTAAACCTGGGACATTACAGCCTTTCCCCCTTAAAGAAAACTTCGTCCCGAAGTTGTGGTTGTAATACCTGAAGAGTTCGGGGTATGTTTTCCTCAGGTCTTCCTCCTTTTCCCAGGTGGCTTCCCTCTCGGGATGATGCTTCCATTGTATCTTGCGATACTTTATCGCTCGATTCCTGAGTTGTTTCCAGTTCTCCTCGAGAATCTTCGCTGGCTTCTCGATGTATGTCATATCTGGTTGTAACTCGAGCTCTTCATGTGATACTGGCTCATCTGGGGTCTTTAAACACTTTCTGAGTTGTGACACATGGAATACGTTGTGAACCTGAGATAATCTTCCCGGTAGTTCCAATTCAAAGGCTAACCCTCGGTTTTGACTCAGAATCTTGAAAGGTCCGATGTACCTAGGGCTTAGCTTTCCTTTTACTCCAAACCTCTGAAGTCCTTTCATCGGGCTCACCTTAAGATATACCATGTCTCCAACTTGTGGCTCCCATGTCTTCCTCTTTTGATCGGCATAACTCTTCTGTCGGCTCTGGGCTATCTTGAGCCTATCTCTGATAATGTCAATTATTTGTTGCTTTTCCTTGACATAATCAGGGTTGAACTCTTTGCTTGCTCTGGCTTCATACCAACATATCGGTGATCTACACTTTCTTCCATACAGAGCTTCAAACGGTGCCATCTTGATGCTGCTTTGATAGCTATTATTGTATGAAAACTCTGCTAGTGGCAAATGTTCTTCCCATGATCCTCCGAAGTCTAAGGCACAAGCCCTAAGCATATCCTCTAAGATCTGGTTGGTTCTCTCGGTTTGTCCCCCTGTCTGAGGATGATAGGCGGTGCTATAGTCCAACTTGGATCCTAAAGCCTCGTGTAGTTGCTTCCAAAATGCTGACGTGAACACGGATCCTCGATCCGACACGATCTTCTTGGGTACTCCATGTTTACTCACGATCTCTTTGATATAAAGATCGATGAGTTTCTCTCCTTTATCTTGCTGGTTCACCGCTAAGAAATGTGCACTTTTCGTCAACCGGTCCACGATTACCCATATCATGTCCTTCTTTTTATTGGTCATGGGTAGTCCGGTGATGAAATCCATCCCTATCTCCTCCCATTTCCATTCTGGAATAGGTAAAGGTTGTAATTTCCCTGCCGGACTCTGATGTTCAGCCTTCACTCTTTGGCAGGTATGGCATTCCGCCACGTATTGTGCGATTTCTCTCTTCATGTTATTCCACCAGAATAACTCCTTTAGGTCCATGTACATCTTTGTACTACCCAGATGAATGGAGTATGGTGTTTGATGGGCTTCCCGGAGTATTACTTCCTTGATTTCAGCAATATCCGGAACACAAATTCTCTTCTGGAACCATAATGATCCCGATTCTCCGCGGTGAAATTCTGATGGTCTTCCCTCATCTATTCTTCTCATCTCCTCCACGATGAATGGATCATCCAGCTGACCCATCATTATCTCATTCTTCAGGTTAACATTTAGCTCATCGGCTACTTGCAAAGCCGATAATCCTTCATGAGCTTCCTTCTCCCAAAGTTGTATTTGGGCTTGACTTATTTCCTTCCTTAACTCCGGTGATATTTCTTGTTCCACTCCTCCGGTGCTCTTCCTACTCAAGGCATCTGCTACAACATTGGCCTTTCCTGGAGTATAATTGATTGTCAAATCATAATCCTTGATCAGTTCAAGCCATCTTTTCTGCCTCATATTGAGCTCCTTCTGAGTGAAGAAGTATTTGAGACTTTTATGATCCGTATAGAGCTCACACTTGGCTCCATAGAGAAAATGTCTCCAAGTTTTGAGTGCAAATACAACTGCTGCTAATTCCAAGTCATGTGTTGGATAGTTTACTTCATGAGGTCTGAGTTGCCTCGATCCATAAGATATTACCTTCCGATCTTGCATGAGTACGCAACCCAATCCATGCTTGGATGCGTCACAGTATATGGTGTAATCCTTGCCAACTTCCGGAACTGCTAACACCGGTGCTGTGGTGAGTTTCTCTTTTAGAGTTTGAAAACTCTTCTCACACTCCTCTGACCACACGAATGGTGTGTTCTTTCTTAACAGCTTTGTCATGGGTCCTGCTATCTTGGAGAATCCTTCAATGAATCTCCGATAATATCCTGCCATTCCTAGGAATCCTCGGATTTCCTTGACAGTCTTGGGTGCTTCCCATTCTAGAACTGCTGCTACCTTACTCGGGTTAACAGCTATTCCATCTTTACTAATGACATGACCAAGAAATTCCACTTGATCTAGCCAAAATTCACACTTGCTAAACTTGGCATAAAGTTGGTGTTCTCTTAGTGTTTGCAACACTAACCTCAAATGTTCAGCATGTTCGGCTTTGTTCTTGGAATAGATCAAGATATCATCAATGAATACGATAACAAACTTGTCTAGATAAGGCATGAAAATCTTATTCATGAGATTCATGAAAATTGCTGGGGCATTGGTTAATCCAAAAGGCACTACAAGATATTCATGATGTCCATACCTTGAGACAAAAGCAGTTTTCGGAACGTCTTCCTTCTTGATCTTTATCTGGTGATAACCGGATCTTAGATCAATTTTGGAAAAGACTCCCGCGCCTCTAACTTGATCGAACAGATCTTGTATTCTTGGAAGTGAATACTTGTTCTTGATTGTGATGTTGTTTAGATTCCTGTAGTCTCCACACATCCTTCTTCCTTCATCTCTTTTATCCACGAAGATCACAGGTGATCCCCATGGTGATACACTTTCCTGTATAAATCCTTTCTGTTCCAAGTCATCCAATTGCTCCTTAAGTTCTTTCAATTCCTTAGGCCCCATCTTATATGGTGCTTTTGCAATTGGAGCTGTTCCTGGAATTAGGTCGATAGTAAATTCTATCTCCCTATCTGGTGGCATTCCTGGTAATTCCGTAGGAAACACATCCTGGAATTCATTCACTACAGGTATATCCTCTAACTTCACCTCCTTCATACTGTTCAACTGTAGCTCAACTTCAATCTATGTATGTTTGTCGCCTTGGTAGATCATTCTACTTCCATCGGGGCTTTTCAAAGATACCGTCTTGTTCACACAGTCGATCAATGCTCCGTTAGCTTCTAACCAGTTCATACCAAGAATGACATCAATGTCCTTCATCGGTAAAATGAACAGGTCTGCGTTAAACGCGCACTTATTGATCATGATGACTTGTTTTTGTTTGGTATGGGTTACTACTATCGTTCCCCCCGCAGAAAGTATAGTTATGGGTGTATCTAACTTAGTGCAGCTAATCCCATGTTTGATGATGAATTGCTGGGAAATGAATGATGTAGTTGCACCAGTATCAAAAAGTACTTTGCCAGGATGAGTGAGTATCTGGAGCGTACCTATCACCGCCTGATCGGAGTTGACCACCTCCTCCAGACTAGTGCAGTTCAGCTTGCCGAAGGGCTTCTTATTCTTCCAGTTCCCTCCATTATTTCCTCCTCAGTTTCCTCCTCCTCCTCCAGATTGACCTCCTCCATTCTTCTTATTGGGGAAATCCTTCATCATGTGCCCCTCCTGACGACACCCGAAGCAAATGATTCTGGGTTTACGACAATCCTTTGAAGCATGTCTTTTAAACCCGCAGATGCGACAAACTATTTGATTTGCAGTTTGAAACGCTTGGTTCTTCCTACTACCGTAGTTGTTGTTGTTGTTGTTGTTGTTGTTGTTGTATCTTGGCTTGAAATTCAAGCTGGTGTTGGGCTTGTTACTGGAAAACCTTTTAGGCTCAAACTTGGCCTTCTTCCTCTTTTCCTCCTGCAGTTGTTTGAAATCATCTTCCAGAGTGATGGCGGCATCCACCAACTCTTGAAACTCCGTCGCTCTCATCATCCGGAGCTGTACCTTGAACTGGGGACTTAACCCCCTCAAAAACCTCTTCTTTTTCTTGTCCTCGGTGTTGACTTCTTCAACAGCATACCGAGACATCTTTGAGAATTCCCTGACATAAGTCAGGATGGCCTTGTCCTTCTGCTCGAGACTTTCAAATTCTCGACGCTTCAGTTCCACAATACTCTCAGGGACATTGGATTCCCTGAACTTCCTTGCAAACTCCTCCCAGGTAAAGACTTTTCCAGCCGGATAAACGGCTATGATGTTGTCCCACCATGATGCGGCAGGTCCACACAATAAATGTGTAGCGTAACGAACCTTCTCCTGGTCGTTACAACCAACAGTATTGAGCTTTCGCTCGGTGTCCATAAGCCAATCCTCCGCGTCCATTGGCTCGGGCGCGTATGCGAAAGATATAGGCTTGGTATTATGGAAGTCTGCTAGGGTGACTCCCGGATTCTCGGGTCTCTCTACCCGGTTCTGTTGCAGCAGCTCCTGAAAGAATTTGTTCTGCTGCTCCAACGTTACTCGTTGTCTTTCCTCCACCAGCTGCATGTACTGGACGAAATTCTGCTACGTCATGGGTGGTGGTGGTGGTGGAAACTGATTCCTGGCTGCTTCATCAGCCTCTTCCTTTTGCTTTGCTTCACGCTCCATGCGCTGCGCTTCGGTCTCCTCTCCTAACGCTCCCGTCATAACCCCCTAGTTCTGCAACACAAGATGATACTCATAATTACTCCATGCGCAAGTTTTCTGAGCTCAACTTTGTGCACAGAATTAGTCACGCAATGGAAATCAAGAAGCAAATCCAAATCATACAAAACATATACCATGTATATACATACTTAAGTGGTCTTATTACAATACTCAAGTCGATGTGAGTATGCAAACTCACTTATTAAAGTATATGTACAAATTTCTACAAATATTACACACTACAATACACGTGGTACTTGTGTATTGTAGTCCTGCCTTCCTTGGTGGACTCTAGTCGATCTTCACTCCCGGTACATCCCAGGCTTCCATCCGGTCGAACGTGTCGTCCTCCTGATAGACCCTGGAACATAAGGTCTCCCCGTTGGCCGGTAATCAGAATCGGACGATGATCCTAGGGAGAAATCAGTGTTCACAAACTGATCGTTAAGTGCATCATAGTCCACCCAACGGGTGTACTCCCCGGTGGTTCCACCATAGGTATTTCCAACATTTGTATCCGACTCAACCTATGTCGGATATCCTCCCTCAACTCCTCCATTACTAGGATGACTGCGGATTGCAGGTTGTGGCGTCATCATTCATCTCCCCGTCATAATACACTGAAGTACTATGAGTTCCATTATCAGATCCCCAACGCCAACCCGTGGAGTTTTCTATAGGAGTCTCGGAACGCTGATTGTTTCCGGATTCCTCTCCACCCTCATATCCCCCATAGGAACTACCAAGATAGTTCCCAGGTGTAACGGGTGTAGTTTCCCGCTCAAGAGGATCGATACTAATGTAATCACCAGCTGAGTAAACTGGTGTGTGCACCACATTCTCCATAGGTTCTCTCCCCCTAATCTCCTCCTTGGGTTCAGTAAACTCCTCTAGCATCGTATCAATTGCTCCCGTCAGATGATGGTTCAGCTGAAAGAGCAATGATATTAAGTTGCGGCTATTATCCATGTATTTTGCAGCTGCTATTGGTTTGCGTTTTGCATATTTGTAGTGGTTAAGCATGGGATCCTCTTCCTCCTGATTATGAGGAATGTGGGTGAATTCGGAACCCATAAGCTCTTTCGTCTTATGCTCCCGAATATCTGTGATGGCTCTCATAACGGCTATATGGTAGGCTGTGTTGATAGTTCTGGCTTCACCTGCTGGCATTACTACGCTCATTCCCAAATATTCGGGAAGTCGCAGTCCTACCCTACACTTTACCAATACAGTACCATCGTAGTACATGTATTTCTTTACTTGGATCTGGGGATCACACCCAAATTCAAGTAACATGGCACGTAGAATATCTGCAAGTCCTCCTTCGTATTCACTCAGTGTGGAATCCATCACTTTCACGTTTCGTCCGGAACGTGAACTTGCCATGTTGGCTGTAGAAATAGAAAGATTATAAGATTAGTAATTATGCATCATAATAGAGATAATAAAGAATTATCGCACTAAAAGATATGATTGTTGTATTCTCAATTGAATATACACCATATTTTTAGAGAATTATTTACTAGTCCTATTTGACTCCTAACGTTTGGTCCCATTTACTAGGTTCCAACCTAAGGTCAAAGCTTTTGCTCTGATACCAACTGTGGTGACCCTGCATACCACTGCATGTTGTAGTATGCCAGTCGTTGATATAACATTCACGAAGTACCATTCCACAAATATTACATCCCTCAGAGTAGTACAACAGAACATAGCAGGTCCATAACTCATTCATTTATTATTACAATAATCATACACATATCGTCTTGGAGCTCCTCTTGGGTCCTAAGAGGAGTACTCCTGGGTTCGAGGCGAACCCAACTTAGCTTACAATATAAGAGTCTCATTAAGTTATACATTTATTTTCTCGAGCAGCTAAATACTAAGAGTTCGGGCTGCTCGGCTACTACTACTTCTGGATGTTTCTAGGCTTGATCTCCTCCGGAAGCCTCCCCGGTTCCGTAGACGATGAGGTAGTCTACGCCTTCGATACCTCCAGAGAGGTCTGGTTCTTCATAGCGGATGATCTCGGCTCCTTCATTGTTGTTGTAGTCCTCCTCCAGACGATTCAGACAATCTAAGCAAGGGATTTAAGAGTGGTATGAGTACGAGCGTACTCAACAAGTTCATTATAGATAAGAGGTGTTTAATGCTCTAGCTACGATATTAGACCAGAAAGTCTAATACCAATGCAAGTTTTGATAAACATTTCTTCAAGAGATTGCTTTTATTCCAAAGAGCTATGTCCGTCAGCCTTCACCGGTTTACTAGAACTTCATGGAGCTCCTTTCCGGCCGCGTTCGCAGTTCCATATCCCGGAACAGGGAGTGACAGGTCACAGTTCTTTACACTCTGCAGAGGTGTGTTGCTTTACCCATAAGAGATCTTAACCTTGGTGCCAACCGGGCAGCTTTCCCGTCCACACTTCCTTCGGTGTGAGGCCCGGTATAAGGTCATAGCCAATCATATTCCTCCGCTACCTCGCACACCCACCCTTTGTTGCAAACCCCGACCCTGGGTCCTCGTCGGTCCACTTACACCATTTAGGGACGGACCCCGACCACGAAAACAGTCTGGGATCGAACCAAACTCCTTCGCCGGTAGCTGCAACCCATCATAGACCACATTACCGTGGGGAATTAGAGTGGGATCCCCACCCTCAAGTTGTTCCGCAAGCCGCAACCGCTACGGTATGCACAGCATAACCGTGGGGACTTAGAATGGGTTCCCCACCCACAAGTTGCTCCGCAAGATACAACTACTACGGTAAGCGCATCCGTTGATGTACAAGAGGTGGAAATACGATTGACTAGTCCGTCCCATTTCAGATCTTATAGTTAACACGGTTATTACGGCACAAGAATCACTGGCGACATTTGTTGTTTAATCCTAGATGGATATAAACCCTTGCAATGGAACCTCCACCATATCAACACAATCCATGGTTCCATTGCCCACCACATAGTCATATTCATAGTTATGAAAGTAGTGGTTTTGGTTTTTATGCAATAGTGATAACCATAGTACTTTGCAAGTAATTTGATAGAAATACTCAAATGACATGAGCAAGTGATGAACTTGCCTGAACACTGCAAAGTTTTGCAGTTGGAAGGTGTGGACTGACCCTTGTCCTTTGTCTCTGAAAAATGGCATCATTGTCCGATAAGGGCAATGGTTAAAGAAGCAGTTATGCATGATTCCAGTTTTAGGGTTTGTTCCCCCCTTCCGATGTCGTTGTTATTTCATGTGAGAGGTTAATACTAAGAACAACTTGTTGTGGATACTTGATTTAGGGTAAATACAACCTTGAAATATTGTCAAGGTGTTTTTTAAAGTCCAATTGCATTAATGGACTTATTTTCATTATTGGAAATAATATGTGTGATTTAAATTAGTATTTAAATCATCAAAATAAGACTTATTCTTAATTGTCTTCAAAAATTCTGTTTGGTATTTTATTTGGATAGAGAATTTTATGCTGATTGATTTATATATTTTTAATTATTTTTTTAGAGCTCTTATCAATTTTCTATTGAATTTCAAAGTTTCTGGTTTTTATTTGAATTGTGAAAAGTCACAATTGCCCCTGGGCCCACCAGTCAGTGGAGCCCAGTGGGTTGGGTTAGACCAGCTCGGGTCCAACCGACCCGAGCGGTCGCTCGCTCACTCACCACCTCGCGCCGCTCGACCTAACCCTAATCCCCTTTCTCCCTCTGGCGACCTGCGTCGCCCTCACCGTCGCCGGCCGATTCCGGCGGTCTCCGGACGCCATGGCCCTCGCCATGGGGCGCAATCGAACCGCCAGATGCTGGCGATCCCTTCCATCCGCGTCGATCTGGAGCAGACGCCGCTCCCGCTCGTCCTCGACCCTCTTCACCATAGCTAGGGTTACGGAATCCGCGTGATCCCGTGGCTCCCCGAGCTCCTGGCGTGATGGCGCCGCCGTGGCTGTGCTGCCATGGTGGGGTGGTGCTGTGGCGCCGCCATGGCCTGGCTTGGCCTGGCGCCGCCGCGCCCAGGCGTGTGCCGCCGTGGCTGCCATGGTGGTCCGCCTGCTCGACCCTGGTACGTTCGCCATCTCTCCCTCTCTCTCGTGTGCTTGTTCTTCTTCCTCCCTCCAGTAACTCTTGCCATGGCTTGCTGTTCCTTGTGCCTATGTTGCTCTGTGGCTGGCTTACTGCTGCTGCGCTGCTGATGTGCTGCTTGTGCTGCTGTGTCACTCATGCTGATGTCTTTGCTTGTCTTTCTTTGTGCAAGATTGCTAAGCTATGTGCCTGTTCAAGCTTGCATTCTTTGCCAGAATTCTTCCCTGTGCCTCTGTTCTTGTTTTTATGCTTGCCTGGCACTCATGTGTATTCATATATGCTTCAATGGCTTAATTGCAGTATGCAAATCTTGCAATTTTGCAAGTGCCTGAGCTTCTGTGGCTAGTTCTTGTGCTTAAATTCATGAGCATGCTCATCTGAGCATTGCTGTTGGCTTAATTGTATGATTAGGTGATGAGCACTAAGTGCTTTACTAGTTTATCATGATCCAGTGGTTCATCAAGCCTTTGATGTGCTTCTGGATACAATCATATGATTATGACTTCAGTATCTGTTTATTCAGTTAAGACTTGTGTGTAATTCTTCAGTGGCTGATTTATTTATGATGCTATGCTTGGCTTGTAGCAATCAGTAGCATGAGTTAGCAAGCTCTGATGATTATCTAATCATCATTAGCTTGATGGTTAACTGCTGTGCTTCCTACTGTGGCTAACTGGTGCTTATCTTGGTGTCTGGGTGTCACCATGCCTTGTGCTGGTGTAGGCTGTGCCTGATCCAGTGCCTGCTGTTGCTTGCAGTGATCCACTGGATCATTAGCAAGTGTCTGTTTCATAATTTACTTGTTAATATCAATTATCTGTGTTGCCTTTATTGATTGAGTGGATAATTGATGTGAACTGCTGAGCAGTAATGATCATATAGGTTGTTGAAGTGAAGCTAGAGGGATGCCAACATCAGTTGGGTACCCTAGCTCCCTTTTGAACCCATCTGGGTAATGATAATTATTTATGGCTTATGTGTGGGCTTCTGTGAAGTGGTTGAGGTAACCCTGACAGTAATTCCTTGCTGTTAGGGTGGCTCCCACCAGCGTTGGCTTACTTTGATGAATAGATGCTCACTGGCTAATTACTTAGTGAATTACCAGTGGCTTTGGTGTTGATAAATAAGATAGGCACATGTTGCCTATCAGTCGGATGGTTTAGCTAGACTATTAGGTGCTTGGTGGATCTGGATGGCTACAAAGGAATAAATCCATGCTGGATTTCTCTGATGGTGACACTGTGTTGTCACAACCAGTGTTCCCTGGTTTGATTTCCTTATAGCTTTGGTTGTGTTTGCTGGCACCAATTGGTTTAGCAACCAAGTGATGATACCTCCAGGGTTTCATACCCTCTTGCTTATGTGTGATTTGTGCATATGCTTATTTATGAACAAAACCATCTGGTTTGTTCATGATGGTTGGTATACCTCACTCCAGCTCCAAGAATTTCAGTTGATGTAGAGGTTTTGCTTCTGGTGGTTTGTTTGGCTTGCCCTGCTCCTCCTTGTGAGCTTGATGCTTCTTGGTTATTTGCTGTGGTGGTGAAAATGTGTTGAACAGCAGTGGCTGTTCAAGATGTTCTTGTGTTCTTGGCTGTTCTTGGTGGCTTACCAGTGCAGTTCTATCGATGAAATGATCTAGGGTTTACTGTGGCAAGTTTTATATGCTTCTGGCTTTGCTCTGTTGGTCGACAGCACTACCTGCAGCTTGTGGTGACTCACTCTGGCCTTGTGTGTTGTTACACATGCACACTGCCTTGTGTGCTGCCTGTGTGTGTGTGGCTTGGGACTTGGGCTGTGGAGAGATCAGCTCGGCAGCTTGATCATATCCTCTCTATTCCAGTTTTCTTCTAACCTGCCAAGTGGCTTTGCCACTTGGCTTAATTCCTTGTTTGGTTTTGTGTGTGTGTGTGTGCAGGGATCAAGAAGATGCTCAAGATGAACTCAAGATCATCTTTGATCAAGGAATTCATGAAGATCACAATGTAGTTTAGGTCATTTGAATAACTTGTAATTTTCCTTTTTCAATTACTATTTCATCAATTCTTGTAATGTGTTGTAAATTCCTTTATCTATTAAGGATATTGTAATGACAATGTAATATGTGTGATTATCAATAAAGCTCAAGTTTTCCTTAATGAGCTTAATGTATTTGTTGTATTACTTATATCTTGCTTAATGATAATTGTTTGTTAAATTATCTCAAATTTGAATTATTTGATAATCATTTGATGTTTGAATTTGAAATTCAAATTCAAATTTGGTTTGAATTCAATCATTCAACTTAACTTGTAATTCAATCATGCAACTTAAGATTTCAATGCAATATCACTTCTCTCTTCTCAAAACCCTAATTTAGATAAGTAGGAACAAGTTCATCGCACTCTCGAAACCCTAACCCTGTAAGGTGTCGAGAGAGAAACCTGTCCCTCTTCGATGCAGTTTTGTTTTAAAAGCGCGAAATTTCCCCGTAATTTACAATGCAATGCACATCCCTTTCTAAAAACTACCCCTCGATCGCCTCTAAACCTGGGACATTACAAAGACTCCCCTTGCAGCGTGTCTTGATCTCCCCGGCAACGGCGCCAGAAAACGTGCTTGATACGTGTAAAGCACACGTCCGTTGGGAACCCCAAGAGGAAGGTGTGATGCGTACAGAAGTAAGTTTTCCCTCAGTAAGAAACCAAGGTTTATCGAACCAGTAGGAGTCAAGAAGCACGTTGAAGTTTGATGGCGGCGGAGTGTAGTGCGGCGCAACACCAGGGATTCCGGCGCCAACGTGGAACCTGCACAACACAACCAAATTACTTTGCCCCAACGTGACAGTGAGGTTGTCAATCTCACCGGCTTCTTGTAACAAAGGATTAGATGTATAGTATGGATGATGATGTTTGCAGAAAACAGTAGAACGAGTATTGCAGTAGATTGTATTCGATGTAAAAGAATGGACCGGGGTCCACAGTTCACTAGTGGTGTCTCTCCCATAAGATAAATAGCATGTTGGGTGAATGATACGCGTACAGCACGCGACCGTTGGGAACCCCAAGAGGAAGGTGTGATGCGTACAGCGGCAAGTTTTCCCTCAGTAAGAAACCAAGGTTTATCGAACCAGTAGGAGCCAAGAAGCACGTTGAAGGTTGACGGCGGCGGAGTGTAGTGCGGCGCAACACCAGGGATTCCGGCGCCAACGTGGAACCTGCACAACACAACCAAATTACTTTGCCCCAACGTGACAGTGAGGTTGTCAATCTCACCGGCTTGCTGTAACAAAGGATTAGATGTATAGTATGGATGATGATTGTTTGCAGAAAACAGTAGAACGAGTATTGCAGTTGATTGTATTCGATCTTAAGAATGGACCGGGGTCCACAGTTCACTAGAGGCGTCTCTCCCATAAGAATAAGCATGTTGGGTGAACAAATTACAGTTGGGCAATTGACAAATAAAGAGGGTATGACCATGCACATACATGTTATGATGAGTATTGTGAGATTTAGTTGGGCATTACGAAAAAGTACATAGACCGCTATCCAGCATGCATCTATGCTTAAAAAGTCCACCTTCAGGTTATCATCCGAACCTCCTCCAGTATTAAGTTGGAAACAACAGACAATTGCATTAAGTATGGTGCGTAATGTAATCAACGAATACATCCTTAGACATAGCATTGATGTTTTATCCCTAGTGGCAACAGCACATCCACAACCTTAGAGGTTTCTGTCACTCCCCCATATTTAATGGAGACATGAACCCACTATCGAGCATAAATACTCCCTCTTGGAGTTACAAGCAAAAACTTGGCCAGAGCCTCTACTAGTAACGGAGAGCATGCAAGATCATAAACAACACATAGATAATAGATTGATAATCAAAATAACATAGCATTCTCTATTAATCGGATCCCAACAAACACAACATGTAGCATTACAGATAGATGATCTTGATCAACTTAGGCAGCTCACAAGATCCAACAATGATAGCACAATTAGGAGAAGACGACCATCTAGCTACTGCTATGGACCCATAGTCCAGGGGTGAACTACTCACTCATCACTCCGGAAGCGACCATGGTGGTGAAGAGTCCTCCGGGAGATGATTCCCCTCTCCGGCAGGGTGCCGGAGGCGATCTCCTGAATCCCCCGAGATGGGATTGGCGGCGGCGGCGTCTCTGGAAGGTTTTCCGTATCGTGGCTCTCGGTACTGGAATTATTATCGACGAAGGCTTAAGTAGGCGGAGGAGGTAGGTTTAGGGGCGACGCGAGGGGCCCACACAGTAGGCCGGCGCGGCCAGGGCTTGGGCCGCGCCGCCCTAGCATGTGGCCACCTCGTCGCCCCACTTCATTTCCTCTCCGGACTTCTGGAAGCTTCGTGGAAAAATAAGATCCTGGGCGTTGATTTCGTCCAATTCCGAGAATATTTCCTTACTAGGATTTCTGAAACCAAAAACAGCAGAAAACAGCAACTGGCTCTTCGGCATCTCGTTAATAGGTTAGTGCCGGAAAATGCATAAATATGACATAAAGTATGCATAAAACATGTAGGTATCATCAATAAAGTGGCATGGAACATAAGAAATTATCGATACGTTGGAGACGTATCAGTGAACAAATTACAGTTGGGCAATTGACAAATAAAGAGGGCATGACCATGCACATACATGTTATGATGAGTAGTGTGAAATTCAATTGGGCATTACGACAAAGTACATAGACCGCTATCCAGCATGCATCTATGCCTAAAAAGTCCACCTTCAGGTTATCATCCGAACCCCCTCCAGTATTAAGTTGCAAACAACAAACAATTGCATTGAGTATGGTGCGTAATGTAATCAACAAATACATCCTTAGACATAGCATTCATGTTTTATCCCTAGTGGCAACAGCACATCCACAACCTTAGAACTTTCTCACACGTCCTGCATTTAATGGAGGCATGAACCCACTATCGAGCATAAATACTCCCTCTTGGAGTTACAAGTAACGACTTGGCCAGAGCCTCTACTAATAACGGAGAGCATGCAAGATCATAAACAACACATAGGTGATAGATTGATAATCAACATAACATAGCATTCATTATTCATCGGATCCCAACAAACGCAACATGTAGTATTACAAATAGACGATCTTGATCATGTTAGGCAGCTCACAAGATCTAACAATGATAGCACAATGAGGAGAAGACAACCATCTAGCTACTGCTATGGACCCATAGTCCAGGGGTGAACTACTCACACATCACTCCGGAGGCGACCATGGCGGTGAAGAGTCCTCCGGGAGATGATTCCCCTCTCCGGCAGGGTGCCGGAGGCGATCTCCTGAATACCCCAAGATGGGATTGGCGGCGGCGGCGTCTCTGGAAGGTTTTTCGTATCGTGGCTCTCGGTACTGGGGTTTTCTCGACGAAGGCTTTAAGTAGGCGGAAGGGTAGGTTTAGGGGCGACACGAGGGCCCCACACAACAGGGCGG
Source organism: Lolium perenne (assembly GCF_019359855.2). NCBI lineage: Eukaryota > Viridiplantae > Streptophyta > Magnoliopsida > Poales > Poaceae > Lolium > Lolium perenne. The sequence continues at coordinate 215,128,532 of NC_067248.2, read as the reverse complement.
CGCGACCCCACCCTTGGCCGCGCGGCCCTGGCGTGGCAGCGCCTCATCGTCCCACTTCGTAACTCTTTCGGTCTTCCGGAAGCTTCGTGAAAAAGTAAGACCCTGGGTGTTGATTTCGTCCAATTCCGAGAATATTTCCTTTGTAGGATTTCTGAAACCAAAAACAGCAGAAAACAGCAACTGGCTCTTCGGCATCTTGTCAATAGGTTAGTGCCGGAAAATGCATAAATATGACATAAAGTGTGTATAAAACATGTGAGTATCATCATAAAAGTAGCATGGAACATAAGAAATTATAGATACGTTTGAGACGTATCAATGAGCATAAGGGCTATCACTGTTGGGACCCTGTTGGTCGTCGGATACGCATCTCTCGTGACGTCACGTTTTATGAGGCGCGTCCCTTCTATCCTCGCCCCACCTCGGGTACTTTCCCGGTGGCTGATATCTCTTTACATCTTTTCCGGATGCACCCCCTGCCGTTCCTTCTCCTCCTCCTCCTAGTTTTGATGTGCCTCATTCGGTTTCGGCGCCATCCTCTCCTCCGTCTAGTTCCCCTATTACTCCCTGTTCTTCGGCTTCGGATCCTGTTGACTGCCAAAACCCACCGGTGGGCAGCGACTGTCAACACGGCAGAGCCGGGAAGAGCCTAGAGCTGCGGCTGGCTGAGACCCCTCCGAGCGACGGCCCGCAATGCTCTTCTGGTCACACGTCCGATGCGAAGTGCAAGGGCGTGCCACCTGACCTATACCTGGTCAGGAAGGTGATGGGGATGCCTCGCTTAGTTTCCTGCATGGCATACACGTAAACATTAAATACGAGCCTCGATCGGCTCTCAGGTTATCCTGTGAATCGGCTCAAAGAGCCGATCCACCCATGATTCGTACGAGGTGCACGAATATATGGTGATCCTGCTTGATCAAGATAAAGCTAATTAGATCTACGATGATTTAGGGTTTTCACCGCATAATCGGATCATCCTACTCCAGGTTGGGCCTCGCGGCCACGCACGGTGATCATAAGCCGATCCTAAACAAGGCCTAAAAACCAACATGAAGTTGATCCTCGGAACATCCTGTTTAGGACTTGCGAACGCCACCCTACGTGCCGCTGGATCCTCCCCCCCTTTGTAAGGCCTAACTATTGCAGATATTAAACTAATCCTTGCAGAACAAGGAGCAATCGTAACGGATCAGATCTACTAAATAAAGATCAAGCGGGGTGCCGCCCCCACACCTGATATAGGTGTGAGGGCGGCTAGACATGCAAGGGTTGCACTACGTAAGCATGTTATACGAAGAACTATGCTAACCCTAACACATCTATGATAACTACGTTGCTCGCCATCAAAGACGCTTCAGTATGAGCAACGCATGAACAACGTGGGGCTTGTGCTGCCTAGATCGCAAGATGCGATCTAGGCAGCATGTCGCTTACCTGATAGAAACCCTCGAGACGAAGGAGTTGGCGATGCGCCGAGATTGGTTTGTTTTGGGTTGAACGTGAGTTGTTGTTTATTCCATAAACCCTAGATACATATTTATAGTCCAGGGGACTTTCTAACGTGGGAATATCCCACCGTGTGCGATACAAACTCTAAATCTTGATCTAAGATAAAATCTACTATAATTAAAGATACACGGGCAAACTAGCCCAAATTCTCCGTGCAAGGCCGCTTCAGAGATCTTCCACGTGTAGTCTTCCAAGCCCATCTCTCTTACGGCCCACCTCTGGATTTGTCCAAAATCTGGTGATAACACATGCCCCCCTGGTTTTGGAAATAATTTTTCCAAAATCATTATGCCTTCCTTCGTCGGGTCATGTCGTGGCAGAACAGAGCTGTTGCAGTATCCGTTATCATTATACCCTGTCTTCTCAGCTTCTCTGCAAAATTCGATAGCTCTGGCGTCATCTCCTTGGAAACTGTAATGACATTAAATTTCCACCAGACTCCTCATTATTTAACTGTGCCGATCGATTAGCTTTCTTCATCCCCTTCCTCTGTTCCAGCCATCGGCACCCAAAAAACCCTCTTCTCCCTCAGCCATGTCTTCCTCTTCCTCCTCCTTCTCAAACCTCTTCCCCCACTTCTCGCCGAAGAAGAAGAACGAGGACAAGCCTCATTCCGAGGTGAACCCCCTCTCCTCCGATAATGAGAAGAAAGAAGGAGAAGTAGCGAAGGCCAAGACTTCCCCCTCCACCATGCTCCCGCCGAAGAAGCGCTCGCGTATGTGGGCGGACAGCGAGGATGAAGATGACGAGGAAGAAGGAGAAGAGGAGGAGGAAGATGAATCTTCCTCTTCCGCCGGGTACCCGCCAACCAAGCGCTTCCGCTCCTGGGCGGACAGCGAGGATGATGATGATGACGAGGAGGAAGAGGCTCCGGCCACGGGCTGGGGCAGTAGCGACGAGGAGCTCCCTGGGAGCAGCGCCGATGACATCGACGGCGGTGATGACGAGGACAGCGACGACTAGTAGAATAGGACTAGTAGTAGCAGTGCACTAGGCACTAGATCCCTCTTTTGAGAGCCATCGGCTCTTTCTTGTAAAGCCGCTCCTCTGAATTAATGAAATTGGTCTTTTGATTCAGCCTTCAATTATTCCAATTTCATTCCTTCCGCCTGTCATGCCAAGACCGATAGCAGCGTATCGGATTTCTCTTCTTTTGGACGCCCATGAAGCCGGACCCCATGTCAGTTAGCTCGTAGGCCAAGAACTTCTCAATTTCAGGCTGCGATTTGGTATACGACCACAATTTTTCGCAATCCCTTAGCCGATGACTACTCATCGGCTATTTTGAGAATCTAGTCCCTTTCTTCCTTTTGCAGCGACAGGACGGTCCAACTTGCAAAAAACCGACGGCCTCCTATCCCGATCCAGAGGAGATCACAATGCAGGGCCAGTCGATGCGACTTCAATCGGCTCTCCAAAACAGAGCAGCCACCAAGCCAGCTGCCCCCCGAGTCTCAGTCGAGGCAAGAACGGTAATGGATCAGCCGAATGTGCCGCCTATGCAGAGTTAGCCGATTTCAACAAAATCGGCTCCCCAGAGCAGAGAACCTTCAGGGTGAGCTGCCCCCCGAGCTTCTTCAGTCTACTTTTCGCGCCTTGCAGGCCAGGTCGGCTCCTTCCCTGCACTGACCGTTGATGTCGATGTGAACTTTGAGCATATAACCAGCCGGTCTTGGTCTTGTGTGACTGTACTAGTCGATGGCTGCGCATCGGCTTCGCTTCGTGCGAATTTTTTTTTATTTGGCCGATTTTTCCTTAATCGGCCCCCAATGTTCCACTGCACGCACGTTTGCACATGTTTATCTGCACATGTTCATCTGACTATATGCCCCCCGAGCCGAATCTGCCAAATGACTACAGATATCGGCTTTCATGGTTAGTCAGGGCACTGCTCTTGCACGTCGGCTTCGCAAAGATTCATGCTGACTTTCATCTGCCGACGTGGCCGCCGCCGGTGGATCGTTGCTGAACACAAGCAGAATATGTGCAGAGGATAATTTTGGCCGATTGCTGGAATCGGCCTCCACATTGCTTGTTCGATGAAGGTTTTGTAATGTTCCTCCATAAAATTTTTTGGGGCCGATCACAAGGATCAGCCTCGCACGGTTTGCTCATTGGTTTAATCTTGCTACTCGGTCAGGCTGGATAAAACCAACCCAACCTCTGACTTGATGCACCTGCTGTCGTCCACCTTGAGTGCATCGTAGACTCGTGGAGCGCTAAGCTCTGTCGGCAAGACGAGCACCATGTTTGTGCCAGCCGATGTTTCATCATCGGCTTTCTTTTGCTTGGGACGCCACTCCATTCTCCGTGGACGACCCTCTTCATCCAGGGCTCGCTGAACCTTTGCAGCCAGATCAGGCCGTGCCTTCCTTAACGTATGCAGGTATAACCTCTCGGCTTCCTCCAGGCCGCGCAACCGCTGAACCCTGCGCTTCTGTGAACGGCTAAGTCCGTCAGGGCACCACCTTGGACGGTGGTACCTGTCTTCTTCTTCTTCTAGTCCCTCGTCTTCGGAATCCTCAAGATCTGCCCAACGAGGTGACTCAGCACGTTTGCTCTGTGGCGGGAGAGGCCCTAATCGCTCGAACACAGACACGTTGGCTGCCTCCTTCTTCTTCTTGTTGCATTCTGGGCAATTGCCGATTGTAGGCAATCGGCTCATTCCCGAATCCCGGCAATCCGAAGAAAGGGCAGTCCCAGTGTCTGGCGTTGTCATCTTGCTCCCTTGATGTGTCCGTGGCACGGCGCTCGTGCTCTTCCTCGTCGCGATCCTGCCGACGATGTCTTCTGGCTTCTCTAGCCAGATGATCTCCTTCATCATCATAATTGGACCGTCGGCATTGGTCATACTGACTCACATATTTGTTGAGGAGGTGATCAGAGAGAGGTCGTTGATATCTTATATTCTTCACCTCTCCCTCTGTGACGTAGCGCTTGCCATCATGATGGAGCCGATCGCGTGGAGCGGCCTCCTTTGTGTCCTTGCTATGAGAGCAGCTGCCCTCATCTCCATCTTTGCCGTAGTGGTTTCCAGGTCCTACCATGTTGATGCGAACGAGGGACCTGGCTGGCAACCCTCAGGGTAGGTGACTTCCACCATGTTAACGGCGGGGAAGGGTTGGGTGTCGACCTTCATGGCGTACTGGTTGAAAATTAAACGCCCCTTCTCTATCGCCGCTTGGATGTGCTGACGCCACACCCTGCAGTCGTTGGTGGCATGGGAGAGCGAGTTGTGGAATTTGCAGTACGGCTTTCCGTTTAGCTCTTGCGCCGTGGGGAACTTGAGACCTTCAGGAATCGTCAACTGTTTCTCCTTGAGCAAGAGGTCGAAAATTTGTTCAGTCTTGGTCACGTCAAAATCAAATCCCCTGGGCGGCCCTGGTGGCTTTACCCATTTGCAGGACACGGGGGTTCCTCCCCGAGTCCACTCAGCCACTGCTACTTCTTGGTCTCCCGCAGGAACTTCGTCTTCCTCTGCATCGACCAGGACTACGCACGCTTGAACTTGTCTTGGTACAGTCCGGTGGCGCTGTTCATATGCCGATAGCTTCGAACCATGTGCGCCCGGCGAGGGATAATCTGCTTGGGAGGCCATGTCCTTGAGCTGTGTTGCAAGGCCAGCTACTGCCAACTCGATCGCTTCCTTTTCGCTTATACGAACCGAATAACATCGGTTCCTAAGATTCCCTGAAGCGCTGGATGTACTCTGTCACCGTTTCTCCGCGCTTCGACGTAGTTGTGCTAGATCGGCAATGCTAGACTCGGAAGCTTCTGAATGGTATTGCGTATGGAATTGTTCTTCCAATTGCTTCCAAGACTGGATGGAGTTTCTTGGCAAAGAGGTGTACCATCCAAAAGCCGATCCCGTGAGGGACTGTGAAAAGAGCCTCACGCGTAGCTGATCCGACACCGAAGCCGGTCCTAGTTGCGCCAAATAGCGGCCGACGTGCTCGATGGAGCTGGAGCCATCTGATCCACTGAATTTGGAGAAGTCAGGGAGCCGATATTTAGGTGGCAGCGGGATCATCTCGTACTCATCGGGGTACGGCTTGGAATAGCCGATTGCCCTTCTTTTCGGCACCATGCCGAACTGGTCTCTCAGTATGGTACTGATCTGATCCGCTGTGCTGGCTGCAGGAGTTGCACTCTGAAGATTCGCCGGGGTGGCGTACTTAGCCAGCCATGTTTGCTTTTCCAGCTACGAGCCAACCGGCAGAGCTGGGCTCTCGAGTTTCGTCGGGGTGGCATACTTAGTTAGCCACGTACGCTTCTCAAGCTCTGTCGCCGACGTTCCTCCCGTCTTCGCCGGAGTCCCCGATGTTGTGGCCTGGTTTGAGAGTGCCCGGTTGCCACAATCGGCACATACGTGCACGCGTATCCTTGAGGGATCTCCTTAGGCGCCTCGGCCAAGAACTCGGTAGTCACTAGGGTCACCACCGATCTTGTAGACGACGAATGCCGGTGTAGCCGGCACTTCAGCTGGTGCTGCCAACGCATATGGCAGCGGTGGACGGGACTGGAGTGGCAACTCTCCTTGATGCGTCCCGAGAGCTGGTCCTGACGGCGAGTACTGGTGGCTCATGATCTCCTGGATCACGCGCAGAGCGAGACGCTCCAACACGTTGACCAAGTTTTCGAGTGGCGGTGTAGCGAGTGAGCCACCAAGTAGTTGATCTCCCGCCGCAGCCCCGGTGCGTTCCTCCGACGGGGCAGAGAGGTCTATCCCATCGAGTGCACCTTGCGGTGAGAATCCCTTCCATCGATGCCATGGGAACGGGTTCTGCGAAAGAGCCGATGAGGTCGGCTTCGAGGGTGACCTTGATCTCGTCGTATCTCTTCTTGAGCTCGTCAGGCAGCTCCTCGTAGGTGACTGGCGTGCCGTCCGCCATCTCAGATGTAGATGGCGATGTGGTTGATGTAGACGATTGTCCCACCGGGCGTGCCAGAATGTGTTGACTGCCAAAACCCACCGGCGGGCAGCGACTGTCAACACGGTAGAGCCGGGAAGAGCCTAGAGCTGCGGCTGGCTGAGACCCCTCCGAGCGACGGCCCGCAATGCTCTTCTGGTCACACGTCCGATGCGAAGTGCAGGGCGTGCCACCTGACCTATACCTGGTCAGGAAGGTGATGGGGATGCCTCGCTTAGTTTCCTGCATGGCATACACGTAAACATTAAATACGAGCCTCGATCGGCTCTCAGGTTATCCTGTGAATCGGCTCAAAGAGCCGATCCACCCATGATTCGTACGAGGTGCACGAATATATGGTGATCCTGCTTGATCAAGATAAAGCTAATTAGATCTACGACGATTTAGGGTTTTCACCGCATAATCGGATCATCCTACTCCAGGTTGGGCCTCGCGGCCACGCACGGTGATCATAAGCCGATCCTAAACAAGGCCTAAAAACCAACATGAAGTTGATCCTCGGAACATCCTGTTTAGGACTTGCGAACGCCACCCTACGTGCCGCTGGATCCTCCCCCCCTTTGTAAGGCCTAACTATTGCAGATATTAAACTAATCCTTGCAGAACAAGGAGCAATCGTAACGGATCAGATCTACTAAATAAAGATCAAGCGGGGTGCCGCCCCCACACCTGATATAGGTGTGAGGGCGGCTAGACATGCAAGGGTTGCACTACGTAAGCATGTTATACGAAGAACTATGCTAACCCTAACACATCTATGATAACTACGTTGCTCGCCATCAAAGACGCTTCAGTACGAGCAACGCATGAATAACGTGGGGCTTGTGCTGCCTAGATCGCAAGATGCGATCTAGGCAGCATGTCGCTTACCTGATAGAAACCCTCGAGACGAAGGAGTTGGCGATGCGCCGAGATTGGTTTGTTTTGGGTTGAACGTGAGTTGTTGTTTATTCCATAAACCCTAGATACATATTTATAGTCCAGGGGACTTTCTAACGTGGGAATATCCCACCGTGTGCGATACAAACTCTAAATCTTGATCTAAGATAAAATCTACTATAATTAAAGATACACGGGCAAACTAGCCCAAATTCTCCGTGCAAGGCCGCTTCAGAGATCTTCCACGTGTAGTCTTCCAAGCCCATCTCTCTTACGGCCCACCTCTGGATTTGTCCAAAATCTGGTGATAACAGATCCTTCCGATGCTGTTCCTTCTTCCTCTTCTTCTGATGAGTCGTCTTCTGCCGATGAGCTCCCTCCTTCACGGCCTGTTCGTCAGCGTCGTCCTCCAGCCCATTACTCTCCTAGTCAGTATATGGTCTCTCTGTTGTTTCTGAGCCGACTTCTTATCGGGATGTCGAGCGTCATCTTGAATGGCAGCTTGCCATGGCTGAGGAGATTGCTGCGCTTGAGCGCACTGGCACCTGGGATCTTGTTTCTCCCCCTATTGGTGTTCGTCCTATCACGTGTAAGTGGGTCTATAAAATTAAGACCCGGTCCGATGGATCTCTTGAGCGCTATAAAGCGCATCTTGGGGCTCATGGCTTTCAGCAGGAGCACGGCCGTGACTATGATGAGACTTTTGCCCCTGTGGCTCATATGACCACTATGCGTACTCTTCTTGCTGTTGTTTCTGTTCGACGTTGGTCTGTGTCCCAGCTTGATGTTCAGAACGCTCTTCTTAATGGCGAGTTGAGTGAGGAGGTTTACATGCAGCCTCCTCCTGGGTATTATGTTCCCGATGGGATGGTTTGTCGTCTTCGCCGTTCTCTCTATGGTCTCAAATAGGCCCCTCGTGCCTGGTTTGAGCGTTTCGCCTCTGTGGTGACTGCTGCTGGTTTCTCTTCTAGTTTTCATGATCCAGCACTTTTCGTTCACACTTCTTCTCGTGGACGCACTCTTCTTCTTCTCTATATTGATGATATGATCATTACTGGTGATGATCCTGAGTATATTGCCTTTGTCAAGACTCGTCTTCGAGATCAGTTTCTTATGACTAACCTTGGTCCTCTTCGCTATTTTCTTGGCATTGAGGTTTCTTCCACTTTTGATGGCTTTTCTATCTCTCAGGAAAAGTATATTCAGGATCTTCTTGCCCGTGCTGCTCTTGGTGATGAGCGCACGGTTGATACTTCTATGGAGCTTAATGTTAAGCTTCGTCCTACTTATGCTGAATCTCTTCCTGATCCCACTCGTTATCGCCATCTTGTTGGGAGTCTTGTTTATCTTGCTGTCACTCGTCCTGATATTTCATATCCTGTTCATATTCTGAGTCAGTTTGTCTCAGCTCCTACCACTGTTCACTATAGTCATCTCCTCCGCGTTCTTCGTTATCTTCGTGGCACGAATCACTCGTCGCCTTTTCTTTCCCCGTTCTAGCTCTCTCCAGCTCCAGTGCTACTCGGATGCTACGTGGGCGAGTGATCCTACGGATCGTCGTTCACTTTCTGCTTACTGTGTGTTTCTTGGTGGTTCGCTTGTTGCTTGGAAGACGAAGAAACAGGCAGCAGTTTCCCGTTCGAGTGTCGAGGCTGAGTTGCGGCTATGGCTTCGTTGATTGCTGAGGTGACCTGGTTACGGTGGTTGCTTGCAGATTTTGGGGTCTCTGTTACGACACCCACTCCACTTTTGTCTAACAGTACAGGTGCTATCAGTATTGCACGTGATCCGGTCAAGTATGAGCTGACCAACCATATTGGTGTTGATGTTTTTTATACACGTGCTCAGGTGCAGGATGAGGTTGTTACTGTTCATTATGTGCCTTCAGATTTGCAGTTAGCGGATTTCTTTACGAATACACAGACTCGAGCGCAGCATGACTTCTTACTCTCCAAACCCAGTGTTGTGGATCCACCATGAGTTTGGGGGGGGGGGGGGTGTTAGATGTTTTTCGAAATGGGAGCTTAAAGCTCCAGCCTCTGCATCTAGAAGATGCACACGGCCGTTTTATTATGGCATAGTTTTAAAGTATCAAATCATCTAGCAAAAAGATATTACACCCCGCTCACGGGTCAATCAAAGTGGCTGTAAAAATCAGCCACAAAAAGAAAGATGAAGCCATATAAAGTCTAAGTTCCATCTCCAATGCGTCTAGATTGCAACCAGCCACCCTGGCTGAAAATAGCCCGAACGACCGCCATCAAACGATTGCATCCGGTATCCAAAGGTTCCCGCTACTCCACAGGGAGGAGGTATGACCATAGGTGAATTAACGAAGCCGCCCTGTGAATAACCTGTAAGAAATTTGGATTAGCACACCTATTAAAAACTACCTCATTCCGACAATTCCAAATTGTCCAAACTAAAGCACAAACCCCAATACGGATTCGTTCCTTTGTTTTTTTATCAATCCCATTTAACCAATTAGCAAACAAATTAGTTATGTTCATGGGTGGAGGTATATTAAAAGTAAAATGTACTACTCTCCAAACTAAACGAGAAAAATGGCAAGAAATGAAAAGATGATCTATTGTTTCTCTTTGACCGCAAAAGACACAATCAGTACATCCATTCCATCTTCGTTTTGCCAGGTTATCTTTTGTTAAAATCAACTTGTTATAAAGGAACCACATAAAGATCCTAATCTTGAGTGGTACCTTTATCTTCCACAAGTATTTTTTCAAAAAAATCGTATGGCCATTCAAATAATCAGCATACAAAGATTTAACTGAGAAAATACCAGTGGAAGAGAGCTTCCATACAAAACTATCTGGTTCATTAGATAAGTGGACAGCCATCAACCTGCGCACTAAAGAGATCCAAGCATCCCATCTATCTCCAGTTAACGTCCTATTAAACCTTATATTTAGTGGTACATTACCAAGGACGTCGGCTACTAATACATTTTTAGTTGTGGCCGCATTATAGAGACTAGCATATTGGATGTTAAGGGGCGTGTCACCTAACCAGGTGTCTTCCCATAATCTGGTTTTTAGATGTATATATCTGTATTGTAGTTTCCCCATATGTTATGGGGCTTCATGCATATTTGCACCTGTACATGTACTATATATTGTGGTCTTAGGCCCCCTGTTAATACAACAAGCATATTGTCCTAACATAGAGCAATTTGAATTGCACATTTCGGAAGAAACTGTCATGGCATAGTACATGCAGCAGGGATGCACAAGAGGGGCGTGCGTCAGACATTCCAAAATGCACTGAAATGAACTTTCAACAATCTTCAAGCCACTCTACACTTTGCCTCGAATGTGAAATCCCTCAAAGCCTTTTATGTTTCGTGTGAACATAGGCGACTAATGTTTGCTGTGAGCAGATCCAGGCCAGTGTTACTCTGTCCGGTCTCAACTTCTGTATCTGCAGGGTCAAGCGATGGTTTCCTGCAAGCTGCAAGCGTTGTGCTAACAATAGCCGTATATCAATTCTCACGTTTCAGCAAGCAGCTGAGACATTACATACTGGCAGAGTTCATATTAGCTTCTCAAACTGCAACATGGCAGACAGTAACCCTCGGACAGCTGAACTGGTCACTCTGATCATATCTTGAAATGCAGTTCTGAACACGAGCTGCCTCCATCTGTAAGTATGCTGATGAGGGTCCAGAGACCACACAGCACGAGGCTTTGCCGAAGGATGCTTCTTTCGTGCATTTTTGCAGTGTTGCAGCTATTTTTTTTTTTGTTTGAGCTGGTGTTGCAGAGTTCTCTGTATGTTATGTACCGAGGTATGAGAGCAGCCATCTTGCATGCAGCTCCTGTTTTGGTTCAGCTGCTCCCGGGCAGGCCGGCAAAGCGGGCCTGCGTGCTCAATTGCTCAACTGAGCCTGGATCATCACAGCTTCTTGGGCTTCTACATGACTCCATAAGCCATAAGCTGGTGAAGACGATTTGAGTGAAGGAAGTCGGTTCCACATATATGGAGGACAGCCTTTGTCATGAGATCAGCAGAGCAGAATTACAGCAGTACAGCACCATGCGCATTCGGACATTCGATGCAACTGGGCAGCTATATTCCTTTTATGCAGCACGCTCTGTTGATCAAACTCGCCATCATGCCATGAGGCCGTGTCTGCCTCCGCTGATTCAGTTCTTGCAACTTGTAATAACTAATTAGTACGTAAGTAAAAGAAAATTCACATTTGAACTTGGGAGCATATGCTCCTGCTACCTAAGAAAAGCATTTTAAAATGTGTTACCATCCTACATTCCTACCCGGCCACCTATAACTCGACTAGGCAATCCGAGGTCAGCTTCATCGGCCGGGCTGGATTGGGCCGAAATCAGCCCGTCAAACTACAGCTACGGTTCCAACCCTCTATATAAGTAGGGCAAGCAACGTAGACACCATACTCTTTGGATTAAAAGAGGGGTCCGGCTCTCTTCCTCTCTTCTTCCTCGTCTACTCCCAATTTCACCAATTAAGTCTTGTTTGGTACTAGTGTTTTAGTGGGAATTAGTGGGGATAATACTCTAGAGTATTGGGTGAATCTCTGTTGTTACCCAATCCCCACAACCATCCCCAATCTACTAGGTAGAGGTAGAATATTGGGGATTAAAAAAATTACACTAAAATTGAAAAAAAAAGTGGGGATAAGTAGGGATTAAACTCGCTCATACTCTAACACCAAACATGTATTGGGGATAAGTGGGGATTTGAAGTTTGGAGCGGATTATCCCCGCTAATCATGTAAGGGTATATTGCCCCTATGTGTGGTTTTGGTAATCAATGACAACCCCTATGGACTAATGTTTTCATTGAGTTTATATGAAGGAATATTCCATAGGTTCTACTTGCTCTCCATGTGTTGGATTCAAGTATGGATGCCATGAAGATAAAGATATACCTTGTGTATTGGCATCAAGATCATCGCCATGCTCTATCTTAAGTGAGTATGAGAAGATACAAGGTTGAGTTGGGCAAGTTCAAGATGAGCATCTTGAGTGGATCACATGCTTGAACCTTGCCGTCCATTTGGTGATGATGGACATGTGAAGATGTGCATCAATGGAGCTTTCCCATCATGGTGTATGGGGGAGCATTTGTGAGTATACACGAAGCGACAATGATCAAGTGATGCATTCCGGCTTGAGTGGAGCGTGAAGTGTTATCATCAAGATCAAGCGGGATGCGCAAGGCAAAGGTATGACCTTGATAGGTTTTCCTTTTACCGGTCTCGAGGTGGTTGATGGGAGACCGGATTATAGGATAGATAGCCGCACTATTAAGAGGGGCTTTCGGTTGAGTAACTTGATCACATCGTCTTAGGGAGCTCAATCCTTTGCATACTTTGCATATTCTTATTGCTTCTTGGTATTTCTCGGTGTGAGGTTCTTAAGCTTGTTGCTAGCTTTACAACAAGCCCAAGTTCATCGAAAACGGAGTTCGCATGCATCTTCTATTGCGTTTTCGAGGTTGGGTGATTTTACCGGTTATTCATGATATAAGGTTCTACCTTTTATATTCATGATAAAAATCCCCTCCTACAGATTCTTGGGTTTTCACTTTCTATAAGATAGCATTTGTTGTTATCTTCCAAACAAAATTGGTTTCATTCGAATCGGAGTTCGGGAGCATTTGTTATTAAAGAAAAGATAAAAAGGGAAAAGAATAAAAAGAAAAGAAAAGAAAAAAAGAAAAAGGGGGAGAGGCTGCCGGCCGGCCGCCCGGCCTGCCGGGCCGCGCGCCGGCCCACCCGGCCAAATCCGGCCTGGCCGCTCGTGCCATCCGGGTGCCGGTCCCGTGGGCTCGCGGCCTTCTCCGGCCCAGCGGCGGTTCCCTACCGGGCCGCCGGCCGCCCACCCGGCCCAGCCGGAACCTCCTCCGGACCGCGCGCCCCAAGCCTTATCCGCCGCTCGCGCGCCCTGCCTCGCCCGGCTGCTGGGCCGGCCGGACCGGACGGGCCGCCGGCCTCCTCAGCGCCATTTCCGGTCAGCCGGCCTGGGGCATTTTTCTGCCCGTTTTTTATGCGATTTTCACACGATTTTCCCCCCAACGGTTATTTCTTCCTCCCTTGCTATAAATACCTTTCTCCTACCTTGAAACAATGAGTTCTTCCTATTCTCTCTCCTCCATTGCTACTATTTGAAGAACTTGCTCTCCCCCTTGATTCCTCCAACCATTCTTGCTCATATTTGAGGATTTGAGAGAGGGGATCTAGATCTACACTTCCACCAATCCATTTCTTCTCTAAGTGAGGGAATCTCTTGGGATCTAGATCTTGATGTCTTTGGTTGACTTTTCCCCTTGTTCTTCCTCTCCAATCTCATCCTAGCATTCGTTGCTTTGGTGGGATTTGAGTGTGAAGGACTTGAACACCTCCGGTGTTCTTGCTTTGCATCATTGCATAGTGTTGAGCTCTCCACCACGATTTGTTCGAGTGAGAGACCGTGAGCTTGTTACTCTTGGAGGGTGACCTCCTAGTTGGCTTGGTTGGTGTCCCGGTGACCTCTTCGTGGAAGATTGTGAAGGGGCCCGGGCTTCTCCTTCGTGGAGCTTGTGAAGTGGTTGTGGAGCTTGCCATCTCCGGAGCGGAGGAAAAGCTAACCATAAGGAAAGGGCCATTATCCTTCGTGGGTGTGGTTCGGAGAATAGGGTGAGCCTTCGTGGCGCGGGGAATCCTTCGTGTGACCTCCACTCCTCCAAACGTGACGTACCTTCTTGCAAAGGAAGGGAACACGGGAATACATCCTCTTCTCCGCGTGCCTCGGTTATTTCTATACCCGAGCTCTCTTTCCTTGTGATAGCCATCGTGCTTGAAGTACATATATCTTGCTATCACTTGTGCAACATATATCTTGTGCCTATCTTGCTTAGCTCTAGTTGCTATTGTTACACTTAGTTGAGCTTAGCATATTTAGGGTTTGTGCTTGTAGACTAAACATTAGTTTAATTCCGCATTCTTACAAGACAAATCTGTAAGAGTTTTTAATTGCCTATTCACCCCCCCCCTCTAGGCGACATCTCGATCTTTCAATTGGTATCAGAGCAAGGTCTCTCCTTGTTTTAGGCTTCACCGCCTTGAGAGTAAAGATGTCGGCTAGTATAGTGCACAATGACACAATTGTCTTTAATGGCACAAATTATCTTTTGTGGCGAAATTGCTTGCTTTGTAATCTTCGGACCTTGTGTCCAAATATAGAGCAATTTCTAGATGTTGGTTTTTCTCCTTCGATGGATTCTCATAATCTATCTTTAGAGGATGAGAAAAACTTACATCTTGAAGCTCAAGTATCCAATGAGTTTTTATTCTCCTTGAGACCCGATTTTCGTAGGTTCTTGATATATATAAAGCGAAAGTCGTCTCATGAGATGTGGATCAAGCTTAAGGAAATGTTTGGTGGATCCACTTCTCATTTGGTTGGTGGTGACTCCGAGGAGCTCTCTTCTCCTTCACATCATGAAGAGTTCCAAGTTGCTTCCACCTCCGGCCGTGATGAGTCATCATCTTCTTCCACTTCACCAACGTGTTGCAAGACACAAGGTAATGATATGGTGAGTGGTGAGGGAAATTGCAATGTTGATATTGTGCTCAATAGTGATGACTCTTCATCTCTATCTCATTGCAATATTTCTTATTTGGACTTAAACACATCTAGCATTGAAAATAATCTACATGCTTGTGTTGATAGTCCTTGCATATCTTGTGTAAATTGCTTACATAGATCTCATGAGGATATGCTTGCATTGTATTGCTCCCATAATCAAAATGCTTCTATTTCCTCTAGTTGCTTGTTGACTAACAATGTAGAGGAAACCGAACACTCTATGGATCAAGACATGATTTCAAATGAGGATTCAAGAATATCTTCATCTTCATTCACCGGTTTGCACATGTGCCTTATGGCAAATGGATCAAAGGTATCTCCTACTTTGACTCCTAACACATCCTCTAATGATGAGAGTGATGATGATGATAATGATGAATAACATAATACCTTGGTGCATGATATGGCAATGGTATATGCTTCTCTTCGTGGTAATAACGAGGCTCGTGCTTATCTCGAACACTCTATGGATACCTTGAATAAATATAGGGAAACCATAGTGGAGTTGGAGTCCCATGTTGAAAATGGGAGAATGAGATTCAATCTCCTCAAGCAAGAGCTAAAAGATGAGAAGCATACTAATTTTATGCTCACACAAAAAATTGAATCCTATGAGCTTGAAAAAGAAAAATCTATTGATGATGCTTGTGCTACTAACTCTACTTCTTGTGAAGCATCTATCTTAAAGGAGAATATTGAGCTAAGGGCTCAACTTGATTGGCTAACTAGCAATTGTAGGGAATTGGAAGAAAGCAATAAGACGCTCTCACACTCTCTTGAGGATCTTCTAACTTCCTACGATGAGCTAAAGTTAGCTCATGAGGCTAGTATCACCAAGGTAACATCTTGTGAGCCTCATGTGGACATTAGCACAATCTCTACTACAAATGATATATTTCCATGTGCTAGTCCTTGTAATCCATCTAGTCAAACTAGTGATACACCTTGTGTTGGATTACTCACTTTGCCTTGTTGCTCTAACAATGAAGCTTCTACTTCCTCTAGTACTTGTATTTCTACTAACCATGTAGAGGAAATAAAAGAGCTCGAGGCCCAAGTCCTTTCTTTGAAGAAAGACTTGGAAAAGCGTCATGAAGGGAAATCCGCACTTGACAAGATGCTAAGTATGCAACAATCCCCCAATGACAAGAGTGGACTTGGATTCAACTCCAATAACAAGAACAAGTCCAAGAGCAAGAGCAACAAGAAAAAGGGCCAAGACAAAGTCAAGGATCCGGCCAAGTTGGTTTGCTTCAAGTGCAAGGTTGAAGGACATCATGTTAGATCATGCCCATTGAAGAAGAAGAAGCACTTGAGTGAGAAACAACAAGGGAAACGGCCACAAGGTCAAGGTCAAGCTCATGCTCGACCTCAAGTTGAAGATATGCCACTTCCCAAGAAGAATCAAGATATTGTTCCCCAAGAGAAGAAATCAATAAAGAAGAGAAAGGGGAACACTTGCTACTTATGTCGTAAGAAGGGGCACTTTGCTTCTTCTTGCTTAGGTGGTACCTTATCTAACCCTATAATTGTTGATGATGATTATTCTCTAGGGAAAGATAAGGATGGCAATGTGTTTGCCAAGTTTGTTGGAACTCAAAGTGGTCTCAAGAAAAGGACCATTTGGGTTGCCAAGCCTATTGTGACTAACCTCTTAGGACCCAACTTGGTTGGGGACCAACAAGCTCAAACTTGATCAATAGGTGCATGTGGAGGGCATTGAAGACTTGGCTACTTCATGAAGAATTAAGGGATCTTCATATATTGTATTTTTACCAAGCCAAGTCGTATGGATTATCATCTATATCTTATATCCAATGTTCCTCTTTGCGGTAACTTATACTTCAACTCTTCATGTTTATTGTAAGTTACTTGCCCCTTTGCATGTTTGGTTTTGTACCAAATATGTGTATGTATGTGTTGTGTCTTACTTGCTTATCTTGTGTATTCAAGTATATTTGTTTGACTCATCATATACTTGTGTATTGTTTTGAGCCTAATGCATCTTGATGATATCTTATTTGGCTCTCTTTGAGTGATTAATGGAGCATCCCATTTTGGGGGAGTGATATGCTTTGTGCATCTCTCTTTCTATAAAATGTGTGTATATGGGTACCACCACTTAGTATTGATATTGCAAGATTATCTAGCCACTATGTGGTGTGTCATACTCATGAGAAATTCAAATTCTAAATGTCCATTAATCATCTCTAATCGAATTTTAGTTGCCTCTTGTTTAGAAGAAATGTTTTATCACATTATGGGGGAGTAATATGTTTTGTACATATCACAAGCCTAGAAAATGTGAACATATGAGGTTATGCCACTTAGAGTTGATGCTCTTAATTATCTTGCTTCTAGGTGGCATGTTTGCTCAAACAAGCTCCACTCTTATTAAAAATCTTTTAATTACTCATCTCATGGATTCTTGTTTGAGTAATAAATTCTTGATACAGTTTTCCCTCAAATACATATCTCTATATCTTATTTGGGACACCGTTTGCTTCAAGTTATTCTAATCATTGCCGTACGTGATTGTTTGACTAATTGAAGCTATCAAGAATTTTCATCCGTGCATAGTGCTTAATTATATATACTTAATCCTATGCCTTTTATTGTGAAGATGATCCTACTATCATTATCAATACACCACCGGAAATTATTTCCAATATACTCATTGTCTTTGACAATTGACAACCTTGTATGTGGTTGAATTTATGGATCACCTTCACCTTGAATTACTTCTTATTGCCTTATTTTATTTCCAACAAATCTTTGTTGCTCCCATGTGTCTTCCTTGTCCCTTTGAAAAATCTTTTGATAAATTCTCTTGATTCATATCAAGTGTTTATTTTGGAAGACAAACCTTTTCCTTACGGTACATTGTGCCATTGTGAAAAGTGTATAGGGTTTGGTTTATTTTGTTTGAACCTAGCTCTTTTGGGGAGTTTGCTATCTCATTCCTTCTTACATATTCTATTTGGTTGAATGAGATATATCTTTGAGCATGTTTGCTTTATTTCATCCTTTGTGCTCGGTGGTTTCTTCTTAGTTCATTTGTTGAACTTTGTTGAACAAATCTTTTGTGATTTGCGTCTTTGATATAATTTGGACAACAAATTTGTTTGATGACACCTTTATGCCTTATTCACTTCACTTGGTGTTTTGTCCAAAGTATATCTTTCTTGGATCTTTAAAAGTTTATGTGCATGCTTGTATGTAATTTGTTTATACTTGTAGCATGCTTGCTTTCTTCGATCCATTATATAGGATATACTCCATCAAATCCTAAATGGCTAAGATGTGCATGAAATTCAAATTTCATCTAAATATACACATATTTATATGGAGTGTGTCCTATATATTGTGGTTAGTCTAACCATGTTGGACCCAATAAGTTTGGGAACCAAGATGTACTTGAATGATGTTTTAGGTACATTGGAGATGCAATGGAGGCTTGTCTCATCTATAAGGAAGGTGTTATCACCATATGAGAATTGGAGTCAAGCTAGGATGATCGATGAACTCTTATCTACTACATCAAGCCATTGCTATCTCGGTAACAAGTATCTTATTCATGCATTCTCATATAGCATCCAACCTCTTGTAGGTTGCATCTTGGCATGAATTTTTTTATTTCGAACATATTGAGGTTCTTGAAAAATCCTCGTTTAAAAGGAAAACTTCTTATTGTACATTTGAGTAATTTGAGAAGATGCATATGATAGGAATATATATATCATGTTTATGATTCACCTATCTCAAATATGCCCTCTAGCAATTTATTGCATATCAATTCCTCAAAGAGCTCTTATGTGCAATATTGATGCAATTGCGAAATAAATCCGTATTTTTGATACTTGTTTCCTTTCTCAAAACATTCCAAGTAGCTTTACTTCCCTTATTGTTAGTTGTGATGTTTTTGAGATTTTCTTGTTGAAGCTCATTCATATACCACTAGTGAAAATTGGAGCCATAGGCTATATATGCTTTTTAAGCAAACATCCTTTGGTATATTTTATGACTTCATCTTGGATATCTTGTCTTATTTATTTTATTAAACTCTTGTGTGTGCATGTTTCTTTGTGGATCATCTTGTCCACTTTAGAAACTCATATACATGAGAGAGTTAATCCATCAATTTGATATCCTTGTTCTTTGCCAACCATCTTCTTAACCTTTTTGATTTTAGTATTGTTGGTAAAGAAGATTTATGAGTGCTTGGTTTATTTGTTTTTCTTCATGCACTCATATCTCGTAATTGTTGGACTCAAGTTGTTCTTGATAAGCATATTCTCTTTATCTTAGTTGTGTTTTAAATGATATATAGGAAGTGAGGATTCCATGTTTGTGCATATTGTATTCAAATGCAAACATTATAAATTGCGCATGAACCTTGGGGAGCTTTCTTATTTTATTTAGAGCACTATATCTCTCTTATCATGATATCTTTGTTCGTCCAATTGGATCTTTGATTGCTTGCTTTATTTGTGAAAACTTTCTCCATCATGTGATTCTTATGCAATCTTTGATCCTCAATATAGTTTGACTTCCTTCAAGTATTCATCATTGGATATGTGCATTTGATTCCACTCAAATTATGAGAAGTGCACACTTTGGGGAGGAACTCATATTATATTGGCCTTCTAAAATTTTCACCCATTTTGACAATCGATGCCAATGGGGGAGAAGTTTAGAGGGTTTAAGGGAATGGTTTTATACTTAAAAATTGGTTTGTGCTTAAGTGTTTTGCCACTCATGCATTCCATATTTATATGTCTTGCATGGTTGTATATATATAGTGGAAACTATCCCAAAGGTTAATCTTGACAATGTATGCAATGAATTCATGTTCATCACACGTGCATATATTGTGGGGGAGTCTTCTCTATATATATTGGTTCTACTCACATCTCTTGCATTTGCTGTAGTTGTGTGAGTAGAGCCGGTTTTGTTATGGGCTAGTAGCTTTGTGTTACTTGACCATATCAAATACAACCTCTTGTATACAACTTATTCTCGGATAAGTTGCGTACTTGTTTCTAATATTCATTATATAAACCCTCTTATTGTGGTTGTCATCAATTACCAAAATGGGGGAGATTATAAGGGTATATTGCCCCTATGTGTGGTTTTGGTAATCAATGACAACCCCTATGGACTAATGTTTTCATTGAGTTTATATGAAGGAATATTCCATAGGTTCTACTTGCTCTCCATGTGTTGGATTCAAGTATGGATGCCATGAAGATAAAGATATACCTTGTGTATTGGCATCAAGATCATCGCCATGCTCTATCTTAAGTGAGTATGAGAAGATACAAGGTTGAGTTGGGCAAGTTCAAGATGAGCATCTTGAGTGGATCACATGCTTGAAGCTTGCCGTCCATTTGGTGATGATGGACATGTGAAGATGTGCATCAATGGAGCTTTCCCATCATGGTGTATGGGGGAGCATTTGTGAGTATACACGAAG
The DNA here is from genome assembly GCF_019359855.2 of Lolium perenne. Lineage (NCBI taxonomy): Eukaryota > Viridiplantae > Streptophyta > Magnoliopsida > Poales > Poaceae > Lolium > Lolium perenne. The sequence continues at coordinate 215,108,109 of NC_067248.2, read as the reverse complement.
CGACAATGATCAAGTGATGCATTCCGGCTTGAGTGGAGCGTGAAGTGTTATCATCAAGATCAAGAGGGATGCGCAAGGCAAAGGTATGACCTTGATAGGTTTTCCTTTTACCGGTCTCGAGGTGGTTGATGGGAGACCGGATTATAGCATAGATAGCCGCACTATTAAGAGGGGCTTTCGGTTGAGTAACTTGATCACATCGTCTTAGGGAGCTCAATCCTTTGCATACTTTGCATATTCTTATTGCTTCTTGGTATTTCTCGGTGTGAGGTTCTTGATCTTGTTGCTAGCTTTACAACAAGCCCAAGTTCATCGAAAACGGAGTTCGCATGCATCTTCTATTGCGTTTTCGAGGTTGGGTGATTTTACCGGTTATTCATGATATAAGGTTCTACCTTTTATATTCATGATAAAAATCCCCTCCTACAGATTCTTGGGTTTTCACTTTCTATAAGATAGCATTTGTTGTTATCTTACAAAAAAAATTGGTTTCATTCGAATCGGAGTTCGGGAGCATTTGTTATTAAACAAAAGATAAAAAGGGAAAAGAATAAAAAGAAAAGAAAAGAAAAAAAGAAAAAGGGGGAGAGGCTGCCGGCCGGCCGCCCGGCCTGCCGGGCCGCGCGCCGGCCCACCCGGCCTGCCGGGCCGCGCGCCGGCCCACCCGGCCAAATCCGGCCTGGCCGCTCGTGCCATCCGGGTGCCGGTCCCGTGGGCCCTGGCGGCCTTCTCCGCCCAGCGGCGGTTCCCTACCGGGCCGCCCGGCTGCCCACCCGGCTCCGGAACCTCCTCCGGACCGCGCGCCCCAAGCCTTATCCGCCGCTCGCGCGCGCCCTGCCTCGCCCGGCTGCTGGGCCGGCCGGACCGGACGGGCCGCCGGCCTCCTCAGCGCCATTTCCGGTCAGCCGGCCTGGGGCATTTTTCTGCCTGTTTTTTATGCGATTTTCACACGGTTTTCCCCCCAACGGTTATTTCTTCCTCCCTTGCTATAAATACCTTTCTCCTACCTTGAGACAATGAGTTCTTCCTATTCTCTCTCCTCCATTGCTACTATTTGAAGAACTTGCTCTCCCCCTTGATTCCTCCAACCATTCTTGCTCATATTTGAGGATTTGAGAGAGGGGATCTAGATCTACACTTCCACCAATCCATTTCTTCTCTAAGTGAGGGAATCTCTTGGGATCTAGATCTTGAAGTCTTTGGTTGACTTTTCCCCTTGTTCTTCCTCTCCAATCTCATCCTAGCATTCGTTGCTTTGGTGGGATTTGAGTGTGAAGGACTTGAACACCTCCGGTGTTCTTGCTTTGCATCATTGCATAGTGTTGAGCTCTCCACCACGATTTGTTCGAGTGAGAGACCGTGAGCTTGTTACTCTTGGAGGGTGACCTCCTAGTTGGCTTGGTTGGTGTCCCGGTGACCTCTTCGTGGAAGATTGTGAAGGGGCCCGGGCTTCTCCTTCGTGGAGCTTGTGAAGTGGTTGTGGAGCTTGCCATCTCCGGAGCGGAGGAAAAGCTAACCATAAGGAAAGGGCCATTATCCTTCGTGGGTGTGGTTCGGAGAATAGGGTGAGCCTTCGTGGCGCGGGGAATCCTTCGTGGGACCTCCACTCCTCCAAACGTGACGTACCTTCTTGCAAAGGAAGGGAACACGGGAATACATCCTCGTCTCCGCGTGCCTCGATTATTTCTATACCCGAGCTCTCTTTCCTTGTGATAGCCATCGTGCTTGAAGTACATATATCTTGCTATCACTTGTGCTACATATATCTTGTGCCTATCTTGCTTAGCTCTAGTTGCTATTGTTACACTTAGTTGAGCTTAGCATATTTAGGGTTTGTGCTTGTAGACTAAACATTAGTTTAATTCCGCATTCTTACAAGATAAATCCGTAAGAGTTTTTAATTGCCTATTCACCCCCCCCCCCCCTCTAGGCGACATCTCGATCTTTCAAATCCCCACGAAAACTCTAGTACCAAACAAGCCCTTAGGCCTTGTTTACTTTTCTCGTATTTTTCTTCCCAATGGGTATGAGGATGGGAGGGGATTTGGTGTTCACCCAATCCCCCCAAATACCCTTCCCCAAAAATACACTAGTATGATGGAGAGTTTTTGATTTAGGCAAAAAATATGGGGATGGGAGGGGATATCTCGGGATTATGTCGTTCAAAATCGGAGAAGTAAACGGACTAGTGGGGATTTTCCGGGATACAAAATAATCCCCTCTCATCCCCATAAATACCCTAGAAATAAACAAGGCCTTAATGTAATCCAAAGCAAAACTAATATAACCGAGAGGCAAATAATTTGGTATCAGAACCACATTGCCAACCTTTTCTTGCCGATCTGGCTCCTCCACGAAAATCCAACATCCAAACGCGAGTAGAGAAGTGGAATGTTACCATGGACGATGACTCAAATTTTTTCTTTGGATCTCTTAGGAGTGAGGTCACTCGGGACCCCAACGAATCGATCGAAGCCATGGGCGAGCTCTATCATTCGACACTTTACCACTAACCCCACATCACCATCGAAACGTTAGTACATATTGACACTATGGACATGAGCTAAAAACCTCTTCGACAACAGATAATGGCTCTGTCACCACGAGTTTTTCATTGATATGTAAGGCTCGTGAGTGAATGACCGTGTCCTTTGAGTGTACCAGCGTAATCAGACATATACGATTATTTGTTACCACTATAGGAGACGCATCGGTTACTACATCTTTGATTCACTCTTTGCAATTATCTTTTTTCTTTTCTTTTTTGGCCTATTATTTCATTCCAATATCATTTACATATTTCACAACACATTAAGCTATTTCATAGCACATGGAGTATATCAACAACATCAATTCATTCATATCACAGACAAGTCAACTTTACACATTTCCACAATGCGACTAGATACAAAAGGTCACATCAACAATAATAATATCTAAGTGACATAAGTGTAAAATTTTACTGATAATCAGAACCTTGGGCTTGACCTCATGATACAACAGTAACACACTACAATAACGAGGTTCTCAGCACACGAACACGCAAACGGGGTTAGAGCTCCTTTGGACTTGACCACACTCTTCAAAGGTATACACAAAAAATATCAATGCGAGACTATAAACACAAATGGAGCTAAATAAAATTGATCTTAATGAAATAAAAAGAATTTGCATTTTAGTAGTTAAATCTCTTTTGATGTGCTCCAAAAGTACATCCTTGTTGCAGGTTTTTCACTCGTTTATGCAGTACATTTGCTTGCGGTCCCATCTGCAGTGAATGGAGCACAAGGAGGCGCATGTATCGAGGTGGAGTGAGCAAACAAGGAGGTTTTTACCTATCATAGATGGAGGTGTAGTCTATGGATCAGTTGTCCGGCGCCTTAGTTTCCTTTTTTCTTTTCTCGCATAAATAAAAGTGTTGTCAAAACTTTTTTTGAGTTATGTGCATCTTATTATGCAGATGTGGAGTGTAAACTATTTTATTTGTATCACCTTCATGCGCACTTTTAAGTTAATAAAAGTTAACTTTATTGAAAGATGAGGGCATGGTGTTTCCGCTCCCTAGCTCATTTTCCCGTACCTAATAATAAAATCAGGAAAAAGGCACAAAAAAATCGAATATTTTCGTTAAAAACTGTACAATGAGCATAAACATGTGCTCGAACGGAACACAAAATTCTCCTAGAAAAAACATATATAGTGGTCGGTGAAAAAAAATCTGCACCAAGTTTTCTTTTTTGCTTGGACCAACACACATGATATTTCTCTGCAAAATGTTTCATGCAGTTAACCACATTCTCATGTTCATTGTAAAAAGATTAGATTTTATTTCTATCACGATCTTTTGGATATTTTTTAGCACGAGCATATGAGCTCGGGCTCAGACATGTATTTTCACAAAAAGGGATCAAACTTTGCATTTCGTGATAAATACAATACTATCTTCAATCCATATTAATTGACTCAACTTTATCTAGATATAGATGTATCTAATAAATAAGAGTAAATTCCAGTTTTTACCTCTTAGTTTGATTTTTCTGACATTAACTACCCCATTTAATATATTTTCATCTGTATTACTCCATTTAACAAAAGTTTTACCAAGATTTTTAAAATGATTTTTCATGTGGGTCAGTCGGCACTTTTCCTTGAGTTTTTTTCCGCGACCAAAGAAAGCCTCAACATGTACAGAGTACATAATCACCATTTTGCTGGAGTACGTAATCACTATTTTTCTGGAAATAATAACGACACCAGTGCGTGTTGAGCTAGATTATATCACTGAGTAACATGCGCCTTGACTTTGCCGTGTAATAATAATCACGTTTACAACTCATGTAATATAATCTTAATGTCTCGCAAGAAACACGAACATGGTTGCGTGTATGTGGCTAATCAATTCTCAGCATCACTTGTGTGTTGCTTGCTAGCTACGAGATTTTAATACAGCCAGCAACTTGCCATCGGCCAAATGCTCCACTCTAACATTCAGAAAAGGAATTCACTTAGTTTGGCTTTGAGATAGCCAGCGATCACCCGGCTGAGTTCCCTGCCATCATCGATTGCTGCCTCAAAGTAGTATGTACGTACGTCTAACAACCTTGCTAACTTGGGTGCGGAAATTGAGTGATGTTGCATGCTATCGGCCAAACGCTTCACTCAAACATTTAGAAAAGGAACTCCTTAGATTGGCTCTCCGATTTTTAAAAAGGGTAAAAACTGACAAATTTTTTTGTTAAATGGGGTAATATGGATGACAAATTGTTAATGGGGTAATTGGTGTTAAAAATGTGAAACTAAAGGGTAAAAACTGGAATTTACTCAATAAATAAATATGTCTAGATATATTCGTATATAGATAAATTTGAGTCAACTAATTTGAAATAGAGGGACTACTTCAAAAGAAACTGTTATTTGCAGAACTACACTTTCCGCCCAGGTGCAAGTGCAACCAAACAATATGTTACAAAACTAGAGAATGATCAACTAGACAACTTTCCGCCCCGCGCCTTAGTTTCCTTTTTTCTTTTGTCGCATGAATAAGAGTATTATCAAAACTTTAGCTATATGTTTCTTTGAGTTTGAGTTATGTGCATCTTGTTATGTATAGGCGGAGTGCAAACAATTTTGTTTGTATCACCTTCATGGGTACTTTTAAGTTAATAAAAGTTAACTTTATCAAAGGATGAGGACATGGTGTTTCTGCTCACTAGCTCATTTTCTCGTACCTAATAAAAAAATCTGGAAAAAGCGAAAAAATCGATTTTTTCGCTAAAGATGTATAATGAACATAAACATGTGCTCTAACAGAACGCAAAATTCTCTAAGAAAAGACATATATAGTGGTCGGTGAAAAAAAACAAGACAAATCTGCATCAGATTTTTTTTCCACATGGACCAACATGCGTGGTATTTATGTGCAAAATGTTTCATGCAGTTAAACACATTCTCATGTTCATTGTAAAAAGATCAGATTTTTATTTCTTTCACTATATTTTTCAGCACGAGCATATGAGCTCGGGCTCAGATGTGTATTTTCACAAAAAGGAAGCAAACTCGGCATTTTCTAATAAATACAGTACTTCAAAAGGAACTGCTACTTGCAGACCTACACTTTCCATCCAGGTGCGACCAAACAGTATGTTACAAAACTAGAGAATGATCAACTCGACAACTAGCCCACCCTTTCGTGGCAGTTTTTCTCACCAAACAATGATCAGGCAGCCAACATTCTTAACTGGTCCCCTAAACCGATGTGAAGTGTGAGCGTGACCCAACCCCCCACATTGTTCTCCTCGCAGCAACCTCCTAGCTACCACCGCCTGGAGAATGTTCAGCCCAACACAAACCCCACACTAGCAAACAACGAGGTGCTCCAATGGTGAGCCCCTCCTCAGCCCTCACCCTACATAGACAGGACCAGCAAACCCACTAAAATACAGCAAAAGAACACATCCCCCAGCGTCTCACGCTCTCCATACTTAGAGCATCCCCACTCGTTGGCGCTCCCCACGCCCAAATCCGGCGAAATTTTTGTCCGGATTGGAGGAAGATTTGGCGTGGGGGGCAGTATATTTCCAGTCGTGTGCTCCCCAAGCGGCGTTTCTCGGGGAAAAAGAGGACGGCTCGGGGAATCCGGACGAAAGAGGAGACACGTGGGCGTGGGCGGTTGGTTTAGCTTCATCCGGAGTCCCCGAGCGCTCCCCGGGGGGCCGGGGATGGCATGGGGAGTCCGGACGAAAATAGGCTCAAATCCGGATCAAAACGAGGAACCGGGGGCCTGACTGGGCCGTTTTTCGCCGTCCGGATGAAAAAAAGTGGCCGTGGGGGATCTGTGGGGAGACGAGTGGAGATGCTCTTAGCACTGACGCTGACACTAGATCCTTAGCTTACTGTTGCATACATTGCGCCATGACACCCGTCGTCGTCCCCACAGTTCCCGTCCCCAGCCACCGCCGGAAACCCGACCACTCGCACATGCGCGCGGGCGGCGGAGTAAGGGCATCTCCACCGACGCGACGCATTTTAATGTCCGCGAGTGTCTGTTTGCGTCGCGCTGCGGACGCAAAAATGATCATTTTGTCCACGCGTCCGTTTTCGTCTGGGGTCTGCTCCAGCGGGGTGACACATTTTTTTTCTTCCTTTTTTCCCTCTTCTCCATTTAAACATAGTTTCACATATAACATTTTGAAACATGATTTTACACAAACTAACACATAGTTTGGAACATGGTTTACACAAACTAGCACATAGTTTGCACCATGGTGGACAAAAATATAAAATTTTAAAAAAAGAAGCCAGTTCTGTTGATTTCCGTATGTTCGCTGTCAAGAAAGAACATACGAGGGCACACCCAATCACCCAAACTGGAAAATCCAGCGGGAGGAGATGGTGCCCTTGTTGGTTGTATCGATGAGGCGAACATCCAGAAACCTCCACTAGCGGCTTCAATTGGTCTGTAGCCAGATTCGCTGCAAGAAAGAACACTCAACGTTCTAACTATCGGTGTCGGAGCCGGAGTCGTCGGTGTGGTAGTGCCTGCGGCAGGCTGTGTCGTCGAACACCTTGACAATCATCTCGCCGTCCCCCTCGTAGAGGAAGGTGAGCTGGAAGCCGGGCTCGAGGTGGAGGTCACGGGCGAACTTGTCCCACCCCGTGTGCAGGTACATCTTGCCCTGCCCGTCGAACAGGACCTCCACGGTCCAGCGGCAGAAGTTGCAGCTGGCCTCCCGTAGCTGCAAGTGCGCCGGCTCGACGCCGTCGACGAACTCGGCGAACTTGTCCGATAGCCGCTTGATGGCGAGTGGGTCGTCGTCGATGCGGAGGAGGAACTCGGCGCGCTCCTCCCGCGAGGACGAGGAGGGCGCAGCGACGGCGAGCGTGGGGCCGTAGGCTGCTCCACCACGGCGGCCCCCGCCCCGGCCACGGGGCCGCCCAGGGCCGCGGCCTCGACCGCCTCGCCGGCCACCAGGACCGGCCATGGACTTCCTCGCGGGCTTGGCTGCGTCGCAGGAACAACTAGGCGGCGCTACGCTCGAGCTTTGTGGCGGCTAGGGTTTCTTTGGAGGAGTGGATGAGGAAGAAGAACGCGCGCCCCCTTTATATAGGCCGGCGGCATGCGGTGGCCGCGGGACGCGTGGCGTCGCCATTAACGTGGTTGGCGGAGGTGGGCGGCCGCTCGGCAGCCGAGGCATCGTCGCCGTTAACGTGGCGTAGAGTGCCGAAGCGACGCAGCTTTGCAGTCGCGAGAAGACGCATCGACGCAGGGTCGCTGCCAGGCGGGCCCGCCCAAACGTCCGCCAGACGCGAGCGGACGTTTCCGGACGTCCGCAGAGACGCATCCGAGACGCATATTTAGGCCAGGTTTGCGTCTCCGCGAACGGCCCGGTCACTTTGCATCGCCCCGCTGGAACAGGCTCTAGACGCATTTCCGGTTATGGCGGACGCAAACGGTCGCTCGCGCCGCTGGAGATGGCCTAAACTCCACTCTCCCCAGCCTGCGGGTCCGTCGTCCCCAGCTAACTTGTCACCTTGCACTTGTTGCCTTCCTCCGGTGAGCTCCTGCTCCGAGTATTCAAAGACCTTTGCTGCCATGGCGCATGTGGCGTGGTCCTTCGTCGATTTAGCTAGCCCGCGTGCGTGGAAAGAGGTTGCTATAACGAGCGAGCTGACGTGCACGACGGCTTGAAACACTAGGTATTTTAGGGATGCCGTGGCTGCTTGGGCCTAGGAGAATCGTGTGTCACCGACGCCTATATGTTTGACTTGGCAAAGGGAAATCTTGTGAGAGACTAAAGTTAGACTTGTTAGATCGATCTAAATGGATCCGGAAACCTTACGGATTTTAGTGACACTGCCAGCATCCATGAACCTTTTCATGATTTCATTGGACATTATTTAATGTTTATCGAAACTCAGCAACAAAACGCATGTTTATCGGCTTTGAGAAATGGGATTTTTTTTGGATTTACACGAAAGAATTGGTAGAAAAGCATCCTTGCAAATTTTTCGTTAAAAGAGCATTTGTGACCTTAATTATAAAAAGTTGTACAAGTTTCGTAACTAGTGTATAGGATCCATTTTTTCATGGCTTTCACGCATGACTCAAATGGGGAAAAAATCATGAAACCTGACACGCGTAGATTTCTATTCAATACGTTACGTATATACATGTATGTTTTTCGTACTTTTTCTCCAAAGAAATGTGATTTCCCTATACCTTTGTGAGTTCGTGAGTTTTTTCATTTGAAAATGTTATAAATGCAATTTCCTATTTGCATTTGCAACCGGTATACTCTTGCATCTTAATGCATCTAACTGAAACACAAATGTTGGGGTTACCGTTCCTCGAAACAGATTTTCATCTCGCTTTATAAATAAAGCAACCACAACCATACATCGTACGAGGGCAAACCTCGAAGAAAAATAAAAAAATGTCCGCGAGGGCTACAACACAAACATGCCCAAGGTAAACATAAAAAGGAGCAAGCTCCAGCTCAAGCGCAACACGCCAAGACTGGTGGGCGTCGGTCAACGCCTGGACGGTGCGGGAAGACGGCATGCCGCCTCCATCAGGTGACGAAGAATGGTGTTGATTCACTCTCTATCCCGTTGTCTACACAACGGGTACCACAGCTCCAAGAAGGCTAGAAATTTGAAGACGGAGTCAGCCACATGTCAAATGAATACTTTTACGATAACCATATATTGTGAACAGTCCACAAAGTTTACGACATGGCAGCAAACACCAGCAAGATAAGACGTCTCTTCTCTCTTCTTGCCCATGTTGGGGTACCGTTAATAGGACGAAATATTGAAGCATATATGTGCATGGCAACAACCAGTCAACAATGTCAAACCTAACCACAGCGATTCCTCCAATAACAATTAGTTCAAAGTTCAAACCCGGAATAGAAAACTCGGGGAAAGAAAACAACGAAAACGACGTACGTACTGTGACTCCGATGGTTAACAAAGAGAACTGCCACCATCACTTTCGTTTTCTTTTTACAGGCGATGGTGATTGAAAGGGGTGCTAAACTTAGAACTTTCGGCCGCGTGGCGATACAGATAGGAGATCAACGTAAAGGAACAAAACGTTCAGATAAATATGTATGAGGAGGAGGTCAGTGGCCTTTCAAAGGTAAATAGTCCCATCGGCTTTGTAAAAGCCATGCTAGCTTTGCACCTACTTATCAGCCTATCACGGACGTCAATCCTAATAAGCTTGCTTACAGAGACACGTCAATCATTTTATTCTTCTAAGAAGTCGCATCAACCTTTTCATACATGTGCAAACAACTCTGAACAAAGTTAATAAGTGCCTACACAGGACCCCCTTGCCATTTAACCTGGCCCAGGGCTGTCTACCATTAAAATATTTAGATTCCATATGCAGCTAATGATTCTATGATGTTTGTCGGAAAATATCAAGCACCTAGACCGGTCATGTTTTTCAACCAGAGATGGTCTCTGTTTGGCTTAAAGATTATTTTTTCGAAAAGGGGTTTGGTTCAAAGATAACTTAGTTACAACAAAATGTATACCAAGTCAAGTGTATCTTGGTGTATTTTGTATGTGGTTTCATCGCTTTGTCAATTGGTGGGGTTAAGTGCTCTTTGTAAGTGTTTTATCCGGTTTTCCCTACTTAATTGGGAAAATATTTTCTCCAATATGAATTGCTATAACACATTGCCCTGCGGGTTTGCCCGACAAGGTGTGATTTGTCACCAAAGTGTGGCTTAATTACTAACATTGTAACTATACCAAGTCGTGGCACAAATCTAAGTATGACACATGTGTCATGTGAATAGAAAAGTGCGGTAACCCACAACTATGCCAAACAACAAAATATCCACCGAAAAATCCTCGCACAACGTAACCTTAGATGAGGCGGAACAAAACAATCGCTAAGCTGGGGACAGACCGAAAATTAAATTCGGCTCCCAGGTGCATATGCTCCCTTCACCTAAAAACCATATTTCTAATTGTTGAAAAATTCTAACAATAAATTTCACATGTACATCTCAACAATGTATGTGCGTTCATATAATTTCACGGAAAAACTTTATTTTTCTGGTCGGTGTAAAAAAGAAAAAGCATGTCTCACAAAAAAGCCTTATTTTTAGCATCAAAATTTGTCTTTTTACACAGCCCAGACACAAGTCAAATTTTCATAGAAAGACTTTGTGCGTACATAGCATGTGAAGATGTACACGTGAATTTTTCATTTAGAATTTTTTGACTTTTCAAAATGTATCAAAGATGCATTTCAAGATAAGGGATCACATATACCCAAGAGCCAAAACATCTCTCCCAGGATGGAACATATATATAGATGTACTATAATAGGGTGGTGATACATAGCATCATAGCAAGAATGGCAAGGAGCCAACAAGATGTATGTGCCAACCAATGAACAAATAATCTTGCAAAAAACAAGCAAATAAATAGTTTGGAGATATAAACGGAAGAAAGTTGATGTTAGCTTGGACTATGTAAAAGAAATTACTGGTTGGTTGATAAGTAATTAGTAATTACTATAAGATGTGAATATTAGTTATGATAATATAATGTCTCTTAAGTTGGAACATTTATTAGGGGGGAAAGGCTACGTGATTGTAACATAGATAGGAAGTTGGAGTTTTCTTGTAGTTTGTCTCCCACTTCATCTAGTACTTTTGCAGCTTCTCTTGTCTATAAAGGCCCACATGTGTAGTGGTGGCGGAGTGTATTTTCTTGTAGAGATAGCATGGAAAATACTTCAATTGTTGGATGAAAGTGTTTGATTAATACTTGTGTGGTTGAGAGTTGCAAATAAAGTAAATAACAATAAAAGCTAATATTTTTTAGAGATTTCCCGAACCTCAAGATTAATGCAAGGACATGCTAAAGATTGCACTTGTAAGAAAAGGGTGTTCTCAATGATGGTTGGATAATTAATATGTTTTGCTTTGGTGTGTAACTTGCATGTTCTTTATGTGGGGAATGCAAACATAGTATATGTCAATACATATCATTAATGTACTAAATATGATTGATCTCCAATGGTATAACTAGCTTCAGTATCAACAGTAAAAAGCTAACAATAGTTTTATATTCCAGATTCCCCATTATCATATATTCAACAAATAGTTTCTTGTTACTCCGATCTTTTCTCAATTCATCGCAACAGTGTTCTCTACTACACTAATAAATTCTGAACTAACATGCATTTTATGTTCATGCTATTGTGACATTATATAATCACATCTTTATGTGGGGAATGCAAACATAGTATATGTCAATACATATCATTAATGTACTAAATATGATTGATCTCCAATGGTATAACTAGCTTCAGTATCAACAGTAAAAAGCTAACAATAGCTTTATATTCCAGATTCCCCATTATCATATATTCGACAAATAGTTTCTTGTTACTCCGATCTTTTCTCAATTCATCGCAACAGTGTTCTCTACTACACTAATAAATTCTGAACTAACATGCATTTTATGTTCATGCTATTGTGACATTATATAATCACAACTTGTGAATTAAAAACTATCACCACTTATTAGACTATCACCGTGTATGGAAAATTGACATGAAATACGTGAACTATGGTTCTCCCATGCCCTCAAGATCATGTTAAACTGCTCACTAATAATAATAAAACGGGCATGAGAAGCAGCATAATGATACATATCACAATCAAATATATAAATACTTGATGATTGAATTTTACACTATGGTTTATCCTTGTTTAAGCTAGATAATTCTCAATATTTCAGTGAGACTATTACTCTTACCTTTCACTACACTAATAGTTGCATAGATGTGAAAATATGGTAGGACATTTGCTTCCATGCAAAAATGGGAATTTTAATGATGAAATTTACCATACATGGGAAGAATTACGTGATGGAAGATTGCTAAAATAAGTCAATAGGCCTTAAGGTAATTAACTGGAGACATAACGAGGGGTGGTATGGCCAGGCACGACCATACCATGTCATCGTACCATACTTTGGTAGCTTCATCAGATCCAACCGAAAAACTTTAACGAAGGGGCCACCATCAGAATCACATCACAATACCTCTGAAATCCCAAGTTTGTCCACTTCCTCTATATACAGGTGAGGGAAGCAGTAGCCAAGAACAACAACATCCATTCTTCGACACCGAAGCGCTGCAACCGCTAGCATCTCCATCTCTATAACTATTTCGCTAGCATCTTTGTAGCCATTGTACTTGTACTTCTAATTCTTTACTCTTCACAATTGGGGAAGTTGTAAGACTATCAACTATTCATCTACTTTCAATTAAAATCTCTATTATTTTTGAATTAATCGCGATGTGTGAGTACTACTCATGGGCTAAGGGATGAGTCCTAGCCTCCAAGCACATGTACACTTTTGATATGGGATTATTACTTTAATTTTGTCAAAACTTTCTGCTAGAACTTGTAAGGTACCCAAGACCCCGAAGATTGGTGAGGATAGAGCCATGAGCATAGGAGAACACTAGGCTATGCGTGATGCTGAAAGTAATTTTATGGGAAACAACAATGACATAACAAGGTGCTAATGCATTGTTGTTACGCTTATCTTAATAAATGAGGTAACCCGCATTGATGGAATAGGGCCAATGTTGGACAATCGCACATTGTTGTGGCAGTAGGACATGGTGTCACAAGGATGCATCACTCTCTTACATACATGTTTATATAAGTATATTTTATCACTAACAGTGCTTATTATTATCTTTTATATCCTATTTTATGTGGGCATAGCTGCAGGTGAAACCTTGGCCTAGGCATATGTCCATCCATTGATAATAAAAAAAAAGGAAAAAAATTTATGACTTTTATAGACTTGTTAGTAGTCTCATTTCCAAGAAATTACTTCCAGGTTCGATAGAACCTAAGTCTTTAGGGAAAAACAATACTATGTCTATAATTCGGATCGAATGTATAAATAGTCCACCATAAAATCATGTGTTATTAATAAACGACGAAGATACAACACCAGTAATGAGTTATAGACTTCCTTCGACAAAGATTGCATGTGTAGGAAGCCAAATATGGAGAGGGGGTGTTGTGTGGTGAAGATGATGCTCCCCACGTTGCCTAGATGTTGGTGATTATTACTACAATAAATTCCTCCAACAAAAATGACGGAGGATATGAACGGAAAATGCTCCCTTATTTTACCTCACTCCCGAATTCCACCGCCAAATCAAGCGCCATTTGTTTTTTGGGTGGGTGGGCGGGTGTATTTATAGAGAAAAGCATCCATCTTCTGTTGTTTGCTCCTTTCAACTAATACAATGTCCCAATTAAAGGCTCCTACTATGTCTTTTGCGCCTAGCTATGGAATGATAAAAAAATGAATCGTTTGTCGGGAAAGGCTCATGTGTTCCATTTATAGATCATCGGCACCGGGCTAGGAATGGATTAGCACACTGGAGGTTGGAAAAGTAGGAGCTCTATATATGATTGGTTTGTGTGTACTATGATCATCTTCCTGTCGTGTTTTTACCCTCCAAAAAAATCGCTCATCACAATTAACCTAACACAATATTTACTAAGAAATTGTAGAACTATTACATGTGGAGACATTACAAAATAATTAAGCGTTGTGAGGATACACATAGTTTTTCATTTCAATATAGAAAGAGTAAAATGATGAAGGCTTCGCGATGAACTAAATAAGTCATATAGGTAGCTTATTGTTTAGGGGTATTTAGAATGAGGGATTTGGGAAATGTAAAATTGGTTTGAGAGTAATATCAATATGACATGGATTCAAAATGGGAAAGATAATCTCTAGTTACATTCTCTATGTGAATTTTCCAAGAGGTAAGTCCTATTTGGTTCAAAGAAGTCTGTTATCTATGATATACTAAAATAGATATGATGTTCTCTTTCGAGGCACCATGTTAATCCACATCATCTGTATTATTTTAATTATTGGATCTATAATATATCGCTAGGATTCCACAAGAGATAGATACATGTACAATCATACGATAGGTTGTATGGATAAAGTTTGTCTACAGATGTATATGAAATTTCAAACCAGTAACAGTAGAATTTGACATGAAGACATATATCTCGGCCCTTAATGCACTAGGAGCTGTGAAGACGTGCATCCCATTCCTCAGTGCACTATAACATGGCAGGGAGAGAAGACATGTTGGGCACAAAATTAGAAGTATAAGCTAATACATACGCTGATACGTGTAAATGGATGAATATACATAAATGATGTTAACACAAACATATCGCTATTTAGAGTACAAAGTATAATAGGTACACATGTACAAAAGTATGTAAACTGAAACATATTCCCGAATTTTATGTAGGACATACAAAGGTATCTATGGTGTTTTCCGAACTATGTGGAGAAGACTTTATTTTACTCTTAAATTGGTAGGTACTAATCTCGTTGATCATACATAATTTGGAAATCCTCAAATCAAATTACTAGTATATATATTAAAATCATAGCGTGGGTAGAAGAAATGAGATATAATAAAAATATTCCCACAACAAAACTGAAACATTTGGCCATAAATTTGGTCTCTATAAAATATACATAAACTTGGCAGACACATACTTTTTAACGTCATTATTACTATTATAATTATGAAATACAATAGAGAATAGAGAAACATGTTACAAATTCTAAAAAAGATAGAGGAAAATTCAGTACATATCCGGTAAGAAATATCTTGAAGAAGACGTGAATTGAAGTGAAGGCTAATTAGACTTGTCGTGTGAGGGAAAACGTCGTTTTTTTTACTATAGGAATATCATTCTCAACAGAAGTATCCGATAAGATTGCATCTTCAATATTGGTAATTAAGATGCATGTCATGTTTTCTTCTAATTAAGGAATCAAAAATATTTTTTTACAACTAGAATACTTATTAAATATTCCTATACATGTTGTTTGATTCTATGGGTGGTGATAAATCCTATAAATGTTTATATAAATGATGTTGTGATGATTTTCCCCAATCTATATATAGTTTCTAATCATTTAAGAGTTAAGAAGGCTTTCCTTTAATTACAACCATAAATTCTCGGTTTATTTGCTTTTGTAATCATGCGAATCAATTGATTACCTAAGGTATTCGTGTGGTTCTATAACTGGTTGGGGATCATATATTGGTGGATCCATCGAGTAGAAGATATTGTCTATTCGATAACACACGGTTGTTCCACTAGCCAGAAGAGATATTGCGGCCAATAACACATGATAAAGTTAGTCTCTCACACTGACAATACTATGTTCTTGAAGCCGACGTAGTCATATTACATGATAGTAATCATGTGAACACAACTTAAGTTAAATTGATTGAAGAGTGGGATATACATATCCGAAAGTGAGTTAATGCAGATAATATAATACCACACTTTCATAATAGATAATGTAGTCAAACTTAAAGTGAGTTCATGTAGTCATTTTGAGATAGATGAGATTGTTCTACAAAAAATGTAGAGAAACTTCCTTGAATTAAATAATTTAAAAGTGTTGGAATAGAGAGAGAGATTAATGAAACTAACAAAAAATAATTTTTTAAATAAAATACTTCAAAATAGTGTTATTAACTTTTTTAAGGATTTTGTCTCTCTTAATAATTCATATTATTTTCTAAAATAAAATGGTTTTGTAAGCATCTTGGGACTACATAGCATTTTAAAAGTGATGGAATGCATAGAAAAGTATGTTCTTTAATCATATATATTCACATCATTCCTATATAATGATATTAACATAGATATAACCAACAAAGAAATTATAATCAAGCTTGATAACCCAGAGTCACACAAATATTCATTTGGTATATCTAAGAACCTATAGATTTCCAAAATTTTGTTCACTCCTGAACCTTATTAATTTGTTACAACTAAAGTGTCTCCATATATGCACACAATATCATGGATCCATGAATGATGACGCGTCAAGCACACGCCCGTTGGGAACCCCAAGAGGAAGGTGTGATGCGTACAGCAACAAGTTTTCCCTCAGTAAGAAACCAAGGTTATCGAACCAGTAGGAGTCAAGAAGCACGTGAAGGTTGTTGGTGATGGAGTGTAGTGCGGCGCAACACCAGGGATTCCGGCGCCAACGTGGAACCTGCACAACACAATCCAAATACTTTGCCCCAACTTAACAGTGAGGTTGTCAATCTCACCGGCTTGCTGTAAACAAAGGATTAAATGTATGGTGTGGAAAATGATGTTTGTATGCGAAGAACAGTAGAGAACAATGTTTGCAGTAGATTGTATTCAGATGTAAAAGAATGGACCGGGGTCCACAGTTCACTAGTGGTGTCTCTCCAATAAGAAATTAGCATGTTGGGTGAACAAATTACAGTTGGGCAATTGACAAATAAAGAGGGCATAACAATGCACATACATACCATGATGAGTAGTGTGAGATTTAATCGGACATTACGACAAAGTACATAGACCGCTATCCAGCATGCATCTATGCCTAAAAAGTCCACCTTTGGGTTAGCATCCGCACCCCTTCTAGTATTAAGTTGTAAACAACAAACAATTGCATTAAGTATGGTGCGTAATGTAATCAACACAAATATCCTTAGACAAAGCATTGATGTTTTATCCCTAGTGGCAACAGCACATCCACAACCTTAGAACTTTCTGTCACTGTCCCAGATTTAATGGAGGCATGAACCCACTATCGAGCATAAATACTCCCTCTTGGAGTTACAAGTATCAACTTGGCCAGAGCTTCTACTTGCAACGGAGAGCATGCAAGATCATAAACAACACATATATGATAGAATGATAATCAACTTGACATAGTATTCCATATTCATCGGATCCCAACAAACACAATATGTAGCATTACAAATAGATGATCTTGATCATGATAGGCAGCTCACAAGATCTAACATGATAGCACATGAGGAGAAGACAACCATCTAGCTACTGCTATGGACCCATAGTCCAGGGGTGAACTACTCACACATCAATCCGGAGGCGATCATGGTGATGAAGAGTCGTCCGGGAGATGATTCCCCTCTCCGGCAGGGTGCCGGAGGCGATCTCCTGAATCCCCCGAGATGGGATTGGCGGCGGCGGCGTCTCTAGAAGGTTTTCCGTATCGTGGCTCTCAGTAAAAGGGTTTTCGCGATGGAGGGAATAAATAGGCGGAAGGGCAGCGTCGGTGGAGGCACAGGGGCCCCACACCATAGGCCGGCGCGGCCTCATGCTGGTCGCGCCGCCCTATGGGTACGGGCCCTCGTGGCCCCACTTCGTATCCCCTTCGGTCTTCTGGAAGCTCCGTGGAAAAATAAGACCCTGGGCGTTGATTTCGTCCAATTCCGAGAATATTTCCTTTGTAGGATTTCTGAAACCAAAAACAGCAGAAAACAGCAACTGGCTCTTCGGCATCTCGTCAATAGGTTAGTGCCGGAAAATGCATAATAATGATGTAAAGTGTGTATAAAACATGTGAGTATCGTCATAAAAGTAGCATGGAACATAAGAAATTATAGATACGTTTGAGACGTATCAAGCATCCCCAAGCTTAGTTCCGACTCGCCCTCGAGTAGGTAAATGATAACAAGGATAATTTCTGAAGTGACATGCTATCATAATCTTGATCAATACTATTGTAAAGCATATGAGATGAATGAAGTGATTCGAAGCAATGGTAAAGACAATGAATAAACAACTGAATCATATAGGAAAGACTTTTCATGAATAGTACATTCAAGACAAGCATCAATAAGACTTGCATAGGAGTTAACTCATAAAGCAATAGATTCTTAGTAGAAAGCTTTGAAGCAACATGATGTCTACGCATGCTTCTATTCCTGTAGACAGTGTTGGGCCTCCAAGAGCAGAGGTTTGTAGAACAGCAGCAAGTTTTCCCTTAAGTGGATCACCCAAGGTTTATCGAACTCAGGGAGGAAGAGGTCAAAGATATCCCTCTCAAGCAACCCTGCAATCATGATACAAGAAGTCTCTTGTGTCCCCAACACACCCAATACACTTGTCAGATGTATAGGTGCACTAGTTCGGCGAAGAGATAGTGAAATACAAGTAGTATGAATGAATATGAGTAGTAGTAACGACGCCAGAAAATAGCTTGCTGGCGTGCGGTTGATGGTGGTAATATTGCAGGAAGTAAAGATGCAGTAGAACAGTAAATAAGCGATGATTGCAGTATTTGGAAACAAGGCCTAGGGATCATACTATCACTAGTGGACACTCTCAACATTGATCACATAATAAAACCACTCTACACTCTCTTGTTGGATGATGAACACCATTAATTGTGTAGGGCTACAAGAGCACCTCAATGCCGGAGTTAACAAGCTCCACAACATTCGATGTTCATATTTAAATAACCTTAGAGTGCATGATAGACCAACGCAATTATACCGAGTACTAACATAGCATGCACACTGTCACCATCAGGCTATGAAATGAGGAATAGATCACATCAATACTATCATAGTAATAGTTAACTTCATAATCTACAAGAGATCACAATCATAAACTACGCCAAGTACTACATGATGCACACACTGTCACCGTTACATCATGGAGGAGGAATAGAGTACTTTAATAACATCACTAGAGTAGCACATAGATTAATAGTGATACAAAGCTCATCATATGAATCTCAATCATGTAAGGCAGCTCATGAAATCATTGTATTGAAGTACATGGGAGAGAGATTAACCACATAGCTACCGGTACAGCCCTTAGCCTCGATGGAGAACTACTCCCTCCTCATGGGAGAAAGCTGCGGTGATGAAGACGGCGGTGGTGTCGATGGAGATGCCTTCCGGGGGCACTTCCCCGTCCCGGCGGCGTGCCGAAACAGAGACTCCTGTCCCCCAGATCTTGGCTTCGCGATGGCGGCGGCTCTGGAAGGTTTCTCGTACCGTGGCTTATTCCCCCAAAGTTTTTAGGTCAGGACGGCTTAAATAGGCGGAGAGTCAGAGTCAGAAGGGGTCTGGGGCCCCCTCACAGTAGGGGGGCGCGCCCCCCTCTTGGGCCGCGCCGCCACTATATGTGTGGCCTCCAGGGCTCCCCTCTGGTCCCACTCTGGCTCTCTGGAAGCTTCCGGGAAAAATAAGACTCTGGGCGTTGATTTCGTCCAATTCCGAGAATATTTCCTTACTAGGATTTCTGAAACCAAAAACAGCAGAAAACAGGAACTGGCACTTCGGCATCTTGTCAACAGGTTAGTTCCGGAAAACGCATAAAATCATCATAAAGTGTGAACAGAACATGTAGGTATTGCCATAAAACAAGCATGGAACATCAGAAATTATAGATACGTTGGAGACGTATCAGCATCCCCAAGCTTAGTTCCTACTCGTCCTCGAGTAGGTAAACGATAACAAAGATAATTTCTGAAGTGACATGCTACCAACATAATGTTGCTCCAATAATGATGTAAAGCATATGAACTGAGATCAAATCACTCAAAGCAAATGTCTATATTGATATAAGAGTTGATAATGCAAGAGTTAAACAAGCTAGAATTTTTCATGAACTATTGCTTCAAAGACATGAAACCGTACAAAGTTCATTAAAGATGTGTTAAGTATCCAGTGTAGCAGTTCTATCCTTCTTTCCAAGCATCAAGTAAATTTTCACAACATAAGAAGGATTCAGTCAAGTAAAATTAAACATGAACGTCATGAATCAACTGTTTCGAAGTCTACTCAACCGGTGAGCGCAAGCATTTGGTATTAGCACCAGGATGTTATGGCATAAAGAACGTTAATGGGGGTTTGGAAGGCCAAATGGAAGAAAGTCTTACAAAGCTATAAGTGATCATTAGACAAGAGGAAGTCTTATGATCGAAGCTATGCAAGGAGTAGTGATTGCCATGCAACGGATGCACATAGAGCTATATGTGTATGAAAGCTCTCCAATGGAACTAGTGGGGGTGCATCCAACTTGGTTGCTCACGAAGACCTAGAGCACTTTTGAGGAGGCTCATCATTGGAATATACAACCCAAGTTCTATAGTGTAAATTCCCCACATAGTTATACTAGTAAAACATGAAAACTCTCTCATATGAAATATAGGTGCTAAACATGAGCACAAATGATGACTATGAATACTGCAGGTGCAAAAACATGAGCACAAGTGTGAATAAAAGATAGTAATGCTGCCCCCTTTTTCTTTTTCTTCTTTTTTTTTCTTTTTCTTTTTCTTTTCTATTTTTTTCTTTTCTTTTTCTTTTTCTCTTTTTGATGGCCTCCATGGCTCTTTTCACTTTTAGGGGCAACGTCCTAATATGACAACACACTTTTTGGTACAAATAACTCATAATGAATAAAACATGATGTATAAAACTGTATGCCTCTGCCAGTGTAGATGGATGTGCAATGATCTAGCGTAACATGGGTAAACCACACATCAGCTGTATAGAATCATGCAAAGCAATATATAAATAATAAATGACAACATGTAATGTAAAATGGAAGTTGCATGGCAATATATCTCGGAACAGCTATGGAAATGATGTAGTAGGTAGGTATGGTGGCTGTTTTGAGGAAGATGTATGGCTTATGTGTAGGAGAACAAGAGAAAGTCCTCCCACGGGTTTGGATGTACTGGCGAAGTATGCCCAATTCTCAATGTGAGCAAAAGGCAATGCACAGTACTGAAGAGGCTAGCAAATTTGGATGGTGGAAGTGCCAAAAACCATAGCTTAACATTAGTCAAAAAGAACTCACAAGCTTATTGCAAACAACTAGCAGGTTCATCATTAAGAGCATGATTAAAATTCACTCCAAGGAGGGCCGTTCACGGTGGCACAAGTACCCCGCTAGCTCCCTCGACCTTCAGCACAACTTAGTTATTACGATGAACTCTCAGACATGGAAAGCTATCAAGTCCAACTACACCTTCAACTATTTAAATAGAGTTTGTAGTATGGCACAAGCTTAAAGACAACAATCCACTACTGATTTTAACTTATTTATCCAGCAAGCCTTACCATCTAAATACCTCAAAACGTTTCCAAAGAATCAAGTTATCAAAGCTCAATGATCTACAAGATTATGCAAGTTTTTCATTATACCACTACCACATGCACCATTTCCTGAACCGACCAAATAACAATGAACGAAGCAGTTTCAACCTTCGCCATGAACATTAAAAGCTAAGAAAACATGTGTTCATATGAACCAGCGGAGCGTGTCTCTCTCCCAAACAAGCATTTATTCAGAGAATGAAAATAACAAAAATGAAAATAAAAGCACACAGACGCTCCAAGTAAAGTACATAAGATGTGACGGAATAAAAATATAGTTTCAATAGAAGAAACCTGATAAATTGTTGATGAAGAAGGGGATGCCTTGGGCATCCCCAAGCTTAGACGCTTGAGTCTTCTTGAAATATGCAGGGATGAACCACGGGGGCATCCCCAAGCTTAGACCTTTCACTCTTCTTAATCATATATCATCCTCCTCTCTTGACCCTTGAAAACTTCCTCCACACCAAACTCAAAACAAACTCATTAGAGGGTTAGTGCATAATCAAAAATTCACATGTTCAGAGGTGACATAATCATTCTTAACACTTCTGGACATTGCACAAAGCTACTGGAAGTTAATGGAACAAAGAAATCCATTCAACACAGCAAAAGAGGCAATGCGAAATAAAAGGTAGAATCTGTCAAAACAGAACAGTCCGTAAAGACAAATTTTTTAGAGGCACCAGACTTGCTCAGATGAAAATGCTCAAATTGAATTAAAGTTGCGTACATATCTGAGTATCGCGCACGTAAATTGGCAGATTTTTCTGAGTTACCTACAGAGAACCCTGCCAAAATTCGTGACAGACAGAAATCTCTTTCTGCGCAGTAATCCAAATCTAGTATCAACCTTACTATCAAAGACTTCACTTGGCACAACAATGCAATAAAATAAAGATAAGGAGAGGTCGCTACAGTAGTAACAACTTCCAAGACACAAATATAAAACAAAGTTGCTGTAGTAAAAATAAAAATATGGGTTATCTCCCAAGAAGTGCTTTCTTTATAGCCATTAAGATGGGCTAAGTAATTTTAATGATGCACTCCCAAGAAATAAGAGTTGAAGCAAAAGAGAGCATCAAGAAGCAAATTCAAAACAAATTTAAGCCTAACCCACTTCCTATGAAAAGGAATCTTGTAAATAAACAAATTCATGAAGCATAATGCAACAAGCATAGAAAGATAAAACAAGTGTAACTTAAAAAAATTCAGCATATAGAGAGGTGTTTTAGTAACATGAAAATTTCTACAACCATATTTTCCTCTCTCATAAAGATTTTCAGTAGCATCATGAGCAAACTCAACAATATAACTATCAAATGAAACATTCTTATCATGAGCTTCATGCATAAAATTATTACTACTCCCAACATAAGCATAGTCATTCTTATTAATTGTAGTGGGAGCAGATTCAACAAAGTTGCTATCATTATTATTCTCATCATCAAATATAGGAGGCATATTGTAATCATAATTAGATTTACTCTCCATAGTAGGTGGCACCAAAATACCACTATCATTATAATCATCATAAATAGGAGGCAAAGTATCATCAAAGTAAATTTTCTGCTCAATGCTTGGGGGACTAAAAATATCATTAGCAACAATGGTGTTCAAAGCGTTCATACTAATATGTTCCATAGGTTTTTAAATTTTCGCATCAAACCATCCATGTCTTAACTCAGGAAATAGATTAAAAAGCTCCATGTTGCTTTCCATTATGCCTAACTAGTGAAATAAAAACAAGAAACAAAAGGATGCAATTGCAGGATCTAAAGGAAATAGCTTCGAGCACTTACAACGGCACCAGAAAATAACTTAGTTACCTGGGACCGGAGTGTGAATGCCTTTTACCTTTCCTCTCCGGCAACGGCGCCAGAAAATAGCTTGATGTCTACGCACGCTTCTATTCCTGTAGACAGTGTTGGGCCTCCAAGAGCAGAGGTTTGTAGAACAGCAGCAAGTTTTCCCTTAAGTGGATCACCCAAGGTTTATCGAACTCACGGAGGAAGAGGTCAAAGATATCCCTCTCAAGCAACCCTCCAATCACGATACAAGAAGTCTCTTGTGTCCCAAACACACCCAATACACTTGTCAGATGTATAGGTGCACTAGTTCGGCGAAGAGATAGTGAAATACAAGTAGTATGAATGAATATGAGTAGTAGTAACGGTGCCAGAAAATAGCTTGCTGGCGTGCAGTTGATGGTGGTAATATTGCAGGAAGTAAAGATGCAGTAGAACAGTAAATAAGCGATTATTGCAGTATTTGGAAACAAGGCCTAGGGATCATACTTTCACTAGTGGACACTCTCAACATTGATCACCTAATAAAACCACTCTACACTCTCTTGTTGGATGATGAACACCATTAATTGTGTAGGGTTACAAGAGCACTGATGTCTACTCACACTTCTTTTCCTGTAGACAGTGTTGGGCCTCCAAGAGCAGAGGTTTGTAGAACAGCAGCAAGTTTTCCCTTAAGTGGATCACCCAAGGTTTATCGAACTCAGGGAGGAATAGGTCAAAGATATCCCTCTCAAGCAACCCTACAATCACAATGCAAGAAGTCTCTTGTGTCCCCAACACACCTAATACACTTGTCAGATGTATAGGTGCACTAGTTCGGCGAAGAGATAGTAAAATGCAAGTAATATGGATGTATATTAGTGGTAATAGTAATCTGAATAAAATATGGCAGCGAGTAAACATGCAGTGGAACAGTAAACAAACAGTGACCTCCCCAGCAATGGCACCAGAAAATAGCTTGCTGGCGTGCAGTTGACATGGGAGATAGGAATCTTTGTGGTGTGACTTTTCTATTCGGAAACAAGGCCTAGGGATCATACTTTCACTAGTGGACACTCTCAACATTATTCACATAATAAAACCACTCTACACTCTCTTGTTGGATGATGAACACCACTAATTGTGTAGGGCTACAAGAGCACCTCAATGCCGGAGTTAACAAGCTCCACAACATTCGATGTTCATATTTAAATAACCTTAGAGTGCATGATAGACCAACGCAATTATACTGAGTACTAACATAGCATGCACACTGTCACCTTCAGGCTATGAAAGAAGGAATAGATCACATCAATACCATCATAGTAATAGTTAACTTCATAATCTACAAGAGATCACAATCATAAACTACGCCAAGTACTACATGATGCACACACTGTCACCATTACATCATGGAGGAGGAATAGAGTACTTCAATAACATCACTAGAGTAGCACATAGATTAATAGTGATGCAAAGCTCATCATATGAATCTCAATCATGTAAGGCAGCTCATGAGATCATTGTATTGAAGTACATGGGAGAGAGATTAACCACATAGCTACCGGTACAGCCCTTAGCCTCGATGGAGAACTACTCCCTCCTCATGGGAGACAGCAGCGGTGATGAAGATGGCGGTGGTGTCGATGGAGATGCCTTCCGGGGGCACTTCCCCGTCCCAGCGGCGTGCCGGAACAGAGACTCCTGTCCCCCAGATCTTGGCTTCGCGATGGTGGCGGCTCTGGAAGGTTTTCCGTGTCGTGGCTTATTCCCCATAAGTTTTTAGGTCAGGACGGCTTAAATAGGCGGAGAGGCGGAGTCGGAGGGCTGACGAGGCGGCCAGATAACAGGGGGGCGCCCCCCCTGGGCCGCGCCGCCCACACGTGTGGGCCCCCAGGGCTCCCCTCTGGTGCCTCTCCGGTGTTCTGGAAGCTTCGTGGAATTATAAGATGCTGGGCATTGATTTCGTCCAATTCCGGGAATATTTCCTTACTAGGATTTCTGAAACCAAAAACAGCAGAAAACAGGAACTGGCACTTCGGCATCTCGTCAATAGGTTAGTTCCAGAAAATGCATCAAAACGATATAAAGTGTGAACAAAACATGTAGGTATTGTCATAAAACAAGCATGGAACATCAGAAATTATAGATACGTTGGAGACGTATCAGCATCCCCAAGCTTAGTTCCTACTCGTCCTCGAGTAGGTAAACAATAAAAGAATAATTTCTGAAGTGACATGCTACCAACATGATCTTAATCATACTATTGTAAAGCATATGAGATGAATGCAGCGATTCAAAGCAATGATAAAGATAATGATTAAACAACTGAATCATATAGCAAAGACTTTTCATGAATAGTACTTTCAAGACAAGCATCAATAAGTCTTGCATAAGAGTTAACTCATAAAGCAATAGATTCTAAATAAAGGCATTAGAGCAACACAAAGGAAGATATAAGTTTCAGCGGTTGCTTTCAACTTCAACATGCATATCTCATGGATAATTGTCAACATAAAGTAAAATAATAAGTACAATAAGTAAGCATGTAAGAATCAATGCACAGTTGACACAAGTGTTTGCTTGTAAGATGGAAGGAAGTAGGTAAACTGACTCAACATAAAAGTAGAAGAATGGCCCTTCGAAGAGGGAAGCATGGATTGCTATATTTGTGCTAGAGCTTTTATTTTGAAAATAAGAAACAATTTTGTCAACGGTAGTAATAAAGCATATGTGTTATGTATAAGATATCCTACAAGTTGCAAGCCTCATGCATAGATTACCAATAGTGCCCGCACCTTGTCCTAATTAGCTCGGATTTACATGGATTATCATCGCAATACATATGTTTTAACCAAGTATCACAAAGGGGTACCTCTATGCCGCCTGTACAAAGGTCTAAGGAGAAAGCTCGCATTGGATTTCTCGCTTTTGATTATTCTCAATTTAGACATCCATACCGGGACAACATAGACAACAGATAATGGACTCCTCTTTAATGAATAAGCATTCAACAACAAATAATATTCTCTTAAGAGATTGAGGATTGTTGTCCAAAACTGAAACTTCCACCATGGATCATGGCTTTAGTTAGCGGCCCAATGTTCTTCTCTAACAATATGCATGCTCAAACCATTCAACTCATGATAAATCACCCTTACTTCAGACAAGACGAACATGCATAGCAACTCACATGATATTCAACAAAGATAGTTGATGGCGTCCCCAGGAACATGGTTATCGCTCAACAAACAACTTAATAAGAAATAAGATACATAAGTACATATTCAATACCACAATAGTTTTTAAGCTATTTTTCCCATGGGCTATATATTGCAAAGACAAAGAATGGAATTTTAAAGATAGCACTCAAGCAATTTACTTTGGAATGGCAGAGAAATACCATGTAGTAGGTAGGTATGGTGGACACAAGTGGCATAGTTTTTGGCTCAAGGATTTGGATGCACGAGAAGTAATCCCTCTCAATACAAGGCTTAGGCTAGCAAGATTGTTCGAAGCAAACACAAGTATGAACCGGTACAGCAAAACTTACATAAGAACATATTGCAAGCATTATAAGACTCTACACTGTCCTCCTTGTTGCTCAAATCCTTACTAGAAAATATCTAGACTTTAGAGAGACCAATCATGCAAACCAAATTTTAGCAAACTCTACGTATTTATTCACTAATAGGTGTAAAGTATATGATGCAAAAGCTTAAACATGATCTATATGAGCACAAAAATTGCCAAGTATCAAGTTATTCAAGACATCATACCAATTACCACATGTAGCATTTTCTGTTTCCAACCATATAACAATGAACGAAGCAGTTTCAACCTTCGCCATGAACATTAAAAGCTAAGAACACATGTGTTCATATGAACCAGCGGAGCGTGTCTCTCTCCCACACAATGAATGCTAGGATCCAACTTTATTCAAACACAAAAAAACAAAAACAAACAGACGCTCCAAGTAAAGCACATAAGATGTGACGGAATAAAAATATAGTTTCACTAGAGGAACCTGATAATGTTGTCGATGAAGAAGGGGATGCCTTGGGCATCCCCAAGCTTAGATGCTTGAGTCTTCTTGAAATATGCAGGGGTGAACCACCGGGGCATCCCCAAGCTTAGAGCTTTCACTCTTCTTGATCATATTGTATCATCCTCCTCTCTTGACCCTTGAAAACTTCCTCCACACCAAACTCGAAACAAACTCATTAGAGGGTTAGTGCATAATCAAAAATTCACATGTTCAGAGGTGACACAATCATTCTTAACACTTCTGGACATTGCCCAAGGCTACTGGAAGTTAATGGAACAAAGAAATCCATCCAACATAGCAAAAGATGCAATGCGGAATAAAAGGCAGAATCTGTCAAAACAGAACAGTCCGTAAAGATGAATTTTTTAGAGGCACCAGACTTGCTCAAATAAAAATTGTCAAATTGAATGAAAGTTGCGTACATATCTGAGGATCACGCACGTAAATTGGCAGATTTTTCTGAGTTACCTACAGAGAACCCTGCCCAAATTCGTGACAGCAAGAAATCTGTTTCTGCGCAGTAATCCAAATCTAGTATCAACCTTACTATCAAAGACTTTACTTGGCACAACAATGCAATAAAATAAAGATAAGGAGAGGTTGCTACAATAGTAACAACTTCCAAGACTCAAATATAAAACAAAAGTACTGTAGTAAAATAAAAACGTGGGTTATCTCCCAACAAGTGCTTTCTTTATAGCCATTAAGATGGGCTCAGCAATTTCAATGATGCACTCGCAAGAAATAAGAGTTGAAGCCAAAGAGAGCATCAAAAAGCAAATTCAAAACAAATTTAAGCCTAACCCACTTCCTATGAAAAGGAATCTTGTAAATAAACTAGTTCATGAAGAGCAAAGTGACAAGCATAGGAAGATAAAACAAGTGTAACTTCAAAAATTTCAGCATATAGAGAGGTGTTTTAGTAACATGAAAATTTCTACAACCATATTTTCCTTTCTCATAAAGATTTTCAGTAGCATCATGAACAAACTCAATAATATAACTATCAAATGAAACATTCTTATCATGAGCTTCATGCAAAAAATTATTATTACTCTCCATATAAGCATAGTCAATCTTATCAATTGTAGTAGGAGCAAATTCAACAAAGTAGCTATCATTATTATTCTCATCAAGTGTAGGAGGCATAGTATAATCATAATAAAATGCATCCTCCATAGTAGGTGGCACCAAAAGACTACTATCATTATAATCATCATAAATAGGAGGCAAAGTATCATCAAAGAAAATTTTCTGCTCAATGCTTGGGGGACTAAAAATATCATGCTCATCAAAACCAGCTTCCCCAAGCTTAGAATTTTCCATATCATTAGCAACAATGGTGTAAAAAGCGTTCATACTAATATGTTCCATAGGTTTTTTAATTTTCGCATCAAACCATCCATGTCTTAACTCAGGAAATAGATTAAAAAGCTCCATGTTGCTTTCCATTATGCCCAACTAGTGTAAAACAAGAAACAAAAAGATGCAATTGCAGGATCTAAAGGAAATAGCTTCGAGCACTTACAACGGAGCCAGAAAATAACTTAGTTACCTGGGACCGAAGTGTGAGTGCCTTTTACCTTTCCTCCCCGGCAACGGCGCCAGAAAATAGCTTGATGTCTACTCACACTTCTTTTCCTATAGACAGTGTTGGGCCTCCAAGAGCAGAGGTTTGTAGAATAGCAGCAAGTTTTCCCTTAAGTGGATCACCCAAGGTTTATCGAACTCGGTGAGGAAGAGGTCAAAGATATCCCTCTCAAGCAACCCTGCGATCACAATGCAAGAAGTCTCTTGTGTCCCCAACACACCTAATACACTTGTCAGATGTATAGGTGCACTAGTTCGGCGAAGAGATAGTAAAATGCAAGTAATATGAATGTATATGAGTGATAATAGCAATCTGAATAAAATATGGCAGCGAGTAAACATGCAGTGGAACAGTAAACAAACAGTGACCTCCCTAGCAATGGCACCAGAAAATAGCTTGCTGGCGTGCAGTTGACGTGGGAGATAGGAATCTTTGTGGTGTGACTTTTCTATTCGGAAACAAGGCCTAGGGCTCATACTTTCACTAGTGGACACTCTCAACATTGATCACATAATAAAACCACTCTACACTCTCTTGTTGGATGATGAACACCACTAATTGTGTAGGGCTACAAGAGCACCTCAATGCCGGAGTTAACAAGCTCCACAACATTCGATGTTCATATTTAAATAACCTTAGAGTGCATGATAGACCAACGCAATTATACCGAGTACTAACATAGCATGCACACTGTCACCTTCAGGCTATGGAAGGAGGAATAGATCACATCAATACCATCATTGTAATAGTTAACTTCATAATCTACAAGAGATCACAATCATAAACTACGCCAAGTACTACATGATGCACACACTGTCACCATTACATCATGGAGGAGGAATAGAGTACTTTAATAACATCACTAGAGTAGCACATATATTAATAGTGATACAAAGCTCATCATATGAATCTCAATCATGTAAGGCAGCTCATGAGATCATTGTATTGAAGTACATGGGAGAGAGATTAACCACATAGCTACCGGTACAGCCCTTAGCCTCGATGGAGAACTACTCCCTCCTCATGGGAGACAGCAGCGGTGATGAAGATGGCGGTGGTGTCGATGGAGATGCCTTCCGGGGGCACTTCCCCATCCCGGCGGCGTGCCGGAACAGAGACTCCTGTCCCCCAGATCTTGGCTTTGCGATGGCGGCGGCTCTGGAAGGTTTTCCGTGTCGTGGCTTATTCCCCCTAAGTTTTTAGGTCAGGACGGCTTAAATAGGCGGAGAGTCGGAGTCGGAAGAGGTCTGGGGCCCCCTCACAGTAGGGGGGCGCGCCCCCCTCTTGGGCCGCGCCGCCACCATGTGTGGGGCCCCCAGGGCTCCCCTCTGGTCCCACTCTGGCTCTCTAGAAGCTTCCGGGAAAAATAAGGTTCTGGGCGTTGATTTCGTCTAATTCCGAGAATATTTCCTTACTAGGATTTCTGAAACCAAAAACAACAGAAAATAGGAACTGGCACTTCGGCATCTTGTCAATAGGTTAGTTCCGGAAAACGCATAAAATCATCATAAAGTGTGAACAAAACATGTAGGTATTGTCATAAAACAGGCATGGAACATCAGAAATTATAGATACGTTGGAGACGTATCACAACACAAAGTAAGATATAAGTTTCAGTAGTTGCTTTCAACTTCAACATGTTTATCTCATGGATAATTGTCAACACAAAGTAATATGATGAATGCAAATAAGCAAGTATGTAGGAATCAATGCACACAGTTGACACAAGTGTTTGCTTCTAAGACAGAAAGAAGTAGGTAAACTGACTCAACATAAAAGTAAAAGAATGGCCCTTCGCAGAGGGAAGCATGGATTACTATTTTTGTGCTAGAGCTTTTCATTTTGAAAACATAGAAACAATTTTGTCAACGGTAGTAATAATTCATATGTGTTATGCATAAGATATCCTATAAGTTGCAAGCCTCATGCATAGTATACCAATAGTGCCCGCACCTTGTCCTAATTAGCTTGGAATTATATGGATTATCATTGCATAGCATATGTTTCAAGCAAGTGTCACAAAGGGGTACCTCTATGTCGCATGTACAAAAGTCTAAGGAGAAAGTTCGCATTGGATTTCTCGCTTTTGATTATTCTCAACTTAGACATCCATACCGAGACAACATAGAAAACAGATAATGGACTCCTCTTTAATGCATAAGCATTCAACAATAGATAATATTCTCATAAGAGATTGAGGATTGATGTCCAAACTGAAACTTCCACCATGGTTTATGGCTTTAGTTAGCGGCCTAATGTTCTTCTCTGACAATATGCATACTCAAACCATTTGATCATGATAAATCACCCTTACTTCAGACAAGACGAACATGCATAGCAACTCACATGATATTCAACAAAGGTGAAATAGTTGATGGCGTCCCCAGGAACATGGTTATCGCTCAACAAAAAACTTATAAGAAATAAGATACATAAGCGACATATTCTTTACCACAATAGTTTTTAAGCTATTTTTCCCATGAGCTATATATTGCAAAGACAAAGAATGGAATTTTAAAGGTAGCACTCAAGCAATTTACTTTGGAATGGCAGAGAAATACCATGTAGTAGGTAGGTATGGTGGACACAGATGGCATAGTTTTTGGCTCAAAGATTTGGATGCACGAGAAGTATTCCCTCTCAATACAAGGCTTAGGCTAGCAAGGTTGTTTGAAGCAAACTCAAGTATGAACCAGTACAGCAAAACTTACATAAGAACATATTGCAAGCATTATAAGACTCTACACTGTCTTCCTTGTTGTTCAAACCCTCACCAGAAAATATCTAGACTTTAGAGAGACCAATCATGCAAACCAAATTTCAACAAGCTCTATGGTAGTTCTTCATTAATAGGTGCAAAGTACATGATGCAAGAGCTTAAACATGATCTATTTGAGCACAACAATTGCCAAGTATCAAATTATTCAAGACAATATACCAATTACCACATGAAGCATTTTCTGTTTCCAACCATATAACAATGAACGAAGAAGTTTCAACCTTCGCCATGAACATTAAGAGTAAAGCTAAGAACACATGTGTTCATATGCAACAGCGGAGCGTGTCTCTCTCCCACACAAAGAATGCTAGGATCCGATTTTATTCAAACAAAAACAAAAACAAAAACATACAGACGCTCCAAGTAAAGCACATAAGATGTGACGGAATAAAAATATAGTTTCACTAGAGGTGACATGATAAGTTGTCGATGAAGAAGGGGATGCCTTGGGCATCCCCAAGCTTAGATGCTTGAGTCTTCTTGAAATATGCAGGGATGAACCACGGGGGCATCCCCAAGCTTAGAGTTTTCACTTTTCTTGATCATATTGTATCATCCTCCTCTCTTGATTTGAAAACTTCCTCCACACCAAACTCAAAACAAACTCATTAGAGGGTTAGTGCATAATCAAAAATTCACATATTCAGAGGTGACATAATCATTGTTAACACTTCTGGACATTGCACAAAGCTACTGAAAGTTAATGGAATAAAGAAATCCATCAAACATAGCAAAACAGATAATGCGAAATAAAAGGCAGAATTTGTCAAAACAGAATAGTCCGTAAAGACGAATTTTTCTGGGGCACTTAACTTGCTCAGATGAAAAAGCTCAAATTTAATGAAAGTTGCGTACATATCTGAGGATCACGCATGTAAATTGGCAGAATTTTCTGAGTTACCTACAGAGGGGGCTGCTCAAATTCGTGACAGTAAGAAATCTGTTTCTGCGCAGTAATCCAAATCTAGTATCAACCCTACTATCAAAGACTTTACTTGGCACAACAATACAATAAAATAAAGATAAGGAGAGGTTGCTACAGTAGTAACAACTTCCAAGACTCAAATATAAAACAAAAATGCAGAAGTAAAATAATGGGTTGTCTCCCATAAGCGATTTTCTTTAACGCCTTTCAGCTAGGCGCAGAAAGTGTGAATCAAGTATTATCAAGAGATGAAGCATCAACATCATAATTTGTTCTAATAATATAATCAAAAGGTAACTTCATTCTCTTTCTAGGGAAGTGTTCCATACCTTTCTTGAGAGGAAATTGATACTTAATATTACCTTCCTTCATATCAATAATAGCACCAACAGTTCGAAGAAAAGGTCTTCCCAAAATAATGGGACAAGATGCATTGCATTCAATATCCAAGACAACAAAATCAACGGGGACAAGGTTATTGTTAACCGTAATGCGAACATTATCAATCCTTCCCAAAGTTTTCTTTGTAGAATTATCAGCAAGATTAACATCCAAATAACAATTTTTCAATGGTGGCAAGTCAAGCATATTATAGATTTTCTTAGGCATAACGAAAATACTTGCACCAAGATCACATAAAGCGTTACAATCAAAATCATTGACCTTCATCTTAATGATGGGCTCCCAACCATCTTCTAACTTCCTAGGAATAGAAGTTTCAAGTTTTATTTATCTTCTCTAGCTTTTATGAGAGCATTTGTAATATGTTTTGTAAAGGCCAAATTTATAGCACTAGCATTAGGACTTCTAGCAAGTTTTTGCAAGAACTTAATAACTTCAGAGATGTGACAATCATCAAAATCTAAACCATTATGATCTAAAGCAATGGGATCATTGTCCCCAATATTTTGAAAAATTTCAGCAGTTTTATCAGAAGCAGTTTCAGCAGTTTTAGCAGTTTCAGGCAGTTTTGCACGTTTTGCATTAGGAGTAGAAACATTTCCAACACCAATTATTTTACCATTGATAGTAGGAGGTGTAGCAACATGTGAAGCATCAACATTACTAGTGGTGGTAATATTCAAAACTTTAGCTACATTATTCTCTTTAGCATTTTCTTCTCTTTCCCACCTAGCATGCAATTCAGCCATTAATCTAATATTTTCATTTATTCAAACTTGAATAGCGTTTGCTGTAGAAAATGACTTAATATCTTTAGTTTCATTAGGCATAACTTTCAATTTTAAAAGATCAACATCAGCAGCAAGTGACACGCGTACAGCACGCGACCGTTGGGAACCCCAAGTGGAAGGTGTGATGCGTACAGCAGTAAGTTTCCCTCAGTTAGAAACCAAGGTTTATCGAACCAGTAGGAGTCAAGAAGCACGTTGAAGGTTGATGGCGGCGAGATGTAGTGTGGCGCAACACCAGGGATTCCGGCGCCAACGTGGAACCTGCACAACACAACCAAAGTACTTTGCCCCAACGAAACAGTGAGGTTGTCAATCTCACCGGCTTGCTGTAACAAAGGATTAGATGTATAGTGTGGATGATGATTGTTTGCAGAGAACAGTAGAACAAGTATTGCAGTAGATTGTATTCGATGTAAAAGAATGGACCGGGTCCACAAGCTCACTAGAGGTGTCTCTCCCATAAGATAAATAGCATGTTGGGTGAACAAATTACAGTTGGGCAATTGACAAATAGAGAGGGCATGACCATGCACATACATGATATGATGAGTATTGTGAGATTTAATTGGGCATTACGACAAAGTACATAGACCGCTATCCAGCATGCATCTATGCCTAAAAAGTCCACTTTCAGGTTATCATCCGAACCCCTTCCAGTATTAAGTTGTAAACAACAGACAATTGCATTAAGTATGGTGCGTAATGTAATCAATAACTACATCCTCGGACATAGCATCAATGTTTTATCCCTAGTGGCAACAGCACATCCATAACCTTAGGGGTTTCTCTCACTCCCCCAGATTCACGGAGACATGAACCCACTATCGAGCATAAATACTCCCTCTTGGAGTTACAAGCATCAACTTGGCCAAAGCATCTACTAGTAATGGAGAGCATGCAAGATCATAAACAAAACATAGATTGATAATCAACATAACATAGTATTCTCTATCCATCGGATCCCAACAAACACAACATATAGCATTACAGATAGATGATCTTGATCATGTTAGGCAGCTCACAAGATCCGACAATGAAGCATAATGAGGAGAAGACAACCATCTAGCTACTGCTATGGACCCATAGTCCAGGGGTGAACTACTCACTCATCACTCCGGAGGCGACCATGGCGGTGTAGATTCCTCCGGGAGATGAATCCCCTCTCCGGCAAGGTGCCGGAGGCGATCTCCTGAATCCCCCGAGATGGGATTGGCGGCGGGGGCGTCTCTGGAAGGTTTTCCGTATCGTGGCTCTCGGTACTGGGGGTTTCGCGACGAAGGCTATTTGTAGGCGGAAGGGCAGAGTCGGGAGAGTCACGAGGGGCCCACACGCTAGGCTGGCGCGGCCAGGGCTTGGGCCACGCCGCCCTACTGTGGCGCCGCCTCGTGGCCCCTCTTCGTTAGTCCTCCGGTCTTCTGGAAGCTTCGTGTGAAAATAGGCCCCTGGGCGTTGATTTCGTCCAATTCCAAGAATATTTCCTTACTAGGATTTCTGAAACCAAAAACAGCAGAAAACAACAACTAGCTCTTCGGCATCTCGTTAATAGGTTAGTGCCGGAAAATGCATAAATATGACATAAAGTATGCATAAAACATGTAGATATCATCAATAATGTGGCATGGAACATAAGAAATTATCGATACGTCGGAGACGTATCAGCAAGACTATCAACTTTAGAAGCAAGAATATCAATTTTACCAAGCTTTTCTTCAACAGATTTGTTAAAAGCAGTTTGTGTACTAATAAATTCTTTAAGCATGGATTCAAGACCAGGGGGTACACTCCTATTATTGTTGTAAGAATTACCATAAGAATTACCATAACCATTACTATTATGAGAAGGATATGGCCTATAGTTGTTACCAGAATTATTCCTATAAGCATTGTTGTTGAAATTATTATTTTTAATGAAGTTCACATCAACATGCTCTTCTTGAGCAACCAATGAAGCTAAAGGAACATTATTAGGATCAACATTAGATCTACCATTCACAAGCATAGACATAATAGCATCAATCTTATCATTCAAGGAGGAGGTTTCTTCGACAGAATTTACCTTCTTACCTTGTGGAGCCCTTTCCGTGTGCCATTCAGAGTAGTTGATCATCATATCATCAAGAAGCTTTGTTGCGGCGCCTAAAGTGATGGACATAGAAGTACCTCCAGCAGCTGAATCCAATAGGTTCCGCGAAGAAAAATTCAATCCTGCATAAAAGGTTTGGATGATCATCCAAGTAGTCAGTCCATGGGTAGGGCAATTTTTGACCAAAGATTTCATTCTTTCCCATGCTTGAGCAACATGCTCATTATCCAATTGCTTAAAATTCATTATGCTACTTCTCAAAGATATAATTTTAGCAGGAGGATAATATCTACCTATGAAAGCATCCTTACATTTAGTCCATGAATCAATACTATTCTTAGGCAAAGATAGCAACCAATCTTTAGCTCTTCCTCTTAAGGAGAAAGGAAACAATTTTAATTTTATAATGTCACCATCTACATCCTTATATTTTTTCATTTCACAAAGTTCAACAAAACTATTAAGATGGGCAGCAACATCATCAGAACTAACACCAGAAAATTGCTCTCTCATAACAAGATTCAGTAAAGCAGGTTTAATTTCATAAAATTCTGCTGTAGCAGCAGGTGGAGCAATAGGTGTGCATAGGAAATCATTATTATTTGTGCTTGTGAAGTCACACAACTTAGTATTCTCAGGAGTACCCATTTTAGCAATAGTAAATAAAGCAAACTAAATAAAGTAAATGCAAGTAACTAATTTTTTTGTGTTTTTGATATAGAGAACGCAAACAAGACAGTAAATAAAGTAATGCAAGTAACTAATTTTTTTGTATTTTGATATAAGAAAGAAAACAGAGCAGTAAATAAAATAAAGTAAAGCAAGACAAAAACAAAGTAAAGAGATTGGAAGTGGGAGACTCCCCTTGCAGCGTGTCTTGATCTCCCCGGCAACAGCGCCAGAAAACAGTCTTGATGACACATCAAGCACACGCCCGTTGGGAACCCCAAGAGGAAGGTGTGATACATACAACTACAAGTTTTCCCTCAGTAAGAAACCAAGGTTATCGAACCAGTAGGAGTCAAGGAGCACGTGAAGGTTGTTGGTGACGGAGTGTAGTGCGGCGCAATGATGTCTACGGGAGCTTCTATTCTTGTAGACAGTGTTGGGCCTCCAAGAGCAGAGGTTTGTAGAACAGCAGCAAGTTTCCCTTAAGTGGATCACCCAAGGTTTATCGATCTCAGGGAGGAAGAGGTCAAAGATATCCCTCTCATGCAACCCTGCAACCACAAAGCAAGAAGTCTCTTGTGTCCCCAACACACCTAATAGGTGCACTAGTTCGGCGAAGAGATAGTGAAATACAGGTGGTATGAATAAGTATGAGCAGTAGTAACAACGCCAGAGAAGTGCTTTGTTGTCCAGGACTGGTGTGTGGTTGATGGTGGTAATATTGCGGACAGTACAGATGCAGTAGAACAGTAAACAAGCAGCGATAGCAGTATTTAGGAACAAGGCCTAGGGATCATACTTTCACTAGTGGACACTCTCAACATTGATCACATAACAGAATAAATAGATAGATGCTAGACTCTACACCCTCTTGTTGGATGATGAACACCACTAACTGTGTAGGATTACACGAACCCTCAATGCCGGAGTTAACAAGCTCCACAATATTCGATGTTCATATTTAATTAACCTTAGAGTGCATGACAGATCAACATAACCAAACCAAGTACTAACATAGCATGCACACTGTCACCTTCACGCTACGAAAGGAGGCATAGATCACATCAATACCATCATAGTAATAGTTAACTTCATAATCTACAAGAGATCACAATCATAATCTACTCCAAGTACTAACACGATGCACACACTGTCACCATTACACCGTGTAGGAGGAATAAACTACTTTAATAACATCACTAGAGTAGCACACAGATAAATTGTGATACAAAACACATTGCAATCATAAAGAGATATAAATAAGCACTTCACTATGCCATTCATAACAGTGAATAAGTATTCTGTGAAATATAGCCTAAGAGACCCACACGGTGCACACACTGTCACCTTTACACACGTGGGACAAGGAGTCTCCGGAGATCACATAAGTAAAATTCACTTGACTAGCATAATGACATCTAGATTACAAGCATCATCATATGAATCTCAATCATGTAAGGCAGCTCATGAGATTATTGTATTGAAGTACATAGGAGAGAGATTAACCACATAGCTACCGGTACAGCCCTTAGCCTCGATGGAGAACTACTCCCTCCTCATGGGAGACAGCATCGGTGATGAAGATGGCGGTGGAGATGGCAGCGGTGTCGATGGAGAAGCCTTCCGGGGGCACTTCCCCGTCCCGGCGGCATGCCGGAACAGAGACTCCTGTCCCCCAGATCTTGGCTTCGCGATGGCGGTGGCTCTGGAAGGTTTCTCGTACCGTGGCTTTTTCGTATCGAGGTTTTAGGTCGAGGGGCTTCTTATAGGCGAAGAGGCGGTGTCAGAAGGGGTCTGGGGCCACCAGACAATAGGGCGGGGCAGCCAGGGCCTGGGCCGCGCCGGCCCCATGTGTGGGCCCCCTGTGGGTCCTCTCTGGCGACTCTCGGGTGTTCTGGAAGCTCCCGGGGATTCTAAGATGCTGGGCGTTGATTTCGTCCGATTCCGAGAATATTTCCTTACTAGGATTTCTGAAACCAAAAACAGCGTAAAACAAAGAATCGGCCCTTCGGCATCTCGTCAATAGGTTAGTTCCGGAAAACGCATAAATATGACATAAAGTATGCATAAAACATGTAGATATCATCAATAATGTGGCATGGAACATAAGAAATTATCGATACGTCGGAGACGTATCAGCATCCCCAAGCTTAGTTTCTGCTCGTCCCGAGCAGGTAAACGATAACAAAGATAATTTCTGGAGTGACATGCCATCATAACCTTGATCATACTATTGTGAGCATATGAGATGAATGCAGCGATTCAAAGCAATGATAAAGACAATGACTAAACAACTGAATCATATAGCAAAGACTTTTCATGAATAGTACTTCAAGACAAGCATCAATAAGTCTTGCATAAGAGTTAACTCATAAAGCAATAATTCAACGTAGAGGTATTGAAGCAACACAAAGGAAGATTAAGTTTCAGCGGTTGCTTTCAACTTGTAACATGTGTATCTCATGGATATTGTCAACATAGAGTAATATGACAAGTGCAATATGCAAGTATGTAGGAATCAATGCACAGTTCACACAAGTGTTTGCTTCTTGAGATGGAGAGAAATAGGTGAACTGACTCAACATAAAAGTAAAAGAATGGCCCTTCGCAGAGGGAAGCATTGATTGCTATATTTGTGCTAGAGCTTTGATTTTGAAAACAAGAAACAATTTTGTCAACGGTAGTAATAAAGCATATGTGTTATGTAAATTATATCTTACAAGTTGCAAGCCTCATGCATAGTATACTAATAGTGCCCGCACCTTGTCCTAATTAGCTCGGATTACCTGGATTATCATTGCAATGCATATGTTTTAACCAAGTGTCACAAAGGGGTACCTCTATGCCGCCTGTACAAAGGTCTAAGGAGAAAGCTCGCATCAGATTTCTCGCTATTGATTATTCTCAACTTAGACATCCATACCGGGACAGCATAGACAACAGATAATGGACTCCTCTTTTATGCATAAGCATTCAACAACAGTTAATTTTCTCATATGAGATTGAGGATGTTTGTCCAAAACTGAAACTTCCACCATGGATCATGGCTTTAGTTAGCGGCCCAATGTTCTTCTCTAACATTATGCATGCTCTAACCATTCTAGCGGTAAATCTCCCTTACTTCAGATAAGACGGACATGCATAGCAACTCACATGATATTCAACAAAGAGTAGTTGATGGCGTCCCCAGGAACATGGTTATCGCACAACAAGCAACTTATAAGAAATAAAATGCATAAGTACGTATTCAATACCACAATAGTTTTTAGGCTATTTGTCCCATGAGCTATATATTGCAAAGATAGAGGATAGAAATTTTAAAGGTAGCACTCAAGCAATTTACTTTGGAATGGCGGAGAAATACCATGTAGTGGGTAGGTATGGTGGATACAAATGGCATAGTGGTTGGCTCAAGGATTTTGGATGCATGAGAAGTATTCCCTCTCGATACAAGGTTTAGGCTAGCAAGGTTATTTGAAACAAACACAAGGATGAACCGGTGCGGAAAAACTCACATAAAAGACATATTGTAAACATTATAAGACTCTACACCGTCTTCCTTGTTGTTCAAACTCAATACTAGAAATTATCTAGACCTTAGAGAGACCAATTATGCAAACCAAATTTTAGCAAGCTCTATGTATTTCTTCATTATTAGGTGCAAAGTATATGATGCAAGAGCTTAAACAAGAGCACAACAATTTCCAAGTATCAAGTTATTCAAGACATCATACCAATTACTACATGTAGCATTTTCCGTTTCCAACCATATAACAATTAACGAAGCAGTTTCAACCTTCGCCATGAAAATTAAAAGCTAAGAACACATGTGTTCATACGAACCAGCGGAGCGTGTCTCTCTCCCAAACAAGCATTTATTCAAACAAAAACAAAAACAAAAACAAACAGACGCTCCAAGTAAAGTACATAAGATGTGGCCGAATAAAAATATAGTTTCAAGGGAGGAACCTGATAATGTTGTCGATGAAGAAGGGGATGCCTTGGGCATCCCCAAGCTTAGATGCTTGAGTCTTCTTGAAATATGCAGGGATGAACCACCGGGGCATCCCCAAGCTTAGAGTTTTCACTCTTCTTGATCATATTGTATCATCCTCCTCTCTTGACCCTTGAAAACTTCCTCCACACCAAACTCGAAACAAACTCATTAGAGGGTTAGTGCATAATCAAAAACTCACATGTTCAGAGGTGACACAATCATTCTTAACACTTCTGGACATTGCCTAAAGCTACTGGAAGTTAATGGAACAAAGAAATCCATTCAACACAGCAAAAGAGGCAATGCGAAATAAAAGGCAGAATCTGTCAAAACAGAACAGTCCGCAAAGACGAATTTCTAAGAGGCACCAGACTTGCTCAAATGAAAATTCTCAAATTGAATGAAAGTTGCGTACATATCTGAGGATCACTCACGTAAATTCGCATAATTTTCTGAGTTACCTACAGAGAATTAGGCCCAGATTCGTGATAGCAAGAAATCTGTTTCTGCGCAGTAATCCAAATCTAGTATGAACCTTACTATCAAAGACTTTACTTGGCACAACAATGCAATAAAATAAAGATAAGGAGAGGTTGCTACAGTAGTAACAACTTCCAAGACACAAATATAAAACAAAATTACTGTAGCAAAATAAACACATGGGTTATCTCCCAAGAAGTTCTTTCTTTATAGCCATTAAGATGGGCTCAGCAGTTTAAATGATGCACTCGCAAAAAATAGTATTTGAAGCAAAAGAGAGCATCAAGAAGAAAATTCAAAACACATTTAAGTCTAACATGCTTCCTATGAAAAGGAATCTTGTAAATAAACAAGTTATGTAGGCATAATGCAATAAGCATAGGAAAACTAGACAAGCTCAACTTCAAAATTTTAAGCATATAGAGAGGTGTTTTAGTAACATGAAAATTTCTACAACCATATTTTCCTCTCTCGTAATAACTTTCAGTAGCATCATGAGCAAACTCAACAATATAACTATCACATAAAGCATTCTTATCATGAGTCTCATGCATAAAATTATTACTCTCCACATAAGCATAATCAATTTTAGTAGTTGTAGTGGGAGCAAATTCAACAAAGTAGCTATCATTATTATTCTCATCATCAAATATAGGAGGCATATTGTAATCATAATCAAATTTACTCTCCATAGTAGGCGGTACTAAAAGACCACTATCATTATAATCATCATAAATAGGAGGCAAAGTATCATCAAAGTAAATTTCCTCCTCAATGCTTGGGGGACTAAAAAGATCATGCTCATCAAAGCCAGCTTCCCCAAGCTTAGAATTTTCCATAGCATTAGCAACAATAGTGTTCAAAGCATTCATACTAACATGTTCCATGGGTTTTTTAATTTTTGGATCAAACCATCCATGTCTTAAATCAGGAAACAGAATAAGAAGCTCATTGTTGTCCATTATGCCTTACTAGTGTAAACAAGAAACAAAAAGATGCAATTGCAGGATCTAAAGGAAATTGCTTCGAGCACAAACACAATGGCGCCAAAAAAGTACTTAGTTACCTGGAACCGGAGTATGAGTGCCTTTTACCTTTCCTCCCCGGCAACGGCGCCAGAAAAGTGCTTGATGTCTACGGGAGCTTCTATTCTTGTAGACAGTGTTGGGCCTCCAAGAGCAGAGGTTTGTAGAACAGCAGCAAGTTTCCCTTAAGTGGATCACCCAAGGTTTATCGATCTCAGGGAGGAAGAGGTCAAAGATATCCCTCTCATGCAACCCTGCAACCACAAAGCAAGAAGTCTCTTGTGTCCCCAACACACCTAATAGGTGCACTAGTTCGGCGAAGAGATAGTGAAATACAGGTGGTATGAATAAGTATGAGCAGTAGTAACAACGCCAGAAAAGTGCTTTGCTGTCCAGGACTGCCGTGTGGTTGATGGTGGTAATATTGCGGATGATGAGATGCAGAGAACAAGAAACAAGCAGCGATAGCAGTATTTAGGAACAAGGCCTAGGGATCATACTTTCACTAGTGGACACTCTCAACATTGATCACATAACAGAATAAATAGATAGATGCTAGACTCTACACCCTCTTGTTGGATGATGAACACCACTAACTGTGTAGGATTACACGAACCCTCAATGCCGGAGTTAACAAGCTCCACAATATTCGATGTTCATATTTAAATAACCTTAGAGTGCATGACAGATCAACATAACCAAACCAAGTACTAACATAGCATGCACACTGTCACCTTCACGCTACGAAAGGAGGCATAGATCACATCAATACCATCATAGTAATAGTTAACTTCATAATCTACAAGAGATCACAATCATAATCTACTCCAAGTACTAACACGATGCACACACTGTCACCATTACACCGTGCAGGAGGAATAAACTACTTTAATAACATCACTAGAGTAGCACACAAATAAATTGTGATACAAAACACATTGCAATCATAAAGAGATATAAATAAGCACTTCACTATGCCATTCATAACAGTGAATAAGTATTCTGTGAAATATAGCCTAAGAGACCCACACGGTGCACACACTGTCACCTTTACACACGTGGGACAAGGAGTCTCCGGAGATCACATAAGTAAAATTCACTTGACTAGCACAATGACATCTAGATTACAAGCATCATCATATGAATCTCAATCATGTAAGGCAGCATATGAGATTATTGTATTGAAGTACATAGGAGAGAGATTAACCACATAGCTACCGGTACAGCCCTTAGCCTCGATGGAGAACTACTCCATCCTCATGGGAGACAGCAGCGGTGATGAAGATGGCGGTGGAGATGGCAGCGGTGTCGATGGAGAAGCCTTTCGGGGGCACTTCCCCGTCCCGGCGGCGTGCCGGAACAGAGACTCCTGTCCCCCAGATCTTGGCTTCGCGATGGCGGCGGCTCTGGAAGGTTTCTCGTACCGTGGCTTTTTCGTATCGGGGTTTTAGGTCGAGGGGCTTCTTATAGGCGAAGAGGCGGCGTCAGAAGGGGTCTGGGGCCACCAGACAATAGGGCGGCGCGGCCAGGGCCTGGGCCGCGCCAGCCCCATGTGTGGGCCCCCTGTGGGTCCTCTCTGGCGACTCTCGGGTGTTCTGGAAGCTCCCGGGGATTCTAAGATGCTGGGCGTTGATTTCGTCCGATTCCGAGAATATTTCCTTACTAGGATTTCTGAAACCAAAAACAGCAGAAAACAGCAACTGGCCCTTCGGCATCTCATCAATAGGTTAGTTCCGAAAAACGCATAAATATGACATAAAGTATGCATAAAACATGTAGATATCATCAATAATGTGGCATGGAACATAAGAAATTATCGATACGTCGGAGACGTATCACGCAACACCAGGGATTCCGGCGCCAACGTGGAACCTGCACAACACAATCCAAATACTTTGCCCCAACTTAACAGTGAGGTTGTCAATCTCACCGGCTTGCTGTAAACAAAGAATTAAATGTATGGTGTGGAAAATGATGTTTGTATGCGAAGAACAGTAGAGAACAATGTTTGCAGTAGATTGTAATCAGATGTAAAAGAATGGACCAGGGTCCACAGTTCACTAGTGGTGTTTCTCCAATAAGAAATAGCATGTTGGGTGAACAAATTACAGTTGGGCAATTGACAAATAAAGAGGGCATAACAATGCACATACATAGTAGTGTGAGATTTAATCGGGCATTACGACAAAGTACATA
Organism: Lolium perenne; assembly: GCF_019359855.2. Classification (NCBI taxonomy): domain Eukaryota; kingdom Viridiplantae; phylum Streptophyta; class Magnoliopsida; order Poales; family Poaceae; genus Lolium; species Lolium perenne. The sequence continues at coordinate 215,063,801 of NC_067248.2, read as the reverse complement.
GACCGCTATCCAGCATGCATCTATGTCTAAAAAGTCCACCTTCGGGTTAGCATCTGCACCCCTTCCAGTATTAAGTTGCAAACAACAGACAATTGCATTAAGTATGGTGCGTAATGTAATCAACACAAATATCCTTAGACAAAGCATTGATGTTTTATCCCTAGTGGCAACAGCACATCCACAACCTTAGAACTTTCTGTCACTGTTTTAATGGAGGCATGAACCCACTATCGAGCATAAATACTCCCTCTTGGAGTTACAAGTATCAACTTGGCCAGAGCCTCTACTAGCAACGGAGAGCATGCAAGATCATAAACAACACATATATGATAGATTGATAATCAACTTGACATAGTATTCCATATTCATCGGATCCCAACAAACACAACATGTAGCATTACAAATAGATGATCTTGATTATGATAGGCAGCTCACAAGATCTAACATGATAGCACATGAGGAGAAGACAACCATCTAGCTACTGCTATGGACCCATAGTCCAGGGGTGAACTACTCACACATCAATCCGGAGGCGATCATGGTGATGAAGAGTCCTCCGGGAGATGATTCCCCACTCCGGCAGGGTGCCGGAGGCGATCTCCTGAATCCCCCGGGATGGGATTGGCGGCGGCGGCGTCTCTGGAAGGTTTTCCGTATCGTGGCTCTCGGTAAAAGGGTTTTCGCGACGGAGGGAATAAATAGGCGGAAGGGCAGCGTCGGTGGAGGCACAGGGGCCCCACACCATAGGCCGGCGCGGGCCCCATGCTGGCCGCGCCGCCATATGGGTACGGGCCCTCGTGGCCCCACTTCGTATCCCCTTCGGTTTTCTGGAAGCTCCGTGGAAAAATAAGACCCTGGGCGTTGATTTCGTCCAATTCCGAGAATATTTCCTTTGTAGGATTTCTGAAACCAAAAACAGCAGAAAACAACAACTGGCTCTTCGGCATCTCGTCAATAGGTTAGTGCCGGAAAATGCATAATAATGATGTAAAGTGTGTATAAAACATGTGAGTATCATCATAAAAGTAGCATGGAACATAAGAAATTATAGATACGTTTGAGACGTATCAAGCATCCCCAAGCTTAGTTCCTACTCGCCCTCGAGTAGGTAAACGATAACAAGGATAATTTCTGAAGTGACATGCTATCATAATCTTGATCAATACTATTGTAAAGCATATGAGATGAATGAAGTGATTTGAAGCAATGGTAAAGACAATGAATAAACAACTGAATCATATAGCAAAGAATTTTCATTAATAGTACTTTCAAGACAAGCATCAATAAGACTTGCATAGGAGTTAACTCATAAAGCAATAGATTCTTAGTAGAAAGCTTTGAAGCAACACAAAGGAAGATATAAGTTTCAGCAGTTGCTTTCAACTTCAACATGTTTATCTCATGGCCCTTCGCAGAGGGAAGCATGGATTACTATTTTTGTGCTAGAGCTTTTCATTTTGAAAACATATATAGAAACAATTTTGTCAACGGTAGTAATAATTCATATGTGTTATGCATAAGATATCCTATAAGTTGCAAGCCTCATGCATAGTATACCAATAGTGTCCGCACCTTGTCCTAAGTAGCTTGGATTTACATGGATTATCATTGCATAGCATATGTTTCAACCAAGTGTCACAAAGGGGTACCTCTATGCCGCTTGTACAAAAGTCTAAGGAGAAAGTTCGCATTGGATTTCTCGCTTTTGATTATTCTCAACTTAGACATCCATACCGGGACAACATAGAAAACAGATAATGGACTCCTCTTTAATGCATAAGCATTCAACAACAGATAATATTCTCATAAGAGATTGAGGATTGATGTCCAAACTGAAACTTCCACCATGGTTCATTGCTTTAGTTAGCGGCCCAATGTTCTTCTCTAACAATATGCATACTCAAACCATTTGATCATGATAAATCACCCTTACTTCAGACAAGACGAACATGCATAGCAACTCACATGATATTCAACAAAGATGAAATAGTTGATGGCGTCCCCAGGAACATGGTTATCGCTCAACAAGCAACTTATAAGAAATAAGATACATAAGCGACATATTCTTTACCACAATAGTTTTTAAGCTATTTTTCCCATGAGCTATATATTGCAAAGACAAAGAATGGAATTTTAAAGGTAGCACTCAAGCAATTTACTTTGGAATGGCAGAGAAATACCATGTAGTAGGTAGGTATGGTGGACACAGATGGAATAGTTTTTGGCTCAAGGATTTGGATGCATGAGAAGTATTCCCTCTCAATACAAGGCTTAGGCTAGCAAGGTTGTTTGAAGCAAACTCAAGTATGAACCGGTACAGCAAAACTTACATAAGAACATATTGCAAGCATTATAAGACTCTACACTGTCTTCCTTGTTGTTCAAACCCTCTCCAGAAAATATCTAGACTTTAGAGAGACCAATCATGCAAACCAAATTTCAACAAGCTCTATGGTAGTTCTTCATTAATAGGTGCAAAGTACATGATGCAAGAGCTTAAACATGATCTATTTGAGCACAATAATTGCCAAGTATCAAATTATTCAAGACAATATACCAATTACCACATGAAGCATTTTCTGTTTCCAACCATATAACAATGAACGAAGCAGTTTCAACCTTCGCCATGAACATTAAGAAGCACACCATATAAATTTTCCCAACCATATATCTAATATCACCAACAAAAGGCTGATTTCTTTAGTAACCTTGTAACATCACATGAGTATTGTCGGCTAGCTTGGGGACAAAAGTTTAGTTCTTTGTATTGATACTAATATTACAGAAATGGAAATTATGATCACTAGCATGCTGTTTTCGAATGTTTCACAATAGTTTGCTCAAATTAAAGATGCTTCACGAGCATGTGATAGTATATGGAACATGTATACATTATTTGTGGTCGTTGTATAAGCAACAAACTATAACGGTGTGATATAAATATTATGAAAAACACAAACCTATATCATATTCAAACACTAAGAGGGTGCCCTTGCATTCGTGTTGGCCACCATGCTAGTTAACTTCATAGGACTCGAATGCATATTAATTTTCATATAGAGTCGTTTTGGTTGAACTGAATGAACTATCTAATGTTTCTATGTGTTGCACTATGGTCTTCCTTGGATTGCAGAAATATGAGAGCGCAGGAATAGGAAAAACACACGATTATGGAGCCATGCATCATGGATTTCTATAGGACTTTGAAACACAAGGGTCGTAGTAGGAGCTTTTGGATGGTGCAAATGAAATAAACATGTGAGTTTTCAGGATTAAGCAGAGCGAGGGAGCATAGAGTATTAGTGTGAAAATGCATTAAACTTATGAAAGGAAATGACATTTGAACTAATATGTGTATGGGGAAGGTGGGCATATGAATGGATTCCATATGAATTTGATGGAGAAAATTTCCAGTGCTACAAGCACTTTGGCCTAAGTAAAATAAAATCATTAGGTTCAAATTCTTTAAAAAATTCTACAATGCAAACATACCTACAATTTCATAAGATTCTTGCCATAATTGTTTTGTTGTGTGTACGACAACTATGATATCCCGTCAATCTCCACATACGCTCACTATGCTTTTCATATGGTGCAACTAAGAATTTTCTTTAGCTCGACCAAGTAATTTTTTTTATTTCAGCTACATTCCATTCACTTAGGATTCCGCAATCTACGACATTTTATTCATGAGATTTTGAAATTCGCACAACAAACTCATTCAAACCGTACTTTATTACGAAATTGCTAAAAATTATTTACATTTATTAATTCCAAATGGTGGCATTTTCCGTATGGGTTTCTTTTTTTCCAAAGGAGGCTAATAGTATCTCGCATTAAATTTTGGAATCTAATAATCTATAAATGTTCCGGCACATTGAACAAGAGTGGCCCGTAAGTTTGGAATAAAAAAGAATCATCCTAATGTTTAAGCATTCTTTATAGTTGCTAACCTATAGCACCGCTAGAACATTCTTATAAAATTTATAGTGGGGAAACACATTCTTCAGCCTTAAAAAAGAAATGTTTAAGCAATATTATAATAAATGCTCTAAAACTCATCCAAATTGTTCTATACATTACAAAATTTCTGAAAATTAATTGTTTAGTTCGTATGATTGCAATTTTCCAATAGGGTTATTATTGTTACTTCGAAAGAAGGCAAATAATATCCCACATTTGAAGATCATAATATATGACAGTGCATCTTATGCGTGGAGTTTGCTGGATTTGGTGGTATTCGGTCGTGCGCACCCATACTTTTATTCGAACCATTTGGCTCTGGAGGGACCAGTGTGAAGCTCTGTTGTGTGCCATCAGATTACATTCTGGTCCATGGTTGTAATGTCTCAGGTTTAGAGACGATCGAGGGTAGAATTTAGAAAGGGATGTGCATTGCATCGTAAAATCTGGGGAAATTTCGCGCTTTTAAAGAAAACTGCATCGAAGGGGAACAATTTTCTCTCTCGACACCTTACAGGGTTAGGGTTTCGAGAGTGCGATAAATTTGGTCCTCACTTAACTCAATTAGGGTTTTTGAGAAGATAGAGGGGGTTAGTGCATCACAACTTTAAGTTGCATGATTGAATTCAAACAACTTGTGTTTGAATTTCAAATTTAAACATCACATGAATATATCATAATTCAAATTGAGGTAATTCATTAAACAAATATAAATAAGCAAGTATATTAAATAATACCACATACAATTAAAGCTCATTAGAGAAACCTTGAGCTTTATTGATATTCACACAAGATACAATGTCAATTACAATATCCAGAATTGAATTATGAATTTACAACACATTACAAGAATTGAAGAAATAGAAAAAGAAAAAGGAAAATTACAAGTAAATATTATATCCTAAACTACACAAAGTAATCTTCATAAAATGCTTGATCAGGATGATCTTGAACTTCATCTTGATCAACTCTTGATCCCTGCACAAACATGAAACAAACAATGGATTATGCCAAGTGGCATTGCCACTTGGCAGGTTAGCAAAGAAATAATGAACTGGAGAGGATATTATCAAGATCAGCCGAGCTGATCCACCAAATGGACCAAGTCCCAACATGGAACCACACAGGCAGCTCACAAGGCAGTGTGCATGCCCACCAACACACACAGCCAGGGGAGTCACCAAAATGGTGCCAGGCCCTGTTGTCGACCAAAGAGGCAAGGAGAGGGGCATATATAAACTTTTCACAGCCAAACCCTAGCCATTTCATCGACAAGCATCACCAGGGTAAGAACACCAAGAACAGGAAGAACAGCCACAGCTGTTCAACCTATTCCAGTAACCAACTGAAACAAATCAAACATCACCAGCAAGCTAGGAGGAGCAGGGCAAGCACATAAATCCAACCAGAAGCAAATCCACTACATCAACACTCATTCTAGGAGCTGGAGTGAGGTATACATAGAGAATCATGAGCAATCATCTGTTTTGCTCATAAATAAGCATGTGCATCAAACACACACAAGCCATAGGGTGTGAGTACCCTGTTTGTGTCATCATCTGGCTACCAAGTCAGTTGGTGCAAGCAAAAATGGGTGAAGCCAATAGGAAATTACCAAGGGAACACTGGTTAGACCAAAACAGTGGCATAACCAAGGCAATCCATCAAGGAAATGATCCTATCTATCCAGCCAAAGTCACCTAGCACCTAAAACCTAGTACACCATTAGACAGATAGACAATATGTGTCTATTCATGTTTGTCAACATCAAAGGTCACTGGAAATCCAAAAAGGAATTAACCAGTAATGTATTCACCAAGCCAACACAAGCCACAGAGAGGGGAGCTACCCTGGAATAGCAGATAGCTACTGCTAGGGTCACCTCAACCACAAGAAATTACAGCCAAGCAAAACTATCATCACCCAGAAGGGTTCAATGGAGGGCTAGGGTACCCAACCAAAGGTTGGCATCCATCTAGCCCTGCCAAATTTAATGAAATGATCATTACTGCAAAGCAGTTCACATCAATTATCCATTTAGTAAAGCAAGCTATACATATAATGGAATTACACAAGCAACTAATAACTAGAGCACTTGCTTATGAGCCAAATGATCATTTCAAGCATCAATGGATGCTTGAGCAAGCACCAGCACACACTAGCACATGTCTGGGTGACACACATATCCCAGAATGAGCAGCAGTGAGGCACAGACACAAACCAGCAGCCTTTACAAGCAACTGATGATCATCTGATCATCAGGAACTTGCTAAAGCATGACAGAGCATGCTAAAGCATGCTAAGGCCTGCTAGAACCAAGCCTAGCACCAACACAGTAACAACATGAATTAAATAGCCACATAACCTGAACAATTGCATCATAGATAAGCAAATAAATTAAATACAATTGTATCCAGAAGCAAATCATCAAGGGAGGGTGTTATCTAGTCAACAACTATGCTCAATGGAGCATTTCCAAGATTCACAGCCCTATACACAACACACCAGGGGCACTGGCTCTTGCAAATTGCAAGGATTACACACAGTCATCAAGCCAGGGCAAGATAATTGAATACACTGAGTGTCTAGCAAGAGTAGTAACAAGAACAGAGGCACAGGGATAGATTCAAGCAAGAAATGCAAGCATAAGCAAGCACATGGCTTAGGAAAATTGCACAGAATCATGCATAGCAAAGATAGCACAAATTAAGCATAGCCATTAGACAGAGTAGGGCAGCACAACAGCTAGTATCCATGACACATATAGCAGCAGCAACTAGCACATCAAGGCAGCACCAGAGCTAGCATGGCGCAGAGCACATAGGCGTAGCAGCAGCACAACAAGATGGATGCCAGGGCATCCAGAGGAAGGAGAAAAGGTAGAACAAGACAGAGAGAGAAGGAGGCGAACGCACCTGGAGCAGAGCACCGCAGCGTGCCCATGGCGGCACGGCGGCACGGGCTGACCACGGCAGCGCCATGCCGCAGCCAGGCCAGGCGTCGCCGGGCACAGATGCCCCAGCACCACCACGGCGAGGCACACGGCCGCGCCAACGCGTGCGGTTCGCCGGTGAGCAAAGAATCGCCGCGGAACCCCACGGCCGTACTGATGTCTACGCACACTCCTTTTCCTGTAGACAGTGTTGGGCCTCCAAGAGCAGAGGTTTGTAGAACATCAGCAAGTTTTCCCTTAAGTGGATCACCCAAGGTTTATCGAACTCAGGGAGGAAGAGGTCAAAGATATCCCTCTCAAGCAACCCTGCGATCACAATGCAAGAAGTCTCTTGTGTCCCCAACACACCTAATACACTTGTCAGATGTATAGGTGCACTAGTTTGGCGAAGAGATAGTAAAATGCAAGTAATATGGATGTATATGAGTGGTAATAGCAATCTGAATAAAATATGGCAGCGAGTAAACATGCAGTGGAACACTAAACAAACAGTGACCTCCCCCGACAATGGCACCAGAAAATGCTTGCTGGCGTGCAGTTGACGTGGGAGATAGGAATCTTTGTGGTGTGACTTTTCTATTCGGAGACAAGGCCTAGGGATCATACTTTCACTAGTGGACACTCTCAACATTGATCACATAATAAAACCACTCTACACTCTCTTGTTGGATGATGAACACCACTAATTGTGTAGGGCTACAAGAGCACCTAAATGCCGGAGTTAACAAGCTCCACAACATTCGATGTTCATATTTAAATAACCTTAGAGTGCATGATATACCAACGCAATTATAGCAAGTACTAACATAGCATGCACACTGTCAACATCAGCTATGAAAGGGGGAATAAATCACATCAATACCATCATAGTAATAGTTAACTTCATAATCTACAAGAGATCACAATCATAGCTTATACCAAGTACTACATGATGCACACACTGTCAACATTACATCATGGAGGAGGAATAGACTACTTTAATAACATCACTAGAGTAGCACATAGATGATATTCAACTAGATCACAAAGAGAGAGATGAACCACATAGCTACAGCGGAGCCCTCAGCCCCGGGGGTGAATTACTCCCTCCTCATCATGGAGATAGCGATGGCGGTGAAGATGGCGGTGGAGACGGCGGTGGAGATGACTCCGGGGGCAATTCCCCGTCCCGGCAGGGTGCCGGAACAGAGACTTCTGTCCCCCGAATTGGAGTTTCGCGATGGCGGCGGCTCTGGAAGGTTTTCTCAGGTTTCGTCAATCGGTGTAGAAGATTTAGGTCAGGAGGCAACTTATAGGCGAAGAGGCGGAGTCGGAAGGGTTACGGGGGCGCCACACAACAGGGGGGCGCGCCCCCCTTGGGCCGCGCCGGCCACACGTGTGGGCCCCCTGTGGCTCTCCTCTGGTCCCTCCCGGGTGTTCTGGAAGCTTCGTGGAATTATAAGATACTGGGCGTTGATTTCGTCCAATTCCGAGAATATTTCCTTACTAGGATTTCTGAAACCAAAAACAGCAGAAAACAGGAACTGGCACTTCGGCATCTCGTCAATAGGTTAGTTCCGGAAAATGCATAAAATCATCATAAAGTGTGAACAAAACATGTAGGTATTGTCATAAAAAAGCATGGAACATCAGAAATTATGGATACGTTGGAGACGTATCAGCATCCCCAAGCTTAGTTCCTACTCGTCCTCGAGTAGGTAAACGATAACAAAGATAATTTCTGAAGTGACATGCTACCAACATGATCTTAATCATACTATTGTAAAGCATATGAGATGAATGCAGCGATTCAAAGCAATGATAAAGATAAAGATTAAACAACTGAATCATATAGCAAAGACTTTTCATGAATAGTACTTTCGAGACAAGCATCAATAAGTCTTGCATAAGAGTTAACTCATAAAGCAATAAATTCAAAGTAAAGGCATTGAAGCAACACAAAGGAAGATTAAGTTTCAGCGGTTGCTTTCAACTTGTAACATACATATCTCATGGATAATTGTCAATGCAAAGTAATATGATGAATGCAAATATGCAAGCATGTAAGAATCAATGCACAGTTAACACAAGTGTTTGCTTCTAAGACAGAAAGAAGTAGGTAAACTGACTCAACATAAAAGTAGAAGAATGGCCCTTCGAAGAGGGAAGCATGGATTGCTATATTTGTGCTAGAGCTTTTATTTTGAAAACAAGAAACAATTTTGTCAACGGTAGTAATAAAGCATATGTATTATGTATAAGATATCCTACAAGTTGCAAGCCTCATGCATAGTATACCAATAGTGCCCGCACCTTGTCCTAATTAGCTCGGATTTACATGGATTATCATCGCATAACATACGTTTTAACCAAGTATCACAAAGGGGTACCTCTATGCCGCCTGTACAAAGGTCTAAGGAGAAAGCTCGCATTGGATTTCTCGCTTTTGATTATTCTCAACTTAGACATCCATACCGGGACAACATAGACAACAGATAATGGACTCCTCTTCAATGCATAAGCATTCAACAACAAATAATATTCTCATAAGAGATTGAGGATTGTTGTCCAAAACTGAAACTTCCACCATGGATCATGGCTTTAGTTAGCGGCCCAATGTTCTTCTCTAACAATATGCATGCTCAAACCATTCAACTCATGATAAATCACCCTTACTTCAGACAAGACGAACATGCATAGCAACTCACATGATATTCAACAAAGCGTTGATGGCGTCCCCAGGAACATGGTTATCGCTCAACAAGCAACTTAATAAGAAATAAGATACATAAGTACATATTCAATACCACAATAGTTTTTAAGCTATTTTTCCCATGGGCTATATATTGCAAAGACAAAGAATGGAATTTTAAAGGTAGCACTTAAGCAATTTACTTTGGAATGGCAGAAAATACCATGTAGTAGGTAGGTATGGTGGACACAAATGGCACAGTTTTTGGCTCAAGGATTTGGATGCACGAGAAGTAATCCCTCTCAATACAAGGCTTAGGCTAGCAAGGTTGTTTGAAGCAAACACAAGTATGAACCAGTACAGCAAAACTCACATAAAAACATATTGCAAGCATTATAAGACTCTACATTGTCTTCCTTGTTGCTCAAACCCTTACTAGAAAATATCTAGACCTTAGAGAGATCAATCATGCAAACCAAATTTTAGCAAGCTCTATGTATTTCTTCACTAATAGGTGCAAAGTATATGATTCAAGAGCTTAAACATGATCCATATGAGCACAACAATTGCCAAGTATCAAATTATTCAAGACATTATACCAATTACCACATGTAGCATTTTCTGTTTCCAACCATATAACAATTAACGAAGCAGTTTCAACCTTCACCATGAACATTATGAGTAGAGCTAAGGACATATTTGTCCATATGCAACAGCGGAGCATGTCTCTCTCCCACACAATGAATTCTAGGATCCAATTTTATTCAAACAAACAAAACAAAAACAAACAGACGCTCCAAGTAAAGCACATAAGATGTGACGGAATAAAAATATAGTTTCACTAGAGGAACCTGATAATGTTGTCGATGAAGAAGGGGATGCCTTGGGCATACCCAAGCTTAGATGCTTGAGTCTTCTTGAAATATACAGGGATGAACCACCGGGGCATCCCCAAGCTTAGAGCTTTCACTCTCCTTGATCATATTGTATCATCCTCCTCTCTTGATCCTTGAAAACTTCCTCCACACCAAACTCAAAACAACTCATTAGAGGGTTAGTGCATAATCAAAAATTCACATGTTCAGAGGTGACACAATCATTCTTAACACTTCTGGACATTGCACAAAGCTTCTGAAAGTTAATGGAACAAAGAAATCCATCCAACACAGCAAAAGAGGCAATGCGAAATAAAAGGCAGAATCTATCAAAACAGAACAGTCCGTAAAGACGAATTTTTTAGAGGCACTGGACTTGCTCAGATGAAAATGCTCAAATTGAATGAAAGTTGCGTACATATCTGGGGATTACTCACGTAAATTGGCAGATTTTTCTGAGTTACCTACAGATACTACTGCTCAAATTTGTGACAGACAGAAATCTGTTTCTGCGCAGAAATCCAAATCTAGTATCAACCTTGCTATCAAAGACTTTACTTGGCACAACAATGCAATAAAATAAAGATAAGGAGAGGTTCCTACAGTAGTAACAACTTCCAAGACTCAAATATAAAACAAAATTGCTGTAGTAAAATAAAAACATGGGTTATCTCCCAAGAAGTGCTTTCTTTATAGCCATTAAGATGGGCTCAGTAATTTTAATGATGCACTCCCAAGAAATAAGAGTTGAAACAAAAGAGAGCATCAAAAACCAAATTCAAAACACATTTAAGCCTAACCCACTTCCTATGCATAGGAATCTTGTAAATAAACAAATTCATGAAGCATAATACAACAAGCATAGAAAGATAAAACAAGTGTAACTTCAAAAATTTCAGCATATAGAGAGATGCTTTAGTAACATGAAAATTTCTACAACCATATTTTCCTCTCTCATAAAGATTTTCAGTAGCATAATGAGCAAACTCAACAATATAACTATCAAATGAAACATTCTTATCATGAGTCTCATGCATAAAATTATTACTACTCCCAACATAAGCATAATCAATTTTATTAGTTGTAGTGGGAGAAAATTCAACAAAGTAGCTATCATTATTATTCTCATCAAGTGTAGGAGGCATAATATAATCATAATAAAATTTACTCTCCATAGTAGGCGGCACCAAAAGACTACTATCATTATAATCATCATAAATAGGAGGCAAAGTATCATCAAAGAAAATTTTCTCCTCAATGCTTGGGGGACTAAAAATATCATGCTCATCAAAACCAGCTTCCCCAAGCTTAGAATTTTCCATATCATTAGCAACAATGGTGTTCAAAGCGTTCATACTAATATGTTCCATAGGTTTTTTAATTTTCGCATCAAACCATCCATGTCTTAACTCAGGAAATAGATTAAAAAGCTCCATGTTGCTTTCCATTATGCCTTACTAGTGAAATAAAAACAAGAAACAAAAAGATGCAATTGCAGGATCTAAAGGAAATAGCTTCGAGCACTTACAACGGCACCAGAAAATAACTTAGTTACCTGGGACCTGTGTGTGAGTGCCTTTTTACCTTTCCTCCCCGGCAACGGCGCCAGAAAATAGCTTGATGTCTACTGATACGTCTCCGACGTATCGATAATTTCTTATGTTCCATGCCACATTATTGATGATATCTACATGTTTTGCTCACACTTTATATCATTTTTATGCGTTTTCCGGAACTAACCTATTGACGAGATGCCGAAGTGCCAGTTCCTGTTTTCTGCTATTTTTGGTTTCAGAAATCCTAGTAAGGAAATATTCTCGGAATTGGACGAAATCAACGCCCAGCATCTTAGAATCACACGAAGCTTCCAGAACACCCGAGAGCCACCAGAGGAGGGCCCTGTGGGCCCCAGACGATAGGGTGGCGCGGCCCAGACCTTGGCCGCGCCCCCCTAGTGTGTCACCGCCTCGTCGACCCTCCGACTCCGCCTCTTCGCCTATATAAAGGTCCCTGACCTAAATCTTCGATACGGAAAAGCCACGGTACGAGAAACCATCCAGAGCCGCCGCCATCGCGAAGCCAAGATCTGGGGGACAGGAGTCTCTGTTCCGGCACGCCGCCGGGACGGGGAAGTGCCCCCGGAAGGCTTCTCCATCGACACCGCTGCCATCTCCACCGCCATCTTCATCACCGCTGCTGTCTCCCATGAGGAGGGAGTAGTTCTCCATCGAGGCTAAGGGCTGTACCGGTAGCTATGTGGTTCATCTCTCTCCCTATGTACTTCAATACAATAATCTCATGAGCTGCTTTACATGATTGAGATTCATATGATGATGCTTGTAATCTAGATGTCATTATGCTAGTCAAGTGAATTTTACTTATGTGATCTCCGGAGACTCCTTGTCCCACGTGTGTAAAGGTGACAGTGTGTGCACCGTGTGGGTCTCTTAGGCTATATTTCACAGAATACTTATTCACTATTATGAATGGCATAGTGAAGTGCTTATTTATATCTCTTTATGATTGCAATGTGTTTTGTATCACAATTTATCTGTGTGCTACTCTAGTGATGTTATTAAAGTAGTTTATTCCTCCTGCACGGTGTAATGGTGACAGTGTGTGCATCGTGTAGTACTTGGCGTAGGCTATGATTGTGATCTCTTGTAGATTATGAAGTTAACTATTGCTATGATGGTATTGATGTGATCTATGCCTCCTTTCGTAGCGTGAAGGTGACAGTGTGCATGCTATGTTAGTACTTGGTTCGGTTATGTTGATCTGTCATGCACTCTAAGGTTATTTAAATATGAACATCGAATATTGTGGAGCTTGTTAACTCCGGCATTGAGGGTTCGTGTAATCCTACACAGTTAGTGGTGTTCATCATCCAACAAGAGAGTGTAGAGTATAGCATTTATTTATTCTGTTATGTGATCAATGTTGAGAGTGTCCACTAGTGAAAGTATGATCCCTAGGCCTTGTTCCTAAATAATGCTATCGCTGCTTGTTTACTGTTCTACTGCATCTGTACTGTCCGCAATATTACCACCATCAACCACACGCCAGTCCTGGGCAGCAAAGCACTTTTCTAGCGCTGTTACTACTGCTCATATTTATTCATACCACCTGTATTTCACTATCTCTTCGCCGAACTAGTGCACCTATTAGGTGTGTTGGGGACACAAGAGACTTCTTGCTTTGTGGTTGCAGGGTTGCTTGAGAGGGATATCTTTGACCTCTTCCTCCCTGAGATCGATAAACCTTGGGTGATCCACTTAAGGGAAACTTGTCTTGTTCTACAAACCTCTGCTCTTGGAGGCCCAACACTGTCTACAAGAATAGAAGCTCCCGTAGACATCAAGCACTTTTCTGGCGCCGTTGCCGGGGAGGAAAGGTAAAAGGCACTCATACTCCGGTTCCAGGTAACTAAGTACTTTTCTGGCGCCATTGTGTTTGTGCTCGAAGCTATTTCCTTTAGATCCTGCAATTGCATCTTTTTGTTTCTTGTTTACACTAGTAAGGCATAATGGACAACAATGAGCTTCTTATTCTATTTCCTGAGTTAAGACATGGATGGTTTGATCCGAAAATTAAAAAACCCATGGAACATATTAGTATGAACACTTTGAACACCATTGTTGCTAATGATATGGAAAATTCTAAGCTTGGGGAGGTCGGTTTTGATGAAAATGATCTCTTTAGCCCTCCGGGTATTGAGGAGAAAGTTTATGTTGATTATGATATGCCTCCTATTTATGATGATTATAATGATAGTAGCCTTTTGGTGCCACCGGTTATGGAGGATAAATTTGATTATGATTACAATATGCCTCCTATATTTGATGATAGCTACTTTGTTGAATTTGCTCCCACTACAACTAATAAAATTGATTATGCTTATGTGGAGAGTAATAATTTTATGCATGAGACTCATGATAAGAATGCTTTATGTGATAGTTATATTGTTGAGTTTGCTCATGATGCTACTGAAAGTTATTATGAGAGAGGAAAATATGGTTGTAGAAATTTTTATGTTACTAAAACACCTCTCTATGTGCTGAAATTTTTGAAGCTACACTTGTTTTATCTTCCTATACTTGTCACTTTGCTCTTCATGAACTTGTTTATTTACAAGATTCCTTTTCATAGGAAGCATGTTAGGCTTAAATTTGTTTTGAATTTGCCTCTTGATGCTCTCTTTTGCTTCAACTCTTATTTCTTGCGAGTGCATCATTGAAATTATTGAGCCCATCTTAATGGCTATAAAGAAAGAACTTCTTGGGAGATAACCCATGTGTTTATTTTACTACAGCAATTTTGTTTTATACTTGTGTTTTGGAATTTTTTACTACTGTAGCAACCTCTCCTTATCTTATTTTATTGCATTGTTGTGCCAAGTAAAGTCTTTGATAGTAAGGTTCATACTAGATTTGGATTACTGCGTAGAAACAGATTTCTTGCTGTCACGAATCTGGGCCTAATTCTCTGTAGGTAACTCAGAAAATTATGCCAATTTACGTGAGTGATCCTCAGATATGTACGCAACTTTCATTCAATTTGAGCATTTTCATTTGAGCAAGTCTGGTGCCTCAATAAAATTCGTCTTTACGGACTGTTCTGTTTTGACAGATTCTGCCTTTTATTTCGCATTGCCTCTTTTGCTATGTTGGATGGATTTCTTTGTTCCATTAACTTTCAGAAGCTTTGGGCAATGTCCAGAAGTGTTAAGAATGATTGTGTCACCTCTGAACATGTGAATTTTTGATTATGCACTAACCCTCTAATGAGTTTGTTTCGAGTTTGGTGTGGAGGAAGTTTTCAAGGGTCAAGAGAGGAGGATGATACAATATGATTAAGAAGAGTGAAAGCTCTAAGCTTGGGGATGCCCCGGTGGTTCATCCCTGCATATTTCAAGAAGACTCAAGCGTCTAAGCTTGGGGATGCCTTGGGCATCCCCTTCTTCATCGACAAATTATCAGGTTCCTTCTCTTGAAACTATATTTTTATTCGGTCACATCTTATGTACTTTACTTGGAGCGTCTGTTTGTTTTTGTTTTTGTTTTTGTTTGAATAAATGCATGCTTGTGTGGGAGAGAGACACGCTCCGCTGGTTCATATGAACACATGTGTTCTTAGCTTTTAATTTTCATGGCAAAGGTTGAAACTGCTTCGTTAAATTGTTATATGGTTGGAATCGGAAAATGATACATGTAGTAATTGGTAAAATGTCTTGGATAATGTGATACTTGGCAATTGTTGTGCTCATGATTAAGATCTTGCATCATATACTTTGCACCTATTAATGAAGAAATACATTGAGCTTGCTAAAATTTGGTTTGCATAATTGGTCTCTCCAAGGTCTAGATAATTTCTAGTATTGGTTTGAACAATAAGGAAGATGGTGTAGAGTCTTATAATGTTTACAATATGTCTTTTATGTGAGTTTTGCTGCACCGGTTCATCCTTGTGTTTGCTTCAAATAACCTTGCTAGCCTAAGCCTTGTATCGAGAGGGAATACTTCTCATGCATCCAAATCCTTGAGCCAACCACTATGCCATTTGTGTCCACCATACCTACCTACTACATGGTATTTCTCAGCCATTCCAAAGTAAATTGCTTGAGTGCTACCTTTAAACAATTCAAAATTTATTACCTCTGATTTGTGTCAATGTTTTATAGCTCATGAGGAAGTATGTGGTGTTTATATTTCAATCTTGTTGGGCAACTTTCACCAATGGACTAGTGGCTTCATCCGCTTATCCAATAATTTTGCAAAAAGAGCTGGCAATGGGATTCCCAGTCCCAAATTAATTAACTTAAATAGACACTCCTCCATGGTATGTGATTGTTGGACGGCACCCGAAGGATTTGGTTAGCCATGGCTTGAGAAAGCAAAGGTGGGGAGGAGTGTCATCATAATAAAACTAAAATAAAAAGGCACTCCTTCATGGTATGAGATTGTTGGCAGGCACCCGAGGATTCGGTTAGCCATGGTTTGTGAAAGTAAAGGTTGGAAGGAGTGCCACCCAAAAATAAAAATGTTTCATGGGAGCCGCTCTTTGAAGGTTTGTCTGGCAAGGGGGTTAGAGTGCCCATTACCATTCGTTGACAACAACAAACACCTCTCAAAACTTTACTTTTATGCTCTCTATATGTTTTCAAAACCAAAGCTCTAGCACAAATATAGCAATCGATGCTTCCCTCTGTGAAGGGCCTTTCTTCTACTTTTATGTTGAGTCAGTTCACCTATTTCTCTCCACCTCAAGAAGCAAACACTTGTGTGAACTGTGCATTGATTCCTACATACTTGCATATTGCACTTGTTATATTACTTTACATTGACAATATCCATGAGATATACATGTTATAAGTTGAAAGCAACCGCTGAAACTTAATCTTCCTTTGTGTTGCTTCAATACCCTTACTTTGAATTATTGCTTTATGAGTTAACTCTTATGCAAGACTTATTGATGCTTGTCTTGAAAGTACTATTCATTAAAAGTCTTTGCTATATGATTCATTTGTTTACTCATGTCATTTACCATTGTTTTGATCGCTGCATTTATTACACGTGCTTACAATAGTATGATCAAGGTTATGATGGCATGTCACTCCAGAAATTATCTTTGTTATCGTTTACCTGCTCGGGACGAGCAGAAACTAAGCTTGGGGATGCTGATACGTCTCCGACGTATCGATAATTTCTTATGTTCCATGCCACATTATTGATGATATCTACATGTTTTGTTCACACTTTATATCATTTTTATGCGTTTTCCGGAACTAACCTATTGACGAGATGCCGAAGTGCCAGTTCCTGTTTTCTGCTATTTTTGGTTTCAGAAATCCTAGTAAGGAAATATTCTCGGAATTGGACGAAATCAATGC
Source organism: Lolium perenne (assembly GCF_019359855.2). Taxonomy (NCBI): domain Eukaryota; kingdom Viridiplantae; phylum Streptophyta; class Magnoliopsida; order Poales; family Poaceae; genus Lolium; species Lolium perenne. The sequence goes on along the minus strand of NC_067248.2, from coordinate 215,046,450 downwards.
CCAGCATCTTAGAATCACACGAAGCTTCCAGAACACCCGAGAGCCGCCAGAGGAGGGCCCTATGGGCCCCAGACGACAGGGTGGCGCGGCCCAGGCCTTGGCCGCGCCCCCCTAGTGTGTCACCGCCTCGTCGACCCTCTGACTCTGCCTCTTCACCTATATAAAGGTCCCTGACCTAAATCTTCGATACAGAAAAGCCACGGTACGAGAAACCATCCAGAGCCGCCGCCATCGCGAAGCCAAGATCTGGGGGACAGGAGTCTCTGTTCCGGCACGCCGCCGGGACGGGGAAGTGCCCCCGGAAGGCTTCTCCATCGACACCGCTGCCATCTCCACCGCCATCTTCATCACCGCTGCTGTCTCCCATGAGGAGGGAGTAGTTCTCCATCGAGGCTTAGGGCTGTACCGGTAGCTATGTGGTTCATCTCTCTCCCTATGTACTTCAATACAATAATCTCATGAGCTACTTTACATGATTGAGATTCATATGATGATGCTTGTAATCTAGATGTCATTATGCTAGTCAAGTGAATTTTACTTATGTGATCTCCGGAGACTCCTTGTCCCACGTGTGTAAAGGTGACAGTGTGTGCACCGTTGTGGTGACTCTGCATACCACTGCATGTTGTAGTATGCCAGTCGTTGATATAACATTCACGAAGTACCATTCCGCAAATATTACATCCCTCAGAGTAGTACAACAGAACATAGCAGGTCCATAACTCATTCATTTAATATTACAAATATCATACACATATCGTCTCGGAGCTCCTCTTGGGTCCTAAGAGGAATACTCCTGGGTTCGAGGCGCACCCAACTTAGCTTACAATATAGATGTCTCATTAAGTTGTACATTTATTCTCTCGAGCAGCTAAGTATTAAGAGTTCGGGCTGCTCGACTACTACTACTACTTGATGCTCCTAGGCTTGATCTCCTCCGGAAGCCTCCCCGGTTCCGTAGACTATCAGGTAGTCTACGCCTTCAATACCTCCAGAGAGGTCTGGTTTTTCATAGCCGATGATCTCGGCTCCTTCAGGGTTGTCGTAGTCCTCCTCCAGACGATTCAGACAATCTAAGAAAGGGATTTAAGATTGGGATGAGTACGAGCGTACTCAACAAGTTCATTATAGAGAAGAGGTGTTTTATGCACTAGCTACGATATTAGACCAGAAAGTCTAATACCAATACAGGTTTTGATAAACATTTCTTCAAGAGTTGCTTTTATTTCAAAGAGCTATGTCCGTCAGCCTTCACCGGTTTACTAGAACTTCATGGAGCTCCTTTCCGGTCGCGTTCGCAGTTCCATATCCCGGAACAGGGAGTGACAGGTCACAGTTCTTTACACTCTGCAGAGGTGTGCTGCTTTACCCATAAGAGATCTTAACCTTGGTGCCAACCGGGCAGCTCTCCCGTCCACACTTCCTATGGTGTGAGGCCCGGTATAAGGTCTAGCCAATCATGTTCCTCCGCTACCTCGAACACCCACCCTTTGTTGCATGCCCCGACCCTGGGTCCTCGCCGGTCCCATTATTCCCACTCACGGGTGGACCCCGACCACGACAACAGTTTGGGACTCGTTAACCAAACTCTTTCGCCGGTAGCTGCAACCCATCATAGACCGCAATACCGTGGGGACTTAAGGCTTCCCCAGCCAACCGCTTGTTCTTCGAGCGACAAGTGTCTACGGACTATGCCGTGGGGACTTAAGGCTTCCCCAGCCAACCGCTTGCCCTGAAAGATACAAGTGTCTACGGTAAAGCGCATCCGTTGATGAACGAGAGGTGGAAACACTTTTGACTACTCCGTCCCACTCCGGATCTTATGGTTAACACGGGTATTATGGATAGATAATATGTGTGATTTAAATCATTATTTAAATCATCAAATTAAGACTTATTCTTAATTGTCTTCAAAAATTCTCTTTGCTATTTTATTTGGATAGATAATTTTATGCTGATCAATTTTCATATTTTTAAATATTTTTTAGAGCTTTATTCTATTTTATAAAATTCTTTGAAATTCTCACTTAAATGTTATTTTGGAAATGCCTAAATTGCCCTCGGGCCCACCTGTCAGGGTGAACCCGAGTGGGTTGGGCTCAACCCTGTTGGCCTGGTCCGGCCCACTCGGTCGCCCTCACTTCCTCCTCTCTCTCTCTCTCGCGAACCCTAACCCTAACCCTCTCTGGCGATTCGCGTCGCCGCCGTCTTCTCGGAATTGTTCCGGCCATCTCCGGCCGTCGCCGCCGTCGAGGTATGGCGCATCTGGACCGCCGTTCAACGGCGCTCCAGATCCACCGCGGCGATTGGTGATGCGCCGCCTGCTCGTCTCGCCCCCTTCGCCTCTGGTCTCCTGGCGGGGAGTGCCATGGCGATCTCGTCGCCGCCGACGCTCCAGATGCCGTGGCGCCGCCGTGGTGACGCGGGCGTAGCGGCGAGATGACGGCTGGGCTTGGCTTGGCCTGGCACCGCCGTTCGCCCGGCGTGCACCGCCGTGCCGCCATGGCTGCGTTTCTCTGCTTCGCCGGTAAGTGCTCCACCTTTCCCTCTCTCACTTATCTGCTCTTCTTCTTCAACCTCCAGCTCTGGCCACGACTGCTCCCCTTCGTGGAGATGCCTGCTGTGCAATTGCTCTGCTACTGTGCCTAGCTAGTTATGCTGCTGCTGCGCTTCTGTCTAAATACTGCTCTTGCTCTGATGCCATGGTTCTAGCTGTGCTGCTGCGGCTGCTGTTCTTACTGTTGGCCCTACTGGCCTTGGCCAGTGCTGCCTTGTCCATGTTAGTGCTAGCTTTTCCTTCCGAATCCCTGTTCTGTGCCTCTATCCCAGTTGATACACTTGCCAGATTTCAAGTATGATCATATGTGCTACTCTGGCTTGATGGCAGTGTGCTATTTCTTGCAAATTTGCAAGTGCCAAAGCCATAGTGGCTTATCCTGATGCTCAGATTTAGGATTGTGCTCTATTGAGCATTACTGTGAGCTTACAGTGTCATTTAATTATGCTTGGATGTGTGCCTTGCTTGTGCACCTTGATCCAGTGGCTCATCATGCCTTTGATGTGCTCTGGATTTAATCTTGGATTGTTATTTGATTATCTGTGAAGCATCAGTTAATTATCTGTGGCTGTTTAATTCATAAAGCTTCCTGTGTGATGCCAGTGATTAATTCTAGCATGCCCTGGCATGCTCTAACAGGCTTTGGTGATCAATTGGTCACCACTTGCTTGTTGATTGTGTGCTTGCTAGCTGCCTGTGCTTATCTGATGCTCCCTCTGGGGTCTGTGTGACATACATATCTGTGCTGGTGTAGGCTTTGCCTGATCAAGTGGCTGCTGTTGCTTGCAGTGATCCACTGGATCATTTGCAAGTGTCTGTTTCATGATTTACTTACTGATATCAATTATCTGTGTTGCCTTTGTTGATTGAGTGGATAATTGATGTGAACTGCTTAGCAGTAATGATCATATAGATTGATTAAGTGAAGCTAGAGGGATGCCAACAATTGTTGGGTACCCTAGCTCACTCTGAACCCATCTGGGTAATGATATTTGTGCAAGGCTTAACTGTTTGGATTGGTTGTGTGGTTGAGGTGACCCTAGCAGTAATCATATATTGCTTTTGGGTAGCTCCCCTCTTGTTGGCTTACTGTGGCTCACTGGATGCTTTCTGGGTGATCCTTTTGTTGGATTGCCAGTAGCTTTTGATGTTGAAATCAAATAGACAAGGATCTGTCTAATGTCTGATGGCCTTAGCTAGCTGTAGGTGCTAAGTAATTCTGGCTAACTATGTAGGATCATTACCTTGCTGGATATCTTTGGTTATGCCATTGTTTTGGCATAATCAATGTTCCCAGGTGACTTCCTATTGGTTTCTCTCTGTCTTTACTTGCACCAATTGGCTGTTAGCCATATGATGACTCATACATAGGGTTTCTACCCTCTTTTGCTTCTGTGACATATGCACATGCTTAATTATGAGCAAAACCATGGTTTGCTCATGCTTTTCTGGTATACCTCACTCCAGCTCCAAGATTTGTGGTTGGTGTAGAGGATTAGCTGTTGTGTTGATCTTTTGGTTGATTTGCTTGCCCTGCTCCTCCTGGTGAGCTTGTGAAGCTTGATTTGATTCTGTGGTGTTATGGAGCAGGTTGAACAGTGAAGCTGTTCTTCCTGTTCTTGTGCTCTTGGTTTGCTGTTCTTGCTAACTAGTTACCTGCTCTGATGCCTGTCGATGGAATGACTAGGGTTTGCTGGTGAAAAGCTTATATTTGGTCCTCTACTTGCTCTCCTGGTCGACAGCACTGCCTGGCTGTTTTGGTGACTCCCCCTGGCCTTGTGTGTTGTTACACATGCAGCAGTCCTTGTGTGTTGCCTGTGTGTGTGTGACTTGGGACTTGGGTTGGAATGGATCAGCTCGGCTGATCCCTGATCATATCCTCTTCATTCAATTGTTTGCTAACCTGCCAGGCATAACTAGTTCTTTGTTGTGTTTGTGTGTGTGCAGGGAACTTGGAGATGATCAAGATGAAACTCAAGATCATCTTGATCAAAGAATTCATGAAGATCAACAATGTAGTTTAGGTCATTTAAATTCCTTGTAATTTTCCTTTTTCTTTTTCTATTTCTTCAATTCTTGTAATGTGTTGTAAATTCATATATCTATTCTGGATATTGTAATGACATTGTATTATGTGTGGGATTATCAATAAAGCTCAAGTTTTCCTTAATGAGCTTAATGTAATTGTTGTAGTCCTTATAATCTTGATTAATGATAATTGTTTATTAATTATCTCAAGTTTGAATTATGTGATAACCATTTGATGTTTGAATTTGAAATTCAAATTCAAATTTGGTTTGAATTCAATCATACAACTTAATTTTAGAATTCAATCATGCAACTTAAGATTTCAATGCAATATCACTTCTCTCTTCTCAAAACCCTAATTTAGATAAGTAGGAACAAGTTCATCGCACTCTCGAAATCCTAACCCTGTAAGGTGTCGAGAGAGAAACCTGTCCCCCTTCGATGCAGTTTTGTTTTAAAAGCGCGAAATTTCCCCGTAAATTACAATGCAATGCACATCCCTTTCTAAAATCTACCCCTCGATCGTCTCTAAACCTGGGACATTACAGCCTTTCCCCCTTAAAGAAAACTTCGTCCCGAAGTTGTGGTTGTAATACCTGAAGAGTTCGGGGTATGTTTTCCTCAGGTCTTCCTCCTTTTCCCAGGTGGCTTCCCTCTCGGGATGATGCTTCCATTGTATCTTGCAGTACTTTATAGCTCTATTCCTGAGTTGTTTCCAGTTCTCCTCGAGAATCTTCGCTGGCTTCTCGATGTAAGTCAAATATGGTTGCAACTCGAGCTCTTCATGTGATACTGGTTCATCTGGGGTCTTCAAACACTTTCTGAGTTGCGACACATGGAATACATTGTGAACCTGAGATAATCTTCCTGGTAGTTCCAATTCGAAGGCTAACCCTCGGTTTTGACTCAGGATCTTGAAAGGTCCGATGTATCGAGGGCTTAACTTTCCCTTTACTCCAAATCTCTGGAGTCCTTTCATCGGGCTCACCTTGAGATATACCATGTCTCCAACTTGCGGCTCCCATGTTCTTCTTTTCTGATCTGCGTAACTCTTTTGCCGACTTTGGGCTATCTTCAACCTATCTCTGATAATGTCAATTATTTGTTGCTTTTCCTAGACATAATCAGGGTTGAACTCTTTGCTTGCTCTGGCCTCATACCAACATATTGGTGATCTACACTTCCTTCCATACAGAGCTTCGAATGGTGCCATCTTGATGCTGCTTTGATAGCTGTTATTGTATGAAAACTCTGCTAATGGTAAGTGCTCCTCGCATGATCCTCCGAAGTCTAGGGCACAAGCCCTAAGCATATCCTCTAAGATCTGGTTAGTTCTCTCGGTTTGTCCACCTGTCTGGGGATGATAGGCGGTGCTATAGTCCAACTTGGATCCTAAAGCTTCGTGTAGTTGCTTCCAAAATGCTGACGTGAACACGGATCCTCGATCTGACACGATCTTCTTGGGCACTCCATGTTTACTCACGATCTCTTTGATGTAGAGATCGATGAGTTTCTCTCCTTTATCTTGCTGATTTACCGCTAAGAAGTGTGCACTCTTCGTCCACCGGTCCACGATTACCCATATCATGTCCTTCTTTTTATTGGTCATGGGTAGTCCGGTGATGAAATCCATTCCTATTTCCTCCCATTTCCATTCTAGAATGGGCAAGGGTTGTAACTTTCCTGCCGGGCTCTGGTGTTCAGCTTTCACCCTTTGGCAGGTATGGCATTCCGCCACATATTGTGCTATTTCTCTCTTCATGTTGTTCCACCAGAATAGCTCCTTTAGATCCATGTACATCTTTGTACTTCCCGGATGAATGGAGTATGGTGTTTGATGGGCTTCCCGGAGTATTACTTCCTTGATTTCAGCAATATCCGGAACACAAATTCTCTTTTGGAACCATAATGATCCCGATTCTCCTCGATGAAATTCTGATGGTCTTCCTTCATCTATCCTTCTCATCTCCTCCACGATGAATGGATCGTCCAACTGACCCATCATTATCTCATTCTTCAGGTTGACATTTAGCTCATCGGCTACTTGTAAAGCCGATAGTCCTTCATGAGCTTCTTTCTCCCAAAGTTGTATCTGGGCTTGACTTATTTCCTTCCTCAACTCCGGTGATATTTCTTGTTCCACTCCTCCGGTGCTCTTCCTACTCAAGGCATCTGATACAACATTGGCCTTTCCCGTAGTATAATTGATGGTCAAATCATAATCCTTGATCAGTTCAAGCCATCATTTCTGCCTCATATTGAGTTCCTTCTGAGTGAAAAAATATTTGAGACTCTTATGATCTGTATAGAGCTCACACTTGGCTCCATAGAGAAAATGTCTCCATGTTTTAAGTGCAAATACGACTGCTACTATTTCTAGATCATGTGTTGGATAGTTCACTTCATGAGGTCTGAGTTGCCTCGATCCATAAGATATTACCTTCTGATCTTGCATGAGTACGCATCCCAATCCATGCTTGGATGCGTCACAGTACACGGTGTAGTCCTTGCCAACTTCAGGAACTGCTAACACCGGTGCTGTGGTGAGTTTCTCTTTCAGAGTTTGAAAACTTTTCTCACACTCCTCTGACCACACGAATGGTGTGTTCTTTCTTAACAGCTTCGTCATTGGTCCTGCTATATTGGAGAATCCTTCAATGAATCTCCGATAGTATCCTGCCATTCCTAGGAATCCCCGGATTTCCTTGACAGTCTTGGGTGCTTCCCATTCTAGAACTGCTGCTACCTTGCTCGGGTTAACAGCGATTCCATCTTTGCTAATGACATGACCAAGAAATTCCACTTGATCTAGCCAAAATTCACACTTGCTGAATTTGGCATAGAGTTGATGTTCTCTTAGTGTTTGCAACACTAACCTTAGATGTTCAGCATGTTCGGCCTTGTCTTTGGAATAAATCAAGATATCATCAATGAATACGATGACAAACTTGTCTAGATATGGCATGAAAATCTTATTCATGAGATTCATGAAAATTGCTGGGGCATTGATTAATCCAAAAGGCACTACAAGGTATTCATGATGTCCATACCTTGAGACAAAGGCAGTTTTCGGAACGTCTTCCTTCTTGATCTTAATCTGGTGATAACCGGATCTTAGATCAATTTTGGAAAAGACTCCCGCGCCTCTAACTTGATCGAATAGATCTTGTATTCTTGGAAGTGGATACTTGTTCTTAATGGTGACGTTGTTCAAATTCCTGTAATCTCTGCACATCCTTCTACCTCCATCTCTTTTATCAACGAAGATCACAGGTGATCCCCATGGTGAAACACTCTCTTGTATGAATCCTTTCTGTTCCAAGTCATCCAATTGCTCCTTTAGTTCCTTCAACTCCTTGGGCCCCATCTTATATGATGCTTTAGCAATCGGAGCTGTTCCTGGAATTAGGTCGATAGTGAATTCTATCTCCCTATCTGGTGGCATTCCAGGTAATTCCTTAGGAAACACATCCTGGAATTCATTTACTACAGGTATGTCTTCCAATTTCACCTCCTTCATGCTGTTAAGCTGTAGCTCGACTTCTATCTGTGTATGCTTGTCTCCTTGGTAGATCATTCTACTTCCATCGGGGCTCTTCAAAGACACTGTCTTGTTCACACAGTCGATCAATGCTCCGTTAGCTTCTAACCAGTTCATACCAAGAATGACATCAATGTCCTTCATCGGTAAAATGAACAAGTCTGCGTCAAACGCGCACTTATTGATCATGATGACTTGTTTTTGTTTGGTATGGGTTACTACTATCGTTCCCCCCGCAGAAAGTATGGTTATGGGTGTTTCTAACTTAGTGCAACTAATCCCATGTTTGATGATGAATTGCTGAGAAATGAATGATGTAGTTGCACCAGTATCAAAAAGTACTTTGCCAGGATGAGTGAGTATCTGGAGCGTACCTATCACCGCCTGATCGGAGTTGACCACCTCCTCCAGACTGGTGCAGTTCAACTTGCCGAAGGGTTTCTTGTTCTTCCAGTTCCCTCCTCGGCTTCCTCCTCCTCCTGACTGACCTCCTCCAGTATTTCTCTTGGGGCAGTCCTTCAGCATGTGCCCCTCCTGGCGACAACCAAAGCATATAATCCTTGGCTTCTTGCAATCCTTGGCAAAATGCCCTGGAAGTCCACAGCTTCGGCAAACCATTGGATTAGCGGTCTGAAACGCTTGGTTCCTCCTGCTATTGTAGTAGTAGTAGTAGTTGTTGTTGTTAAGTATGGTTATGGGTGTTTCTAACTTAGTGCAACTAATCCCATGTTTGATGATGAATTGCTGAGAAATGAATGATGTAGTTGCACCAGTATCAAAAAGTACTTTGCCAGGATGAGTGAGTATCTGGAGCGTACCTATCACCGCCTGATCGGAGTTGACCACCTCCTCCAGACTGGTGCAGTTCAACTTGCCGAAGGGTTTCTTGTTCTTCCAGTTCCCTCCTCGGCTTCCACCTCCTCCTGACTGACCTCCTCCAGTATTTCTCTTGGGGCAGTCCTTCAGCATGTGCCCCTCCTGGCGACAACCAAAGCATATAATCCTTGGCTTCTTGCAATCCTTGGCAAAATGCCCTGGAAGTCCACAGCTTCGGCAAACCATTGGATTAGCAGTCTGAAACGAAACTCAAGCTGGTGTTGGGCTTGTTACTAACAAACCTCTTAGGCTCAAACTTGGCCTTCTTCCTTTTCTCTTCTTGCAGTTGCTTGAAATCATCTTCAAGAGTGATGGCTGCATCCACCAACTCTTGGAACTCAGTCGCTCTCATCATACGGAGCTGTACCTTGAACTGGGGACTTAACCCCCTTAAAAACCTCTTCTTTTCTTGTCCTCGGTGTTGACTTCATCAACCGCATACCGGGACAGCTTTGAGAATTCCCTGACATAAGTCAGGATGGCCTTGTCCTTCTGCTCGAGACTTTCATATTCTCGACGCTTCAGTTCCACAATACTTTCAGGGACATGGGATTCCCTGAACTTCCTCGCAAACTCCTCCCAGGTAAACACTTTTCCAGCCGGATAAACGGCTACGATGTTGTCCCACCATGATGTGGCAGGTCCACACAACAAGTGTGTAGCATAACGAACCTTCTCCTGGTCGTTGCAACCAACAGTATTGAGCTTTCGCCCGGTGTCCATAAGCCAATCCTCCGCGTCCATTGGCTCTGGCGCGTATGCGAAAGATATAGGCTTGGTGTTCTGGAAGTCTGATAAAGTGACTCCCTGATTCTCGGGTCTCTCCACCCTATTCTGTTGCAGCAGCTCCTGGAAGAATTTATTCTGCTGCTCCAACGTTACACGTTGTCTCTCTTCCACCATCTGCATGTACTGAATGAAATTCTGCTGCGTCATGGGTGGTGGTGGTGGAAACTGATTCCTGGCTGCTTCATCAGCCTCTTCCTTTTGCTTTGCTTCGCGCTCCATGCGCTGCGCTTCGGTCTCCTCTCCTACCGGTCCCGACATAACCCCCTAGTTCTGCAACACAATATGATACTCATAATTACTCCATGCGCAAGTTTTCTGAGCTCAACTTTGTGCACAGAACTAGTCACGCAATGGAAATCAAGAAGCAAATCCAAATCATACAAAACATATACCATGTATATACATACTTAAGTGATCTTATTACAATACTCAAGTCAATGTGAGTATGCAAACTCACTTATTAAAGTATATGTACAAATTTCTACAAATATTACACACTACAATACACGTGGTACTTGTGTATTGTAGTCCCGCCTTCCTTGGTGGACTCTAGTCGATCTTCACTCCCGGTACATCCCCAGCTTCCATCCGGTCGAACGTGTCGTCCTCCTGATAGAACCTGGAACATAAGGTCTCCCCGTCGGCTGGTAGTCAGAATCAGATGATGATCCTAGGGAGAAATCAGTGTTCACAAACTGGTCATTCAGTGCATCATAGTCCACCCATCGGGTGTACTCCCCTGTGGCTCCACCATAGGTGTTTCCAACATTTGTATCCGACTCAACCTGTATCGGATACTCTCCATCAACTCCTCCATTACTAGGATAACTCTGGTTCTGGGTTGTGGCATCCTCATTCATCTCTCCATCATAATACACTGAAGTACTATGAGTTCCTGTCGGGGGGAAGACCCCGGATAGGGCAATGGACGCGGAGCAGCCGGCTGGCCACTGGCCGGCTCGCGGCAAAGGCCGGCTGAGGAGCAGCCGGCCGGCGCCGTGGCCGGCTGGTCCGGAAGCCGGCTGGCTCTAGGTCCTAGTCGGCCTGGCTACGGCCACCAATGCTGTAGTTGGGCCGGCTTCTACAAGCCATATCCGACTGGGGTTTGTACCTCAGACCGACTCGAGGCTGGCGAGTCTTGCACTGGAAGGAACCGGGTAGGTGATCCGGGTTCCCAAAGTCCACGCTGACTCCATCTTCCGTAAAGCGCGGGGCACTGTGGAGCAATAGTGCCACGCGCCGGACAGGCCGTCAGGGCTTACGACGATCCGTACTGGGCACAGTGGCTGACGGCGACAGGGACACCTCCTCCATACCGCTGACCGTGGCAGCCGGATGGGACAGGCCACGATGCCTCAACCACTCCTGACGTCACCGCCTCGGGAAGGAGCGGAAGCCGGAGCCGGCCAAGCCGACGATAAACTATAGGGTCTTATATGTAAAGTGCCGGTGCCTATATAAGCCGCACTACCCCCTCTCGTGCAGGGGATCGATCATTTATTGCTTTCACCCACCTACAGAGCTGCCCTGTGAGAGAGACCATAGTCTTCCTTAGCCTCTCAGGAGCAGCCGGACACAGCTCTAGGAGCACCATTGTACTGTGCGATCATCATATACACTCATAGCAGGAGTAGAGGTTTTACCTCCATCGGAGGGCCTCGAACCTGGGTACGTCGCCGTGTCGCTCATGCCCATACCCGCATCCGGATACCGCCGTGAGATCCCTCAGGAACCACTTCGATTAGCCACCCTATGGCATATGCCGTGACGATACCACGACATTTGGCGCCCACCGTGGGGCCTTCAGCATCCTCGGCCGGTGTCTTCATCCGGACGGGCCTCACCACCACCACCGGCGAGCGAGTCGCTTCAGGCTTGATCTGGAGATTCGGCTCCCTCGACTGCATCAGCGACAACGCTGGCTGCTTCGCTGACCGGCCCTTCCCAGCCGGCGGCAGCGTCATCTCCTTCGGCGGCTTCGACGTCTACGTCGCCACCGTCGCACCGCCGCGCTACCCGCGGCAGGTGCTGCGCTGCGCTAGCCCTCCTCCGCGAGCCGGCAGCAGCGCTCCCGCCAGCCCCGCCGTCGTGCAAGTCATGATGGCTGGCGACGAGCTCCCCACCAAGAACCCGCGCATGCGCGGCCCCGGCCTGGAGCGCAACATCGACCCCAACGCCTCCGGCTCGGGCCCAAAAGCGCCACCACCGCCGTCCCGGCTGGATGCAGTCCGGGCAAAGCTGAGCACCCCGCTCACGCCTGGCGGAGACCCCACCGCCATCGAGGCGGACTTGGAGGCGCACCGCCAGCTCCTCCTCAAGCAAACCGAAGAACTGGCTGCTGCTAAGCGCCAGATGGAGATCACCCAGCGCGAGTACAACCGCGCCCACGGCCTCACTCCAGGCGGCGACGAGCCAAGCCGAGCTGGCCACATCCGCCGCAGGGGCCGCGACCTTGGCGCTGAGATCGCCCGCGACGGCGCTCCTTCGCCGGCTCCATCCGCGGAGCTCCCCGTCTACAACACCCCCGACAAGAACGTGCGCGCGGCAGAAGCCGCCGCAGAAGAGCTGAACCTCCTCGAAGGCGAAGAGTTACGCCGCCAGACCTGGCGGGTGACTGAGCTGCTCAATGCAGCCAACAGGCAGATCGCCGACCCCAGGTATGTCAATGCCCCCAGAGCTTCTCACGCTCGTGGAGCTGCAGGCAACGACAGGGAAGGCGCCAGGGACACGGCCGAGTCCTCCTCCCCAGCACCAAGCCGGCGCCATGATTCCCGGGCCACGCACAGCTCGGGCCGGCCAAGCCACCAGCCGAGCGGCAGCAGCCGCAGCCGGCCCCCTCCAAGCCGGAACCAGGAGCAAGACTCCGGGCCCCGCCGTCATCACCGGCCGGCTCCAGAAGCAAGCGGCGCACGCCAGCCGGCACACTCCCGGCTGGGCCCGCGCATCGAGCCCGCTGACGCCCGAGACCGCCTCGACCGGCTGGTTCAATCCCGCATCGCGGAAGAAGAGGGGCCAGCCGGCCCAAAGTGCTTCGGGCCGCGGATCCTCAACGAGCCCATGGTCGATGGCTTCCAGCTCCCGCGCGACACCCCCAAGTACGACGGCACCGCCAAGCCGGAAGACTGGCTGCTGGACTACTCCACGGCAGTCGGCATCGCCAAGGGCAACAAGCGCTGGGCCGTGCGCTACTCCCCCCTCATGCTACTCGGCTCCGCCCGCACGTGGCTCAACAACCTGCCAGCCGGCAGCATAAACGGCTGGCTGGACTTCGAAGCCGCCTTCATCAGCAACTTCACCGGCACTTATCGCCGGCCGGGTCGCCCTCAACAGCTTGAGATGTGCAAGCAGGGCTCGGACGAGACGGATCGCGCGTACCTGACGCGCTGGTGCGAGATGCGCAACTCCTGCGAGGGCGTGCACGAGATGCAAGCCATCAGCTTCTTCATGGGCAGCTGCCGACCCAACACCATGCTGTGGCACAAGCTACGCCGCAGCGAGCCCAAGACGATGGCCGCCTTGATGGTCATCGCAGACAAGTACGCGCTGGCAGAGGAAGCCGGCAAGGCGCCGGCTGATGTTTCACCGGCCCCAGCAAGACGGGACAACAACAAGCCGGCCGAGGGCGCCTCGCACGGCAGCCGGCGGGACAACTACCGCGGCAAGCGTCACAGCGACCAGCCGGACCGCCGGTACGGCTCCGCCCACGTGGCCGCCGTGGCAGACAACGCGGCAGGCGGCAGCCGCCGCCAGAAGCAAGACCGGCAGTGGAAGCCGAAGTACACCTTCGAGCAGATGCTCGACTCGCCGTGCAAGTACCACAGCGGCAAGAACCCCTCCAACCACACCACCCGCGACTACCACTTCATGAAGCGGCTGACAAGCGGTGAACCTCTACCGCCTCCACCCCCGCCTCCACCAGCCGGCGGGCCGGGTGGCCAAGCCGGCGCAGAGAACGCCAACCTCGAGCACCACGAGGCTAACCAAGTGCACCATGCCGCCCGGTATCTGGCCGAAGACGCCACCTACATCATCTTCACCTCCGAGCCCGAGGACAGGACGAGCCAAGAGCGCCGTTCCCTCGAGGTCAACGCGGTCATACCGCCGGTCCCCGATGCCCTAAACCGGTCGAGCAGGCCATCACTTTTGATCGCCGCGACACACCGGCTGTCCCGCCGGCCGGGCAGCTACGCCATGGTCCTCGACCCCACCATCGGCACAACCCGGCGCAGCGTGCGTTTCTCGCGCGTCCTCATCGACGGCGGCAGCAGCATCAACATCCTCTACCGCGACACCGCCCGCAAGCTGGGCATCCAGGAGGCCGAGTTGCGCCCCACCCCCACCGTCTTCCATGGCATCGTGCCAGGCCATTGCTGCCAGCCGATCGGCCGGATCACGCTGGAGGTGATGTTCGGGAAGCCGGACCACTTCCGCACCGAGAGAATCGAGTTCGAGGTGGTGGACCTCGTGAGTCCCTACCACGCGCTCCTGGGCAGGCCGGCCCTGACCAAGTTCATGGCGGTGCCCCACTATGGGTACCTGAAGATGAAGCTGCCTGGCCCCAAGGGGGTCATTACCGTAGCCGGCGATTATCGCCGCTCCATGGACTGCGCCACGCAGCTCCAAGATGGCCCGGACGCTGGTCATCGCCACCGAGAAGCAGCTCATCCACGACGCCGTCGCCCTCGCCAAAGCCGCGCGAGACGGACATGCCGGCTGCGGGCAACCCGGCTGGGACGACTCACTTCCAGCCGGCCGACAACACCAAGAAGATCCTGCTGGACCCGGCGCAGCCGGACAAGTTCGTCACCATCGGTGCCGGCTTGAACAAGAAATAGGAAAGCGAGCTCACCAGCTTCCTCCGTGAGAATCGGGACATCTTCGCATGGACTCCAAGAGACATGCCGGGTGTGCCGAGGGAGTTGGCTGAGCACCACCTCCACGTCCGGCCTGAAGCCAAGCCGGTGAAGCAGCCTCTCAGCGCTTCGCCGAAGAACGAAGGAAGGCCATCGGTGAAGAAATCGCCCGGCTCCTAGCTGCCGGCTTCATCATGGAAGTGCTGCACCCGGACTGGTTGGCGAACCCGGTCCTGGTTTTGAAGAAGAACGGCTCCTGGCGCATGTGTATCGACTACACCAGCCTGAACAAGGCGTGCCCAAAGGATCCCTTCCCCCTGCCGCGCATAGATCAAGTCATAGACTCGACTGCCTGCTGTGAACTGTTGTCTTTCCTAGATGCCTATTCAGGCTACCACCGATTCCTTTGAATCCGGCTGATCAAATAAAGACTTCGTTCATTACCCCGTGCGGGGCTTATTGCTACACGACTATGCCGTTCGGCTTGAAAATGCAGGCGCCACCTACCAAAGGTGCATGCAAAAATGCTTGCAGGATCAAATCGGCGTAAACGTTCACGCATATGTGGATGATGTCGTTGTAAAGACCAAGGAGACGACTACCCTCCTTGATGACCTGAGAGAAACCTTCACCAATCTGAGAAGATTCCGGATGAAGCTCAACCCGGCCAAGTGCACATTCGGGCGTGCCGTCCGGCCAGCTCCTTGGCTACCTCGTCTCTCAGCGAGGGATCGAAGCCAACCCGGACAAGATCGGTGCCCTAGAGAAGATGGAACTGCCGCAGTTGCCTCAAGGACGTCCGTAAGTTTGCTGGCTGCCTGGCCTCCTTGAGCCGCTTCGTCGGCCGGGGGAGAAGGCACGCCCTGTATCAACTAATGAAGAAGGCGGACAAATTCGTCTGGTCACCGCAGGCGGATGAGGCCTTCCGTGACTTGAAGCGCGTGCTCTCAACCGCGCCAATCCTTGCAACGCCGGGTTCAATGGAGCCGATGTTGTTGTACATCGCAGCCACCAACCGAGTGGTTAGCGTTGTCCCGGTGGTGGAGCGCAGAGAAGCCGGCAACGAAGCAGCTGGTTCAGCGCCCCGATCTATTACCTTAGCGAAGTGCTCTCCCAGTCGAAGCAAAACTACCCCCATTACCAGAAGGTCACCTACGGCGTCTACATGGCGGCCAAGAAGCTCAAGCACTACTTCCAAGAGCACCCCATCAGGGTGGTTGCCACAGCGCCCTTGGCGGAAATCATAGGCAGCAAGGATGCCAACGGCCGGGTTGCCAAGTGGGCCCTGGAGCTGGCCGCCCACACCATCCTCTACGAGCCACGCACAGCCATCAAGTCGCAGATCCTCGCGGACTTCTTCGTCGGCCCAGGCTGAGATGCGCACCTGCCGCTTTGTGCCGGATTCCACACATTGGAAGATGCACTTCGACGGCTCGAAGATGCGCAACGGCTTGGGAGCCGGCATCGTCATCACTTCTCCCAAGGGGGACCGGCTGGACTACGTCCTGCAGATCCACTTCGCCGCCTCCAACAATGTGGCGGAGTACGAAGCGCTCATTCATGGGCTGAAGCTGGCCAAGGAGATTGGCGTGCGTCGCATACTCGCTTCGGCGACTCCGACTTGGTCATACAGCAAGCATCCGCGGCGGGACGCGAAGGACGCCAACATGGCCTCGTACCGCTTCCATGTCCAGCAGCTATCCGGCTTCTTCGACGGCTGCGAATTCCACCATGTGCCACGAGCAAATAACGAAGCGGCTGATGCCTTATCCAAGATTGGCTCAACCCGGCAAGCCATTCCGCCGGGTGTCGCCTTGGCGGTTCTCAAGAAGCCGTCCATCATACCGTCACCGGACTCGGATTCAATATTCGTGCCGGCTGACCCGGGGCTGCTCAGCCGAACCCGGGGCTTCATCGCCAAGTCGGGGGCTAACAAGCCAAACCCGCCGGCTAGCATGCCGAACCCGGGGACTTCTCAGTCCAACCCGGGGATTCATCGCCACACGCGGGCGCTAGCAAGCCGAACCCGCCGGCTAGCAAGCAGAACCCAGCGACCCTGCAGTAGACTCCGGAAGCTCCCACGCAGGAGGCCCTGTTGGTCAGCGTATTCGAGATAACATGCGTACCCCCATGGGCACAAGAATTCCTCTCCTACCTCACCGACGGTGTGCTGCACGATGATAGAGTCCAGGCCGGGCAGATTGAGAGAAGGGCCAAGGCCTATACCATCATCAACCACCAGCTGTACAAACGCAGCGTAAGTGGGGTGTTCCAAGCGGTGCGTCGAGCCGGCTGAAGGGATTGAACTCCTACGGAAATCCATCAAGGAGAGTGCGGACATCACGCCTCATCCAGAGCCATAGTGGCCAAAGCCTTCCGCACGGTTTTTATTGGCCGACTGCGCTCGAGAGACGCAGAAGATTTGGTGAAGAAGTGCAACGGCTGTCGGCGCTTCGCAAAGCAAAGACACCAGCCGGCTTCCGCCTTGAAAACCATCCCCATCACATGGCCGTTTGCCGTATGGGGCTTGGATATGGTAGGCCCATTCGTAACAGCGCGAGGCGGCATGACACACCTCTTGGTGATGATTGACAAATTCAACAAGTGGATCGAAGCCAAGCCAATCAAGAAACTGGACGGGTCCACAGCCGTCACATTCCTCAAGGAAATCATTGTGAGATTCGGCTACCCCCACACCATCATCACCGACAACGGCACCAACTTCTCCCAAGGCATCTTCTCTCGCTATTGCGGGGAAATGGGGATCCGGATGGCCCTATCTTCTGTGGCACACCCAGAGTCCAATGGACAAGTGTAAAAGGCTAACGGCTTAGTCCTAGCCGGCATCCGGCCCCGGCTGGTGGAGCCGCTCGAGCGAGCAGCCGGCTGCTGGATTGAAGAACTGCCCAATGTCTTTGTGGAGCCTGCGCACAACGACAAACCGCTCAGTCGGCTTCACACCATTTTTCCTCGTATACGGGGCCGAAGCCGTCTTGCCGACTGATATCGAGCATGACGCGCCAAGGATCAAGCTCTACACAGAAGCCGAAGCCAAAGAAGCCCGCGAAGATGGAGTTGACCTGGTCGAAGAGGCCCGGCTGCTGGCTGAGTCTAGATCTACTATCTACCAGCAAAGCCTCCGACGCTATCACAGCCGGAAGGTCCAGCCCTTAGCATTCCGAGAAGGAGACCTAGTGCTCCGGCTGATCCAGAGGATAGCCGGACAGCATAAACTGTCATCCCCATGGGAGGGTCCCTTCATCGTGAGCAAGGCAGTAGGCAATGATTCCTACTATCTCATAGATGCCCAAGAGGCTAAGAAAAACAAGCCGGACAAGGCTGACGAGGAGACTAAACGTCCCTGGAATGTCAGGTTACTCCACCCATTTTACACATGAGAGCAGGAATGTATGTATCCCTTGTATCCCTTTTGTGAGTTATGAAAAAGCTTGCGCCAAGAGTGCTGTTTCCGACAAGTTTTTCGCGTACTTTACCTTGTTTCGCCAATTGGCTTAAACCCTCTCACGCGGTCGGCTCAGTAACGTGATCCGGTTTCCGACAGCCGGCTTCCGATCCAGCTACAGACCGCAACCCGGCTGTCCGGCTGGCGGGAGTAAGGCCTAGGGAGCCGGCACGCGAAAAACGACTAAGGGAAAGAGTAAAAGCGAGTTGACTTGCAACTTTTCATAAAAGTGCCGGATTGCCGAATTCAGCTCGTTCGACTGAAATACTGTCGGCCTCACCCAGCGGCCCGCTCTTGATCCGGCGATGGATCGCAAGTCGGACGTACGACCGGCAAGGGCACAGCCAAAGAGTGGGGCGGATGGGAAAAAGCGAACGAGTCGAAAGAAAGCAACTCGGCACACAGATGATTAACAAACACATTAAAACGTGCCTTAATAAAAGGATAATAACATTGTCTTACATATGCACCCCGCATCCCGGGGATTTAACGAATTGTCTTGGCAAAAGCATAAGGAAACAGGTAAAAGCTAAGCGCCGGCTGGATCAGAACCAGCCGGGGGAGCATCAGCAGAGCCGGCCGCCGGGTCATCCTCGGGCACATCGTCCGCCTCCTTGTCCTCGGCCGCCTCCTCCTCGTCGTCAGACGGCGGATTCGGGTCCGCGATGAAGATGGACTTATCGACGAAGTCGGCAATGGCGCAGGCGCGGGCAAGCCGAGCAGTCTTGTTCTCCGCCGGGAGCTTGTCCTCCACGCCGGCGCGCTGGAACTCCAATTGGTCGAGGCTAACCTCGTTATACCAGGAGAGCACAAAAGATAGCGCCATATTGGCTCCGGCGCGCGTGGCCGACTCCTTCCAGTCCAAGAAGCGGTCGGGAGCCCTGTCCAGCCAAGCGATGAGCTTGGAGAGATCTTCTGGCAGCGTCTCCGTCGGCCACAGCAGTCGGATCAGCTCCTCCGCCGCCTTCCGCAGCTCCCGGCCAAGCTTGGTGACCGGCTCCACGCGGGCGGCGATGGACGCCAGATAGTCGTCCATGGTGAAGCGATCGGAGCTCTGCTCCCCGGTGGCCTGCCGGCGATCCTCCCGCGCCACGCCAACAGCCGCTAACGCCTCCTCCTGCGCCTCGGGAAGGCCGCTGCAAAGAAGAAAAGCATGTCGAAGCCATCAAAGCCGAAATAAGCTGAAAAATGCAAATTTTCGAAGTCCTAAAGTAAGCTTTGGCGGCGGCGGCAAGATCCGATCGCCCCCAGCCTGAAGATGGAGATTCCAAAGCTCTAAAGGAAGCTCGGCGACAGTGCAAGAACCGATCGCCCCCAGCCCGAAGATGGAGATATCGAAAAATCAAGTTTACTGCCGCCGGCTATAACCTAAGCCGGCAGCCGACGGCCGAAAGCCGGCAAAGGGGAAGGCATAAGACAAAAGACCCACCCGCCAAGCCACGGTCGAGCGCGCTAAGTTCCTCCAACCACCGCTTGGTGGTGGCCGACAGCTCGTTGGACTTGGTGGTCACCTCTTGCTGGAGCGCAAGCCGTTGCCGTTCCACCTCCTCCAACCGCTTGCTCAGACCCTCCAGCTTTTCCTCCTGTTCCTTCTTGAGGGCGGCAAGTTCCTTGAGATGGTTAGCCTCAAGAAGGCGCAGCCGTTTCAGCTCCCCGTCAGCCAGCTTCAGCTTGGCGGCGGCGGCCGGTTCGCCTCCTCACTTGTGGCGCATTGAGCGCGGGCAACTCGGAGGTCCGACTCAAGCTGCGGGACCCGGGCGGCCTCAGCTGCAAGCCGGCAAAAAACAAGCCGTCAGTAAAACAGAAGCGTAAAAAAGAGTAAAGGCAAAGAGAGAAGGCCTCACCCTTGACAGCCTCCAGCTCGCGAGCCAAGCCGGCTCGCTCGATCTTGGCCTTGTGGTAGCTAGTCACCACCTTGTTGTACAAGACGGTGCGTCGCTCCGTAACCGCCTGAAAGAAACAATCAGATATCCAGACGAAACCCGGACCGGCTCCAAGCAGCCGGACCATGCCTCGGAGGGCTACCAGGATAATAACAAAATTGCAAAAACAAGAAGACACCTACCTTGTCAGCATCCTCCAGCGTTGCTAGCTGGGCAAGGGCCTCGGCGGCCTTGTTCTTAAGGGCGGCCCGGTAGCCGGAGAAGACCATCTTCATGGGCGCCGTACCAGGCTGCCCCTCCAGGTTGAACACCTCGCAAGAATCCGCCGAATGCCACGCAGCCTCCATGGTGCCAGCCGAGCCAAGGCTGGAGTCAGAGGCAGACGGCACATGCAACAGCCGGGCCCCCTTGGCCATGTGAAGGCCCTCAGTTGGGCCCGGCGGGCCCCTCGTCCTCACCAGAGCCCGGGAGTCGGCGTCCTTTGAGCGCGCTGGCTCCCCCCTCGCCGGCTCCTTCCCGGTCGGCTCCCTCCTCGTCGGCTCCGAAGCTGGAGGCGGCGCGGTCGCGATCGGCCCGGTGGGAGCCGTCGCATCCGGCGCTGAGGCGCTCCTTTCGGAGAACTCTCCGGCACCACGACGTTGGGCGCGGGCCCGCCGACTCCGGTCGAAGGCGGCGCAGCCCACCGACTCCGGCTCTGCCGCGGATGGCATGCCCCTGCCGGCTCCGGCTGCCCGCTCCACAAACGGGGCGCGGCGCGGGAACATGTCGTCTAAGGTCGGCCGGCGCGCGCCGACTGACCCTGGTCTCCGCCGCCGAGCGCCGCAGAAGGCGCGGCAGAAGAAGACGCCCCGCAGGTGGCGTGGCCGCAGCGGCACGTTAGCGATCGGCGGCGTGCGCGCGCGTGCGAAGGTTGCGGGGTTGGCTCCCTCCTTTGCCGGCTGAAGCGGCGACGTGACGGGAGGAGCTGCCGAGAGCCGCCTCCCTGGGTAAACTTAATCGCGGCCCTAGTCGAACAAGCAAGAAAAGATAAGTACGAGAGGAAGGCAAGAAAAGGAATCAAACAACGAGAGGAAAAGAACTCACCCGGCTTTCTCCGGGACCTTCTTGGGCGCCGGCCGCGCTGTTTCTTGGCCCTCGCCTCCGGGCGGCCGTGGACCCGACGCCGGCCCGCTTCCTCCCCTTCGGCGCAGAAGTCGCCGTGCTCGTAGGCGGCGCCGCGCGCAGAGGCACCGCCGGGATGGGCCCCGTGCCGGATTGGGCCGGCTCACGCCCGCAGCCTGCTGCTCCTGCTCCTGCTCCTGCTCATGCTCAGGCGAAGGCGGCGGGTTATGCTCCCCCTGGCCGCCCTGATCCTGCGCCACCGGCAGATCGTCGTCACCAGCTTGGTCGCCAGCTAAGTCAGCCGGGTCAACGAGATCCGGCGTCCAGACCTTCGTCGCCAAGTCGCCATCCTCGATGCCTTGGCGGGTGAAAAGCTGAAAACAAGACAAATATCGAGTCGGCCTTGCTGCCGCAAGTCGGAAGACGGAAAAACATCAAACTTACCAGTTCAGGCGGCTGCTCCCGATCGTAAGGCGCCAGCCCCCAGTCCCAGTTGTCCGGCATGTTGGCCTTGGTGATGTTGTTCACCCGGTGAGCCACCTGGGACTTGGAGAGCTCCAACTTCGACGTCCGTGTCGGGTCGAGCCGGCCGGACATGTGGCCGATCTTGTGGACGCGCCACTGGAGCGGTATGACCCGGCGCGAGATGTAGGTGCAGAGGAGGTCCTCGGCGCTCAGCCGGCCCCCCGTGACGCACTGGCCCAGGAAGTCCCACAGGAGGTTCACCTCCGCGTCCGGATCCGAGGACTTGGGGTTGTAGCCCCAGTTGATCCGGCCGACTGGCGGAGCCGGGTTGTATTCCGGCAGGTTGAGCCGGTCGAAGGCCGGGCTCTCGTTCCGCACATAAAAGAAAGACATCTGCCAATTCTTTACAGAATCGACAGTCGGAATCCGCGGGAAGGACGTACCCGTACGGGGGTAGATGGAGGCGGCGCCGCAGGTCCTCAGGCGGCCTTCGGTCGTCTGCGCCTTGATGTAGAAGAGCCGGCTCCAAAACTCCACGTCCGGCCACAAGCCGGCGTAGCCTTCCATGAAGGCCACATAGCAGCTGAGGAGGATCATGGCGTTGGCCGGCAGGTGGTGCGGCTGCAGGCCGAAGTGATCGAGGAACCGGCGGAAGAAGTTGGAAGCCGGCAGACCCAATCCGCGGTCGAGATGCGCGCCGAAGACCACGCGTTCGCCGGGCTCCGGCCGAGGCTCCCCCTCCGCGCCCGGCGCCCTGGTAATCACTCCCGCCGGGATGCGGCAGAGGCGCACGAGCCGGGCAATGTCGTCGTCCTGCATATAGGAACCCTTCCAGGAGCCGCTCGGCTGAGCCATCGAGGACGAAGAAGAGGAGGAGGTCCAAGAGAGGAAGAAGGGCGAAGAAGAGCCGCTCCTCGCCGGAGGAGATCGCGGTGGAGAAGAGCGCGCCGTCGATGCGCGTGGCCCCGTGGCGCCGGATTGGCGGGTTTGCGGCGGTAGCTCGGCGGAGGATCGTCGGGGCGACCGCTCGCCGAGGTTCGCCAGAAGAACGGAAGAGGAATGGCGTCGGAGCAGCGAAGAGCTCGAGTGAAGAGAAGCGGCGAGGCAGGAGCGCAAGGAGGAAGAAAGGGGCAAGTGCCGCCTCGATACCGCCCCCGCGGCATTTATAGCCGACCGCGGCGGGCGGTTGGCCTCCAAGTGGCCGACGTGGGCCACGTCTCCGGATTTACTGCGCCGTAACTCCTCCCACGACCGCTACCGTTACCAGAAACGGCCACACCACGTCGCCCACTACCGCACCGGATCCGGAGGGACATTGATGTGACCAGACGAACCGGCGGCGAGCCACAGCGTCAGGCCGGTCAAGTCGGGCGCAGAACCCGAGGCGGCGGAGACTCCGGCGCGCAGCGAGCCGGAGCCGGACAAGAAGTTCCACTCGAGCCAAAATTCATCAGCAAGGCGGAGGCGCCATCAGATCTTGCGAGAAAGCAGAACTGCACAAGTATAAAAAGTGGCCGGCTAGAAGCAGCCGGCAGGAACGAGCCGGATGAGGGCGCAGCCGGCTGAATGGAAATTCTCAGTCGGCCCCTCCAAGTGCCGTCTAATATATTCGAGAAGCCAGGAAAACCTGCCTAGGTCCTTCTAAACGCAGGACCTTGCCAGCTTCGGGGGCTAATGTCGGGGGGAAGACCCCGGATAGGGCAATGGACGCGGAGCAGCCGGCTGGCCACCGGCGGCTCGCGGCAAAGGCCGGCTGAGGAGCAGCCGGCCGGCGCCGTGGCCGGCTGGTCCGGAAGCCGGCTGGCACTACCTCCAAGTCGCCCAGGCTACGGCCACCAATGCTGTAGTTGGGCCGGCTTCTACAAGCCATATCCGACTGGGGTTTGTACCTCAGACCGACTCGAGGCTGGCGAGTCTTGCACTGGAAGGAACCGGGTAGGTGATCCGGGTTCCCAAAGTCCACGCTGACTCCATCTTCCGTAAAGCGCGGGGCACTGTGGAGCAATAGTGCCACGCGCCGGACAGGCCGTCAGGGCTTACGACGATCCGTACTGGGCACAGTGGCTGACGGCGACAGGGACACCTCCTCCATACCGCTGACCGTGGCAGCCGGATGGGACAGGCCACGATGCCTCAACCACTCCTGACGTCACCGCCTCGGGAAGGAGCGGAAGCCGGAGCCGGCCAAGCCGGCCAGTAAACTATAGGGTCTTATATGTAAAGTGCCGGTGCCTATATAAGCCGCACTACCCCCTCTCGTGCAGGGGATCGATCATTTATTGCTTTCACCCACCTACAGAGCTGCCCTGTGAGAGAGACCATAGTCTTCCTTAGCCTCTCAGGAGCAGCCGGACACAGCTCTAGGAGCACCATTGTACTGTGCGATCATCATATACACTCATAGCAGGAGTAGAGGTTTTACCTCCATCGGAGGGCCTCGAACCTGGGTACGTCGCCGTGTCGCTCGTGCCCATACCCGCATCCGGATACCGCCGTGAGATCCCTCAGGAACCACTTCGATTAGCCACCCTATGGCATATGCCGTGACGATACCACGACAGTTCCAGTATCAGATCCCCAACGCCAACCCGTGGAGTTTTCTATAGGAGTCTCAGAACGCTGATTGTTTCCGGATTCCTCTCCACACTCATATCCCCCATAGGAACTACCAAGATAGTTCCCAGGTGTAACGGGTGTAGTTTCACGCTCAAGAGGATCAATACTAATGTAGTCACCAGCTGAGTAAACTGGTGTGTGCACCACATTCTCCATAGGTTCTTTCCCCCTAGTCTCCTCCTTGGGTTCAGTAAACTCCTCTAGCATTGTATCAATTGCCCCCGTCAAATGATGGTTTAACTGGAAGAGCAATGATAGTAAGTTGCGGCTATTATCCATGTATTTTGCAGCTGCTATTGGTTTGCGTTTTGCATATTTGTAGTGGTTGAGCATGGGATCCTCTTCCTCCTGCTTATGAGGAATGTGGGTGAATTCGGAACCCATAAGCTCTTTCGTCTTATGCTCCAGAATATCGGTTATGGCTCTCATCACGGCTATATGGTAGGCTGTGTTGATAGTTCTGGCTTCACCTGCTGGCATTACTATGCTCATTCCCAAAGATTCGGGAAGTCGCAGTCCTACCCTACACTTTGCCAATACAGTACCATCGTAGTACATGTATTTCTTTACTTGGATCTGGGGATCACACCCAAATTCAAGTAACATGGCACGTAAAATATCTGCAAGTCCTCCTTCATATTCACTCAGTGTGGAATCCATCACTTTCACGTTTCGTCCCGGACGTGAACTTGCCATGTTGGCTGTAGAAATAGAAAGATTATAAGATTAGTAATAATGTATCATAATAGAGATAATAAAGAATTATCGCACTAAAAGATATGATTGTTGTATTCTCAATTGAATATTCACCATATTTTTAGAGAATTCTTTACTAGTCCTATTTGACTCCTAACGTTCGGTCCCATTTACTAGGTTCCAACCTAAGGTCAAAGCTTTTGCTCTGATACCAACTGTGGTGACTCTGCATACCACTGCATGTTGTAGTATGCCAGTCGTTGATATAACATTCACGAAGTACCATTCCGCAAATATTACATCCCTCAGAGTAGTACAACAGAACATAGCAGGTCCATAACTCATTCATTTAATATTACAAATATCATACACATATCGTCTCGGAGCTCCTCTTGGGTCCTAAGAGGAATACTCCTGGGTTCGAGGCGAACCCAACTTAGCTTACAATATAGATGTCTCATTAAGTTGTACATTTATTCTCTCAAGCAGCTAAGTATTAAGAGTTCGGGCTGCTCGACTACTACTACTACTTGATGCTCCTAGGCTTGATCTCCTCTGGAAGCCTCCCCGGTTCCGTAGACTATCAGGTAGTCTACGCCTTCAATACCTCCAGAGAGGTCTGGTTTTTCATAGACGATGATCTCGGCTCCTTCAGGGTTGTCGTAGTCCTCCTCCAGATGATTCAGACAATCTAAGCAAGGGATTTAAGATTGGGATGAGTACGAGCGTACTCAACAAGTTCATTATAGAGAAGAGGTGTTTTATGCACTAGCTACGATATTAGACCAGAAAGTCTAATACCAATGCAGGTTTTGATAAACATTTCTTCAAGAGGTTGCTTTTATTTCAAAGAGCTATGTCCGTCAGCCTTCACCGGTTTACTAGAACTTAATGGAGCTCCTTTCCGGCCGCGTTCGCAGTTCCATATCCCGGAACAGGGAGTGACAGGTCACAGTTCTTTACACTCTGCAGAGGTGTGTTGCTTTACCCATAAGAGATCTTAACCTTGGTGCCAACCGGGCAGCTCTCCCGTCCACACTTCCTATGGTGTGAGGCCCGGTATAAGGTCTAGCCAATCATGTTCCTCCGCTACCTCGAACACCCACCCTTTGTTGCATGCCCCGACCCTGGGTCCTCGCCGGTCCCATTATTCCCACTCACGGGTGGACCCTGACCACGACAACAGTTTGGGACTCGTTAACCAAACTCCTTCGCCGGTAGCTGCAACCCATCATAGACCGCAATACCGTGGGGACTTAAGGCTTCCCCAGCCAACCGCTTGTTCTTCGAGCGACAAGTGTCTACGGACTATGCCGTGGGGACTTAAGGCTTCCCCAGCCAACCGCTTGCCCTGAAAGATACAAGTGTCTACGGTAAAGCGCATCCGTTGATGAACGAGAGGTGGAAACACTTTTGACTACTCCGTCCCACTCCGAATCTTATGGTTAACACGGGTATTACGGCACAAGAATCACTGGCGACATTTGTTGTTTAATCCTAGATGGATATAAACCCTTGCAATGGAACCTCCACCATATCAACACAATCCATGGTTCCATTGCCAACCACTTAGTCATATTCATAGTTATGAAAATAGTGGTTTTGGTTTTTACGCAATAGTGATAACCATAATACTTTGCAAGTAATTTGATAGAAATACTCAAATGACACGAGCAAGTGATGAACTTGCCTGAACACTGCAAAGTTCTGCAGTTGGAAGGTGTGGACTGACCCTTGTCCTCTGTTTCTGAAAAATAGCATCATTGTTCGATAAGGGCAATGGTTAAAGAAGCAATTATGCATGATTCCAGTTTTAGGGTTTGTTCCCCCCTTCCGATGTCGTTATTATTTCATGTGAGAGGTTAATACTAAGAACAATTTGGAGATACTTAATTTAGGGTAAATACAATCCTTGAAATGTTGTCAAGGTGTTTTTAAAGTCCAATTGCATTAATGGACTTATTTTCATTATTGAAAATAATATGTGTGATTTAAATCATTATTTAAATCATCAAATTAAGACTTATTCTTAATTGTCTTCAAAAATTCTCTTTGCTATTTTATTTGGATAGATAATTTTATGCTGATCAATTTTCATATTTTTAAATATTTTTTTAGAGCTTTATTCTATTTTATAAAATTCTTTGAAATTCTCACTTAAATGTTATTTTGGAAATGCCCAAATTGCCCTCGGGCCCACCTGTCAGGGTGAACCCGAGTGGGTTGGGCTCAACCCTGTTGGCCTGGTCCGGCCCACTCGGTCGCCCTCACTTCCTCCTCTCTCTCTCTCGCGAACCCTAACCCTAACCCTCTCTGGCGATTCGCGTCGCCGCCGTCTTCTCGGAATTGTTCCGGCCATCTCCGGCCGTCGCCGCCGTCGAGGTATGGCGCATCTGGACCGCCGTTCAACGGCGCTCCAGATCCACTGCGGCGATTGGTGATGCGCCGCCTGCTCGTCTCGCCCCCTTCGCCTCTGGTCTCCTGGCGGGGAGTGCCGTGGCGATCTCGTCGCCGCCGACGCTCCAGATGCCGTGGCGCCACCGTGGTGACGCGGGCGTAGCGGCGAGATGACGGCTGGGCTTGGCTTGGCCTGGCGCCGCCGTTCGCCCGGCGTGCGCCGCCGTGCCGCCATGGCTGCGTTTCTCTGCTTCGCCGGTAAGTGCTCCACCTTTCCCTCTCTCACTTGTCTGCTCTTCTTCTTCAACCTCCAGCTCTGGCCACGGCTGCTCCCCTTCGTGGAGATGCCTGCCGTGCAATTGCTCTGCTACTGTGCCTAGCTAGTTGTGTGTGCGCGTATGCTGCTGCTGCGCTTCTGTCTAACTACTGCTCTTGCTCTGATGCCATGGTTCTAGGCTGTCTTTCAGCTCAATTTCTTCATTCTTCTTGTTGGCCCTACTGGCCTTGGCCAGTGCTGCCTTGTCCATGTTAGTGCTAGCTTTTCCTTCTGAATCCCTGTTCTGTGCCTCTATCCCAGTTGCTACACTTGCCAGATTTCAAGTATGATCATATGTGCTACTCTGGCTTGATGGCAGTGTGCTATTTCTTGTAAATTTGCAAGTGCCAAAGCCATAGTGGCTTATCCTGATGCTCAGATTTAGGATTGTGCTCTATTGAGCATTACTGTGAGCTTACAGTGTCATTTAATTATGCTTGGATGTGTGCCTTGCTTGTGCACCTTGATCCAGTGGCTCATCATGCCTTTGATGTGCTCTGGATTTAATCTTGGATTGTTATTTGATTATCTGTGAAGCATCAGTTAATTATCTGTGGCTGTTTAATTCATAAAGCTTCCTGTGTGATGCCAGTGATTAATTCTAGCATGCCCTGGCATGCTCTAACAGGCTCTGGTGATCAATTGGTCACCACTTGCTTGTTGATTGTGTGCTTGCTAGCTGCCTGTGCTTATCTGATGCTCCCTCTGGGGTCTGTGTGAAATACATATCTGTGCTGGTGTAGGCTTTGCCTGATCAAGTGGCTGTTGTTGCTTGCAGTGATCCATTGGATCATTTGCAAGTGTCTGTTTCATGATTTACTTACTGATATCAATTATCTGTGTTGCCTTTGTTGATTGAGTGGATAATTGATGTGAACTGCTTAGCAGTAATGATCATATAGATTGATTAAGTGAAGCTAGAGGGATGCCAACAATTGTTGGGTACCCTAGCTCACTCTGAACCCATCTGGGTAATGATATTTGTGCAAGGCTTAACTGTTTGGATTGGTTGTGTGGTTGAGGTGACCCTAGCAGTAATCATATATTGCTTTTGGGTAGCTCCCCTCTTGTTGGCTTACTGTGGCTCACTGGATGCTTTCTGGGTGATCCTTTTGTTGGATTGCCAGTAGCTTTTGATGTTGAAATCAAATAGACAAGAATTTGTCTAATGTCTGATGGCCTTAGCTAGATGTAGGTGCTAAGTAATTCTGGCTAACTATGTAGGATCATTACCTTGCTGGATATCTTTGGTTATGCCATTGTTTTAGCATAATCAATGTTCCCAGGTGACTTCCTATTGGTTTCTCTCTGTCTTTACTTGCACCAATTGGCTGTTAGCCATATGATGACTCATACATAGGGTTTCTACCCTCTTTTGCTTCTGTGACATATGCACATGCTTAATTATGAGCAAAACCATGGTTTGCTCATGCTTTTCTGGTATACCTCACTCCAGCTCCAAGATTTGTGGTTGGTGTAGAGGATTAGCTGCTGTGTTGATCTTTTGGTTGATTTGCTTGCCCTGCTCGTCCTGGTGAGCTTGTGAAGCTTGATTTGATTTTGTGGTGTTATGGAGCAGGTTGAACAGTGAAGCTGTTCTTCCTGTTCTTGTGTTCTTGGTTTGCTGTTCTTGCTAACTAGTTACCTGCTCTGATGCCTGTCGATGGAATGACTAGGGTTTGCTGGTGAAAAGCTTATATTTGGTCCTCTACTTGCTCTCCTGGTCGACAGCACTGCCTGGCTGTTTTGGTGACTCCCCCTGGCCTTGTGTGTTGTTACACATGCAGCAGTCCTTGTGTGCTGCCTGTGTGTGTGTGACTTGGGACTTGGGTTGGAATGGATTAGCTCGGCTGATCCCTGATCATATCCTCTTCATTCAATTGTTTGCTAACCTGCCAAGTGGCTTTGCCACTTGGCATAACTAGTTCTTTGTTGTGTTTGTGTGTGTGCAGGGAACTTGGAGATGATCAAGATGAAACTCAAGATCATCTTGATCAAAGAATTCATGAAGATCAACAATGTAGTTTAGGTCATTTAAATTCCTTGTAATTTTCCTTTTTCTTTTTCTATTTCTTCAATTCTTGTAATGTGTTGTAAATTCATATATCTATTCTGGATATTGTAATGACATTGTATTATGTGTGGGACTATCAATAAAGCTCAAGTTTTCCTTAATGAGCTTAATGTAATTGTTGTAGTCCTTATAATCTTGATTAATGATAATTGTTTATTAATTATCTCAAGTTTGAATTATGTGATAACCATTTGATGTTTGAATTTGAAATTCAAATTCAAATTTGGTTTGAATTCAATCATACAACTTAATTTTAGAATTCAATCATGCAACTTAAGATTTCAATGCAATATCACTTCTCTCTTCTCAAAACCCTAATTTAGATAAGTAGGAACAAGTTCATCGCACTCTCGAAATCCTAACCTTGTAAGGTGTCGAGAGAGAAACCTGTCCCCCTTCGATGCAGTTTTGTTTTAAAAGCACGAAATTTCCTCGTAAATTACAATGCAATGCACATCCCTTTCTAAAATCTACCCCTTGATCGTCTCTAAACCTGGGACATTACAACCGTGTGGGTCTCTTAGGCTATATTTCACATAATACTTATTCACTGTTATGAATGGCATAGTGAAGTGCTTATTTATATCTCTTTATGATTGCAATGTGTTTTGTATCACAATTTATCTGTGTGCTACTCTAGTGATGTTATTAAAGTAGTTTATTCCTCCTGCACGGTGCAATGGTGACAGTGTGTGCATCGTGTAGTACTTGGCGTAGGCTATGATTGTGATCTCTTGTAGATTATGAAGTTAACTATTGCTATGATGGTATTGATGTGATCTATGCCTCCTTTCGTAGCGTGAAGGTGACAGTGTGCATGCTATGTTAGTACTTGGTTCGGTTATGTTGATCTGTCATGCACTCTAAGGTTATTTAAATATGAACATCGAATATTGTGGAGCTTGTTAACTCCGGCATTGAGGGTTCGTGTAATCGTACACAGTTAGTGGTTTTCATCATCCAACAAGAGAGTGTAGAGTATAGCATTTATTTATTCTGTTATGTGATCAATGTTGAGAGTGTCCACTAGTGAAGGTATGATCCCTAGGCCTTGTTCCTAAATACTGCTATCGCTGCTTGTTTACTGTTCTACTGCATCTGTACTGTCCGCAATATTACCACCATCAACCACACGCCAGTCCTGGGCAGCAAAGCACTTTTAAGGCGCATTACTCACTCATATTTATTCATACCACCTGTATTTCACTATCTCTTCGCCGAACTAGTGCACCTATTAGGTGTGTTGGGGACACAAGAGACTTCTTGCTTTGTGGTTGCAGGGTTGCTTGAGAGGGATATCTTTGACCTCTTCCTCCCTGAGATTGATAAACCTTGGGTGATCCACTTAAGGGAAACTTGCTGCTGTTCTACAAACCTCTGCTCTTGGAGGCCCAACACTGTCTACAAGAATAGAAGCTCCCGTAGACATCATCTACGCACACTCCTTTTCCTGTAGACAGTGTTGGGCCTCCAAGAGCAGAGGTTTGTAGAACAGCAGCAAGTTTTCCCTTAAGTGGATCACCCAAGGTTTATCGAACTCAGGGAGGAAGAGGTCAAAGATATCCCTCTCAAGCAACCCTGCGATCACAATACAAGAAGTCTCTTGTGTCCCCAACACACCTAATACACTTGTCAGATGTATAGGTGCACTAGTTCGGCGAAGAGATGGTAAAATGCCAGTAATATGGATGTATATGAGTGGTAATAGCAATCTGAATAAAATATGGCAGCGAGTAAACATGCAAAGGTGGAACAAGAACAAACAAGGACCTCCCAGACAATGACACCGAGAAAATGCTTCTTTGAGCGTGCGATTGACGTGGGAGATAGGAATCTTTGTGGTGTGACTTTTCTATTCGGAGACAAGGCCTAGGGATCATACTTTCACTAGTGGACACTCTCAACATTGATCACATAATAAAACCACTCTACACTCTCTTGTTGGATGATGAACACCACTAATTGTGTAGGGCTACAAGAGCACCTAAATGCCGGAGTTAACAAGCTCCACAACATTCGATGTTCATATTTAAATAACCTTAGAGTGCATGATAGACCAACGCAATTATACCGAGTACTAACATAGCATGCACACTGTCACCTTCAGGCTATGAAAGGAGGAATAGATCACATCAATACCATCATAGTAATAGTTAACTTCATAATCTACAAGAGATCACAATCATAGCTTATACCAAGTACTACATGATGCACACACTGTCAACATTACATCATGGAGGAGGAATAGACTACTTTAATAACATCACTAGAGTAGCACATAGATGATATTCAACTAGATCACAAAGAGAGAGATGAACCACATAGCTACAGCGGAGCCCTCAGCCCCGGGGGTGAATTACTCCCTCCTCATCATGGAGACAGAGATGTCGGTGAAGATGGCGGTGGAGACGGCGGTGGAGATGACTCCGGGGGCAATTCCCCGTCCCGGTAGGGTGCCGGAACAGAGACTTCTGTCCCCCCGAATTGGAGTTTCGCGATGGCGGCGGCTCTGGAAGGTTTTCTCGGGTTTTGTCAATCAGTGTCGAAGATTTAGGTCAGGAGGCAACTTATAGGTGAAGAGGCGGAGTCGGAAGGGTTACGGGGGCGCCACACAACAGGGGGGCGCGCCCCCCTTGGGCCGCGCCGGCCACATGTGTGGGCCCCCTGTGGCTCTCCTCTGGTCCCTCCCGGGTGTTCTGGAAGCTTCGTGGAATTATAAGATATTGGGCGTTGATTTCGTCCAATTCCGAGAATATTTCCTTACTATGATTTCTGAAACCAAAAACAGCAGAAAACAGGAACTGGCACTTCGGCATCTCGTCAATAGGTTAGTTCCGGAAAATGCATAAAATCATCATAAAGTGTGAACAAAACATGTAGGTATTGTCATAAAACAAGCATGGAACATCAGAAATTATGGATACGTTGGAGACGTATCACGCACCGCAGATGAGTTGGGGGCGAACGATGGCGGCGATGAAACGCAGAATTGACGCGGACCGATAGGTGCGCCATCGAGCGGCCGTTCTTTTGCGACCGATCTCGCCGGCGGGGATGGCCGAAGGCGACCAGAAGAATTCAGCGACGGCGCAGGCAACGCGGGCGTCGCGGGAGCGCGAGGGGCTAGGGTTTCGCGAGAGAAAGTGAGGAAGGGGGCGACTGAGTCCGACCGAGCCGGTCGGTGCGGCTCGGGTTAGACTCAACCCGATGGGCTCCACTGACAGGTGGGCCCAAGGGGCAATTTAGTCTTTTCACAATTTCATTTAAACTAGAAACTTTGAAATTAAATAGAAAATGGATAAAAGCTCTAAAAAAATAATTAAAAATATGAAAACTGCTCAGCATAAAATTCTCTACCAGAATAAAATGTGAAAAGGAATTTTTGGAGACAAATAAGAATAAGTCATAATTTGATGAATATTTAATTCATTAAAAATAAACCACTCTATTTTTAATGATAAAATAATTCCATAAATCTTTTGGACTTTAAAAACACCTTGACAACATTTCAAGGTAGTATTTTACCCTGAACAGAGTATCCCTAAATCATTCTTAGTAATCACCTCTCACATGAAATGATAAAACACCGGAAGGGGGAAACAAACCCTAAAAGCTGAATCATGCATAATTGCTTCTTTAACCATTGCCCTTATCGGACAATGATGCTATTTTTAAGCAATAGAGGACAAGGGTCAGTCCACACCATCCAACTGCAACACTTTGCAGTGTTCAGGCAAGTTCATCACTTGCTCATGTCATTTGAGTATTTTTACCAAATTACTTGCAAAGTACTATGTTTATCACTATTGCATAAAAAGCAAAACCCCTATTTTCATAACTATGAATATGACTAAGTGGTGGGCAATGGAACCATGGATTGTGTTGATATGGTGGAGGTTCCATTGCAAGGGTTTATATCCATCTAGGATTAAACAACAAATGTCATCCAGTGATTCTTGTGCCGTAATACCCGTGTTAACCATAAGATCTGGAGTGGGACGAAGTAGTCAAAAGTGTTTCCACCTCTCGTACATCAACGGATGCGCTTACCATAGACACTTGATCTCGAGGGACAAGCGGTGGGGTGGGGATCCCATTCTAATTCCCCACGGTAATGCGGTCTATGATGGGTTGCATTGGTCGGCGAAGGACCATGGTTGCGACCTGGTAGTTGTTGAGGTCGGAAGATATCCTAGTGATATAGCCCGGTGAGGACCCAAGGTCGGATTTGCAACAAAGGGTGGGTGTGCGAGGTAGCGGAGGAACATGATTGGCTAGACCTTATACCGGGCCTCACACCAAAGGAAGTGTGGACGGGAAAGCTGCCCGGTTGGCACCAAGGATAAGATCTCTTATGGGTAAAGCAACACACCTCTGCAGAGTGTAATGAATCGTGACCTGTCACTCCCTGTTCCGGGATTTGGAACTGCGAACGCTGCCGGAAAGGAACTCCATGAAGTTCTAGTAAACCGGTGAAGGCTGACGGACATAGTTCTTCTGAATAAAAGCAACCTCTTGAAGAAATGATTATCAAAACCTGCATTGGTATTAGACTTTCTGGTCTGATATCGTAGCTAGTGCATTAAACACTTCTTTTCTATAATGAACTTGTTGAGTACGCTCGTACTCATACCACTCTTAAATCCCCTGCTTAGATTGTCTGAATCGACTTGAGGAGGACAACGACGACCCCGAAGGAGCAGAGGACATCTGCTATGAAGAACCAGACCTCTCCGGAGGTATAGAAGGAGTTGACTACCTCATCGTCTACGGAACCGGGGAGGGTTCCGGAGGAGAACAAGCATAGAACTACCTAGTAGTAGTAGTATCCGAGCAGTACGGACTCTTAGCACTTTACTGCTCGAGGAGAATAAATGTATAACCTAGTAATACTTCTATATTGTAAGTTAAGTCGGGTTCACCTCGAACCCAGGAGTATTCCTCTTAGGACCCAAGAGGAACTCCGAGATGACATGTATATGTTGCTTATAATAATAAATGAATGAGTTATGGACCTACTATGTTCTGTTGTACTACTCTGAGGGATGTAATATTTGCGGACTGGTACTTCGTGAATGTTATATCAACGACTGGCATACTACAACATGCAGTGGTATGCAGGGTCACCACAATGGTGAATTTAGAGGTGGGGAATGACATGAAGGACATATTGGAGGACTAACAATGGAGGTTCGAGTCTATGCATTATTGAGGGACTTAGCTTGGTGTTCAGGGTTTCGTAGCAGCAATATACAAGTGAGGCGGCAAAACAGGTGAAGTTCAAAGTCTTACCTTTCAGGGTGAAAGTCCAATATTCTAGTCTTAATTGGTTGTGTCTGGCAATGACCTTGTTGAAGACATTGTTTTGAGGGCGGGGGCTATTTTTAGGGTAAAAAACAAAGATCTTTTGATCGAGCGACGACGGCGCTTGTGCACTGTTTGTTTCTTGGAGGCGTCACTTTTCGGCGAGACCGAAGCTGGTGGTGGATATATTGTTGCTGTTAGGGCTAGAATACCGTAGCGGAACTTTTTGTTTCTTATTTTTATTTTACTTTTTGGTTGCGTGCATCTGTTCTACTATTAAGGTATTGGGTTGTTGCAGAGATTGGATGCATGGTATCTTTTGATATTAATATATTTATTTTCT
Organism: Lolium perenne; assembly: GCF_019359855.2. Taxonomy (NCBI): domain Eukaryota; kingdom Viridiplantae; phylum Streptophyta; class Magnoliopsida; order Poales; family Poaceae; genus Lolium; species Lolium perenne. The sequence continues at coordinate 215,011,148 of NC_067248.2, read as the reverse complement.
CGAGAAAAAATCTCCTACACGAGCACTCCCTCCCAAGATTATTTCAACCAGGAATAGAGGCAGCACGCAGAGAGATATGCTGACGACGCAGTCACGCCGATCCACCGGCCACGTAGTATGCAAACGTGACTTTCCGGCGGATTGTGCTTCAGTGACTTTGTCAGCCCACAAAGTCACTGACTTTGTGTCACTTACAAGTGGGGTCAAGTGGAACCCTTCATTATATGAACCCCACATGGCCCCACTTGTAAGTGACACACAAAGTCACTGAAGCACAATCCCTTTCCGGCACGTCTCCTCGAGATCCTCAACATACGACCGTCCAGCCAACGTCTCCATCCGTCGGACCCACGCGCCAAGATAGGCTGCAGCTTTTTGGCGTATGTCGCAACACACCACGAAACTCCCCCACCAGCGCCACTGACACCTGGGCCTCCGTCCGCGTGGGGCACCCTTTGTCATTGTCCTATCTGTAGTTCCAGACCGTAGCGGCCAGCTTGCGGCCACACGCCGGGTGGAGAAAAAATCGCTCCCACGTCATGCAGGCTAGAGTCCTTGTCACGATCTCTCCCAGTCCCAGAGAGAAAAAGATTGTCAAAAGCGCCGCGGGGCCCAGAACGAGACCTGTCTGAATTTATTATTTTCGTGCTGATTTTTAGAGCATCTTCACCGGTACCCCGTAAATAGACGCCGGCAGGGGCGCCGACACCTCCGTTTGGGAGACGCCGACACTGCATCCTCCATTTGGGGAGCTGTTCTCGCACCGACGCCCCCAAAAAACGGCCCCGATAGATGTTTTTTTACACAAACTACATATTATGCTTAAAGTTGGAGAGCAGGTTTCATAGAAGTATGAAGTAGTTCCAATAAAATCCCCGGGTCCGCTTTCACGACTTCTACGGCCACCTCTAGCGCCGCCTCGTCCCACAAATCGAACATTCTGCTATTTTTCTAGGGTTTTTTTGCACTATAGAGGCAGGGGAGGAGGGATTATATAGACCGCCGACGACGCGGGAAACCTCCTGCGCGGTGTCGCGGCGGGAGAATTTCCCGCGCAGCGTCGTGGCGTTAAAATATCCCGCGTGGCGCCCTGACGTCACTGACAGGCGGCTCCCACGCCCAAAATTTTCAGCCTCGCGAGGCGCCTGCGCGCCCGATCCGCGCCCTTGGCGAAGGGGAGGCATGGGGTTGCCGGCGATTCTATTGGGCTCCAAAATTGGCCGGCGCCGTTTGGGGCACGCCGGTGCGAGCTCATTTTCACCCCCGGCCCCCAAAAAGCTATCGGGGCGACGGTGGAGATGCTCTTACTCCCTCCTATCCATGAAATATATCGAAAGTTTGTCAAATTTTAGATGTATCTATCACAAACTACTAATTCATTAATAGGTACAGCAACCCTAAACCTAAACCACCCCGTGCGGCGGCGCTGCGTCGCCGCTGGGGCACCCGTCGCTTACCACTCTCTAACCCCCTTCGAGTCTCTCCCTATCGTCGTCGCCGGGAGCATCGCCAGGCAAAGCCTAGGCAATGTGGATGGGGACGGTGGTGCTCGTCGCCTCTTCTCCTGGTGTCGATGTGGTCGCCGTTTAAGCAATTTTAAGCAAAAAAAAACTAAATAGTGCATAGATAAATCTAAATTTAAGCAAATTTTCGACTTGTTTCATGGGATTGAGGGAATATTTTTTGGGGAATTTATTTATTCTGGGGCACAAACTGAAGCGCCTGGGTGATGATATCACTGGGAGGAAATCCTGCTAAAAAAATGGTATCACTAGGGAAATGATACTCGTCCTTCCACGTTCTTAATAAGGTGCTTTCGTTTTTATACGCCCAAAACATGGATGCCACGGTCATAGTAGTGTCAGCATCATGGGCAAGACTGACGTGAACTGGTCATAATGTTAGTATAAAATGGTTTAGCTCTACTGTCATGCATCAGAAAAGATGACGCAAACAGCTTGAACAGTACCGTGGCCGCAGGCTGATTCAAAGCAACAGGCTGAATATACGCGGCAATCCTAGCCCGAGCGAGCAGATCTCTTTCTCAGATCATCATCATCATCATCATCTTGTTGCAATTTCTGGAATCGCAATGATACTACCATGGTGATCTGATCTCGAGAGTAAACCTGCATCCCATTTCCGTCGCTGCAAGAACCAGCCGCGCGAAACGGGGTGGGAAAAAGCAAGTCTTTCCCGCGAGACCCCTCAGCCGCACGCGCGCGCGCGCCCGCATCGGACGGCCCGAAAGGCCGCCAGCCGTCCGTCCAGCCAGCACGGCCGCCGCCGCGGCGGCGCCGGGCGGAGTGAAAGAAAAAGGAAAGAAAAGACGGCCGTTACCAGCGCCGCCTCCTTTGGCCGCTTCTCCACCCCCTCACGTTTTCCACCCGCGCAGCAGCGCCGCGCGGCCTCGGCGCATTTCCGCCGAATCCGACGCCAGCGCGCCGGCCGCATTCTGGAGCCTTCCGCGGCCGCTACTGCCGTTACTGCTCGTGGACGGCCACAAAAGGGGGGCGCGTCGCGTGCCCCCAACCCTACCCTACCTCACACTCTCCGTGGGCGCTCCCACACCAGGCGGAATTCCGTGCATGCCAGCAGTGGCGGCGGCGGCGGCGGTGAGATCTTTGCGCGTGACCGGAGCTGATGGCGTCGTTCGTGGCCGCGCTGGTGGCCGTCGCGGTCGTGGCGCTCGCCACGGCGGCCTGGCGCTGGCTGCAGTGCGAGGGCGACCGGAGGGACGAGCTCGAGGAGGCGAGCAGGCTCGCCTGGCTCGCGTCCGAGGAGCTCCAGTACGCGGAGCCCGAGCCGTACGACTACGCAAACCACGGCCCCTTCTGGCGCGCCGCCGACATGGCCGACGCGCCCCTCTGGACGGCGCCGGAGGCCCCTGCGCCGCCGCGGGTCCAAGTCCAGGAGCAGCAGCATCAGGAAGCGGCGGCCACGGACCCTTTGGTGCCGGACCCTACGGTACCGGCAGCCACGGGTAAGAAGGGGTCGTGCGCGGTCTGCCGCAGGCAGACCTCCTTCAGGTGCAAGCGATGCAAGGGCGTCAACTACTGGTCAGTGTGATCCCGACCCGTCCTGCTCTTATTTTCCGATTCAAGTTCATGCCGATTATGCAAACAGGTGGCGTCAAATAAATCCGATTATTACAATCGAAAGCTGACATGATTGGTTTTTGTGCTACCCCTGTCATCGGGCTTGTGCTCTGGAATATATAGTGTGTGTTCCCGATAATCAACTGCTGCCGGCCTAGAGGGTCACAGAAATGCTGAATCATTTGCCCAACACAGGCATGCCTGAACCCGCGCTGCCTGCGCAATGTTTCATTCCCAGTAAATGCACCAGCTTACTATAAATTTCAGTTGATCAACTTGGATCCAGTTTAACCTGAGCATAGCTGCTGCTTTCAGAAAATTACTCCCCAGAACTAGAGTCGGCGCCTATATCAGGCGCGCTCACATTTGAAATCGTCGAGCCCATTTATGTGGTCCAATTCAGTAATCCTGTACAATGAAGAGCTACTTTGTTGAAAGCCAGATACTCTAATTGGGATGAAAGGCCACTTTTTATGTCAATGCTATCACTGACCAATGTTTCCAAATTATGGGATTGCTAGAATTAAGCTTGGGCACTATGTGCAGACGCTCACATGGCAAATAAAAATGTCCAGAGACCATCTTGAATAATGCATATGGCTTGCAAGACAACTACATTATTTAGAGGACCCATTGTTTGTATTGTAGGCCAGTGTGGGATATGAAGTTCTGTTCTTGTCTTCTTCAGCTCAGTTTATATTCCATATTCGATGGGAGACTAGGTTTCCGGTATTATATAAACTTGATTACTTCTCCAAGTCACCAACTGTCTAAAACGGTTTTTTTTTTGTGATAGTATATTGGTTTAGCCGAATAGTTAATGGCCTCAAAATTCTTAGGAATGACTGTCCCATTCACTAAGTATGCACATCTTTGAATTTCACTAACATTTATGGTTTTCATGATAATATTTTCAATACTTCTACCAAGTATTTGACTACATGAAATTGAAACCTGAAAGCTGCCTTCAGAGTTGCTACCCGCTCAGACAAATTCCTGCATAAATTACGAGTGGTAACTACCTTGGGTATGTTATTGATTCCCATATTAGACTGTAAGATATATTGTACCTTGTACGGTATCAATCGAAGGAAGTTAGCACTCATTGTCCGAGCAGATGGTAATATTGTGTGTGGTATGAGGAATCCTACTGTATATACTCTTCTACTTCCTTAACTTCCCTCTTTTTTGGTTGCAGTACCTTCAAATGCCAGATAGTTCACTGGAGACAAGGACACAAAGATGAATGCCATCCACAAAGTGTTGATGCTAGGAAAGACGGTACAGTAAAAGCTTCTTCGGCGGAGAAAGGAGTTGAATGCAATAGCTCAAATGAAGAAAGTGTGGTGGAAGGAGTAGAGCCAGCAGTTAAAACAAAAAGTTCCATCGCTGTTATGCCCGAATCTTCTAAGGAAAACTGTGTTGCAAAGTGTTTAAATGATGAAAGCAAGGAGATGCCCTTTGGGAAGGCATCCAACACCGTAGAGGCTTCTGAACATGACAACAATATGTTTACATTTTGTAGTGTTACAGAGCATACAGAATCTGCTGATTGCTCAAGTTTTCCAACTTCTGGTGAAGCTTGCAAAGTCAAGGGCGCTTCTGTTAGTGAAAATGGCTCTCCATCTCACATTCCAGCAGACAACTCTAGCTTGCAAGCTGATAGATCTGCTGGGTTAGAATCTGAAATGGAGCAATCTAGCGCACAAGCTCCTTGCATAGATAACCTTAAAAGTTCTAGAAGTTTGCCATCATTGCCAACTATTGAAAAAGCTTCTTCCAGTCATGCTGGTGCACACTTCGCAGCGGGTAATCCATCTAAAAAGGCAGATAATCTTATCGAAACTTCCGTGAGATCGGAGAGCAGTGTTATGGTGCCAAATAATCTATCAATGGCGAAAAGTTTGATCACACAACAAACTGCTCCAATATTTGTGAGCACATCTGAATCGGTATATCAAAATTGGATTGCTCAATTAATATCTAACAGATACTGTTATGTGTTCAACCTAATGGTTATCTAAATGTGTCATAATCTTTTTCAGTATGAACTTTTCGTCAAGCTGTACAACTTTGAGAAGGTGGAGTTACATCCTTTTGGTCTATGTAACCTTGGGAATAGGTAAACAATTGATTAAACTGTGAAATATCTATTTTGGAACCAAGGGTGCTGAACATTCATGTGCTTTTATTAGGTGTATCCTATAAGTTATTATTTGGATAATGTTAATACCTATCACTATTGAACTATTTCCTTAGAAGACCTTCCCCAAAATATTATCTTATTGCCGTTTCATTTGAGCCCAGATGCGACAGTTTTATGAATGATTTTGTCGCACTAACATTTTTGACCCAGTCCACTTTAGTCATGCCTTTATGGGTAATATTATTTCAGTACTTTTCTTGTGATGCGCTTCATGTATTTAGCGAAGAAATATTAGGTTCATTAGAATTTATGTCGTTTTCATATCAATATAGATGAAATCAAAGAACATGAAATATTATTAGTACTTTTCTTGTGATGTGCTTCATGTATTTAGCGAAGAAATATTATGTTCATTAAATTTACGTGGTTTTCATATCAATAATGATGAAATCAAAGAACATGAAATGATGTTTCCTATAGTCAATGGTTTCACTTTCTAGTCCTTTACTGTAACAAAACTTGAACTATAGTTTCTATTTGGACATAAATATTACTCAGGACTAGAGCCCAGTGGCAGGGATTCACAACTGCTAATCGTGTCCGACACGAAAGGTCATGGTGGACGGCGCACGCTATAGCCCATGCATCATATGTAACATATGATGCACACTTTTTGATTTCTTATATAACTGATTGACGTTGAACATATTAGGCACTTCATGTCATGATTGTAAATAATTTATTGAATCTGAGTGTAGCGCTTTAATGCTGTTGTTTCTGGCTAACCTTCTTTGTTTCTTTTACAGTTGCTACGCAAATGTTGTTATTCAGTGTTTGACATTTACACGGCCACTTACAGCGTACCTTCTGGAAGGACTTCATTCAAAAAATTGTAACTTAATGCTAAACTTGTATTTCTTGTGTTACCACACTCTTTTGAATTACAGTACATGACTATTGCATTTTGTAGGTTCCAACAAGGTATGGTGCTTTTTGTGTGAGTTTGAAAGACTCATTATGGAGGGTAAGCGAGGACAGTCTCCATTATCACCTACCGGAATACTATCTCACTTGAGTGAGATTGGAAGTAGCTTTGGCCCAGGCGAACAGGAAGATGCTCATGAGTTTCTCAGGTGAGATTTTTTGTTCCTCATATTCTTGAGCTGAAATTATAATACCTCACCCTTCTACCTGTCATTCACTCATGCTATATCGGATGTGTGTTGTTGTGGGTGGTTGGGAGGAGGGGGGGTGCCTATCTTATATTTGAACATATTAACGAAGCTTCTTCTATTGCCCTTCACACAGGAAATTCTTATTTTCCTGTGACTAAAGTAACTGCTTCGCTGCTGCTCTACTAACATGTCTAATCACCATTTTTCTGAACAACGCGTTGAACTGGTCACTAGTTTTGACAGGGTAAACATTCTTTTGATATTTCGACTAGTGCAGGTGATGGTATTATCCCTTCTCTGCTAGTTCATGTTTGTAGAGGTGGTTATTCAGTATTAGCATTACAAAGATTATTGACATAGTTATGCAATGTTCCTCCTGCTCATTTAGCGCATGTACCTTGTCTTGTTTAAAATAGAAGGGAACTTGTTTTTTACATTCAGAGATTTGTTGCAATCCTCCTAGATTGATCTATTGGCAAGCATAATTAGTATTCACATACCACAAAATCCAAATGCCACATGAACTCGCTTTGGATTGTTAAAATTGTGGATGCAAAAATTAGGACCCATCTTTTAAAAACAAGAAGGGCAAAAATGGGACTTCAAGGCTATTAATCTTGTGCTCTGCCCAGATAGGAATATACGTGGAGCTCAATAACCAACTTGTCGTGTATTTGTTGTTTACTCTATGGTGAGAAATAACCTACTTGTAGGAGGTTTTGGATCCTAAAACAATCAGTTCTTTTGTTATAATATTTTTTTGTTAGTACTAGGATTGTTTAGAAGTTGGAATCTTTACGGTTCAACATACAGCAGTGTAACTACAATATATTGCATAAACCAAACAAATTTGGTATCTGGCTATAAAAGTGTGTATCTTGCTTGTTAGATATCAGGCATTTTAATCAAAGGGACTTATATTTACCCTTTTAGAATATGTCCTGTTTTAAACTAGTTAAGTTTTCTCACAACGAGTAGTGTTTTCATTGAACCACACTGAATGAAATTTAACAGGTACGCAATCGATACTATGCAATCTGCCATTATGAACGAAGCCAATACAGATGGTGGGCATGAGTTATCTGAAGAAGCTACACTGATGCAATTGATGTTTGGGGGCTATCTACGATCTAAGGTTTTCTCCCCATAGAGGGCGGAACTTTCCAAATTTTATGATTCTTGGGTGCTACTGTTGCATATATAGTATATAACATCATCTTCCATTATTTATTAATCATTTAATCCCTTTTTCCTAGATCAAATGCACAAAGTGCAAGGCCAGTTCAGAACAGCGTGAACGTATTATGGATCTTACTGTTGAAATAGATGGGGCTATCAGTACCCTTGAAGACGCACTTCATCGATTTACATCTAAAGAAATCTTAGATGGTGACAATAAATACCATTGCATCAGGTTGGTTCATTTTGTTCTCTTGTTCGTTCTCTTGTTCTTTTGCTTTGTATATATTACATTCCTTGTATTTGTCACTCCAGATGACCAATTAAACTTTCGATTAAGAGTTCTATTGTGGCAGGTTGGCAGCTGATCTTGAAACAAAGCTGTGATCACTTTTATAGTAGCAATATAACACTAGCTCTTCTACTGAATTCACTCAACTGTAGGATTTGCGGTTGACCATCTTTTTATATCATTTATTTGCGAGAATTGTCTATTGGGTAAATTAGTGTATCTTCTTCCGGTACTTGATGGTACCTAACCCTGGTTTTGCTTTGAATTCTGATACCTCAACTTTTTTTTTCATCATCAGATGCAATTCATATGAACGTGCCAAAAAGAAGTTGACAATATCAGAAGCACCTAATATCCTGACTATTGCATTGAAAAGATACCAGGTATCGTTAAGAATATTAGGTTGTTTTCACCAGTCCGTGGACTCACGAAATTGTTTGTCCCTCCGATCCATAATAAGTGTCGGGGATTTTGTACTAAGTTAGTATAATTTTTGTACTAAGTTCCCGAAACTTGTTATGGATCTGAGGGAGTACATCAAATCATGCGTGCGTGCTGTTTTCTTGTGTTGGGTTTGGATCAAACTTTTGTAGTTCTTTTTTTTGTTCATTATAGCTCCTTTTTCTTCAACAGTCTGGTATGTTCGGTAAAATCAACAAGGCCATCAGGTTCCCGGAGTACTTGAATTTGTCTAGCTACATGAGTACGACACATGATTGTTCCCCTGTGTACGGGCTATATGCTGTGGTTGTCCATCGTGATATTAATAATGCATCCTTTTCTGGTCATTATGTATGTTATGTCAAGGACTCACATGGGAAGTGGCACGAGATGGATGATAGCCAGGTAAATAATACTTCCTAGATCCTCTTAGAACACCCTTTTGCATATCGGAAGATCATTTATGCTGATTATGTGCTGCTTATATCTGGACTTCTTTTCTAAATATCTAATCTAGTACTAGACCTCTTGTTGGAAACATTGACAGATGCAGATTTATTTTTCTTTAAACAAAAAACTTCTTTCCCAGGGACATATGTTAATACCATAAGAATGATTATCCATGTGCCGATGTGAATCATTTGTCCCTGCTAAGTACTCTTCCGCATTGTCTTTAGGTAAAACCTGTTTCTCTGGAAGAAGTTCACTTGAAGTGTGCATATATGCTGCTCTATGCGAGGTAAATACACCACTGTTATCCCATGTATGATGTATTGCTTTGTTAAATTTGTTGGCCATCCTAAATTCTTTCACATTAAATACGTCAGGTGTTCACCACGGGCTCCAAGCTCTTTAAGGAAAGTGGTTGTTCAACAAGACCCATCACGCAGAAAGAAAGCCAGCCAAACAGTAGATCCAGAACCAACTTCATTGGAAGGAGGCAGTTACCTGAGCAGGCACCAAGGTGGGCAATCATATACAGATCATATAGTGTATGACAACACCTACACATTGGATACATTTGATGACTCATTGTATCTAGTATCAGAGTCTACAAGTCCAAGCGGGAGTTCTTCGATATTCAGCAATTCCGACGCAGGGTCAACCGGTACTTTGGGCAGCGATAGCACTGACAGCACAAGGAACTCAGGCAGCATGGAGGACTACGATTTCATATTTGGAAGCTCGGATCAAATCAACCTGGTAAGCTCAGTGCTTATACCTGAGGAACACGAGCTTAGCTATTCGCGAAGGTCTAGCTTGAACCCTAGCTCCTCAACTGAATATGCGGATCAGGGTGAGGTTGAAAGGCTGCAACAGCTCAATCATAAAGCAAGCAGAGGGGTTTGGAATGAGGGTGGGGAAAACCTATCCGTGTTCTATCCTGACCAAGGTAAATACCCGGGCAGTCTTAGTATTAGTAGTAGAAGTAGTGGTAGTAGTAACAGTATTTGTAAGTTAACAGAACAAGGTAGCAGTAGGATGACAGCGGAGGTTGATCATGGTTGGGGTTATTGTAGGTAGAAGGCTGAACGAGCCACAGTTTTCGGTACAGAGGCCTGGGTTGTAGAGAAAGATAAATAATTTATCCTGTATAAACATGCCATTGCAATTAATAGAGGGGCAAGTTCATAAAAACAAATCTCATCGCTCAAGATCATGCAAAGCACTAGCTCCCTCAGATCCATTAAAAATGTTGTGAGTTTAGTTCATTTTTAGTCAAAAATAAACTAAACCCATCACAGTTTTTATGGATCAGAGGGAGTAATATGGTTTTTCGAAAAAAAATCGAATGTTTTTAAAATGTTCATGATATTCACCAAATTTGATGATCTGACTTCATACATACCGGGAGAGATGAGAAACACAAAGGAGATGTCTTGCATTTTTCTTTTCTCTTTCAGTTTGTATAGGGTTAGGTTAAAACAATTTGGTTAGGTCCTGAACATGTTGGACACTACTAGATTCAAAAAAAAATCTGAAAAATATTCGACAGTAATTTGCATGATGTTACACAGCGAAAGTACTTTGCACTAGATACGATTGATACTCGATTAATTTCCCCCAGCAAGGACAGTTTCTCTTCTGAATTTAGCTTTCCTTGCCATAACATGCCCTCAGTGGCAGCCCAGCCCATCTTAAGTCTGCACAGGCTGGTCGGCAATATCTGTTGAAGTTTAACCGGCCTGGCAGGCCGTAATGAAGCAGGCCAGAGCCTTCTGAAGAAGCCTTTTTTTTTCTCCTTCAGTTCCATTTAGGATAGATACTTCTATTCTAAGCTCCAGTCTCTTGTAGATTTGCCCTAAAAAACACTCTACTTTGTTGTGATTTTGCCTGAGTTGTTTTTTTTTCGAGGTTGGCACGAGTTAGTTTTAGATTTCCGAAAAAAACAAAAAGATTTCAAATTCGTGATTGTATGTATGATAACTTGATAACCATGCCTTTTTTTTACTCGGATATCCCAAAGTTTTTTTTTACTCCCTCCATCCATAAATAGATGTCTAAAGTTTGTCTAAATTTGGATGTATCTAAACAGTAAACAGGGTCTTGATACATCCAAATTTTAAAAAAATCTTATACGTCAATTCATAGACTGAGGTAGTATAAGTTTTTAACATGGATGGCATGACATTCATGTTCCTGAACTTTCATTTTGATTTCACAGGCCCTCAACTTTGACATTATAATATTTTCTGCTCAGATTTTTGGTTCCTTTCACTTTATGTTCTCGGGCCAGCATATTAAGCTAAAGGGCCCCTAAATTTCTGATTGATTATCTGTTAAAAAGATCTAATTACTTGTGTATTTTCTTAAAAAGTGTATTTCATATCATAAAGTTTTAAAATTTATATCCAAAATATACTGAAATACCTATTTTCATTAACTTAGATGTTGCACTGTTGTCAATTGTTTAGATGCGTTATATGCATAGGGACATGCATGACTCTGAACTTGTTTAATCTGTTAAAAATATTTCATTACCTGCATATTTTGAAAAAGATGAGTATTTCGATATCATAAAAATTTAAAACTTATATCTTAAATATACTAAAATACCTATTTTCATTAACTTAGATGTTGCACTGTTCTCAATTGTTTAGATGTGTTATATGCATAAGGACATTTAAGTGTCGACTCATACATGCTACAAATTAGCACCTAATTACTTGAAAGAGGCAAACCAAAATAATATTATTCTGTTACAAACTTCTTAAGCATAACCAGTGTGAAGTGTGTCCCGCCACAGAAGTGTTAAAAAAATTAAGAAACTCTATCACTCCCTCCCTATAGTTATTTACTACATCCTTCCCAAAATATAAGACATACAACTTTCTTTTAAGTCTAACTTTTAAATTTGTCCAATTTTTACAGATATCAGCAACGTCTAAAATATCAAATCAACATTGGTAAATCAGTCACGAAGAATGTGTTAATAATGTACCTGCTTAGTATCACATATGCTATTTTAAAAATACTTGGTCAAACTTGCACAATTTTTATTTAGGGAAAAACTTATATTCCTTGTTAATTTAAATTGCCTATTTTCTTTCCTGCATGCTCAATGCAGGGACAATGGTGATATCAGACTTTAAAGTCTATGTGTAATTTTGAAAACAAATGGGAGTTGGTTACTTAGAGCAAGAACAATAGAAGAATCAGCAGTTGGCTATATGTTTTTGCCATGTCATTTATAGTCTACTTGTAGTTAGCCCATACAATAGTTAGATACTAGTACAAACTACTTTATATGCATATGACCCACCTTGCAATCTCACAAAGTGTCTAGGAGCACGCGCTGCAGCTCCTGTAGCCTGCTTTTCTTCTCTCTCTTCCAACTCAGCAAAACTATATTATTTTAAATCTTATAGTCTATTGACTATATTTGTACTTGCTCTTAGTGGCACTGTACAAGCTCCAACCATAGCTCTTACATAATGGATCGACATGACCCAATAGTTTACTGTTGACTTGCGCAAGCATGTCATAAGTGTGCATGTGGCCTGTAAATATTTGTTTATGAAGTACCAAAGAGTACAGACTAATGGATGCCGAGTTATAGTGAGTCCTTTATTTTATTTTGAAAATCATATTTTCAATTCTAAAAAATTGGAAAAAGGCCATTCAAAAAATTGAAAACATTCAAAAAAATTAAAAAAGTTAATATCATACTACTTCCTTTTTATTTTTATTTTTGAAAGAAGACCATTAAAAAAATTGTTTGGAGGTAGCCGGTGATTTTATTTTTATGTAGCCTAGAATACAGAATATTTCACATTGAGATTTTCACACTTATAGTATACGTCTGGGTTTTCTTTTTATTAGATTTTATAACTTCAAAATATCATTTTCAGATTATTGAAACTGATCGGCTTTCATTTGGGGTTTCCAAGGACTAGAACCCTATAGTTTATGGAGCATATTTTACCTTGATTTGTACTTTCATTTAACCCATGTTAACCGATAGCAGCTAAGAAACATAACCGAGGAGTTATGCATGGTTAAAATGCTATCAGGGCATTAGCTTTTGTTGCGTGTGTTTATGCTTGGTCTTGCAAGCCTCTTATCATTAAGACCACATTACTTGTGTAAGAGCTTGTTTTTCTAAAATTTAAGCAACATAATACTTCATGACATTTGCAAATATAAAATTGATAGTCAAGTCTATTTGTTATAGATTGTCACTGTCTCCATCCATGAAACACCATTTGTTTATAGTGGAGTAAGTGTCGTTTAGCTGTTTAGCATGGAAGGTATCCATTGGAATTATGTTGTGTTTAAACCAAAAAAAAAACTACATCATATGAATCCGACTGAAATCTTTAGACTTTCCAATTTACTAAATTAAACCCAAGAAAGGATCCAACACAAATGAATATCATGCTTTGTACGTGTCTACGCTCATGAAAATACACAAGGAAACAATATCACTTCTTAACCAAATAGAAACAATAGCGAAGTTGCAATTATGAGTATTTCCCTGTTTCATAAGCACTTTATTTCTTTGTATGAACTTGCAGTTCCATGTACATCATGATGCACATCTATGATTTTCTTGCATAATTTTTTTATTTTCTAAACTTTTGTAAACATAAGTGCATTTTGCAAAATAGTTTGTTTGCATCATATTGCGCATCTATTAACTTAAACATTTTTATTGAAAGAAAGGGAACAACCCTTTGGTTTATGATATATGCCTCGAGGAGTATATACAAATTTAGGCCCCGTTTGAACAAAGGAAAAGCGAAGGCATTTTGGAGGATATGATTCCTGTAGGAAAAATTCCTATGGTCTCGTTTAGCACAAAGGAATAGGAATCTATTAGGTCTCGTTTGATTCAAATGAAAGCCATAGCAATTCTCTAGGATTTTTGTTTGTAGGATTTTTTCCCAAGGTGCACTGTTTTTATTTGTAGGATTGCAATCCTTAGGGCATGTTTGATTCAAAAGATTCTGAAACCACGTGAATAGAAAAAACGCAGGAACACTATGTCATGGCATGTGAAATCCTATAGGAATATAAACACAAGATTAGTTGCAGTATTTGTTTGGTTGCACCACAGAAAAAGCGCGGAACTTTTTATGGAGATTGAGTAAATGTCATAGTTATCATAGACACATAGGAAAATTTCCAAGAGGTCTAACCTATTGCTAGAAATCATATGGGATTGTATTATAGAAGCAATCAACGTGAATATTGGAGAGTTCAATCCTTTAAATGAAATGACCGTTATAGGAAAAATTCCTATGGGTAATAATCCTAAAAGGTTTCTTTAAAAATCCCTTGAATCAAACAGGCCCTAAGGAGTGCATAGGATTTTTTTTCATATAGGATTACATTGCACTATGTTTGGGAGAAAATTTTCCATCTACTCAAACCTCATGTTACAATTCCTTTGTTTTTTTTTTTTGGCAAGCCAAATACTACTTCAAGAAATATCCCGTAGGTTCTAAATCATGTAGGATTCAACTAAACATGACATTTTAATCCAGCAATTTTCCTATTCCTGTGCTCTAAGAATCTTGCGAATCAAACACGCCATAAGAGTCCTTCCGTAGGAATTTTGGAGGAAAACTACTCACCTCATAGTTTCATCAACTTGTGTCTACATTTCCCCTGTTTTCCCTGTGTAACAAACAAATGAAGTTTTTGAAACCTCCATGTGGTTTTGCTTCCTGTATCAATTTAGGATAGATGAAATCAGTTTATGCATTTTTCCTATTCGTACTTTTTGAGTTCCCACGTTCCAAACTGGGCCTTGTAGTGTTTACAGAATATCTTGCCTTGGATAAATAACACGGTAGTGTAGTTGTGGCAGCGGCTAGCTGGGTAAAAGATCTTAGAAGATGCCGAGACAGATAACAACACTACCTTCTAGTTCTATGGGCTATTATTTTGATTGTCATTTTGCCAAGTTGCGTTTTCTCTATGCCTATTACTTGTTACCGGTTAGAGAAGTTTGCTGTCATTGCAAATATGTAGTGTTTGCATTTTGCAAAAAAAAAAAAAAATCCTGTTCCGACGTTTTGAGTTGCTGCCTTCCAAGCCTGCCTTGTAGTGTTTACAGAATATCTTAACTAACACATCAATGTAGTTTTGACAGCGGCTGAGTGGCAGATCTTAGAAGATGCCGAGAACCAATCAGCAGCACCTGTTGGCTGTTATTTTAGTTGTCAAGTTGCTTTTGCCTGTGCATATATCACTTTCTTACCTGTTACTAGAAAAGTTTGCTGCCATTGCAAACATGTGTATATCAGAATGTATTTCATGCTCGCAGGGAGCAATCATATAGTAGTAAATCATATTTTGCTTGGAGCCCTCTAGGTTCTTCCTCATGCTGCCTACCCTGCACAGCAACCACTTGGAAATCCCTCTAGCTCTACAATAAACCAGTTTATATATATATTTGCTTGGAAACATTGCTGATTAGCTGTATTTTGTTTTCCAGGTGCCATGTATGGAGGCTGGGACCCAGGATACGACGCCCATTCCATGTAGCCGGCCAGAAGAGCAGATCTAGCGTCTTCAGACTGGAAGGTTGCCGTATACTACTACAACAATAATCGCCATCGCTGCTGCATGGTGCTCCTAAGCCTATTATTCGCTCAAGAGACGATGCGATAGACTACCAAGCTTAGCAAATAATCAACATTGTTGTGTGATGGTACTCCAAACTTTTTCCTGTGATTCTCCTCCTAGCTTTAACCGCATGCACTTGGGCTGGCTGATATGCACCATGCCATGCGTAATGTAAGAAGGTGACAACCATGCAATGCAACCTGCAAGACCAGCCTGTTGTGGTCAACAGAAGGAGAGCGTTGCACTTAAAAGTTGTGTGTAAATGTCCAGGTCGCCTGTGGATGTGTGTGTGCCTGTGCAGGCTACACGCAGAGGCTATGCTACTTGCTAGGTATAGGTCTGCATCTGCATGGGATGACATGCATGGGCTCAGAAGCGATAGGCTGGTGCCTGGTGGGGGCACGGACTAGCGCTGCCTGCTGATATGTTAGTTTATTCCATCTAGCTGCTGGATTGCTTTGCCTGTAGCGTAGGCTGGAGTATAGCTTTGTGGTGGGGATACCGAAGAATCTGATCGCTTTCGTCGCCGGTGGGAGCTGGAGCTGGAGCTGGAGTGGACAGGGCGGGGGCCGGCATCTTTCATGATTCAGGTTCGGCGCCGGCCTGATGCATGGTCAGAGCCTGCCGGCCGGCCGGGGACTGTTCATCCTTTTCCTGGAGGAACTGGGATTGTTAGCTTGATCATGGTTCGTTTTGGTCGTCGGTCGATCGATGGTTCGCCGGGGGGCCATGGCTGCCATGATTCCTCTCCCATGCAGGTTGCTCGCTGGCCAGGTCGATCAGTATCATGTTGGCACCGCGTGCGCGCGTCGGTGCACGACCCTGCATTATGAGGCGTACTTACCCATCGTGTGTTGAGATCGACCATGGAAGCTGATCGAGTTTCAGATCCCAGGGAGAGAAGATAAAGATCCCAGGGAGAGAAGATATATAGTTTCTCTTCGTAATTTTACTTGGGGTTCAAGATGATGAACGATGATCTGCGAGTGAGGCGATCGTCACTGGAGCACCTCACAGTAACGGGACTGCACGCTGCGTCACCTGGGCAGGAGAAGCGATCGTCGCGGCCCCGGCCGGCCTCTCATAACCCTGCCTACAGAAACTGTTGCTGCCTTCCGATCCTAGTAGAACTACCTAGATCACTGTGCGCGCCGACACGTACTACGCGAGAACGCAAAAACGAAGTTATTGATGCTACAGGAGGCTCAGGTCAGGCACTTGCTCCAGCTGCAGAACGGGCCTACTGTATCTATCTACCTCTGGCCTATATGAGTGATGGAGGGCATTGCATATACGCACGTGACCAACAGTCAAAGTATTGAGCTAGGCCGCAAGCACACTCCTCGGCCGCACTCCTGTTGGTAAAGTTAGGGCATCTCTCCAAAGGGACGACTCATTTACGAAAATGTTCGCGCGCGTCTATTTGCGTCGGTTCAAATTTTCGAAATTAACTGCGCGTTCGTTTGCGTCGGGGTGGTTTCAGCAACACGACGCATTTTTTGCTCGAATAATTTTTTATAACACGCCTGCGCCTACTGCTTCTCCTCGTCGTTGTCGAGCACGATGAGCTCCGGTACCACCCACGGCCAAGGGCGCGCCGGCGGTGCTGGAGGTGGAGGCGCACAGGGCTAGGACTGCGGCGGAGGTGGGAGGCGCCCAGGGCTGTGGCGGAGGTGGAGGCGCCCAGAGATGTGGCGGCGGTGGAGGCGCCCAGGGATGTGGCGGCGGTTGAGGAGCCCAGGGGTTGTACGGCGGCGGTTGTGGCGTGGTCGAGTCCTGTAGCGCCAGTCGTAGGGCTTCATCCTCCGACAGGCCCGGCGGCATGAAGCCGGTCGGTCGTTCTCGGAGACGAGGACGTCGAGCTTCGTTTTCTCGTCGTCCGTCATGTTGTCCGAGCACTCAAACTTGCGGCCCTCCGCCATGGCCAGCTGACATTCCTGGAAGATGACCGCGACATAGTCGTCGCTGTCGTCTTTGACCTCCCCGTTGAGGTACGCCAGCGCCTCGATGTATTCGTCGTCGACGTCGTAGTCGTCATCGTCGTACTACGCACGTGTCGGCACCTGGTGCGCACGCGTCGGCGCCTGCTGTCTTCGAGGACGAGGCGGCGGTGGACGGTTGAAGGGAAAGTCCCTATCGCCCATGAAGCCCGCCCTCCTCCTCCGATCCCTCTCGGACACGAGATACGTGTGCCAGCTGTCGGAGTCGATGGCGTACGCCGGATCAGCGCAGGGGTTCGGCGGCAGGTACCGCCTCCTTCGCCGGATCTCGGCGGTTCTATCTGGCTCGCGCGCATGCATGGGAGGGACGGGCACCCGGCGGTAGCTAAGCCACCAGCTGCCAGGCATGTGCACGTCCCTCCAGGCGTCGCATGGCGTCCAGTTCGCGTGCATTAGCCTCCCCACGCCGACGGGCAGCGGCACCCTACCCGCCCGCTCCTCCTTCTTGGTGCCGCTGCCGGACGCCTCGAAGTCGTTCTTCTTCTTCTTCCCCATGGTGATGCGGCGGTGGTGGTGGGAGTGGAGGTGTGGGCGATGGAGGAACGATGTCGGTGGACTTTTAAGGCCGGCCGCGTGCGGAAAACGATGCCATTGAAGGTGGCGCAGAAGCCCAGGCGCCGCTCGCCAGTGCGCGCGCAGAAGAGGCAGTCGCGACATTGATGGCGAAGGTTGCGGCGCAGACGCTGAAGCGCTGACCGCGGAAGCGATGCCCTCAATATAGGCTCGCTGCTAGGCGGTCCCGGTGGAGACACGAGCGGACACTTTGCGCGATATAATAAATACTTGAAACTCGGTGGCTATCACAAGGAAAAGTAAACTTGGGTATATAGATAAGCGAGGCACGCCTCCCGTGTTTCCTTCCTTTGTAAGAAAGTACATCACGTTTGGAGAGGTGGGGATCCCACGAAGGATTCCCCAACGCCACGAAGGCTCACCTTCTTCTCCGAGCCTATCTCACGAAGGAATAGCCCCTTTCCTTATGGTTAGCTTTTCCTCCACTCCGGAGATGGCAAGCTCCACAACCACTTCACAAGCTCCACGAAGGAGAATCCCGGTTCCCTTCACAACCTTCCACGAAGAGGTCACCGGGACACCAACCAAGCCAACTAGGAGGTCACCCTCCAAGAGTAACAAGCTCACGGTCTCTCACTCGAACTAATCGTGGTGGAGAGCTCAACATTATGCAATGATGCAAAGCAAGAACATCAAAGGTGTTCAAATCCTTCACACTCAAATCCCACCAAAGCAACAAATGCTAGGATGAGATTGGAGAGGAAGAAAAATGGAGGAAATCAACAAATGACTCCAAGATCTAGATCTAAAGGGTATCCCTCACTTAGATGAGAAATGGATTGGTGGAGATTGTAGATCTAGATCTCCTCGGTCTCTTAGATCCCTCAATAATGAGCAAAAATCATGGGGGGATCACGAGATAGGGCAAGTTCTTCAAAGTCAACAATGGA
Source organism: Lolium perenne (assembly GCF_019359855.2). Lineage (NCBI taxonomy): Eukaryota > Viridiplantae > Streptophyta > Magnoliopsida > Poales > Poaceae > Lolium > Lolium perenne. The sequence continues at coordinate 214,992,277 of NC_067248.2, read as the reverse complement.
GGAGAGAGAGTGGAAGAACTTCACCCAGCCCAAGGTGGAAGAAGGCCTAGTTATAGTCTAAGAAAAACATAACCGTTGGGGAGAAAAACGGGCAGAAAAGCGGCCCAGCCGGTCGGCCAAACGGCTCAACGTACCGGGAGGTGGGCCGGATTTCGTAGGACCCTTGAAATGTAGGGATTCGTTGCATAGAAAACAAAAAAAATTCTACCGCGAACACGCAATCCAAGCCAAGATGCAATCTAGAAGACGGTAGCAACGAGGGGATTATCGAGTCTCACCCTTGAAGAGATTCCAAAGCCTACAAGATGAGGCTCTTGTTGCTGCGGTAGACGTTCACTTGCCGCTTGCAAAAGCGCGTAGAAGATCTTGATCACGGCGCCACGAACGGGTAGCACCTCCGTACTCGGTCACACGTTCGGTTGTTGATGAAGACGACGTCCACCTCCCCGTTCCAGCGGGCAGCGGAAGTAGTAGCTCCTCTTGAATCCGGCAGCACGACGGCATGGTGTCGGTGGTGGTGGAGAAATACGGCGGAGCTTCGCTAAGCGTGCGGGATGTGGAGGAGCGGGGCGGCTAGGGTTTGGGGAGAGGGGGGCGCCGGCCACTTGAGGTGGTGCGGCCACCTTGTGCTTGTTGGGGTGGCCGGCCCCCTCCCCTTGGCCCTCATTATATAGGTGGAATCCCCAAGTGTTGGACTACAAGTCTCCGAATAAGACCCGAACCCAAAACCTTCCATGTGATAGAGAAACATACCCAAGGTGGGAATCCCACTTGGGGTGGGATTCCCCCCTTCCATGTGGGGGGGTGGCCGGCCCCCTTTGGGGGAGTCCACTTGGGACTCCTCCCCCTCTAGGGTTGGCCGGCCATGGAGGTGGAGTCCGTTTGGGACTCCGCCTTCCATAGTGGTTTCTTCCGGACTTTTCTAGAACCTTCTAGAACCTTCCATAGAACCTTCCGGATCATTTTAAATCTCATAAAATGACTTCCTATATATGAATCTTATTCTCCGGACCATTCCGGAACTCCTCGTGATGTCCGGGATCTCATCCGGGACTCCGAACAAATATTCGAACTCCATTCCATATTCAAGTTCTACCATTTCAACATCCAACTTTAAGTGTGTCACCCTACGGTTCGCGAACTATGCGGACATGGTTGAGTACTCACTCCGACCAATAACCAATAGCGGGATCTGGTGATCCATAATGGCTCCCACATATTCAACGATGACTTTAGTGATCGAATGAACCATTCACATACGATACCAATTCCCTTTGTCACGCGATATTTTTACTTGTCCGAGGTTTGATCATCGGTATCACTCTATACCTTGTTCAACCTCGTCTCCTGACAAGTACTCTTTACTCGTACCGTGGTATGTGGTCTCTTATGAACTTATTCATATGCTTGCAAGACATTAGACGACATTCCACCGAGAGGGCCCAGAGTATATCTATCCGTCATCGGGATGGACAAATCCCACTGTTGATCCATATGCCTCAACTCATACTTTCCGGATACTTAATCCCACCTTTATAACCACCCATTTACGCAGTGGCGTTTGATGTAATCAAAGTACCTTTCCGGTATAAGTGATTTACATGATCTCATGGTCATAAGGACTAGGTAACTATGTATCGAAAGCTTATAGCAAATAACTTAATGACGTGATCTTATGCTACGCTTAATTGGGTGTGTCCATTACATCATTCATACAATGATATAACCTTGTTATTAATAACATCCAATGTTCATGATTATGAAACTAATCATCCATTAATCAACAAGCTAGTTAAGAGGCATACTAGGGACTCTTTGTTGTTTACATATCACACATGTATCAATGTTTCGGTTAATACAATTATAGCATGGTATATAAACATTTATCATAAACATAAAGATATATAATAACCACTTTATTATTGCCTCTAGGGCATATCTCCTTCAGTCTCCCACTTGCACTAGAGTCAATAATCTAGATTACATTGTAAGGTACCTAACACCCATGGCATTCTGGTGTTGGTCATGCTTTGCCCTAGGGAGAGCTTTAGTCAACGGATCTGCTACATTCAGATCAGTGTGTACTTTGCAAATCTTTACTTCTCCATCTTCGATGTACTCGCGAATCGAGTGGTAACGCAGCTTGATATGCTTCAGCCTCTTGTGTGACCTTGGTTCTTGTGCATTGGCGATGGCACCCATGTTGTCGCCGGAAATGACTAGTGGGTCCAATGCACTAGGAACCACACCGACCTCTACAACGAACCTCTTCATCCACACCGCTTCTCATGAAGCCTCCGAAGCCGCTATGTACTACGATTCTGTTGAAGACTTCGCCACCGTGCACCGCTTCGAGCTTGCCCAGCTTCGCAAAGCACCATTCAATATAAACACGTACCATCGTGACTTAGAGTCATCAGGATCAGTGTTCCAACTTGCATCGGTGTAACCGCTTACAACGAGCTCTTGGTCACCTCCATAACAAAGAAACATATCCTTAGTTCTTTTCAAGTACTTCAGGATATTCTTGACCGCTGTCCAGTGTTCCATTCCTGGATCATTTTGATATCTGCTAGTCAAACTAACAGCATGTGTTATATCCGGTCTAGTACATAGCATGGCATACATGATAGATCCTACTGCCGAGGCATAGGGGATATTACTCATCCTTTCTCTTTCTTCTGCCGTAGCCGGTCCTTGAGTCTTACTCAAGACCTTGCACAGTAACATAGGTAAGAACCCTTTCTTGCTTTCGTCCATTCTAAACTTCTTTAGAATCTTGTCCAGGTATGTACTCTGTGATAGCCCTATTAGGCGTTTTGATCTATCTCTATAAATCTTGATGCCTAATATATACGATGCTTCACCAAGGTCTTTCATTGAAAAACTATTATTCAAATAACCTTTTACACTGCTTAATAGTTCTATATCATTCCCAATCAATAATATGTCATCTACATATAATATCAGGAATGCTACAGAGCTCCCACTCACTTTCTTGTAAATACAGGCCTCTCCATGACACTGTATAAACCCGAAGTCTTTGATCACCTTATCAAAGCGTCGGTTCCAACTTCTTGATGCTTGCTTCAGTCCATAGATTGAACGCTGAAGTTTGCATACTTTGTCAGCATTTTTAGGATCGACAAAACCTTTGGGTTGTACCATATACAATTCTTCCTCAATGTCTCCATTAAGGAACGCCGTTTTGACATCCATCTGCCAAATCTCATAATAGAAAAATGCAGCTATTGCTAACAAAATCCTCACAGATTTTAGCTTCACTACAGGTGAGAAAGTCTCATCGTAGTCAACTCCTTGAATTTGTCGGAAACCCTTTGCGACAAGTCAAGCTTTATAGACAGTAATATTACCATCAGCATCTGTTTTTCTCTTGAAGATCCATTTATTCTCGATGTGACCTTGCGGCTATCAGGTAAGTCTACCAAAGTCCACACTTTGTTATCATACATGGATCCCATTTCGGATTTCATGGCTTCTTGCCATTTGTTGGAATCTGGGCTCATCATCGCTTCTTCATACGTCGCAGGGTCCTCATCATTGTTATCCACAATCATGACATTTAGACAAGGATCATACCAATCAGGAGTGGCACGTTCCCTTGTCGATCTGCGAGGTTCAGTAGTTTCCTCGTTCGAAGTTTCATGATCATTATCATTAGCTTCCTCTGTTGCCGGTGTAGGCGGTACAGGTACAACTTCCGGTACTGCGCTACTCTGATCAACGAGTATAGATTCATCAATCTCATCGAGTTCTACTTTTCTTCCAGTCACTTCTTTAGTGAGAAATTCTTTCTCAAGAAAGGTTCCGTTTTTAGCAACAAAGATTTTGCCTTCGGATCTGTGATAGAAAGTGTACCCTATAGTTTCCTTAGGGTATCCTATGAAGACACATTTCTCCGCTTTGGGTTCTAGCTTGTCCGGTTGTAACTTCTTTACATAGGCTTCGCAACCCCAAACTTTAAGGAGCGACAACTGATACGTCTCCGACGTATCAATAATTTCTTATGTTCCATGCCACATTATTGATGATATCTACATGTTTTATGCATACTTTATGTCATATTTATGCATTTTCCGGAACTAACCTATTGACGAGATGCCGAAGGGCCAGTTGCTGTTTTCTGCTGTTTTTGGTTTCAGAAATCCTAGTAAGGAAATATTCTCGGAATCGGACGAAATCAACGCCCAACATCTTAGAATCCCCGGAAGCATCCAGAACACCCGAGAGAGGCCAGAGGGGGGCCACAGGCCCACCAGATGCTAGGCCGGCGCGGCCTGGGGGTGGCCCGCGCCCCCCTAGCGTGTCGTCGCCTCGTTGACCTTCTGACGCCGCCTCTTCGTCTATAAAAAGGTCCTCGACCTAAAACCTCGAGACGGAAAAGCCACGGTACAAGAAACCATCCAGAGCCACCGCTATCGCGAAGCCAAGATCTGGGGGACAGGAGTCTTTGTTCCGGCACGCCGCCGGGACGGGGAAGTGCCCCCGGAAGGCTTCTCCATCGACACCACCGCCATCTTCATCACCGCTGCTGTCTCCCATGAGGAGGGAGTAGTTCTCCATCGAGGCTCGGGGCTGTACCGGTAGCTATGTGGTTAATCTCTCTCCTATGTACCTCAATACAATGATCTCATGAGCTGCTTTACATGATTGAGATTCACATGAGTTTTGTATCACAATTCATCTATGTGCTACTCTAGTGATGTTATTAAAGTACTCTATTCCTCCTGCATGATGTAAAGTGGACAGTGTGTGCATCATGTAGTACTTGGCGTAGTTTATGATTGTGATCTCTTGTAGATTATGAAGTTAACTATTACTATGATGGTATTGATGTGATCTATTTGGTTATGTTGATCTGTCGTGCACTCTAAGGTTATTTAAACATGAATATCGAATATTGTGGAGCTTGTTAACTCCGGCATTGAGGGTTCGTGTAATCCTACACAATTAGTGGTGTTCATCATCCAACAAGAGAGTGTAGAGTATAGCATATATCTATTTATTCTGTTATGTGATCAATATCGAGAGTGTCCACTAGTGAAAGTATGATCCCTAGGCCTTGTTCCCAAATACTGAAATCGCTGCTTGTTTACTGTTTTACTGCATCTCTACTGTCCGCAATATTACCACCATCAACCACACGCCAGCAAGCACTTTTCTGGCGCCGTTACTACTGCTCATACTTATTCATACCACCTGTATTTCACTATCTCTTCGCCGAACTAGTGCACCTATTTGGTGTGTTGGGGACACAAGAGACTTCTTACTTTGTGGTTGCAGGGTTGCTTGAGAGGGATATCTTTGACCTCTTCCTCCCTGAGATCGATAAACCTTGGGTGATCCACCTAAGGGAAACTTGTTGCTGTTCTACAAACCTCTGCTCTTGGAGGCCCAACACTGTCTACAAGAATAGAAGCTCCCGTAGACATCAAGCACTTTTCTGGCGCCGTTGCCGGGGAGGAAAGGTAAAAGGCGCTCATACTCCGGTTCCAGGTAACAGTACTTTTCTGGCGGCATTGTGTTTGTGCTCGAAGCTATTTCCTTTAGATCCTGCAATTACATCTTTTTGTTTCTTGTTTACACTAGTAAGGCATAATGGACAACAATGAGCTTCTTATTCTATTTCCTGATTTAAGACATGGATGGTTTGATCCGAAAATTAAAAAACCCATGGAACTTTATATGCATGCTAATGGGAATGTTATTAATATGAATGCTTTGAACACTATTGTTGCTAATGCTATGGAAAATTCTAAGCTTGGGGAAGCTGGTTTTGATGAACATGAACTTTTTAGTCCCCCAAGCATTGAGGAGAAAATTTACTTTGATGATACTTTGCCTCCTATTTATGATGATTATAATGATAGTAGCCTTTTGGTGCCACCTGTTATGGAGGATAAATTTGATTATGATTACAATATGCCTCCTATATTTGATGATAAGAATAATAATGATAGCTACTTTGTTGAATTTGCTCCCACTACAACTAATAAAATTGATTATGCTTATGTGGAGAGTAATAATTTTATGCATGAGACTCGTGATAAGAATTCTTTATGTGATAGTTATATTGTTGAGTTTGCTCATGATACTACTGAAAGTTATTATGAGAGAGGAAAATATGGATGTAGAAATTTTCATGTTACTAAAACACCTCTCTATGTACTGAATTTTTTGAAGCTACACTTGTTCTATTTTCCTATGCTTGTTACTTTGCTCTTCATGAACTTGTTTATTTACAAGATTCCTTTTCATAGGAAGCATGTTAGGCTTAAATGTGTTTTGAATTTGCTTCTTGATGCCCTCTTTTGCTTCAAATATTTTTTCTTGCGAGTGCATCATTTAAACTGATGAGCCCATCTTAATGGCTATAAAGAAAGAACTTCTTGGGAGATAACCCATGTGTTTATTTTACTACAGTACTTTGTTTTATATTTGAGTCTTGGAAGTTGTTACTACTTTAGCAAACTCTCCTTATCTTAGTTTTGTTGCATTTTTGTGCCAAGTAAAGTCTTTGATAGTAAGGTTCATACTAGATTTGGATTACTGCGCAGAAACAGATTTCTTGCTGTCACGAATCTAGGCCCAATTCTCTGTAGGTAACTCAGAAAATTATGCCAATTTACGTGAGTGATCCCCAGATATGTACGCAACTTTCATTCAATTTGAGCATTTTCATTTGAGCAAGTCTGGTGCCTCTTTAAAATTCGTCTTTACGGACTGTTCTGTTTTGACAGATTCTGCCTTTTATTTCGCATTGCCACTTTTGCTATGTGGGATGGATTTCTTTGTTCCATTAACCTCCAGTAGCTTTGGGCAATGTCCAGAAGTGTTAAGAATGATTGTGTCACCTCTGAACATGTGAGTTTTTGATTATGCACTAACCCTCTAATGAGTTGTTTTGAGTTTGGTGTGGAGGAAGTTTTCAAGGGTCAAGAGAGGAGGATGATACAATGTGATCAAGAAGAGTGAAAGCTCTAAGCTTGGGGATGCCCCGGTGGTTCATCCCTGCATATTTCAAGAAGACTCAAGCATCTAAGCTTGGGGATGCCCAAGGCATCCCCTTCTTCATCGACAACATTATCAGGTTCCTCTAGTGAAACTATATTTTTATTCCATCACATCTTATGTGCTTTGCTTGGAGCGTCTGTTTGTTTTTGTTTTTGTTTTGTTTGAATAAAATGGATCCTAGCATTCTTTGTGTGGGAGAGAGACACGCTCCGCTGTTGCATATGGACAAATATGTCCTTAGGCTTTACTCATAATATTCATGGCGAAGGTTGAATCTTCTTCGTTAAATTGTTATATGGTTGGAATTGGAAAATGATACATGTAGTAATTGCTATAATGTCTTGGATAATGTGATACTTGGCAATTGTTGTGCTCATGTTTAAGCTCTTGCATCATATACTTTGCACCCATTAATGAAGAAATACATAGAGCTTGCTAAAATTTGGTTTGCATATTTGGTCTCTCAAAGGTCTAGATAATTTCTAGTATTGAGTTTGAACAACAAGGAAGACGGTGTAGAGTCTTATAATGTTTACAATATGTCTTTTATGTGAGTTTTGCTGCACCGGTTCATCCTTGTGTTTGTTTCAAATAAACCTTGCTAGCCTAAGCCTTGTATCGAGAGGGAATACTTCTCATGCATCCAAATCCTTGAGCCAACCACTATGCCATTTGTGTCCACCATACCTACCTACTACATGGTATTTCTCCGCCATTCCAAAGTAAATTGCTTGAGTGCTACCTTTAAAATTTCTATTCTTCACCTTTACAATATATAGCTCATGGGACAAATAGCCTAAAAACTATTGTGGTATTGAATATGTACTTATGCACTTTATCTCTTATTAAGTTGCTTGTTGTGCGATAACCATGTTCCTGGGGACGCCATCAACTACTCTTTGTTGAATATCATGTGAGTTGCTATGCATGTCCGTCTTGTCTGAAGTAAGGGAGATTTACCACTAGTTGAATGGTTAGAGCATGCATACTGTTAGAGAAGAACATTGGGCCGCTAACTAAAGCCATGAATCATGGTGGAAGTTTCAGTTTTGGACAAATATCCTCAATCTCATATGAGAAAATTAATTGTTGCTATATGCTTATGCATAAAAGAGGAGTCCATTATCTGTTGTCTATGTTGTCCCGGTATGGATGTCTAAGTTGAGAATAATCAATAGCGAGAAATCCGATGCGAGCTTTCTCCTTAGACCTTTGTACAGGCGGCATAGAGGTACCCCTTTGTGACACTTGGTTAAAACATATGTATTGCGATGATAATCCAGGTAATCCGAGCTAATTAGGACAAGGTGCGGGCACTATTAGTATACTATGCATGAGGCTTGCAACTTGTAGGATATAATTTACATGATACATATGCTTTATTACTACCGTTGACAAAATTGTTTCTTGTTTTCAAAACCAAAGCTCTAGCACAAATATAGCAATCGATGCTTCCCTCTGCGAAGGGCCTTTCTTTTACTTTTATGTTGAGTCAGTTCACCTATTTCTCTCCATCTCAAGAAGCAAACACTTGTGTGAACTGTGCATTGATTCCTACATACTTGCATATTGCACTTATTATATTACTTTGCATTGACAACTATCCATGAGATATACATGTTACAAGTTGAAAGCAACCGCTGAAACTTAATCTTCCTTTGTGTTGTTTCAATGCCTTTACTTTGAATTATTGCTTTATGAGTTAACTCTTATGCAAGACTTATTGATGCTTGTCTTGAAAGTACTATTCATGAAAAGTCTTTGCTATATGATTCATTTGTTTACTCATGTCATTTACCATTGCTTTGATCGCTGCATTCATTACATGTGCTTACAATAGTATGATCAAGATTATGATGGCATGTCACTCCAGAAATTATCTTTGTTATCGTTTACCTGCTCGGGACGAGCAGAAACTAAGCTTGGGGATGCTGATACGTCTCCGACGTATCGATAATTTCTTATGTTCCATGCCACATTATTGATGATATCTACATGTTTTATGCATACTTTATGTCATATTTATGCATTTTCCGGAACTAACCTATTGACGAGATGCCGAAGGGCCAGTTGCTGTTTTCTACTGTTTTTGGTTTCAGAAATCCTAGTAAGGAAATATTCTCGGAATCGGACGAAATCAACGCCCAACATCTTAGAATCCCCGGAAGCATCCAGAACACCCGAGAGAGGCCAGAGGGGGGCCACAGGCCCACCAGATGGTAGGCCGGCGCGGCCTGGGGGTGGCCCGCGCCCCCCTAGCGTGTCGTCGCCTCGTTGACCTTCTGACGCCGCCTCTTCGCCTATAAAAAGGTCCTCGACCTAAAACCTCGAGACGGAAAAGCCACGGTACGAGAAACCATCCAGAGCCACCGCCATCGCGAAGCCAAGATCTGGGGGACATGAGTCTCTGTTCCGGCACGCCGCCGGGACGGGGAAGTGCCCCCGGAAGGCTTCTCCATCGACACCACCACCATCTTCATCACCGCTGCTGTCTCCCATGAGGAGGGAGTAGTTCTCCATTGAGGCTCGGGGCTGTACCGGTAGCTATGTGGTTAATCTCTCTCCTATGTACCTCAATACAATGATCTCATGAGCTGCTTTACATGATTGAGATTCACATGAGTTTTGTATCACAATTCATCTATGTGCTACTCTAGTGATGTTATTAAAGTACTCTATTCCTCCTGCATGATGTAAAGTGGACAGTGTGTGCATCATGTAGTACTTGGCATAGTTTATGATTGTGATCTCTTGTAGATTATGAAGTTAACTATTACTATGATGGTATTGATGTGATCTATTTGGTTATGTTGATCTGTCGTGCACTCTAAGGTTATTTAAACATGAATATCGAATATTGTGGAGCTTGTTAACTCCGGCATTGAGGGTTCGTGTAATCCTACACAATTAGTGGTGTTCATCATCCAACAAGAGAGTGTAGAGTATAGCATATATCTATTTATTCTGTTATGTGATCAATATCGAGAGTGTCCACTAGTGAAAGTATGATCCCTAGGCCTTGTTCCCAAATACTGAAATCGCTGCTTGTTTACTGTTTTACTGCATCTCTACTGTCCGCAATATTACCACCATCAACCACACGCCAGCAAGCACTTTTCTGGCGCCGTTACTAATGCTCATACTTATTCATACCACCTGTATTTCACTATCTCTTCGCCGAACTAGTGCACCTATTTGGTGTGTTGGGGACACAAGAGACTTCTTGCTTTGTGGTTGCAGGGTTGCTTGAGAGGGATATCTTTGACCTCTTCCTCCCTGAGATCGATAAACCTTGGGTGATCCACTTCAGGGAAACTTGCTGCTGTTCTACAAACCTCTGCTCTTGGAGGCCCAACACTGTCTACAAGAATAGAAGCTCCCGTAGACATCAACAACTTAGGTTTCTTATTAAACCATAATTCATACGGTGTCGTTTCTACGGATTTTGATGGTGCTCTATTTAAAGTGAATGCGGCTGTCTCTAATGCATAACTCCAAAATGATAACGACAAATCAGTAAGAGACATCATAGAACGAACCATATCTAAGAGAGTTCGATTACGACGTTCGGACACACCGTTTCGTTGTGGTGTTCCCGGCGGTGTCAATTGTGAAAGTATTCCGCATTTCTTTAAATGCATGCCAAACTCATAACTCAGATATTCACCTCCGCGATCAGATCGTAGAAATTTAATCTTCTTGTTACGTTGATTTTCTACTTCACTTTGAAATTCCTTAAACTTCTCGAAAGTTTCGGATTTATGTTTCATGAAATAGATATACCCATATCTACTCAGATCATCTGTGAAGGTTAGAACATAACGATAACCAACGCGCGATGCTACACTCATTGGTCCACACACATCGGTATGTATGATTTCCAATAAGTCAGTAGCTCGCTCCATCATACCAGAAAATGGAGTCTTAGTCATTTTTCCCATTAGACATGCTTCGCATCTATCAAGTGACTCAAAGTCAAGTGATTCAAGTAATCCATCGGTATGGAGTTTCTTCATGCGTTTCACTCCAATATGACCAAGACGATAGTGCCACATATAAGTAGAATTATCATTCAATTTAATTCGCTTAGCATCAATGTTATGTATATAAGTATCACTACTATCGAGATCTAACAGAAATAAGCCATTATTTTCAGCTGCTCGACCATAAAAGATATTATTCATAAAAATAGAACAACCATTATTCTCAGACTTGAATGAATAACCATCTTGCATTAAACAAGATCCAGATATAATGTTCATGCTCAACGCGGGTACAAAATAACAATTATTTAGGCTTAAAACTAATCCCGAAGGTAGATGTAGAGGAAGTGTGCCGACAGCGATCACATCGACTTTGGATCCATTTCCAATGCGCATCGTCACTTCATCTTTCAGTAGTCTTCGTTTATTCTTTAATTCCTGTTTCGAGTTAAAAATATGAGCAACCGAACCAGTATCAAATACCCAGGTACTAGAACGAGAACCAGTGAGATAAACATCTATAACATGTATATCAGATATACCTTCTTTCTTCTTCTTGACAAGGCCGCTCTTCAGATCAGCCAGATACTTGGAGCAATTACGCTTCCAGTGTCCCTTCTCCTTGCAGTAATAGCACTCAGCATCAGGCTTAGGGCCGTTCTTAGGTTTCATAGGAGGCGTGGAAGCTTTCTTGCCACCATTCTTGAATTTTCCCTTAGACTTGCCCTGTTTCTTGAAACTGGTGGTCTTGTTGACCATCAACACTTGGTGCTCTTTCTTGATCTCAATCTCAGCAGCTTTTAGCATGCCAAAGAGTTCAGGTAACTCCTTGTTCATGTTCTGCATATTGTAGTTCATCACAAAGTTCTTGTAACTTGGTGGCAGTGATTAAGGACACGATTAATCCCCAGTCTGTTAGGAATCACTATTCCCAAGTCACTGAGTTTCTTCGCATGCCCGGTCATGGCGAGCATGTGCTCACTAACGGAGCTGCCTTCTTCCATCATACAGCTGAAGAAATGTTTCGATGCTTCATAGCATTCCACGGCCGCATGAGTCTCAAATATAGCTTTCAGCTCATTCATCAACTCATGAGGATCGTGGTGCTCAAAACGTTTTTGAAGATCGGATTCCAGACTGCACAGGATGGCACACTGAACTTGAGAGTACCGAGTTTTCTGAGTCGCGTAAACAGCTTTTACTTCATCGGTTTCAGTTTCTGCAGGAGGGTCACCTAGTGGTGCATCAAGCACAAATTGCAGATTTCCGCCAGAGAGGAAGATCCTCACATGACGGAACCAGTCGGTGAAGTTGCTACCGTTTCTCTTAAGCTTTTCTTTCTCTAGGAACTGGTTAAAATTGATTGGGGACGCCATCTCTACAACATATATTTGCAAAAGTTTAGACTAAGTTTATGACAACTTGAGTTTAAAATTTAATTCAACATAATTAAAAATCTAGGTGAACTCCCACTTAAAACAATATCCCTCGCATTGTCTTAGTGATCACACGAACCAAATCCACCGCACCTAAGTCCGATCATCACGAGACAAGGTGTGATTTCAATGGCGAACACTCAAAGTGTTCATCATATCAACCATATGATTCATGCTCTACCTTTCGGTATCACGTGTTCCGAGACCATGTCTGTACATGCTAGGCTCGTCAAGGCCACCTTAGTATCCGCATGTGCAAAACTGGCTTGCACCCGTTGTATGCACTTGTTGATTCTATCACACCCAATCATCACGAGATGCTTCGAAACGACAAGTCTTGGCAACGGTGCTACTAAGGATGAACACTTTATTATCTTGAGATTTTAGTGAGGGATCATCTTATAATGCTACCGTCGCGATCTAAGCAAAATAAGATGCATAAAAGGATTAACATCACATGCAGTTCATATGTGATATGATATGGCCCTTTTGTCTTTGCGCCTTTGATCTTCATCTCCAAAGCACGGACATGATCTCCATCATCTTCGGGCATGATCTCCATCATCGTCGGCGTAGCGTCAAGGTCAATGGCGCCGTCTTCATGATTGTCCTCCATGTAGCAACTATTACAACTACTTTAAAATACTACTCAACATGAATTTTAAAGACAACCATAAGGCTCCTGCCGGTTGCCACAATACAATAATGATCATCTCATACATATTCATCATCACATTATGGCCATATCACATCACCAAACCCTGCAAAAACAAGTTAGACGTCTCTAATTTGGTTTGCATATTTTACGTGGTTTAGGGTTTTCGATAGAGATCTAATCTACCTACGAACATGAACCACAACGTTGATACTAATGTTGTCAATAGAAGAGTAAATTGAATCTTCACTATAGTAGGAGAGACAGACACCCGCAAAGCCTCTTATGCAATACAAGTTGCATGTCGAACGAGGAACAAGTCTCATGAACGCGGTCATGTAAAGTTAGTCCGAGCCGCTTCATCCCACTATGCCACAAAGATGCAAAGTACTCAAACTAAAGATAACGAGAGCATCAACGCCCACAAAACCATTGTGTTCTACTCGTGCAACCATATATGCATAGACACGGCTCTGATACCACTGTAGGGATTCGTTGCATAGAAAACAAAAAAAATTCTACCGCGAACACGCAATCCAAGCCAAGATGCAATCTAGAAGACGGTAGCAACGAGGGGATTATCGAGTCTCACCCTTGAAGAGATTCCAAAGCCTACAAGATGAGGCTCTTGTTGCTGCGGTAGACGTTCACTTGCCGCTTGCAAAAGCGCGTAAAAGATCTTGATCACGGCGCCACGAACGGGCAGCACCTCCGTACTCGGTCACACGTTCGGTTGTTGATGAAGACGACGTCCACCTCCCCGTTCCAGCGGGCAGCGGAAGTAGTAGCTCCTCTTGAATCCGGCAGCACGACGGCGTGGTGTCGGTGGTGGTGGAGAAATCCGGCGGAGCTTCGCTAAGCGTGCGGGATGTGGAGGAGCGGGGCGGCTAGGGTTTGGGGAGAGGGGGGCGCCGGCCACTTGAGGTGGTGCGGACACCTTGTGCTTGTTGGGGTGGCCGGCCCCCTCTCCTTGGCCCTCATTATATAGGTGGAAGCCCCAAGTGTTGGACTACAAGTCTCCGAATAAGACCCGAACCCAAAACCTTCCATGTGATAGAGAAACCTACCCAAGGTGGGAATCCCACTTGGGGTGGGATTCCCCCCTTCCATGTGGGGGGGTGGCCGGCCCCCTTTGGGGGAGTCCACTTGGGACTCCTCCCCCTCTAGGGTTGGCCGGCCATGGAGGTGGAGTCCCTTTGGGACTCCGCCTTCCATAGTGGTTTCTTCCGGACTTTTCTAGAACCTTCTAGAACCTTCCATAGAACCTTCCGGATCATTTTACATCTCATAAAATGACTTCCTATATATGAATCTTATTCTCCGGACCATTCCGGAACTCCTCGTGATGTCCGGGATCTCATCCGGGACTCCGAACAAATATTCGAACTCCATTCCATATTCAAGTTCTACCATTTCAACATCCAACTTTAAGTGTGTCACCCTACGGTTCGCGAACTATGCGGACATGGTTGAGTACTCACTCCGACCAATAACCAATAGCGGGATCTGGAGATCCATAATGGCTCCCACATATTCAACGATGACTTTAGTGATCGAATGAACCATTCACATACGATACCAATTCCCTTTGTCACGCGATATTTTTACTTGTCCGAGGTTTGATCATCGGTATCACTCTATACCTTGTTCAACCTCGTCTCCTGACAAGTACTCTTTACTCGTACCGTGGTATGTGGTCTCTTATGAACTTATTCATATGCTTGCATGACATTAGACGACATTCCACCGAGAGGGCCCAGAGTATATCTATCCGTCATCGGGATGGACAAATCCCACTGTTGATCCATATGCCTCAACTCATACTTTCCGGATACTTAATCCCACCTTTATAACCACCCATTTACGCAGTGGCGTTTGATGTAATCAAAGTACCTTTCCGGTATAAGTGATTTACATGATCTCATGGTCATAAGGACTAGGTAACTATGTATCGAAAGCTTATAGAAAATAACTTAATGACGTGATCTTATGCTACGCTTAATTGGGTGTGTCCATTACATCATTCATACAATGATATAACCTTGTTATTAATAACATCCAATGTTCATGATTATGAAACTAATCATCCATTAATCAACAAGCTAGTTAAAAGGCATACTAGGGACTCTTTGTTGTTTACATATCACACATGTATCAATGTTTCGGTTAATACAATTATAGCATGGTATATAAACATTTATCATAAACATAAAGATATATAATAACCACTTTATTATTGCCTCTAGGGCATATCTCCTTCATGAAAGTCTTTTCTTTTTCTTTTAAACAGAAAATGCTCCCGAACTCCGATTGACATGAAACCAATTTTGTTGGAAAGATAACGATAAATACAACACCAACACAAACTATAAATATTGAGACTCCTCAAAGAATATTTTTAGATGATTTTAAAGAGGGAATCTCCCAACGTCAAGAAACGGTAAAGACGTCCAAACTCGAAAACGCAATAGAAGATGCATGCAGATGATGTTTTCGATGAACTTGGGCTTGTTGAAAAGCTAGCAACAAGCTCAAGAACCTCACACAGAGAAATACCAAGAAGAAATAGGGATACACAAAGTATGCATAGGATTGAGCTCCCTAAGACGATGTGATCAAGTTACCCAACCGAAAGCCCCTCTTGATAGTGCGGCTATATATCCTATAACCCGGTCTCCTAACAACCACCATGAGACCGGTAAAAGGAAAACCTAGCAAGGCCATACCTTTGCCTTGCGCAACCCGCTTGATCTTGATGACAATGCTTCAAGTTCCATCAAGCTGGAGTGCATCACTTTATCATTGTTGTTTCGTGAAGTCTCATGATTTTCTCCCCCACACGCCATTATGGGATAGCTTCATTAAGCACATATTCACATGTCCATTATCACTAAATGGACAGCAAGCTTCAAGCATGTGATTCTCTTGAGATGCTCAACTTGAACTTGCCCAACTCAACCTTGATGACGATCACCACTTGATGTCATCCTCTCATGGGCTATATTAAATCTCACTTTGGATGCATGCTCATGGAAAGATATCTAACCCACATAGACAACGAAAGGGCACATATATGATGGGTTAGTTCATAAAGCATAATTGACAAGGCTTGCCATACCACATGACTTCACGTGGCACATTCTTCATGCTTCATGTGTTGACCAAACTTGAAACTATTTTTCACTCTTTGTATTGGTCAACCTTGTATCTTCTCATGCTCTATCATACTATCTTGAGGTGTATAAAGAATTACTCATTTGTTTGCATGCTCTAAATCTTAGTCAACCATAGCTCAACTTATGAGACTATCATGACACCGACTTAGAGCCATATCTTGAATTCTTCACTTGGAATCAAGCACTCAAGATTTTGATCATTCATTGCTTAACACATAAGATAGAGCATCGCTAATGTTGAGTTTCACATAAGAACTCCATCTTTATTTTTTCTTCTTGATCATATCACATATATGTCTTCAAACCGATGATCTTGATGTCAATACTCAAGGTATATTTATCTTTATGGCATCCACACTTGAATCCAACACATGGACTACAAGTATTACCTATGGAATATTCTTTCATATAAACTTAATGAAAACATTAGTCCATAGGGGTTGTCATCAATTACCAAAACCACACATAGGAACAATGTACCCTTACAACTTGGTACTAGTGAAATAGTATGTACCACATAGAAACAAATAAATAATATCAGTGCTAGCAAGTTTAGTTTGGATGCTAGTATCTCCTACAAATGAATTGCATGTTGTTGTTTGATTGCTAGCCTGCTGCTCAGCACGCATTCGGCAACAGCATATGCCATGTCACCAGGAGCTCCGTTCACTCGATTGGGTCATCGATCTGGAGGTCCGGTGGTGTTGGGAGAGGGAGAAGGGAGGCCACCATGGAAAGGATCACAGGGAGGGTGTGGTCCGGGGTCGTGGAGGTGGGATGGCGGCGGACGAACCCAGCCTCAAATTGGAACCAGGCCTCCTATTTTTGGAGGACTCTCCTCTTGTCCCCGTCGGCGGTCGTTCCCCCATGCGGGCTTAGATTAGAAGCAGGCGCGCTCGCGGTTGGGTGGTCAGGCTGGCGTGCTGCTCAGGATGGATGGGGAGAGTATGGTGGTAGATGGGATTGTAGGGGGAAGAAGGGAGAAAAAGGCAGATTATCATGTCGATCGGAGCGTGTTATCACCTCACGGTTATACCTTACGACATTAGACACGGGTCAATCTCTAGGTGCGTGCTCACCCAGGTTCATTCGTACTAATCAATACCTTTAGCTCCTCGTGGGATCAACAACCTTTTTTATCGAAAAGTACTACAATTGATATCCTGCACTTGGTAGTCATCACACGCTGCTAAAAGCAGCTTCAAGCCAATCCCAATGTACATCGGAATCGGCCATTTCCCTGAATGCAGGCTCCAGCTGTGCGAGAAGTGGAAACGGTGTGCATGCGGGAGGCCTGCTCGAGATGGGGGGAGAAACCGAAAACGCCCGATGTGTTTCGCGGAAAAGAAGTGTCACCTCCTCGTTTTGGTCACCTCCTAGCAGAACACCCCAAATTTCCACATCGCCGACACCTGCGGCGACAATGTCGGTTCTCCATTTCACCCTCTAGTTTCGATGGCTCTAGCCAGGGATCCGTGGGGGAGATCTGCTTCTCCTCTCCCTTGTCTGTCACAACTGCTGTCCTCCTCTTTTCCTCCAGGCATCGCTCGACGAACGTCTTTTTCTTCTCTGACCCCGGCAACTCTCCCTCGTGTGCAATGTCAGAGGTAAATCACCGCCCCTCCCAACTTATTGTGTCCCCATATTTACTGCTCATACTGCATGGTAGATTTAGCATACACTCATGTTAGATCGGCCTACCAGATGAGTCTGATCCACCAGACATCAACACTGGTAGCTGTGATTCGGGTCTGGATCCTCCTCCTCCACAAGAGACCAGTTATGCGAGCCGCGCATCCACCCGTGACTTATAGTTCGATGCATGCTCGAGATCAAGAGAGGATTACCAATCTAAACTTCATCTACAACATCAATGATATAGAGGTTGTTCAGATGTTGTGGATGAGAAGACCCCCTTCTATGAACTAGTTGAGAGGTTTAGGGAGAGAACGCCACGTGGGCCGCTTGCTCCTCCTCTACTTCCTTCTCCGCGCCAGCCAGGAACTTGGCATCCCTGACCAGGTCGAGGAGGTCGTCGGTGCTGTCGTCGTCGTCGAACTCCTCGTCGGAGCTCGAGGCCAGGGGAGGTGGAGTCGAAGGTGGAGGTAGAGGCGCGGCAACCTGGCCGCGGCCGACGCTGCTCACGGTGGCAAATGTGGATGTTGAGCGGCAGCGGCGCTACGGTTGAGACTCCTCAAAGAATATTTTTAGATGATTTTAAAGAGGGAATCTCCCAACGTCAAGAAACGGTAAAGACGTCCAAACTCGAAAACGCAATAGAAGATGCATGCAGATGATGTTTTCGATGAACTTGGGCTTGTTGAAAAGCTAGCAACAAGCTCAAGAACCTCACACAGAGAAATACCAAGAAGAAATAGGGATACACAAAGTATGCATAGGATTGAGCTCCCTAAGACGATGTGATCAAGTTACCCAACCGAAAGCCCCTCTTGATAGTGCGGCTATATATCCTATAACCCGGTCTCCTAACAACCACCATGAGACCGGTAAAAGGAAAACCTAGCAAGGCCATACCTTTGCCTTGCGCAACCCGCTTGATCTTGATGACAATGCTTCAAGTTCCATCAAGCTGGAGTGCATCACTTTATCATTGTTGTTTCGTGAAGTCTCATGATTTTCTCCCCCACACGCCATTATGGGATAGCTTCATTAAGCACATATTCACATGTCCATTATCACTAAATGGACAGCAAGCTTCAAGCATGTGATTCTCTTGAGATGCTCAACTTGAACTTGCCCAACTCAACCTTGATGACGATCACCACTTGATGTCATCCTCTCATGGGCTATATTAAATCTCACTTTGGATGCATGCTCATGGAAAGATATCTAACCCACATAGACAACGAAAGGGCACATATATGATGGGTTAGTTCATAAAGCATAATTGACAAGGCTTGCCATACCACATGACTTCACGTGGCACATTCTTCATGCTTCATGTGTTGACCAAACTTGAAACTATTTTTCACTCTTTGTATTGGTCAACCTTGTATCTTCTCATGCTCTATCATACTATCTTGAGGTGTATAAAGAATTACTCATTTGTTTGCATGCTCTAAATCTTAGTCAACCATAGCTCAACTTATGAGACTATCATGACACCGACTTAGAGCCATATCTTGAATTCTTCACTTGGAATCAAGCACTCAAGATTTTGATCATTCATTGCTTAACACATAAGATAGAGCATCGCTAATGTTGAGTTTCACATAAGAACTCCATCTTTATTTTTTCTTCTTGATCATATCACATATATGTCTTCAAACCGATGATCTTGATGTCAATACTCAAGGTATATTTATCTTTATGGCATCCACACTTGAATCCAACACATGGACTACAAGTATTACCTATGGAATATTCTTTCATATAAACTTAATGAAAACATTAGTCCATAGGGGTTGTCATCAATTACCAAAACCACACATAGGAACAATGTACCCTTACAACTTGGTACTAGTGAAATAGTATGTACCACATAGAAACAAATAAATAATATCAGTGCTAGCAAGTTTAGTTTGGATGCTAGTATCTCCTACAAATGAATTGCATGTTGTTGTTTGATTGCTAGCCTGCTGCTCAGCACGCATTCGGCAACAGCATATGCCATGTCACCAGGAGCTCCGTTCACTCGATTGGGTCATCGATCTGGAGGTCCGGTGGTGTTGGGAGAGGGAGAAGGGAGGCCACCATGGAAAGGATCACAGGGAGGGTGTGGTCCGGGGTCGTGGAGGTGGGATGGCGGCGGACGAACCCAGCCTCAAATTGGAACCAGGCCTCCTATTTTTGGAGGACTCTCCTCTTGTCCCCGTCGGCGGTCGTTCCCCCATGCGGGCTTAGATTAGAAGCAGGCGCGCTCGCGGTTGGGTGGTCAGGCTGGCGTGCTGCTCAGGATGGATGGGGAGAGTATGGTGGTAGATGGGATTGTAGGGGGAAGAAGGGAGAAAAAGGCAGATTATCATGTCGATCGGAGCGTGTTATCACCTCACGGTTATACCTTACGACATTAGACACGGGTCAATCTCTAGGTGCGTGCTCACCCAGGTTCATTCGTACTAATCAATACCTTTAGCTCCTCGTGGGATCAACAACCTTTTTTATCGAAAAGTACTACAATTGATATCCTGCACTTGGTAGTCATCACACGCTGCTAAAAGCAGCTTCAAGCCAATCCCAATGTACATCGGAATCGGCCATTTCCCTGAATGCAGGCTCCAGCTGTGCGAGAAGTGGAAACGGTGTGCATGCGGGAGGCCTGCTCGAGATGGGGGGAGAAACCGAAAACGCCCGATGTGTTTCGCGGAAAAGAAGTGTCACCTCCTCGTTTTGGTCACCTCCTAGCAGAACACCCCAAATTTCCACATCGCCGACACCTGCGGCGACAATGTCGGTTCTCCATTTCACCCTCTAGTTTCGATGGCTCTAGCCAGGGATCCGTGGGGGAGATCTGCTTCTCCTCTCCCTTGTCTGTCACAACTGCTGTCCTCCTCTTTTCCTCCAGGCATCGCTCGACGAACGTCTTTTTCTTCTCTGACCCCGGCAACTCTCCCTCGTGTGCAATGTCAGAGGTAAATCACCGCCCCTCCCAACTTATTGTGTCCCCATATTTACTGCTCATACTGCATGGTAGATTTAGCATACACTCATGTTAGATCGGCCTACCAGATGAGTCTGATCCACCAGACATCAACACTGGTAGCTGTGATTCGGGTCTGGATCCTCCTCCTCCACAAGAGACCAGTTATGCGAGCCGCGCATCCACCCGTGACTTATAGTTCGATGCATGCTCGAGATCAAGAGAGGATTACCAATCTAAACTTCATCTACAACATCAATGATATAGAGGTTGTTCAGATGTTGTGGATGAGAAGACCCCCTTCTATGAACTAGTTGAGAGGTTTAGGGAGAGAACGCCACGTGGGCCGCTTGCTCCTCCTCTACTTCCTTCTCCGCGCCAGCCAGGAACTTGGCATCCCTGACCAGGTCGAGGAGGTCGTCGGTGCTGTCGTCGTCGTCGAACTCCTCGTCGGAGCTCGAGGCCAGGGGAGGTGGAGTCGAAGGTGGAGGTAGAGGCGCGGCAACCTGGCCGCGGCCGACGCTGCTCACGGTGGCAAATGTGGATGTTGAGCGGCAGCGGCGCTACGGTTGAGGTTGTGCGGCGGCTTGGGCTTAGTGTGGGAGGAGATGAGATGCGCGCCCCCTGTTTATATAGGCCGGAGGCAGTTGACAGCCGCATCACGCATGACATCGCCATGACTTCGTGCGCAGAGGTAGGCGACGGTCGCGCGCCACGCGATGCATCGCCATTACGCGACACAGACTGCCGAAGCGACGCCTCGGCCAGTACTGGCGTGGCTAAGAAGACGCATCGAGCCTGGGTCACTGCCAGGCAGGCCCGACGAAACGTCCGCCAGACGCGAGCGGACACTTTGCGCGTCCGCGCAGCATCCGCATAGACGCATCCAAGACACATATTTTGGTCAGATTTGCCTCGCTGCGAATGGCTCGGTCACTATGCGTCGCCCCGCTGGAGCTGGTTCCTGAGCACTTTTATCCCACACGGACGCAAACGGTCGCTTAGGCTCCGTTTACATCATCCCGTTGGAGATGCCCTCCCGCTGGAAATGCCCCTGCCAAATGTGTCTAGATGGGCCAGTGGAGATGCTCCAATACACGGAGATTCTGCCCTCGTGGAGCCTAAAATCAATCCACACAGCCAAACGCGCCCTAGACCGTCGTGAAAAAGACAAAAGGATAAAAGAGAGGAAGACCCTCCTAGTCGCTCTTATCAACAGTGGCACCGCCTCCGGTGCCCAGGCTCATCCTGTCCTGTTCCTACGTACTGCTGCTACCCCTTTGATCTCTTCCTCTTCTACGCCTTCACCAACCCCACTTTCCACCGCCTCCCCGCCGACGACGATGCGTCGGTGTCCCTCTCCGTGTCGCTCTCCGGCAGCGCCGACGCGGCCGACGAACACCGCGGCCATCAGCACCAACCAGAGCCGCAAGGACAGCAGCAGCAGCATCCCCTACGGAGGCAGCCACCGCACCTGGCCGCGCCGGCCGCCACCTCGGCAGCACAGCCGGTGGAACCTTGCGGCGTGCCCATCTACGCCCGCCACCCGCAGCCCCAAGAAGTGATGTGGCCGCCGGCTCCTCGAGCGCCGCACCAACCACCGCCTCCGCCACCGTACTGATCAGTAATTACAGAGTACCACGTTACCTCCGACTCCATCGATCCTGCTAGACTAATGGCGTGGCGTGAGGCCGTCTAATTGCTAGATCTGCATTGACCTTCGGTACATTTAGGGTTTAACTCTCTTTTTTCCGTGTCTAGTAATTCTGATTAGAACGTTGATCCGCATTGCAATTTGCGAGAAGCTAGAACGGGAATTGAATATCGATTTGCAATTATATTCAGGAGGGTTTTCCTGTAAGCTGCATGCACGTCATGAACTAGCCATGTTAACCATCACCGGTGGAAAAAGGGCATTTGGTCGCGGTTCGCAACTGCTATTAGTCGCGGTTGCGCAACCGCGATCAAATTAGCGCGACTAAAGGCCCCCCCCTTTAGTCGCGGTTGCTTACGAACCGCGACTAAAGGCCCGTCCACGTGGGCGCCAGGCGACCATCGGGGCGGAGGACCTTTAGTCGCGGTTCTTCTGGCCAATCGCGACTAAAGGCCGCCGCAGGTTTAGGGTTTTAGGCCCCCCCCCCCTAAACCCGCCTCCCCCCCCCCCTAACATGTTTTCTGTTTAATTTGTATATTGTTTTATTTCTTTTGTGCTTTATTGTAATTTTGAAGGAGTTTCACATATTCTACGGTACTACATATATACATGCATATGAATGTACAATTTCAAACAAATTTAAAATTAGAACCAAAAAGAATTCAAGAGGAATATACAATATATATTCAATATCATCGGATGACCATATACAAGTTTGAACAAGTTTCCATACATAATTTAATGCATGTATAGTTCTACGTCCTCGCAATGGTGTTCTCCTTTAGGATCGAGGACTTCCCTCCTGAACCATCCAGCTAGTTCCTCTTGAAGTGGTCGGAAGCGAGCTTCTGAACTAAGCATCATCCGGAGGTTATTCCTCTGAGCATTGAGATCACTCGGAACGCGCTCAGAGGTGTATCTCCGGATCATCTCACAGACATAGTATCCACACAGATTGGTTCCCGGTGGCTGAATATCGCCACCATTCTTAGCCTTTGACCACATGAAGTGTAGCTCTTTTTTGAATTCACCGACCTTTTTATCTGAGAACCGTCTCCAAACCCTACGAGGCAAAGAAAATTAAATGAACAAGAGAGTTATTAGTTAATTACTTGAAGCTTAATTAGGAAATGAACGAAATAGGCCGATCGATATAGAGCGCAGATGAATGAAAACAATTACTTTTGAATCATTTGTCTCATGTCGGCCCAAAGCGCCTTATCCATATTCAGAGAGTCGTGGACGAGACATTCTGATTTGTCAACTTTAATTACTAGCAGAATCCAGTGGAACCTGCGGACACGATACATGCACAGTACGTCATGCATAACTCATCGATTAGCCGGCCACATACCATGCATGGAGTAAACAAAAGAGAATGTGCTCAAGACATAAACACTCACCCAAAATGGTAAGGAAATAGAATATCGCTTTTGAGTTCCTGCTTATCAAGAAACCGCCACAGGTCTTCCTCCACGTCGGCGGGGTGATGCTGTAACGTATATCCATTAACGATGTGTGGGTCAATGAACCCAACATCATGGATGTTCCTTACTCTGCATTCCTTAATCTTCAATCTGCATGTATAATAGCGGACACAACAATATAGTTAGGACACATATATATATATAGTGCAGGCAATATGAACGAGATGGGGTAGAAATAAATCACTTACAGAACGTAGCAACTGATGATAGATTTGTCGAGCTCGCGCAGATTGAAAAGCTGGAACAATTCACTCAGATGAATTTGTACAGAGTAATGTTTGAAGTGATGCTCATATCCAACTTCCGCATAAATATAATCTTTGGCATTTTTATGTTTTATGTAACCCTTGTACCAGTTCAGCAGACCTTTCATTTGTGGAGGTAGATCCTCTTCCTGCGCAGGCTCGACGAGAGGCCCATTCTTCACATATGTAAGTACTTCCTCCTTCACTAGCGCCTCATCAAGGCCTAACAGTTCACGAAGAGTAATACCTAAGTTGGCCGCTTGTTCTCTGGCACTCGTTACAGTCAATCCCTGTGCTGCCGCAGCTTCTATGATATCGGGGGCATCCGGACCGGCGGCTGTCACTATAAGCGGGGCAATCGATTGTTTACTTTGTTCCCCGAGCTGGGCAACTCGTTTCCCGCTTTGTGCACTTTGTAATTCCGCTTTCTCGGCCTCCTCTTTCTTCTCCTTCAATATGCGTGCCTGCTTCTTTAGTTCACATGCATAGTCGTCAGGCAGATTCTTCGCGGCTTGGGACGGTGTGTTCAAAAATGACTTAGCCCACTTCTTTTGCTCATCAGAAAATACTGGCTTGGGCTCGGGCTCTCTTTTCTTCTTGCAGTCCACCTTCCATTTCTCATATTCAGCAGTCGCGGCCGCCTCGACTTCCTCGGCACTACGTTCCCAAGGCCTCGTGGGGAGAGGCTTCAGTGATGGCTCCGGTACCTTTGTTATCTTAGGTACATAAGGGTCCGGGTTAATAATCCAGGACCGCTTCTCGCTTCTTCGCCGGAGGTGGATTGGGGGGCGGCGTCTGCTTACCCGCCCGGGGCGGACTAGGGGGCGGCGGCTGCTTACCCGCCAGAGGTGAATTGGGGGGCGGCGTCGGCTGACGTGAAGGAGGTGTAGGTGAAGCACCACCACCATCGCCACCGCCGCCACCACCACCACCGTAGGGGGGTGGACTTGTTGGCGCCTCGCCTGGAAACTTGATAAACTTCTTTTGCCATAGAATGAACTGGCGCTTGACATCTCCAAGTCTTGTCGCCCCTTCAGGTGTAGCAATGTCAATGTCCAGGTCCTCAAACCCTTGGACTATGTCCTCCACCGTGACACGAGCATAGCCATCTTGAATGGGGTTGTTGTGGTGGAGTGCTCCAGGTGGTAAAGCACTGCCGATGGCTACCTTCATGGACATGTTCCCGATAGGATAATACAGATGACATGCTTTCATCTCCTTTATATCGTCCACGGGGTAGCGAGGAGGCTCCGGTGCAGTAATTTCGACCACCAGAGGCTCCGGTGCAGTAATTTCGATCGTCGGTGCACCAGCCGGTGGGGCCTCCGTGGAAGCCACGCTGCTTCTCCGCTGCTGGCTTCCGAGATCCAATGGATGATCTTCATGCTGCGCCCGAGCTGCATCTCTTTCAGCTACTAGTACACTTACGGTTTTCTTCATCACATCCATTTCCGATGCCAACCGCGCCACAACATCTGCTTCCCGATCCATCTTTCTCTTACGGCTTCTGTAACCGTACGGGTCATCGTTCTGGGGGAACCCTACTTTCCACGGAATGTGCCCCATGCCTCGTACACGTCCTCCGTGTTCAGGATTCCCGAGGGCTTTTGTCAGGGCGTCGTTCTCTCTGTTGAACTTGATCCTCCCCTCTTGAGCATCCCTCATTGCCTCAATAAGCTTTTGGGTGGGTTTAATTATTTTGCCCTGGTAAACACACTCCCCTGTCTCCGGGTTCAGCGATCCCCCATGCCCGTACCACCAGCTTTTGGCCCTTGGGTCCCATCCCTCCGTACCTGGATGGATTCCTCGCGCCCTCAGCTCGTTCTCCATCTTCTCCCACCTAGGCACCCAAAGGCGATACCCTCCTGGCCCAATAATATGATTGTACTCCTTCTTAGCCGCATTTTCCTTATTTTTTTCGATATTTGAACGAACTGCTCCGATTTCTTTTGCTTCACAAATTCTGGCCAATCATGTTGCAGTTTCTCATATTGTCCTTTGAAATCTGGAGTCTTGTTCTGCTTGACAAAGTCATGGGCTAGATTTTGCTTGTATTTCCGGAATGCGTCGGACATCTTATGAAGAGCGAACTGTTTGACTAGCCTCCTCCTCTCCTTGTTTTCCTCAATCTTGTTACCCTCCTCATCGTATTTGTGGTATTCCGGAGGTAGAACAAAATGTTCCATAAGCTTGTTGAAGCAATCTTTTTTTGTTCTCTTATCGACAAAAGTGAAACCAAGACGTGCCTTCTTTGGCTGATTCCACTCCTGGACGGTGATCGAGACGTTGTCTCTAACAACGGCTCCGCATTGGCTGATAAACTTGGTGGCGTTCTGCTTGATACGCGTACAGCACGCGTCCGTTGGGAACCCCAAGAGGAAGGTGTGATGCGTACAGCGGCAAGTTTTCCCTCAGTATGAAACCAAGGTTTATCGAACCAGTAGGAGCCAAGAAGCACGTTGAAGGTTGATGGCGGCGAGATGTAGTGCGGCGCAACACCAGGGATTCCGGCGCCAACGTGGAACCTGCACAACACAAACCAAGTACTTTGCCCCAACGAAACAGCGAGGTTGTCAATCTCACCGGCTTGCTGTAACAAAGGATTAGATGTATAGTGTGGATGATGATTGTTTGCAGAAAACAGTAGAACAGTTGCAGTAGATTGTATTTCAGTATAGAGAATTGGACCGGGGTCCACAGTTCACTAGAGGTGTCTCTCCCATAAGATAAACATCATGTTGGGTGAACAAATTACAGTTGGGCAATTGACAAATAAAGAGGGCATGACCATGCACATACATATTATGATGAGTATAGTGAGATTTAATTGGGCATTACGACAAAGTACATAGACCGCTATCCAGCATGCATCTATGCCTAAAAAGTCCACCTTTAGGTTATCATCCGAACCCCCTCCAGTATTAAGTTGCTAACAACAGACAATTGCATTAAGTATTGCGCGTAATGTAATCAGTAACTACATCCTCGAACATAGCACCAATATTTTATCCCTAGTGGCAACAGCACATCCATAATCTTAGAGGTGTCGCACACTCCCCCAGATTCACGGAGACATGAACCCACTATTGAGCATAAATACTCCCTCTTGGAGTTACAAGCATCTACTTGGCCAGAGCATCTACTAGTAACGGAGAGCATGCAAGATCATAAACAACACATAGACATAACTTTGATAATCAACATAACAAGTATTCTCTATTCATCGGATCCCAACAAACACAACATATAGAATTACAGATAGATGATCTTGATCATGTTCGGCAGCTCACAAGACCCGACAATTAAGCACAATGGGGAGAAGACAACCATCTAGCTACTGCTATGGACCCATAGTCCAGGGGTAGACTACTCACACATCACTCCGGAGGCGACCATGGCGGCGTAGAGTCCTCCGGGAGATGATTCCCCTCTCCGGCAGGGTGCCGGAGGCGATCTCCTGAATCCCCCGAGATGGGATTGGCGGCGGCGGCGTCTCTGGAAGGTTTTCCGTATCGTGGCTCTCGGTACTGGGGTTTCGCGACGAAGGCTATTTGTAGGCGGAAGGGCAGGTCAAGGGGCGTCACGAGGGGCCCACACCATAGGTCGGCGCGGCCAGGGCTTGGGCCGCGCCGCCCTATAGTCTGGCCACCTCGTGGCCCCACTTCATCTCCTCTTCGGTCTTCTGGAAGCTTCGTGGCAAAATAGGACCCTGGGCGTTGATTTCGTCCAATTTCGAGAATATTTCCTTACTAGGATTTCTGAAACCAAAAACAGCAGAAAACAGCAACTGGCACTTCGACATCTTGTTAATAGGTTAGTTCCAGAAAATGCACGAATATGACATAAAGTGTGCATAAAACATGTAGATATCATCAATAATGTGGCATGGAACATAAGAAATTATCGATACGTCGGAGACGTATCAGCATCCCCAAGCTTAGTTCTGCTCGTCCCGAGCAGTAAACGATAAACAAAGATAATTTCTGGAGTGACATGCCATCATAACCTTGATCATACTATTTGTAAGCATATGTAGTGAATGCAGCGATCAAAACAATGTAAATGACATGAGTAAACAAGTGAATCATATAGCAAAGACTTTTCATGAATAGTACTTCAAGACAAGCATCAATAAGTCTTGCATAAGAGTTAACTCATAAAGCAATAATTCATAGTAAAAGCATTGAAGCAACACATAGGAAGATTAAGTTTCAGTGGTTGCTTTCAACTTGTAACATGTATATCTCATGGATATTGTCAACATAGAGTAATATAATAAGTGCAATATGCAAGTATGTAGGAATCAATGCACAGTTCACACAAGTGTTTGCTTCTTGAGATGGAGAGAAATAGGTGAACTGACTCAACATAAAAGTAAAAGAATGGTCCTTCAAAGAGGAAAGCATCGATTGCTATATTTGTGCTAGAGCTTTGATTTTGAAAACAAGAAACAATTTTGTCAACGGTAGTAATAAAGCATATGTATCATGTAAATTATATCTTACAAGTTGCAAGCCTCATGCATAGTATACTAATAGTGCCCGCACCTTGTCCTAATTAGCTTGGACTACCGGGATCATCGCAATGCACATGTTTTAACCAAGTGTCACAAAGGGGTACCTCTATGCCGCCTGTACAAAGGTCTAAGGAGAAAGCTCGCATTGGATTTCTCGCTATTGATTATTCTCAACTTAGACATCCATACCGGGACAACATAGACAACAGATAATGGACTCCTCTTTTATGCATAAGCATGTAGCAACAATTAATTTTCTCATTTGAGATTGAGGATATATGTCCAAAACTGAAACTTCCACCATGGATCATGGCTGTAGTTAGCGGCCCAATGTTCTTCTCTAACAATATGCATGCTCTAACCATAAGGTGGTAGATCTCCCTTACTTCAGACAAGACGAACATGCATAGCAACTCACATGATATTCAACAAAGAATAGTTGATGGCGTCCCCAGTGAACATGGTTATCGCACAACAAGCAACTTAATAAGAGATAAAGTGCATAAGTACATATTCAATACCACAATAGTTTTTAAGCTATTTGTCCCATGAGCTATATATTGTAAAGGTGGAGAATGGAAATTTAAAGGTAGCACTCAAGCAATTTACTTTGGAATGGCGGAGAAATACCATGTAGTAGGTAGGTATGGTGGACACAAGTGGCATAGTGGTTGGCTCAAGTATTTTGGATGCATGAGAAGTATTCCCTCTTGATACAAGGTTTAGGCTAGCAAGGTTATTTGAAACAAACACAAGGATGAAGCGGTGCAGCAAAACTCACGTAAAAGACATATTGAAAACATTATAAGACTCTACACCGTCTTCCTTGTTGTTCAAACTCAATACTAGAAATTATCTAGACCTTAGAGAGACCAAATATGCAAACCAAATTTTAGCATGCTCTATGTATTTCTTCATTAATAGGTGCAAAGTATATGATGCAAGAGCTTAAACATGAGCACAACAATTGCCAAGTATCACATTATCCAAGACATTTTAGCAAGTTACTACATGTATCATTTTCCAATTCCAACCATATAACAATTTAACGAAGAAGAAACTTCGCCATGAATACTATGAGTAGACCCTAAGGACATACTTGTCCATATGCTACAGCGGAGCGTGTCTCTCTCCCACAAAGTGAATGCTAGGATCCATTTTGTTCAAATAAAACAAAAACAAAAACAAACCGACGCTCCAAGAAAAGCACATAAGATGTGATGGAATAAAAATATAGTTTCAGGGGAGGAACCTGATAATGTTGTCGATGAAGAACGGGATGCCTTGGGCATCCCCAAGCTTAGACGCTTGAGTCTTCTTGATATATGCAGGGGTGAACCACCGGGGCATCCCCAAGCTTAGAGCTTTCACTCTCCTTGATCATGTTGTATCATCTCCCTCTCTTGATCCTTGAAAACTTCCTCCACACCAAACTTAGAACAACTCATTAGAGGGTTAGTGCACAATCAAAATATACATGTTCAGAGGTGACATAATCATTCTTAACACTTCTGGACATTGCACAAAGCTACTGAAAGTCAATGGAATCGAAATATCCATCGAACATAACAAAACAGGCAATGCGAAATAAAAGGCAGAATCTGTCAAAACAGAACAGTTCGTATTGACAAATTTTATTGAGGCACCAGACTTGCTCAAATGAAAATGCTCAAATCGAATGAAAGTTGCGTACATATCTGAGGATCACTCACGTAAATTGGCATAATTTTCTGAGTTACCTACAGAGAATTTTGCCCAGATTCGTGACAGCAAAGAAATCTGTTTCTGTGCAGTAATCCAAATCTAGTATGAACTTTACTATCAACGACTTTACTTGGCACAATAAAACGCTAAACTAAGATAAGGAGAGGTTGCTACAGTAGTAAACAACTTCCAAGACACAAATATAAAACAAAGTACTGTAGTAAAAAACATGGGCTGTCTCCCATAAGCGCTTTTCTTTAACGCCTTTCAGCTAGGCGCAGAAAGTGTGTATCAAGTATTATCAAGAGACGAAGTGTCAACATCATAATTTGTTCTAATAATAGAATCAAAAGGTAACTTCATTCTCTTTCTAGGGAAGTGTTCCATACCTTTCTTGAGAGGAAATTGATATTTAATATTACCTTCCTTCATATCAATGATAGCACCAACAGTTCGAAGAAAAGGTCTTCCCAATATAATGGGACAAGATGCATTGCATTCAATATCCAAGACAACAAAATCAACGGGGACAAGGTTATTGTTAACGGTAATGCGAACATTGTCAACTTTCCCCAAAGGTTTCTTTGTAGAATGATCAGCAAGATTAACATCCAAATAACAATTTTTCAGCGGTGGCAAGTCAAGCATATTATAGATTTTCTTAGGCATAACAGAAATACTTGCACCAAGATCACATAAAGCATTACAATCAAAATCTTTAACCTTCATCATAATGATGGGCTCCCAACCATCCTCTAGCTTTCTAGGAATAGAAGCTTCGCGCTCTAGTTTCTCTTCTCTAGCTTTTATGAGAGCATTTGTAATATGTTGCGTGAAAGCCAAATTTATAGCACTAACATTAGGACTTTTAGCAAGTTTTTGCAAGAACTTTATAACTTCAGAGATGTGGCAATCATCAAAATTCAAACCATTATAATCTAAAGCAATGGGATCATCATCCCCAATGTTGGAAAAAAATTTAGCAGTTTTATCACAGGCAGTTTCAGCAGTTTTAGCAGTTTCAGGCAGTTTCTCGCGCTTTGCATTAGTAGTGGAAACATTGCTAACACCAATTCTTTTATTAGTAATAGTAGGAGGTGCAGAAACATGTGTAGCATTAGCATTACTAGTGGTGGTAATAGTCCAAACTTTAGCTATAATATCTTCTTTTTCATTTTCTTCTCTTTCCCACCTAGCACGCAATTCGGCCATCAATCTTATATTCTCATTAATTCTAACTTGGATGGCATTTGATGTAGTAGCAATTTTATTATTAAGATTTTCATTAGGCATAACTTTCGATTTCAAAAGATCAACATCAGCAGCAAGACTATCGACTTTAGAAGCAAGTATATCAATTTTCCCAAGCTTTTCTTCAACAGATTTGTTAAAAGCGGTTTGTGTACTAATAAATTCTTTAAGCATGGCTTCAAGTCCAGGGGGTGTGTTCCTATTATTGTTGTAAGAATTCCCATAAGAATTACCATAGCCGTTGCCATTATTATAAGGATATGGCCTATAGTTGTTACTAGAATTGTTCCGGTAAGCATTGTTGTTGAAATTATTATTTTTAATGAAGTTTACATCAACATGTTCTTCTTGTGCAACCAATGAAGCTAACGGAACATTATTAGGATCAACATTAGTCCTATCATTCACAAGCATAGACATAATAGCATCAATCTTATCACTCAAGGAAGAGGTTTCTTCGACAGAATTTACCTTCTTACCTTGTGGAGCTCTTTCCGTGTGCCATTCAGAGTAATTGATCATCATATTATCAAGAAGCTTTGTTGCTTCACCAAGAGTGATGGACATAAAGGTACCTCCAGCAGCTGAATCCAATAGGTTCCGCGAAGAAAAATTCAGTCCTGCATAAAAGGTTTGGATGATCATCCAAATAGTCAGTCCATGGGTTGGGCAATTTTTAACCAAAGATTTCATTCTTTCCCATGCTTGTGCAACATGCTCAGTATCTAATTGCTTAAAATTCATTATGCTACTCCTCAAAGATATAATTTTAGCAGGGGGATAATATCTACTAATAAAAGCATCCTTGCATTTAGTCCATGAATCAATACTATTCTTAGGCAAAGATAGCAACCAATCTTTAGCTCTTCCTCTTAATGAGAAAGGGAACAATTTTAATTTTATAATGTCACCATCTACATCTTTATATTTTTGCATTTCACACAATTCAACAAAATTATTGAGATGGGCAGCAGCATCATCAGAACTAACACCAGAAAATTGCTCTCGCATAACAAGATTCAGTAAAGCAGGTTTAATTTCAAAGAATTCTGCTGTAGTAGCAGGTGGAGCAATAGGTGTGCATAAGAAATCATTATTATTTGTGGTTGTGAAGTCACACAACTTAGTATTTTCAGGAGTACCCATTTTAGCAACAGTAAATAAAACAAACTAGATAAAGTAAATGCAAGTAACTAATTTTTTTGTGTTTTTGATATAGCAAACAAGATAGCAAATAAAGTAAAACTAGCAACTAATTTTTTTGTATTTTGATTTAGTGCAGCAAACAAAGTAGTAAATAAAACTAAGCAAGACAAAAACAAAGTAAAGAGATTGGGATGTGGAGACTCCCCTTGCAGCGTGTCTTGATCTCCCCGGCAACGACGCCAGAAAAAGCTGCTTGATACGCGTACCGCACGCGTCCGTTGGGAACCCCAAGAGGAAGGTGTGATGCGTACAGCGGCAAGTTTTCCCTCAGTATGAAACCAAGGTTTATCGAACCAGTAGGAGCCAAGAAGCACGTTGAAGGTTGATGGCGGCGAGATGTAGTGCGGCGCAACACCAGGGATTCCGGCGCCAACGTGGAACCTGCACAGCACAAACCAAGTACTTTGCCCCAACGAAACAGCGAGGTTGTCAATCTCACCGGCTTGCTGTAACAAAGGATTAGATGTATAGTGTGGATGATGATTGTTTGCAGAAAACAGTAGAACAGTTGCAGTAGATTGTATTTCAGTATAGAGAGTTGGACCGGGGTCCACAGTTCACTAGAGGTGTCTCTCCCATAAGATAAACAGCATGTTGGGTGAACAAATTACAGTTGGGCAATTGACAAATAAAGAGGGCATGACCATGCACATACATATTATGATGAGTATAGTGAGATTTAATTGGGCATTACGACAAAGTACATAGACCGCTATCCAGCATGCATCTATGCCTAAAAAGTCCACCTTCAAAGTTATCATCCGAACCCCTCCGTATTAAGTTGCTAACAACAGACAATTGCATTAAGTATTGCGCGTAATGTAATCAGTAACTACATCCTCGAACATAGCACCAATGTTTTATCCCTAGTGGCAACAGCACATCCATAATCTTAGAGGTTTCTGTCACTCCCCCAGATTCACGGAGACATGAACCCACTATCGAGCATAAATACTCCCTCTTGGAGTTACAAGCATCTACTTGGCCAGAGCATCTACTAGTAACGGAGAGCATGCAAGATCATAAAGAACACATAGACATAACTTTGATAATCAACATAACAAGTATTCTCTATTCATCGGATCCCAACAAACACAACATATAGAATTACAGATAGATGATCTTGATCATATTCGGCAGCTCACAAGACCCGACAATTAAGCACAATGGGGAGAAGACAACCATCTAGCTACTGCTATGGACCCATAGTCCAGGGGTAGACTACTCACACATCACTCCGGAGGCGACCATGGCGGTGTAGAGTCCTCCGGGAGATGATTCCCCTCTCCGGCAGGGTGCCGGAGGCGATCTCCTGAATCCCCCGAGATGGGATTGGCGGCGGCGTCTCTGGAAGGTTTTCCGTATCGTGGCTCTCGGTACTGGGGGTTTCGCGACGAAGGCTATTTGTAGGCGGAAGGGCAGGTCAAGGGGCATCACGAGGGGCCCACACCATAGGTCGGCGCCGCCAGGGCTTGGGCCGCGCCGCCAGGGCTTGGGCCGCGCCGCCCTATAGTCTGGCCACCTCGTGGCCCCACTTCGTCTCCTCTTCGGTATTCTGGAAGCTTCGTGGCAAAATAGGACCCTGGGCGTTGATTTCGTCCAATTCCGAGAATATTTCCTTACTATGATTTCTGAAACCAAAAACAGCAGAAACAAAGAATCGGCACTTCGGCATCTTGTTAATAGGTTAGTCCCAGAAAATGCACGAATATGACATAAAGTGTGCATAAAACATGTAGATATCATCAATAATGTGGCATGGAACATAAGAAATTATCGATACGTCGGAGACGTATCACGTTCTTGCGGGGCTCCAGCGGCCTGCCGGTTGCTTCCTCGACAACCTCGATGGTGCATATTTCTCCTGGTTTCATCGTCTTGGTTGCGCCACGCTTTGACGACGTACTCGATTGTTTCGACGATCCGGCCGAGGGCTAAAATAAGAAAGAGAGTCGCGCACGTTAGTACACACATATTTATTCAAATCAGTTAGTTTGTATCACCAGAGGGTCAATGTATATATATACCTCGGCGCCGGAGGTGGTTGCTACTTCCAATTGAAGATCGTCGTTTATCGACGTTTCTTCGGCATCATCTTGCTGACGGCGCCCTTCATCTTCACCCTCAAGGTTCAGATAAGAAGAGATATCATCTTCTTCTTGTCCGGTCGGCACATATAGAATATCGCCTTTTATGATGCCGAAAATATGGTCTTCAACGTCCGGATCATAGTTGTCCATAATCGGGTCAGCTCTATCGTCCGCCATATGTCAGTCCTGAAAACATGTAGTCAAAACAAATTAATTAAGTGAAGAAGGGGGGCGGTGGCGGTGGCGAAAGGGCGGTGGCAAAAGGAGGGGTCGAGGAAGGGGTGGGAGAGCAGGGTGTCGCGGAAGAGCGCGAGACGGGGCGTTTGTTTAGTGTGTGAGAGTATACATTTTTTCAACTTAGAGAGAGTTTTCTCGGATATGTCTACCGGACGAGAATCTCGTCGTCGAGGCATGACGAGTTCCGATATGACAAGGAGGGCGTACGCGTGCGTGCGTTCCTTGACTGAAGCGACAATGGGTTGACGATGGCTAGGGACCTACGGCGGCGGAGTCGAGACACAACACATGCATATATGCGGGGTCGCGGTGGCGAAAGGGGGGCGGCGGAAGGTGGGCGGTGGCGGTGGCGAAAGGGGGGCGGCGGAAGGTGGGCGGTGGCGGTGGCGAAAGGGGGGCGGCGGTGGTGGTGGTGCCGCCCCCTCGCCGCGAACAAAAAAAAACCCGCATATACGGAGGATGCGGGGTTTTTTTTTGTTCGCGGCGAGGGGGCATTTTTGTTAATTATCAAATTTTACGGTTTATTAAGTACTTTTTTTGTTAGTACTTTTTTTGTTAAGTACTTTTTTTTGTCAAGTACTTTTTTTGTTAAGTAATTTTTTTGTTATGTATTTATAGTTACAAATAAAAAAAAAAAGTGGGACACGGCTAGCCCCCTGACCCCCTTCTCTCTCCCTCTCTCATACGTGCATGCACGGCCGCGCGCAGTGCCGGACTTGGCCGCCGGCGAGGGCGCACGGCAGCGGCGGACGGCCGCGAGATCGAGGCAGCGGCGGCCGGCGGCGATCTGAGACGGCGGCGGGTCCTTACGCTGTTGTACGTGTCGCCGTCGGGCGGCGGCGGTCGATTCGTGGCGGCGGGCGGCGCGGCACCGGCCCGGACGGCGGTGGTGTTGGCGGCGCGGCGCGGTGGTGTTGGCGGCACGGCGCGGCGAGAGAGGAGAAGACGAGGAGCGGCGGCGAAGGTCGTGCGACGACGGCCGGCGACGGTCGGGCAGCCTGACGGCGTCTTCGGGCGCGGCAGACGAGCAGAAGCGACGAGGAGAAGAAGAACTGGCGCGGCGGTTCGCGCCGCGCCAGTATTTATAGCCCCCCCTTTATTTCGGCGGGTTTTTGAGTTCCCGCGCGCAGCCACCTTTAGTCGCGGTTGGCCTGGCCAACCGCGACTAAAGGTATTTTTGAAAATACTTTTCTTTTTCAAAATCAGAAAAATCAGAAAAATAAAACTAATTCAATTCAAATTCTTAAAAATACAAATAATATATCAAAAAAATCAGAAAAATAAAACTAATTCAATTCAAATTCTTAAAAATACAAATAATATATCAAAAATGACAAAAAATAAAACTAATTCAATTCAAATTCTTAAAAATACAAATAATATATCAAAAAAATCAGAAAAATAAAACTAATTCAATTCAAATTCTTAAAAATACAAATAATATATCAAAAAAATCAGAAAAATAAAACTAATTCAATTCAAATTCTTAAAAATACAAATAATATATCAAAAATGAAAAAAATAAAACTAATTCAATTCAAATTCTTAAAAATACAAATAATATATCAAAAAAATCAGAAAAATAAAACTAATTCAATTCAAATTCTTAAAAATACAAATAATATATCAAAAAATTCAGAAAAATAAAACTAATTCAATTCAAATTCTTAAAAATACAAATAATATATCAAAAAATTCAGAAAAATAAAACTAATTCAATTCAAATTCTTAAAAATACAAATAATATATCAAAAAATTCAGAAAAATAAAAATAATTCAATTCAAATTCTTAAAAATACAAATAATATATCAAAAAATTCAGAAAAATAATATATCAAAAAATTCTTTCTTCCCGCCACTTTCTTCCCGCCACTTTCTTCCCGCCTCTTTCTTCCTGCCACTTTCTTCCCGCCTCTTTCTTCCCGCCTCCTGTCTTCCCGCTCCCTTTTTTCCCGCCATTTGTCACTACATATAGGTAGCCCGGCTTGGCCAGCATTATCACATCTCTACAATCTCTCATCACTCTCTCATGGCTTCCACCGCACCCACTCTAACCTACCAGCAGGTGGAGGAGCTTTGCGCCTCGAACTACCCTTGCCCACCGGGCTACCGCGTCCTCGCCGGCCGGAGCCTAAGCGCGGCGGCGTGCCGGTCCCTCCCGTCCCTCGAGTGTGCGCGCCGGCGGCCATCACGAACCACTACTACCTCGACCTCACGCCGGAGCAGCGGATGAATCCCGCCGGCATCCCGATAACCAGCATACTTGGGACGCCTTCTTCATCAATCGGCGTGAGAGGGCGCTCGCTGTATGAGGAGGACGGTCTGCCTCCCGGAAACTTCCACGAGGCCGGCCGTCGGCTATGGTGGTACGGCCGGACTCGCAGAGCGTCATGGACTACATCACGGCCGGCGATATCCCCGCCTGCGCTACCCTCGATTCGAGCCACGAGCGCCGCCCGACGACAGCGACGACGGCGACGACGACGGCGGCAACTTAGAAGGCGACGACTACCGCAGAACGGCGGCGGCTATGAAGACTACGAGTATGCATATTATACGCCTAGGCAGGAGTATGACTGAATCACTCCAAATTTCATGTATCATCAGTGCTATCTCGAGTCAATTGAATCATTCGAAAATGGACACCAAACACATCACGGGTAATATAATTCACATGATCCATTCAACAAAGTTTGGTACAATAAATTATTACACATCATTTCTTTCCTTGTGTCCCTGCTTGCTTACGATTGTGCCATATCCATGGAGCATCCTCATCATTTAACTTAATGCTTGGGTCGGTGTTCACTTTGAAGGGCGGAATTTCAGCAAACATATTATAATCTTCTGACATGTCTGTCTTGTCCTCCACTCCCACGATGTTTCTTTTCCCTGAAAGAATAATGTGGCGCTTTGGATCATCGCATGATGTACTGATCGTTTTCTTATCTTTCCATTTCCACGGTTTGCTACTCATGTCCTTCACATAGAAAACCTGAGCGACATCTTTCGCTAGGACGAATGGTTCGTCAAGGTAACCAAGATTGTTGAAATCCACCATTGTCATTCCGTATTGCTGGTCCACCTTTACCCCACCTCCTGTTAGCTTGAACCATTTGCACCGGAACAAAGGGACCCTAAAGGAGGGTCCATAGTCAAGTTCCCATATCTCCTCTATGTAACCATAATATGTGACCTTTTGCCCATTCTCGGTTGCTGCATCAAAGCGGACACCACTGTTTTGGTTGGTGCTCTTTTTATCTTGGGCGATCGTGTAAAATGTATTCCCATTTATCTCGTACCCTTGGAAAGTCGTTATAGTCGAAGATGGTGTCTTGGCCAACATGTACAGCTGATCTACAACATGATCGTCATTCATTAAATGTTTTCTCAACCAACTGCCGAAAGTCTCCATGTGGGCCTTCCTAATCCAGGATTCAGGCTTCCCAGGGTTGTCCGAGCGTAAAATATTATTGTGTTTCTCAAAGTACGGAGCTACCAAGCTGGAATTGGTCAGAACTGTGTGGTGTGCTTCAGTCAGAGAATGGCCGTCCATACATATCGTTGATTTCCTTCCGATCGTGCCTTTTCCACTTAGTCTCCCCTCGTGCCGCGATCGAGGAAGACCAATCGGCTTAAGGTCAGGAACAAAGTCAACACAAAACTCAATTACCTCCTCATTTCCATAGCCCTTGGCGATGCTTCCTTCTGGCCTAGCACGGTTACGAACATATTTCTTTAATACTCCCATGAACCTCTCGAAGGGGAACATATTGTGTAGAAATACAGGACCGAGAATGGAAATCTCATCGACTAGGTGAACCAGGAGGTGCGTCATAATATTGAAGAAGGATGGCGGGAACACCAACTCGAAATCGACAAGACATTGGATCACATCGTTACGTAACCGTGGCAGAACTTCGGATTGATTACCTTCGAGAGATTGCATTGAGGAATGCACATAGCTTCACAATGGCTACTCGAACATTTTTCCGGCAGAGCCCCTCAAAGCAATCGGAAGCAATTGCGTCATAATCACGTGGCAGTCGTGAGACTTCAGGTTTTGAAACTTTTTCTCCGCCATGTTTATTATTCCCTTTATATTGGACGAGAATCCAGACGGGACCTTTATACTGCTCAGGCATTCAAAAAAGATGACCTTCTCTTCTTTGGTCAGAGCATAGCTGGCACGACCTTGAAACCGTTCCGGATGCCGGTCATCAGGGTCTTTCAAACGTTGCTGGTCATGCTGTGCTTCCTTTGTATCATTTGTCTTCCCATACACGCCCAAGAAGCTTAGGAGGTTCACGCAAATATTCTTCGTAACGTGCATCACGTCGATTGCAGAGCGGACTTCTAGGACTTTCCAATATTCTAGCTCCCAGAATATAGATTTCTTCTTCCACATGGCTGCGTGTCTGCCGTCGGCTCCCTTCGGAACCGATTGTCCACCAGGACCCTTTCCAAAGATGACTTTCAAATCCTTGACCATATCAAATACCTCAGCACCAGTGTGTTCCGCAGG
Source organism: Lolium perenne (assembly GCF_019359855.2). Classification (NCBI taxonomy): domain Eukaryota; kingdom Viridiplantae; phylum Streptophyta; class Magnoliopsida; order Poales; family Poaceae; genus Lolium; species Lolium perenne. Next base: position 214,952,477 of record NC_067248.2, on the reverse strand, counting down.
CTTCGGCCGGTGATCTGCCTTGCCGTTGTAATGCTTGCCTTTCTTTCTTACTGGATGAATTTTCGGAAGAAATCGACGATGCCCAAGGTACACGTTCTTCTTAGAATTTGGCAAATGTACACTTTCAGTCTCATGTAAGCAGTGCGTGCATGCATTGTATCCCTTATTTGACAGTCCCGAAAGGTTACTAAGAGCAGGCCAATCGTTGATGGTTACGAAAAGCAACGCTCGTAGGTCAAATTCCTCTTCTTTGTGCTCATCCCACACACGGACACCAGGTCTGCCCCACAGCTGTAAAAGTTCATCAACAAATGGCCTTAGGTACACATCGATGTCGTTGCCGGGTTGCTTCGGACCTTGGATGAGCACTGGCATCATAATGAACTTCCGCTTCATGCACAACCAAGGAGGAAGGTTGTAGATGCATAGAGTCACGGGCCAGGTGCTATGGCTAGAGCTCTGCTCGCCAAAAGGATTCATGCCATCCGTACTTAGACCAAATCTTATGTTCCTTGCGTCAGCTGCAAAATCTTTGAACTCTCTGTCGATCTTTCTCCATTGCGTTTCATCTGCGGGGTGTCTCAACTCCCCGTCCGACTTACGGTCCTCTTTGTGCCATCGCAACAACTTGGCATGCTCTTTGTTCCTGAACAGACGTTTCAACCGTGGTATTATAGGAGCATACCACATCACCTTGGCGGGAACCCTCTTCCTGGGTTTCTGGCCCTCAACATCGTCACCAGGGTCATCGCCTCTGATCTTATAACGCAATGCAGTGCATACCGGACATTCATTCAAATTCTCGTATTCACCGCGGTAGAGGATGCAGTCGTTGATGCATGCATGTATCTTCAGAACATCTAAACCTAGAGGGCAGACAACCTTCTTTGCTTCGTACGTACTGGCGGGCAACTCGTTATTCTTTGAAAACATATTCTTCAACATTTTCAACAAGTTTTCAAATGCCGAGTCAGCTACACCTGCCTGTGCCTTCCATTTCAGCAAATCCAGTGTGCAGCCCAGCTTTTTCAGACCATCATCGCATCCGGGGTACAGCGCCTTTCTGTGATCCTCTAACATGCGATCCAAATTCTCCCTCTCCTTTTCAGTTTCGCAGCTTCTCCGTGCATCAGCAATGGTCCGACCAAGATCATCAACGGGATCATCACGTGCCTCTTCCTCACCTTCTCCTTCACCTTCCCCTTCACCTTCAACATCCTCCATGAAAGTATCACCGAAATGAGCAAGATAGCTTTCATCGATGAAATCATCCCCTTCTTCATCTTCTTCCATTATAACCCCTCTTTCTCCATGCTTGGTCCAACAATTATAGCTTGGCATGAAACCGTGCCGAAGCAGGTGCATGTGAACATCTCTTGAGGAAGAGTAACCCTTCTAATTCTTACAGTTAACACATGGACAGATAACAAAACCCCCCTGCTTGTTCGCATTAGCCACTACGAGGAAATCTTTCAAACCCGTAGTGAACTCGCCGAAGAGTCGGTTACCGTACATCCATTGCCGATTCATCTGCATTATTATAATATAAAATATATAATTAACCATCATGCATTTGTTAAACTAACTAGCTACAAATAATATAAATTAAACAATGAACTACACACAGGCATATTTTATCAATGACACATCAAAGGTTCAAGTTGCTAACCGCGATCGAGGAGGAAAAAATAAATGAGAAAGCTCAAGTGTGGCTCCAACACTTCATATCATGTTTGTTTCATGCTCTTGGGGCATTTCATCAAACACCTTATGTGCATAAGAGGAACCAAAAGCAAACCTAACACCCACTTGTGAAGTTTGTGAAGAGAATGGCTAAGTGTTGGTTGCTGGATGGGTATATATAGGGCGGGCACCTTTAGTCGCTGTTGGCCAGGCCAACCGCGACTAAAGCCCCCCACGTGCACCAGCTGGCCACCGAGCGCCCTGGGCCCAGGCCTTTGGTCGCGGTTCGCCTCCCGAACCGCGACTAAAGGTCCCATTAGTCGCGGTTCCTATAGCTTCGCGATTTATGGGGCTGGACGGAAGCCTGTTTTTCTACCAGTGCATTCCTTATTATTCTGTCTTTGGCAATCTCAATCTAACCAAATCTAGCAAATAAAGGTTGTTCCCATCAACATCAGAATGCTGCTCTTTGATGGGTTTCTTCATTCCAAGATTAGCACTACCAGCAACCAAGTTGTATACTTGTGCTGCTGCTACTACTGTGATGCCACCCATATTTGTTTTGCTATCCATGCTGGTAGACTGATAATTGAAATACCATAATCATATACTACCTTCGAGGAACACGGTGCACACTTACTCGTGAGCAACAAAATCTTAGTTACATTGTATGTTATTAGTATCTTTAATTCGTATTGAAAATATTTTCTAATGATGCTAATTTTATAGTACCAACAATTTTTAGATATTTAGAACGGTTAATGAAAAATACGAAAAACGAGGATATTTTATTCATTGGAATGTAGGGAGTATGTGCACAGCCCATTCTGTTGAACCATTATCCGTGGCTATCCACTGTATGGGCCATCAGCCTTCTCCCGGTCAGCCGTGTTTCCTCTTTCAGCCTTTTCCCGGTCAGCCGTGAAAAAGAAAAGTTTCTAGCTAACAGAACAGGAAGACTGCAATGGACATAAAGCAGGCTGGTTGTTACCCAGTCGTGATCGTATGTAGAAATTTGACTTACTATGTATATGGGTAGTCCTACCCAGAGTATATGTTTTGAACTGAGGTAACTATAGTTATACACAAAACACAATTGAAAGGACCCAGGTGTGAGACTGATAAGTGACAACATTGATGTCGGAGCCAGCATGCACCGTATTATATTACAAACCCCGTTTGAAAAAAACGTTGGAATTTTGTAAATTCTATCAAGAAGGCGCCCTCATTTCGCCCTAAAATAGTGCTACCTCTCTCCTAATTTATAGATCTGCACGTGTTACTAGGTCAAAAAATTTAACCAACGTAGTACAAGGTATATAATACAAAATATATATCATTAATTTTTTTAGATGTTCTACTTTCTAATAATATAACTTTTATGTTATATAATCTATTATATTGGCTAAACTAACGATTTAGTGATACACGCATGCCCTCTAAATCGGGATGGAGGGAGTATCGTTCCAGTTTGGCCGCGGACATCGAGAATATGTATTGTTAACTTGTGCATGCAAGGGCACCCCCGAACGGGCATGGACATATTCGTTTGGCTTTGCTTTTCTTTATTTTACCTATTTAATATATAAATATTGGTATCTAAAACTTAATGTTATAATAATTAATATATTACGATCACTTACAGAATTATAGGGCTTATAGCATTATCTCTCATATATCCGATTCCAATAAGAGCTCCCTTTTTGTTCGACATCACAAATGGGCTCTTATCCAATTTCCATTCATACCTCGCAAATAACCATATCATCGTCCTCCATATATAATCAAGTTCTGTTGGTTGCATTTCTTGTTTGTGTTTGTGCAATTTTCCTAAGCTCTTGCCCACCCTTATTGATTATGCCCCTCATACATTCACCCTCATCATATTAGGCCTATGCACAACCACAAATTTCACACGACATTCATACAATAATTATCAAAGTAGGTGTATGTAATAAGACTTCGCAAACATAACCGCGTCCACGGGCGACGAAACCACTGTAGTCATTGTACCAAAAAGGCCGTTCAAGCCACGGTCAGTCAAGAATGAACACGCGTGTTGTTGCATCACACGTGAGTCATTGGCCACATGGTTGTAGTTCAGATCAAGGGGGCGGTGCCACGAGGACACACCATTAGGACTCGTCGGCTCCACCGACAAACTGCACAGGGAGAACTGTACGGACATGATGTTTTTGAGGGAGGTACATGTACGCCAGCAGCGATGAGAGAACGTTGTAGGGTTCGTTGCATAGAAAACAAAAAAATTCTACCACAAAGACGAATAAAACCAAGATCCAATCTAAGGGAAAGCCAAGATCTAATATATAAGATCGGAGCAACGAGATAGAAGAGAGACTAACCCTCGAAGATCCAAAGCCTTAACAAGATCAGATCTCGTGGTTGATGTAGACGATCCTTCCGGTGCTGCAACCCGGCAGCACTTTCGTACTCGGTCACACGTACGGTGTCGATGACGTCCTTCCTCTCCCCGTTCCAGCAGGTAGCGGAGCAGTAGATCCCCTCGGAATCCCAGCAGCATGACGACATGGTGGTGGTGGTGGAGGAGAATTCTTGCAGCGCTTCGCCTAAGCCGAAGAAGGAGAAACTAGGAGGGAGGAGAGGTGGCAGATTAGGGGTTGATGGAAGGGGGCAATGGACGGCGACCCACCCCTCTTTATATAGTGGGGGAGGGTCGGCTAGGGTTGTCCCCTTGGCCCAAAACCATCTAGGGCCGATGCAAGGGGATGGGGGACTTTCCTTCCCCCAAGCCTTCCCTCTTTAGGGTTTCCCCTAAAACCCTAAGGCTGGCCAGCCTGGGCCCTGAGTGCTGGTGCTCCTAGCCCATTAGGGATGGGCTACACCCCCTCGGCTTAGGTGGCCCCTCCCGGGGTTGTGGCCCCCCGAACCTTCTAGAAGCTTCTCGGTCTTCCATCGGAAAGTTCCCGAACTTTTCCGAACCCCGAAAAATGACTTGCCTTATATGAATCTTATTCTCCGGACCATTCCAGACCTCCTCGTGATGTCCTGAATCCCATCCGAGACTCCGAACAATGTTCGTTCTCCATATCATATTCAATATCTACTATACAACATCGAACCTTAAGTGTGTCACCCTACGGTTCGTGAAGTATGCAGACATGATCGAGACACCTCTTTGATCAATAACCAATAGCGGGTCTTGGAGATCCATAATGACCCCCACATACTCAACGATGACTTCGTGATCGAATGAACCATTAACATACGAAACCGATTCTCTTTGTCGCACGATACTTTACTTATCCGAGGTTCAATTATCCGTATCTCTATACCTAGTTCAACCTCGTTAGCGATAAGTAATCTTTACTCATACTGTGATATGTCATCCCTTGTGACCTTGTCACATGCTTGCAAGTTAATTAGATGACATTCCACCGAGAGGGCCCAGAGTATATCTATTCGTCATCAGTGTTAGATGTATATATCTGTCTATTGTAGTTTCCCCATATGTTAGGGGGCTTTCTGCATATGTGCACCTATACATGTACTATATATTGTGGCCTTTGGCCCCCTGGTAATACAACAAGCATATTGCTCTAACATGGTATCAGAGCCCCAGGTCTCGAGTTCAAATCCTGGCTTTCACATGGTTTTCGCAATTAAGCCTGAAAATTGTTGTTGCCCCCCTCTTTAGCCACCGCTGTTTCGGTGTGCTCTTCTTCTTTCACGTGTTGACTTTCTCTTCTCCCGTCACACGCGAGTGTGGGTGTTGTGAAGTGTACAAGTAGATTGCCTAGCCCTTTCCATCAGTTCAGACTTTTGGTTCAAGTGGCTAGTGCATGAAGCTTAACATGGTATCAGAGCTTTAGGTTAGCTCCTCCTCCTCCATCGCAGCAGCCGCCGCCGCCCGCCCCGGCATCTTGCCTCCGCGACTCGGCCGTAGCCGCTGCCTCTTTTTTCTCGCCGACTGCGAGCTCCCCGTCTCCTCGCTCGGCCGCCTCCCGATTCTCCCGCTCGCCGATTCCGTCGCCCGCCTCCGGATCCCTCCGCTTGGCCCGCTCGGCCGCCTCCAGCCCTGCCGCTCGGCTGATCCCCCGCTCGCTCGGTCGATCCCGCCCCCGCTCGGCCGATCCCACGCAGCGGCAGGACGCCTGCTCGGCCTCCCCCGCCTGGCCGATCTCTCCCGCTCGGATCCGCCCGCCCCGGCCGATTCTCCCCAGGCCCGCCCTGCTCCCGCTCGGATCCGCCCGTCCCGGCCGATTTTCCCTAGGATCCGCCCGCCCAGTGACCTGCTCCCGCTCGGCCGATCTCTCTGCTCCCGCCGTTTTTCTCGTCTAGTTGACTTCCAGCTGAAAAAAAAAGCAAAAAAAAAATAAAATAAAAACTGTCGTCGGCTGTTCTTACCCGATGTCTTCTTCCGCTGATTCCGCCTTATCTTTGGGCCTCCCTTCGGTACTTGGTATTTTTCCGCTGCCTCCGTGTATGACGGCTATCCATTCTTCGTCGCCGTTTGCGGCCTCTTCACGCGGCTCTGCCCGCGCTTCACCGACCCCGTCTACGTCGGCTCACCGCTCTATACCGACTTTTGCGGCCTCTTCATGCGGCTCTGCCCGCGCTTCGCCGACTTCGTCTACGTCGGCCCGTCGCTCTACATCGACTTTTGCGGCCTCTTCCCGCGGTCATGGCCGCGCTTCGTCGATCCCGTCTGCGTCGGCCTGCCGCTCTACATCGACTTTCGCGGCCTCTTCACGTGGTTATGACCGCGCTTTGCCGACTCTGTCTTCATCGGCATGTTGCTCTCCGTCGCCCCCTTTGGTGGCCTCTGTGCGTGTGGGTGATAGCTCCTCGTCGGCACCTGATTGTACGTCGACCTCTCCAGTCGCGCCCCTCTCTGCGCATGAGATAGCGCAGCTTCACTGTCTGCTTGATGCTTGGGATTCCAGTTTACGTCAGCAGCCTCGCGGTCCGAGTCTCCGCCCTCATCCTCATTACACCTACTGTGGCAAGGTTGGCCACACTTCCTCCACCTGCTGGACGCGGGATCCCAGTTTAAGTCAGCAGTTCCAGGATCGTCAGCAGGCTGGCTCTTCAGGATCTTCTGCAGTTGCACTCTCTGATCAGGACATTCTCAGGGGTCTTCGTGGTCCGCTCGCTACTCCAGACTCTTCCTCGTCGGGCGCTGCTGGTTACGTGGATCGCTCTTCGACGCTGCGCGACCACCACTTTCTACACAGTCAGGTACGTCCCCGTGGTATCTGGATTCTGGAGCTTCCTTTCATATGACCTCTGAGTTTTCTATTCTGTCTGCTCTTCGGTCTCTTATTTCTCCTGTCCGTGTTGTCACGGCTGATGGTACATCTATTCCTGTTTCTAGTACAGGCACCCTTTCTACTCCCTCTTTCTCTATCCCTGATGTTTCTCATGTTCCTCGCCTTCAGATGAACCTTTTCTCTGCTAGCCAGCTCACCGATTCTGGTTGTCGCGTCATTCTTGACGCTGAGTCTTGTGCGGTTCAGGATCATAGCACACAGGACCTGGTTGGAGCTGGCCCTCGTAGCCGTCAGTCTCCGGGGCTTTGGGAGTTAGACTGGCTTCGTGTTCCTTCCGCTGCCACTTCATCTGCCAGTTCTCCTCCGGTTGTTGCCACTGTCACCGGCTCTTTTCAGCAGTGGCATCATCGTCTTGGTCACCTTTGTGACTCTCGCTTGTCGTCTTTGGTTCATCGTGGCCTTCTGGGGTCTGTCTCTGGAGATGGGTCGTTACACTGTCAGGGTTGTAGGTTAGGCAAACAGATTCAGCTTCCCTATCCTACTAGTGTGTCTGTCTCTCAGCGACCGTTCGATTTAGTCCATTCAGATGTTTGGGGTCTGGCTCCCTTCACTTCGAAAGGGGGCCATCGATACTATATCTTATTCATTGATGATTTTTCATGGTACACCTGGGTGTTTTTCATGCGCTCTCGCAGTGAGGTGCTCTCTATTTATCTGCGTTTTGCGGCCATGGTCCGCACTCAGTATTCCTAACCCATTCGCGTGTTCCGTGCTGATTCTGCTGGTGAGTATATCTCTCAGCACCTTCGTGGTGTCCTTGCCGAGGAGGGCACCCTCGCTCAGTTTTCTTGTCCCGGCGCGCATGCTCAAAATGGCGTCGCCGAGCGTAAGCATCGTCATCTTCTTGAGACTACCCGTGCTATGATGATTGCCTCTTCTCTTCCGCCACATTTCTAGGTTGAGGCTGTCGCTACGTCGGCCCACCTCATTAACATTCAGCCTTCCGCTGCTCTACAGGGTGGCATTCCTCTCGAGCGTCTCTCTGGTGTTTCTCCAGACTACTCGACTCTCCGTTCATTTGGTTGCGTCTGCTATGTCCTTCTGCCTCCTCGCGAACGCACCAAACTGACCACTCAGTCTGTTGAGTGTGTTTTTCTCGGATACAGTGATGAGCATAAGGGCTATCGCTGTTGGGACCCCGTTGGTCGTCGGATGCGCATATCTCGTGACGTCACATTTGATGAGACGCGTCCCTTCTATCCTCGCCCATCTCGGGTACTTACCCGGTGGATGATATCTCTTTTCTTCTTTTTCCGGATGCACCTCCTGCTGTCCCTCCTCCCCTCCCTCCTACTTCTGATGCGCCCCCTTCGGCGCCATCCTCTCGTTCGTCTAGTCCACCTAGTACTCCTCGTTCTCCGGCTTCGGCTCCTTCCGATGCTGTCCCTTCTTCCTCTTCTTCTGATGACTTGTCTTCTGCAGATGAGCTTCCCCCTTCCCGGCCTGTTCGTCAGCGTCGTGCTCCAACTCGTTACTCTCCTAGTCAGTATGGTCTCTCTGTCGTTTCCGAGCCGACTTCTTATCGGGATGCCGAGCGTCATCCTGAATGGCAGCTTGCCATGGCTGAGGAGATCGCTGCGCTTGAGCGCACTGGCACTTGGGATCTTGTTTCTCCCCCTTCTGGTGTTCGTCCCATCACGTGTAAGTGGGTCATAAAATTAAGACTCACTCTGATGGATCTCTTGAGCGCTATAAAGCGCGTCTTGTGGCTCGTGGTTTTCAGCAGGAGCACGGTCGTGACTATGATGAGACTTTTGCCCCTGTGGCTCATATGACTACTGTGTGTACCCTTCTTGCTGTTGCTTTTGTTCGCCGCTGGTCTGTCTCCCAGCTTGATGTTTAGAATGCTTTTCTTAATGGTGAGTTGAGTGAGGAGGTTTACATGCAGCATCCTCCTGGGTATTCTGTTCCCGATGGGATGGTTTGTCATCTTCGACGTTCTCTGTATGGTCTCAAACAGGCCCCTCGTGCCTGGTTTGGGCGCTTTGCCTCTGTCGTGACTGCTGCTGGTTTCTCTCCTAGTCTTCATGATCCAGCACTTTTCGTTCACACTTCTCCCCGTGGACGTACTCTTCTTCTTCTCTATGTTGATGATATGATCATTACTGGTGATGATCCTGAGTATATTGCCTTCGTCAAGGCTCGTCTTCGTGATCAGTTTCTTATGACTGATCTTGGTCCTCTTTGCTATTCTCTTGGCATTGACGTTTCCTCCACTTATGATGGCTTTTCTATCTCTCAGGAAAAGTACATTCAGGATCTTCTTGCTCGTGCTGCTCTTGGGGATGAGCGCACAGTCGATACTCCTATGGAGCTTAATGTTAAGCTTCGTCCTACTGATGGTGATCCTCTTCCTGATCCCACCCATTATGGCCATCTTGTTGGGAGTCTTGTTTATCTTGCTGTCACTCGTCCTGATATTTCTTACCCTGTTCATATTCTGAGTCAGTTTGTCTCAGCTCCTACCACTGTTCACTATAGTCATCTCCTCCGTGTTCTTCGTTATCTTCGTGGCACGATCACTCGTCGCCTTTTCTTTCCCCGTTCCAGCTCTCTCCAGCTCCAGTGCTATTCGGATGCTACATGGGCGAGTCATCCTACGGATCGTTGTTCACTTTCTGCTTACTGTGTGTTTCTTGGTGGTTCGCTTGTTGCTTGGAAGACGAAGAAACATGTCGCAGTTTCCCGTTCGAGTGTTGAGGCTGAGTTGCGGGCTATGGCTTTGTTGATTGCTGAGGTGACTTGGTTACGGTGGTTGCTTGCATATTTTGGGGTCTCTGTTACGACACCCACTCCACTTTTGTCTGACAAGATACGGTGTGCTATCGCATGTGCACGTGATCCGGTCAAGCATGAGCTGACCAAGCATATCAGTGTTGATGCTTTTTACACACGTGCACATGTACAAGATGATGTTGTTGCGGTTCATTATGTGCCTTCAGATTTGCAGTTGGCGGATTTCTTTACGAAGGCACAGACTCGAGCGCAGCATGATTTCTTACTCTCCAAACTCAGTGTTGTGGATCCACCAAGAGTTCGAGGGGGGTGTTAGATGTATATATCTGTCTATTGTAGTTTCCCCATATGTTAGGGGGCTTTCTGCATATGTGCACCTATACATGTACTATATATTGTGGCCTTTGGCCCCCTGGTAATACAACAAGCATATTGCTCTAACAATCAGGATGGACAAATCCCACTCTTGATCCATGTGCTTCAACTCATACTTTCAGAATACTTAATCCCATCCTGGAGATCATTTACTGTTTTTGCATGAATTATGCGGGTTATTTAAGTGTGCAGGTATCTCTATGGATGAAGCGAGGAAGAAACTATTCTCTATTTCGCTGTCTGGTAAAGCGGCACATTGGTATAAATTGCTAAAGAATAGTCATTCTCTTGGTTGGGAGGAAATTGTACCTCTCTTTTATTCTAAATTTTATCCTCCTCATGAAGTGCATACTGATAGAAATTACATTTATAACTTTTATCCTCGTGATGGAGAGAGTATTTCCTAAGTATGGGGGAGATTGAAGTCACTAATGCTCAAATGTCCCATTCATGAGCTCCCCCGTAATGTTATTATTAATAATTTTTATGCAAGGCTTTCAGGACATCACAAGGACTATCTAGATGCCTGTTTGGAGGGATCTTTCACAAGCAAGGAGGTTGAAGCTAGGTGGGATCTTCTTGACTGGATTGAGGAGAACGCTGAAGGATGGGAGAACAACAAAGGTAAAGAGTCAGGTATAAATTATGATTATGAATGCATTGAAACTTTTATGGATACTGGTAAATTTCGAAATATGAGTGCTACCTATGGTCTTGACTCTCAAGTTGCTGCAAATCTTTATAAAGCTTTTGCCTCTCATTTTGAATTGCCTAAAAAGAATTTTGATAAGTATCATGAACCTTTTAAAGAGGCTTGCATGAAGGATGAAATTGTTGTTAATGATTGCAATAAAAATGCTTAAACTCTTAAGAATGCTATTTCCTATAAGCATGTTAATTTTTGTGGAATGCATAGACCTAGTGGAATTAATCAAATCGAAGATGAATATTGTATCCATCATATTAATGAAAAAACTAGAAAGTGGTCTAGGGCTCTAGATGATCTTGGTAAAAAAGTTTGTGCCCTCTATCCTTTTATTTGTGAAGTTTGCCATAGAGTGGGTCATTTTAATTTTCAATGCTCCTCCAATGATAATTTGAACCCCATGAGTGCTGCAAATTTGTATTGTGATGATGAAATTATTCCTAATCAGCATGATGAACTTACTTTATTTTTGTGGTGTGAAGAGCTATCAAGAAAAATCTCTTTGTTACATATGAGTGATCTTGATATTGATGATGTCCTGCATGGGTGTTTTTCTTATTGCATTGATAATAGCCATACAAATACTTACATACAAAATATTTTAGAAGATGACACCTTTCCAAAATATGATAGGACCGCTGTGTGTTTTGAACTTATTAATGAAAAGGAGGAATCCTCCCAAGTTTCTTCTATTGTTTCTGAAAGTAAATCAGGTTATGTGGACAAGCCTCCCTTCAAGCCTCTTCCTCCTAAAGAAGGGAACGAGGAGAAGGAAGAGAAGAAGAAGAAGAAGAAGGGAACGAAGAAGAAGAAGAAGGAGAATAAAGAGAAAGAGGTAACGGCATATCCCCGCGTGAATGAGATAACGATAGGTAACCGTAAGTATGTTGCTCCTAATGACTATTATGATAATGAATCTGAACACAATGATCTTCCTATGCCCTTTACATACATTAGTGATCATGATTTAGAAGAGCACAGTACTTTTGATATTAAAAATCTCTGGGAAACTAATTCTGAAAATGATGATGATAATAATTGCCATAGTATCAGTACTATCCATGCTTCCTCCCATAATGATATAGAAAGCTCTAAGCTTGGGGATGAGGTGTTTGAAAATCCTTTTGGTACTGATCATTATATGTTTGATACATCTCCTTCTAGTAACAATGATGGTATGGTCACGGATGAACCTACTGTGAAAGATAACTACTCTATTTCTTATGATGACACTATGCCTCTGACCTTTGATGCTTATTATAAAGAATGCTATGATATAGGTTATAACTATCCTTATGAAACTTGTCATAGTTATGATTGGATTGCCAAAAACAATTCCCTTAATATGCAACTTGTTTACCATGTTCAAATTCTTGATAATAATCTTGCTCCAATTACTATTAATGAGAAGAACTCTTCTTATGCCAAAATTAATGATACTTCTATGCATATGAACCATGATAAGAATGTTTTAAGTGACGGGTATATTGTGGATTTCATCAATGATGCTACTGAAAGTTATTATGAGAGAGGGAAACATGGTTATATGCATCTTAATAATATTAAGTTTCCCCTCTTTATGTTGAGAATCTTGAAGTTACTCGTGTTTTATCTTCCTATGCTTGTCACTTTGTTCTTCATGAATTCATTTGTGTACAAGATTACTTTGCATAGGAAGTGGGTTAGACTTAAATTTGTTTTGAATTTTCTTCTTGATGCTCTCTTTTGCTTCAACTCTTATTTCTTGGGAGTGCATCATTAAAATTACTGAGCCCATCTTAATGGCTATAAAGAAAGCACTTCTTGGGAGATAACCCATGTGTTTATTTTGCTACAGTACTTTTGTTTTATATTTGAGTCTTGGAAGTTGTTACTACTGTAGCAACCTCTCCTTATCTTTATTTTATTGCATTGTTGTGCCAAGTAAAGTCTTTGATAGTAAGGTTGATACTAGATTTGGATTACTGCGCAGAAACAGATTTCTTTCTGTCGCTAATTTAGGCAGTGTTCTCTGTAGGTAACTCAGAAAAATCTACGTGCGTGATCCTCAGATATGTACGCAACTTTCATTCAATTTGAGCATTTTCATCTGAGCAAGTCTGGTGCCTCTAAAAAATTCGTCTTTACGGACTATTCTGTTTTGACAGATTCTGCCTTTTATTTCGCATTGCCTCTTTTGCTGTGTTGGATGGATTTATTTGTTCCATTAACCTTCAGAAGCTTTGGGTAATGTCCAGAAGTGTTAAGAATGATTGTGTCACCTCTGAACATGTGAATTTTTGATTATGCACTAACCCTAATGAGTTTGTTTTGAGTTTGGTGTGGAGGAAGTTTTCAAGGATCAAGAGAGGAGGATGATACAATATGATCAAGGAGAGTGAAAGCTCTAAGCTTGGGGATGCCCCCGGTGGTTCATCCCTGCATATTTCAAGAAGACTCAAGCATCTAAGATTGGGGATGCCCAAGGCATCCCCTTCTTCATCGACAAATTATCAGGTTCCTCTAGTGAAACTATATTTTTATTCCATCACATCTTATGTGCTTTACTTGGAGCGTCTGTGTGCTTTTATTTTCATTTTTGTTATTTTCATTCTCTGAATAAATGCTTGTGTGGGAGAGAGACACGCTCCGCTGGTTCATATGAACACATGTGTTCTTAGCTTTTAATGTTCATGGCGAAGGTTGAAACTGCTTCGTTCATTGTTATATGGTTGGAAACAGAAAATGCTACATGTGGTAATTGGTATGATGTCTTGAATAACTTGATACTTGGCAATTGTTGTGCTCATATAGATTATGTTTAAGCTCTTGCATCATATACTTTGCACCTATTAGTGAAGAAATACATAGAGCTTGTTAAAATTTGGTTTGCATGATTGGTCTCTCTAAGGTCTAGATATTTTCTGGTAAAGGTGTTTGAACAACAAGGAAGACAGTGTAGAGTCTTATAATGCTTGCAATATGTTCTTATGTGAGTTTTGCTGTACCGGTTCATACTTGTGTTTGCTTCAAACAACCTTGCTAGCCTAAGCCTTGTATTGAGAGGGATTACTTCTCGTGCATCCAAATCCTTGAGCCAAAAACTATGCCATTTGTGTCCACCATACCTACCTACTACATGGTATTTTCTGCCATTCCAAAGTAAATTGCTTGAGTGCTACCTTTAAACAATTCAAAAGTTATTACCTCTTATTTGTGTCAATGTTTTATAGCTCATGAGGAAGTATGTGGTGTTTATCTTTCAATCTTGTTGGGCAACTTTCACCAATGGACTAGTGGCTTCATTTGCTTATCCAATAATTTTGCAAAAAGAGCTGGCAATGGGATTCCCAGTCCCAAATTAATTAACCTTCATAATTTTACAAAAAAATAGATACTCCTCCATGGTATGTGATTGTTGGACGGCACCCGAGGATTCGGTTAGCCATGGCTTGAGAAAGCAAAGGTGGGGAGGAGTGTCATCTAAATAAAACTAAAATAAAAAGGCACTCCTTCATGGTATGAGATTGTTGGCAGGCACCCGAGGATTCGGTTAGCCATGGTTTGTGAAAGCAAAGGTTGGAAGGAGTGCCACCCAAAAATAAAAATGTTTCATGGGAGCCGCTCTTTGAAGGTTTGTCTGGCAAGGGGGTTAGAGTGCCCATTACCATTCGTTGACAACAACAAACACCTCTCAAAACTTTACTTTTATGCTCTCTCTATGTTTTCAAAATAAAAGCTCTAGCACAAATATAGCAATCAATGCTTCCCTCTTCGAAGGGCCATTCTTTTACCTTTCATGTTGAGTCAGTTTACCTATTTCCTTCTGTCTTAGAAGCAAACACTTGTGTTAACTGTGCATTGATTCTTACATACTTGCTTATTGCACTTATTATTTTACTTTATGTTGACAATTATCCATGAGATATGCATGTTGAAAGTTGAAAGCGACCGCTGAAACTTAATCTTCCTTTGTGTTGTTTCAATGCCTTTATTTAGAATCTATTGCTTTATGAGTTAACTCTTATGCAAGACATATTGATGCTTGTCTTGAAAGTACTATTCATGAAAAGTCTTTGCTATATTTTTCGGTTGTTTAACCATTGTCTTTACCATTGCTTTGAATCGCTGCATTCATCTCATATGCTTTACAATAGTATGATCAAGATTATGTTGGTAGCATGTCACTTCAGAAATTATTCTTTTATCGTTTACCTACTCGAGGACGAGTAGGAACTAAGCTTGGGGATGCTGATACGTCTCCAACGTATCTATAATTTCTGATGTTCCATGCTTGTTTTATGACAATACCTACATGTTTTGTTCACACTTTATGATGATTTTATGCGTTTTCCGGAACTAACCTATTGACGAGATGCCGAAGTGCCAGTTGCTGTTTTCTGCTGTTTTTGGTTTCAGAAATCCTACAAAGGAAATATTCTCGGAATCGGACGAAATCAATTCCCAACATCTTATTTTTCCCGGAACCTTCCAGAAAGTCAGAGAGGGACCAGAGGGGTGCCCTGGGGGCCCCACACGTGTGGGCGGCGCGGCCCAGGGGGGGCGCGCCCCCCTAGTGTGAGGTGGCCCCGTGGCCCCTCCGACTCCGCCTCTTCGCCTATAAGTTGCCTCCTGACCTAAATCTTCGACACCGATGGACGAAACCCGAGAAAACCTTCCAGAGCCGCCGCCATCGCGAAACTCCAATTCGAGGGACAGAAGTCTCTGTTCCGGCACCCTGCCGGGACGGGGAATTGCCCCCGGAGTCGTCTCCACCGCCATGTCCACCGCCATCTTCACCGCCATCGCTGTCTCCATGATGAGGAGGGAGTAATTCACCCCCGGGGCTGAGGGCTCTGTTGTAGCTATGTGGTTCATCTCTCTCTCTCTTTGTGATCTAGTTGAATATCATCTATGTGCTACTCTAGTGATGTTATTAAAGTAGTCTATTCCTCCTCCGTGATGTAATGTTGACAGTGTGTGCATCATGAAGTACTTGGTATATGCTATGATTGTGATCTCTTGTAGATTATGAAGTTAACTATTACTATGATGGTATTGATGTGATCTATTCCCCCTTTCATAGCTTGTCGTTGATAGTGTGCATGCTATGTTAGTACTCGGTATAATTGCGTTGGTCTATCATGCACTCTAAGGTTATTTAAATACGAACATCGAATGTTGTGGAGCTTGTTAACTCCGGCATTGAGGTGCTCTTGTAGCCCTACACAATTAATGGCGTTTGTCATCCAACAAGAGAGTGTAGAGTGGTTCTATTATGTGATCATTGTTGAGAGTGTCCACTAGTGAAAGCAGGATCCCTAGGCCTTGTTTCCACACATCGAATCTCCGTTTGTTTACTGTTTTGTTGCATGTTTACTCGCTGCCATATTTTATTCAGATTGCTATTACCACTCATATACATCCATATTACTTGCATCTCACTATCTCTTCGCCGAACTAGTGCACCTATACATCTGACAAGTGTATTAGGTGTGTTGGGGACACAAGAGACTTCTTGCATTGTGATTGCAGGGTTGCTTGAGAGGGATATCTTTGACCTCTTCCTCCCTGAGTTCGATAAACCTTGGGTGATCCACTTAAGGGAAAACTTGCTGCTGTTCTACAAACCTCTGCTCTTGGAGGCCCAACACTGTCTACAGGAAAAGAAGCGTGAGTAGACATCACCTTCCGGGGGCACTTCCCCGTCCCGGTGGCGTGACGGAACAGAGACTCCTGTCCCCCAGATCTTGGCTTCGTGATGGCGGCGGCTCTGGAAGGTTTCTCGTACCGTGGCTTATTCTGCTAGGGTTTTCGCGACAGAGTCCTTAAGTAGGCGGAAGGGCAGCCTCGGAGGGGCCCTGGTGGGGCCAGACAATAGGGGGCGCCCCCCTTAGGCCGTGCCGCCACCATGTGTGGTGGTGTAACATCCCAAGTTTCAACAACAATCAACAAGAAAGAAAATTTCCCAAACTCAAAATTTGCAATTAACAAAAACTTTTTCTATGCATATAGTGCCACATATAGATTCATGCATTTGAGTGATTTTCTTTTGTGCAATTGCCATGATGAGTGTTAGTATGATTATCAATTGCTATTGAACCCTAAACAAAGATGATCAAACCCTAGTTTGAGAAGAAATGAAGAAAATGGGAAAAACCCATATTTCACTTAAATACACATTATGCCAAATTGCAAATCTTCACCCTAGGCCATAATTGCTTGCTTCCTTGCTTGTAAAATACTTAGATATGATAAACTAACACAATTGCACCCTTGGACCAAGAATCGAACACAAGGAAATAAAAATTCCTTCATACATATTATAATGGTCATATGGCCCAAAAATAATTTCTTCACTACTTCACCCCTCTGGTTCCCTCAACTCTTGAACTAAACTTGGTCAACCAAAGCCATGTCATCCAAGACCATGTCAAGGTTAGTAACTTTGATGTTGACCACCATGGCTAGAGTTGACTAGGTTGACCAGTAGCAAGGTGACAAGTAGTGATGCTGAAACAAAGAGAAGATCATGTCACTTTTGCCATTTTGCAAAACAACTCCAAATTGAACCAAACCACCACCAATTCAACACATTAATTATATAAATGAGATCCACCAAAAAGAAAACCAAAATTCAAACAAAAGTTTCTTGCGGCCATTTCATCAAACACTTGGCAGGCTATGTTTCACTTTAGTGTTACATGCTATTATCCAGTGGTTTCTTGCCTAACCCAACTCTATCTTGTGATCATCAGCCCTCTCTATGATCCCTGCCTCTAGCCCAGTACTTGCCATGGTTGATTAAAGTGAGAAAGTGAGAGGAGATGCTCCATGCCATGCACACCCGGCCACCTTTGGCATCCCCACCTCTGGCCACCATTTCAACATATCCTCTTGTCCTGGAGCATTTACAACACTCAAGGACGACGATGGTACACGCCCCAGCAACGCCAACGCACGGCATTGGCCGGAACGCGCTCGCCCAAAACACGCCAGGACGTGCCAGTACGCGCGGTGACCGCGCTCTGGCATCGCCAGGACACCACGCGCTCGAGCACCTCCGTCCTCCTCTGGCCAAGCTACGCCTGCGTCGAGCATCGCCACCCCGCCCTCTACACGCTAGACACACACCCAGGCCTGCCCCTGCTCCGTCGCCGTCGTCCTCCCCACTTTAATGCCGCACGCCGCGCCACAGACTCTGCAAGCGCTCGAGCTCTCCCATCGCCCTTTTCTCTGCCTTGATACAGGTTGAGCATCACCAGGACATCAGCTAGCCGTAGCCGTCCTCGCCTTGCCCTTTCGCTCGCCACAGGAGCCGCGCCATGGCCGTTCCTTCTCAGCACCCCGCGGCCAACCCTCGACCCTATAAATAGAGGCGATCGGCTCCTCCTTTCTGCACACCATCCACTCCCCTCTCCTCACTGAGCCTCCTCCACCATTCAATTTCACCAATCGTCGCCGGAGACGCTCGAATTGCGAGCTCAAGTCCGCCGGAGCACGCGGAAGCTCTGCTTCGACTGGAGCCTCCCCGAGCGCCGCCGCTGCACCAGGATGTTCCTCGTCGACAACCACTTCTCCGCGCACTCTGCCAGACACCTGCAACGGCCTGGTAGGCTCTCCGACCCCCTAGGCTCGCCGCCAGTGAGCCCGCCTCTCGCCGGAGACGACGATGCTCACACGCCGTCGATCTCCTTTCTAATCCAACGGCTCCCCTCACTCATACCGTTTCGCTGTGTTATAACACACTGACGGGTGGCCCCCACCTCGTCAGTGCGGCCCAAGCGCACCAGATGCTTGTTGGGCTGCGCAGTAGGTTTAAATCTCGTTTCGGCCCAGTAACGTTTCCCGCCCAAGCCCACGATTCAAATTTAGATTTAATCTTATTTCAAATGTTCTGCAGATGGTTTGGTAAACTTTGAATAGTTTGAAATCTGCCAAACCAAATTTAGCAAACTTTATACCGTTGGAAAGCCTATGAAATTATCTAACCAATGCCACTGGTCCCACCTCCAAATTCAAAGTAGATTTAATTTGATAAAAAAGACAAGACAGGGACTTTTGTACATTCAAACTTTATTTAAAATTTAACCAGAATAGATTTTGAATTGTTTCCAATTCTAATAAATCACAAATGATGTCCTCTAATTGATTATGCAATAATATAGACATGTTATTTGTAGGATCATGGACTAGATCAAATAAAATAGCTATGTAGTCAATTCTAGTGCAATTAAACTTGAATTCAAATTCAATAAGTAATATGAGAGCTACCCTCTCATCTAAATCTTGATCCTAAGTAATATGACCAGGGGAAATGACTTAGGCTAATGAACCCCTGATAATTATTACTTAGAGATTTTAATTCATTTAAATGTAGTATTAAAACTATGTGAAGTGTAGCACTTCAATTAAATTATACTCACATATAATAGATATGGAATGTTGACTTTGGTCAACCTATATTCCATACCTGATTATTATATGAAGAGATTAAATCTTAATAAGATGTAATGAGAAGAAATTAAAATTCTCTAAGGATCTAAATAGCAAATTAAAGGAATAAGAATAATGAGAGGAAATTATGTTTCTCTTAAATAAGAACTCATCAAATAATCCACCATGCCATGTTTGATTGATGATAGGATTAGTGTGTGAAATCTTTTGAGTGTTCCTAGTTTAGTATGTGAGTTTGGTTTAGTATTTATACCTCGTATTCGTATATAGACGCTAGTAACGAGGAATACCAAGAGGAGGAGGCCTACTCTCAGGAAGAAGAAGAGAACTTCGATAACTACTCAGCTCAAGGCAAGCTAACCCTTGCTAAACCCAAGTGCTTAGCTCTACAAGAGCAAAGGCACCATCACACTTTACTTTTATGTTTTACCTATCCCATGTTTTTACTTACTTTTACTTTTGCTTATTTATTTCAAAGTACTTTTGATTTATGATTCACTTGGTCTAGAGTAGAACAATACTTGGAGTTAAATTAGCACAACTCAAAGCTAGATAGCACCCCTCATATAGTTGCTAGTGCTAATCAATTAAAATTGACTACTCTAGATGGGAACATGGTGAAGTGAAATGACTTTGAAAGAAAGTAAAGTGGAGGTGGATTTGAACAAGAGAAGATGGTGATTTTTGATAAAATTGATGATTGGGTTTGAATGCGATACCCTTCCAATTATACAAGTACCCCCACAATACCTGATTATGGGTAGGGCTTAACTAGAAACTTGTGTATTTTAGTATGGGTTCCCTCTAAACAAGCATCATAGGGGTTACGCCGAGGCTGCCTCCGTTAAGTGTGGAATGATGTTAATATGAGGTGAATGTACGGCCCAAGCCCTGTGCAGTTCCCGGGTTGACTGCGGTTCTCACCGGGAGGCCAAGCTCATGGGGAGAGGTGCTCATACTAGCATATATAAGTGAAAGGTTATGGTTGATGATCCGCGTACTGTGTTACGATGATTCGGGGTTATCCTCGACGGATGTAATCAAAAGTTGTGGCACAAGAGTACAACCTCTGCAGAGTGTTAAATCTATTCGAATAGCCGTGTCCACGGTTACGGACAATTGGAAAGGCCATACTATCTCCGTTATCATAAGTTTTGATCTTAAAAAGGATTGATGAATTGAAAGGTGATATTGAGGTGAATCAATATGAGTTGTGGAAATGACACTAATGTTCCCACTTGAGTTAGTCTAGCACATGACAAGGCTTTACTAAATGTTTATCAAACTAAAACTTGGCTTTATGCAAATAAACCTAGAGCTTAGCACCCCCTTTTTACACTTAATGAATAATTATTGTAGAGTTAGTTTGCGAGTACTTTAAAAGTACTCATGGCTTTGCCCTGGCTATTCAAATGCCAGACTATGAAGGAGAGCCCCAGTATCAGGATGACGGACAACAGGACGTCTACGATAACTAGGATCATCTTCTAACGTCAAGCGTTGCCTGTGGAATAGATAGTCCACTACTACCTCGCTTCCGCTACTATTTGTGTTGCTGAACAATATATTCATGTAATATTGGATCATGTGATCTATGGTTGTAAGACAATATGTGTTGTAATAAATGATGACTCTATGCTACTTACTATTATGTCTCGCAAAAACATTATTCCTGGGATTGCGATGTATGGCATAATAGGCATCTGGACTTAAAAATCCGGGTGTTGACAGGTTGGTATCAGAGCCATTGTTTGACCTTAGGAGACCCTAGTTAGAATGGACGCTCAAAAACTTAGTTTCAAATTCCATGAATTGACTAGTTATGAAAACTTTATTCCCCCTCTTACCTTGAAGAGTCTTTGGCAAACTTTAAATTCATGCTCTTTCTTATGAGTGAATTAAAATTTGGAACACTTGCACTTCTCTAACTTAATCATCTACTCCCTCTACAGATGGATCACGTCGTTGATGCGCAGCCCTTTCTCCAGACTGAGTTCTATCAGTTGGGGAACGGTGGAGAGATCATCTTCGAGAGGGATCTCTTCTCCCTCTCAGAGTTCCTCGGGCGCCCACCACCGGAAGTCTTTGGTGGAATGATCAATGACCAGCCCGGTGGTCAACTCCAGTGGGTGATCATGGTGGACCTTCGTGGAAGGTTCACGCTCCCAATGAGCGCAAGGATCCAGTTCTCCTGCCGGGAGAACAACTGGGCGGATGGTCTCACATGGGGACTTCAGGAAGGGCTCGCACGTCTGTGCGGGCAAAACTTCATGGACTTCGAGGATAGCCGCTTTGTGCACTATGCAAGGCACAACTCCCTCGGGGTGCCAATGAACTTGCCGTCGCACCCGCAACTTTGCCACCATGTGGATCATCTCGACTTCATGTTGAATGAGACCCGCATCGACCTCGACAACTCCCGCGAATACTCCAACCACACTCACATTCAGTTGGCGCAGCAGGCGGAGACCATCAAGGTCATCGCCGGGGAACGCAGGGCACTCCGCCGTGCCAACCAGAAGAAGGACTACGCCATCAACCGCCTCAAGGCCAGGATCGCCACTCTGAAGGCGACCATCGCCACCCAAGCTGAACAGATCCTGGAGCTGGAGGGCGAAGGTGAAGGGGAGAACATCCAGGGGGACGGCTACTCCTACATTAGCAACGACGACGACTACGAGGAGGAGGAAGACGACGACCTGGAGTTCCACCCTTACGAGGATGGCCACGAGCACCTTGCTGCCGGGGTAGACAATGTCTACCCTATCAACGTCGATGGCGAGTAGTCCCGTCCGAGCACTTGCGTCCCGTGTTATGTATCGGTCCTTTGTACCGCCCCATGTATCGTAGTTTGTTGAAAGGGTTCTTCAAACCCTCCGGAACATTTGGCTTGTAATAATTGCTACCTCCATGACTATGTTTGTGTGTGTGTGTAATATTATTATTATGAATCAAGTTTTAAGTTGTGTGAAAATTTTATCCCAAAATGAGCCATAGAAATTTCCCTCTCATCTCATGATCCCTATCACTGTTCAGATGGCACCCCCAACTCGCAGCGAAACCGCAATGCTGCAAATGCTGCAACAGATGATGACAGAGAGAGAAGCTGAGAGAGCTGACCGCCAAGCCAACTTAGCTGCTCTTCAACAGATAGCTCAGGGAAATCAAGGCCACGGAAACCACGACCACCCAGGGTCGAAGCTGAAGAACTTCCAAAACACCAACCCACCGGTGTTCAGCAAGACGGAGGAGCCCCTCGATGCTGATGATTGGCTCCAAACCATGGAGAACAATCTCGAGGTTGCCGGAGTGGAGGACAACGAGAAGGTGTTGTTCGCCACCCACTATCTGGCTGGACCTGCACGTGCCTGGTGGACAAGTGCTCGCGCATTGAATGCGGGGCAAATGATGACTTGGGAGGACTTCAAACTCAAGTTTAGCAAGTATCATGTGCCCCCGGGCCTGATCAAGAAGATGATGGATGAGTTCAGAGAACTGAAACAAGGCAGAATGACCGTGGTGGAATACCGCGACAAGTTCCTCACTTTGTCAAGGTACGCCCCGGATGAGACGGATACCGTCGAGAAGAGGAAGGAGAGGTTTCTGAATGGACTGCACGATGAGATGCAGACGGTGCTGATCAATATCCCCTTTGCTGACTTAGAAGCCCTCGTTGACTCCGCCATTCAGATGGAGGGGAAGATACACCAAGCCAATGAGAACCGCAAGCGTCGCATGATGAGCCAGAGTGGGCCCAGCAATAACCACAAGTATCACCCCAACCCAAGTGGAGGGTTCGCCCCAAGAAACAACAAGCCCCGAATGCAGAATCCACGTCCGAGTTATCAGAACCGGAGTGGAGGAAACCCCAGGTCAGGAGGACATAACAACCACAACAACTACAACAACTTCAACCGCGCTCCACCCCGCGCCCCCAACAACAACTCCAACACCGCTCCAAGGACTGGGAGCAATGCTGTTCCCATCACCCCCAAGGACAAGTCCACCTACAACTGCTACGAGTGCGGAGTGGCGGGGCACTTCTCCTATGAGTGCCCCAAGAAGCTCGCCAAGACTGCCGCCAACACCTCGGGCCACCGCTCGGCGACAGCGTCGTGTCACCACCAACAAGAAGTTCGCCCCTAACAACCCGAACAACCGCAACGGCCGCCTCTACCACATGAATGCAGAAGAAGCTCAGGAAGCCCCAGACGTTGTGCTGGGTATGTTCTCTGTTAACTCAATACCTGCAAGAGTGCTGTTTGATTCTGGAGCATCGCATTCTTTTATTACCGAAGATTTTGCATGCACTAGTAAGATTCAACCCATCAGCTTGAAGCATGTCATGATAGTTCAAATACCTGGATCAACAACTAAAGCTAGAAAAATTTGCAAAGATGTACCTATCAGAATACATGAAATAGAATTTTATGCAAATTTGATTGTTCTGGGAGCCAAAGGTTTGGAAGTAGTCCTGGGAATGGACTGGATGGCGAAACATCATGGACTGATTGATTGTGCCAAGAAGGCCATCACCATGACTAGTAGCACCGGAATAATAGTCGAACACATATCTGAAAAGATGCCCAGAAAGTTTACCTGCAACCAAAGCCTAGCCAAATCCACCTTGGATCAGATCAGGGTCGTTTGTCGATATCCTGATGTGTTTCCGGATGACCTACCCGGTATGCCCCCAGATCGGGATATCGAGTTTATCATCGAGTTAATCCCTGGAACCGGACCTATAGCCTAGAGAGCCTATAGCATGAACCCGGCAGAGTTAGTGGAACTGAAGAAGCAATTGGATGATATGCTATTCAAAGGACTGATTCGACCAAGTGCGTCGCCTTGGAGATCGCCAGTTTTATTTGTGGACAAGAAGGACGGTGCCACTCGTTTGGTTACGGACTATCGTAAGCTCAACGATGTCACCATTAAGAACAAGTATCCGTTGCCCAAGATAGAAGATCTGTTTGACCAGCTGACCGGAGCCCAAGTATTCTCGAAGATTGATCTGCGGACAGGATACCATCAACTGAAGATTCGTGCCACCGATATCCCCAAAACTGCCTTTACCACCAGATATGGATTGTACGAGTACAATGTCATGTCATTTGTATTGACCAATGCCCCCGCTTACTTCATGAATCTCATGAATAAGATCTTTATGAACTTCCTGGACAAGTTTGTTGTTGTCTTCATCGACGACATCCTCATCTACTCCAAGTCCGAAGAAGAACATGAGCAACATTTGGAAGCGGTCCTAGATACCCTTCGGGAGCATCAGTTGTATGCCAAGTTCAGCAAGTGTGAGTTCTGGTTGAAAGAAGTAGGATTCTTGGGTCATATCTTGTCAGCCGGAGGAATTGCCGTTGACCCCACAAAAATCAAGACTGTTGAAGAATGGAAAGCCCCAACCACTCAGACCGAAGTCCGTGCATTTCTCGGATTGGCGGGATATTACCGCCGATTCGTCGAAGGATTCTCAAGCATAGCAAGACCGATGACCCAATTGTTGAAGAAGGACCGGAAGTTCGAATGGACCAACAAGTGTGAAGAGAGCTTTCAACAGCTCAAGCTAAGATTGACAACAGCCCCAATACTGGTTATGCCGGACATTACCAAGCCATTTGATGTGTACTGTGACGCCTCCAAGATTGGTCTTGGATGTGTGCTGATGCAAGAAGGCAAAGTAATATCCTACCTGTCAAGACAGCTGAAGCAGCATGAACAGAACTATCCAACCCATGACTTAGAGCTAGCAGCGGTGGTGTTAGCACTGAAAGTATGGCGTCATTACCTCATGGGTAATCGATGCGAGATTTACTCGGATCACAAGAGCCTGAAGTATATCTTCACGCAGAAGGAGCTGAATATGAGGCAGCACAGATGGATAGAGTTAATCAAGGATTACGACATGGAAATCCACTATCACCCCGGCAAGGCCAATGTGGTAGCGGATGCTCTGAGTAGACTGCCGTGTCAGTTAAACTCCATGTTAGCAATTGAGCAACCCAGCCTGTTTGAAGAGTTTGAACAGTTTAGACTGGAACTAGTTAGCGAAGGATATCTCGCTAGCATTGAACTCCAACCCACCCTGATTAGTCAGATCAAGGAAGCCCAGAAAGGAAATGCTAGCATTGAAGGGATCAAGAGCCAAATAGCTGTGGGAAAAGCACCGGGATTCGCCGTAGATGAAGAAGGAGTGCTATGGTATAACAAGCGCCTTTGCGTGCCGTCAGACTCAGAGTTGAAGCAAGTTATTCTGAAGGAGGCTCACGACACCCTCTACTCCATTCATCCCGGAGGAACCAAGATGTACCAGGATTTGAAGGAACAATTCTGGTGGCATGGAATGAAGAGAGAAATTGGAAGCTACATCGCCAAGTGCGACATCTGTCAACGAGTCAAAGCAGAACATCAACGCCCTGCAGGACTGTTGCAACCCCTACAGATTCCAGAATGGAAGTGGGATTCTGTAGGAATGGACTTCATCACCGGACTGCCCAAATCTAGTAAGGGGAATGATTCCATCTGGGTAGTGGTCGACAGACTGACCAAAGTCGCCCACTTCATCCCCGTCAAGACCACCTATCAAGGACCAAGACTCGCTGAGTTATATATATCAAGGATAGTCAGCCTGCACGGAACCCCGAAGTCGATAGTATCCGACAGAGGATCCCAATTCACCTCCAGATTCTGGCAGAAAGTACATGAAGGACTCGGAACCCGTCTGAATTTCAGCACAGCCTATCACCCGCAGACAGATGGCCAGACTGAACGAGTCAACCAGATACTAGAAGATATGTTGAGAGCATGTGTGTTAGAGTATGGATCTAAGTGGGAAGACTGCTTGCCGTACGCAGAATTCTCGTACAACAACAGCTATCAAGCCAGCTTGCAGATGGCCCCCTTCGAAGCACTATACGGAAGGAAGTGCCGTACCCCTCTGAATTGGTCGGAAGTAGGAGAGAGTCAAGTCTTTGGACCAGATATTCTCCGAGAATCTGAAGAGAAGGTTCACAAGATCCGCGAGTACCTCAAGACAGCCCAGTCAAGGCAGAAGAGCTACGCCGACAAGAGACGCCGAGAGATGACCTTCGAGATCGGAGATTTCGTATATCTCAAGGTGTCCCCTCTTAAAGGAATGCAGAGATTTCAACTTAAAGGGAAGCTTGCACCCCGATATGTCGGACCTTTCAAAGTCCTGAGTCGCCGAGGAGAAGTATCCTATCAACTGGAGTTACCGGAAGAAATGTCAGCGGTGCACAATGTGTTTCACATCTCGCTACTCCGGAAGTGCTTAGAAGTGCCTGAGAAGACCGAGGTTTTCAAGAACATCGACCATCGAGCTATGGATATCAACTCAGATCTGACATACTACCTATTCACATCTTGGAAGAAGCTTTCAGAACCACCCGTACCCGAAGTATCAAGTTTCTGAAGATCCAATGGAGTAACCACACCGAAGAAGAAGCCACTTGGGAGAGAGAAGACTTTATGAGGACTGAGTACCCAGAGCTCTTTAGTACCTAGTTTTCTCAGATCTCGGGATGAGATCTTTTGTAAGGAGGAAGGGTTTGTAACATCCCAAGTTTCAACAACAATCAACAAGAAAGAAAATTTCCCAAACTCAAAATTTGCAATTAACAAAAACTTTTTCTATGCATATAGTGCCACATATAGATTCATGCATTTGAGTGATTTTCTTTTGTGCAATTGCCATGATGAGTGTTAGTATGATTATCAATTGCTATTGAACCCTAAACAAAGATGATCAAACCCTAGTTTGAGAAGAAATGAAGAAAATGGGAAAAAACCATATTTCACTTAAATACACATTATGCCAAATTGCAAATCTTCACCCTAGGCCATAATTGCTTGCTTCCTTGCTTGTAAAATACTTAGATATGATAAACTAACACAATTGCACCCTTGGACCAAGAATCGAACACAAGGAAATAAAAATTCCTTCATACATATTATAATGGTCATATGGCCCAAAAATAATTTCTTCACTACTTCACCCCTCTGGTTCCCTCAACTCTTGAACTAAACTTGGTCAACCAAAGCCATGTCATCCAAGACCATGTCAAGGTTAGTAACTTTGATGTTGACCACCATGGCTAGAGTTGACTAGGTTGACCAGTAGCAAGGTGACAAGTAGTGATGCTGAAACAAAGAGAAGATCATGTCACTTTTGCCATTTTGCAAAACAACTCCAAATTGAACCAAACCACCACCAATTCAACACATTAATTATATAAATGAGATCCACCAAAAAGAAAACCAAAATTCAAACAAAAGTTTCTTGCGGCCATTTCATCAAACACTTGGCAGGCTATGTTTCACTTTAGTGTTACATGCTATTATCCAGTGGTTTCTTGCCTAACCCAACTCTATCTTGTGATCATCAGCCCTCTCTATGATCCCTGCCTCTAGCCCAGTACTTGCCATGGCTGGTTAAAGTGAGAAAGTGAGAGGAGATGCTCCATGCCATGCACACCCGGCCACCTTTGGCATCTCCACCTCTGGCCACCATTTCAACATATCCTCTTGTCCTGGAGCATCTACAACACTCAAGGACGACGATGGTACACGCCCCAGCAACGCCAACGCATGGCATTGGCCGGAACGCGCTCGCCCAAAACACGCCAGGACGTGCCAGTACGCGCGGTGACCGCGCTCTGGCATCGCCAGGACACCACGCGCTCGAGCACCTCCGTCCTCCTCTGGCCAAGCTACGCCTGCGTCGAGCATCACCACCCCGCCCACTACACGCTAGACACACACCCAGGCCTGCCCCTGCTCCGTCGCCATTGTCCTCCCCACTTTAATGCCGCACGCCGCGCCACAGACTCTGCAAGCGCTCGAGCTCTCCCATCGCCCTTTTCTCTGCCTCGATACAGGTTGAGCATCGCCAGGACATCAGCTAGCCGTAGCCGTCCTCGCCTTGCCCTTTCGCTCGCCACAGGAGCCGCGCCATGGCCGTTCCTTCTCAGCACCCCGCGGCCAACCCTCGACCCTATAAATAGAGGCGATCGGCTCCTCCTTTCTGCACACCATCCACTCCCCTCTCCTCACTGAGCCTCCTCCACCATTCAATTTCACCAATCGTCGCCGGAGACGCTTGAATTGCGAGCTCATGTCCGCCGGAGCTCGCGGAAGCTCTGCTTCGACTGGAGCCTCCCCGAGCGCCGCCGCTGCACCAGGCTGTTCCTCGTCGACAACCACTTCTCCGCGCACTCTGCCAGACACCTGCAACGGCCTGGTAGGCTCTCCGACCCCCTAGGCTCGCCGCCAGTGAGCCCGCCTCTCGCCGGAGACGACGACGCTCACACGCCGTCGATCTCCTTTCTAATCCAACGGCTCCCCTCACTCATACCGTTTCGCTGTGTTATAACACACTGACGGGTGGCCCCCACCTCGTCAGTGCGGCCCAAGCGCACCAGATGCTTGTTGGGCTGCGCAGTAGGTTTAAATCTCGTTTCGGCCCAGTAACGTTTCCCGCCCAAGCCCACGATTCAAATTTAGATTTAATCTTATTTCAAATGTTCTGCAGATGGTTTGGTAAACTTTGAATAGTTTGAAATCTGCCAAACCAAATTTAGCAAACTTTATACCGTTGGAAAGCCTATGAAATTATCTAACCAATGCCACTGGTCCCACCTCCAAATTCAAAGTAGATTTAATTTGATAAAAAAGACAAGACAGGGACTTTTGTACATTCAAACTTTATTTAAAATTTAACCAGAATAGATTTTGAATTGTTTCCAATTCTAATAAATCACAAATGATGTCCTCTAATTGATTATGCAATAATATAGACATGTTATTTGTAGGATCATGGACTAGATCAAATAAAATAGCTATGTAGTCAATTCTAGTGCAATTAAACTTGAATTCAAATTCAATAAGTAATATGAGAGCTACCCTCTCATCTAAATCTTGATCCTAAGTAATATGACCAGGGGAAATGACTTAGGCTAATGAACCCCTGATAATTATTACTTAGAGATTTTAATTCACTTAAATGTAGTATTAAAACTATGTGAAGTGTAGCACTTCAATTAAATTATACTCACATATAATAGATATGGAATGTTGACTTTGGTCAACCTATATTCCATACCTGATTATTATATGAAGAGATTAAATCTTAATAAGATGTAATGAGAAGAAATTAAAATTCTCTAAGGATCTAAATAGCAAATTAAAGGAATAAGAATAATGAGAGGAAATTATGTTTCTCTTAAATAAGAACTCATCAAATAATCCACCATGCCATGTTTGATTGATGATAGGATTAGTGTGTGAAATCTTTTGAGTGTTCCTAGTTTAGTATGTGAGTTTGGTTTAGTATTTATACCTCGTATTCGTATATAGGCACTAGTAACGAGGAATACCAAGAGGAGGAGGCCTACTCTCAGGAAGAAGAAGAGAACTTCGATAACTACTCAGCTCAAGGCAAGCTAACCCTTGCTAAACCCAAGTGCTTAGCTCTACAAGAGCAAAGGCACCATCACACTTTACTTTTATGTTTTACCTATCCCATGTTTTTACTTACTTTTACTTTTGCTTATTTATTTCAAAGTACTTTTGATTTATGATTCACTTGGTCTAGAGTAGAACAATACTTGGAGTTAAATTAGCACAACTCAAAGCTAGATAGCACCCCTCATATAGTTGCTAGTGATTTTTGATAAAATTGATGATTGGGTTTGAATGCGATACCCTTCCAATTATACAAGTACCCCCACAATACCTGATTATGGGTAGGGCTTAACTAGAAACTTGTGTATTTTAGTATGGGTTCCCTCTAAAAAGGCATCATAGGGGTTACGCCGAGGCTGCCTCCGTTAAGTGTGGAATGATGTTAATATGAGGTGAATGTACGGCCCAAGCCCTGTGCAGTTCCCGGGTTGACTGCGGTTCTCACCGGGAGGCCAAGCTCATGGGGAGAGGTGCTCATACTAGCATATATAAGTGAAAGGTTATGGTTGATGATCCGCGTACTGTGTTACGATGATTCGGGGTTATCCTCGACGGATGTAATCAAAAGTTGTGGCACAAGAGTACAACCTCTGCAGAGTGTTAAATCTATTCGAATAGCCGTGTCCACGGTTACGGTAACTCAAACAAAGGATCATGAATAATAGTGCATTGGAAGCAACTGTGTGTTTATGATCATAGAGTAAACATAATAAATTGGTACTCAACATGTCCTTATGGAATAGCAAAACATAAATGCAAGGATACCTTCAAAGTTCAAGGGTGACTAGCTACAAGTAATTTAAGATCAAGCAATAGCACAATCATGAATTAATCAATAATAATTTTGGAACTATGCACATTGCACTAAGAATGACAGCTATGCTCTCTTAATATGTGCATATTGCAGAAGATGAAGACTCAATATAATAGTAAAAGAAAGGCCCTTCGCAGAGGGAAGCAGGGATTACCCATGTGCTAGAGCTTTTTTATTTTGAAAGCAATAGGAGTATTGAAAATATTTATTTTGAGAGGTGCTACTTATGTCAACGGTAGTAATAAATAGTATGGCTTATGCATAATTATTTCCTATAAGTTTGCATACCTCATGCATAATATACTAATAGTGCTCACACCTTGTTCTACGAACTTCCATGGATTTTCGTCACATACATATGTTTTAACCAAGTGTCACAAAGGGGTAGCTCCTTGCCTCATGTACAAAGGTCCTAGGATATGAATCTCATTTGATTTCTCATTTTTGATGAATCTCAATTTTTTGGACATCCATACCGGGAAAATAAGGATAACAAATATTTGGACTTTTGTCCAGCTGAAACTTCCACCATGTGAACATGGCTTTAGTTGGCGACCCAATGTTCCTCTCTAACAATATGCATACTCCAATCTTTGCAACTCATGGTAAATCTTCCTTACTTTAAACAAGATGAGCATGCATAGTATTTCACATGATATTCAACAAAGGCATATTGATGGTGTTCCCCATGACAGCATGGTTATCACACAACAAGCAACTTATAAGAACTAAAAATTCATAGGACATAATACCTACCATAATAGTTTTTAGACTACTTTCCCATGGGATATAATTTACAGAAAACAGGTGATTATTTTTGAAAGTTTAAAGGTAGCACACAAGAAATTTACTTTGGAGTGGCGGTGAAATACCACATATAGGTAGATATGGTGGACACAATTGGAAACTTTGGTTTTTGGTGGTTGGATGCACGAGTACAGCTCATACTAAGTATAGGTGAAGGCTAGCAAAAAGACCGGAAGCGACCAACTAAGAGAGCAATAATGGCCATAATCATGCGTAGCGACAAAACACTATCAATCAAAGCATAAAGTGACATTACAAAACAAAAACTAAATCATCATAGAGGCTTTAGTTGACTGGTTATAGTCATAACATGGTATAAGCATGTGCCAAATCAACCCAATAAAGC
This sequence comes from Lolium perenne, assembly GCF_019359855.2. Classification (NCBI taxonomy): domain Eukaryota; kingdom Viridiplantae; phylum Streptophyta; class Magnoliopsida; order Poales; family Poaceae; genus Lolium; species Lolium perenne. The sequence goes on along the minus strand of NC_067248.2, from coordinate 214,920,768 downwards.
ATCAAAGGAGAATACCACAATATCATGCTTTTATGATAGAAACAACACATGATTCTTTAAATGACACATTATGCACTCTCAGATATTTGAAACAAGTCATGCTAAAACAATAAATACTAAGCATATGACAATAATAATATCCAACATGATATGCCAAAGTCTATGCCACAGTCTAGACGAGCTTTCATTTGCATCACTATAGTCATGAAACATTTTACTCGTATCCAACACCAATCAACTTATTTGAAATAACTCTCAGAGATGAAATTAATTATGGACCAGAGATATAATCATACATAAATAAATAATACTAATGAGCTCTGAAAAAAATTCAAGTGAAAGAACAAGAGCTAAATGCAGTACAAGAAAACTAGAACATTCGGAGAACAATAACAGTGAAAACTAGAGCTTTCTATGCAATTAAGAAGGAACGGGTCTTTCTCCAAAACAAATGTGTCGGGATCCAACATATGCTACAGTAAACAAAACAAAATTAAACAAAAAGAAACAAAAAAACAAAAATAAGACGCTCCAAGAACAACACATAGCGTATGAAGCAATAAAAATATAGCGTATAGAGAGATGATTTGTTGCTTTGTTCATGAAGAGGGGATGCCTTGGGCATCCCAAGCTTTGATGCTTGTACTTGTTGAATATGTTTTGGGGTGCAGAAGCATCCCCAAACTTGAGCTTTTATCCATTCTTCATCCCATCACATCATTCTTCTCTTCCTACACTTGAAAACTTCCTTCATACAAAAAATTCGCACAATTCTTTATTAGCAGCATTAGTACAATCAAAATAAACAAATCCACTTGTGTTCAGTACTAACATATATAAAACATCTATTAAAGAATAAGCTACTGTATCAACCTTTCAAATAATTCTGTGATCAAAAGAACTCAAAAAGAAAGAGATTTAAGATGCAAATGCAAATAGTGCAGAAATCTGTCAAAACAAAACAGCAGGTAAATATCGAAATTTTTGAAAATCCTCTGTTGCTTATCTCGAAAAGTGGTCAAATAACGAAAGTTAGATAATATTCTGGGATATATGCATAAAACATGGCAGCTTAAAATTCCGCTCTGGCTATTTTTACGAATTTTTATGGTAACAACACATAATCTGTTTTCTGGACAGCAACTTCCCCAAACATTACTTTCTTCCTATTAGAGGCTATTCTTGGCACAAAAACGAAATAAAAATGATAAGGAGAGGTCATTACAGTATTAAGAGCATCTCCACTCGTTGGCGATGCCCACGCCCAAATCTGGCGATATTTTCGTCCGGATTGGAGGAAAATTTGGCCTCGGGAGCGCTGAAGTTCCAGCCGTTCCCCCGGCAGGAAACCCCCACCCTCAACCATTTGACATATTTCAAACAAATTCGACATAAACTTAACAAGTTCGGTGAACAAGAGTCAGGAAATTGCTGAAACAAATTCGGCGAAAATCAGTACAATGTTTAACAAGTGCTGAAACAAATGAAGCACACAATTTCACAAGTGGGGAGATTCTGAGCGAGGTAGCGGTGGGGTTCGTGTGTCCAGTCGCCGACAGATCGGGCCCTTCCCCGCTTTTCACTCGTTCGGACTCCCCGATAGATCCCTGGGGGACCGGGGATGGTGTGGGCTCGCCGGATGGATGAAGGGCCAAATCCGGACGAAAACGAGGAACCGGGGGCGCGACTGGGCCGAATTTTGCCGTCCGGATGAAAAAAATGTCGCCCGGGGGCCTCGTCGGGGAGACGAGTGGGGATGCTCTAATAAATTCCAAGACTCAACAAAAAGAAAAAATTACTGTAAATAAAATATGGGTTGTCTCCCATAAGCGATTTTCTTTAACGCCTTTCAGCTAGGCGCAACAAAATGCAAGCATCAAGTATTATCAAGTGAAGAAGAATCAAGATCAATCACTTCCTCTAAAACAAAACTTGTCAAAATAGGCACTTTAGATACCCCTGGAGATGATTCAACATGTAAGCCACTCTTAGTTGTACTAAAAGTTTTATCAATTTTAAGCATATTATGGGGTTTTGGTTTAGGTGCCTTGGGAACATACATAATTTTTTAATCTTTTCCCACAAAAACTTTCTCCCTCTTAAACCCAAGAGAAGAAAAAGTTGAACTTAAAGTTCCATAGCCTCCTCTAGCTTACCAATCCTAAGATTTATATTATCATGGGTATTGCTAGCTTCTAAAATAGTGACTCTTTTATGACTCTTTTATTGATATTTTCTATGGATTCATTAACTTGGCTAGCATTACCAAGGTAATTTGGCAAACTTTTCTCTAGAGAGATTAGTATTTCAATAACATCTTCCAAAGTGTTCTCAGTTTTAACAACATTAGTAGGTGGAATTCCTACCAAGCTTTCAATTAAATTGCAGGCTTCCAAAGCGGGAGCACATAGAAAATTACCCCATGTGAGAGTATCCAGAACATATCTATTCTAGCTAGATAAACCAACATAAAAATTTGTAAGGAGGATCATGGTAGAATATTTTTTAGTACATCTATGATGAGCATTACTTATTCTATACCAAGCATCTTTCAAACTTTCTCCCACTTGTTGCTTAAAAGAACGAACCTCAACTTCAGGAATACTCATTTTAGCAAAATTAAAACTAAGCAACATAAATAACAACTATAATAGGAACTAATTTTTGTGTGTGTTTTTGATATAAGGACAACTATAAAAGTAAACTATTTTTTGTGTATTTTTGATATAATAAAGCAAACAAAACAAAATAAAGTAAACTAAGCAAACGATAACAAAGGAAAAAAGATTGGAGATGAGAGACTCCCCTTGAAGAAATCCTCTTTCTCCCTAGCAACGACGCCAGAAAAAGTGCTTGATGGTGTGTGCTCGTCGTACACAGACACACTGTTGGGGAACCCTAAGATGAAGGTATGATGAGCACAACAACAAGTTTTCCCTCAGTATGAAACCAAGGTTTAATCGACCAGTAGGAGAAATGCGTGACTTCTGAAGGTGTTGCTGGCTGACTAGTGGCAGGACGCACTACCAGCATCAGCAACAACGTGGAACCTGCACACATCACAACCAAAATACTTTGCCCCAACTTACAGTGAGATTGCTAATTTCACCGATTTGCTGAACACAAAGGATTAGACGTATCGAATGGAAGGAGATGTTTACAGAAAGTAAACAGAATAAGATTGCAGTTGAATTTATAAGTAAAGCAAATAGGAATGGGGTCCACAGTTCACTAGAGGTGTCTCTCCATAAAGAAATAGCATGCTGGGTGAACAAATTACAGGTGGGAAATTGACATAATATCGACCATACATGACAATATGATTACTATGATAATTTGGTATTGGAATTACAACGTAATACATAGACCGTAATCCAACTACGTCTATGACTAATAACGCACCTTCACGTTAGCGTCCACACCCCTTCCAGTATAAAGTTACAAGCAACAGACTATCGCATTAAGCAATGTGTGTAAAGTAAACAATAGAGTTACCCTTGGAGAAAACATTGTTGTTTTATCCCTAGTAGCAACATCACATCTACAACCTTAGAAGTTATAAAATCAATCTCCCAGGAAACTAGAGGCATGAACCTACTATCGAGCATAAATACCCCCTCTTAGACTCACAAGTGCCCACTTGGCCAGAGTTTCGAATAGCAACGGAGAGCATGCAAGATCACAAATAACGTATGACATGAATATATAATCAATATCAACATAGTATTCAATATTCATCGGATCACAACAAACCAAACATAGAGGATTACATAAAGATGATTTTGATCATGTAGGGCAGCTCACAAGATCGATACATGAAGCACATGGTGGAGAAGACAACCATCTAGCTACTGCTATGGACCTATAGTCCAGGGATGAACTACTCACGCATCACTTTAGAGGCGGGCATGGCGATGTAGATGCCTCCGGCGATAATTTTCCCCTCCGACAGGGTGCCGGGAAGTGCTTCAGAACCCCTCGAGATGGGTTGGGTGATGGCGGCCGAGACGGAACATTTCGTGCATGGAGGCTCGGGTATCCAGGGTTTTCCCGAGAAGATGTATAAATAGGAGGAGGATTGAGGTCGGTTGGGTGCCTGTGTGCCCCACACCTACCCTAGGCGCGGGCTAGCCCTAGGCCGCGCCTAGGGCTGGTCTGGGCGCCCTAGTTCGCCTCTTCGTCCCCCCTCCAGACTTCGTCTTTGTTTCGGTAAAATATTGACTTCCGCTTTTGTTTCGTCCAATTCCGAGAATATTTCCTCTACAACTTTTCTGAAATACAAAAACAACAGAAAACATGGAACTGGCACTGTGGCATCTTTTTAATAGGTTAGTGCCGGAAATCATGTAAAAGTGCAACGAAGTGTAAGCAAAACACATATGAATTGGTGTAAAACAAGCATGGAGCATCAAAAATTATAGATACGTTTGAGACGTATCAATCTATCTCTATAAATCTTGATGACTAAAATGTATACTGCTTTGCCAAAGCCCTTCATTGCAAAACTCTTATTCAAATAGCCTTTGACACTTTCAAGAAGTTCTATATCATTCCCATTCAACAATATGTCATCCACATACAATACTAAGAATGCTATAGAGATCCCACTCACTTTCTTGTAAATACAAGCTTCTCTAAAAGTTTGTATAAATCTAAAGTCTTTGATTACCTTATCAAAATGTCGATTCCTACTCCGGGATCTTGCTTCAGTCCATAAATGGAGCCCTGAAGTTTGCATACCTTGCCAGCATCTTTAGGATCGACAAAACCCTTGGGTTGTACCATATACAAGTCTTCCTCAATGTCACCATTAAGGAATGTCGTTTTGACATCCATCTGCCAGATTCCATAATTAAAAAATGCAGCGATTGCTAACAAATTCCTCACAGACTTTAGCTTCTCTACAGGTGATAAGGTCTCATCGTAGTCAACTCCTTGAATTTCTCAGAACCCTTTGGAGACAAGTCGACCTTTATAGACAATAATATTACCATCATCGTCCGTTTCTTTTGAGAATCCATTTGTTCTCAACAGCCTTGCGACCATCAGGTAGGTTCACCAAAGTCCATACTTGGTTTTCATACATGGATCCCATTTAGGATTTCATGGCTTCTTGCCATTTGTTGGAATCCGGGCTCATCATTGCTTCCTCATGCGTTACAGGGTCGTCATTGTTGTCAACCAACATGACATTTAAGGCGGGGTCATACCAATCAGGAGTGGTACGAACCCTCGTCGACCCGCGAGGTTCAGTAGTGACTTCGTTCGAAGTTTCATTATCATTATCATTAGCTTCCTTTCTTATCGGTGCAGGCGGCACAAGAACATCTTCCGGTGCTTCGCTACTCTCAAATCCGAGAGAAGGTTCAATAACCTCGTCGAGTTCAACTTTCCTTCTAGTCAATTCTTTCGAGAGAAACTCCTTCTCAAGAAAGAATCTGTTCTTGGCAACGAAATCTTTGCCTTCGGATCTGTGATAGAAGGTATACCCAATTGTTTATTTAGGGTATCCTATGAAGACGCATTTTTCTGCTTTGGGTTCAAGCTTGTCAGGTTGTAACCTCTTTACACAAACGCATCCCCAAACTTTAAGGAACGACAACTTAGGTTTCTTACCAAACCACAATTCATACGGTGTCATTTCAACGGATTTAGATGGTGCCCTATTTAAACTGAATGTGGCTCTCTCTAATGCATAACCCCAAAACGATAGCGGCAAATCTGTAAGAGACATCATAGATCGAACCATATCTAAGAGAGTTCGAATACGGCGTTCGGACACACCATTGCGTTGTGGTGTTCCCGGCGGTGTCAACTGTGAAAGTATTCCGTATTTCTTTAAATGCATGACAAACTCGTAACTCAGATATTCACCTTCGCGATCAGAACGCATAAACTTAATCTTCTTGTTACAGTGATTTTCTATTTCACTTTGGAATTCCTTGAACTTCTCGAAAGTTTTGGACTTATGTTTCATAAGGTAGATATACCCATATGTACTCAGATCATCCGTGAAGGTAAGAACATAACGATAACCACCGCGTGAAGCTACACTCATTGGACCTCACACATCGGTATGAATTATTTCGAATAGTCTCTAGCCCGCTCCATTATACCAGGGAATGTAGTCTTGGTCATTTTTCCCATTAGACATGCTTTGCATCTATCAAGTGTTTCAAAATCAAGTGATTCAAAAAGTCCACCGGAATGGAGTTTCTTCACGCGCTTCACTCCAATGTGACCAAGACGACAGTGCCACATATATGCAAAATTATCATTTAATTTAATTTGTTCAGCATCAACGTTATGAACATGTGTATCACTACTATCGAGATTTAATAAGAATAAACCATTCATCTCAGGTGCATGGCCATAAAAGATATTATTCATATAAATTGAATAGCCAGTATTCCCAGACTTAAATGAATAATCGTCTTGCAATAAACAAGATCCAGATATAATGTTCATGCTTAACGTAGGCACCAAATAACAATTATTCAGATTTAAAACTATACCGAAGGTAGATGTAGGGGGAGCGTGCCGACGGCGATCACATCGACTTTGGATCCATTTCCAACACACATCGTCACCTCATCCTTCGCTAGTCTTCGTTTATTCCGTACATCCAGTGTCGAGTTACAAATGTGAGCAACCAAACCAGTATCAAATAACCAGGCGCTACTTCGATTAGTAGTGAGATACACATCAATAACACGTATATCAAATATACATTTCTTCTTGACTTGGTCGCTCTTCAGATCAGCCAGGTACTTGGGGCAATTACGCTTCCAGTGCCCATCGCCCTTGCAGTAATAGCACACAATATTAGGCTTAGGGCCAGCCTTGGGCTTCTTAGGAGGCGCAGCAGCTTTCTTGCCGCCCTTCGTGAAGTTGCCATTTTCTTTAGGCTTGCCCCACTTCTCTAAACTGGTGGTCTTGTTGACCATCAACACTTGGTGCTCTTTCTTTATCCCATTTCAACAGTTTTCAGCATGGAGAAGAGTTCTGGCAACTCCTTGTTCATGCCCTGCATATTTTAGTTCATCACGAAGTTCTTATAACTAGGTGGCGGTGATTGGAGAACACGATAAATCCCCAACGCATTAGGAATCACTATTCCCAAATCATTGAGCTTCTTCGCGTGCCCAAATATCTTGAGCATGTGCTCGCTAACGGAGCTACCCTCTTCCATCTTACAACCAAAGAACTGTTCAGAGGATTCATAGCTTTCCACGGCCGCATGAGTTTCAAATGTCATTTTGAGCTCACAGACAATTTCACAAGGGTCGTGGTTCTCAAAGCGTTTCTGAAGCTCTAATTCTAGGCTGTACAGGATGGCACACTGAAGTGTGGAGTAACGAGTCTTCCGAGTAAGGTGAACATTTTTTACCTCATCGGGAGCAGTTTCTGCAGGTGGGGCACCTAGCGGTGCATCGAGCACATAGAACAGTTGTCCAGCAGTGAGGACAATCCTCACATTAGGAAACCAGTCTGTAAAGTTTCTTCCATTATTCATAAGCTTTTCTTTCTCTAGGAACTAATTAAAATTGATGGTGGGGGCTGCCATGATCTACAACATATTTGTGAAGAGTTTAGACTAAGTTTATGATAAATTGAGTTCAATTTTAATTGTTAAATTAACTAGGTGAACTCCCACTCAAAAACAACATCCCTCATGTTGCCTTAGTGATTACACGAACCAAATCCACCACACCAAGTCCGATCTTCACGAGAGAAGATGTAGTTTCAAAGGCGAACATTCAACATGTCCATCATATCATTCATATGACTCATTCTTTACCTTTCGGTATTCCGTGTTCCGAGGCCATGTCTGTACATGTTAGGCTCATCAAGTTTAACCTTAGTATTCGCATGTGCAAATCTGGCTTGCCCCCGTTGTATGCACACGTAGAATCTATAACACCCGATCATCATGTGATGCTTCGAGATGACGACATACTAAGGACGAACACTTTATTATCTTGATATTTAGTGAGAGGGATCATCTTATCATGCTACCGTCACGATCTAAGCAACATAAGATGCATAAAGGATTAATATCATATGCAATTCATAATATGTGACATGATATGACCTTTCTTCTTGTGCTTTTGATCTCCATCTCCAAAGCATGGACATGATCTCCACCATCACCAGCATGGCGTCAAGGTCAGTGACGCCGCTTCATGGTTTTCCATCACTAATAGCAACTATAACAACTACTTGGAATAAAGCTATTACATGATCAATAGACACGCAGGTCTTTAACAAATTTAAAGACAACCATTAGGCTCCAGTCGGTTGCCATAATACAATAATGATCATCTCATACATCAAATATAGCCACAATCACATGGCCATATCACATCACATGCCCCTGCAAAAACAAGTTAGACGCCTCTAAAAGTGTTTGCATGTTTTACGTGGTTTGGGGATTTCGAGTAAGATCCGATCTACCTACGAACAAGAACCACAACGCTGATACAAGTGTTGTCAAGTATTGTAAATTGGATCTTAACTATGGTGGGAGAGACAGATACCTGCAAAACCACTTATGCAATACAAGTTGCATGTCAAGCGTGGAGCAAGTATCATGAACGTGGTCATGTAAGGTTAGCCCGGGCCGCTTCATCCCACCATCCCGCAAGATGCAAAGTACTTGAAAAGAAAACGACAACGAGAGCATCAACGCCCACAAAACCATTGTGTTCTACTCGTGCAATAGATCTATGTATAGACACATCTATGATACCACTGTAGGGTTCGTTGCATAGAAAACAAAAAATTCTACCGCAAAGACGAATAAAACCAAGATCCAATCTATGGAAAAGCCAAGATCTAATCTATTAGATCGGAGCAGCGCGATAGAAGAGAGAATAATCCTCGAAGATCCAAAGCCTTAACGAGATCAGATCTCGTGGTTGATGATGTAGACGATCCTTCCGGTGTTGCAATCCGGCAACACTTCCGTACTTAGTCACACGTACGGTGTCGATGACGTCCTTCCTCTCCTCGTTCCAGCGGGCAGCGGAGGACTAGACCACTCGGAATCCCCGCAGCACGACGGTGTGGTGGTGGTGTGATACGTTGCAAACATATCTATAATTTTTGATGCTCCATACTTGTTTTACACCAATTTCTATATGTTTTGTTTACACTTCGTGGCATTTTTATGCATTTTCTGGAACTAACTATTAACAAGATGCCATAGTGCCAGTTCGTGTTTTCTGCTATTTTTGTATTTCGGAAAAGTTGTACGGGAAATATTCTTGGAATTGGACGAAACAAAATCCGAAGTTCCTATTTTACTATCTCGAAGACGGATTCCAAAGGGGAGACGGAGAAGAGTCAGGAGGTGGCAACACCACCCCTAGGCGCGGCCCACCCCTTGGCCACACCTAGGTATGGTGTGGGCCCCTCGGGCGCCCACCGACCTCGCCATTTCGCCTATAAATTCACATCCTCGGGGAAAAACTAAACACCCGAGCTTTCATCCACGAAAAGTTCCGTAGCCGCCGCCATCGTCGACCCTAGTTCGGGAGTGTTCTGAAGCTCTTCCTGGCACCCTGTTAGAGAGGGAGATCATCACCGGAGGCCTCTTCATCACCATGCCCGCCTCCGAAGTGATGCATGAGTAGTTCATCTCTGGACTATGGTTCCATAGCAGTAGCTAGATGGTTTTCTTCTCCTCATTATGCTTCATGTTTAAATCTGTGAGCTGCCTATCATGATCAAGATCGTCTTTATGTAATGCTACATGTTGTATTTGCTGGGATTCGATGAATATTGAATACCATGGTTGAGTTGATTATAGACTTGTTTATATGTTATTTGTTATCTTGCATGCTCTCCGTTGCTAGTAGATGCTCTGGCCAAGTATGTGCTTGTGACTCCAAGAGGGAGTATTTGTGCTCGATAGTGGGTTCATGCCTCTAGTAATCTGGGAGAGTGAAACTAACTCCTAGGTTTTATATGTGTTGTTGCTACTAGGGAGAAAACAATAATGATTTATCCAAGGATAATTCTATTGTTTACTTTACACACTTTACTTGATGCAATAATCTGTTGCTTGCAACTTAATACTGAAAGGGTTCTGATGCTAATCTGAAGTTGGATTATTAGTCATAGATGCAGTTGGATTACGGTCTATGAATCTTATTGTAATGCCCAAATGAATCTCATAGTAATCATCTTGTCATGTATAGTCTTTATTATGTCAATTGCCCAGCTGTAATTTGTTTACCCAGCATATTATTTATCTTTATGGAGAGACACCTCTAGTGAACTGTGGACCACGGTCCTTTCTTTTACATTGATAAAACCAACCCCCACAACAACTGCAAGCATTGTTCTCGTTATTTCACTGAAAAAACATCTCTTTCCACACTATACGTCTAATCCTTTGTTTTCAGCAAAATTAGTGAGATTGACAACCTCACTGTCAGTTGGGGCAAAGTATTTTGGTTGTTTTGTGTGTAGGTTCCACATTGGTGCTGACACCAATAGTGCGCCCTGCCAAAGTCAGCTAGCAACACCTTCAGAAGTAATTTCTTTATCATACTGGTCGACTAAACCTTGGTTTCTTACTGAGGGAAAACTTGCTGCTGTGCTCATCATACCTTCCCCTCAAGCCTTCCCCCTTTAGGGTTTCCCCTACAACCCTAGGGCTGGCCGGCCTGGGTGTTGAGGGCTAGTGCGCCTGGCCCATTAGGGCTGGGCTACACCCCCTCGGCTCAGGTGGCCCCTCCCAGGTTCGTGGGCCCACTGGTGGTCCGCCTGGTACCTTCTAGAAGGTTCCCGGAATTCCACCGGAAAGTTCCCGAACTTTTCTGAATCCCGAAAAATGACTTGCCTTACATGAATCTTATTCTCCGGACCATTCCAGACCTCCTCGTAATGTCCTGGATCCCATCCGAGACTCCGAACAATATTCGATCTCCATATCATATTCCATATCTTCTATACAACATCGAACCTTAAGTGTGTCACCCTATGGTTCGTAAACTATGCAGACATGATCGTGACACCTCTCTGATCAATAACCAATAGCGGGACCTAGATATCCATAATGGCTCCCACATATTCAACGATGACTTCGTGATTGAATGAACCATTAACATAGGAAACCGATTCCATTTGTCGCGCGATACTTTACTTATCCGAGGTTCGATCATCGGTATCTCTATACCTAGTTCAACCTCATTACCGATAAGTACTATTTACTCGTACTGTAATATGTCATCCCTTGTGCTCTTGTCACATGCTTGCAAGCTAATTAGATGACATTCCACCGAGAGGGTCCATAGTATATCTATCCGTCATAACGATGGACAAATTCCACTCTTGATCCATGTGCTTCAACTCATATTTTCAGAATACTTAATCCCATCTCTATAACAACTCATTTACGAAGTGGCGTTTGATGTAATCAAGGCATCCATCCGGTGTAAGTGATTAACACGATCTCATGGTCGAATGATTATGTTACTATGTATCGAAAGCTTATAGCAAGATGAACTTAATGACTTGATCTTATGCTATGCTTGCTATGGGTGTGTGTCCATTACATCATTCTCCTAATGACATAACTTTATTATTAACAACATCCAATATAACCCGATCATCTATTAATCAACAAGCTAGTTTAACAAGAGGTTTACTAGGGACTCTTTTATGTTTACAAAATACACATTTATTAATGTTTCCTGTTAATACAATTATAGCATGGGATGCAAACATTTATCATAAACATAAATATATAATAATAACCACTTTATTATTGCCTCTACGGCATATCTCTAACAAATGTGTTAACCGCTCAGAGGTGGCCGGTTCGCTGTGGACCCCAAGCTCGTCGTGGCTTGGGTGTCCGTAGCTTTGGCAACCTCCTGCCCTTTGAGCATGAGGAGGGCTTTGTTGCGTGGCTCGGGAGGCCAAGGCTTCAGTGGTGGCATGGGCCTTTATTTCGGTGGCGGCTTGGGAAGCCAGTGCACCAGACACGGCACTTTAGATACATTTCAATCTCTCAAGTATTTTTTACCTTCTCCGTCCAAGTTAACTTTTAAGAGTCATGGGATTAAGGCCTTCAAATTGTGAAATCTATTCCTATGCCTTCCACTTCACGAGTTCAAACCTTGGAAGAGTCATTTCATTTTTCTTAGTGATATTCTTTGGATCATAGAATCACAATAATAGCAAGAATGAGAAAACACAAGTATTTAAAATGATTGGTACAAAACAGAGAAATACTACGTGAATATCCATTTAGATGTAAAACTGAAAAGTGCCTCGCTTCTACGTGAATGAGTGTAAAAAAGAGATTAGATTGAATCTATAAATTTCGATGAGATTGAAGTGTAGGAATGCACTGCATATGAATTTTGGAGGTAACATTCCTTGATCTAAAGGGTATATTTAAGGGAAAAGAATCCTAAGGAGTGGATTCTTTTGATGTTTTAATAAAAAATCATTTGATTTAAAGAGGCCTTGAGAAGCCAAATGCACTTGCACTTTGTCTCTCTACTCTCTCCCTCCTATTTCCTATGAAATTCTTGTCCAAAGACATCACGTGCTTTAAAATGATCGTAGGAATTCATCTCAAATTCTCAATTATATATTTTCCACATTCCTAGGTTTTCCAATTCCTAAATCTAAAATGCCTCCACTATATCGATTGGACGGCACGTAAGGAATCTCCAGTGGCTCGACGCAAGAGGCCAAATCTGGGCCGTAGATGCCTCGGCGTGGACACTGCACAGATGCATGGTGTGTCCACGTCATTTCGCCATATGCATCGTTTCGCCTGCTGCGCGGCCGCATCGCTTCCCCTTTGTGCGCTCCACGACCTATCCTCCACCACCTCCAACGGCGTATCCACTGCCTACTTGGACGCCCAACTGTCCCTCTGAGCAGCAGCTACCAGCGGCAGCCCCTCCTCCTCCACCGCCAGTCCACCATCTACAAGCGTCAGCACCCAATTGTTCGTGGGCTATGCGGGAGATCGTGGACCTAATGAAGGACAACGAAAGCGACCAGTAGAATAGGCCTAGGTCTCGGCCCGTTATTTTTAATGTATTTCTACATTTTCGAAATCTATGTAAATTATGTTTCATAACATTGAAAATAAATCAAAACGTGTATTTGCATCACGCCATTGGGGCAGGCCCCGACCCAAACAAAGAGGAGACGCGGTAGATCCGACTTTTTAACATCCACCAGTTTTGGAAAAAATATTGATGAAGAAAATATATTATTATTGAGAGATACCGATTACACGCAGCCTCTACAACAACGTAATACCGTAATAGCAGTACAGATGCACACATGCAAAAAGGATAAAAAAATACTAAGAAATTAAAAGTATCGCGTATTTCAGCCCTAGCACCAACAATAGAACCACCATCAATATAACATTTGAACTCCAGGGGGGCTCTTCAAAAACGACACCTCTAAGCAGGAAATAGTGCATAAGCCGTTATCGTCGCCCGATTAAAAGATCTTAGCTTTTCACCCTGAAGATAGTTCCCGCTCTCAAAACAATGTCTTCAACAAGACCATTGCCATGCACAACCAATTAAGTTCAGAGGATTTTCACCTTCAAAGGTAAGACTCTGAATTTGACCTGAGCGCGTTGGCGCCCCCACTTGCATACAGCTGTTGCGAAACCTAGAACACAAAGCAAGTCCCTCAATGAGACTCGAACCTTGATCGCTAGTCCTCCAATCCGGCCTTCATGAGATTCTCCGCCTATGATTTTACCATGAACCAAAATATTATCTAATGGCAACACAGAACAGAGCTTCACACATAAGGTGCAATATTCCATTAGCAGGCGAACCATTCCGGAACACACACCACTCCAGCCAGCCAGATGAGGAAGGACCGACCTTAGAAAGATCACCATCTTCGTAGAAAAGAAAACCTAGGACCACCAGGGAAATACAGATTGGCTCTCGGGTGCCACACACCCCTATATTTGGAAAAGTAAAAAAATATATATTAAAAAAATTTAAATTTTTTTAAACTTTTTTGGGAATCAAAGATGATCAGGTATTGTACTTGAAATAAAATATTTTCCTAGTTAATTACTTTTATTGTATCCTGGGTAAAAAAACAAACTAAAATCGCCCCATGACCAGGTACTATTCATTTTTTATTCGTCATAATTTTGTCTTTTTTCCCTGGAGACCATGGAAATCATTTTGTTTCCAAACATTTTTTTAGGAGTACATATTTGATCATCCTTGGTTTCCAGGAAAATTCAAAATTTGTTTAAAATTTTAAATTACTATAATTTTTTTGGTCTATAGGGGTGCGTTGCACCGGGGAGCCAAAAGTCCGCTTCCAGGACCACCACCTTTATTCTGCGATGCGGACGAGCATGCCTCCACGCCGCCATTCACCGTTCAACAACGAAGAACAAGGTTTAGAGATTGGTGGACAAGCAGCAGCTGAGTCCCGCCCAACCCAAATCAAGTGCACGCTGCCAAGAAACAAGCCTCGCGTCCTGAGATCAGGCCCGCCTGGCGGACGCCGGTGAGGCCGCGCCGCCATGCGACGCGGTCCTGACTGGTTTTGGCAAATGGATCAAAATAAACACATTTGGCGAGATGCCCAAACTTAAAAGCTTCATACGAGCCCGTACCAAGCGGCGCTCTTCCAGCGCCGTGACCATGGTATCAGTCAAGACCTCTCATCTCTCTTTTCCATTCCTGCACTGACCTGTGTTAGAATACATGTACGGCTGAGATTACACTAGAATTAGATCTTCTTATAGTCCAAATCTTATCTCCTTATTGTACCTCTATATATACCCCACAAGGTCATTGCAATACAACACATAATTCTATGGTTTCAGTATTTACAATAACCCGACCTCACACAACACATCGCTCGAGGTTCAAGAAGCGAGCTCGTACGCAGCGATCGAAGTGAGTTCATGTCCGGGCCCCTCACTCTCCCACCCGATCCGAAAGTTGGCGCTGCTTTTCTGGCTTCGCCTCTCCTGATCAACCTGGCACCAAAGCCCCAAAAGGCAGCGCCACCATGCAGCAGCGCAGGCCTGCGGCGAGGCCGGCCGCGGCCGGACGGAGACGACGCGCAACAGAGACCGGAGAACGACGGGGATCGAGAAGAGAGAGGAGCAGGGTATGCAGGCCCGCCGGACGTACGCCGCGTGGGTATCTTCCTGCTGTACTTTGCTCTGCGCCACCCTCCCACCGTCCCACGCTACCTTGTCCTAGGAGAAGCACTGTGCTGTGCATGCCACCGCCTCAATGTCTCAAACGGGTAAACAGTACCGTAGATTTTTTTTTCGAAATGGGGAAATATCGCCCCTGTTTCTGCATCTAAAGGATGCATACGATTTTTTTATTAGATTATTCACGAAACCTTATAAGGAAAAATACAAAAGATCAAACTCGAAGCAACCTTACTATACCTACAGTGGGATGAAGAGAGTGACAATACACCAACTCAAATCATCTAAAACTAAATGACTTCTCAGACCGCCCAATAGCAGGTGAGAAACACATCTAGTCAAGCAGACTCTCAGCGCACGTCAACGCACACGCCACAGGAGTTGCTCCCGCCGTCTTCCTCGACTCCATCTTCAAAAGAGATCAACGCATTAACCTTGCAAGACCTTCCGTCGATGCCACCATGACGCCAGACGGCTCCACCCTCTTGCACGTATACATCATCCTGCATTTGTCGTCGATACCCTGCAGCACCATGCCACTGAGACTCGGCGCCAACAATGTGGTAGATGAACACCACTCCACCGAAATCCGCCAACATCCAGCAGCTGCTCCAAAAACGATGCCCTAAGAGGTAGAACGACGCAGGACGCGCCGCCATCGTCCGATCCGGGAGACCCGGACCTAGGGTTTCCCCCGAAGCAGCACGAGTGAGAAACCGCAGACTGCGTCGACGATGCCTTCAGGAAGGGAGCGACGCGTGACGCCGCCATCGCCCGCCAAGACCTTGGTCGAAGCTCGGTTTTCACCGGCAGCCACGCAACCCGACTCGTCGCAAACCGGCCGACCTCCTCCGGCGAAGGAAAAGACCACCGCCACCGTGGCCAGAGCCGCTGCCCTGGGCGTCCTCAGGGATGTGGAAGTGGCCGAGGGGAACCAACGCGAGCCGTCGATGTAGAAGAGGGAGACGCTGCGCAGACGTCACCACCCGCCCAGCCCCAAACGGGCCTAGATCGGGCCCGACATCTGCGCCGCCACGCCCGCGTCACCGTCGTCGGCCGAAGCTGCTCCGCCTAGGTCGCCACCCACCCCGCTCCACCATCGCTTGGAAGAAGGTAGCCGCCGCCACTTCCGTAGATAAACAGCAATGTTTAAAATAGCGTGCTAAATGAAATAACGTCGGCCTCCTTCAAACGCTATGGAGGCTATATCGTGCTAATTGCGTGCTATATTTCAAATAGTGTTTTAAAAAAATATATGAAATATAGTATAAAAATAAAGAATTTCGCTAAAAAGGTTGGATATTTAGTCCAAAAATAACTGAACTATCCATATATAACCACATACAACAAATAGATCTCCAATTTTTCAGAAGGCTAACATCAACATCAGTATTCCACAAGGCAACAACATAGTATAAATTATTTATTAAAAATCATCAGCATTAGCGATATTAAGTTTCAATCTAGAAGAGAAATCAACATATTGTAGTTTATTACCACCGAGAAGTGAAAGCAACTTAGCTTAAAAAAATAGCGCGCTAACGCTATAAAGTTTTAGCATGATATATCATGCTAATTCACAAATAGCGCCATAGCGAGCAAAAATACTAAAATGTAGCGTAGACCCTCCAAATATGCTATTGCGTGGTATTAGCGGAGAAATAGCGCGCTATTTTAAACCTTAATAAACAGTCGATTTTTTCATGTCTTTGAACTTTGATCGCCACCTTGTGTGTTTACTTGCATGGACTACGGCCTATAGATCACGCTCTCCCTCCGTTTCCGTAATACACTTGTCGTAGTTGATTTTAGCTTAAAATCGAACTAAAACCACAGAAAAAATTATTGAGCGGAGGAAATACATTGTCACCGCTAGTACAAGTGCAACACGTACGGGTAACAAGCGCATGCTCTCCGACTTGCTTTTCTAGAGGACTCTTGTAGCTTGCAACGAGCAAAGCACCTTCAACATCTCAAGGCACAAGCGCAAGGCTAGTTTTTTTTTTTTTTTTGAACGAGGATAGGTCCGGAAGGACCTAGATGATTGCATTAATATAGAGCGGTGGAGATACAACTTACATACAGGACCTCTAAGAAAAAATAAATTACAACCAAGTCCTGGCAAATCGCATAGAGGACCTCAGAACTAAAACAGAGAAAGCAATCATGTCCAGGTCCAGCTCCTTCTCCACCTTGCTCGCAGAAATTCCGGCCACGAACTACCACAGCGACACCGGGGACATGACCACTTGGATCGCTGCAGCGGGAGCTTATCGCACCGGAATTGAAGGGCCTCCGAATCGGCATAGCCTGGAAGTTGAATGTTACCTTGCACCACAGATTGGACAATGGCGTGCAAGTTGGGAGTGGCCGCCTTCCGGCCATGAGAGTCGACGGCGGGCCAGCACGAGACTGGCGAGAGGCTGTCGAGGATGCACTCCCAGCAGCATATGCAGTCACCACATCTCCCCATCCACCAGATCCGAAGAGATCAGAATTCAAATGAATCCCCAATTCTCCACCACCACCATGGTGACTAGGAAGAACCAGGGAAGTCGCCGGTTCGACTTGATCTGATGGAAGAACGCACTTATTTGTGGTGGAGCTCGAACACGCGGCCTCCTCTTCCAACTTCCTCCATGGAAGCATGGTGGAGATGGCCGAGGTCGACGGATCGGTGGCGTGCGGGGCCGCCCGAGCCGAATAACTCCAGAAGCCGACTTTATTGACGGAGATCTCTGGGATCCAAGCCCCCACCGGCCGCACTTGCCAGAGCGCGGCAGCTAGGACGACGACGCCCAGAACGCATCGGAGCCAGCCGACGAGCTCCGATGACCTACTCCCATACGCCATAGAGGACAAACTACATCTAAAATCTACAATTTGGACGCCGGCGCCTCGCCTTAGCTTCCGCCGGACGGCAGCACCGCCGGGGAGAGCATCGGTTTGGCCCGGGAGCGGAGAGTCGACCCTCAAAACTACTGTAGTGACGAGAGAGAAAGGGGAAGAAGAAATGACGGCATTTGTTGTCCCCGCAAGGCTAGTTGATCGGTGCGTAGAAAAAGACAGACATGGCTTTGGCCAGGGGCTTTGAAAAGAGAAGCATCTTCAAAGCAAAACAAGACAAGACAAGTTGGACTAACCACAGCAAAATTATGGAAAAGGAGGAAGCACATTGTCGCTGCTAGTACAAATGCAACACGTACGGCTAAACAAGTGAAGTGCATGCTCTCCGTCTCCGACCTGTTTTTCTGGAGGACTCTTGTAGCTTGCAAAGAGGAAAGCAAGCATCTTCGCTATCTGAAGATACAAGCGAAGGCTAGTTGATCGGTGCGTAGAGAAAGCTGGACATGGCTTTGGCCAGGGGCTTCAAAAAGAAAAGCATCTTCCACAACGTTGATCGAGGTAGCATAGCGACTATATTTGACAAGCCACTCGTCTGCCCCATAGAAACTAATCCTATAAAAAATTTGTAGTGCAAATCCTATAGGTAAAAAATATTGGGTGTGTCTCAGCTTTGGATAGGGTTTTATCCATCATGCATGTACGGGAGGAAGAACCAAAGGCGCCGCAGAAGGGTGCCGGGCTAAACAAAGTACAAACATAACCAAACATGAATCTTCAAGCAAAAACAAAACCCAACGATGGAGCACGTGACTGAGACATAAGCTACATCTCAACTAGCTGAAACTTAGCAATTCTGAAGAACATGTAGAAGGCTAGGGTTTTAGGTGCAAGCGGAATACATCGATCGGTGCACCTTGGCACGTATATATAGTACATGATGCGGGCCTCTACCTCAACTATACAAGAAAACTAGGAGGTGGGCCGGTTACACAACGCACACATATACAATATATTAAACACCCCCCCCCCCCCCCCCACAGTCGAAGCGTCGCCAGAGACACAGAGACTGGAACGAAACTCCTCAAAGGTAGAAGTCGGCAATCCCTTGGTCATCACATTGGCAAACTGTTGCGCAGTCGGAACATGAAGAACCCTAGTCTGTCCGAGAGCAACCTGGTCGCGTACGAAGTGAATGTCAAGCTCAATGTGCTTCGTCCGGCGATGATGAACGGGGTTGGCGGAGAGATATACGGCCGAGACGTTGTCGCAATAGACAACCGTAGCACGGGACACACCGTGATGCAACTCCTGAAGCAGCTGTCGAAGCCATGTGCACTCGGCAACGGCGTTGGCCACAGCTCGGTACTCAGCCTCCGCGCTAGAGCGCGAAACAGTAGGCTGTCGTTTCGATGACCAGGAAACGAGTGAGGGACCGAGGTAGACGCAGTAGCCGGAGGTAGAGCGCCGAGTGTCGGGGCAGCCAGCCCAGTCGGCATCCGAATAGGCTACCATCTCCATAGAGGGGGACGCTGTGAGGGTGAGTCCAAGATGCGTCGTGCCACGGATATAGCGGAGAATCCGTTTGACGAGCGTCCAATGGGAATCACGAGGAGCGTGCATATGGAGACACACCTGCTGAACAGCATACTGCAAGTCTGGGCGTGTGAGCGTCAGGTACTGTAGAGCTCCAACGATAGAGCGATAGAACGGAGCATCAGGCGCTGGAGAACCGTCGAGAGCGGAAACCTTGGCCTTCGTGTCTACAGGGGTGGCGACGGGATGACAATTGAGCATACCAGCGCGCTCAAGTAACTCATGGGCATACTTCTGCTGATGAAGGAAGAAGCCATCAGGACGCCGAGTGACCTCAATGCCAAGGAAGTAATGAAGAGCGCCCAGGTCCTTGATGGCAAACTCGTCACGTAGCCGGAGAGTGAGCTGCTGAAGGAGAGCGGCGGAGGAGGCCGTGAGTATGATGTCATCGACGTACAGGAGCAAGTAGGCAGTCATGTCACCCTGGTGATAGACAAACAGCGAGGCGTCCGAGCGAGTAACGCAGAAGCCCATAGTCTGCAGAAAGCTGGCGATCCGCTGGTACCAGGCGCGAGGGGCTTGCTTGAGGCCGTAGAGCGACCTAGAGAGCAAGCACACATGTCCAGGATGAGAAGCATCAACGAAGCCAGTAGGTTGCTCACAATAGACCTGCTCAGTAAGGTGTCCATGAAGAAACGCATTAGAGACATCCATCTGGTGAACTGGCCATCCGCGAGAGACCGCAATCTGCAGGACAGTGCGAATCGTGCCCGGTTTAACAACCGGCGCAAAGGTCTCGGTGAAGTCGACGCCGGCACGCTGACGGAAACCGCGAACCACCCAACGAGCCTTGTAGCGCTCAAGGGTACCATCGGAGTGAGTCTTGTGCCGAAAGACCCACTTGCCACTGATGACATTGGCGCGAGGTGGCCGAGGAACCAGTGTCCAGGTGCGGTTCCGCTGTAAGGCGGCGTACTCCTCCTGCATCGCAGCGAACCAGTGAGGATCCCGAAGAGCAGCCCGTACGGATACGGGGATCGGAGACGGCGCGGATGTGGAGGCCGCAAGGAGATACTCGTCGCGGGAGTATCTCAGGCTCGGGCGGTGGGTACCGGTCCGAGACCGCGTCGTAGGGGCGACGGTGGGGACCATCGCGGCAGGTGCCCCGGCCACACCAGGGGCCGAAGGGGCGAGCGACGCCGAAGGCGGGGCAGCGACCGCGCCAGGGGCCGAGGTGGCGGGCGACGCCGTGGGCGGTGCAGCAGGCGACGGGGCGGACTCCGAGTCGGAGTCGGACGGCGAGCAGCCGGGCGGCGAGGGGGCGCGACCAGGGAGGGTCGCAGCACGTCCCGAGGCGCATGCAGCGCCAAAGCCAGGGGGCGGCCCAAGGCTGGACCGTCCAGGACCGTCCGTGGTGGACGGCGAAGCGAGTACCGGCGGCGAGGAAGAGGCGGCGGGTACCTGCTGAAAAGGAAACTGCATCTCGTCAAAGTAAACGTGTCGCGACGTGAAGACGCGATGGGAGACGGGATCATAGCATCGATATCCTTTTGTGTTGGGCGGGTAGCCAATGAAGACACAGGCTAACGAGCGGGGTGCAAGCTTATGAGGCGCAGTAGCGGCGATGCTAGGATAGCAGAGATAGCCAAAGATGCGAAGCTCGTCATAAGAAGGCGGTGCACCGAAGAGGAGATGATGAGGAGCGAAGTTGCCGCGGGTGCGACATGGGCGGATATTAAGAAGGAGAGTGGCTGTGGAGAGCGCGTCGGGCCAGAAACGCGGAGGCATGTAGGCGTGAAAGAGGAGAGTGCGAACGCAGTCATTGAGAGTGCGGAGGACACGTTCGGCGCGACCATTCTGTTGCGAAGTGTATGGGCATGTGAGGCCAAAGGTGGTGCCATGAGTGGTGAGGAGAGTGCGAACAGCGAGGTTGTCGAACTCCTTCCCGTTGTCTGTTTGCAACGCAAGAATGGGGCGACCAAACTGCGTGGCGACATAGGAATAAAACGCGGAAAGAGTAGCGAGAGTATCGGACTTGCGGCGCAACGGAAAGGTCCACACATAATGAGAGAAATCATCGAGGATGACAAGATAATAAGTATAGCCCGTATTACTTGCAACAGGAGAGGTCCAAACATCACTATGAATTAACTCAAAAGGGTAGGAGGCGACATGAGAAGAAGCCTGAAACGAAAGCCTAGTATGTTTGCCGAGACGACACGCATGACAAGAATGATCAGCGATCTTATTACACGTGAAAGAAAAACTCCTAAGAATGTGACGAAGGGTGGCGGGGTTGGGATGACCCAAGCGAGCATGCCAAAGGTCCACACCGGTGGCGAGGGCGACAGGGGCGGCGGATGTGGAAGGCGAGGAGTGCACGGGGTAGAGGTCGCCGGGACTGTCACATCGGAGGAGCACCATCCGGGTTCGGGAATCCTTGACAGAGAAACCAAACAAGTCAAACTCAACAGTCACAGGATTATCACGTGTAAATTGTTTAACAGAGACAAGGTTTTTGATGAGGTTAGGAGACACTAAGACATTAGACAGTGAGAGGGGAGTAGACGAAGACGGAAGAGATGCATGGCCTATATGGGTGATAGGAAGAGAGGAACCATCTCCGACGGTAATGCGAGTAGAAGTGGTGACGGGGCGGGAGGTATGAAGAGTACCGGGGTGGGCAGCCATATGAGCGGAGGCGCCCGTGTCCATGTGCCAGTCGCCGCCGCCAGCGTAGGCGGTCGGAGTCGGAGCGGCGTGCAGCGCGGCGAGGAGAGCCGGATCCCAAGGCGCAGGCGGCATCGGGGGCAGCGGGGGCAGCCCGCCTGGCGGCGACGGCTGGCCTACCCACCCGTAGGGCGGCATGTACGGCTGCGGCGCGGCGAAGTACGCCTGGTGGGAGGATGGCCGCGGGCCAAGGACGCCAGGGGTAGGCGCGCGGGGGACCGGCATGGTGTAGGCATGCACGACGCCGGTCCAGGGGTTCTGCCCGGCGTACCAAGGGGCCGGCTGGAAGACCTGCTGCGGACGGGCAGCGCCGCCCATGGGTGGTTGCTGCGCCTGGGGCTGCTGCGGCTGCTGGCGGCCGCCGCGACGACTCCCACGGCGGCGATTGTTGGTGTTGGCGGGTGGGGCCGACGGCGGTGGGGGCGGCACCGGCTGGTAGGCCGGCGGGTGGGGAAAGCCGGGCGACGGAGGGCGAGCAACGGGGGGCGCAGGGCCGGCGCGGGTGCCGGTGACGAGGGCGGTGTGCGTCGCGCGGGACCGCACCATCCGCAGCCGACGCTCCTCAAGCTTGAGGTACGCCACGACCTTGGGAAAGGTGGGGTCCGGGAGCAGGGTGAGGTTGGAGGCGGCGTTGCCGTAGTCCTCGTGCAGGCCGGCGGTGAAGGTGGTGATGAGGAGCTCGTCGCCGATGGGCTCGCCGAGATCGCGAAGCTCGTCCGCAATCTTCTTGCGGCGCATGCAGTAGTCGTCGATGGAGGAGTCGAGCTGGTGACACCCGTAGAACTCGCCATGGAGGAGGACCTTGCGCTGGAGCTTGTTGTCGGTGAAGAGACCGTTGAGCTTGAGCCAGACGGCGCGGGCGTCGTCCTCGTCGGCCACCACCGTGTGGAAGAGATCGGTGGAGATGGTGAGGTAGAACCAGCGGATGATGGTGGCGTCGATGATCATCCACTCCTCGTCGTTGACCATGAGCTTGGAGTCCACGGAGCCGTCGACGTGGCTGTGAAGGAGGAACTCGCGAAAAACGAGAGAGAAGTACCGCTTCCAAGGAGAGTAGGACGCGGAGGTCTGGCTGAGGGTTACCGGGACACGATCGGCGATGTTGAGGTCGCGGATGAGGGCCATGTCCAGGCCGGCAAAGGGGTTGCTGCCGGAGGAGAGGGAGGAGCCCGGGGACTGCATGGCGGCGTCGAGGGAGAGGGGCGCGCGGTGGGGCGGTGGGGAGGGTAGGCGGCGGCGGCGGCTCGGAGGAGAGAGCGGCGGCGGCGGCTTGAGGAGGCAGCGGCGGCGGCGCAGGGGGAGCGCGGCGGCGGCGGCTAGGTTAGGATGCGTGGGTGGAATCTGATACCATGTAGAAGGCTAGGGTTTTAGGTGCAAGCGGAATACATTGATCGGTGCACCTTGGCACGTATATATAGTACATGATGCGGGCCTCTACCTCAACTATACAAGAAAACTAGGAGGTGGGCCGGTTACACAACGCACACATATACAATATATTCAACAGAACATTAAGTCATACCTCATGAAAATTTTCTTTGGTTCAATCAAAGAGAACTTCCTCTTTACATACGATTCAACTAGCCATTACATCCCTAATTCTATATTTTTCCTATTCATATACTTTTTCTATTAAATGAATCAAAGGAGCCCAAAATAGTTCGACCGGTAAGATTAGCCGTTATTGGTTTCAACGGAGGTTTAGATGTTTCTCAGCTTTGGATAGGGTTTTACCCGTCATGCATGTACGGGAGGAAGAACCAAAGGCGCCGCAGAAGAGTGCACGCGGTGCTTTAACTTGTTTCTTGCAGGCTCTGCACTGAACGGCTTCTGCTTTGCTTTGCTCGTGTTGCTTGTACTTTATCACTGTTCATGGCCTGCGATCGTATCTGGCATCTCCCCGGAATGCTAAAGCGCTAGACTCAGTGAGCTAGCGCGGTGTAGCTTGCCTTTTCTGCCCTGCATGCCCTGACCGGCTGACCGCCTCAGCTGGTCTCTTTTGTTTTTCATTTCGGGTAGCACTGCATGGCTCGGACTGCTGGTATGTGACGTGACGAGGGCATCATTTTTATTGCAAGTGCTTCAATCGCGAGCATCAAGACGGCAGGGCGGCAGGCCACTTGAGAAACTTCAAATGGAGCTCGGATTACTGGGAACTATATTTGAAAAGAGAAAAATCTAAATACAGTTTTCAAATTTTGAAGACGCCAAGGTCACGGTAGCCCGCGGCAATGCTACATGTACGGACACCTCTTACGGAATCAACCTACGGACTCACATCAGGCAGGCAAAATATGAGATCATGACCCGCTTTTTCAGGATTGAATTCCAACTGAACCAACCACATACGTACACATCAGTCCGTAAAGATTTTGTATGCCCAGCACGTCCGTAACTCTAGCATTATTGCGGTAGCCCGCCTTCCAAAACGCCGCCCTCCACTCAAGACGGACTAGCTTTATTACACGCGATTCCTCTAAGAATTGTTTGTGTACATGGTTAAAGAAAACAGACTTCTCTAACCACTGCAGCCAAGACATGAGATCAAAAATACATTTCCTGTGGTGGAGGGCCTGGCACCTTTGAAAACAACTTCATTTTTACCGACGGCATGGAATAGCTCAGTATCCCCCGACATCGAACATCCATACTTGCATCGATCGTCATGAAGAAGTGAAGAAAAGCTCCGCAAGACCCACTAGCGGCACGTGTGGCGGTAGCGGTAGTGATAGTGGTAGCGACTAGCGAAGTGGTCAGGGGCGGAGCTACGTTGGGGCCTACCTGGGCCGTGGCCCGCCCAGGATCTGAACAATCCTTTGTTATTTTTGCTGGGCTAGCCCAAGAAAGGTTCAGTTTTATTGTAGAAATGAAGGCTTTTGTGCTGCTGGCCCGCCCAGAATTCGTGTTACAGCTCCGCCACTGGAAGTGGTGTGTTGCTTCACCATGGCTGTGAGCCGGACGACCTCGTCCAGACCACCCCACATCCATTCGGCCTCCTCCCTTCGCTTTCGACTCCTCGATGGCGTGGACAATGGATGCGGCATCATCATAGTCGTCAGGCAAGCAACGGGAGGCGCGTCCTCGTCGTCGTCCTCCTCCTCGTGAGTGGCCCTGGCAAGGTTGACGTAATCCTTGCCAGGCTGGAAATCCAGCACTTCCCGTGTTGCCCATCGCGACCTTTGTTCCCGGGCGAGGAATGCATGCCAGAATTCGGGCCGCAGGTGCGTGTAGTTATAGCCCATCGCTCGTGGGAGCAAAGGGTTATGGCGGCGCATGTCCATCTCCAATGCTGGCTCGTTCGTCGGAGCATGCATCACGGCACCCTAGCGCGGTTTGGGTGCTAGTCGCCGGGCAGTGAGACATCACATTGCAGGCACGCGTTGGCTTGTGCGCACCGACGTGGGCACTCAAGCAAGGGGACCTAGTGACGAGTTTGCTCCCAGGGTTGTTGCGGCTGATGGCCACGATCATACCGGACAACACCGATGGCCACGATCATCACCGCTCGGAAGAGTCATCACCGATATGCCGGCGTACGCATATACTCGTATGTATACACATATGCTACATGTTCATATAATTTAGTTGGGTCATCCGAATTTCGTACATGGCTACTACATATACCCATTTAATATTAATGATGAAGGGGGTATCGAGCGATCTTAGCCGTCCTTTTATTTGAGTTTAACCGAGTTTGCTTAATTTCGAAAGGAGAGGATTGTATCTGAGCAAATGCTTTCCATCATAGGAAGACTAAATGGTTTTTGAAAAGAGATTTAGATTGATGTTAGATTTTCTACAAAATGTACAGCAATGACTTTTAAGAAAAATCAAATGATAATCAATTCTATGATCAAACTACCACGATAGAAAAAATTCCTATCTCTACTACTTATAAAGACACGAAGTTGCGTTGGAAAATAAGATCTTAGCCGTCTATCTTGATAGATCTAACGCTCCAGATTCATTTGGTCTCCCCTCTCCACCCCACGCCCCTTGGAATTTTTTTTCCGTAATCCCCTCCACGCTGGTTTAGTTCCTGAAATCATGGCAATAAACAACCTCCACGACCCCCGGCCGGCCGGTCGGTCCCCTAGCACGAACGCCTCCCCAACGCCTGCTGCCCCGCTTCCCACCGCCCAGCAGCGTCGCCTCCCTCGCCGGTCGTGCTCCCTGCATCATCTGCGGTCCTCGCTCGCCGGCACAAACTCCACTGGAGGCGGAGGTGACCACGCGATTCCACGCCGAGGCTGCTAATGGAGGATTGCAGCCGCCAATCATCACGCTTGCCCCGTCCAACCAACGGATGCCGGTGGTCAAGTCGCCCATCTGCTCACATGATGCTGCAGCCGGCAGCGTCGCCATTCATCTCGATCTGGCTCCGACGACGACGAGAACCGCAACCGCCGCCAGTAGGGGCATGGCCGAATTTAGTACCACCAGCCAGTCCGAGTTTCCCACGTTTTCTCCCTCAAGGTATTCACTTCGTCTACTATCCCACAGTTCCGACTTTTGATTGCATCAATCCTGGGTCAATGACCTCCTGGTAGTGGTATGTGTCATGTACTCCTGCCTGCCCGCAAGGAAGCACAATCTGTCTAATTACGGTGTATATAATTTGAACTTTAAAGTATGTTATTTCTTCTGCATGAAAATCCAGAATAAGAACCAGTCGGTCCATGCCAACAATTCCTCGGTTGATGGTAGAAGAAATTTGATGTCTGAAGATAATTGGTTCCAATCCTTTTATTTTAAAATAATCCAATTGTTCTAATGTAGATATAACTGTAATCTGTCAACATATGGGTGCATGTATGTAGTCTTCGTTTTTCAGTAACATGATTAGAATTGAGGTTAAAAAAAACTGCACCGTCAGGAGATATATGCGTGCATGTAGTTCTCTTATTTCCTATCCATTGTGCAACTAGATCGATATCACATAGTGCGTAGATCTGGTATTTTTCTTCTTCTTTAGTTTCTGGGCTGATTGTCAAGATATTAACGTGCGCTTAAATCGCTCTTTTTCAGTATGGTTAGCTTCTGATAGATCATTTCCCGTACTTCAATTTAGTTTATTATTAATTCACTTTGAAAATAATATTAAGACTATCATTATTGATGTTTGCTCCTTTTTCTACTTTCGAATTTCGATTATGATACTAAGTCCAAGTATTCCAAAATTCAAGCGTCTTCACACAATTCAAGCATCTTCACATCATTCTAAATCATTCTTATTTTTCGATTATTGATGATAGCTTTCAGATTAATTTATGTTCTGGCACCTGGTCGACACAACAGTTGAGCTACATCATGGCCAACCTATGCTACCGCGTTGGTATCTCACCGCCAAAAATCTTCTATAAGTCGGTCAGGCAGTTCTGTAAGATAAACCACTACCAAACACCGCCAATCTTTCTCATGAATTATGAATTGTCTTAGTTGGGCACTTGGCAAGATGCATCATGATCTGATCCCAAACTGATCACCAACCTCTACGTAGCTCGAATGTGATTTAATTGTGATCAACTATGAGCTTGTTTATAATTGATATATCAGAAGTGCATCATGTATGTGCTAATGATTATTATATCCCATTTTAGTTGGTTGATGGCATTCCACTTGTTGATGTCATTTCCAGAAAGAAGAAACTCACAACTTGAAAACCAATCGTGATGGTACATTTCATGAGCATAGTTGCACGTTATGCAGCTTTTGTTCTTTTCAGACAAGGTAATGCACATCACTGTATTGAATAATTCTTTGTGCTGAATATTTCTTAGGATGCAAATGACACTGGATTCAAATATACAATTTACTTTCCCACTATTATGTGGTATGATTGACAATTTTAGGCTTTAGCACTCTTCGTAAATATGGCTCCATTTTTTGGCCTTCTAATGACCTTTGAGAAAAGGCATATGATAGTTGATGTTGAAACAAAGGATAGGAGCGGACACCCACAATAGCTTTTCCATTATTTCTGCTATAGTATCATAGATGAAAAGGCAGGCACATTTTGACAGATCATATTAATGCTTAAAATATATACCTTTCATATAACCATCTGTAATTCCTTGAATAGCTTATGCTTTGTGCTTTCTGATGCATACTTTCTAATTTTCTCCCGAAAATTCCTTATTATGCAGGAAATTAGAGTGTTGAGGTACTTCTTAATGCGTTCCAGCTCTTTTGAAGTTGCAAGGATGGGTTGATGCTATGAATTGTTTTGGTCGATACGTTATTTCATCACCATAAGCCACAAAAAAACTCATATTTGGTATTTCATCTCCATAAGCTACAAACAAACTCATATTTTTAACTGTTTGAGTTGTTTTCATTTTGGTTTTTATGTAATTTAGGGACAAAATGCATTTAAATGTTTTTGTCGGTGCAACTGAATTAGGAGCGGGCGGACAAGACAGAAACTTGCTTGACTGCTTACCCCTAGGGTTTATTTGTTAGCCATTTGTAAGAATGTTTGATAGTCCTTATTTCATCATTTATTAAGAACACTGCCCACTTAATGAAGAATGGACACAGTTCAGTTATCTTTGTTGATTGCCATAGGAGTTGCTAGAATTTTTAGTGAGTAATTGAGCAAGTTTCTTGATCAGTGACATAGTTCTTTGAGAGAAGTCACAAGATAGGAGTATACAAAGCTTTCATGATATGGCATGTTTCTTGCTTGGTGACACGATTTTTTGAGTAATACTTGAACTGTTTGGTTCTATGCAAAAGCATGTTCTGAAATTATTGTGGTAATAGTGGGCAGGATATTCATACGAGATTGTGAAATTATCCTTGCAACTAGCATTCTATTCATATGAGTTTACCTGTTGCCATTATGCAAGGTTGAAACGTAGTTCTAAATACAAACACAGTGTATGTTTACTGTTTGATTCTTTCACATTCGGGTTTGTGCTTAGATGGAGAACGTGCGTTGCACGTGCAAACTTACTAGTGAATTTTAATCTTCAATAGTCCCTTGCGAATTATCGGAATCAAAGAGACCGTCAAGCAGCCCAGGGCCAAGCCCACAGGAGTTTCTTACAGTAGTGTAGGTTTTAAGGCCACAATTTCTTAGTTCCGTTAAGACGCTAGTGTAGGTTCGGCTGGTTGCAGCCCATCACGCAGAAAAATCCCAGGAGCGAGGGCGCTGGACTAAATGTGAGTCGAGCACTGAAAGGGGCTGCTATATACCGACCGGGTCGGCGTGGACAGGGTGCCGCACACCCCTCCGACCCAGTGGCTGTTAATCAGGCCACGGCCCATCAGGTAAACGCTTTTTTTTCTTTTTTTTTTCTTTATTCTGTTTACAGTTTTTAAAACTAAATTTTTCTGTTTCTTTTTATGTTTTCAAAATTTGTTAGAAATTTTCTGTATATAGATTTTAGAAATGCACGATTTAAATTTTTTCATAATTTTAAATTGCTCGCAATTTGTTTAAAATTTGGAAATCGTTCAAAATTCAAATTCTATTCTAGAAATCGGCAATCGTTAAAATTGCAAAATTCGTTCAAAACTTGAAATTCGTTTAAATATTGAAACTTATTCAAATTTTAAAATTGATCAAATTAAGAAATTCGTTCAAATTTTGAATATGAACATTTTTTATTTTGAACATTCTTTCAAACTTCAACATTTTTCAAAGAAAACTAAAAAAATATGAAGAGACAAATAGAAAACAGAAAAACCAAAGGCTGAGATATATGGACCAGGCCCATGCCCAGCAGAGGGTGTGCAATGATCACTATGCACCGACCTGGTCCGTGTATAGGATCCGTCAGCACCACACACCCCGAAGCGTGGGAATGTGGGCCGGCCCAAAATTCGCGATATGTATTGTTGTCGCCCATCTGGTTTCGTCTGTTTTCAAAATTTGGAACATAATTTGAAATATATATTTTTTATTTTAAATTTCCAAAATTTAAAAACAAAAATGAGTAAAAACCAATTAATTTTGAGAAATTTTCAAAAGTTTGAATACTTTTTGAATTTTAAAAAATCGAACGTGAATATTATGACTAATTTTTGAATTTCATCAAATTTGAGAATTTAAACATTTCTAGAATTTGAATAATTTTCGAGTATGAACAAATTTTGAATTTCCACAATTTTCGGATGTAATTTGTTTTCAAAATTTTCTCTAAAAATATTTTGGTTTTTTCTTGAAATGTTGTTAGATTTTGAATATGGAAAATATTAATTGAAAAGAAACCACAAAAAATAAACAAAAAGGGAAAGAATCCTAGCATTGTTGCTGGGGTGTGTGACACACGGTGTCAGCATATAGGCCCTAAGAGTGTGTTTGGTAGCCCGATTCACCTGGAATTGCTTTCTCATGTGGGCACTGCCCGTGGCATACTAGTTAGGCTGAGATTTTATGTATGTTTGGTAGATTGTAGGCGTCAAGACATGTTGAATCTAGAGTGTGTTTGGTAGGCTCTATCTAGTTCCAAAATGTGAAATTACAAAGAGGTCCAACTTTCTTACATGAAAGTCCTTAAATAGAAAAGGTAAACGCAATCGGATCCTTAGTTGTCTCTTCCACGGCATGGAGATCTACCCGTGTGGGGGGAGAAGCTCGTCGGCGGCGCTAGGGGATAGCATGGCTCTCATCGCCAGAGAACGACGCCTGTTGGCAAAGGAGGAGTGGTAGGGCGCCCGCCGACAGAGGACGTGCGAGGAACGATGGGGTGGTGGTTGTTAAGCGGCGCGGCGCGGCGGTGGTGTTCAAGAGGGCATCGATGCAAGCTCCTCTTCGGCGGAGGACGCCGGAGCAGGAGGAGGGCCGTCATGCGAGCTTCTCATCGGTGGGGGCTTGCTAGAGGGCTCTGACGCGAGCTCCTTGTCGGCTGAGGAGGGCCAGAACAGGAGGAGGGCAAGCATGCGAGCTTCTCGTCGGCAGGGCGGGCTCGAGGGCGCCCGTGCAAGCTCCTCGTCGGTAGAGAAGGGCCGAAGTGGGACGAGGGCCAGAGCGAGAGGAGGGTGTGGGGTAAATGAGGAGAAAAAAGGTAGGGGTGTGGGTCTAGGGGAGCGAGGGCCTACTACAGTCTTTTGCGGGTATGAGCTCAGCCTCGACGAGTTGTGAAGCTAGATTTGAGCTTCACAACATGGCCTGGCCGAGAGCCCTTTTTCGTACGAGGTTCGCACCGAGCCGGGCTAACAAACAACCAATAATTGGATGAGGTAAGTTTAGGTGAGAATATCTATGTTGTTCCGGGCTACCAAACGCACCCTCGGTGACATTTGGACTTTCTCATATTTAAACGTTTTTCATTTTTGGACTTTTTAAAATCTATTTTTAAAAATCGAATATCTTTCAAACCAGAAAACCAAGAAAAAATTGGTGCTGCTCACAGCATCTAGATGTATTATTTACGAAACTTAGGTTTATTATTTTTGCAGAAACTGTTATGTGTACTCCGTATATCTTCTACTGAAGAATTTCGGCGTACGACATACGTTTGTGTTGATTCTACTACAGTACAAAAGTTAAATTTTTATTTTGTATTTTGTGTTTTACCTTTTTTTGTCCCATCTTACTGTGTAGTAGTCGTGAGCAGATGGGGTCGGTATGGTAGCGACAACACGACGTCTGCTAAACTTCATAGAAATTTGGTCAACATCATAACTGTAGAAGGTTTATGTTTGTACTGTGCGGCTAGCGAGTAGGATTTGGAACAGACGAGACGACACCAGATCGTTCGAATTTTATTACAGGCCTTGTTGTACTTTCTTCCTTGTTCGATCTGGCGGGACGCCTCGGCTGGATCCAATCCAAGTCCCCGTCGACCACGGGACAGCGTTTTCGCACCGGCACCGAGCGCCTCTCGTCACGTACTCACGTGGCCTGTTCTCAGCCACAGCGCCGGCGGCGCCGCGCTGTTGGTCGCCGATGGGCGTCAACGACAGACAAGCACAGCACGTTGGGAGCGAACGCACGTTCTCTCCACCCCGTTTTGTTGGAGAAGAGGATAGGAGCAAGTACAATAGAGTCCAGTCTGACTATAAGACATTAAATAATATATTTTAGATGAGTTGGAGGAGAGAGAAGAGGAGAGAGAATGGAGGTGGGAAATTTCTTATGCAATAGCTATTTCTTGCGTGCGTCTTTCTAGGCACTTTGTGAGAGTGAAAGGTGGGCCATATATTACTAAAGTACTACATTCTTATAGCCAACTATTATACATGTTAGCTATATGATGACTACAAATGATATGGCATCTTGTTATAGCCAGCAGTTGGCTATACTATTGGAATTGCTCTAAAGGCAAAACGGTTCGAGCTGATACGGGCACGAGCTTACCGGCGCCTTGAGACGGCCGCGAGGCTCCCCGTTGCCACCGGCGGGGTTTAATGGCTTTCGCTCCAGTCTTATATCACGGCACAATCAACCCGATACAAAATAAATAGATGCCAACAGTTTATCTAAATTTGAATGTATCTAGTTACGATTTACTAGGGCATAGATACATTCGAATTTGTATAAATCTTTGGCATCTATTTGCATTGTGAACATAGTAGCATGTAGTAGTATCATACGCATGATACTTCTATATGATATTATGCATTGTGACTAGTCTAAAAAATACATCAATACTAGCTACTACTCCCTCCATGTGCTCGTCTTTTATGAATCCCCACTCTACTAATTGAAGGAGAGGAATGATGATTAGTAGTTGAGGTACATGAGAGAAATGCATATTGGAGGATGGAGTTGGAGAGTAATTAGGAGAAGCCAATTACATTGATTAACTGTATTGGTAGTGTACTCCTATTTAACAAGAGAGGGAGTACATCCATTAAATCACTCCACACGAGACAATTACTAGAGATGCCACCACGCCTCCTTGTGAAAATCATGCCATGCTTAACTTCTTGCTTTCTCTTTTGTTTCTCAATTAAGCATCGGTATGCTCCACGGGCTATGGCCAGCACGAGGTTCTTTTCCCCCAAAGGAAATTCGAATCTGGTATAGAATCTTAGATGAAGTACAAAGCACCCTAAAAATTACATTGAGGTAATGAGGTCCCTAGACCACTCTAAGAACAACTACCGCCGCCTAAGCGGGCCGCCGCTCCCCTTAACGCAGTCGGCTCGACACTGTTGCAGGGACGTATCTGAGATATTGGTGGCCCTGTATAAAATCTAAAATTAGGCTCCTTATATAATAAAGAGAGATAACCACAAAAATGTTGTTCTCCAATATTTTATCTGCAATGCAATACTTTCCCAAAAATACTATCAGCCTAGTTTTGTAAGTTTCTTACGTATGTATTAATATTTTGATTGATCAAGTGAAAATAATACAATAAAATTTGATGGCAGCAATATGGAGTAATAGTTGTATGAATTTTACTAGCATATCCATGTAGAGACAATGTGAAAGCCTATATAAAACATATTGTGGAACAAAATTCTTGCACATTGCTGAAAAAATGTATTATTCTTGTTGATGTGGGCATTACCCTTCGGGTAACCAATGTTATGCTACCTCCTACAGCCCAACCAGGGGGGCATGAAGATCATCCACCAACCAAGGTGGACCGTAATGTCGGTTCCGAAGAAAGAGTTTTGACGAACACAGCAAGAAGACGAAGAACAAGGAAAGTCTAGACGTAGAACTCTTTATAATCTAGTCGAACCCGGACAGAACTCTCGGAACCTGGCCTGCAATATAAGGGACAGGAGAGGGTCTGCCGAGGAACACACAATCACCACAGCCAGAATCATCGCAAGTCTAGAGCTAGGTGATTAGAAATCTTAGCCTCTCGACGAGATCTTAGCCTTAGTCTTCGGCTACTCCATTGTAACTCGGTAATTTCGATAATCAAGATCAGACAAGCACGAAGTAAGAGTTTTACCTCATCGAGGGTCCCGAACCTGGGTGAATCTCTCTCCCCGTTTGTTTGGTATCCGATGTCTCGTGTCAGCCTGCAGGATTCCGTCGACCCTAAGCCCCAAAAGGTGGGCATTACCGAGGAGCACCCTCGTCACATGTAAACTACAAATCTATCATCCAATTTAAGAATGATATGGTTCTAATATACTTTGCGACAATTGTCCTCAAACTTCTTCAAATAGTGACTCCTATCCTAACTATGCCAGAGTACCTTTTTTTGCCTATCCTAACTATGCCACGGTACTTTGTCACGAACTCACGATAGATGAAAATAGAACTTCACCTATTTAAATTTAGAAGGAAAATAATTTCTCAAATAGTAAAATGCAACTATGTTATTGAAATAGTCAATGAAAATATGACAATTGCATTAGCAAAAACAACAGAAAACAATCCATACAATTTACTAGGTACTTTTTCAATAGAAGTGCAAAACACGTTGAGAGAGAAAGAAATTTAATTGGATACCAAGTTGGTCCAGGGAATTAATGTGAGATATCTGTAGCGAAGGGACATTTCTCAACGGTACACCTACCAAAAAACTACTATCTTCATGATTCATCCCAAACTATAGGGCTTATATTTTTTTTAAAAAAAAAAATCAAACCAAGTAAATTTGACCAAATTTTAAAAAAATCTATCAAAAATATGATATTTTGTAGATACCATGTAAAAATATATTTCATTATCGATCTAATGATATTGATTTAATATTGTGCATGATAATGATTTTAGGTAAGAACTTAGTCAAACTTGACATAGTTTTTAAAA
This sequence comes from Lolium perenne, assembly GCF_019359855.2. Lineage (NCBI taxonomy): Eukaryota > Viridiplantae > Streptophyta > Magnoliopsida > Poales > Poaceae > Lolium > Lolium perenne. The sequence continues at coordinate 214,885,783 of NC_067248.2, read as the reverse complement.
GGAGTACAAACCTTAAGATTTATGATGGAGGTAGTTATACTTTGTCATGTAATTAGTACCATTAAATATCCTACAAAAGTATTAATTGGGGGCCTAATTATTTGTAGGCCCTGTGCCATCGCACATTCTGCACATCCTTGTGATAGGACTGCATTGTTCGTGATAGTGGGAAAGTCTTTGTGCAAGTGCCTCTAAGGACCAACGCTCGAGTGCCAAAGTGGTCGCCGGTGTGAACACTTGAGTTGATTTGAATATTACGACACCAAACTTGTAACATGCGTAGACTAAACAAGATCCATCTCCGATCTCCTCAACACCTCTAGCAAGCTCACCCAAAAGAGGTGAACAAGGAGACGAGCATACCTTATGTGTGTCCCCTACAACGACGCCATAACCACCATAACATCTTATTCAATTGACCAATCTCTTACTTTGGGGACCAACCCCCTCAAGCCGTTGAAGTGGCATGTTGAGGAGGCAGGGACGGGTACAATGGAGACGATGCAAATGGAGATGGCGGCTAGGTTGAAACCCTTTTTTTATTGCCTTTCGAAAATTGTTAAGATAAATTATTTTTATTTTTTCGATAAAGAGTATATATTAATATCGCGGAGATACCAATTACACCCAGCCTCTGCAGCAACATCACGCCCTAATGGCATAAAGGATGCACATAGCCAAAAGAAGAAAGAAGAATTACAGAAAAGAAAAGTCCCGCTACAGAGATCGATAAACTTGAAACAACAACACCGACAACACCAGAAGATCAGCTTCTCCATAAGCGACGCCTCTAAAAAGGAAACAGTGCCCAATCATTCTGAAGTATTTTTATTTAGAGTTTTAGGGTTTTTTGTTTGCCGACGCAATTTTCACATGGAACCGCGCAGGAGACTGAACCCCTGATTTCCTCGGCACGAGAGGAGCGTTCCTGAATCCCCGACGAGGAACAAAATCAGGGCACGTAACAGGGAAGTTGCGTTCTCGAGCTGACTGACGTGTAAGGTGAGGGTTGATTGGTGCGTGACTCACAGCTCCTATCTGCACGGTCCCTGGAAATTGGAACGATCACGTACACGCCGTTATCATCACGGGCTCTTCTCGAATTTTAAGAAGAGTCCGTGATAATTCTCTTTCACCATCCTCACCACACCACACGTTCAGTCTCAGCCCACGAAATAATTCAACAAAACTGTTCTTTTCGTCTTCCTGTCTTCTCTGCCCGATCCATAGTAAGTACGGAATCGTAGAGCTCCACTCGATCGTTGGTGTTTCTTCTACCTCCATGTGGCCCCGTCCAGCTAGGAGGAGGAGGCCATTTCTGACCGGAACTCGCCGCGTTCTATGCTCCCGTGGACCTTGCGATCAGCAGCTCGCCGCCTGGCTTCGGCCACACGCGCAGCAGCAGCTTCGGCTTCGGCGGCGGCGCGATCATCGGCAACGGCAACGGCAACTGCAAGGCCGCAGGCTGACGACGACCGCCAGGAGCCCCGGCAGCGCTGCGCCGTGCAGGAGCATGTTTTCTGGCCGGACGGGCAGCAGCTGGCCACTCTCCGTCGACAACACCGGTGAGCGTGCATTTGATCAAAGAAATCCTTTCTTACAGTTTACTAGGGGAACTCCTCTCTGTTTGGCAGTTCGCATGCTTATCCTGCTTCGCGCTTTGCATACACCAGTTAGCGTCCATTTGATCAGTATTGTTTCAAGTTGCCATCCATCCATGTATTCATTTAGAAGTATCGATCGTGTTAGTATACCCTAGGCAAGCCCGTAACTTTCTAAGATAATCTCTACTCTCCGGCGTTTGGTTTTCACCGGTTTTCATTAATTAACAGTGCCTTGCATGGTTTGTGAGTTTGGTTTTTCTTATAAACTAGATTATTTTTTTGCTTTTTTTAATAATGTAATGCGGAGCTCCCCGCCTTTTGACAAGGTTTCTAAAAAAAAAGTTCATAGCACATGAAAACTGAAATAAACGACATCGTAATTGATTTTGCTTTTCAAGGTGATGCATTTTAGGGCACAACTCTGAAATAAAGTCAGCACTGCGTCTGCACTATTGAGCACACTCTCGACGAAGGAGAGCAAGTGGGGATACACGATGGTTCACGTTCAAAGCGGAGGCTTCGCGACAAAACAAATAGTGGTGACGCTGCGATTTATTTGTTCTCTGTAGGGCTCTAGCGACGAGCGAGAGGAAGGGGGAAAAGGGGTCCACTAGGACCGCGAGCTTACCCTAACCGTGGCGGCACGCTCTACAACGACGAGGGTGGATGGAGGCGAGGGGATCGCCGCTGACGTAGGTGGCAAACTAGGACATCTAACGTTGATTCCTTCGAGTGGACGATACGTTACATCGATGTGGAGCTCTCGGTCAACTCGATGACGACATGGGTAGACTGGCAGAGAGCAGATTGACAGTCGTGGTCCCAGCAAGCATCAGGCGGTGCGGGACGCTTGGATGGAAACATTCAAGGTGGCGGTTGAATGTGCGCGCCACACAATATTGATGCACAATTGCAGCATGTGATGTAAAATATTTCAACACCAAATACGTAGATCACTTGAAGAGGAGCATCCTAAGGAGGAGGGAGAAGCCAAGTAGATCAAACCGGCACGTGAGCAAAGAAGGCGATCGAGAGGCGGCAACAAAAACCTATCTTGGGTTCCGTCCCTCTCACCGACGACATCCGCGGTTCGTTCTGCATTTGGTGTGCCTTGGGTCTTGGTGGTGTGGCGAACCACGGCCTCTCGTCGGTGGGAGACTTTTCGATCTTTTTTTAGTTATTTTTTCAGTGTCTTCTTCGAGATGACAAGGTGGTGGCTATGACCTGAAGTCAGAATAAGGTCCTCCCCGCACTCTATCCTCGCTCTGATGATGCATCTAACGTTATCAGAGGGCGCGTGGAGTCATGTGTGTTTGACGGACATCGCGAGATCTGGTCAGTTTTCGTATTAGTTGGTGTGTTTTCAGACCATTCTCTTTCGATCTATATTTGTCATCAATGACGATGGCTACAGCCCTGGTGCGCTAGTCATTCTAGGCCTTAGCTCGATGACTTCCCGCCTATTCATTATAACAAGCTCTACTACGACAAGCTTTTCCCCGGCCCCGGTGATGGAGGAACGAGAACGGCGGCGCGCCTTCTGCTCAAGCTAGTGATTATAGTCGTCGCTAAGTGGTCCGAAGATCTATCTGTAATATTTGTTACTTTTAGCTTTTCTATGATTTTTAGTAAATCGGTGGAATTTCAAAAATAAAATAAAATACATAGAGCACTTGTTGAAGACTGTTTTCACAAGTAATGCAATTTTTTTTATCTCTTATAGAGCAATGTTCCTGTTTTGCATCATCTGTTAAGTTGCTTCAAGGAAACATCAACCGCAAACTAATCCATCCAGTGGACAGAACTCACATACTATACTGTTCATGATGATGCGCTGGCAACGCCAAGCAACTTGATAAGGCATGGCCAGTGTGTCCGTGGGCCCAGGAATCAAAAGCTCGTCAAGCCACACACGGCACCCGCTCCAACATCTACGGAATCCGACGGCCAGGATGCGCCCACCGCATCCGAACAAACCGTCAAAACGCCATTCCCGTGCACACTTGCACGCGTCCACTTCCCAACTCCATAAATTAATCATCGAGCTTTCCGCCGCTAATCGTCTGAACGACCCTAATTTATTGCTCCTACCACCACCGCGCCGCACCGCCGGGGCCTCGGTTTCTCCGTCACATCGCCGTCGCCCGCCCCTCCTCCACCTCCACCTCGGCGCGCCCGTAGAAAAGCCTCGGCCATCGCCGCCCCCTCCTCAAATGCCCGAGAGCCCACCGACCCCTGAGCCGCGCGCTGGTACTACCGACCACTCGCCCCCACCACCGCATGGCTCCCACCCTCCTCCGGCCCGCCTCCCGCCTCGCGCCGGCCCCCTGCGCCGCCGACTCCGCCCGGAGCCGCGGCACCGTGTCGGTGAGTCAGATTCCCCGCCCGCCCGTTTCCGGAGCTCTCCCAGATTCCCCGTGGTTCCGTTTCTTGATTTTGTGGCTTTTCTTGGCGTGCGGCAGGTCGCTGATTCCAGAGCGCGCGGCGGTGCCCTCAGGGCCGGAGGATCTGGACGGTGAGTTAACCCATCTCAGGCGTGAGCTTTGTACCTATCTTAGCTTGGACGAGTGACCAGACCATGCAATTATCTATGATTGTGTGAATTCTCCTGTTACATTACGCCATTTTGGTGCGAAAATTGCAAGTTTGCGGTACCGCTTCCCTGGACTTCCTTCTTGTTCGGAGCTGCTGTGCTGTTTTCCTTCGCCAGCTTGCATGCACGTGTGTATACGGGTCAATTTAGCTGCTTTCTCATTTCTCAGTGCCTAGTAAGTTAATGTCCATGGCTCTGTTTCCATTTCGTGGGTGCTTTATGACTGTGTAGAAGATCGAATGAAACAGATCCAGAATTGGGGAATAGTAAATCTTGGCACGCCCGAATTCTTTCAGGGGAGAGAGTGGTGCAATACAGAACTTTGTTAACTCAGTAGTATTAATTATGTCGCACCGGTATGATTCAAACTGTAGTTTGCTGTATGCACTGTTTTCCAATGGGAAACACTATGGTAATGGAATAGTGCCCTACTGCCCTGTTTTAACATAATACAAGGGCCATACCCTAGCATCAAAATCAAATCTTGGGACTGTTTAGTCACGGATTCCTGTTGTCAATATGCTAAGTACTGGTTCCAGCAGCCCACTATGATATGGGTTGCACAGATAAGATCTCTTGATTGTCTATCATAAGTGGTCACATTTTGTTCCGTTGATAATTCTGGGCTGGTTAACGGGTTATGCACTTATGCTTATAGCTGGATAGTGCCATCTCTGAAATGAAATGCTGACGTGCTAACAAAGCAGTAGCCTTCAACCAAACATGGTGCTGGAAAGCACCAATTTTTACGATTTGCTCGCTTGATGTTAAATCTTCTTTTTAAAAGAACAGAGAATTTTACAACATATTATGTATCAGAAAATAAATTTTATCATCTCATGCAGTACAAAGGCCTCGAGAGATCATTCTGGCTTGACCCGGCAACTTCTAGATTTTCAACATGATACAGTAAATGAGCCAGATGGGGATTATGATCCGTTGGGTCAGCTGAAAGCAAGGTTCATGGACTTCAAGCAACGGAACTATGTGTAAGTCGACCATGTGGTACATAATGAATGTTTCGCTTTCAGATGTTACATGAATGTATTTATTTCTTGACATTGTTGTTTTTGTAACTGTGCTCAGGGAAAATTCTACCAAGTATCAGAATCTTGCTGAGCAGCAAACACCAGAGGTACAGCATTGTAATGTTAATTCCAAGTCTTTGTATTTTTTCAATTTACTGATCCTTTATGTGTATTAATATTGGTTTCATGTTCCTCTGTCCAGTTCATGGTGGTTGCTTGTGCTGACTCCAGGGTCTGCCCTACTAGTATTTTGGGGCTTCAGCCTGGGGATGCATTTACTGTTCGTAACATAGCAAATTTGGTACCACCATACGAGGTATTATCAAATTAGCATATCTTTAGGTTTTGTTGAACTTCTAAAGCAGTATATGCAGTTTTTATTGTGGAAGTTCTAATTGTAAAAAAAATGTTGCAATATCAGCATGGAGCTTCAGAAACTACTGCGGCACTAGAGTTTGCTGTTAACACACTTAAGGCAAGAATCTCTTGTGATATGGCTTCTATTTTTCGTTCCTCACATGGATGTGACAGAACCTATGCAGCAACTAGGTATCCAGTATTGATAAAATTACCTGCATTTGTTCAGGTACCGAATGTTCTAGTGGTCGGTCATAGTCGTTGTGGTGGCATCCAAGCACTAATGAGCATGAAAAATAAGAAAGATGATTCCAGCTCTAGGTAAAATGCTTGTCCCCATTTCCCCTTTTCAGATTCTTTTTTTTGTACATTTACATGATCCAAGGCTAGTTGTTTTCATTGAACAGAAGCTTTATCAGAGACTGGGTCTCTCTTGGGAAGAGCGCAAGATTGAGCACTGAAGCAGCGGCTGGAAATTTGAATTTCGAATCACAGTGCAGACATTGTGAAAAGGTGATTTTTTTCATATCATTGTGATTCGCGATTGCAAACTGTGAACTATCCGATTAAGCATTTCCATGGCCTTATATATTCCAAGTCATCTCAAGATTTAAGGCAGTAAACACGCTATTGATTACGTGCTACTTTCTTGGTTGAGTTCATATGCCTTCAATTCTTCAAGTTTTGGAATTAGATAAGAGTGTGATTTGTATCGCTACACCTCAAATTTGTCTTCGTATGCATCTAAATGCCAACCGTTTTTCATATCTTTGATTTCTGAAAGGTGTCATGAAATTTGCGCATGTGAGATAGTTAAACATAGAGCCATATTATTTACTTATCTGAAGTAGAACCATCATATTGTCTGACACTGAATAAGCTATTTGGTGCAGGAATCCATTAATAGCTCACTGTTGAACTTGTTAACGTACCCATGGATTGAGGAAAGGGTGAAGGAAGGATCTTTGTACCTTCATGCGGGATACTACAACTTTATTGATTGTACATTTGAGAAGTGGACATTAGTGTACCGTCCAGGGTTGGAAGGTGGCAGCAAGTATGCCATAAAGAACAGGTCTACCTGGTCTTGATCAATGAACATAGGTATAGTTCACTCTGCCATTCTTTCATTGCAACTTACTCCAGTTGGTATTGATATAGAAACTCTTTTCAGTGCAGAAGAATATTCCTGCAATGGAGTAAAGTGCAGCACAGCGAACAATATAGTACCATAGTAAAGTTTGTCAAATCGCCGGGGACAAAGTAAATTCAGTCCAATTAGCTATGTTTTGTTTCCTACCATGGAATCGCCAAACAGTGTCTCAGTAAACTGCAAAACTACAGTCAAACGAAACAATGTACAATGCTGCCACATTTGGCTCAGACCTTGTGTTGTTGTTGTAACATCTGTATCATTCAATGTAACATTATAAAAATAAGATACAACTTTGTAATGTTTTGTGCTATCATTGTATAATTATTTTGAATGCATGTTGAACTCAGACAAATAAAACTGCTCTGCAATGCCAGACCGTAGCATCATAAACTTAAGCTCACTATAATTCCTATATATTTGTGTGTTGAAAGGTTCCTGTTGTGTGAGCCCACTATATATTTCTTCATTTTCATGGGTTCTGTGCTGCTGACATTAAGACTGTTCTAGACGATTATTTATTTAATGTTTCAATGTAACAATAAGATACAACTTTGTAATGATTGCTGCTATCAATGATAATTATTTTGAATACATGTTGAACTCGGACATGCTCTGCAATGTCATTTTGTCAGATAATGACATACTAAAATTTAGCTCATTGTAATTTCTATATATTTGTGTATTGAAAGGTTTCTGTTATCTGTGACCACTATATATTACCTCCTATTCATCAGTTATGTACTGCTAAGATTCAGAATGTTCTAGGTGACTGCAGAATGTTCTAGGTGACTGCTTATTTCGCAGTTTTCTTCCTTCAACATAAAGTGTGGACTTGGTTGTATTAGTTTACCATTCACAGTTTTCTTGCCTGAACAGCATAAAATGTGTCATTGGCAAACAAGCACCAATTGGTTTCTCCAGAGGATAACTGTGCTAGCAACTGCATGTATTGTTCGAACTTTCATCGGAGAACCTGAAGAACAGAGTTAATGATCGCAAAGCCAACTGAGTGAGCAAAGGAAGGCTACCCAGTGGTGTTCATCATGAGGTCACCAGCTACCTTAGAGCATCTCCACTCGTGCCCCCGTCGAGGCCCCCGGCGAGCGTTTTTTCCATCCGGACGGTGTAATTCGGCCCAGTCGCGCCCCCGGTTCCTCGTTTTCGTCCGGATTTGGCCCTTCATCCATCCGGCGAGCCCACGCCACCACCGGCCCCCCGGGGAGCGCTCGGGGACTCCGGACGAGTGAAAAGCGGGGAAGGACCCGATCTGTCGGTGACTCGACGCACGAACCCCACCGCCATGTCGCTCAAAATCTCCCCCACCCCTCGTATCTCTCTCGCCGCCGGCACCACCCCGCCGGCTTGTTGCCCAGATTCCGCCGCCCCTCCTTCCCCACCTGCCTATATTCCGCCGTCTTTGGACGACGGCCTATCTGGCTGCTCTTCCGCCGGCCTGTTTTCCGGCCTGCTTGCTCCTCGTCGCTCGCGGCTCGGGTTGCCTCGACCACGCCCGTCAGGTGTTCGTCCATTTGCCTCGCCGGCCATGGACTCGGACGAAGAGGAGGAGTAGATGTTCGCCGAGCTTATGCAAGAAGAGATGGCAGCAGCCGCCCAAGACAACGAGCACATGATGATCCTTGGTTGCTTGGCAAGCATGTACGCCGGACTGGCAACTGGTCGACGTGGTGGGTCGGCACGAGGTCGCCGGAAGTGCAAGCCGAGACAGCGAATGGAGGGCTACTGCATGTTGTACGCCGACTACTTCGCCGACAATCCATTTCACGGTGAGAGTGTTTTCCGGCGTCGTTTCAGGATGAGCAGAAAGCTATTTCTGCAAATTGTGTATGCCATCCGCCACTTTGATCCCTACTTCAGATGCAAGGCGGATGGCACTGGTTTGGTTGGATTTTCGTCACTGCAGAAGTGCACAGTGGCTATGAGGATGCTGGCGTATGGAGCTCCCGGTGATACTGCAGATGACTATCTTCGGATGGCGGAGTCCACCGCCCTTGATTGTTTCTACCGGTTCTGCAGGGCCGTCATAGCAGTGTTCGGGGACTATTTCTTGAGATCACCCACTGTCGAAGACACTCAGAGGATCCTTGCAACAAATGAAGCTAGGGGTTTTTCAGGGATGCTTGGAAGCATTGACTGCATGCATTGGCAATGGAAGAACTGTCCGTTTGCGTGGCAGGGAATGTACAAGGGTCACAAAAAAGGCTGCACTGTGATACTTGAAGCAGTGGCTACCCATGATCTTTGGATTTGGCACTCTTTCTTTGGTATGCCTGGATCCAACAATGACATCAACGTCCTAAACTGCTCCCCGGTCTTTTCCAAGCTTGTTGAGGGTCATGCTCCTCCGGTGGACTATGTGATCAATGGTCGGCACTACAACAAAGGATACTACCTTGCAGACGATATCTATCCAAAGTGGGCAACATTTGTGAAGACTATCTCCAACCCTGGCACCCCCAAACTTTGCGAGTTTGTCAAGAAACAAGAAGCTTGCCGAAAAGACGTCGAGCGAGCATTTGGTGTCCTCCAGCAGAGATTTGCTGTCGTCCGGTTCCCCGCTATGACTTGGTCCAAAGATCAGATGTGGGAGGTGATGAACTGCTGTGTGCCTACACAATATGATTATTGAAGATGAGCGAAAGCATCCGGTTCCTCTGGCTGAGCAAGAAGCACCATATGAGAGAGAGGGTCCTCTTGCACAGCCTAATCACCAGGTGCCTCCATCATGGGCCGCCTTCTTTGCTATGCGCCAGGAGATTCGAGACTCTACAATGCATCAGCTGCTGCAAGATGATCTGGTGGAGCACATATGGAGGCTCCGAGGCAACGCCAACGCCGACGCCAACTAGTCTGTCTTAATTTGTTTGAAAAATTGTGAAATTGTGTGCTTCATTTGTTTCAGCACTTGTTAAACATTGTACTGATTATCGCCGAATTTGTTTCAGCAATTTTCGTACTCTTGTTTGCCGAACTTGTTAAATTTTATGTTGAATTTGTTTGAAATATGTCAAATGGTCGAGGCTGGGGGTTTCCTGCCGGGGGGACGGCTGGAACTTCGGCGCTCCCCACGCCAAATCTTCATCCAATCCAGACGAAAATTTCGCCGGATTTGGGCGTGGGGAGCGCCAACGAGTGGGGATGCTCTTAAACCTTGGGAGATCAGCGCCAAAAAACGATGCCTCTTGTAACTCTCCACGGCGAGCAGCTGATTCTCCCGGCTGAGCAGCACGGCACAGAGCGCCGCCTGCAATGCCGGCCGGGATGCGCCGGCCGTCTGCCCGACGTCTAGCTCCAGGATGCTCTGCGTCCTCTCGCCGACAGTGGTGATCTCCGCGCGGACCATGTGGTTTTTATTTTCTTCATATTTTTAGAGAAATATTTTCTTCATATGCTAGATGCCAATCGTTTCCTACCTTTTTTCTCTGCAAGGTATCATGGAATTTTAGCTTGTTAGATAGTTGAACATAGAGCCGAGCCTAAGTATTATCTACTTTTCTGAAGTAGAACCATCATCATTGTCTGACACTGAATAAGTTATTTGGTGCAGGAATCTATTGACAGCTCACTGTTGAACTTGTTAACATACCCATGGAGAGAGGAAAGGCCGAAAGGGTGAAGGATGGAACTTTGAACCTTAATGCGGGATACTACTACTTTGTTGATTGTACATTTGAGAAGTGGACATTAGTGTACCCTCCAGGGTTGGAAGGTGGCAGCAAGTATGCCATAAAAATTTTGAAACGACGCAGGAGGACTGCGCTTTTGTATTGATAGAAGGAGAGTGCTACAAGGAGCACAAAGTTTACAAAGGACACTGTAGGGCAGAGCCCTACAGAACGTACAAACACGGGACTACTCGCGGCATCGAATGTGCCGGCAGCCAGCTAAAGCCCAAGCGGCCGCCTCATCGAACACTTCTCTCGCGGCCACGTCGGGGGAGCGGCGCGAGCCCCGGAAGATGCGAGCGTTCCGCTCACGCCATATTGCCCAAATCACTAGCATGGCTAGGGACTTCGCAGTTTTGGCCGGGTCACCCACCAAGGCGGAGAGCGACGCAAGCCAAGATGGGAGTGACGCCAAGGGGAGGCTCCAGGTATCCGGACGCAGCGTTGCGGCACCAAACTTGTCGGCGACCCTGAACCACAAGGCCGTGGACCAAGGGCATTCCACCAGCAGGTGCTCCGCCGTCTCTAGGTTACGCATACACAGGGGGCAGAAGTATGAGTTCGGCCATCGTCTTGCCAGGAGGCGGTCCGCCGTGAGGACCCGGTTTTGGACGAAAAGCCACGCCAGCAGCCTACATTTGGCCGGCGCCCAGGCTTGCCAGATTGTGGGCATCAGCGGTGAGCGCGTGGATCCCAGGAATTGCATCCTGTAAGCAGAAGACGCCGAGTAGGAGCCGGATGGTGAGCACCGCCAAGTGAAAGAGTCCGCAGCACCCGGGAGAAACTGCAATGCGGCCATCGCAGTCCACAGGCTCACAAACGCCGGTAGCAGTTCCGGGGTCACGCGTCCCCTCAGGTCGGCAACCCAGCGCTGGTCATGCACAGCCTCATAGACGGAGCGGTGCTTGCGGCGGGAAACAAGGAAGAGGTCGGCGAAGGCCGTGAGCGGTGCCCGACCATCCATCCAGCTATCAAACCAGAATCGCGCTGTGGCGCCATCGCCAATGGTGACGGAGGTTGCCGCTGCAAAGAGGTGACGGTCAGCAAGGGAACATGGCAGAGGCATGCCCGCCCAGGGTTTCTCCGGCGCTGTCCGTTCCAGCCATAGCCATTTGAGGCGAAGAGCTGTGCCAAAGCGGTCAAGGTCAACAATACCGAGGCCCCCCAGCTCCTTGGGACGGCAGATACGGCTCCAGGCCACCTTGCAATGCCCGCCATGGCAGGTCTCCTCCCCGCGCCAGAGCCAGGAGCGCCTGATGCGGTCGATCTCCTTTCGGACCCAGGCAGGCATCGCGAGTACTGAGATCCAGTAGACTGACAGAGCGGACAAGACAACGTTAAGCAAGACTAGCCTGCCCGCCGCCGACAACAACTTGGCCTTCCAGCAAGCCAGCCTGCTCACGATGCGATCTACCTGGTCTTGATCGATGAACACAGGTAAAGGTCACTCTGCCCCTGTAATTAGTCATGTTTTTACTCTGCCATTCTTCCATTGCAACTTACTCCAGTTGGTATTGATATAGAAACTCTTTTCAGTGCAGATGAACATTCCTGCAATGGAGTGAAGTGCAGCACAGCGAACAATATAGTGTACCATAGTAAAGTTTGTCAAATAGCCAGGGACAAAGTAAATTCAGTCCAATTACAGTGTGTTGTTTTCTATCATAGTATCACCAAGCAGTGACTCAGTGAACTGCAAAAACAGTCAAAGAAAACAATGTACAATGCTGCCACATTTGGCTCAGACCTTGTGTTGTTGTAACATCTGTACCATTCAATGTATCATTGTAACAATAAGAAACAGCTTTGTAATGATTTGTGCTATCAGTGTATAATTATTTTGAATACATTTCGGAGGAGGAACAGAGCTACGCTGCAATGTCGTTTCGAATCTGTACTTTTGTGTGAGCTTATTGTTTGGAACTATTTTTGCTTATTGTTGTCATCCCTATTTATTTGTGTTTTGGGAGGTATCTGTTATCTGGGAGTACTCTATCTTGACTCCTTTTCTTGGGTCTGTACTGTTTACTGTTTATTTCACATCTCCCTTCATCGTAGGGTCTGGACTTGCTAGAATTTATCAGTCAACAGTTTTGTTGCATCAACAGCAGAAGATGTGCTCCCTGTTCTACTGGCAAACAAGCAGGAAGTGGCTGACGTGTCATATCTATCTAGAGGACACTTTACTGGCAGTTAACTCATTTTCTGTCATTGCCTGTACTTCGTCCTGTCATCGCAGAACGGGAAGTACAGAGTTTTAAGTGATTGCAGTGCCAACTGAATGAAAGCAGATCAAAATTATCAAGTGATATATAACGTTACATTAATACTGGTAGCACATGATGATACATTAGAAAAGAATACATGATAGTCCCTCCGATCCGTAGTACTTGTCATGGTTTTAGTTTAAATTTAAACTAAACTAAAATCACGACAAATATTATGGAATCAGATGGACAACATAGTAGTATCATCCTAAACCTTGGGAGATGAGCGCCGAGAAGCGTTGCGTCTTGTAGCTCTCCACGGCGAGCAGCTGATCCTCCCGGCTGAGCAGCACGGCACGGAGCGCCGCCTGCAATGCCGGCCGGGACGCGCCGATGGTTTGCCCGACGTCCAGGTACAGGACGCTCCGCGTCCTCCCGCCGACAGTGGCGATCTCCGCGCGGACCGCCCTCGCGCTGACGGACCGCACTGCGCGCCCCAGCTCGGACATGAGGCCCGGCCGGTCGGCGCAGCACACCCACGCCCTGACGCGCTTCGCGTTCTCCCGGTCGTCCCAGCGCTCCTCCTCCACGCCGACCTCGTCGCTCTCCCCCGGGACGGCCACGCCGGCCACCGTGCCGGCGTCGGCGTCGCCACGTAGCTCCCGCACGTACCTCACCACCTCCCCGAGCAACGCCGCCTTGTCCATCTGCACACATGCGCACGATCAGTTGGCAGTTGGCATCACTCATGCCGTAACGGTCACGAGCATCGACGGCTCACCTGGGAAGCCGACGGGAGCAGGCTGCGCAGCGTGGCGAGGTGAGCGTTGATGCGCTGCCGCCGCTTGCGCTCCGCCTCGCTGTGGCTCCTGCTCGTCCTCGCCGCCGCCACAGCCGGCGCCGAGCGGTCGACGTCCGTTCCCGCGTCCTCCGTGTCACCTCTCCGTGTCGGCACCACCACCATCTTGTACATATCCTCGGCCTCGAGCTGTTTGAAACGGCCAAGAGGCGGGAAGAAGCCGTTAAATAAGGGGAGGTACGTACGTAGACAGACACCGACGTCGGGAGCGGTGTCCCGATCTGCGGCGCCGGTCGGGCCGAGAGGAGAAAAGTTGCTTCTTGCGGTCTCGCTGACCATGATTCTTGTGCTTTGACACGCATGCCTTCCTACACTGGCAGTGAAAGAGGGACGGTAAGAAAACCGATGGAGACGACAGCGGCAAACTACATGTCACCTCCCTGCCGCGGGACGTGTATAGTGATGGATGCTGCTCTTGCCGGACCTTTGGAATGTGGGCACGTAGCATGCAATTCTACCGGAGTGAGATAAAAAAACGTCGGCGGACACGGTGCTGCCGGCCGGCGAACTGCTCCTCCTTTTCCTCCGGTCGCGCAGTACGTGCTACACTATCAGGCAATGATGTGCTGGTTCTCGGTACGTGCCATGCCAGTACATGTGCCTGAGCTTGATCGATCGATCGATCGATAGATCCTGTGCGATGTATGTCGGAGCTGGACAGCCAGAGACGAACGACGATTCCCCTCTTCTCCCCCAAAGGAATGACAACAAGGACGGCCGGGTCCCTCCTGCAATGAAACCCTATGCGCAGCGTCGCGTAAATCCCCAGCAGCGGTCAAAGGTCTTGAAGCTTTGCACCTCCGATCCATTCCCCTAGATTCAGTAAAAACGTCGAGCAAAAGCGATGGGCAGGTGATGACCACTGCTTTGCTTAACTGCTTTAACCGTGTCCTAGTCCTACAGCACAGTACGTACGTGCTCCCTCCCGCCGTAACAAGGCGCGGCCCCTTTAGGTTACACAAGGCAAGCAACAAGGAAAGGTGAAGCAAAACAAAGCAACTGCTGAATGAGCATGAGGGGCAGCGCCTCTCATCCGCATCCACCACCAGCAGTCCATTACCATGCGGCGGCACAGTGAGGACTCAGCTCGTGGTTCTCTCCGGGGTCCGGCCGGCGAGGGGAACACCCGAGAACAGAGCCGTGTGGCGTTCGGGCCCCCACTTTGCCTCCGTGCTCCGTGCCGGGCTGACACGCCGTCGATGTAGCGGAACAGGGACGACGTGTGTTCCGGCTAGCTGCCTGCCTTCAATGGCGAGCAGGATCCTCGCATATGATCGGTCTGCACGCTGTACGCACGAGCGTAGGAGCGGCTGCCGACGGCCGACAGGCTTGTAATTCGAAGCCGGCGATCGGGCCGGCAATGGCGTGCATGCATCGATCCCGTCGGCGCTCGTCAAACGGAAGACAGCCAAGCCAGGCTCCCTGGTGACATCGGTCCCCCTGGCTTGGTAACAATGGATCCTCGTTCGTCCAAAGTTTGCGGGAGCTTGTCGAGGTGAGATTCGTAATTGTAAGGCAGCTTACAAAGTTAGAAGTGCATCGGTGTTTCTCTTTTGGGTTTGCCTGGATCAGCTGAGATTTTCTTTTAAGTCCCGGTCATCTCAGAAAAAAAATGTAACTTTAGTTCAAAGAAAAATACAACTCAGTTCAGTTCCACTTTTTTGCAAGAAAAAAAATACAATTACATATTTTAGCAGAAAAATGAAACTGAAACATTTTTTTTATGGGTGTCTCAGTTGCCTCATAGCAAACCCATTCTGTTTTCGGCCGTATCTCCTTCTTACTAACTGGCCGACTCTTTCTTTCACTCCATGAAGACGGGGCCGAGCTCCTCATGTTTGCTCTTTCATCTAAAATGATCGGTATCTCTATCGTTGATTTCGAACTCTGTATGTACCTTGTGATTCGTGAAGGAATTTCACAAAAAACGTCACATTCCTCGTAGGAAATCAACGAGCAATTTTTTAGCAACCAAAGATGTCCGGAACGGCAAAACAAGATAATTTTCAGTCGCTCCCAAACCAATACAAGAGGGAGAGTAGAAAAGAAAATCCCCATGCAGCTAGGGTTTCTACCCCCTCCGCCAGCATCGCCGCCGCACCGCCTTGCCTCTCGTTGCCTTTTCAGGGCTTGGAGGTGTGGTGGACCGGGTCTCCCGCCGGCGCGAGGGTTCTCGCGTCTTGTTCTAGGTTTCTTTTGTATCTTCTTCGGGATGGAGGCTATGCATACATCCCGCAGTAAAAAAAAAAGGTCCTCCCATCCTAATCCTTCTCCGATGGTGTGTCTATGACTGGGAAAAGGCAGATGGGGTTGTGCATCCAGATGATATAGTTGGATCCAGTCGGTTTTCATGTTCATGTTGGTGTGGTTTCAGGTCTAGCTATTTTGATCTATTATTTTGATTGTTGGCAATGGTTGTTGCTTTGATGGGCTGGTCATTTGGAGACTTAGCATGACGACTTTGCGGTTGTTTACTAGAACAAGCCCTACTACAAAAAAAAATATCCGGCTCAGGTGATGGAGGGGTGAGGATGATGGCGTGCCCTTTCCAGGGTTTAAAAAATTATTTATATCTTTCACAACTTTTAAGTCTTTTATACTACCGTTGATGATTATTAATATAACGGCAGACCCTTTTACAAATAAAACCTGGATAATTGTTAGTTTCTCTCAACAGATCACCAACAAGTACTAGTATGCGACAAACTTATCACAGCAGCGGACGAAATACAAGGCAAGAACTGCAGCACACGAGCCCAATCCAGTCGAGGTTTTTGCAGCGATGCGGAACTACTACTGGAAGAGAAACTGAACATCTGTCATCCGATAAATCTTACTATTCATCACAAGAGTCCACTAGGGTAATCTTATATGGAACTTAAGGCCTGGATGGATAGCTTCGTGTAATTTCATAGCTAGTTTTGTGTTCTTTGGTGCTATTTTCTAGCCACACATATGTAAATAATTTTACTATATAATAAAAAATGCAGTGAGAAAACTCATTGTCCGGCTTCAAAAAAAGAATCCACTGGGGTAAAGCTTAGGGCGCCACAACTCAGTGTGTGACCCATTGGTAATTCACCATGGGGAAGTTTGAAATTTGGAATTGCTATCGCACTCTCGGTGAGAAAACCGGTAGGCTAGGTTCCATCGCACAATAGCGGGAACGAGCTTCACGCTCCATAAATTTTCTTGTTGGACCCCAAGAGGGTGCGGCAATTCAGGGTGCATCCCAATGGTAATTGCAAGGTGGCAAGTTTAAAATCCAGAATTGCCATCACACTGTTGGTGAAAAATCGGCTGGTTGGGTTCCGTTTTGCCGGTACACTCTTGCGGAAACGTTCGCCTTCCATAAATTTCCTTTTGAACCCAAGTAGGCCGCGACAATTAAGGGTGGGACCAAATAGTAATTTTTCACGTAGAAAGTTCCAAATTTGGAATTGCCATCGCACCATTGGTGAAAATAATCGGTCGGCTAGGGTTCCGTCCCGCCTTCATACTCCCGCGGGAACGTTTGGGATCCATAAATTTCCTTGTTCAAACATGTATGTACTAACTGGTTGACTCTTTTTCACTCCAGGAAGACTAGGCTGAGCTCCTCATGTTTGCTCTTTCATCTGAAATGATCGGTATCTCTGTCATTGATTTCTAACTCTGTATGTACCTCGTGATTCGTGAAGGAATTTCACACGAAAGGTCTCCATCCTCGTAGGAAATTAATGAGGAATTTTATAGCAAACAAAGATGTCCGGAACGACAAAATGAGATAATTTTAAGTCGCTCCCGAATCGATACAAGAGGGAGAGGGGAAAACAAAATCCCCAGGCGGCTAGGGTTTCTATCCCCTCTGTCGGCACTGCCGTCGGGCTGCCTTGCCTCCGATTGCCTTTCATGGTTTGGAGGTGTGGCGGATCGTGTCTCCCGCCGGCGCGAGGGTTCTCACTTCTTGTTTTAGGTTTATTTTGTGTTTTCTTCGGGATGGAGACTGTGCATACATCCTGAAGTAAAAATAAGCCCCCCCCCCCCCCCATCCTAATCCTTCTGTGATGGTGTGTCTATGACTGGCAAATGGCATGTGGGGTTGTGCATCAAGATGATCTAGTTGGATCTAGTCGGTTTTCATGTTCATGTTGGTGTGGTTTCAGGTCTAGCTCTTCTGATCTATTATTTTCATTGTTGGCAATGGTTGGTGCTTTGATGCGCTGGTTCTTTAGAGACTTAGCATGACGACTTTGCATTTGTCTACTAGAACAAGCTCCACTACAAAACAAAAAACCGACTCAGGTAGAGGGGTGAGGGCGTGCCCTTGACTCGTGCAGTGTTTGCAATCGTTGCTAGATGGTTCAAGAATCTTTTTATATCTTTCACAACTTTTATGACTTTTTGTAGTACCCATTGATGATTATTAGTACTCCCTCCATGCCGGTTTACATTTCAAGAAAAAAGTTTGACTACAAATTTGGTCAACAAAAAGTAAGATATATGCCATAAAAAAATTATCATTGAAAACTTCTTTTAAATATGAATCCAATGGTATAATTTTGTGGCATATATTTTAATTTTTGTTGATCAAAATTGCAGTCAAATTTTTTTCTCGAAATGCGTAATTACTTTGTAAACTGGTACAGAGGGAGTATAACGGTAGGCCCTTTTGCAAAAAAAAAACCTGGATAATTGTTTGTTCCTCTCGATAGATCACCAACAAGTACTAGTATGTGACAAGTTTATCATAGCAGCAGACAAAATGCTAGGCAAGAACTGCAGTAGGCGAGCCCGATCAAGTTGCATCGCTACAAAACTACTACTGCGTCAGATAAATCTTACGGAGTACTATTCATCACAAGAGTCCACTGGGGTAATCTTATATGAGACTTAAGGCCTGGGTGGATAGCTTTGTGTAATTTCATAGCTAGTTCTGTGTCCTTTGGTGCTATTCTCTAGCACCACAGTAAATAACTTTCTATATAATAAAATAAATAAAAATGCAGTGAGGAAACTCACAGTTAGGCTTAAAAAAAAGAGTCCACTGAGGTAACACTTAGGTTGCTGCAACACAGTGTGTGATCCATTGGTAAGTCACCACGCGGCAAGCTCAAAATTTGGAATTGCTATCGCACTCTCGGTAAAAAACATGGTAGGCTGGGTTCCGTCGCACAATGGCGGGAAAGTTTGCGCTCCATAAATTTTCTTGTTGGACCCCAAGAGGGTGTGGCAATTCAGGGTGCACCCCAATGGTAATTTGCCAGGTGACAAGTTTAAAATTTAGAATTGCCATCACACCATTGGTGAAAAATCGGCCGGTTGGGTTCAATTGTACCGGTGCACCCTCGCGGAAACGTTCGCCTTCCATAAATTTCCTTTTGAACCCAAATAGGCCGCAACAATTAAGGGTGCGACGCAATAGTAAGTTGTCATGTAGCAAGTTCCAAATCCGGAATTGTCATCGCACCATTGGTGAAAAAAATCGGTCGGCTAGGGTTCCATCCCGCCGTCATACTCCCGCGGGAACGTTTGAGCTCCATAAATTTCCTTTTTCAAACATGTAGGTGCCACCCATGTTCCCTTCATATTTCAGAGCACCATAATGCAATCAGTTCTCTTTTTGGGGTCCTCTTTCAGAAAGAATCATGAGTGTCAGATTCCAATTCAAGCTGAAATTGGATCCTGGAACCGTTCGAACAACACGATTCAATCCAGATACGATCAGTAACATGGTTATGTCGAAAATAAAATGCCTGTAGTCTCAGACCACTCGCTTGACAGCTGAATGCTCAAGCCGATCCCATAGATGTAGGTAAGTAGGTATCTTTTCTCATACTGACATACTAAGTGAGGAATCAGACCAAAATTAGCTTTGCACAAACAAGTTTGGAAGGTTTCGTCAAAGCTGGAGAAAAAAATGCATAGCTTTAACCATGTGCGATACATCCTTGAAATTTCACCAGCAATTTTAAAAACTGAATTTACAGAAATATTCAGGATACACTTATAGCCTTCTATCATCTTTCAACAGCCATCCAGGTTCTTTTACAGAGGTTCATTTACATGGCAACGACTGATAAACCAAGGTAATTCAGTACATTCATAGAAGATGTGTACTCCTTCTAGGAGACCGGTATGCACAAGTCATAGCAAGCTCACAAACAAACAGCAGCAAGCAAAATTCTGGGACTTGAACATTACCATGAGATAGCATAACCCAAAATTATTTCATTCATTGTTGCAACGTTGTGCAGAGCAGAGCTTATAAAAGAATATTATTTGAAAGTACAATGCTCAGTAACAAATATCAACCCCCAGCAATCTTAGAACCACAGGTCTAGCTAAAGGAAAGTGATGAAGTTTGACAACACACAACAGCTAACATCTAAATCAGCAACTGAGCAAGACTACCGGAGGAACAAAGAATTCTCCCGCCACGAAAATTGCCACGCTACTCGTGGAAGATACTGCCAGCAGCAAACGAGCAAACAACCTACGGATGAAAGGCTTCAGTCGACGACAACAACAGGATCACATGAATAGCTCAACTAACATGTTGATCATGCCATGTCAACCGTCTTCATGGCTATCAAGTCATAAATTCTTCTTGTTCTTGACGCCTTTCTTGTTCTTGCTGCCTTTGGGTCGACCACGCTTCTTCCCTCCTACCTTCACCGAGTTCACTGTCATGGTCTTCACAGGTTTCGGCGCTGCTGGCACTTGGCAACAACTGATATAGCATTAAGAATGGAAGCAAATGTTCAAATCAGGGACTTGGACATTAGCATGAGCAGGACACACCAAAAATAACATAACCTGAGATTACTTCATTCACTGCTGCAACACTGCAGAGCAGAGCTTACAAAAGCATATTATTTGAATGTACAGTGCTCAGCATCAAGTACTACCAAATCCCAATAACATTAGAACCACAGGTCTAGCTTTATTAAGGAAAGTGACGAAATTTGACAACATACAACAGCTAACATCTAAATCTTGGTGACAAGAGAGGGTGCATAAGTCAGCAACTGAGCAAGACTACCCGAGAAACAGAGAATTCTCCCGCCACGAAAATTGACATGCTACTCACGGAAGATACTGCCAGCAGCACACGAGCAAACAACCTACTGATCAAAGACTTCAGTCAACGACAACACGCTGATCATGCCATGTCAACCGTCTTCATGGCTATCAAGTCATAATTTCTTGTTGTTCTTGGTGCCTTTCTTGTTCTTGCTGCCTTTGGGTCGACCACGCTTCTTCCCTCCTACCTTCACTGAGTTCACTGTCATGGTCTTCACAGGTTTCGGCGCCGCTGGCATCTCCACTCTCGTGGGCATTACAGGTTCCGGCACGGCTGGCACCTCCACTCTCTTGGGCATTACAGGTTCGGGTGAAGGCGCAGCTGGCACCTCTACTCTCATGCGCCTTAAAGGTTCCGGTGTAGGTTCCAGCACCACTGGCAACTCCACCGCGGCACTAACGGGTGTCCCATTTTGAACATCAGCATCACCTTTGGCTTCCACACCACCATTGACTCCAAGCCATGGCGCAACCAGCTGATCTGCTCCCTGTGGCTGCTTATTGACCAGATTCTCAAACCCAGGGCACCCTGGGAACCCAACGGGGAAGAAACCCCAGGTACAGTAGTACATGTCAGTGCCCGCCACAATTGGCGGTGTCTCGGCCATTGCCTCGGCTACAAATGGCTGGTGGCAACTGGAGCATTTCAGCTTGCACGCCTCATAGATGCGATCGTACTGGTGAATGTGGGAGCAGGCCCTGCAGAGCGTCCAGAATGGCGACGAAGGCGATGTGCCAGGCTCCACTGTCTGGGGTGCTGCTTCGGAGGGTGGCTGGACAGCTGCTCGCGGCGGACTCGGATGTGGAGGCGGTGGTGGCTGGTGAGCTGCTGCAGGTATCGGGTTGTCCTGTGGAGGCGGCTGCGGCTGCGGAGCTGCCGATACCGGGCTTTGCCGTGGAAGCGGTGGCGGGGCAGCTGCTCTTGCTGGCGGCTGGGGAGCTGCTCCAGGCGGACTTGACTGCTGAGGCAGCGGTGGCTGGTGAAATGCTGGTGTGGGGTTTTGCTGTGGAGGCTGCCGTGGCTGGGGAGCTGCCCACATCGGGATCTGCTGTGGGAGCGGTGGCTGGTGAGCTGCCGGTATCGGGCTCTGCTGTGGAGACGACCGTGGCTGGGGAGCTGCCCCAATCGGGCTCTGGCGTGGACGCGACGATGGCTGCGGCTGACGCTGTTGCATCGGAGCGGGAGTGGGAGTGGGAGTGGGAGCGGGAACGGGAGCTGGAGTGGCGGCATCCAGTTGGGTGTCGAGGGCGGATTTAAGTCCGGGGTTTGAGAGGAAGGCCCAGGCGCCGGCGACGAGGCGGGCAGCCTCGGCGACGGAGGCCGAGCAGGGGCTGTCCGGGTGGGATCGGGTGAGCAGGAGGGAGATGCGGCGGTAGCTGGAGTGGACGGCGTCTGGGTGGCGGGAGGCAGGGTTGGCAGGGTCGATGCCGAGAAGAGCGTAGGGATCGGGCTGACCGTTGGGCATGCGGCGGCGCTGGGCGGTGAGGAGGACGTCGGCGGCGGCGCGGAGAACCTCGGCGCCCGGGGTATGGCGGTCGGCGGCGAGGGCCTGGGAGCAGAATTCCCTGCAGCCCTCGAGGTCATTCGCCACTAGTAGCTTTTCGGCTACTTTCATCCACTGCTCCGCCTGCCGCCGTGTGCCGGCGGGCGGCGGATCCATTCCGGCCGGAGATGATTGAGGTTGAGGAGAGGTGGTAGAACAGGAATTGGGGATTTCGGTGGATAGATCGGTGGGCGCAGCTTGGGGTGTGCGGAGCAAATAATAATACTCCTTCCGTCTAAAAATAGGTAATTTTGTCTAAGTATGAGGATGTAGACACATCTTCGTGTTAAATACATCCGTATCTACAAAAAGTTGAGACGATTATTTTTAGATGGAGGTCCTATAACAAGTTTTGATGGGCTGATAGCAGTCCAATGGCCTAGTTAGGCCATGTATAAAACACATGATTTTTTTTTTTTTTGCACAAGGAGAGGCGCCGAAGGCGCCAAATATATTCAGCTCATCGACAGTATACAACGTTTAGTACAATACCCTGTAAATGAAGATTTTGAAAAGCTAGAAGAAGAGGGCAAGTGCTACTAAGGTGAGCTGAACTAGAGCAACAGAAGATAGGCTCAAACAAGGACTGTCTTATCGCCTGTTGAGAACATTCATGAGCAACTCTATTCATATCTCTTTTGACATGGAAAATTTTGGCTTGTAAATTCTTTGATGCCTTTTTGTAGTTTGGAATTTGCTCCCTTAGCTCCCAAGGGACACTTGAGTCTGTAATCTTTTCAGCAGAAGCAGCTTTGGCCAGATTTAGATTGTCCGTGAGAAAAGTGACCGGGGAGATATTCATTTGCTCAGCCATCTGCACTGCAAAGACAAAAGCCGTTGTTTCAGCATGAAGAGGAGAAGGCATTGTTGGCATGGCTGCTTGAATCATCGCCTTGTACTGTCTAGAAGAGTGCTGGAGTTGACAAAAGACACCAATTCCTGTAGCTGTTCTCCCCTCGGAACCTGGAGACTTTTTTGTTTTCCAAGCTGCATCTGTATAAATTTTGTTGCCTTGGATTGCCATGTCATTGTTGATCGTATCACCTTGTTTGATTCCCGCAAGTTCTTCTTCAGCATCCTGGGTCCTGCTTGTTTTGTTGATTTCTTGTGCCTTGTTCACCTGGACATGTACAATTTCCATTTTCTCCAAATTTTAATTAATAGCTTGAGCTTTATACTTAATGTGAGTGGGAAGGCAATCTTTTTTGTTGAACAATAAATCATTTCTAGCCTTCCAAATGCACCACATAAAATTCAAGACATTTTTAAGGTTAACATGAGGATGATTTAAACTTAAAATGGTTTGCAAGATTTGCGTGAGGGAACTAGCATTATAAACTATCACCTCAGTCCTTATATACCAAGCATATGAGAACCAAGCAGCCTTAGAGAAGCAACAAGTGAAGAAAATATGGACATCATCTTCCTCTAAACCACACCTACAACAAAGTTTGCTTATGTGTTTAATGTACTTACCTGCTCTTGCTCCAGTGGGCATCGTTTTAGAAAGGAATCTCCAGCCAAAAACTTGAACTCTAGGAATTAAAGTTTTGTCTTTCCAAACCTCCTTGAGAATCTTTTTTTGTTTCCATCTGTACCTGTCTTGGTTTGGGTTCTCCTTGTTCCTGTAAGTTTTTGAGACAAGCCCAATAAGCACTTTTCGCATTGCACTTACCAGAGGGAGTAAGTTTCCAACACAGCACATCTTTTTCCTGGGAGTTGATGATGGATGTGTTCTTGATATTATCTGCTAAAGGTTGCTGAAACAGGGAGTCAATAAGAGTGTTATTCCAAGCCTGCTGGTTAGTTAACCACAAATCTTTTACTTGAGCAGGATATATATATTTGTCATGATGTGTTATAAGAGAATCATAGATGTGAGTCCAGCCTGTACACCAAGGGGAGCTCCAAATAGAAATATTACCTTGAGTGATTTGATAAAAGCAATGGGTTTTAAGGATAGGCAGAATTTTAATAATGGATGCCCAGAAAGCAGATTTTGGAGCATTGGGATTTGGGCGCCAAATGGATGAACTTGGAAAATATTTGGACTTTAAAACTGCATTGAGAAAATCGCAAGGTTGTTCTGCAATTCTCCAAGCAGCCATCAGAATGAGACCCTGATTAATAGCTTGAAGATTTCGGATTACTAAACCACCATCTTTTTTTGAAGAACAAATGTCTTTCCAAGCTTTGAGACACATAGTTTTAGAACTAGTTTCTTCTCTAACTCCCGTCCACCAGAAAGTTCTTATGATGGCAGTAAGTTTGGCTATGATTTTTTTGTAAAAATAATATTGGACATGTAATACACAGGGATAGAGGAGAACACAGATTTAATAAGCTCAAGACGGGCAGCATGAGAAAGTTTATCAGCCTTATAAGTAGAAAGTTTCGATTTGAATTTATTAATGATAAAGTTGTAAGTCTCATTTCTATTTCTACCAGGCATAACCAGAGGATGACCAAGATGAACAAAGTTGCTATCAATATTTGGAACCGGAAAGATTTGTTTAATTGTTTTCCGCACCTCGTCATTTACATTCCTGCTAAAAATGATACCTGATTTATTCCAGTTTGGAATTTGTCCCGAACGGTTGCAGAATTCTTGAATGATGTTTTTCATTTTTGACGCCTCTTGAATAGTAGCCTATCCACAAACCAGAAGATCATCTGCAAAAAGGAGTGAGTGGATTGGGGGACAGTTTGGTCCCAACATTATTCCTGCAAAATCATTATTCGACATGGCCTCACGTGGATGCACTCATGAAGCATGCAAAAAATAATAGAGAAAAAACTAAGTAAACAAGAAATAATTTTTTGGAAATAATTATTTTTGAGAGAAAGAAAACGACAATATAAAATACCATAAGTAAAAAAATAAAATGGAATAATGTGAAACTATACAAGAAATAGAAAATAAAGCAAATACAAACCTAAACCTATAAGATCAGTGGGCTAGCCCATTAGAGAAAAGGACTGTAGTGCAGACACACCCCCATCTCCAGATTAAGCATTAGCTAGGAAATCCTATTATTCTCTAAAACAATGCAAGAGCATCACTGTTATACTATCAATGTCAATGAAAATGTTAAAAATTTACATTTTTCTCAAGATACTACGAATCTCACCCTCATAACTAATGTTTTTGTCAGCCAACAAAAGTGCCATTTCACACCTTACATGTAGGATGTCAAGCATCCCACTCTTAATAGCGAGGGCTATTTCCGAAAATGGTGAATGGAACCTGGGTGCGCGCGCACCCATTTACGAAAAGTTCAAAAAAATACTATTTAAAAGTTTCAAAAAAATGTGAAGTAAATTTTTGCATGTATATATTATGTTGACTTACTCGTGTGTGTTTTCACGGAAAAATACCATTGTGTGTGACCTACACAAAAATGATAGAATGCAAATTCCTATTCCTGTGAATAGTAAAATTCCTATTCACTATTCTCATTTGGACATTTTGTTATTTTTATGCAGGCCACACACAATGGTATTTTTTCGTGAAAACTCACACGAGTAAGTATCAACTGAATATGTACATGCAAAATTTTACTTCACATTTTTTTGAAACTTTTAAATAGTATTTTTTTGAACTTTTTGTAAATGGGTGCGTGCGCACCCAGGTTCCAAACGTCCGGGTCGGGGCTATTTCTCATGCCACTACATCCATATATAAAGCGTCTTTTGGAGATATGGTGTTGCCACGGTATACTCCCACTATCTCAATACCCTTAACATCCGCTCCCACCACATCATTTAGTTGTTAGCTCGGCGGAGCTATTCAGTGTCGTTTGACTCCTTGATGACCCACAAGTATAGGGGGTGTATCGTAGTACTTTCGATAAATAAGAGTGTCGAACCCAACGAGGAGCAGAAGGTGTTGACAAGTAGTTTCGATGAAGGATTCACTGTAAATGCTCACAGACAAGTTTTTAGGAGGTTTTGATATAGCAGATAAATAAAATACAAGTAAGTAAAATGCGAGAGTAATAATTGCAGCGAGTGATCCAATCCTTTTTAGCACAAAGGACAAGCCGGTTTGTTTACTTATGATGACCAAACGTTCTTGAGGACACACGGGAATTTAGTCTAGTGCTTTCGCTTCATATAGTTGATTAATCTTCATTGTTTTGATAAGTGTTGTGTGGGTGAACCTATGCTAATGCACCGCCATTCCTAGGACTAATACATACTTGTGATTAAACCCCTTGAAAGCATCCGCAAATACAAGAAAGTAATTAAGATAAATCTAACCACAGCCTTAAACTCTGAGATCCTGCTATCCCTCATGCATTGATATACCAACGGGGGTTCAGATTGCTGTCACTCCGGCAACCCCACAATTAGCAAACGAATACAAGATGCATTCCCCTAGGCCCATAAAGGTGAAGTATCATGTAGTCGACGTTCACATGATACCACTAGAAGAATAACACCACAACTTAAATATCAAACCATTAAATATTACTCAACATAGTTCACTACTAACATTTAGACTTCACCCATGTCCTCAAGAACTAAACGAACTACTCACAAGACATCATATGGAACATGATCAGAGGTGATATGATGATGAATAACAATCTGAACATAAACCTTGGTTCAATGGTTTCACTCAATAGCATCAATAACAAGGAGTAATCAATACCGGGAGAGTTTCCCCTATGAAATAATCAAGATTCAACCCTAGATGTTACAGCGGAGACGAGGTGCAGCGGTGGATATGATGGTGTCGGCGGTGGAGATGATGATTATGATGATCCCAATGAAGTCCAGCTCGATGACGGTGACGATGTCGACGATTTCCCCCTCCGGGAGGGAATTTCCCCGGCAGATTTCAGCCTGCCGGAGAGCTCTTTTCTCTCTGGTGTTTTTCCGCCCCGCAGAGGCGGTTGTGTCTCTCCTCGATGACCCCCCGCACCTTAGGGTTTTTGGAAGATGAAGTACGCGAAAGGGAGATGGCCGAGGGGGGTCGTGGGCCCCCTCCCCACATGGCGGCGCGCTAGGCCTGGTGGCCGCGCCGGCATGTGGGGAGGGCCCATGGTGGCCCTCCTCGGCCTCCCCTTCTGGCTGGCTCCGTCATTTGGAAAAATAGGAGCTTCGGTATATTTTCCGTCGATCAATTGTTGATCTTCAGAAATATTGTATCCTGACGGTGCTTTTTCCAGCAGAATCCTGACTCCGGTGAGTAATTCTCCAATAATCATGAAACATGCAAAATAGGTGAAATAGCATAAGTATCATCTCTAAATATGAAATATATCAATGAATAACAGTAAATTATGATATAAAATAGTGATGCAAAATGGACGTATCAACTCCCCCCAAGCTTAGACCTCGCTTGTCCCCAAGCGAAACTGAACTCAGTAAACAAGACCACATGTTTATGGAGTGAAGAGTCGATAAATGAAATACGGACAAGAAGCATCACATTTATTAACTCACACAAGACATTCTATTAAACAACTTCCTCATATAACTCAACTTGAGACAAGTAAAGGGAAATCACAAATAAAGGTACATAGGAAATCATAATTGGTGATGGCAAACTTTGTTCTTGGTCAAAGAACAATTAACAGATTGTACTTATTTTTCGAGCATAGATAACCTTCAAAGTCATATTCATTCAGCTAAAATTTGTACTAAACAAGGAAGAATAAAAGACATGATTACATAGATCACAATATAAATGGTTGGATCACAACAACTCAATTGCTTACTTGAGATAGAGGGAGATAGGTTTACTGACTCAACATAAAAGTAAAGGATAGGCCCTTCGCAGAGGGAAGTAGGGATTAAATCATGTGCTAGAGCTTTTCAAGTTTTGAAATCATATAGAGAGCATAAAAGTAAAGTTTTGAGAAGTGTTTGTTGTTGTCAACGAATGGTAGTGGGCACTCTAACCCCCTTGCCAAACAGACTTTCAAAGAGCGGCTCCCATGAAGTACGTTATCTCTACCAGCAAGGTAGATCATCCCTCTTCTCTTTTGTTTACACATGTACTTTAGTTTTATTTATGGACGGCACTCCTCCCAACCTTTGCTTTCACAAGCCATGGTTAACCGAATCCTCGGGTGCCTTCCAACATTTCACATACCATGGAGGAGTGTCTATTGCAAAATTAAGTTGCTTACTGATAAATCAGAGCAAAACATGTGAAGAGAATTATTAATGAAAGTTATTAATTGGGGCTGGGCACCCCGTTGCCAGCTCTTTTTGCAAAATTGTTGGATAAGCGGATGTATATGCCACTAGTCCATTGGTGAAAGTCCATCCAACAAGATTGAAAGATAAAACACCACATACTTCCTCATGAGCTATAAAACATTGACACAAATAAGAGATAATAACTTTTGAATTGTTTAAAGGTAGCACATGAAATATTTACTTGGAGTGGCGCAAAATACCACATAATAGGTAGTTATGGTGGACACAAATGGCATGGGTTTGGTTTAAGGTTTTGGATGCACGAGAAGCATTCCCTCTCAGTACAGGTCTTTGGCTAGCAAGGTTGATTAGCAAGCATAAGAGTTGAGGGAAACAAATAGATATACATGTGATAGAAACAATCATGCATCTTCCTTGTAAGCACAAACAATTTTAACTTCAGAATACTAAGCTCATTAGCTAACAAGAAAGAAAGATAATGAAATAATGTATATACATGTACTTCCCTCTTTTCTACTTAAGCCTCAAAGTATTTTTGCTATTGACCAATGCTAAGTTTGCCAAAACCAAATAGATTTACTTGATGCTCCCAAAGTGATACCAATACTAACAACAAGATCAACCATATAACAGAAATTGCGAACTAAAATAAGGTGTGCAAAATGTAAATGATAAAACTTCTCATTAATATTCCATAACGATAACTCACACCAATGGATACATAGATAACCAACTAAAAGAGAGATACTTCCACACTGCAAACCATCTTATATGATAACTTCCCTACTCATGATATGACACTACTTGACAGTAAAAAGGTAAAAGATAGTGATGATGTGATACCGCGGCACTCCCCCCAAGCTTGGAACAAACCAAGGGGGTGCCAATACCAGTGATGAATTACTCCTTCGGTGGTGATGGTGAATTCTTGATAAGCTTCTTAACAAGCTCCTTTAGCTCATCAATCTCGTAAGTGAGGTTGCGGATCAGCTCCGAGTTGTGCTCGACGCGGTTAAGAAGTATGTCAGACGGTGAGTCCCAACTCTTAGAGTTGTTTCCCCACTCCTCAGCTTCAGGTTTCATCCTTCCTGCAGTGTTAGAACGATCCATATCCCAACTACTAGGCAATACTGCCTTGGGAATCCTTTCAATTTGACTATTATGAATTAGAGTGTGGAAGGGGTTGTCGATGCCTTGAGGAGATGTCCTTGGATCTAGGAAGCGACGTGGGACTTTTCCGCCGGTGCTAATTCGTGCGCTTCTCTTGGGGTTGAACGGATTTGCCACCACCCCGATGCTTGCGACGGTGGCACGCGGGTATACACGCGGGTCTTTCTCCACTTCTCCTTCATCTTCATTCTCGACTTCTTCCTTCAACTCGGGGTCTTGAATATCTTCCTCAAAAGGCCCCTTGTCCTTGTTGTTGGAGACCATGGTGCTTCTAGATCAAAAACAGATCCTGGCAGAAAACAGCTCGAAACAAAACACGACGAGAAAACGATATACGGACCTCGGGGGATCCGGGGGATTATATAGCAAAAAATTTCACGACAAAAGGAAAGCACCAGGTCGAACCCGAGTGGGAGAGGGACTCCGAGGAGCCGTCCCCATATGGTGGCGCGGCCAGGGTGGGGCCCGCGCCACCACGTGGGGACGTGCCCTCGTGCGTCTCCCCCGCTCCGATTCGATCTCGTAATTTTTCATATTTTCTAAAAACAACAAAAACATTGTTCGGAAAGTTAAACGTGGACTTTTTACTACCAAAATTGTTACCTATTCGAAGTCGAACTCTGCAGAACTATCAATTTGATCTTTGATGAAAGTTTCCGGAGTCACCACTCGAATAACATCAACATCTTCATTATAAGAATCTCCAGAAATATAATGCTTGAGTCTTTGTCCATTCACCACTTGCGTGGCATCACCTTTTAGCGAAGCAATTTTTATTGCCCCTGAACGATACACCTCCACAATGACATATGGTCCTTCCCATTTTGAGAGTAATTTCCCTGCAAAAAATCTGAGACGAGACCGATACAATAGGACTTTATCTCCAACATTAAATTCTTTTTAAATAATTCTTCTATCATGCCATTTCTTAACTTTCTCCTTAAAAAGTTTAGCATTTTCATCAGCTTCACTTCTCCACTCATCTAAAGAACTCAATTGTAGCAACCTTTTCTTACCGGCAAGTTTAAAATCTTTATTAAGTTCTCTTACAGCCCAATAAGCTTTGTGCTCTAGTTCTAAAGGTAAATGACAAGCTTTTCCATAAACCATTTTATAAGGAGACATACCCATAGGATTTTTATAAGCGGTTCTATAAGCCCACAATGCTTCCTTCAACTTACTAGCCCAATTTTTCCTAGATTTATTAACAGTCTTTTGCAAGATAGATTTAATTTCTCTATTTGATAATTCTACTTGCCCACTAGTTTGAGGATGATAAGCGGAAGCAATCCTATGATTAATACCATATTTAGCAAGAGTTTTTCTAAAACCACCATGAATAAAATGAGAACCTCCATCAGTCATAAGATATCTAGGTACTCCAAACCTAGGAAAAATAACATCTAAAAGCATTCTTAAAGAGGTCTCACCATCGGCACTTTTTGTGGGTATGGCTTCCACCCATTTAGTAACATAATCAACAGCAACAAGTATATGAGTATTACCTTCTGAAGAAGGGAAAGGACCCATGAAGTCAAATCCCCAACAATCAAATGGTTCAATAACAAGAGTATAATTCATAGGCATTTCATTGAGCCTAGAGATATTACCAACTCTTTGACATTCATCACAAGATAAAATAAACTTCCTTGCATCTTTAAAGAGAGTTGGCCAATAAAAACCTGACTGTAGAACCTTTTGTGCGGTTCTATCTCCGGTGTGATGTCCTCCATAAACACTACCATGACACTTACTCAATATCTCCTTTTGTTCATATTCGGGGACACATCTTCGCATAATACCATCCACTCCTTCTTTATATAAGTATGGGTCATCCCAAAAATAATGCCTCAAATCATAAAAGAATTTCCTCCTTTGCTGAGCTGAAAAGGTTGGAGGCAAGTACTTTGAAACGATAAAGTTAGCATAATCAGCATACCAAGCACTATCTCGCGAGCTCACCTTTATTGCAGCCAATTGTTCATTTGGAAAACTATCATTAACAGGAACAGGATCATAAGCAATATTTTCCAATCTAGATAAATTATCAGCAACAGGATTATCAGCACCTTTCCTATCTACAATATGTAAATCAAATTCTTGCAAAAGAAGCACCCATCTAATAAGCCTTGGCTTAGCATCTTTCTTTTCCATAAGGGACCTAATTGCAGCATGATCAGTATGAACTGTGACTTTTGAATCGACAATATAAGGTCTAAACTTGTCACAAGCAAAAACTACAGCTAATAGCTCTTTTTCAGTTGTAGCATAATTTCTTTGGGCAGCTGATACGTCTCCGACGTATCGATAATTTCTTATGTTCCATGCCACATTATTGATGTTATCTACATGTTTTATGCACACTTTATGTCATATTCGTGCATTTTCTGGAACTAACCTATTAACAAGATGCCGAAGTGCCAGTTCTGTTTCTCGCTGTTTTTGGTTTCAGAAATCCTAGTAACGAAATATTCTCGGAATCGGACGAAATCAACGCCAAAGATCTTAGAATCCCCGGAAGCATCCAGAACACACGAGAGGGACCAGAGGGGGGGCACAGGCCCACCACACCATACCCTGGCGCGGCCTAGGGGGGGCCCGCGCCCTCCTATGGTTTGGCCAGCCCTTCGACCCTCCTGCGCCGCCTCTTCGCCTATATAAAGCCTCCGTCGCGAAAACCCTGATACGTTCGACGAAAACCACAGAAACCTTCCAGAGCCGCCGCCATCGCGAGGCCAAGATCTGGGGGACAGGAGTCTCTGTTCCGGCACGCTGCCGGAGCGGGGAAGTGCCCCCGGAAGGCTTCTCCATCGACACCGCTGCCATCTCCACCGCCATCTTCATCACCGCTGCTGCTCCCATGAGGAGGGAGTAGTTCTCCATCGAGGCTCGGGGCTGTACCGGTAGCTATGTGGTTCATCTCTCCCATGTACCTCAATACAATAATCTCATGAGCTGCTTTACATGATTGAGATTCATATGAGTTTTGTATCACTACTATCTATGTGCTACTCTAGCAAAGTTATTAAAGTAGTTCTATTCCTCCTGCACGTGTGTAAAGGTGACAGTGTGTGCACCGTGTTAGTACTTGGTTTATGCTATGATCATGATCTCTTGTAGATTGCGAAGTTAACTATTGCTATGATAATATTGATGTGATCTATTCCTCCTACATATGCATGAAGGTGACAGTGTGCATGCTATGTTAGTACTTGGTTTAGTTGTATTGATCTATCTTACACTATAAGGTTACTTAAATATGAACAAATTGTGGAGCTTGTTAACTCCGGCATTGAGGGTTCGTGTAATCCTACGCAATGCGTTCATCATCCAACAAGAGTGTAGAGTATGCATTTATCTGTTCTGTTATGTGATCAATGTTGAGAGTGTCCACTAGTGAAAGTGTAATCCCTAGGCCTTGTTCCTAAATACTGCTGAGTTACTACTGCTTGTTTATCGTTTCACTGTGTTACTACTGCTGCAATACCACCACCATCAACTACACGCCCGCAAGCTATTTTCTGGCACCGTTGCTACTGCTCATACTTATTCATACCACCTGTATTTCACTATCTCTTCGCCGAACTAGTGCACCTATTAGGTGTGTTGGGGACACAAGAGACTTCTTGCTTTGTGGTTGCAGGGTTGCATGAGAGGGATATCTTTGACCTCTTCCTCCCTGAGTTCGATAAACCTTGGGTGATCCACTTAAGGGAAAACTTGCTGCTGTTCTACAAACCTCTGCTCTTGGAGGCCCAACACTGTCTACAGGAAAAGGAGGGGGAAGTAGACATCAAGCTATTTTCTGGCGCCGTTGCCGGGGAGGAAAGGTAAAAGGTACTCACACTCCGGACCTCGGCTACTAAGCTATTTCCCGGCGCCGTAAGTACTCAAAGCTATTTCCTTTAGATCCTGCAATTGCAACTTTTTGTTTCTTGTTTTACACTAGTAAGGCATAATGGAAAACATCTGTGAGCTTTTTATTCTATTTCCTGAGTCAAGACATGAATGGTTTAATGCGAAAATTAAAAAACCCATGGAACATATTAGCATGAATACTTTGAATACAATTGTTGCTAATGATATGGAAAATTCTAAGCTTGGGGAAGCTGGTTTTGATGAGCATGATCTTTTTAGTCCCCCAAGCATTGAGGAGAAAATTTTCTTTGATGATACTTTGCCTCCTATTTATGATGATTATAATGATAGTAGCCTTTTGGTTCCACCTGTTATGGAGGATAAATTTGATTATGAATACAATATGCCTCCTATATTTGATGATGAGAATAATAATGATAGCTACTTTGTTGAATTTGCTCCCACTACAACTAATAAAATTGACTATGCTTATGTTGGGAGTAGTAATAATTTTATGCATGAGACTCATGATAAGAATGCTTTATGTGATAGTTATATTGTTGAGTTTGCTCATGATGCTACCGAAAGTTATTATGAGAGAGGAAAATATGGTTGTAGAAATTTTCATGTTACTAAAACACCTCTCTATGTGCTGAAAATTTTGAAACTACACTTGTTTTATCTTCCTATGCTTGTTACTTTGCTCTTCATGAACTTGTTTATTTACAAGATTCCTATGCATAGGAAGCATGTTAGACTTAAATGTGTTTTGAATTTGCCTCTTGATGCTCTCTTTTGCTTCAAATACTATTTCTTGCGAGTGCATCATTAAAACTGCTGAGCCCATCTTAATGGCTATAAAGAAAGAACTTCTTGGGAGATAACCCATGTGTTATTTTGCTACAGTACTTTGTTTTATATTTGTGTCTTGGAAGTTGTTTACTACTGTAGCAACCTCTCCTTATCTTAGTTTTGTGTTTTGTTGTGCCAAGTGAAGCCTCTAATCGAAGGTTGATACTAGATTTGGATTTCTGCGCAGAAACAGATTTCTATCTGTCACGAATCTGGGCTGTTTTCTCTGTAGAAAAATCAGAAAAATATGCCAATTTACGTGCGTGTTCCTCAGATATGTACGCAACTTTCATTAGTTTTGAGTTTTCTGATCTGAGCAACGGAAGTATTTATTAGAAATTCATCTTTACGGACTGTTCTGTTTTGACAGATTCTGCCTTTTATTTCGCATTGCTTCTTTCGCTGTGTTGGGTGGATTTCTTTGTTCCATTACCTTCCAGTAGCTTTGAGCAATGTCCAGAAGTGATAAGAATGATTGTGTCACCTCTGAACATGTGAGTTTTTAATTATGTACTAACCCCTCTAATGAAGTTTATGAGAAGTTTGGTGTGAAGGAAGTTTTCAAGGGTCAAGAGAGGAGGATGATATACTATGATCAAGAAGAGTGAAAGCTCTAAGCTTGGGGATGCCCCGGTGGTTCACCCCTGCATATTCTAAGAAGACTCAAGCGTCTAAGCTTGGGGATGCCCAAGGCATCCCCTTCTTCATCGACAAATTATCAGGTTCCTTCTCTTGAAACTATATTTTTATTCGGTCACATCTTATGTGCTTTACTTGGAGCGTCTTTATGTTTCTTGTTTTTGTTTTTGTTTGAATAAATGCTTGTGTGGGAGAGAGACACGCTCCGCTGGTTCGTATGAACACATGTGTTCTTAGCTTTTAATATTCATGGCGAAGTTTCTTCTTCGTTAAATTGTTATATGGTTGGAATTGGAAAATGATACATGTAGTAATTGCTATTAATGTCTTGGGTAATGTGATACTTGGCAATTGTTGTGCTCATGTTTAAGCTCTTGCATCATATGCTTTGCACCCATTAATGAAGAAATACATAGAGCATGCTAAAATTTGGTTTGCATATTTGGTTTCTCTAAGGTCTAGATAATTTCTAGTATTGAGTTTGAACAACAAGGAAGATGGTGTAGAGTCTTATAATGTTTACAATATGTCTTTTATGTGAGTTTTGCTGCACCGGTTCATCCTTGTGTTTGTTTCAAATAAGCCTTGCTAGCCTAAACCTTGTATCGAGAGGGATTACTTCTCATGCATCCAAAATACTTGAGCCAACCACTATGCCATTTGTGTCCACCATACCTACCTACTACATGGTATTTCCTGCCATTCCAAAGTAAATTGCTTGAGTGCTACCTTTAAAATTCCATCATTCACCTTTGCAATATATAGCTCATGGGACAAATAGCTTAAAAACTATTGTGGTATTGAATATGTAATTATGCACTTTATCTCTTATTAAGTTGCTTGTTGTGCGATAACCATGTTTACTGGGGACGCCATCAACTATTCCTTGTTGAATTTCATGTGAGTTGCTATGCATGTTCGTCTTGTCTGAAGTAAGAGAGATCTACCACCTTATGGTTAAGCATGCATATTGTTAGAGAAGAACATTGGGCCACTAACTAAAGCCATGATCCATGGTGGAAGTTTCAGTTTTGGACAAACATCCTCAATCTCATATGAGAAAATTATTAATTGTTGTTACGTGCTTATGCATAAAAGAGGAGTCCATTATCTGTTGTCTATGTTGTCCCGGTATGGATGTCTAAGTTGAGAATAATCAATAGCGAGAAATCCAATGCGAGCTTTCTCCTTAGACCTTTGTACAGGCGGCATAGAGGTACCCCATTGTGACACTTGGTTAAAACATGTGCATTGCGATGATCCGGTAGTCCAAGCTAATTAGGACAAGGTGCGGGCACTATTAGTACACTATGCATGAGGCTTGCAACTTATAAGATATAATTTACATGATACATATGCTTTATTACTACCGTTGACAAAATTGTTTCATGTTTTCAAAATCAAAGCTCTAGCACAAATATAGCAATCGATGCTTTTCCTCTATGGAGGACCATTCTTTTACTTTCAATGTTGAGTCAGTTCACCTATTTCTCTCCATCTCTAAGAAGCAAACACTTGTGTGAACTGTGCATTGATTCCTACATATTTGCATATTGCACTTGTTATATTACTCTATGTTGACAATATCCATGAGATATACATGTTATAAGTTGAAAGCAACCGCTGAAACTTAATCTTCTTTTGTGTTGCTTCAACACCTTTACTTTAAATTATTGCTTTATGAGTTAACTCTTATGCAAGACTTATTGATGCTTGTCTTGAAGTGCTATTCATGAAAAGTCTTTGCTTTATGATTCACTTGTTTACTCATGTCATATACATTGTTTTGATCGCTGCATTCACTACATATGCTTTACAAATAGTATGATCAAGGTTATGATGGCATGTCACTCCAGAAATTATCTGTGTTATCGTTTTACCTGCTCGGGACGAGCAGAACTAAGCTTGGGGATGCTGATACGTCTCCGACGTATCGATAATTTCTTATGTTCCATGCCACATTATTGATGTTATCTACATGTTTTATGCACACTTTATGTCATATTCGTGCATTTTCTGGAACTAACCTATTAACAAGATGCTGAAGTGCCAGTTCCTGTTTTCTGCTATTTTTGGTTTCAGAAATCCTAGTAACGAAATATTCTCGGAATCGGACGAAATCAACGCCAAAGATCTTAGAATCCCCGGAAGCATCCAGAACACACGAGAGGGACCAGAGGGGGGGCACAGGCCCACCACACCATACCCTGGCGCGGCCTAGGGGGGGCCCGCGCCCTCCTATGGTTTGGCCAGCCCTTCGACCCTCCTGCGCCGCCTCTTCGCCTATATAAAGCCTCCGTCGCGAAAACCCTGATACGTTCGACGAAAACCACAGAAACCTTCCAGAGCCGCCGCCATCGCGAGGCCAAGATCTGGGGGACAGGAGTCTCTGTTCCGGCACGCTGCCGGAGCGGGGAAGTGCCCCCGGAAGGCTTCTCCATCGACACCGCTGCCATCTCCACCGCCATCTTCATCACCACTGCTGCTCCCATGAGGAGGGAGTAGTTCTCCATCGAGGCTCGGGGCTGTACCGGTAGCTATGTGGTTCATCTCTCCCATGTACCTCAATACAATAATCTCATGAGCTGCTTTACATGATTGAGATTCATATGAGTTTTGTATCACTACTATCTATGTGCTACTCTAGCAAAGTTATTAAAGTAGTTCTATTCCTCCTGCACGTGTGTAAAGGTGACAGTGTGTGCACCGTGTTAGTACTTGGTTTATGCTATGATCATGATCTCTTGTAGATTGCGAAGTTAACTATTGCTATGATAATATTGATGTGATCTATTCCTCCTACATATGCATGAAGGTGACAGTGTGCATGCTATGTTAGTACTTGGTTTAGTTGTATTGATCTATCTTACACTATAAGGTTACTTAAATATGAACAAATTGTGGAGCTTGTTAACTCCGGCATTGAGGGTTCGTGTAATCCTACGCAATGCGTTCATCATCCAACAAGAGTGTAGAGTATGCATTTATCTGTTCTGTTATGTGATCAATGTTGAGAGTGTCCACTAGTGAAAGTGTAATCCCTAGGCCTTGTTCCTAAATACTGCTGAGTTACTACTGCTTGTTTACTGTTTCACTGTGTTACTACTGCTGCAATACCACCACCATCAACTACACGCCCGCAAGCTATTTTCTGGCACCGTTGCTACTGCTCATACTTATTCATACCACCTGTATTTCACTATCTCTTCGCCGAACTAGTGCACCTATTAGGTGTGTTGGGGACACAAGAGACTTCTTGCTTTGTGGTTGCAGGGTTGCATGAGAGGGATATCTTTGACCTCTTCCTCCCTGAGTTCGATAAACCTTGGGTGATCCACTTAAGGGAAAACTTGCTGCTGTTCTACAAACCTCTGCTCTTGGAGGCCCAACACTGTCTACAGGAAAAGGAGGGGGAAGTAGACATCAGCAGCATCAAGAGTCTTACTAGCATAATGAATAACATTCAATTTTTTATCTACTCGCTGTCCAAGAACAGCACCTACAACAAAATCACTAGCATCACACATAATTTCAAAAGGTAAATTCCAATCAGGAGGTTCAACTACAGGAGCAGTTGTTAAGGCTTTCTTTAGAGTTTCAAAAGCTTCCTTACAATCATCATCAAAAACAAATGGTACATCTTTTTGAAAAAGATTAGTAAGAGGCTTTGAAATTTTAGAGAAATCTTTAATACATCTCCTATAAAAACCAGCATGACCAAGAACACTACGAATATCTTAAACATCCCTAGGATAGGGCATCTTCTCAATTGCTTCAACTTTAGCTCTATCAACTTCAATACCTCTCTCAGAAATTTTATGTCCCAATACAATTCCTTCATTAACCATAAAGTGGCATTTTTCCCAATTAAGAACAAGGTTAGTTTCTTCACATCTCTGCAAAACTTTATCAAAATTTTGCAAACAATTATCAAAAGAATTCCCATAGACAGAAAAATCGTCCATGAATACCTCTACAATCTTTTCACAAAAGCCATGAAAAATAGCAGACATGCATCTTTGAAAAGTAGCAGGAGCATTACATAAACCAAAAGGCATACGTCTATAAGCATAAGTTCCATAGGGACAAGTGAAAGTGGTTTTCTCTTGATCTTTAGTTCTAACAACAATTTGTGAAAACCCAGAATAACCATGAAGAAAGCAGAAATGAGTATTTTTAGATAACCTTTCTAGCATTTGATCAATAAAAGGTAAAGGGTAATGATCTTTCTTAGTAACTTTATTAACCTTATGAAAATCAATGCACATTCTATACCCTACAACTACTCTTTGAGTGATGAGCTCATCATTATCATTAGGTACAACAGTTATTTCTCCTTTCTTAGGAACACAATGCGCATGACTAACCCATCTACTATCAGCAATAGGATATATAATACCAGCTTCAAGAAGTTGTAATACCTCATTCCTTACCACATCCTTCATCTTAGGAATTAGACGACGCTGATGTTCAACAACAGGCTTTGCATCATTTTCCATGTTGATGGCATGTTGGCAAATAGAGGGAGAAATCCCTTTCAAGTCATCAAGAGTGAAACCAATAGCTCCTCGGTGTTTCTTCAATATTTCCAATAATCTTTCTTCCTCAAAATTTGAAAGCTTAGCACTAATAATAACAGGATATGTTTTCTTATCATCAATATAAGCATACTCAAGATTATCAGGCAACGGTTTCAAATCAAAAACAGGATCTTCCTTTGGCGGGGGTGTTGTACCTAGATCTTCAACCGGTAAGTCATGTTTAAGAATAGGTTGGCGAAGGAAAATTTCATCAAGCTCATTCCTTTCTTCCCTAAAGACTTCACTCTCATGATCCTCCAAATGTTGCTGCAAAGGATTATTAGGAGCAAGAGCAATAGATGCAAGCTGTTCAACTCTAAAATCATCATAGGCAATTCAGCTTCATAAGGAACTTTGGAAAATTTAGAGAAATTAAACTCATAAGATTCACCAGAAAATTTAGTCACAATTTTTTCTTTCTTGCAATCTATAATAGCTCCACAAGTATTTAGAAAAGGTCTACCAAAAAAGATAGGACAAGTCTTACTAGCAGCAGAACCAAGTACCAAAAAGTCAGCAGGATATTTAATTTTACCACATAGAACTTCCACATCTCGAACAATACCAATAGGAGAGATAGTTTCTCTATTAGCTAGCCGAATAACCACATCAATATCTTCAAGTTCACAAGAACCAATTTCATGCATGATTTTCCTGTAAAGCTCATAAGGAATGGCACTAGTACTTGCACCAATATCGCATAAACCATAATAACAATGTTCACCAATTCTAACAGAGAGCATAGGAACACTGGCTTTCCTAGACTTACTAGGATGTGAAACAATATTAGAAGCATCTTCACAGAAAATGATGTGACCATCTTCTACATTTTCAGTCACAAGGTCTTTAACTATTGCAACAGCAGGTTCAACATTTATTTGCTCCTCAGGTTTTATAGGTTTCTTTGCACTTTTGTTAACCGCACTAGTTATAACAGAATACTCCTTCATTTTAGCAGGAAAATGAATTTTTTCAATATAAGCTTCAGGAAGAATGTGATCTACAGTTTTAACTTCAATACATTTTACCTATAGGTGAATCAGTTTTATCTTTGTAAGGTTCATGATACTTATCAAAATTCTTCCTAGGAAATTCAAAATCAGAGGCAAAAGCTTTATAAAAATTTGCAACAACTTGAGAGTCAAGACCATAAGTAGCACTCATATTTCGAAATTTATCAGTATCCATAAAAGTTTCAATGCATTCATAATCATAATTTATACCTGACTCTCTACCTTTGTCGTTCTCCCATCCTTCAGTATTCTCTTGGATCCGATCAAGAAGGTCCCATTTAAACTCTTCTTTGTTGCACGTGAATGATCCAGAACAAGTAGTATCCAGCAAGGTTTTTTCTTGAAAAGAAAGTCTTGCATAGAAATTATCAATGATGATATTACAAGGAAGCTCATGAATTTGAGCATTAAAGACTTCAATCCCCCCCATGCTTGGGCAATACTCTCTCCATCATGAGGCCAGAAATTATATATGCGGTTTCGGTCTTTGTGAATTTCACTTGGAGGATAAAATTTAGAATAAAATAGAGGCACAATATCCTTCCAATCAAGAGAATTCCCATTCTTCAGCAATTTATACCAATGCGCCGCTTTACCAGACATCGATATAGAGAATAGTTTCTTCCTAACTTCATCCATAGAAATACCTGCACACTTGAATAACCCGCATAATTCATGTAAAAACAGTAAATGATCTCCAGGATGGACAGTTTCATCCCCTTCATAGCGGTTATCCACAACACGTTCAATAATTTTCATAGGTATTTTATATGGAATCTCTTTCTCACCTGGCGGTTTATCCACTACCTTTGCAGTAGTAATAGATTTTCCAAATAGGAATTCAAGAGAATATCTCTCCATAATGAATTATAGCAGCAGGCAAAAATAAAAACAGCACGTACAGTAAAAGTTTTCCTTACCAATTCCACTTACCAATAGCGCTTCACTCCCCGGCAACGGCGCCGAAAAATAGTCTTGATGACCCACAAGTATAGGGGGTGTATCGTAGTACTTTCGATAAATAAGAGTATCGAACCCAACGAGGAGCAGAAGGTGTTGACAAGTAGTTTCGATGAAGGATTCACTGTAAATGCTCACAGACAAGTTTTCGGGAGGTTTTGATATAGCAGATAAATAAAATACAAGTAAGTAAAATGCGAGAGTAATAATTGCAGCGAGTGGCCCAATCCTTTTTAGCACAAAGGATAAGCCGGTTTGTTTACTTATGATGACCAAACTTTCTTGAGGACACACATGAATTTAGTCTAGTGCTTTCGCTTCATATAGTTGATTAATCTTCATTGTTTTGATAAGTGTTGTGTGGGTGAACCTATGCTAATGCACCACCCTTCCTAGGACTAATACATACTTGTGATTAAAATCCTTGCAAGCATCCGCAAATACAAGAAAGTAATTAAGATAAATCTAACCACAACCTTAAACTCTGAGATCCTGCTATCCCTCATGCATCGATATACCAACGGGGGTTCAGGTTGCTGTCTCTCCGGCAACCCCACAATTAGCAAACGAATACAAGATGCATTCCCCTAGGCCCATAAAGGTGAAGTATCATGTAGTCGACGTTCACATGACACCACTAGAAGAATAACACCACAACTTAAATATCAAACCATTAAATATTACTCAACATAGTTCACTACTAACATTTAGACTTCACCCATGTCCTCAAGAACTAAACGAACTACTCACAAGACATCATATGGAACATGATCAGAGGTGATATGATGATGAATAACAATCTGAACATAAACCTTGGTTCAATGGTTTCACTCAATAGCATCAATAACAAGGAGTAATCAATACCGGGAGAGTTTCCCCTATGAAATAATCAAGATTCAACCCTAGATGTTACAGCGGAGACGAGGTGTAGCGGTGGAGATGATGGTGTCGGCGGTGGAGATGATGATGACGATGATCCCAATGAAGTCCAGCTCGATGACGGTGATGATGGTGACGATTTCCCCCTCCGGGAGGGAATTTCCCCGGCAGATTTCAGCCTGCCGGAGAGCTCTTTTCTCTCTGGTGTTTTTCCACCCCGCAGAGGCGGCTGTATCTCTCCTCGATGATCCCCCGCACCTTAGGGTTTTTGGGAGATGAAGTACGCGAAAGGGAGATGGCCGAGGGGGGTCGTGGGCCCCCTCCCCACATGGCGGCGCGCTAGGCCTGGTGGCCGCGCCGGCCTATGTGGAGGGCCCATGGTGGCCCTCCTCGGCCTCCCCTTCTGGCTGGCTCCCTCATTTGGAAAAATAGGAGCTTCGGTATATCTTCCGTCAATTGTTGATCTTCAGAAATATTGTATCCTGACGGTGCTTTTTCCAGCAGAATCCTGACTCCGGTGAGTAATTCTCCAATAATCATGAAACATGCAAAATAGGTGAAATAACATAAGTATCATCTCTAAATATGAAATATATCAATGAATAACAGTAAATTATGATATAAAATAGTGATGCAAAATGGACGTATCACTCCTCTCGGGTCGCCCGTTCCATGTCGTCCTCTCCTGTTGCTCCCCATAGCCTCGTTGCTTCCCTCCTAAGATCGTTGTGCCACTTGTTGGGCCTTCCTAGCCTCCCGCCAGAGGCCCAACTGCATGGCACCGGCACCTACTTGCCTCACCTCGCTGGAGGAACTAAGCGTCGCATCTCACATGCCGCTCTCCATTGCCTACCTTGTTAAGGGAGGGAAAATCGTTTTACCCACTATGGGGTGGTCTCCTTTGTTGGCGACTCTCTGAAAATAAAACATGTTGAAGGAATTTGTAGTCTACTAGCGAAGGAAGCCAAAAGGTATAACCCCTATAGGAAACCCATCTAAACAGCGCCTGCAGGGAGCGCTATGAGCCTACAAAAATCCAACCTACCTTAATCGTGCTTAATATAAATATATAGAAGAAATATATTTTAAAAATTTCCATATGTTCTCCAAACTTTTTTTGTAGTTTGTGAAATTTGTTCAACTATGTACATAAAATGTTTAGATATAAAAAAAATTAGCATTATAAATGTGTCCATATATCAGAAAAGTTAATATGTTATACAAGTTCCGCCTCCGTTGCGAGCATAAGTAGTTATTCTTGTTGTGTGCCAAAAGTACAATATCGCCACTAAGATAAAAAAATATATCTATTAGCAGTAGGAAAAGGAATATCACTTGAATATTTTAATAAAGTTTATGGTCTGAGCAAGAGTTTGGAAGAAGAGACATGGTACATCGAGAACAATAGGATCCCACATATATTTCGCTATTACTAGCATATCCCCACAGAATCAAAAGCACAAAATC
This sequence comes from Lolium perenne, assembly GCF_019359855.2. Lineage (NCBI taxonomy): Eukaryota > Viridiplantae > Streptophyta > Magnoliopsida > Poales > Poaceae > Lolium > Lolium perenne. The sequence continues at coordinate 214,842,092 of NC_067248.2, read as the reverse complement.
AAGAACATAGTTTTTGATGATAACCTTTTTTGTATTGATCATCAGCTTTATGAAAACCCAACAATTACATTAGAGTTCTCAAAAAATCAACATAAAAATTTGATAGTTCAACAAAAGATCAGAGGCCCAATTAAAACATCAGTTAAGAAGTAGCCATAACGGCTAAATAATTCTTGAGATGTTGGAGGATGACGTTTGGAGAGGAGATGCGACTTGTAGGTGGCGATCAAGGCGCAATCAGTGAAGAAAGTATATTGAGGGGACATATTCAAGAAAGAACGGGTTTTTCTACACACAAAACTTAGAAAGTTGTATTTATTACATTTTGATTGGTCTCTCTATGTGTGCACATTGACATAGTTGTGAAATCAACGAGGAGGAAGCTCCTAGAGAAGCTTTCGAGCTTGACTCTTATATTTCCAAAAATATCTCATACAATAGTAGGTCCCCCCTCATATGAGTAGAGTAGGTTGACCGGTTAAGGAACTTACCAGCAACATAGATTTAAACTTTGTTTCTTACCCAGTTCTTTCTTGGCGTGTTTTTTCTTGCCTGAATTGCTATACTAAAATGTTAGCACATATGAATTTACCATGCCAACAACCAAATTAAGAAAGAAGAAAAATCATATAACACACATAAAGACACAATGTGATGTAATGGGGAGCTCAAGCTCTTTCTGGATTTAGATGGGAGAAAACCACCATGTGGGAATGAAAAAAAACATGAGGGAAAGAAGAAGCGGGCATGGATGGGCACGTGGAGGTCATGTAAAAAATACATGCCACATCATCGAGAAAATCGGTTGTGGTAGTGTATGTGACAAAATTTACCAGATTTCAAAAGATGAAGAACCAAAGATATATGAAAAGTGTAAAAGTGAACTTGCGAATAGTGTTTACGAGGAACTAGACACTATTGATATAGTAGAAGCGGGACTTGACGTGATAAGGATCGAACTCCGGTCGTTGGGGTGCGCCACTGCGACCCCAACCACTAGGCTATGCTCACGTCGTCAAATCATCCGGGAAGAGATCATGACCTGATATGATGCGGAATTCCATATGATGCAAGCCCACAGAGAGGCCGGAGGGTAGTACCATACGAAGCTGGAAAGTTAATGCTGGACACCTAGTTCTTACCACCAGTCGAACACCAAACACTAACAGCACCTCATCATAGACATTCTCATTAAGCAAGATCGTGCATTGTGGCCCAGCATGCAAGCATGGACTACACTAGACACATAGGTTGCCCATGCATCTTGAAAGATGAAGAGCCCCACGTACTGAAGACGTGATTGCCTTTCGGTTTCAGGACCAAGGGCGATGCATCGACCTGTCACGCTGGATTGATGCTGATCGATAGCTACTTGTTCTTGCTGCATGTAGGAAATTAAAAGTTGAGTACATTACACTCTAGCTAGGGTCAGAAGTTTCTTGTACTGCAGTTAGGACACCCCTATGTTTCAGTTACGGAACAACTTTCCCTAAGCAAAATAAACCTGATTTCAGATGACTTTGCTTGCCACTCGATCTTGGGGCACTAGCTCACAATTAAATGTTGATATTGTGGTGTGATCCCTCATATTCAACAGATGATGGATGGGCCAATACTAGGTTCGATCGATGACCAGTTAGTAAAAATTGGCATTGCCAGAAACATATAAATTTCAATCAACTACATTAACTTGCAACGTCAATTCGATCACCATGTGACGTGGTACAAAATTACTTGTCTACCATGGAGATAGATACACATTCAACTTGCTAAAATTATACTCTCTCTATATATGGTCCAGTATATCGTGGAACGTACCTCTGATCTGAGGGTATCCAAATCCGAATTCCAAAACGAGTAGGAAAATGAAGTATATATATGCATGAGATGAATTACTCGTCTTTAATTACTTTGCTCATTTCATCCTCACTAGGAAAATGCTCAGCTCCGGCGCGCTGCCGTCGTCGCCGCCCCTACTGTCGGAGGGGACGCCGCCCTCGTGGGGGTTGATCATGTAGAACGCCTCCGAATCCTTGGAGCCGACGACGCGCTCGACTCGTGCGCGCACGTACGTGAGCTCCCCGTCCGGGCCCGCGGGCACGCCGCCCTCCTGCTCGGGCGCGGCCGGCAGCACGCCAGCACCCATGGACACGCCGCGCAGCAGGCGCATCACGTGGCGCTCGTCGTCGGAGGCCTCCTTCCGGCGGATGGAGTAGCCGGCCTTGCGTCCGTTGCAGAACACGGCCCAGACGTACTCCTCCACGAGCCGGCGTCGCGCGCTGCGGGTGTCGCTCTCCAGCGCGAGCTTCACCACCCCGGACGCGATCTCCTTGTGCAGCGCGCTCGTCAACATGGGCAGCTCGATGAGGAACACCGGCGGCGCGCGGGTGTCCTCGTGGATGGCCAGGCTCACGCGGCCGCGGCGGTGCCCGAACAGCGTCACCGTGGTGGCGTGGTCGGCGAGGAGCGCCCGGTTGTGCTTGCCGAGAAGCGCCACCATCTTGCACCCGGACGACAGCATCGGCATGAGCTTGAACATCTTGAAGATCCCTCCATGGCCACCCCCTGATCCTCCTCTGCCGCCGCCGCCGCCAGCGCTGTCTGCGATCTTCGACCGGCGCCCGTTGGTGGACGGCCGGAGCAGCGACCGGAGACTGGGGCCGTCGATGAAAGACGGCATTGACGAGTGAGGTAGAGCCTAGCTCGCGGTACTTACCAAGTTGGTGCAGTGATGCTTTTCTCTTAAGCAAAGGGGCTTCGCTTCTCATGTGAATATATAGCCAGCCATTGTGTCGAGGGAACCGGAGCTTGAAGAGGTTGGATGGTCGTTATTGCGACGAGGACGTAGAACTTCTGATGCCGTAAATTATATATGAAAACTTGTTCGAAATTGTATATGGTAATCCGAGATTGAATATATATTGTATATTCCTCTTGAATTCTTCTTGGTTCTAATTCTTCAAAAATTAAAATAAAACACAAAATAAATATAAAGAAATAAAACAATACAAATTAAAAAGAAACCAGATTTAGGGGGGGGGGGGGGGGGCTAAACCCAAAACCTGCGGAGGCCTTTAGTCGCGGTTGGCCAGGAGAACCACGACTAAAGGTCCTCCGCCCCGACGGATGGCTGGAGCCCACGTGGACGGACCTTTAGTCGCGGTTTAAGCAACCCCGACTAAAGGGGGGCTTTAGTCCCGCATATTTAATCCCGGTTGCGCAACCGGGATTAGTGGCAGTTGCGAACCGGGATTAAAGGCCCTTTTTCTACCAGTGATACTTAACGACCCTAAAAACACACTGTTAAATAACTTACGTAAAAAAATCATGGACGATGCAAGCATTGGGTAATTATTATCAAGGATCGTTATAACAAAGGTAAAGATTTTATATTTTTTACGAAACTAAGAACTTACTGTGAAAATTATCAGGTAAATTGCTGGAAAAAATAAAAGTAAAAGTAATGTGAAAGGAGAAAAAGAAATCCCATGTCACTGTTCATGTGTGGCACTGTTCATCCGCGCATGAACAATAACCTAGGGGCTTCTCGTGAGAGCAAACTGGGTCGGCTTTTATATATAGTATATATAATTCTTCAAAATTAAAATAAAACAAAAAATAAATATAAAGAAATAAAACAATACAAATTAAAAAGAAGCCAGATTTAGGGGGGCTAAACCTGCGGAGGCCTTTAGTCGCGGTTGGCCAGGAGAACCACGACTAAAGGTCCTCCGCCCCGACGGACGGCTGGCGCCCACGTGGACGGACCTTTAGTCGCGGTTCATAAGCAACCGCGACTAAAGGGGTGGGGGGGCCTTCAGTCCCGCATATTTAATCCCGGTTGCGCAACCGGGATTAGTGGCAATTGCGAACCGGGATTAAAGGCCCTTTTTCTACCAGTGATACTTAACGACCCTAAAAACACACTGTTAAATAGCTTACGTAAAAAAATCATGGACGATGCAAGCATTGGGTAATTATTATCAAGGATCGTTATGACAAAGGTAAAGATTTTATATTTTTAAGAAACTAAGAACTTACTGTGAAAATTATCAGGTAAATTGCTGGAACAAAAATAAAAGTAAAAGTAATGTGAAAGGAGAAAAAAAAATCCCATGACACTGTTCATGTGTGGCACTGTTCATCCGCGCATGAACAGTACCCCTAGGGGCTTCTCGTGAGAGCAAACTGGGTCGGCTTTTATATATAGTATATATGTGCATCGTGGGGGAGCCTCATCGAACTCATCGTTTGCCTGTGTTTTAGAGCTCAGTCCCCCGGATTTTTCTTTCCTACCGGTCGAGTGATTTTTTATTTGTTCCTGTAAATCTTATTTTCCTTGTTTTTTCACAATCCATTTTTAAAGAAATCATTTGTCTCTTCTTTCTTCGTGTTTGCACTTTTAGGAAATGTGCTATGATATGTTTTTGTTCTTTTCTTTGTATGTTTTGGCTTTTCAAAAGATAAAATCGTTTGTTCTATAAATGTGCAACTAGTGTTTTTGTAAGGTGCAATCTGGTATTTAAATATACAAAATGATTTCTTATACCCCCTCCATCCTATGAAAGATTTCTTAGATATGTCTAAATTTAGATGTACCTAGACACAAAAAATGTTTTGACAAGTGATTTTCGTTTTAAAGCGTTAATTGTAAAATGTGCAACCTAAAAGTTATTCCTCAAACATTTATTATATTTTTATTGCATTTATGTTTCCATTTTTTATTTTTCTCAGTAAAAGTTGTGTGTTTTTAATATGGCAATGTTTTATTGTGTCGCTGAATTTATTTTCCTATGTTGCCAGACTGAAATATGAAACAATCCTAGCCAACCAAAACGTATACGTAAGCACAATCAGTAAAGCACTTCTATTATGTTGCTACTTAATTATGGTAACACTCGATGAAGCTTCCATTACCAAATATGTTACGACAAAAATATGATGGAATGTGTTGAAATGTTTAGGAATATCGAAATACTCCATCATCTAGAGTAAAGACTATATGTGATCTTTATCTTTGTTGAATTCCACTACGAGGCATATAAAAAGCATAGCCAATCCTCATATTTGGAGGTCCTCGGGAGAAACTAGAAGATAGGGACCTTAATATAAACATAAACATAATAATCAATATATATATATATTCACCAATAAATATTTTTTTTCAATAAAAAGTAATAATAATATCAAATAGTTTATACATGTTACCGTAAAAGTTTCTTCTAAGATGCAAAGTCATTTAAGTGGATAATGATATCAATTTCATCCGAGGATTTCATCTCAATGCATAAAGTTCCAAAACTATTTAAAATCTCTTGAGGCATTACGTACTTCAAATGTTTCTTCAACAACTTCAACTTAATTTTTTAAAATGATAACACGATTAGGGAGGCAGTGAAATTTGGTTGATTTGGCGAAGTAAAAAATCGAAAAAAATTAAGGCAAACATTGGTCGATCCAGCAAAGTCAACTACACAAGAATTAACTCAAACAAGACCACTTGTCTCAACATGACATGAACAATCTAGATAGAAAGTTTTTGCACATTTATTATTACCATCTTTTACTTGTGAACCAACTAATGACTTCAAGATTGTTGAAGTCATTAAACCCAAAGATAGAAAGTTTAAATTGATAACACAATTAGGGATGGTTTCCCAATCGAGTTTTACCAAAAGTTTTGGTGGTTAATTTCGAATGATCTTTTCTTACTTTTTCAAGATTTTTTTGACAATAAAATAGATATATCTAGGCTTAATTATGGAACTATCATCTTGATAGCTAAAGGTTTGGGGGCAGATAAAATTCAGATGTATAGACCGATTTGTGTTTTAAATGTGTTGTTCAATTTTTTGCAAAAGTGATGAATAATCGAGCTATCCTCGTATCTAAGGAGCTGATTTCAAAAATACAATCAGCTTTTATAAAAGGTAGATTTATTTTGGATAGTTTGGTAGTTTTGCATGAGACGATGCATTATATCCATAAGAAAAAAGGTTCAGGGGTCCTTTTTAAGGTTGATTTCAAAAAAGCTTATGATAAAATTAATTGGAACTTTATGTTTGCAGTGTTGGAAATGAAGGGGTTCCCAACAAAGTTTGTAGAGTTAACTAAGAAAGTGGTAAAAAATGTAAAGTTAATGTCATGGTTAATGACAAGGTTGGACCTTATTTTCTCACTAGAAAAAGGCTTGAGACAGGGGGATCCGTTCTCCGCAATTCTTTTTAATATAGCTGCTGATGTTCTGGCTACTCTGGTGTCAAGAGCACTGGACCAAGGTTTCATTGCTGGGCTTATTCCGGAAATGTATGAAGGGGGTCTTTCCTTGTTACAATATGCAGAAGATAAAATTATTATATTTTGAAGACAGTTTGGAAAATGCTAGGAATTTAAAAGTTATTTTGTGTACTTTTGAACTTTTGACGGGTCTGAAAATAAACTTCATGAAAAGTGAAGTCTACTATTTTAGTTCAGCCAATGAGAGGCAAGATAAATATGCATATATATTCACTTGCAAATCCGGGGTTGTACCTTTTAATTACTTAGGTATGCCTTTACATTATAAAAAGCTTAGTAGAATTGATTGGAAACCAGTTGAGGAGAAGGTAGAGAGAAAATGCCCTAGCAGGGTGGTTTACTGTCTTTTGGAGGTAGAATTATTTTAACCGAGACCTGTTTGAGCAATGTACCAGGTTTTATGATGTCTTTCTTTCGAGTTCCTAAAGGTGTTTTGAAGCACTTTGATTTATTTAGGGCACGGGTGCTATGGTAAGAAAAAGACGGGGTTAGAAAATACCACCTTGTTAAATGTGCGGATGTTTGTCAATCTATAGACCAGGGAGGTATGGATCTTACTAATTTAGATGTTAAGAATATAAGTCTTCTTTGTAAATGGTTGTGGAGTTTAGAGAATGAAGAAGGGATTTGGCAAAGGTTCTAAAGTTTAAGTATTTGAAAAAAGGAACCCTTACTCAGTATAGGAAGTATATAGGTTGTTCACAGTTTTGGTCTGGTTTGATGGAATTTAAGCATATTTTTTATAGTTGTTGCAAAAGGATTCTGGGAGATGGGTGTAAAACAAGGTTTTGGGAAGATGTGTGGGTTGGAGAAAAACCATTGTGTGTGGTATTTCCAAGGCTTTACAATTTGACTTTTACTCACGAGATTACAGTAGCTAATTAAGGTGTTTGCTCAAGAATTCAATTGCATTCGTTTTAGAAGATGTTTATATGGCGAATCCCTGGAAATGTGGAACAAGCTTTTAGATATATGTAGAAGAACTAATCTAACCGAGGAACCTGATAGAGTTAGCTGGACTTTAACTCAATCTGGGGTTTTTTCAGTTAAATCTCTTTACACTTATTTGATAGCTTGGCATATTTTATTCCCGTACAAAATGATTTGGAGGATGAATATACCTCTTAAAGTCAAAGCTTTTATTTATATGATTGTGAAGGATAGAATCTTAACCAAGAATAACTTGGCTAAGAAAGGTTGAAAAGGGAGTATCTTATGTGAGTTCTGTGGTGGTAATGAAAGTATCAATCACTTGTTCTTTGAGTGTCCCTTGGCAATATTTAATTGGAGTGTAGCAAGGTGTGCTTTAGGGATAGAGAGTAAACCTGAGAACTTTTATATCTTTGCCAGAATTGGTTACAGAATTTTTTGGTGTTGATAGAGTAGTGGTCATGTTAGGTACAGTGGCTTTACTTTGGAATTTATGGAAAACAAGAAACTACTCTTGTTTTCAAAGGAAGATGCCTAATAACCCTACTGATGTTATATTCTATGTGTGCCGTCTCTTGGATGATTGGAACATTCTTCGGAAAGAAAAGGTCAAAACAATCGTGCCGCGGGTGTCTGAGCGGATGCGACGAATTGGAAAAGAAGTTTTTGGGAGGAGACACGGATGGGCTCCTGTGACAAGAAGAATATGCGATAGTTGATTGACTTGAACTATGTGTCCGCATGTTTTTGTTATGCCTACTCTGGAGTTTCTCTATATGCTCCTTCTTAAAAGACTTAGACCTTAGTTTCTAAAAGAGAGAAGTTGTAATAAGATTTAGTTTTAAGTTCCGGTTTTAGATTTCATGTGTGGTAGTGGTGTTGTTGAGTAGCAAGTGTTCCTGCTGTGACTCTCCGTTTTGTTTCATTTTTTGTATGACAACTCCAATTTCTTAAATGAAATTTGGGGCCGTGTGGCCCCATTAATAAAAAAACCCAAATATATGTTTGAATTGTTGGATTTCTTGAAATATACATGTCAATGATTTGATTGCCATATCAACCATGACAAGGAAAAAACAATTGGCTTCAAAATCCATCTCACGTTGCAAAATTGCTCTCAGCTATTTCCAAAAGGCCATTTCATTATACCAGCAAGCTGCAAGGACAAAAGAAAATCACACACATTATACATTCAAGCTCTACTCTTGTCCTACATTCTTTCTCTGCAATTATAATTTTACACTCAGCCATGTGAAACACACTTGGAGACTTGACTGATCCTATCAAAGTGGACCCTTACTTTGGATTTGACCAACACTCTTGGATATAGATGAATGCAAGGCCACTCCAAGCAAAATTTGGACTCATGAAGAAAAAGTATATAACTGCAATTTATACTAATATTTTATACTTTTCATTTTTTTTTTTGCATGCTAGAATATAGTGATGATAAATTATATATCTATTAGCATACTTAACCACATATAATTTTTTGTGTAACATTCATGCTAATTTAAGCATTATTTTGTACTGAAATTTCCTTTCTCAAATATTTTATAACAATTGTGCAAACTATATAGTTTAGTTCTCTAAAACGTACGACCTAATAATTTAATAGTAATAGATGTTTCTAGTATATGGGTAGGTAACCATACTTTTCAAACTTCAAACTATAAATTAGTCAATGGCATATTTTATTACTTTCTTTTTTGTTATCAAATGTGTGCTATAGTTATAATAATGGTTTCAATAATACGTTCACAATGTGTATATGCTCTGTACTTGGTACTAAAGTAACACCGCCTATAGGAATCACCAAAAAAAAATATAAAATGATATGCAGTCGACTATGTTGTAGACATGCAATTTAATTATTTGATATGCGCGTTTACAATGAGCGTGTTACCATATAATGTATACTAGTTTCCCCATTGATTTCTGAAGTAAAAAGTCTTGTAGGGAATCAAACATGGAAACCTCATTAGCACATATTTATAATACATTCTTACTAACATCCATGTTGCCGGTCAGCATAACTTGTGATTTGTTCCTACATGGTGTACATGGTCCATAGTATATATACCTCATTCTACAAATTAAGAATTTCATTTATTGTTAAATATCCAACAATGATGCCTATGATGCAATAGACTAATAGTTTTTACGGATTTGCTAATCCTCAGGCGACTGAGATTAATTTATGTCTCAGTCGGTGTACATAGCTGTCCATTTCTCCCGTCAAGATTCGTGTTTCTTTCTTTTTCGTGCACGCTCGGGTAGAGGAAAAAAAGATGTGGAAGGTGCCGTTCGAACTCCCAACGTCCAGATAGCTTCGCAACATTAATTACCACTGGGCTACAAAATTAGTTTCGTATATTCCACCGTCTCTCTACATATATTACGCGTCACCTTGTTTATTTATTCTGCAGCTTCAAAAAACTTTGTTGCAAATGGCCGAACTAGTATCTTTTATCATTTGTCATTTTATTTTTTCTTTTGTGATCTATTCTTGTCTTTATGTATGTTATTTCTCTTATCTCCCCTTTTACTTTATTTTCTTAATACGTCTTATTAAATGTATGTATTTAACGGGTTTTACGTTCCGAGTTGCACTTTTCTGAGGAAATGTGCAACTCAAACCGGTTTTAGATACGAGTGGCACTTTCTGAAAAACAAAGATTCAACTTGCAATAGATTTTCGGTGAGAGCTGCACTTTTCTCGAGAAATGTGCAACCCAAACTAGTTTTTGGTATGAGTTACACTGTTCTCAAGAAATGTGTAACTCAAACCAGTTTTAATATGAGTTGCACCTTTTTTGAGAAATATGCAAATTAAACAGGCTTTTGGTATGAGCTGCACTTTTCTAAAAAAATTCACAATCAGTTTGCGGAGTGAGTTGCACATTTTTTTGAGAAATGTGCAACTCAAACTGACTTTTAGTACGAGTTGCACTTTTCTCGAAAAATGTGCAACTCAAATAGGTTTTCGCTAGGAGTTACACTTTTATGAAAAAATGTACAACTCGAATAGGTTTTCGGTAGGAGTTGCACTATCTCATCAAAATATTTTTTGGGTTTTCGATCTAGGAGTTGCATATTTTCTAAGTTTCCTCTGTTTCAAAGAGACACGTACCTATAACATTCTTCAAGTTGTCCGCTTAATCGGGATTGACCGAAGACATGCAACACACACTTGAAAAAAGCCCACGGACAAAAACAAGAACGGTCAGCTAAGAAACTAGTGCTGGAAGAAACAAGAGATGAACTCTACGATGGATAGCCTAGCATTCGTCTCGTCGACTGAGACCTGCCGATTTCTCAGTCGACTTAGACCCAGCCACTCCCTAGTTTTTATGGAAATATAATAGAATAACAACAGTGATGCCTATGATGCAATGGACTAATAGTTTTTATGGAAATATATAATAGAATACTAGTAATAGTTAGTAGTGGTTACTACTTTCATATCTGGGGCCCAAGTCCTCCCGGTGCCGCCCTCTTCGCCTGGCCAATGGGCTGGTCCTAGTCAAAATAGTGTTGGATATTCGTAACATTCTGTTACAACACAACTTAAGATGTTTTGTACAATGGCCAATGTGAGGATGAGGTCGAGGGGGGCTTAGAAAGGACCACTTGGGGGGTGGTAACGGGTGGAAGAAGGTCTTTTCTCGTTCAGCTTGTGTCTCCACACCTCATTAAGCTTCAAATTTGCCGTCATGGGCTCTGTTCAACTTGTTGATCTCCACATCAATAACCACTAGCTAGATTGCCAAAAGCTAGCTTCCATTTCCCATTTCTTATTTGTATATATACCAGAAACCTCTTTGGGTTTACGACATCTTTGACCCTGACGGGCAAATGCGCGCTAGCTAGCCTCCATCCCATGTCAGGATCACAGAAACATCAACCATATGATCCATATATACGCATGGGCATATGTGTCATGATCAAACGTATAATTCTGTCGGTATACTCTTTATTGCCTTGTCAGCGAGGCACTTCACTGCGTAGTGATTTAGTAGTTGGCTAATCAGTGCCCGCTTCGATGTTTACATCTTAATTTCCCTATCGATCCGAACCAGACGTGGATAAGAGCATCTCCAGCCGCGTCCCCCAAAGCGTCCCCCAAAGGGATTTGGGGCGCGCCGGACAGAAAATGTGTTCCAGCCGCGTCCCCCAAAGCCCTTTTTTGTCCGGCGCGCCCCCATTCGGTGTCCGGCGCCCCGAGCCCGTCCCCGTCCCACAGGGGACGCTCCGGGGACGCCGGACACAATGGGAAAGCGAGGCCAACCGACGCGGGCCGACCGTCACACGCACAGTGGAAAATTGCCTCACACTCCCGCCAAATCCCGCCGCTCCCGCCAAATCGCGCCTATACCGCGCGCACAAAGCCTCCCAAAACATATCCCGCCGCCGATTCATTTCTCCTATCCCGCCGATTTCTTTCTCCCTCCCGCCGTCCACCCGCCGCCGCTACCCTCTCCCCATTCCATGGCGCCGCCGACAGCCCCCAAAAAGATGGCGAAGAAAGCGGCCAAGAAGCCGCCGGGCAATGCGACGATAGGGGCGAAAGCGCCGTTCGCGAAGCCGCCGGCTGCGAAGAAGAAGCCTGAAGGAATGACCGAAGATCAATGGCAGCAAGATTGCCTGCGCCGGAAGCTATCGACGGCGGAGCGGAAAGGACGGAGGGCGGTGGAGCTGGAGAAGAAGGCTCAGGTGGCGCGCCAGCACCAGCACGTAATGGCCGGGTGTATCGCCGCCACCAACGCGAGCCCATGGAGTACGTCCATGCCGGTGTACGTTCCCGGAGTGATCTCTCCGTCGCAAGCCGCCTTCTACAACGACGGCCCCTCCGCCACTCCCGGGTGCGTGACGCCTAACTTGTCGCCGCACTACCAGGATGCGCTGCCGCACGGCGGCTTCAACCCCAACAACCTCTACTCCCCGGCGTACGAGCAGCGCGAGCAAGGACCCGGTCCGGACAGCGACCCTTTCACCGGCCGCAGGGGTCCGCTCGAATACGACGGCGCCGGTGCTGAGGAGGACGACGGGGTTGAGGAGGAGGACGACGAGGAAGAGGAGGGGGTGGAGGACGACGAGGAGGACGACGATGAGGACGAAGAGGGCGGCGACGAAGAGGACGACGAGGGTGCCGGTGACGATGATCTCGTGGAGGTAAACGCGGCTACTCTGATCGCGACGAATCGGCGGGAACGATCTCTTTTGAATGCATCTATTTGAATTTCTGATTGGGGGCGGCGTTTGGGGGACGCGGCTGGGGAGCGACGTCCCCCAAACGCGGCACGAACAAAACACGTCCCCCAAACGCTCGATCCGGCGCGGTTTGGGGGACGGTTTGGGGGACGCGACTGGAGATGCTCTAAGCTAGTGTACAATGAAAGCTTTCTGGCGAATCGTTGATGAGTGCGTGAACTATAGTTCTGGCAGTGGATTAATTTGTGGGTGTGCATGCACATGGCGTGTTGGATTGACAGGACGGGCTGCATGCTTATCCACGTTGTCTCCGGCTGTTAGGTAGTTCACGATTGGTGCTCATTTTCTTCAGAACAAGATTAGTTCAGATCGAATTGAAGAGCCCATGATCGGCAGTACCTAAATCGAGAGTGTGGTTCACGACGGGTCTTTGTATAGAGTGCATGCATGCATCTAGCAGACAGCTCGATCGCTAAGGAAGCTTCTGATCCACTGCAAGAACTGAAACTACTGTACTTATGTCCCCGTTGAGAATTTGAGATTGTGCTATATTACTACTGGCAGTGGCATGGGCATGGCCATTCTCGTTCTCTACCCATGCTGTTCTTTACCAACTTCCTTCCTGCATATGGACTTAAAACAGAGGGATGAGATATGTCATTTATGCTTTGCTTCTTACTACCTGTTACAACAGGTTGATGGATGCACTATACTCCATACAGGAAAGGGAAAGAAGAAAAGTATATGCCCATCGACCATCTGTGTTCGGTGAAGAGAAGGCGCCGGCCGGCATACGCATATGATCGAGGACGAAGGAGAATCGAAGAGTTTAGGCGCCGATGGCGACCCATCGTTAACGCAAAGCAGGCACGCACGTGATGCTGCTGTGCCGTGCCCTCCTTAACTTCTCGAAGATCTAGCTGTGCCATTTGCTCCTGCCTGCCCGCCTGCCCCCACGCGATGCTTTCCGGCGTCCGGCCGGCCGGTCTCCGTCGTCGATCGACCCCCACGCGTGCCCCACGCCGGAGAGGGACACGACGAGTATGCGTCTGCGGGCCGGGCACGCCGCGCTTTAGACGGCATCTTGCTGTAGCTCTTTTTATCTGTAGAGGAAGCTGGCTAGTACCTACCTAGCTCGTTGGAATTTTCCTGTTTCTGTACGTGCGTTGAGTACAACTCCGTTGAAAATGTTTCGGGACCATTTCGATTGTTTGATAGCTTGCTTGCCAATCGCTTGTGGATGGGTAGTACTCGACAGATCAGCATATGGACCCATCATTTTTCCCCCACTAGTGGCATACTATTACTACCATCCTTTGCATCTTAAATCAGAAAAGATAACCAGTTCATTTTCATATGCCCTCGCTTTTCATGCCGATTAATTATGGAATATTTGATGTGACATTCAATCAAGAAGACCCATTCCTGCTCATCAGGCTAAAATTTCTCAAAGAAAACCCTGATTGCCATTTCATAAAGATGACGTGCCTCGTTGTTTGATTTTAAATAGCACCCAGAGGCCAAGGTGATATTATATCTATCATAGCTAGTCTATTTCGAAGAGCATCTCCAGCAAAGTCCCTCGACCTGGCATCCCGTGGTGTCCGTGTAAAATATGTTTGGGCTGCTAAATCGCATGCCCCTCCAATCTCATTGCCTCAATATATATATACATGTACAAGATGTGCTCGTCTTGCAAGCCAAGTTAATTACAAACCAACTCAACTATATTTGGTAATCTAAACAAACTAGGAGACCTGACATTATCGGCAGGATACGGTCGTGATGACGTGGTATTCTCCTACAGACCAGACGAAAATTCAGCGTAGCACCCCAACAATCGGATGTCAGTTTTCCTTTTGTCCGACACACCTTACCCGCCACATGGGAAGCTTGGCTGCACCTGCCTCCTCATGCTATTGCCACCTTCTGTGTACATTTTGTCTAAGCTATGTTGCATTGGTCGTGTCAATTGCTGCTAATAATTTGTTCATTCATACAAAGAGAAATGGTTTAGGGTTCAAGAGATCACTAAACCATTATAGATAGATAGATAGATAGCTAATTCAGCTAACGGTGCACAACTTTGCATTGTTTATGGCCGTGTTGTGGAGAATCGCGATCTATTTATGGAGTGTCTACACGGTTAGAGGGTATGACAAGGTATATTTTTATCCAATATAGATTGCATCGTGATCTTCGGATTGGTCCCCTATCACGTTAGGCCTTTTTACAGTTTCTGAGATGGTTACTTGTATCGCACATTTTTTTATACATTTTCTATTTGTTTGTACTTGTGTGTCGGTATGCATCATACTATGCAGATATACGAGATTACAGGTGTAATGCATATACCTTTCAAGTCATAAAGCGCCCTTCATTGGGAGGAAAAACCTAGCTACTTCATGATTTCTATTATTATTTTAGGAAAACTTGCATTTTTAAATTGGTTTTTAACTAGCTGCCCTTCATTGGTTTTTAAATTTGAACATTGTTTAAAAATTGGGAATCTTTTCCCAAAATTTAACATTTTTAGTATGAACTTTTTCCGAATTTGAACATTTTTCAAGGTTGAATAATTTCCAAAATTTGAATATTTTTTGAGATTTGAACATTTTTTAAAATCTAAATATTTTTAAATATAATTTTTTTTCAAAATCTCAACACTTTGTTAATGTAAATTTTCTAAAAATATTAATATTTTTGAATTTGAGAAAAAGAAAAAGAAAAACAGAAAAACAGAAAAGGGAAAAGAAAAAGGTAGAGGTAAAAGGTAAGAATAAAATGAAAAAAAAAGAAATAGAAAAAAATAGCGAACTAGGCCGACTAGGCCGGCCCATACCATGTGCCGGGGGTGTGCGGCGTGCGGTAACGTCTGACCTGGCCGGTCTATAGGAAATTCACATGTAACATATATTGGGAGCTGCTATATGCTGACCTGGTCAGCACGAATGGGGTGCCGCACACCCCCTCCAACCCAGCGACTGTTAATTGGGCCACGGCCCATCAAGTAAACGCCTTTTTATTTTATTTTTTATTCTTTTTTCCTTTTTTCTGTTTACAGTTTTTTATAACTAACGTTTTTCTCTTTCTTTTTATGTTCTCAAAATTTGCTCAAAATTAAAAAATCTTTCAAAATTCGGAAATCGTTCAAAATTCGAAATCTTTTCAAATTTTAGGATATCGTTCAAATTTTGAAAAATATGTTTAAAACTCAAAATTGGTTCAAAATTTGAAATTTGTTCAAATTTCGAATATGAACATTTTTTTCAATTTGAACAATTTTCAATCTTGAACATTTTTCAAATTTATAAATTTTTGAAAAATATTTTTAAAAAGAAAAATAAAGCGAGAAAACAGAAAAGAGAAACACAGAAAAAGAAAACAAAAAATAGAAAACAAAAGGAAAAGGAGAAAGAACACGGAAAAACGCCTAACCAGGCAACCCACACCACGCGCGGGGGTGTGCGGTCCGGTGCAGGTGCCAACCTGGTCGGCGTATAGGGATGGCACCGCGCTGCGGCCTGTGGGCAGCAATGAGAAGTGCAGCTCTTGTAAATGGTTGCCCCATTAGAAATTTTGGAATTAATGATTTCTCATTAACGAATAACAAATATCAGTTTAAATATAGTTTTGTAAAAAAGTGAAGAAAATGTGTTCTAATTAAAGATGTAAGTGGGATCTCGCCTAAATCTCAGTGATTGTTCATTTTATTATTTGTAGTGTAATTTTTTGTCCTAAAATTTGCACTAGAAATAACAAAATAAACTATAAGTGAGATTTATGTGGGATCCCACTTGACACCTTACCTAATACGTATGAAAAACGTGTTCTCATATGTATGATCGCTTCCTTTGATATGCATGAACATTTCTTGATTTATATGTGAAAACTTTTTTATATTATTTAATATTCTTTTGTTTTATTGTTTTCCATTTTGAATGAGTATATGAGTATATTCTCTTCTTGATGCATGAACATTTATTTCGAAACAAAAGAGAACTTTTTATAAGCAAGATCATTCAATTTGATACATGTGAAGAATTTTCTTCTATAAATACACATTTATTATTTTTATCAAAAATAGGCAAAAAATGATTCAAGATTCATGAAATAAATAAAATACATGTTTCCTCGAAGTTGATGAAGAATAGTTCACGTTGTGGCCGTAAAGAGCCGAGCAGTTCTCTGGAAGACGGATGAAAAAGTTTGGGGAATCCGGTAGCTTTTAATTATACCTAGTGAGTAGTTTGGTCAGTTTGGATTTTATTTTGAACAGAAAGTGCCGTTGATGTGTTGCTAGTGGTTTTCAGCCCCTAGTGGATCTTCGATGTCAAAGGATCGCATTTGGCTTTCTGATGATGCCCCAACTTGCTTCCTATTTCATACCTATTTTTTCTTTTTTACTTTTCTTGTTAGGAATGGCAGTCGAGTTGCCAATCGATTAAATAGAAAAAAGAGTTTTAATTACAGAAAATCCACAAGTGGATCGAGCGCCACAAAGGCAAAAGTGGATCAAGCTGCCAAACTTTTTTTTACTTTTATTGAAAAGAACAGTTGTGGATCAAGCTGCCTAGAATTTGATTCATGTTAAGGCTTCGCATGTTAAACATATTTTTGTTGTTCCGCTAACCATGTTTATAGTTCCTTTGCCATGTTTTATCAGGACATGCTTCCACCAAATGTACATATTTTAAACCAGTTTGACTTGGTAGACACGCATCACACTTGTTTAAGCTTCATGCATCAATTGAATCCAGTAAGCATGTTTAGTGTACTCACTTTAATTTCGTTTTGTATAATGAGTAACATAATACTCTCTTCATGCCAAAATATAGTGCGTGCAAGAATTTTAGAAAGTCAAAAGTTGTAAAGTCTGAACATGTAGGAAAAAATATCAACGCCTAGCATACAAAATCAGTAACGTTAGATTCCTCACAAGGACAGGGCCATAAAATGACCTCAAGGGAGCAGTATGGGCAAGCATCAGGCTTGGCTACTTTTCTCAAGGAAATCAGGGTTATGGGGGGTAGCCCCTGCTCGCCCCCTGCCTCCGTCCCCGATTCCTCTTTTTAGGCATACATTTAGTATGGTAGACATAGATATTTTTATTCAAAAAACTCGGTCAAACTTAATATTTTTATATTTGTATGTTATATTTGAGTTAAATGTACAATGATTGAGAGATAAATATTTGAGTCTCAGTTTTATCTAAGATATAGATACATTTTAATTGCAGATACATCCATATATAGAAAAGTTGGGACACTTAAATTTAGACGGTGAGGGTAATATATTACACAATATTTTTCAGGTTCAATTGTAGAGAAATATACATTGGACTACTTTGTTGTGCCGATTTGGGGAAGAACTCCGAGGTTAGGGGAATCGCAAGGGTTCGCGGTGCGGGCCGTGCAGTGCCGCAAAACATCTTTTGTTAACTGGAAAGTTCCCCTAAAAACCTTAACATGAAGGTAACACTTTGTTTTTTTTTTTGGAAATGAACTGGAAGGAAACACTGGGATTATGGAAAGATTTCTTAGAGAAGGAGGAGGACTTGGAGTCCGCCCGCCAATATATAATCGTACTGCACTTGATTCACCACGATCTCGAGCCATGGCTTTTTTTTAGACATGGGAGCATGGCCCCGGCCTCTGCATCAATTGATGCATACATCCATTTATTGATAATAAAACATAAATGTCAAGTACTTATTACATGTAGCGAGTCTGGTAATTCAAGAAAAGTAGACAACAACTAGAAACGACCAAAAACGATGGAAAGTAGAACAAAAACTATCCATCCAGAATTCTACTAATGTGTCGCCATCCAGTAGCCTGGAAATAGCAGTCCTGAGTGACCTCCAGGAGCCGGTTGCATCCAGTAGCCATGATATCCCGTTGGTCCGCCGGGAGCAAACATACCCATGTTTGTAGCCAATGTGCCGCACGAAGAATAACCTGCAAGAAATTTGTTCCCTTTTGTTTGTTAAAAATAATATCATTCCGGCTAGTCCAAATCGACCAACAAATTGCCGAAACACCAATTCTAATATAAGCTTTATCCTTCTTATTCACACCATTTAGCCAATTACCAAACATATTAGTTACATTAGACGGCGGTGGAATATTGTATGTAAAGAATATCATTCGCCATATAATTTTTGCAAAAGGACAACGAAGAAACAAATGATCAACAGTTTCATTGTTGTTACAAAAACAACACTTCTGAGAACCTGTCAATTTTCTCTTCGCCAAATTATCCTTAGTAAGCAGCACTCTATTACTTAAAAACCACATAAAAATCTAGATTTTGAGAGGAACCTTAATCTTTCATAGGTATTTCCGCAAAAATCTAGTATGACCATTCATAAGATCAAGATACATGGATTTAACAGTAAATAAACCAGATTCATTTAGGTTCCATATAAAATTGTCAGGTTCATTAGTTAATTGAACAGACATTAATCGCTGGCACAAATGTAACCACAAATTGTATTTGTAAACATTGAAAGTTCTTCTAAATCCAATATTAAGCGGTGAGTTTGCCAATACCGTAGAAACCAACTCATTCTTCCGTTGGACAATATTATATAGCGACGGATATTGTATATCTAGAGGGTGTTCGCCAAGCCAGGTGTCCTCCCAAAACCGCACCGTCATTCCATTACCCACTCTGAATCGTCCTCTCTTAAAAAACTCTGACTTTACCCGCATAAGCCCCTTCCAAAAAGGTGAATCAGTGGGTTTAGCCTCTACTTGTGCCAACGTTTTGTTTTTGATATACTAATTATGAAGCAATTGTTGCCACATTCCTTCTTCCTGTAGCAATTTAAAAAGCCATTTACTTAATAGACACATGTTTTTGAGTTTGAGTACCTCAATTCCCAAACCCCATTGGTCCTTCGGTCTACATACTATATTCCACTTAGATAATCTATATTTCTTCTTATCATCCTCCTCTTGCCAAAAGAAGCGAGAACGATAAAAATCGAGTCTCTTGCGCACCCCTTTAGGAATTTCTAAGAATGACAACATAAACATAGGTAAGCTTGTAAGTACAGAATTTACAAGCACCAATCGATCCCCATAAGACAACATCTTGCGCTTCCAGCATCCTAATTTTGAGGCGAAATGAATCTTCATCGGATTCCATTCAGAATTGCGAAGTCGTCTATAATGAATGGGAATTCCTAGATATCGGAAAGGTAATGTTCCAGATGCACATCCAAAAATATTCTTATATTGATGTTCCAATTCTGTAGCTTTACCAAAGCAAAACAACTCACTCTTATGGAAATTGATTTTAAGACCAGAAAATTGCTCAAAAATACAAAGAATGAGTTTCATATTAACAGCCTTAGCTAGATCATGTTCCATAAACAAGATGGTATCGTCAGCGTACTGCAAAACATATACCCCTCCATCGACTAAGTGTGGAATAAGACTTCCAACTTGACCCTCCTCTTTTGCCCGGGCTATCAAAATAGCCAGCATATCGGCGATAATATTAAAAAGAATAGGTGAGAGTGGATCCCCCTGTCTCAATCCTTTACGTGCCTGAAAGTTGTATCCCACATCATCATTCACCTCAATTCCCACACTACCCCTTTCTACGAAACTTCTGATACGCTCACACCAAATGTTATCAAACCCCTTCATCCGTAGTACCTACTGGAGAAAAGGCCACTTCACCTTATCATACGCCTTCTCAAAATCAATTTTAAAAAGGACTCCATCCAGCTTTTTACTATGTAATTCATGGATCGTTTCATGAAGCACAACTACTCCTTCTAAAATATGTCTACCCGACATAAAGGCAGTCTGAGATGGTCTCACTACTTTGTGCGCCACATCTGACACACGATTAGTGGCTACCTTAGTAAAATTTTTGAAACTGACATTTAGAAGACATATAGGTCTATATTGTTGAATTTGGACTGCATTTTCTTTTTTGGGGAGTAAAGTAATAATCCCAAAGTTTAGTTTGAATAAAGGGAAACCCCCATTTTGGAAGTACCCAAACATGGCCATCAAATCCCCTTTAATCACACTCCAGAATCTTTGATAAAACTCCGCGGGAAAACCATCAGGTCCTGGTGATTTGTTATGTTCCATTTGATCAATAGCATTGAAAACCTCATCCTCTGTAATAGTTTTTGATAAAAGTTCATTTTCCTGAACAGACAACTGAGGGATATCATTGGTGCGATCTTCCATTAAATTAAAAGAGTTCTCTTCTGGTGCTCCAAAGAGCTTCTTATAGTATTCAGTAATAAAAACTTTTAAATTCTCATCCCCAACAATAGTCCCTTCTTCTTGTTCAAGTTGGAAAATTTTCTTCTTTCGATGCTTTCCATTAGCAATTAGGTGAAAATATTTCATATTATTGCCACCCTCCTGTATGTGCTTGATTTTAGCCCGTTGTGCCCATTTAGTCTCTTCATCTCTTCTAAGCTTATTTAACAGTTCATTGGCCTTCCTAAGTTCAGCTCTTTCCTCGTCATTTAGAGGACATGACTCAGCCTGAATATCTAGAAAGTCAATGATGTTGAGCAATCTTTCTTTCTCTTTTTTGTATTTCCCACTTAAGTTCTTTGCCCATCCACGTAAAAATCTCCGTAAATGTCTTATTTTGTTCTGCCAAGTTATTATTGGTGTTTTCCCAGCAGAAACCGCCGCCCATTCCCGTTTAACTAGATCATAGAATCCCTCCTGTTCAAACCATGAGAGCTCAAAGGAGAACCGTGCATTGTTCCCAATCTGAGCATGATCGCCCGAGTCAATAAAAAGGGGGGTATGGTCTGAACCGACCCGTGTGAGGGCCCTAACCGAAACCAGTGGAAATTTTTGTTCCCACTCCACACTCGCGAGAACCCGATCAAGCTTTTCAAAAGTAGGATTAGCCCTTCTACTAGCCCATGTAAATTGCCTACCCGAGAGCACAATTTCTCGAAGATTCAAATTTTCAATAATGGCATTAAACATAAAAGGCCATCTAGGATTAAAATTATCATTACTCTTGTCCTCCGGTCTATGAAGAATATTAAAATCTCCGGCTAGCAAAATTGGTTTGGTTTCATTATCACATAGTCTAACCAATTCCGATAGAAATTCTGGTTTTCTTGAGTCTTGGGCTGCTCCATATACAGATACCAAAATCCATTCAAAACCATCATGTTTGGAATGGAGATATAATTTCACACAAAACTCTCCATTGTCCACATTGTTCACCATAAGAGTTGCAGTATTGATTCCAATGAAAATCCCCCCGGACCTCCCACAAGGGGGGAGACAATACCAACCAAAATCGGCTGTACCGGCTAGGCTACTCAAGAAAGACCTGGAAAAATTCGAACGACCAGTCTATAATAAAGCAATAAAATCTAGTCGGTGTTCCCGGATAGCCTCCTTCACAAAAAGGTGCTTCCATGGATCCTTAAAACCCTCACTGTTCCAAGACATACCCCTTAATCCTGTCATTTTAAGAATAATTTTTTTTAAAACCTTACTCTATTAGTTCTCCGTAAATTTGTCTTATCATAAGACTTCTTTTTCCTTTATCTTTTAAGAGCATTATTCGGTATGGGTGCATCTAAAATAGTTTCATCAGTAACATCATCTTCATACTAAATCCTCACACCCATGGGCGGAGCTTCAGCCCGGCATGCCCGGGCAGCTGCCCGGGCTCGACTTCCTCCGGCAGCATGCAAACCTCGATTAATTAGGCAGCGATTTCGTAATTATCTGGCTATTTGCCCGGGCTAAATTCCAGCCCAACCTACGTTGGACGTTGCGTTTCTCCTTTGGCCCAACAGGCAACAACAAGTCAACAGGCCTACCCACGCACGAACTGAACATCACGAGGCCACGAATCGGTCGTTCCTTCCACGGAAGTCAGAAGGCACTGAATCGGGCGTTCTTGTTCGTCTTTTCGTCTCCCAACAGGCGAGGCGCGACGGCGGCTGCAGCAGGCCACGCCGGCGCGGCGCTCGCACTGGCGACAGCAGCACAACGACAATTGAAGACTCGGCTCTGCACTGCTATAGGTCAGGCCGGTAGCGATTGGTACATACTGAAGTCTGAACATTTTTCTCCATCGATTCCATGAACTCCATCTTTTTAATCTATGAATTGGGGAAAAAAGTTTGTTCATCTAGTTGACCAATTCCACACTGCCGGTTTGTTCATACTGAAAATTATTATGTTGTCAAATCATCGTATCAATCTTTGATTTCAGATAATGCAGGTTTCTCTAATGCTGATCGTACAATATTGATGGATCAACTTGAGACTTATTTCATTCATTTGAGAAATCATGCGGCGTTATCTACTTGCAATGATTTTGAAAGCTTGGCTGTAAAAATGGTTGAAACATATAAACTCTTGATAATTCCATTGGTTTACAAGATCATTGAGTTGGCTTTGTTATTGCGAGTGTTAACGACATCTGTTGAGAGAGCTTTCTCGGCAATAAAAATTATCAAATTTAAATTGCGCAAAAAAGATAAATGATGATTGTTTTAATCACATGATGATATGCTACACTGAGCGTGAGATATTTAAATCACTTGCTGATTTAATTATTATTCTACAGTTTCAACCCTTTAAGAATCGTAAAGGGATTTTACCAAGGTGTCATTAGTATTTGAAGAGTATGTGCGGGGTCAACTCTTTGAAGCACTATGAATTACTAGTTCTTACACTCTTTTTCTAATCTTGCAGGTTCCATTATGGGTTATGAATAAGCATCTGAATATCTAGAATTTTATTTGTGACTCTTTGTCTAGGTAGCTATTTATCATATCAAATTTTATTTTTTATGTTTCCTATTATGAATGTACGGTACTCAATTTAGTACTTATATTTTTCTTATATATATAGAGAGAGATATCTAAATATCGTTCTCAATCTCGCTTTTTTTTCTTAGCTTATGGTTCGCCCAGGCTTCAATTTTTTCCTGGCTCCGCCACTGCTCACACCAATGTGAAGCCTTGTCGACAATTAAACAATGTTGCAAATTTTCAGTGGATGAAGTGTTTTCCATATTAGTATTTAACATAGTAAGTGACCTACTAAATTCATTATCAAGAATAAGTTTACCGGACTTAATTGCCTCATTTTTCGATTTACCCAAAGAGACTCCCAACGAAGTAGCATTTCTAATAATTTGTTCTGGAGATAAAGCCAAAAGAGATGCATTTTTAGTTGTAGACGAACCTGTGGCACTTGGGTCAGACCGACGCTGAGCAGCATACATAGCCCGCTCCATTTATGTGTGATCCGTTGTAGCCTGAGCCTCAATCCTTGCACTCGAACGCACCTCCGATACCCTTTGCTCAGGAATTCCCCCGAACGCTATAATATCCTCTCGTGAGTAATTTTTAGCTCCCTCTGTTAACACATCCGCATAAGATATAGGATTTGCATTGTCAATTGTTGGTTTTTCTGAACAAGCTTGCTGTATATAAGATGGAGAAATAATATCCCGTTCGGAACTAAAAAAGTCGCTTTTAGTGATCGACGTACCTCGGGACACTCCCTTCCCATGCATATTGGGCTGGGTAGTTGCACCCCGTACACCGCCAAATCCTGGCCGAGGGAAACCCGTCGGCACCGTTGGCCCAAGAGCTCCCCTCAAAAGGGATGATGCAGCAGGCCGGGTGTCGCCCACAAAAACTGAAGGCGCGGCAGGCCCATCTGCACCCGCCTGTGCTAGGGGCGACTCAGGCCGCCCAGCCTTCCCCTCCATGTCCGCAACGCAGTCCGCCACAATTGGCGCATGCAGGATCGACGCTGCATGGTTTGCATGCATGGATCGTTGTGCGACCTCAGGCGAACGACATCCTCCTCCCAGAACATGGTGATCCAAAACTACCTGGCTGTTCACAAAGTGCTTGGCAGTTGGGAAGCGGCTCTTTGCACCATCATATTTAGCACTAGACATGGGAGAAAAAGCCAAATCGAAAACAGGTTGAAGAATTGTTGGACTAAAAAAATGGGATGCAAAACTAGAACTAGAATACCTCTCCGTATTCCCAATGTGTCTAGTTGCCACACCCATAGGATTCAGATTAACAGAATTTTCTTTGCCCGGCTTCTGTGCCGAAATAAGAGTAACAGTATTCATAGAATTAGAAGGAGACCTTGCAACCTTATTGCCATTAGTCTGAGTAGACCTATTGCTCTTTTCACCTTCACTGTTTTGAGTGTTAGAGATTTCCTTAGCCCTTTTTAAATCTCTGTTTGTAGCATGTCCATCCTGGCCATTACCATCATCATCTGCCTCATCCTCCTTGGAAGAATCAGCCATAACAACATCAGTGGGAGGTGGTCGTTGCAATCCCTCAACCTCAAACCGGAGACGAAAAAAGTCATTCTTTATTTTCAAGTCCCAGGTATTAGGTATCAAAGTAGGATTGAGGCATGTTACCAGAATGCGTAAGACTTTATTAGCTCTTGTAAACACAATATCCAAGTCTTTTGTTTTACCAAAAACATCGCCAATAGCCCACATGGCAAGAAAATCATCAAGGGCCAAAGGAGGTAATTCATATACCCGTACCCAAACATCCTCGGGAGTCCATGCTGGTTGGACATCTATCTTCCAAAAATCAAAATGCATATGTATTTGTGAACCTGGAACATGGAACCTACCAAAACGCTGCACTCGGACTAAGTCATGCTTGCTCGGAAAGTTAACTCTGAACATGTTTTCCTCTACCATCTGCACATCCCAGTGATACTGCTCATCAGTGTCTACTATCCATCTCAATTGTGTGACAATTTCATCAATCGAGAGAGACCCTCCAGTAATCTTCACACGCCCAAGCCTTGTATTTTCCACACAAGGTCGCACCGAGTCAGAGAGAGGCAGTGCCCAAAAAGATAAATCCGGGTGTCCAAGACCATACATTGAAATCCTCGGCCGTGGTGCTTTCAGAAGTGGGCAATCAACAGTAGCATGTCCTGACCTCTGACAACAATCACATAAGATGACATAACAATCATTCACACAATGGCCTGGTTTCTTACATCGATAACAAGTCGGACCTCCCTTTTTCTTAGTTGCTTGAATCGAACCATCAGCATCCGACCCACCATCCAAAGCCATACCTGAACCTTGTTCATCAATCTCAGCGTCCACAATGGATGCATCTAAAGATCGCTGCTCCACCTCTTGATCCTGCTGCACGTGACCAAGATTTGGAACATGAACCGCGGTTGAATTCACCTTAGGCACATAAGCTTGTCTAGCCCCAGAATTGGAATTTGGCCGCACTAAATCATTGCTGGTTTGTACCGGATGTTGAGCAGCAGTCATAGATGCACTCACCGGCTGTCTCTGACTCAGACGATCAGTAAATTGTCGCGCCAAAGCCTGAGCTGTCTCTTTAACTAACTGCTGCTCTCTAACAGATAAGCCACCATGATTATAAGCATTGCGGTTTGAATCATACCTTCCTCCATAGCCGGAGTTTGTGAACCTCCGATTGTTATAACCCCCAAAATTGCCTCCAAAATTGCGACGGCCATCACCGACGCCATTATTTGGACGGAAATTTGGGTTTCGATGCCCACCCACAAAGCTGCTTGATGTCTACTCACGCTTCTTTTCCTGTAGACAGTGTTGGGCCTCCAAGAGCAGAGGTTTGTAGAACAGCAGCAAGTTTTCCCTTAAGTGGATCACCCAAGGTTTATCGAACTCAGGGAGGAAGAGGTCAAAGATATCCCTCTCAAGCAACCCTGCAACCACAAAGCAAGAAGTCTCTTGTGTCCCCAACACACCTAATACACTTGTCAGATGTATAGGTGCACTAGTTCGGCGAAGAGATAGTGAAATACAGGTGGTATGAATGAATATAAGCAGTAGTAACGACACCAGAAAATAGCTTGATGCTACAACTGGCGTGTGGTTGATGGTGGAAATATTGCAGGCAGTACAGATGCAGTAAAACAGTAAACAAGCAGCGATTTCAGTATTTGAGAACAAGGCCTAGGGATCATACTTTCGCTAGTGGACACTCTCAACATTGATCACATAACATAATAAATAGATATATGCTATACTCTACACTCTCTTGTTGGATGATGAAAACCACTAATTGTGTAGGATTACACGAACCCTCAATGCCGGAGTTAATAAGCTCCACAATATTCGATATTCATGTTTAAATAACCTTAGAGTGCATGATAGATCAACACAACTATATCAAGTACTAACATAGCATGCACACCGTCACCGACAGACTATGAAAGGAGGAATAGATCACATCAATACCATCATAGTAATAGTTAACTTCATAATCTACAAGAGATCACAATCATAGCATATACCAAGTACTTCATGATGCACACACTGTCAACATTACATCATGGAGGAGGAATAGACTACTTTAATAACATCACTAGAGTAGCACATAGATGAATTGTGATACAAAACTCATATGAATCTCAATCATGTAAGGCAGCTCATGAGATCATTGTATTGAAGTACATAGGAGAGAGATTAACCACATAGCTACCGGTACAGCCCTTAGCCTCGATGGAGAACTACTCCCTCCTTATGGGAGACAACAGCGGTGATGAAGATGGCGGTGATGTCGATGGAGATGCCTTACGGGGGCACTTCCCCGTCCCGGCGGCGTGCCGGAACAGAGAGTTCTGTCCCCCAGATCTTGGCTTCGCGATGGCGGCGGCTCTGGAAGGTTTCTCGTACCGTGGCTTTTTCGTATCGAAGATTTAGGCCGAGGACCTTTAAATAGGCGAAGAGGCGGAGTCGGAGGGCTGACGAGGCGGTGACACACTAGGGGGGCGCGGCCCCCCTGGCCCGCGCCGCCCTGGCATCTGGTGGCCCTGTGGCCCCTCTCTGGTTCCTCTCGGGTGTTCTGGAAGCTTCGTGGAATTTTAAGACTCTGGGCGTTGATTTCGTCCAATTCCGAGAATATTTCCTTACTAGGATTTCTGAAACCAAAAACAGCAGAAAACAGGAACTGGCACTTCGGCATCTTGTCAATAGGTTAGTTCCGGAAAATGCGTAAAATCATCATAAAGTGTGAACAAAACATGTAGGTAATGTCATAAAACAAGCATGAAACATAAGAAATTATCGATACGTCGGAGACGTATCACTGCTCTGGCGAGTGTCGCCAGCCCTGAACACACCGTCACCGTATACATTGTTATTGGCCGGGCTGTCCCCTTCTCCGTCGGAGGCCGCCGTACCGCTCGCCCCCCTGCTCAAAGTTTGAACGCCCGCCACTGGGACCTCCTTCCCAGCGACCTCCACCACGTCCTCCCGATGGCGGCGCACGTCCGCGATGCCCAGCACCGCCTCTGTTCATGGCGGCGGCTAGGATACCAGTAGACGAGCCCGCGCGAGCGAATAGGGAAACAGGTCTCGCTACGCCAGAACCTAATCTCCGTATTGTACCGCGATCAAAGTGCAGTCGATGACGGGAAACAGTGCATCCAGTCGATTGCCCCAGGCCCATACAGCCCTGCAATTGGGCATACCGACTGGCCACTTGATCCTGGCCCACTTGGCCCAAACAGTTCTTAGTATTTTGAATTGGATCATGGGCAGATGATCGAGATCCGACAGAGGATGATCGACGAAGTCTGCGCAACTGCGCCCGTTTCTTCCTCCGATGAACGAAGATCCATTCTGCCGCATCAAAGGTCTCCAATGCAAACGTCGATGATACGTCTCCAACGTATCGATAATTTCTTATGTTCCATGCCACTTTATTGATGATACCTACATGTTTTATACATACTTTATGTCATATTTATGCATTTTTCGGCACTAACCTATTAACGAGATGCCGAAGAGCCAGTTGCTGTTTTCTGCTGTTTTTGGTTTCAGAAATCCTAGTAAGGAAATATTCTCGGAATTGGACGAAATCAACGCCCAGGATCTTATTTTTCCACGAAGCTTCCAGAACACCGGGGGAGATACGAAGTGGGGCGACGAGGCGGTGACACGCCAGGGCGGCGTGGCCCACCCCCTGGCCGCGCGGCCCTGCTGTGTGGGCCCCTCGCGTCGCCCCTAAACCTACCTCCTCCGCCTACTTAAGCCTTCGTCGATAATAACTCCAGTACCGAGAGCCACGATACGGAAAACCTTGCAGAGACGTCGCCGCCGCCAATCCCATCTCGGGGGATTCAGGAGATCGCCTCCAGCACCCTGTCGGAGAGGGGAATCATCTCCCGGAGGACTCTTCACCGCCATGGTCGCCATCGGAGTGATGAGTGAGTAGTTCACCCCTGGACTATGGGTCCATAGCAGTAGCTAGATGGTCGTCTTCTCCTAATTGTGCTATCATTGTTGGATCTTGTGAGCTGCCTAACATGATCAAGATCATCTATCTGTAATGCTACATGTTGTGTTTGTTGGGATCCGATGAATAAGTGAATGCTATGTTATGTTGATTATCAATGTCATCTATGTGTTGTTTAAGATCTTGCATGCTCTCCGTTACTAGTAGAGGCTCTGGCCAAGTTGATACTTGTAACTCCAAGAGGGAGTATTTAAGCTCGATAGTGGGTTCATGTCTCCATTAAATCTGGGGGAGTGACAGAAACCTCTAAGATTGTGGATGTGCTGTTGCCACTAGGGATAAAACATCAATGCTATGTCTAAGGATGTATTCGTTGATTACATTACGCACCATACTTAATGCAATTGTCTGTTGTTTGCAACTTAATACTGAAGGGGGTTCGGATGATAACCTGCAGGTGGACTTTTTAGGCATAGATGCATGCTGGATAGCGGTCTATGTACTTTGTCGTAATGCCCAATTAAATCTCACAATACTCATCATAACATGTATGTGCATGGTCATGCCCTCTTTATTTGTCAATTGCCCAACTGTAATTTGTTCACCCAACATGCTTATTCTTATGGGAGAGACGCCTCTAGTGAACTGTGGACCCCGGTCCGTTCTTTTAATCGAATACAATCAACTGCAATACTCGTTCTACTGTTTTCTGCAAACAATCATCATCCACACTATACATCTAATCCTTTGTTACAGCAAGCCGGTGAGATTGACAATCTCACTGTTACGTTGGGACAAAGTACCTTGGTTGTGTTGTGCAGGTTCCACGTTGGCGCCGGAATCCCTGGTGTTGCGCCGCACTACACTCCGCCGCCATCAACCTTCAACGTGCTTTGATACGTCTCCGACGTATCGATAATTTCTTATGTTCCATGCCACATTATTGATGATATCTACATGTTTTATGCATACTTTATGTCATATTTATGCGTTTTCCGGAACTAACCTATTGACGAGATGCCGAAGGGCCAGTTGCTGTTTTCTGCTGTTTTTGGTTTCAGAAATCCTAGTAAAGAAATATTCTCGAAATAGGACGAAATCAACGCCGAAGATCTTAGAATCCCCGGAAGCATCCAGAACACCCGAGAGTCGCCAGAGGGGGGGCACAGGCCCACCAGACCATAGGCCGGCGCGGCCAAGGGGGGGGCCGCGCCCCCCTATAGTGTCGTCGCCCCTTCGACCTTCTGACGCCGCCTCTTCGCCTATTTAAGCCCCCTCGACCTAAAACCTCGATACGAAAAAGCCACGGTACGAGAAACCTTCCAGA
Source organism: Lolium perenne (assembly GCF_019359855.2). Lineage (NCBI taxonomy): Eukaryota > Viridiplantae > Streptophyta > Magnoliopsida > Poales > Poaceae > Lolium > Lolium perenne. The sequence continues at coordinate 214,812,042 of NC_067248.2, read as the reverse complement.
GCCGCCGCCATCGCGAGGCCAAGATCTGGGGGACAGGAGTCTCTGTTCCGGCACGCCGCCGGGACGGGGAAGTGCCCCCGGAAGGCTCCTCCATCGACACCACCGCCATCTCCATCAACGCTGCTGTCTCCCATGAGGAGGGAGTAGTTCTCCATCGAGGCTCGGGGCTGTACCGGTAGCTATGTGGTTAATCTCTCTCCTATGTACTTCAATACAATGATCTCATGAGCTGCCTTACATGATTGAGATTCATATGAGTTTTGTATCACAATTCATCTATGTGCTACTCTAGTGATGTTATTAAAGTAGTTTTATTCCTCCTGCACGGTGTAATGGTGACAGTGTGTGCATCCGTGTTAGTACTTGGCGTAGGCTATGATTGTGATCTCTTGTAGATTATGAAGTTAACTATTGCTATGATGGTATTGATGTGATCTATTCCTCCTACATAGTGTGAAGGTGACAGTGTGCATGCTATATTAGTACTTGGTTTAGTCGTGTTGATCTTTCATGCACTCTAAGGTTATTTAAATATGAACATTGAATATTGTGGAGCTTGTTAACTCCGGCATTGAGGGTTCGTGTAATCCTACGCAATTAGTGGTGTTCATCATCCAACAAGAGAGTGTAGAGTATGCATTTATCTATTCTGTTATGTGATCAATGTTGAGAGTGTCCACTAGTGAAAGTATGATCCCTAGGCCTTGTTCCTAAATACTGCTATCGCTTGTTTACTGTTTTACTGCGTTACTACTGCTGCGTTACTACTGCTTGTTTACTGTCCTGGGCAAAGCACTTTTCTGGTGCCGTTGCTACTGCTACTATATATTCATACCACATGTATTTCACTATCTCTTCGCTGAACTAGTGCACCTATTAGGTGTGTTGGGGACACAAGAGACTTCTTGCTTTGTGGTTGCAGGGTTGCATGAGAGGGATATCTTTGACCTCTTCCTCCCTGAGTTCGATAAACCTTGGGTGATCCACTTAAGGGAAACTTGCTGCTGTTCTACAAACCTCTGCTCTTGGAGGCCCAACACTGTCTACAGGAAAAGGAGGGGGCGTAGACATCAAGCAATTTTCTGGCGCCGTTGCCGGGGAGGAAAGGTAAAAGGCACTCATACTCCGGTTCCTGTGTAATAAGATTTTCTCGGCGCCATTGTGTTTGTGCTCGAAGCTATTTCCTTTAGATCCTGCAATTGCAACTTTTTGTTTCTTGTTTACACTAGTTAGGCATAATGGAAAACAACAAAAATATGAGAGATCTTTATGAACTTTATCTTGAATTAGGACATGATGTGTTTGAAGAGAGAATTAAAAAACCCATGGAACTTTATATGCATGCTAATGGGAATGTTATTACTATGAATGCTTTGAACACTATTGTTGCTAATGCTATGAAAAATTCTAAGCTTGGGGAAGCTGGTTTTGATGAGCATGATCTTTTTAGTCCCTCAAGAATTGAGGAGAAAATTTACTTTGATGATACTTTGCCTCCTATTTATGATGATTATAATGATAGTAGTCTTTTGTTACCACCTGTTATGGAGGATGAATTTGATTATGATTACAATATGCCTCCTATATTTGATGACGAGAATAATAATGATAGCTACTTTGTTGAATTTGCTCCCACTAATACTAATAAAATTGATTATGCTTATGTGGAGAGTAATAATTTTATGCATGAGACTCATGATAAGAATGCTTTATGTGATGTTTATATTGTTGAGTTTTCTCATGACACTACTGAAAGTTATTATGAGAGAGGAAAATATGATGGTAGAAATTTTCATGTTACTAAAACACCTCTCTATATGCTTAAAATCTTGAAGTTGAGCTTGTCTAGTTTTTCTATGCTTGTTGCATTATGCCTCTTGAATTTGTTTATTTACAAGATTCCTTTGCATAGGAAGCATGTTAGAATTAAATGTGTTTTGAATTTGCCTCTTGATGCTCTCTTTTGCTTCAACTACTATTTCTTGCGAGTGCATCATTAAAACTGCTGAGCCCATCTTAATGGCTATAAAGAAAGAACTTCTTGGGAGATAACCCATGTGTTATTTTGCTACAGTACTTTGTTTTATATTTGTGTCTTGGAAGTTGTTTACTACTGTAGCAACCTCTCCTTATCTTAGTTTAGTGTTTTGTTGTGCCAAGTAAAGTCGTTGATAGTAAGGTTCATACTAGATTTGGATTACTGCACATAAACAGATTTCTTTGCTGTCACGAATCTGGGCAAAATTCTCTGTAGGTAACTCAGAAAATTATGCCAATTTACGTGAGTGATCCTCAGATATGTACGCAACTTTCATTCAATTTGAGCATTTTCATTTGAGAAAGTCTGCTGCCTCGATAAAATTCGTCAATACGAACTGTTCTGTTTTGACAGATTCTGCCTTTTATTTCGCATTGCTTCTTTTGCTATGTGGGATGGATTTCTTTGTTCCATTGACTTCCAGTAGCTTTGAGCAATGTCCAGAAGTATTAAGAATGATTGTGTCACCTCTGAACATGTGAATTTTTGATTATGCACTAACCCTCTAATGAGTTGTTTTGAGTTTGGTGTGAAGGAAGTTTTCAAAGGTCAAGAGAGGAGGATGATACAATGCGATCAAGAAGAGTGAAAAGCCTAAGCTTGGGGATGCCCCGGTGGTTCATCCCTGCATATTTCAAGAAGACTCAAGCGTCTAAGCTTGGGGATGCCCAAGGCATCCCCTTCTTCATCGACAACATTATCAGGTTCCTTCTCTTGAAACTATATTTTTATTCCGTCACATCTTATGTACTTTACTTGGAGCGTCTGTATGTTTCTTGTTTTTGTTTTTGTTTGAATAAATGCTTGTGTGGGAGAGAGACACGCTCCGCTGGTTCGTATGAACACATGTGTTCTTAGCTCATAATATTCATGGCGAAGTTTCTTCTTCGTTAAATTGTTATATGGTTGGAATTGGAAAATGATACATGTAGTAATTGCTATAATGTCTTGGATAATGTGATACTTGGCAATTGTTGTGCTCATGTTTAAGCTCTTGCATCATATACTTTGCACCTATTAGTGAAGAAATACATAGAGCTGGTTAAAATTTGGTTTGCATGAGTGGTTTCTCTAGAGTCTAGATAATTTCTAGTAAAGAGTTTGAACGACAAGGAAGACGGTGTAGAGTCTTATAATGTTTACAATATGTCTTTTATGTGAGTTTTGCTGCACCGGTTCATCCTTGTGTTTGTTTCAAATAGCCTTGCTAGCCTAAACCTTGTATCGAGAGGGAATACTTCTCATGCATCCAAAATACTTGAGCCAACCACTATGCCATTTGTGTCCACCATACCTACCTACTACATGGTATTTCTCCGCCATTCCAAAGTAAATTGCTTGAGTGCTACCTTTAAAATTTCCATTCTTCACCTTTGCAATATATAGCTCATGGGACAAATAGCTTAAAAACTATTGTGGTATTGAATATGTACTTATGCACTTTATCTCTTATTAAGTTGCTTGTTGTGCGATAACCATGTTCCTGGGGACGCCATCAACTACTCTTTGTTGAATATCATGTGAGTTGCTATGCATGTTCGTCTTGTCTGAAGTAAGGGCGATCTACCACCTTATGGTTAGAGCATGCATATTGTTAGAGAAGAACATTGGGCCACTAACTAAAGCCATGATCCATGGTGGAAGTTTCAGTTTTGGACATATATCCTCAATCTCAAATGAGAAAATTAATTGTTGCTACATGCTTATGCATAAAAGAGGAGTCCATTATCTGTTGTCTATGTTGTCCCGGTATGGATGTCTAAGTTGAGAATAATCAATAGCGAGAAATCCGATGCGAGCTTTCTCCTTAGACCTTTGTACAGGCGGCATAGAGGTACCCCTTTGTGACACTTGGTTAAAACATGTGCATTGCGATAATCCCGGTAGTCCAAGCTAATTAGGACAAGGTGCGGGCACTATTAGTATACTATGCATGAGGTTTGCAACTTGTAAGATATAATTTACATGATACATATGCTTTATTACTACCGTTGACAAAATTGTTTCTTGTTTTCAAAATCAAAGCTCTAGCACAAATATAGCAATCGATGCTTTCCTCTTTGAAGGACCATTCTTTTACTTTTATTGTTGAGTCAGTTCACCTATTTCTCTCCATCTCAAGAAGCAAACACTTGTGTGAACTGTGCATTGATTCCTACATACTTGCATATTGCACTTATTATATTACTCTATGTTGACAATATCCATGAGATATACATGTTACAAGTTGAAAGCAACCGCTGAAACTTAATCTTCCTTTGTGTTGCTTCAATACCTTTACTTTGAATTATTACTTTATGAGTTAACTCTTATGCAAGACTTATTGATGCTTGTCTTGAAAGTACTATTCATGAAAAGTCTTTGCTTTATGATTCATTTGTTTACTCATGTCATATACATTGTTTTGATCGCTGCATTCACTACATATGCTTTACAAATAGTATGATCAAGGTTATGATGGCATGTTACTCCAGAAATTATCTTTGTTTATCGTTTACCTGCTCGGGACGAGCAGGAACTAAGCTTGGGGATGCTGATACGTCTCCGACGTATCGATAATTTCTTATGTTCCATGCCACATTATTGATGATATCTACATGTTTTATGCATACTTTATGTCATATTTATGCGTTTTCCGGAACTAACCTATTGACGAGATGCCGAAGGGCCAGTTGCTGTTTTCTGCTGTTTTTGGTTTCAGAAATCCTAGTAAAGAAATATTCTTGGAATCGGACGAAATCAACGCCGAAGATCTTAGAATCCCCGGAAGCATCCAGAACACCCGAGAGTCGCCAGAGGGGGGGCACAGGCCCACCAGACCATAGGCCGGCGCGGCCAAGGGGGGGCCCGCGCCCCCTATAGTGTCGTCGCCCCTTCGACCTTCTGACGCCGCCTCTTCGCCTATTTAAGCCCCCTCGACCTAAAACCTCGATACGAAAAAGCCACGGTACGAGAAACCTTCCAGAGCCGCCGCCATCGCGAAACCAAGATCTGGGGGACAGGAGTCTCTGTTCCGGCACGCCGCCGGGACGGGGAAGTGCCCCCAGAAGGCTCCTCCATCGACACCACCGCCATCTCCATCAACGCTGCTGTCTCCCATGAGGAGGGAGTAGTTCTCCATCGAGGCTCGGGGCTGTACCGGTAGCTATGTGGTTAATCTCTCTCCTATGTACTTCAATACAATGATCTCATGAGCTGCCTTACATGATTGAGATTCATATGAGTTTTGTATCACAATTCATCTATGTGCTACTCTAGTGATGTTATTAAAGTAGTTTTATTCCTCCTGCACGGTGTAATGGTGACAGTGTGTGCATCCGTGTTAGTACTTGGCGTAGGCTATGATTGTGATCTCTTGTAGATTATGAAGTTAACTATTGCTATGATGGTATTGATGTGATCTATTCCTCCTACATAGTGTGAAGGTGACAGTGTGCATGCTATGTTAGTACTTGGTTTAGTCGTGTTGATCTTTCATGCACTCTAAGGTTATTTAAATATGAACATTGAATATTGTGGAGCTTGTTAACTCCGGCATTGAGGGTTCGTGTAATCCTACGCAATTAGTGGTGTTCATCATCCAACAAGAGAGTGTAGAGTATGCATTTATCTATTCTGTTATGTGATCAATGTTGAGAGTGTCCACTAGTGAAAGTATGATCCCTAGGCCTTGTTCCTAAATACTGCTATCGCTTGTTTCTTTGTTTCTTGCGTTACTACTGCTGCGTTACTACTGCTTGTTTACTGTCCTGGGCAAAGCACTTTTCTGGTGCCGTTGCTACTGCTACTATATATTCATACCACCTGTATTTCACTATCTCTTCGCCGAACTAGTGCACCTATTAGGTGTGTTGGGGACACAAGAGACTTCTTGCTTTGTGGTTGCAGGGTTGCATGAGAGGGATATCTTTGACCTCTTCCTCCCTGAGTTCGATAAACCTTGGGTGATCCACTTAAGGGAAACTTGCTGCTGTTCTACAAACCTCTGCTCTTGGAGGCCCAACACTGTCTACAGGAAAAGGAGGGGGCGTAGACATCAAGCTTCTTGACTCCTACTGGTTCGATAAACCTTGGTTTCTTACTGATGGAAACTTGCTGCTGTACGCATCACACCTTCCACTTGGGGTTCCCAACGGGCGTGTGCTTTACACGTCAACAGTCGACGGCGAGAGTACGACAGCATTTGCTTCTTCGCAGAACCCCTGGCCTGAGAAGAAGACAGCGACGGAGAACCAAACGAATCATTAAACAGGTGGGAGAACTCACCAGATTGTATGGTCTTGGCCGCCTCCCGTTGCCTCCTCTTCTTTTCCTCATGTCGCCGGATCGCCGAGATCGCGGGCTCTGCCTGGACACAGGCTTCCTCCGCCGGTGTGCGACAGAGATAAGCCAGGGAACCGGGCCCCGGCGAGTACTCCAACCCCTTACCATCGTCTTCAGTGTCGTCGGCGTCGGATTCACCGGCGAGCACCCAGAATCGCCCAGGTGTCACCCCAAACGGTCCTCCGCTCATAACGGTCCTCCGCTCTCGAGCCATGGCTGCTCTGCCCACCTTGTACACCAAGTCCGTAACGCGCGTCTTCAAGGTTAGCAACTACCGCGAGAAAACTGTCAACTCCTTCTGCTTCCGCGGCCACACATGGAAACTCGCAGCGCCGTGCCCCTACGATAAGGACATGGTGATTTTCCGAGTCAGAGCTATCACGCGCACTCGCCTGCAGAAATACGCGCAGACCGTCTTCAAGGCGAAGATCTCCCTGGAGATCCTGGAAGAAGGGAGCGGGAAGCCCGTCGCAGTCGTTCGCGAGATCAAAAAAATCGCTTAGCTGAGGGAGCCGCTCTTCTTCGAGGAGACCCCGGACGACCTAGTCTGGGACTCGTATGACAGGCTCGAGGAAACCATCTGTGTCGAGAGGAGGAAGCTCGAGATGTCGTCATGCGAGCACGACAACGGCTTCACATACAGTTGCACAATGTCCGAGGACGGCACCCCCCTTGGGATCTTCTCCAAGTTGAGGCTGGGGGTCTCTAGAATCTTCTCGAAACACCGTCGTCGAGGGTATGCTCGACTAAGGGTGTGCCCGAGTAACGAGGATTGGTAGTACTCCTTCTATCCTAAATTAAGCTGCTCACGTTTTCTAGTTACAAATGTATCGACGAAATAAAAATACTCCAAGCTGGGAGTATGTCTTTTTTCGAATGGTGAAAGTAGTAAACGTTAAATGTACGCTGCGTTTACTACGCTTGTTGACAGCTAGGATGGTTTGGCCCTAGAGCTGCACTGGCTGATGCTAAGCACTCCAAGGTGGCTAATGGATGTTTTTTTTTATATTGCTGCTAGATTATAATGTGTCACCCACAATTACAAATATACTGACGCTAGTAGAAAAACGGACATTAGTCCCGGTCGCAAACTGGGATTGCACAATCGGGACTAAAGTCTCCCCCTTCCTCTTTAGTTCCGGCTGTGTTGTAAATCGGGACTAAAGGGTCTCCACGTGCCTGGGCTCGAGCGGTCGGGGTGGAGGGGCTTTAGTCCCGGTTAGTAAGTCCTCCACCCGTCAAACGCTAGAACATGGTCGTTTCTCTGTTGCGGCAGAGGTTTAGGGTTTTGGTTAGGGTGTTTTCTTTCGACTGGGTTTTACGTTTTCTATTCAACTCGACACTATTACATACAACACTGAAGAAACCATTGCACAACATCGTCATGAATATAGAGATCGAAGTGACCTTTTTCTTCGTGCTTGGTCGAACAGATTGCATATACAATATAAGTCCTCTTATGACCCCTATTGTCTAAATACAAATTTTCGATGGTATTCTCCGTTTAGAGATATGACCTTTCTAAGTAAGAATCCCGTCAATTCCTCTTGAGTTGCTCGTACGCGATCCTTTGATAGGAAACTGATGATGTTCCATCTAATTTAAAGAAGGGGATCAATATATATGAATGAAACTCAACACAATTAATGGTAATTAAATAAGATTGTGAATATTGTTTACGTACATGAAGTTGTTGTAGAATTCTACGCCCCCCATGACGATAGGTCATCTGACTAATGAACTCGCAAAGGTAGTTTCCACATAAATTATTCCCGTCTTCCTACCTAAAACATTTTCATTTTTTTGCTTTTCTTGTTGTTTCTCATCTCTTCTTTGCGTTATCAAAATTTCAAAAAAAAATCTGAACTTTTAATTGAAAATTGTACTTTTAAAAATTGATTTGTAAATTTGAATAGTTTCGAAATTGAACATATTTCTAAAATTTGAAAAAAATTCAAATTTTGTTGTACGTGAACATTTCTTGATTTTTAAATTTTCCGAATATGAACAATTTTTAACTCGAACAATTTTACAAATTGAACTTTTTTTAATATGAACAAATTTGAAATTTGAACGTTTTTCAAGTTTGATTTTTTTCATATTTAAACATTTTTTGAATTTGGAGAATTTTCAAATTTGATTTTTTTGAATTTGAACAAAAATTAAAAAGAAACAAAAAAGGAATAGAAAATGAAACAAAACAAAAAGAAAAAAAAAGAAAATAGAAATAGTAATCGAATAAAGGAAAAAAGTGAAAATGGGCCGATCTTAATACCCAACCAGGGGTGTGGGGTGCTTGGTAAGCACCCACCTTGTATAAAATTAGTCCGAACAAACAATGGAGGAACCCTTTTCAAAAAAAACAATGGAGGAACTGACTCGAAATCGCTCTCGAGGGAGCCCCTACTTCACGCTTCACGCGAACTACACTACTACAGCGAGTATTCACGTTGAGGATCCCAGGTGGGTCGGCCCAAGTTGACGTTAATCCTTTGCTTTTATTTGTTTTCGTTCAACAATTTTAGTGGTACAGTGTAATGTGCCTGACAGGTGACAACCAAATTGGGTGAGATCCAAAACTAAAAATGTTTAAATCTAAAAATTTAAAATAATGAGAATTTCAAATTCAAAATTTATCAAGTTAAAAAATATTCACAAAAAAGTTAAAATCCGAAAATTTTCAAATTCAAAAATTTCCCAAAATTTTAAAATATTTAAATTTCATAAAAAAGTTTAGATTCGAAAAATTGCAAATCCGAAAAATGTTCAAAATTTAAAAGTTTCAAAATTAAAAAATGTTCAAATCTGATAAATGTTCAATTTTTTTAAAAGTTCAGATCCAAAAATTGTTCAAATCTGAAAAATGTTCATAATTTCAAAATTTTGAAATTTTTATAAAATTTCATACATTTTGAAATTTTTAAAAATTTCAAATCTGAATATAAAATGGGAACAAAAACAGGAAAATAAAAAATAACCAAAAAATGGAAAAAAAAAAACGGAAACAGAACAGAAAACAGAAAAAAAAAAGGAAACTGGAAAACCTGTAAACCCGACGAAAAGCAGGACCGAGAAAAGCAGACCGGAAGCTTCCAGAACCTTCCTAACACCGCAGAAATCGAAACACTTGGTAACAGAATGGGCCCACATTTCATTAACTAGCAACGGAAGGAGCTAGGCCTCAACACTCTGGCATTCGCGTGAAGCGTGAAATAGGAATCGCCCGCTCTCGCACCATGCACATACACGAAGCGGCGGCGCGGCAGCCCTAGGCCCTAGGCGAGGCGGAACAGCGCGCGGCGGCGGCGACTGGCGGGCATACCGCGACGTGAGCTGCCAGACGGCCAGGACGCCATCGCTACTGTATTGGAGGCACCACGATCATGAGCCATGGCTAGTCCTGCCAGCTCGCGCACCAGGTCCAGCGCGCGCGTCTTCAAGGTTCGCAACTACAGGATCTCCAATCCCAAGCTCATGTTCTTCCGCGGCCACCGATGGGAGTTCACGGTGTGGTGCACTTGCGACGGCGACGTCGTCTTCAGCGTCGAAGCCATCCCGCAGTACTGAAAGTACGCCCAGACTATCTCGAAGGCGAAGCTCTCCGTCGAGATCCTGGACTAGATCGAGCGGGAAGCCGATCGTCTTCGAGAACCCCCGGATCAAGCGCGAGATCAAATCCATCTCTTACACGAGGCAGCTAGCCATTCTTCGGCGTCGGTCCCCCGGGAAGGATTGCTTTCTGATGCGCGAGGAAATCAGGAAATCCTCTCGATCAGAAGGACGGAGCTGGAGATGTCGTCGTGTGTTCACAGAGACAGCTTCACGTTCAGGTGCACCGTGTCCGAACATGACATCCCCCTTGGAATCTTCTCCAAGTTGAGGTTGAGGGTCGCTGGAATCTTCTCTAAACCCACCCGGCAAGGGTATGAACGACTGAGAGTATGCCCGAGTAACGTGGATACGAAGGGTTTACCCCTGGAGCTCAGCGACGCGAATACAAGTACTGAGTAATTTCCTACCGAGTTTTCATGCCATGTTGACTATAAACTGTAACTGAACATTTCAAGATTGGTGACTGAGTGCTTTTTTGTAGCGCTGCCAGATTTTAGTGTTATTAGCAAACAATTATAAGTGTTGACTGTTGAGTATGCATCCCGAAACGAAGTAAATGTCCATTTTGGCGAAAAGAGTAAAGGGTGCTTTCACCGCATCATCATATAAGTTCAGTTATCCAACCTTCTTTCCAAATTAATAAATGATCTAACTAGTAGCTATTTCTTAGGGCCACACCGGAGGATTGTGTTGTTAGCAATAATCTTTCCGGAAGGGTTGACAGTGTGTTGTCGTTGGCGAGGCGAGGTGGTGGATGGTCGTTGATGGGAGAGGTGGTGCCGAGGTGTGGTACCGGGAGTCTCGTCAAGATCGTCGTCCGCGGGTTTTTCGTGAAAGTCGTCTTCGGAGGAGTCCGATGAGTCAAGGAGTCGTGGTCGTGCAAGTTGGCACGTCGGGTCGTCGTCGAGTCCGTGAGTCGTCGTTGTGTCCAAGTGTTTGTCTCTGTGAGGATCTGTTGCAGTTGAAGCGTGTGGAGGTTGAGGGACTGTCCGGTGAGGGATATCACCATGGGCGAAGACGCAACAAGAGGATAGCGGGTAGCTGTCAGCGTGCCTCAACCAAGTCGTCTACGTGTCTCGACGAGAGGATCAATGTCAAGTGTGAAGGGGGCGGTAAACCAGTGAAGGGGAGTCTCTTTAATGAGGACCTGTCTCTACATGAGGCTGGAGTGGATGGTGTAGTCCACGAGATAGTCGGCATGTATTGCGCTAGGGTGGACGGTGTGTTCCACGGTTGCTAGCGTGGCTGGGTAGTCCGGATCATGCTTGAGTTGTTCCGTAAATTCGCCAAGTTGAAATTGGGGAGAGCCAATTAAACTTGTCGTGGAGCGAGACCTAGACAAGACGCGGATATGCAAGGAGTCAAGATCAGAGGAGCACTGAAGACCAAGAGTCAAGATTAGGGAGAGATTGTTAGCAATAATCTTTCCTAGTGTTAGGCGTGTGAGTTAAATTAGTAAGAGTTTGTCAGGTTTGGTTTACATGCCAAACTATGTCTAGTTCGTGAGTTGTAGTTAGTCTAGTTAGATAGCTAGCTACGTAAGTTTTAGTCCATATAGGTTTCGTTGGTCTATCCGTGTAGTACTAGGTTTCCAGGTATGGTTAGTCTGCAGGTTCAAAGGCAGTATTAGTCCACTTTGGTTTCTAGTACGACTAGGTTTAGGTGGTCTGGAGTCGGTTAAGTCATAGCCAGGTCCCTGTGCCTGCCTGTATATAAACGTGGGCAGGGCCGTGAGATTGTAACAACGAGAAAATAAGAAAAGCAATAAAGAGTAGTTTAGAGGGTGCGACACGCACCCTTGGCGATAAATTTTGTATCTGTGTGTGTTCGTCTAGTTTGATGTGATCGATCCGTGGGCAAATCCCAACATGTGTTTCTGAAGACCCAACATGTTTATTCAGTTTAGCCCAACCTTCCTCTGGAAACCAGTCAGTCCCGGTTGTCTGGCTGCGATGTTGGGTCGTTCGGCTGCGACAGCTACACCCGGCGCTCCACAATGAGCACGCGGGGATCGTCCCCCTCTGGTAGTACGGCGTACCTATGGTTGGTCATGTGTTAGCCGTGAGGCAGCCAGTAGTACGGCGGCAGAATTAGGATAGCTCAATGAAGAACCGTTGCTTCCTCAAGGTTGAAGTTTAGCGGCTGGCGATGGCCACCCCTAGCATCGTGGTTGTGCGCCATCGGCGAGGAAGAAGGTGGCGTGGCGAGATGAAGGGGGGAGGGCTAGGGTTTTCTGAGGACCAACGGGAATGAATGGCCAGGCGAGCGCGTCAAGAGGGGCGGTTTATTGTGGGCGCCGGTGTGCGCATTGAGGATGGCGGGTTCTCTTTCGTTGACGCGCGGGCAGCGTCCCGTAGCATCACCGTCTAGGGAACCGGTGGGTCCAATGAAGAATCGTCTTCATGGTCATTTAAAACGTGACGAGACATTTGTGCTGCTGCTGCGAGGACAAACCCATGGATGAAACCGAACGTGGCGAGAGGCACTGGCGCGTTTGTTTCAAACCCAGTCTGTAGGGGTTGGCAGGGGGTAGCAGACAGTTTTATTCGACTCAAAACCCCGTCGGCTGATTTCAGGACGCGCCAGTGTGAGTCTAAAAACACGCGGCAGCCCCAATAAAAGTATGAGGTTTCTATTGGGGCCATTCGTGAAAATGCTCACCAAGAACGCCCGTGGCGTGCATTTTTGCCGCATGAATAACAGACAGTTGGAACGGAGAATGGCAGAGCTCCGTGGACGTACACGTGATGGGAACCGAAACAACGGGAGAGAACCAAGTTCATTGTTTGGAAGGGATCGGAGTCATCGGACTCCATAGCTTATGGATAGGATGTACGAAATTACCAAACCTTGTCCCGATCCTAATCCAGCCCGGCTGGTTATTTCCAGGTTTATGTCGAGTTGTCGACTATCTAGGTAGTTGAGTCAGAGTTCTAGTTTTTCCTTTCCTTATCGGTTTGGTAGCAGTAGTTTTCTTGCTCTAGACTTCTAGTCAAATACGTATATATATAAGCTGGCTTGTGGTATATATGCACCACCATGACTACTACCTAGCTAGCTGAATCGATCCATCTGCCCTTGCTGCACTAGATTCACCACGATCTTGAGCAGCCCATCATGGCTAATCTGCCGACTTCGTGCACCAAGTCCAGCACGCGCGGCTTCAGGCTTCGCGACTACAGCGCCCCCAACCATCATCCCAAGATCATGTTCTTCCGCGGCCACAGGTGGAAGTTGGAGGTGATGTGTCCCTGCGACGACGATAACGACGGCGATAGCGTCGTTTTCCGCATGACAGGAATCTCGTTGCATAACTCCCGGAAGCATGCCGATACGTGGTTCAACGCCAAGTTCTCCATCGAGATCTTGGACGAAAGCAGCGGGAAGCCCGTCGTGTTCGAGAACCCGTTGGTCAGAAGCGACCAGAGATTCATCTATTACACAATGCTGCCGTTCTGTGGCCTCGGCCGCCCGGTCGATAAGCTATTTCTAGCGCGCGAGCACACAATCTCAGTCAAAAGGAGGGAGCTAGAGGTGCTGTCCTGCGTCCAAAACAAGAATTTCACATTCAGGTGGACTGTATCCGAAGACGTCCCCCCTGGAATCTTCTACAGGCTGATGTTGAGGGTGGCTGGAATCTTCTCCAAACCCACCCGCATGGGTATGAAGCCCGAGTAACGATGATTTTTTTTTCGAACCACGCAGGAGAGGTGCTTTTTTCGATGATGAGATAGATAAATACAAGCAACACGCAAGGTGATGAAGGGAAGCTTCGTAGACAAGGCTTGTTCCGTGCTTGATTTACGAGCTCGTGTAGTGTTTAATTACTACACATGTTGAGTAACTACTAGATTTTAATGTTAGTCCCGAATAATTACAGGTACAATGTAATCTCCTAGCAAGTTTTCATCTTTTTCGATAAAGGGAATATATTAATATCGAAGGATACCAGATACATCCAGCCTCTGCAATAACGCAATGCCCTAAAATATTACGGAGGCACACAGCTAAGAAAGAGAAAAAAGAAACTAAGAAATAAAAGTCACGCTACCCTAGCAACAGTAATACAACCACCACCAAGACAACACCTGAAAATCAGACTCTTCAAAAGCGACGCCTCTAAAAAGAGAACAGTGCACTAGCGCCGCCGTTGCGCGATCAATGATCTTAGATTTTCACCCTGAAGATAGTCTTCGCTCTCAAAACAATGCCTTCAACAAGGACATTGCCAGGCACAACCAGTTAAGGTAAGACCTTGGATTTTCATCCTGAAAGGTAAGATTTCGAACTTCACATGTGATGTCGCTTCCACTTCCATACCATTGCTACGAAGTCCGGAACACCAAGCAAGCCCCTCAACAACGTAAATACTTAAACCTCCATTAGCTAGTCCTCCAATCCGGCCTTCATGATATTCTCTTCTTCTGACTTTACTATGGATCGGCTATCACTTGGTGTCAACACAGAAAAGAGCTTCGCGCCGCTCCCTCCAGACCAAACGGTCGGAATAAAAACCTGGCTACGCACGATCGAATACCACCGATCCAGCAAACTCCAGGCAATAGAAGCACTGTTACACTTGCCGGCGACGCCTTCTGAAACTCAACACTCTGGCTAGATCGCGAGTCCAGGCCTCCGGTAGGTCTTCCTCTTCACCCAAGAGAGGCCCTAGGAACGCTGCCTTTATTCAGGTCGGGCCCCCACGCCGGCGACCATCCCGGACTGGCCATAGCTGCTACCGGAGACACCAAGCAAATCACCGTAGTCCGGAGACACCGCACACGCCTGGGCACCACTGCAGCCGAACGACAGCCCTCCACCGGAGCTCGCCTGCACAACTGGCCAGGGAAGCCGCAGCAGGCGACTAGGGCGCGACAGATCTGGCGAAATCGCCCAACTCCGATCCCTGCCCTGAGCCCGGCCTCCTCCCAGTCCGCCAAGCTGCTCCTGCCGATACCGGAGCACGACATCCACGCCGCCCCGTGCGGCCACAGTTGCCAGCCGAAGCGCCGCATCTCCATCGATCCAGGGCCGCCGCCCCAGCCTCCGAACTCCCCCGCGCGAAACGCAGGCAGAGGACCCCCGCCCACCTTTGGGGACAGGGCCCGCCGCCGCCGCGGCGAAGGCCTGCGGCAGCAGCGAGGGGAGGCGGTGGCGAGGGGGCTGGACGGCGGCGTCCTGTTCGCCCCCGAGTCGCCTGGTGGAGCGACGCGGGGTCCTTGTTTTCGTTCGTTCGGTACGCCAAAAAAGTCAATCCCCAATCAAGGACTGTCGAAAGAAAGTGAACTTTTAGTAAGGGCATGAGCAATGGAGGCAGCTGTCCAACTAGGTTTGGATGAAACTTTTGACATATGCATGCCATGTGATAGTCTCATTAATATATCTTTCTCTCAAAAGTTGATTTGTCTTTTCTCTTTCTCTCTCACATTTTCACTTAGTTTTTACTTTATGACTGAAGAGGCTGCCTCCTGATGAAGAGGCTACCTCCTCATCTGAACCTACTTTGGACCACCCGAACCTAACTAAAGTTATGAGGCAGTATCTCTAGAGCAGTGCATTGGACATGCCCTAAACATGCATCCCGCAAATGAAAGTGAAGGTACATTTGGGCGAATAGTAGAGGGTGTTCTTACGGTCATCATCACTTAGTAGATCGGTTATCCAACCTTTTCCCCAGGAGGCCAAGAGCCTGTTCTAGTGTCTATGTTTAGTTCAGTCCAAACCTTCCTCTGGTTTTTTCCTTCTCAAATTGGATGGCTTGCTTTCCTCCGTTATGTAGGTCACTTGAAAATGGTGCCGATTGTTTACCCTCGCAATTCGCTTGATGATTGGTTTCTGGTTCCATCCCACATATAGTACGTGTAGGGATCACCTCCACCTTCCTTGGGCAACGCTGAGCCTATACCCCAAGAGCATTTGACGCAAGTTTCCAGCCGAATATAGTCTCCTCCAAGAGTATAACTTTTGGGTGAACTCTGGCTTTCCAAATAAGGTTGCAGATATTGCATTCTCCATTCTAGTTTTCATCAATTCCATTTATACATGAAGTCGTATCTCCCTTTCCCATCTTTGCAGAAGCGAAAGGGTGGGTATCGTTTCGGCGTAGCACCTCGAGATGATACACCAATGAATGACAGATATTCACTCACACAAAGCTGAAAGAACCCCGCCTAGGGGAACCAGACAGAGTGGTACCGTAGGAGGAGGAGCAGTTCAGACATTGTGGTGCCAAATTATATCTCCCCACGAACCGTTCAACCAGGCCGGAGGAAACGTCGTGTTTCCATCCATGACTCGTTGCCCATTGCCATGTGTAGATCCAAAACCCCCAATTCGATCCCTCTGCACCTGCAAGCTTGCAACTCTGAAAACGGATTCAGTGGTGAGACCAAGGCGAGCTCGATCGCCGGCGCCTACGGCAACTATGCCACTGTCGCGGCCATGCCGATACGTCCTTTGCCTGTCAGTCACAGGAGGCTGTCAGTTGTAGGTGCCTTTGCCTGTCAGTCTCCACGGATCTAAGGGCATGCCCAATGCACTGCCCTAGAGCGACTGCCTCACATCTTTAACTAGGTTGGAGTGGTCCAAAGTAGGTTCGGATGAGGAGGCAGCCTCCTCTTCAGGAAGTGGGATCTTAAGCCTTAAAAGCATGCTTTTTGGAGAGAGAAAGAGATACATAGTGTCATATTTGTGGGGTCCCTTTTCCCTTTTTTCTAACTAAAGTTGTAGCTTCCATTGGAGATATAAAATTGACCATGTTGCTTCTGACAACTTTTTTACATGGAACAGCTAGTTGTGTATGCCACCATTGCTCATGCCCTAAGCTGTCCGTGCACGACGACTAAAGTTTCTCTGTCGTTTAATGGCGTATAGTGAGATTCAGCCGTGTCTGTGATCGGAGGAAGGAGAAACAGGCCCCCTCTTTCAGTACGGGCCAAGTGTGGTCCGCGGTTGTGAAGTAGCCGGTCACCTACTCACCTTGCACGGTTTAGGGCGTTTGTGTCCACCGTGACCGAAAATGCGTCGTGCACCACCTCCAGCGGCGCGACGCAAAGTGACCGGGCCGTCCGTGGCGTCTCGGCGGACGCTGCGCGGACGCGCAAAGTGTCCGCTCGCCTCTCCACCGGGCCCGTCTGGCAGCAAGTCTGCACTGAGGGCACCGCTTCGGCGATCAGCGCTTCCGCGTCTGCGCCGCAGGCTTCGCCATCAATGGCGCGGCTGCCTGTTCTGCGCGCGCACTGGCGGGCGGCGGCAGGGCTTCTGCGCCGCCTTCAATGGCATCGTATCCCGCGCGCGGCCGCCCTTAAAAGTCCACCGGCCGCGTCGCTCCTTCACCCACATCACACCTCCACTCGCACCACCACCGCCGCAACGCCATGGGGAAGAAAAACGACTTCGAGGCCTCCGGCAGCGGCAGCAAGAACATCCCGCTCCCCGTCACGGTGGGGAGGCTCATGCACGACAAATGGATGCCGTGCGACGACGCCTGGTCCGGCGTGCAGCTGCCTGGCGGCTGGCGGCTCAGCTGCCGCCGGGTGCCTATCCCTCCAGTACCTACACGTGAGCCTGACCGGACGGCGGAGATCCGGCGCAGGAGGCGGTATCTGCTGGCGGACCTCCGCGCCGATCCGGCATACGCCATCGACTCGGAGCTTTGAAGTACGTACCTGCCCACGGAGACGGACAGGAGACGAAGGGCAGGCTTCATGGGCGACAGGGATTATCCCTTCGGCCCTGCACCGCCGGCTCGTCGTCAGCAGGCGCGGACGCGACGTCAGCAGACGCAGCACAACGACGCCGACGACCGCGAGGACGATGACGACGACGAAGCCTACGCCGTGTACGACGACGATGATGACTACGTCGAGGCGCTCGCGTACCATAGCGAGGAGGTGAAGGACGACAGCGACGACTACGTCGCTGTCGCCTTCCACGAATGGCAGCAGGCCTTGGCGGAGGGCCGGAACTTCGACTTCCGAACAACATGACGGACGACGAGATGGCGAAGGTCGCCATCCTCGTCTCCGAGTACGACGCGCCTGTGCAGCCGCCGCTGCCCCGCTACGCCACCGCCGTCATGCCGTCGGGTCTGTCGGCGGATGAAGCACTTCGATAGGCGCTCCTGGAGTCGTCGGCGCCTCCGCCACCGCGCCACAGCCGCAGCACTGGGCGCCTCCACCGCCGCCACAGCCGCAGCACTGGGCGCCTCAACCGCCGCCACAGCCGCAGCACTGGGCGCCTCCTCCGCCGCCACAGCCACAGCACTGGGCACCTCCACCGCCGCCACAGCCTCCTCAACCTCGAGCACCGGCGGCGGCGCACCCGACGTACGCTCCCCCGGATGGCAACTGGCCTTGGGTCATACCGGACCTCATCGTGCTCGACAGCGACGAGGAGCAGCACAGCGACGACGAGCAGTAGGCGTTTAGGTTTATTTTTTATGTTTTAAGTATGTAAATTAAGTTTCATGTTTTAAAAAAATGCTTCGTCCTACAAAAATGAGTCGTGCCGCTGGAGCCACCCCCGACGCAAACGGACGGGCGATCGACCAAAAGAATCGACGCAAACGGACGAACGCGGACGCTAAAATGGGTCGCGCCGTTGGAGATGCCCTTATTTTACCGCGAGCCTTTTCCCCATCGTCACGTGTACATTCTACCGTTGGTTTGCAATCATCGGAACTGAAACATTACAGCGAGGACGAGAAAGGGAGAGCAGAAAGGCTGCAGGATCAGGTTAATCACTGACAGCGTGCCGCATGCTTGCCTGGGCGCCTTTCGCCTTTTGGCAACGAGAAATCTGACAGCAAACTGTTGAGTAAGCAGGAGCAGTACATTTCTTCCAATCGGAAAACGTGCAAGCAAACAGTGTGATTGATCCATCTACTATGATCGGTAGGGCATCTCCAGCGGCGCGACGCATTTTGATGTCCACGAGCGTCCGTTTGCGTCGCGCTGCGGACGCAGAAATGACCGTTTTTGTCCGCGCGTCCGTTTGCGTCTGCGGTCTGCTCCAGCGGGGCAACGCATTTTTTTTTCATTTCTTCCCTCTTCTCCATTTAAACATAGTTTCAAATATAACAATTTAAAACATGATTTTACACAAACTAACACATAGTTAGGCACATGGTTTACACAAACTAACACATAGTTTGAACCATGGTTGACACAAATATAAAATTTAAAAAAGTAGAAGCCAGTTGTGTTGATTTCCGTATGTTCGCTGCGAAGGAAGAACATTCGAGGGCACACCCAATCACCCAAACTGGAAAATCCAGCGGGAGGACGAGGAGGGCGCAGGCGACAGCGAGCGTGGGGCCGTAGCTGCTCCACCACGGTGGCCCCTGCCCCGGCCACGGGGGCGCCCAGGGCCGCGGCCTCGACCGCCTCGCCGGCCACCAGGACCGGCCATGGACTTCCTCGCGGGCTTGGCTGCGTCGCAGGAACACCTAGGCGGCGCTACGGTCGAGCTTTGTGGCGGCTAGCTAGGGTTTCTTTGGAGGAGTGGATGAGGAAGAAGAACGCGCACCCCCTTTATATAGGCCGGCGGCATGCGGTGGCCGCGGGACGCGTGGCGTCGCCATTAACCTGGTTGGCGGAGGTGGGCGGCCGCTCGGCAGCCGAGGCATCGTCGCCATTAGTGGCGCAGTGTCCCGAAGCGATGCAGCGACGAGCGACGCAGCTTTGCAGTCGCTGGCGCGTTTGAGAAGACGCATCGACGCAGGGTCGCTGCCAGGCGGGCCAGCCGAAACGTCCGCCAGACACGAGCGGACGTTTCCGGACGTCCGCCGCGACGCAAACACAGCGCATATTTGTGCCAGGTTTGCGTCGCGGCGGACGGCCCGCCACTGCGTCGCCCGTGAACAGGCCCCAGACGCATTTCCGGTCACGGCGGACGAAAACGGTCGCTCAGCGCCGTTTGCGTCGCGCCGCTGGAGATGCCCTTATCATCTCTCGTTCACAAGTCACACAACTGGATCTATCGAGCAGCAAAAGCTTTCTTTTTTTTTTTTTTGAACTTAAACCATTTCATTAAGCAAACAGCAGGCCGCCTCATTAAAAACCTTCCAGTCCCCTTAGGTACCCTGGAAGGAAAAGAGTGCGTCTGAAACCTGCTGCCGCAATCAAAGTATCGTTACATCATCTAACAGAGGTTGTAGGAGGAAGCTAGGGGGTTCATCGACCCAAGTACAATCAGATTTAACATCAAAACAAAACCTAGCTAGTGAATGCGCAACCTCATTAGATTCTCTAGGGCAATGAGTAAAGCTAATAGAATCAAGGTTGAT
The DNA here is from genome assembly GCF_019359855.2 of Lolium perenne. Taxonomy (NCBI): domain Eukaryota; kingdom Viridiplantae; phylum Streptophyta; class Magnoliopsida; order Poales; family Poaceae; genus Lolium; species Lolium perenne. Next base: position 214,791,781 of record NC_067248.2, on the reverse strand, counting down.
AGCAGCATCAACACAGTCGGCAAAGATCGCCGACGCTTCATTCCACCACCTTTGCTCACCATTACAAGCTTGGATCACTTCTAGGGAATCCGATTCAGCCACTACTCTTTAACATCCCATGCGATGGGCAAGGCCGATCCCTTCCTTCATTGCCAATGCTTCCGCCACCATAGCAGAGGCGACGTGAGGAATATAATTTGTCGATGCAGCTATAAAATCGCCTTTAACATCTCTGATAACTGCACCAATAGCTCCTGTGCATGAGTCAGCATAAAAAGAAGCATCGACATTTACTTTGACCTGTCTCACCTCAGGTTTCGACCACTTTACAGTAATAACCTGGGCTTTGTTAGCGCCAACTTTTGCAGCATTGGCCGTCATAGCAAGAATAGACATTTTGCATTTATAAACAGGAGGTGTAGGTTCATCATGTGTCCGCTGTCGTCGAAGCCACCAAAGATACCAGCATGCCACCAATACCACTTCTTTCACACCAAACAACGTAAAACCCTCCAGATCATTATTCTGTTTGTTTAAAATATTTTCAAGGACCGCTGATCCCGCTCGGTCCTCAAGTAATGCATCATCAATGATTTGAGATAGACCCAGATTTTGCCACACAATCGTCGCGGCCGGGCAAGTGAAAAGAAGATGTCTGATATCCTCTGCATCCAAATTACAGACCGGACAGGAACCCGATGTGCCAATGTGCCTATTAGCAAGAATTGCTTTGAGAGGAATTATCCCATGGAGAGCTCGCCAAGCAAAAAATTTCACCTTTGCTGGGATTTTCAACTGCCAAAGTGTCTTCCATACTGGGTTCAGGGCCGAGACGCTAGGGATCGCCAATTGACCAGTGGACGGACCAAATTGATGCCGCCACCGGAGGTGATAGCCCGACCAGGACGGTATACTGGCCATGTTTGGTAAAGTGCCAACTAATGAAGTCCTCAAAACCTTGTGTGCTGATCGGTATTTGCAAGATTCTTGTAACATCAATTGGATTGAATAAACCATTCAACAGAGTTTCATCCCATTGGCCCGTGATAGGACACAGAAGCTCACTCACCCGCGTATATATGGCGCCCCCTCTAGGGGTCAAAATTCTTCTATTAGCACTTGATGGAATCCACGGATCTTCCCAAATTTTAATTTTTTCACCGTTTCCAACTCGCCAAATATACCCACGCTTAAAAGTGGTTAGGCCAGCTAGAATACTTTGCCAGGTAAATGATGATCCTGCCTTTGGCCCCGCCTTTAGAATATCTCCACTCGGGTAGTACTTGGCACCAAGAACACGGGCACATAAAGATTCAGGGTCATTGATCAATCTCCATCCCTGCTTAGCCAGCATAGCAAGATTAAAAGACTGGAAATCTCTGAAGCCCATACCTCCCTCCTTTTTTGGGTAACAGAGTTTCCACCAAGCCATCCAGTGCATCTTCTTTGAATTTTCATCATCACCCCACCAGAACTGGGAGATAGCATCCATCATTCCCTTGCAAATCCCCTTAGGGAGCTGGAACACAGACATAGCATATACAGGAATCGCTTGCGCCACAGCCTTCAGGAGAATTTCCTTACCACCCAAAGATAGTAGTTTTTCCTTCCACCCATTAATCCTCTGAATAATTCTTTCAATAAAATGTTTGAAGCAATCACTCCTATCAGCTCCAACTAAAGCTGGAAGACCTGTATTTATCCGAGAGAGCTTCCGTATCAATATGTAACATGGTGCAAATTTCTGATCTCAACAAAGCATTTGTGTTAGGAGAAAAGAAAATACTCGATTTCGCCAAGCTCACCATTTGGCCTGAATTTGCACAGTAGGTATCTAGGACATTTTGCAGGGAAGTTGCATTAGTCATATCAGCCTTTATGAGAATAAGGGAATCATCAGCGAATAACAGGTGTGATACTGATGGTGCATTTCTGCACACCCTAACCCCATCGATGCCACCAACTTCTTCTTCATGCAATAACAAGCTAGATAAACCCTCCGCACACAACGAAACAAATAAGGAGAGAGCGGGTCCCCACGACGGAGACCCCTAGTAGGAATAAACGTGTCGCTTCCTCGAGTTGAAGCGCACCCGATATCTAACAGAACTGACACAGGCCATCATCATAGAATTCCATCTTTCAGATAAACCACGCCTTCTCATCATACCTTCGAGAAAAATCCACTCCACACGGTCATATGCCTTATGCATATCAAGCTTGACAGCGCATGTTCCATTATTACCAGCTCGCTTGTTTTTGATGGAATGGACACATTCATAAGCCACTAGCACATTATCTGTAATGAGACGTCCGGGGACAAAGGCACTTTGCGTAGGAGCAATAACATCCGGGAGAATTTGCTTCAGTCGAACAGCTAGCATCTTTGATATAATTTTATATATTACGTTGCACAGACTTATTGGCCGAAATTGGGTTATTCTCTCAGGGTCATCCACCTTAGGAATAAGAACAATAGTAGTATCATTCCAACCTTCAGGGATCACTCCCGAATTGAGAGCAAGCAATACTTCCTGGGTGATTTCAGCTCCACATATATCCCAAAATTGTTTGTAAAAAACTGCGTGTAGTCCATCCGGCCCCGGAGCTTTAAAGTCGCCTATACTGAATATTGCTTTTTTAACATCTTCCGCTGTGTAAGGAGCGTTGAGCTTATCATTCATAACATCAGAGACTCTCGGTTGAACTTTTTCCATCATCACGGGATCAATAGCCTGAACTTCCGACGAAAAGAGATTAGAAAAGTAATTCAAGACGAGTGGTTTGAGAGCTGATGTACCTTCCACCCATTCATTATCATCATTTAACAGTTTCTTAATATAGTTCTTCCGCCGCCTGGCTGATGCATAGTGATGGAAAAAAGATGTGTTTCTATCACCCAGTTGAAGCCAATTTGATCTTGAGCGTTGAAACCAATGCATTTCCTCCTGTTCCAGCAAAAGCTCAACTAAACTTGCCATCTCTTTTCATTCTCCTCAGTCAAAGGCCCGTTCATAGCATTTTCCAAATTCCTTTGTGCGTCACGCAGACGGCGTTTCGGCTTCTTCAGAATCGAGCGATCCCACGCATGCAAAGCCTCATGCATGCGACCCAGCCTGTTCAGTACTCCGCCCGTATTAGCAAAACCGGCCGAGGTCCAGGCTTGCACGACCGTATCTCGGAAATTTTTCTCATGAATCCACCTTGCTTCAAACCGTTTAGGGCCCTGTTGCTGCTGCACCTCCGGCTGGTCTTCAGTATCAAGCAGGATCGGACGATGATCCGACTTAATAAAATCCAGATGCCTCAAAGAAGCTCCTGGATGCATCATCCTCCACTGATTATTAACCACAGCTCTATCAAGTCTTTCTCTGATTCTTCCTCTTTTCCAAGTGAAAGGATTACCAATGAACCCAAGATCTTCGAGGTCACAATCAGCCAATCCATCACGAAAAGCCTGCATGTAGAGGTTCGGACGACGTCTCCCACCTTCTTTTTCATGAGAATAGAGAATTTCGTTGAAGTCTCCCATGACCACCCAAGGCAGATTGAATTGACCATTTAGTTCCCTTAATTTATCCCAAGATTTGTATTTGTCCTCCCACTTCGGTTCTCCATAAAATCCAGTAAACCTCCAGATCTTGTCCGGCCTCTCAATAATTTTTACATCAATATATTTTGGGGCCGAAACAATCTGATCAATAGTTATCTCTCGGCAAAAGCTTTCTTGATTATATTTTCTTTCTCACAAAAGAATCGGCAACAAATCGGAGCAACACAAAAACCGCAACCTTTATTCCAAAACCTGTGTACAAGCTAGCTACAGACACCACGAACCCATGGCACGTATCAGCACGCACGGCGATCAGAATCGGATCAAAGCTGCCATCTGCCTCACGATGCCAGCAGGTACCTGAACCTGAACTCGTAGGGCAGCACCTGGATGCGGCGCGCGCGCCGGCCTTCATCCACGGCGCGCATCGCGGCCTGCCGCAGCTCGCTGGGCAGCTGCAGGCACACCCAGTCCATGAGCGAGTCCACGTCCTTGGCGAAGTCCAGCAGGTACCAGTGCAGGAGCTTCGGGATGGCCAGCCGCTCCGGCGCCGACACGGCCACCGCCGCCTGCAGGTAGTCCCTCTTGGCGCCCTCCAGCTCCTCCTCCACCCGCGCCGCCGTGTACACCCTCACCTTCATCAGAGACAAGACAACACATCACCATCGCCGTCAGTACAACAACAGCAGATCGACACAGGCCAAAACTGTTGCGTGTTACTTGTGGGCATTAGGGAGATCTTACGGCGGGGGAGGACCAGCTCCCGCAGGAGAGCGCGAAGGTGACCAGCGGCTCCGGCCACTCCAGTCCGAACGCGCCAGCTCCCGCCGGGGCGTCGTCGACCTTCGTCCCTTCCGGAGGGTTCACCTGCTCACGGGTCATATACTTTCAGCGACAGATCGTAGAAGATACCAACGGTGTCTCTAGGAAAGAATGGCTGGCGGCGTCGATTGATCGTCACGGAGGCTTACATGCTTGACGCTGTAGGGCAGTCTGAGGACGAAATGCTCGATGGACATGGCGCTGTGCGTGCGCCCACCAACCTCTATCGCCGCCTGGAAAACGGGAGATTGTTGGTGGTTCTCGTCAGTAATGTTACTGGTTACGGGCTTACAGGCTTACAGCAGGTAGGATTAGTTTGGGTACGTTCTTGGCTTGGGGCATTGAGAAGGTAGGGCAGGAGTGATGGATGTGGTACCTTGGGCATCATGGCCACGAGCATTTGGGGCGTGGTAGGTACACCTTGCTCCAGGAATGCCTGCAGTGCATGACAGGCAAGTGCATATTAAACGCAGATCAGGGAAGGACACTTGAGCTAACTCAGTAAATTAAGCCTCCGCAGGTGATTGATGATTAAGAGGACATGCATGGATGATTTACTTAACCAAAAGTATAATGACCATGACCGGACACAAACATGCCAGCACTATGTTCAGGTTTCAAACTTAAACAATAGACATCTTCAGTCAGAGCTACCACCCAGGCTGTACCGTAATGTACTGTCAAACAGGCAAAGTTATGAACTTCCCAAAAAGTTCCAACATACAGTGGCTCTATGAAAAAGCAACACTCATAATTGAGCTAACTGCTACTACCAAAACTGAAATTTCACGCCCCCTGCTAGATGCATACACTCCTACTATAAGATAGACTGGAGTTGAAAGATTGTTCAGTAAAAACTACAGCTGCTAAAGGGTAGTAGCAGCAAAGCGAGCAATGATGAGTGCCAGCCAGCTTAGAGCTTACATTCATCATGCAGGAGTTGTAGACGTTGATCCAGAAGGCGAGCTTGTGGTGGTGGGAGAGCCCCGCCAGGTCAACCGACGCGAGCTTCCGGAGCAAGGCCCTGCAGATTCGCCAGGTAGACAAAGGAGAAGCCACTCGATCAAGCAACGCCATTAAGTCAAACCTCCTACTCACCCGACAGCCAAATCTAACTTGCGCAATAATTCAGCAAGAAAATGTGTACGTCCAGGCTAGCTGCTGGTGCCGATGATTGATAATAAGAACTCACTTCAACCTCCGGGCGAGCAGCGTGTTGCTGGCCAGCGCGTTCCGGTCGAACGACGCGGCGTCGATCACGTGGAGATGCTTGTAAGGGCCGACGTCCCTGGCGCCGCCCAGCTCCAGGATGCCGTAGGGGTCCTGAGGGTACGCGTCCTCTGATGACGAGCCTGAAACCGACGGGGACAATGGCTGCTGCTCCTCGTCCGCCGGTGCCGCCGGTGAGCCCATCTGCGAGAAGATGGTCAGCAGGCAGCTCAGCAGCTCCTCAGACAATCGGTTGGGCGCGCTCGACCCGTCCTGGAACACCTTCCCTGAATTATTGCTGACAGCGTCTGCGATCCCTTTGCGGTCAGGCACTGCACTGATTGTCTATGTGAAAAAACAGAGCGCCGGTACAAATTCAGTGAAGTCCTGTACAGCGCGAATTCAGAAGCACTCAGAGTGTGAGACTGCAGTTAATTCAGTGGTTTTACCTGAGCAGCCCTGCGTTTCTCAGGCGCCGCTGCCGGCACCCTCGATTTAGCAACCTTCTGCGATGGCGGCAGGCGAGAATTCCTGCACGACTGGTTCTCTTTTCCAGCCCCGGAACCAGGGCCGTCTTCCTGCTTAGCTGGAGCGGGAATTGGTTTTCTTGGCGTTTGCTTCCCGTTCGGCGACGGACGAGCAGGAGCGCGATCCGGACCAATTGGAGGGAACTCTGCATTTGGTCGAGTCGGGCTAGACGGCATGAGCTGTGGCGGCGCGCATCCCTCGCCGCCGCCGACGCCGGGGAGGTGCGTGTTCTTGGTGGAGGTGGAGAAGATGATGGCCTCCTGGTAGATGCCTTGCCGGAAGTTGACCACCTGCTCCTCCAGTCGAACCACCTCCTCCTCCAGCACCGCCACCTCCGCCAGAAGAGCCAGCGTCTAACCGTACCGAAATTCAGAGGAACAGTCGGTCTCAGCGCAAGGTAAATTCCAGAATCGAATTGCTCAAAATAGAAAACCATTGCTCCGATGTGGAATGCGGGGCACTAACCTGGGACGGCAGGTAGGGCGGCAGGCGAGGCAGCGCGCCGAGCGGCCGCGTGAAGGCCCTCTCCAGAGCCCGGTGGACGTTCTCCTCGTGCCGCAGCTTCTTCTTCAGCTTGTCCACCTGCCGGAATTCGAAATTCAGTCACGGACGCAATGCGCACAACAACGAACTGAATTCAAGAAGCTGCGACGGAATTCACGTACATCCTGCTGCAGCGCGAGCTTCCGCTCTCGCCTCGACTGGATCCTGCTCATCGCGCCTCTGGTCACCGCGCCGGCCGGCCCCTTCACCACCGGCATGGCCTTCCTCTGCTCCTTCTGCTGCTGCATCATCATCTGAATTCAAATGACATGGAGAGAAAGATGAAAAGGAGCCTCATTCAATTAGCTGTCAAAGAAACTCGTAATAAAGCAAAGCGACGGATTCCTGCTCCCTGGCCCGGTCGACTAAAGGTAAAGCAAAGCGGAATTAAAGATAAAATCAGCAATCGAGCATCAAACTAGTGCCGCGCGCGGAGAAGAACGAGCCCGTATCATTACCCCGTCTTTGCTTGCACGAGCATCAAACAAGTACAGTGTTCCTCGTTGTACTCTTCCACATTAAATAACCCGTATGACAAAAACAACGGAATCGACGGCGCAGCAGATTATAACAGCGACCACTGAAATACAGTAAAATACCGCCACCGATGCCACGGACTGACGGCAAAGTTCCAACCTTTTGCGATCCCGGGTCAAGGAGCCGGGAATCTGTCTCGCGCAATGTCGCCTCCATCCTGGGCGCTTGATTCCACGGAGAAATGTCCGCAATTCCAATCATGCGAATGCAAGTGCCAGAAACAGAGTACGCGGAAGAGAGGAGCTGGAGGTTGAGGGAGGAAGCCTACCCTGTCGCCCTTCGGGGCCGCCTTCGCCGCCGCGGCCGGCCTCCGAGCCCGGCCATTCATCTCCGCTGCCCGAATTGCCGTCCGTGTGAACACCAGACGCGGTGCGCAGCGGGCCGAGCGAAGGAAGGAGGCGACAAGTTTATAGCCTCGTCGCGGCGGGCATCCGGGCGGCGGCAGAAGAAGGCTCCAGCACCATTAAAGGCGCCGCGAGCTCTGCGGTGCTCTTGGGGCGCGCGCGGTCCAGCCACCGCTGATGGACAAATTGCGAGCTCTGCCAACGGACTGGATTGGGTAGCGTCTCCTATTGGGTTGGGGCGCGTGGGATTGGGCGGCCGTTTGTGGGAATTGGGATTGCGGCGATGGCGATGGCGGTGGCGGTTGCCCTCGATCCTGGGAAACGGGATTGCTCCGTCGTTTGCAGTTTGCAGAGCAAGCTTCTAGTGGGAGCACTAGTTGCCATCGCGGTGGCATAATTAAGCTCTCTGTCCATTTGCAAACAGCACCCTTCGCAAATCTGTATTAACTGCCCGGGAGTGTTTTTTTTCAATGAAGACACAAACTTTGCCTCCATTACTTAAGAAGCCAGTTAATTAGTGGGAACACCGGGCGAAAACTATACAAACATACAAACACCAACACCACAGGATCACACCCACTCTTGCCACGATGACAAACCCACTCAAGACCCGGAGGCAACTAGGGCCAAGCTCACACACCGCACCTTCAAGACCAGCTAATCTTGCACCAAAACAAAAGAGAAGAAACCGTAGACTGCTATGGGTGGAGCAGGCATGGGACGCTCCAACAAAGATGAAGAAGCTAACCCTGCCGAAGATCTACGTCACAAGGCGTCTACCACACAACATCGAGGGAACCTTGTCTCTCACATTGACACAAGGTCGACACCCCCGACACTTCGAAACTTCCGGGGCCGTCACCCTGACATCCAGGTGTTCCACTAGCCAAGCAGAGTGCCTTCCAGGACGACGTACCAACGCTCGCACGAGTCACAACGTTGCACGCCCTGCCGCCCGTAGCCCAAGCTACACAAGGCCAACCGGACGTAGACCACAATCGTCGAACCAAAATTCGGGGCCGTCGCCCTGACATAGAGTCAACCACCTCCAATGAGACGAGTCGACCGGACCGACAACCTCTCCGCACAAGCGACATAAAACTGCCACCCATCCATGGCCATGAACAGCTCCAACCCATCTAATTGCCACTCACCATGGTATCAAAGGCCGCCGCCTCGACGTGCAACATCATCTACCCGAGGCCGCTGCCCTGACATCCACCATCCCGATGACTAGAGAAGCACAAGACAATAGTTGAACGCGCACTCGTAGCCGACACTTATGTGTATGGTTTTTTAGACCACGAGGTCATCGTTGAATATGTAGGAGTCATTATGGATCTCCAGGTTCCGTTGTTGGTTATTGGTCGGAGAGGTGTCTCGATCATGTCTGCATAGTTCGTGAACCGTAGCATGATACACTTAATGTTCAATGTTGTTTAAGTAGATATGAAATATGAGATGGAGACCGAATGTTGTTCGGAGTCTCGGATTGGATCCTGGACATCACGAGGAGGTTCGGAATGGTCCAGAGAATAAGATTCATATAAGGGAAGTTAATTTCCGGGTTCAGGAAAAGTTTTGGTGTTTGACTGGAGTTTCTAGAAGGTTCTAGGGGGGCATCGGTGGGCCCACCACCCTAGGAGGGGCCACATGGGCCAAGGGGGTGCAGCCTGCCCTAATGGGCCAGGCGCACCAGACCCTCAAAGCTCTGCCGGCTAGCCCCTTGGAGATAGGATCAAATCCCTAAAAATTAGGGGGGGGGGGGGGGGGGGCAAACTTGGGGAGGGATTCTTTTCCCCCTCCATGCGCCACCTGTAGAGAGAGGTGGGGTTTAGAGCATCTCCAGTCGCGTCCCCCAAAGCGTCCCCCAAAGCTATTTGCGGCGCGCCAGAAAAAAAACGCTTCCAGCCGCGTCCCCCAAACCTGTTTTTTCTTCGGCGCGCCCCGATACGGTGTCCGGCGCCCCGAGCCCATCCCCGCCCCACAGGGGACCCACCGGGGATGCCGGACACAACGAAAAGCGAGGCGAAGCGACACGGGCCCGACCCGTCAGCGGCACAATAAATTTTAACCTAACCGTCGCCTACCTCGCGATGAAAGTTATTGGCGCGCAGCGACGATGCAGTTCCCGCAGAGGCGCATCGACGGTGCAGTTGCCGCAGAGGCGCAACGACGCGTCTCGTCGCGTCTAGCTCCGCGTGCCGGCGTTAATGAGCTCCACCGCTCCCCGCCTCCCTCCGGCCTATAAAAAGGGTCGCTTCTCATCGTCCCTCTCACACACAAACCCTAGCGCCTCTCTCCCCAAGCCTACCCGCCACCATCTCAACAAGAGTCGATGCCATGGCTGGGAGAGGCGGAGGCCGAGCTCGTGGTCGTGGTCGTGCTCGTGGACGCGGTAGAGCTGCACGCTCGCCGTGCCTGCCACACCGTCGTCTTCATCATCGGAGATGGACGTGGAGGCGGGTGTGCTGTTCGAGTTCGTCCTCGTCCTCAAGGGCGACCCACACGGCATCCAGAGGCTGCCAGACTCCTTCGCCGAGTATGTGGAATATTAGTTTTTTTTTGCGGGAAAAGGAAGTGATCTTAAAGCCTCAGACTTACAGCCAGGTCCAGCAAGAAAGAAAAATTACAAACAGGTCCTCCATACCCCGAAGTAGAAGATGACCCCGATGCCACCGGTGGCGCGCCGCCGCCCCTGCATCCCTCGATGGCCTGGTTCAGGCGCAACCCCTCCACGGACGGGAAGTCGCCAGTCGCCGGCTCCGGAGAGCCTACACCACAGGTCGTCATCTCCATCGCAAGGCTCCACATCACCGCCTTCAACAGCTTCAACACGAACCGGCCCGACCGCCACGTCGACGCTAGAGAGGGGAAGAGGAGCTCAGCAGATCCGGAGACCTTAGAGCTCTGGGAAGGAGAAGGCTCCACCGCAGAGCTCCTGAGAGCGCCGCCGCCGGAGAGGATGAGCTTCTCCCCAAAACGCCGCGCCGACCGCACCACCACCTCCTCCGCGCCGCCGGCAGGCCACCTAGAGAAACCTACACTATATACAGGTCGTGGATCGACGATTCCCTACCCTCCCACCGCCGGAGCAGCCGCCGGAGGGCAGGAAATCGACGATCCGACGACGAGCGAGGTGGTCCTCCTGGTTTGGTTCACAAATTCGCCTCTCCCTACTGTAGCGGGGAAGGGGAAAGACCAGGCATGTGGAATATTACTTCTCTTTATTGAAATAAAAATGCAAAAAAATAAAAAAAGTATTTTAACGTTTGGGGGACGCGGCTGGGGAGCGACGTCCCCCAAACGCAGCACGAATGAAACACGTCCCCCAAACGCTCAATCTGGCGCGATTTGGGGGATGCTTTGGGGGACGCAACTGGAGATGCTCTTAGGGGTGGCCAGCCCTAGCCACCATTCCTCTATAAATAGAGGTGAGGGGGCTGGCTGGCCACACCACCATTTCCTAGCCCTAGCCGCCGCCCTCTTTCCCTCCTTCCTCATGCGCAGGCTTGGCGAAGCGCTGCAGGTTTTGTCCTCCACCTTCACCACCACGCCGTCGTGTTGCTGGGATTCCGAGAGGATCTACTACATCCGTTGGCCCACTGGAATGGGAAGAGGACATCATCATCGACATCGTATGTGTGACCGAGTACGGAAGTGCTACCGACCGCAGCACTGGAAATGACTTCAACACGAACCGGAGTTTGTCAAGTGTACATCAACGTCAACCACGAGATCTGATCTCGTTAATGCTTTGGATCTGCGAGGGTTAGTTTCTCATCTATCTCGTTGCATAGATTTTATAGATTGGATCTTGGTTTTATTAATTCGTGTGGTAAATTATTTTTTCTATGCTAGAAATGCTACAGAAACATATCGAAGATTTATCAAAAATTTGAATGTATCTAGAGGCTAAATAGTACTCCTTCCGTTCCTTGATATAAGCCATATAGTTTTTTGAGAAATAGGCCTGCCGAGTTTGTCAGCGAACAGGCAACCTGCTGCCACTGCCGGTGGAGGCAACCTCCACGTCAGCGTGCCCAGTGGCGGAGGACGAAAAGAATTTATGGCCGGGCAAAATTTTAAATGCAAAAAAAATGACGCAAAAGAATAAACTGTTAGTTTATATGATGGTGAGCATAGTCGCCCAGTACTATGGTAATAGCAACATATTCAAAATCAAAAACAGCTATGCGGTCTCCATAAAACCTAGAAGCTATACCCGCGTGATTTGCAGAACGAGGGGCGCATGGTCGGACGGCTTGGCCGGGGGGTGAGGGAGTCGGAGGGATCTCGTCGGGGGGAAGCAGCCAGTGCGCGAGCAGCCGGCGGCACAATGAAACTATCAAAGACAAGCCTTGGTCTCCTGGGCGAAAGTCGCGTCTGGCCTGACTTGCGTCGACGGTCGAAGATGAGTAGACGAAACATCTAACTCAAGAGTCACGAATCACAATCGTTGGTCCTTCTCACGATCGGAGCGAACAAACCGCAGGACACAGACGGTTGGTTTCCGTCAACCACGTGCGGCCCAGCTAGCATAAGGTCAGTTCGTTTGCTTACTTGACTGTTCTCCTCTTGCCGGTCCAACTCATCTTTTTTCTTTTGTTTTCCCTAAAAAAAATCTGTACAAAACTGATGGTATATCCACATATGCATATATATACTGGATTGTTTGCAAAAATTAAGGTAGGGCAAGTGCCACACCTTGCCCAAAGGGGAGCTCCGCCCCTGAGCGTGCCGCCCCCCTCGGTGGTGGTAGGGCCCACCACAGACGGTCGACGTTAACGGCGCCCACAGCTGCCCAACGTGCCGCCACACGCCATGACGGCAGGGTGTGCCGCCACAGCCGGTGGCGGCACCCTACACGTGTCGGTTGGCGAGCGTGTCACCATGGCTGTTTTGTCAATTGCACTGAGAGGTGGTCCTTTTTACCATTTCACTGGGATAGATGGTCTCTTTTGTCAAAATTTTCCCTAGAGGATGGGAGTGGAGATACTCCCTAGTTCAGTTGTGTGATTTACCTCGCAGTACGGCTAAAACACGCCGGAAGTTGTAGGTGGCCAACTATGACTGCCGCGCGGGTCGTGCGGCCGTACGCTGGAGCGTCGCGACGCGGTGAGCGGCGGAGACAAAACACGCCGGCCAATCTTGGTAAACTTCACTGACACGTAGATCAGCGAATGGGCAGCGACACTACTTGTGTCTTTCTGGGTCCCAAGGTATGCGGTGCAGTTGCCGCCCAGCGAGAGCGGCACGAGAACGACGGGCCCGGAGACTGCACGTAGGTAAATCATGGTCATGCTGCACCGCTTTTCGCAGGTCTCACTTTACAGCTTCGGCTCCTCCACGGAACATCCACGCACGGCTGGATCTTCACTGGCTTTTCACCCGGTTTACTTTCACTCGATCGCTCTCGCTCTGCCTCCGTTTTGATCGACTCGTGCGGTGCAAACTATTATTGACATCCGTTTGTTGGCTGGAGGTGGTGGCAGCGTGGCGCCAACGGAATGACTGTGCAGTACGTACGACATGGAACAGTCCCGGCTGAGTAGTACGTAGGTAGTTGTTCGGCCGTACGTGTGTGCAGTACGCAGTAGACATATCCTGAGAGACCGCGACTGGTCCATGCTCGACTTAGAGCATCTTCAGCCGCGTCCCTCAAATTGAGCGTTTGGGGGACGTGTTTTGTTCGTGCCGTCTTTGGTGACGTCGCTCCCCAGCCGCGTTCCCCAAACGCCGCCTCCAATCAGGAATTCAAATTGTTGCATTCAAAAGAGATCGTTCTCGCCGAATCGTCGCGATCAGAGTAGCGGCGATCAAAGTACTAGGCGCGCGATCATATTACAGACCATAGTGCATGCTAAATTAGAAGAAGGGGTTGGTCGACGGCGACGTATCCTGAGTCGAGGCAGGCCCGTCGATCACGATGACCTCGTCGCGATCTGCCTGGTGTTGTGCATGCTCCGTCTGCTCCGCCGCCGTCGCGTAGGCCGACGATGGTGTAGCAGTCGAAGACGTGTCAGCCGACTCTTGCGCCGCGGTTGCTGCCGCTTCCTGGGCCGCCGCGTTGGCCGCCGCCATTTTGGCTTCGATGTCGTCGAGGATCTGGCATTTGAAGAAGTTGTGCGCCCCCCGCGTCCCGGGAGACATTCTTGGCCGGCGGTTTCTTGGCCGCTTTCCATCTCTAGCGACCTCGACGCATTTTATACACGATTTGTGTCTGTTTATCGTTGGATGATGCAGACATTAAGATGATTGTATTTTTCCAACATGTATGTATGTCTCTGCATCTTTCCAGCGGTAGTGCCCATTTTTCGAGCCCACGTTTTGTTCCGAAATGCGTATGCATCTCGCAGTTAGGTTGCATTCTTTATTCGCGCAGACGCAAACAAACAACCTGATCTATTTTGATGCGCGCGTACAGGAGAACGGTCAGGAGCCAAATGAACGGTCTGACACAAACGAACCTACTTGTCTGCCGCGATGCATTCACAACCTAAAGTGATGTATTTACAACCTAAATTTGGAAGATAGGCCAGCTGTATGCCCCTGTCAACTTCGCTGCAGCTATAAGAGAGGGGGAGCCCGTGAAGTGGACATATATCAAACTGCCCATATGTTGGCTTCTGAACTCATCGCCAACGGTTCATCCTCCCACCGAATTTACGGGACGATCCGGCGTTCAAGCTAGACTCCTATGCCTGAAACACGTTCCAGTTGTGGGCTGGCGTTCAACCCGCGTTGCTGAGCCGAGTACCTAGGCGACATCGAGTACTTGACCGCGAATATGAACGTCGCCACGATGGCCAGGACGTCGGCAACGATGACAATGGTGCACCCAATCTACCGGTGTTCAAGCAGGAGAGTTAGCCGCCTGAGGTCAACGAGGACGAGGCCCTCCACATGGCCATCGTCCCTAGAGCGAGCTCGACATATGGCAGAGACTTGCCATCCGGCCAGGGAATCCGTATTGGCACAAGAAAGGGCTGTCACGCCGCCGATCACCCCAACGCGCCATCAGTCGTGCGCGACACCTCCCGCGCCAGAGCCCACACCCGTGCCGGCGCTAGCGGCTGGACCTCCCCCGACGCCATACTGGACATTTCCCTAGAGCCACCAACTTTCATCGACCTCGGCGGTGAGGAATAGGCAGCGATGACGCAAACCCTAATTAGTTAGGGTTTGCTTAACTTTTATATAAGTTTTTTTTCCTTTTTCTCTATGTATTTAATTACATTTTACTAATGTAAAATACTTATCAAAACATATAATGCGTTGGACTGCTGGTCTTCCCCCAACCAAACGGACAAGGCTGGCCATATGGCCGATTTTGTGGCCGCACCCTAACCAAACAAACAAAAAGGTCATCTCTAGCGGCACATCACAGTTGTGCAGCCACCTGGCCGCCGGCATGTTGTGACGGCACAACACCGTCGGAGCTACAACACAAGTACCATACCTCGCGTTCTTGCTAGGCACGACGATGCTGGGCCACGACCATCTTGCACCACATGGTCCTCTCCACGATTAAGATTCTGTCCTACTGCGCTCGCGCTGGCCCTCCTCCGCCCTCCGCTGCGTCTGGCCCTTCGTCCCAGCGAAGTCCCAGCGCGCCCTCTCTGCCAACAAGGCCTCCTCCTTGTCGGTGTCCTAGAGACCCTAGCCCCTTGCCACGGCCTCCACCGCCCGCTCCATCGTTACCACCTCATCTATCTCCCGGTCCACCTGTGGCTGCTCGCGACGCCTAGCTGTCACCACCTCCTCGCGAGGCACACGGTGGGCCGCCACGAGACATGCAGAGTAGTTTAACCGATTTTCTGTCCACAACCTGGCTTAAATGAATCGACGGGCACATTTGTTGTTCGAAATAGGTGGTCATCATGCCATTGGAGATGGTGTACTGATCTGGCGATTGTGCATTTACACAAAAATAACCTTTTTGGGTAAGAATTGTACGAAATGATCCTTCGGCCAAACTATTTCGCCCTTCTAACCCTGGGTGTGGCTCCCTTCATAAGGACGCCACACATTCTATCATACGTGGCGGATCGAGCCTGCCAACCGACAATGTGTGGCGGTGCTTCTACGGACGCTACATAGATAGGTGTGTCGCTTCTTCGCAAGGGCGCTACACAAAAATGTAAAAGACGTGAAATAGTTTGACCGGCCGAAGGTTATTTCGTGCGTTTTTCTTTTCTTAAAAAGGGTTATTTTTGTGTAAATCGGCCCGGTGATTACTGATCTGGTGATTGAGTATGTTTTGTATGGGCTCGCTCGCTAGGCTACACCGGCGGCGACAGAGGAAGGTGACGAAGGGTCATGCGCACGGGCGCGGACGCAGAGGCACATGCCGGTCGCGGAGCGCGGAAGCAATCCGCTCACCCGCGCTTTTCCAGGGCCAGCTTCAGCTTGGCTCCATATCGCCTGCCTTTGCCTTTGCGCACGTGACTCGCAATCCTCCTTCCTGGCCCGCGCGCCCGAAATGGCCGTTGGACGTTGGTTGAGTCTTCTGCCAGCTGACGGGCAGGGTCCCGGCTGGTGTACCTACGCCGAGAATGGCCAACAGTACGCGCCGAGAATGATGTTAAGAGCTCGAAATGTTTACACGTTTAAGTATAGCACAATCTATCCCGAGCTATAACAAAAAAAATCCAATTTTTTTGACCGAGTAGGGATTTTTGGCTAGCTCCCAAACTGCGGCGATCCCTCTGTTTTTTTTTTAAATCGAAAATCATGTGTACAAGTTTCTGAAAATTACGAAAAATTTCTAGATGTTCTTCATGGTGTTGTTATTGTTACACATAATTTCTAGAAATGAATGGTACATATATTGTTTCATGTTTACTTGGATGACCTTCATGAGTATATAAAGAGGTACTACCTCCCTTTTAAAATAAGTGACCCACTTTTGTCGTGATATAAATGTATCTAAACGCATTTTAGCTATAGATACATATGTATCCAGAAAAAGTTGTGACACTATTTTTTAATCAAAGAGGAGAAAATTACAAAAAACCACCACATATCGGGCAGTCGTTTCAAAAAGCAACCACTATTCGAATTCTTTTCAAAAAACCACCACTCTACGGTTAACACGTTGCAAGGTCCACTGATTCACGTCCGACCCGATGTTAATGACGAATCTGACGAAACGGGCCCACTGTCAGGTCTACGTGGCACATCATAGACGGTGCGCGTCGGAGCGCCGTTGACGACCGTTAACGGCGCAGTGGGGCCCACCACTTGGTCGTTTTTTATGGACGGATCGCGTGGAGTTGACCAGCTCACTCTCCCCTAGCCTAGCCAGTGAGCTTTTGCTCGTCGCCATCGCCGCACTGGAGCAGCGCCGCCGCCTGGAGACTTGTTGCCGTTCCCGCGAGGCACCGACGAGGGAGACGATGCCGAGCTGGCACGACGGGTCGACGAGCTCAGAGAGGCTCCCTGTAAGTGGCCGATTTGAATTTCTAGGGTTTCTGATTTGGGGGAGAATTTGGGGATTTGTATGCATTGGTCGATTTACTTTGATTCCGTTTGCATTTTTGCTCAATAGGAGTTCAATGACATCGACTATGCTCCTGATACTACTGAGGAACCTACATTTCATGGATTGGTCGTGGGATCTGGCGAACGATGCCGTGTCCACAACCTTGAGCCGGTGAGATGTGTGGCCTTTGAAGGGCCGAACACTGGTCGTCGTTTCTACCTCTGCTCCATTGAAAATGTGAGTGTTATTCTTTGCTGTTGAACCAGTGCAATATTTGTGTGTAATTATATGTGTGTAATACTCTGTAATTTAACCATAGAAATTGTTTGTATATTTAGTAATTTCATAGCAAAAATCTATGTAATTGAACCATAGCATGTGAACCATTTGTTGGCAGCATATTTGAAATTATTTATGCCTAAACCATTTTCTTTTCCAGTTGATATAAATTAAGGGCAGCATTGTATTATTATGTATGTGTAGAAATGTAGATAATTTACTATGGGGAATTAAGTGCACCATAGCATGGAGTGATATATATTTCTTTGACATAATATACATAATTTCCCTAATTGTGCTCATTTTTATGCAGCATGTTACGAATCGTGGCTTCCATGCATGGGTAGATAGTGAGTGGCCTGAGCCACTACAAAATGCTTTGAAGAAACTATGGGGAATGTACTACTCTAGCAATTCGGGTAGAATTGATGACAAGGTAGAGCATGCCGTATTTGTTGAGGAGCTTGCAGTAGAGAAAAACAAGATTGAGAAGAAGTATGCAAGCTGCTAGTTGATGTGAAGAAATTTGCGAAGAGACTGAAAAAGAGTGGTGGAGAGAAATTACAAGTTGATAACTTCAGAGGCTGATGAAATTAATGACCTAAAGAAGGAGTTTGCTTGGTGAAGCGATTCTGAGAAAACACAGGCTGAGGTCATTAGGGCAAAGAAGGAGGAATTGGAGGCAGGAAGAGAAGCTTGGAAGACAGAAACTGATGCTTTGAAAAAAGAGAAGGATGCATTGAATGAGGAGAAGAGAAAGCTGGAGTACATGCTCTATGACCTGCTGAAGCTTAGCAATGGAAACAAGGACAAGCTCAAAAGGATTAGGGAAGTGTGTGAGGAGGAGTTGATCATTTGATGTCCTACTGCAAAATTGTAATGGTTCATTGTGGTACTGGTAGTTTGTAATGGTTAATTGTGCTACTACTAAGCTATGTAAGTGAACCCAGGTGCTGTAGGTGTTGTATGTGTTCTGTACCCTTTTGTTAGGGTATAGATTTGTGAACCTGTCCATTTGTATGTCAGACTTATCTTATGTGTGAACCTGTCATTGTGAACCTGTCAATTTATTGTGTACCCTTGTGTTATCTTATGTGTGAACATGTCCATTTGTTGTGTACCCATGTGTTATCTATATTGGATTGTACTGGCAGTATGTCAAACTAGAGCTGTAATCTTCCAGGTTTTTTACAAAAAGCAACCACTTTTGGGGATGTGAATGACAGAAAACCACCACTCTCATACAGATCCAGCAGCACAAGGTTCAGACAATAACAATAACTGAATATAACATGGTTCAGGCAGTAACTAGAAGATAACTGATAGAGAAGATAACTCATTCAGACAGTACAAACATAAGTTCCTGGTTCAGACACAGACAAACATACATAAGTTCCTGGTTCAGACACATACTCTGCTTGAGATCTACCAGCACAAGGTTTAGACATTACATACATAACTGATACACATACTGAGATCACAGAACACCTTTTTTGATATCTGCCATGGTAAGGTTGTCAATGTTGCTTGCTGTCAGGTATCCCTTCATCCTAGTGCTCTCTCTCCTCTCTCTTGTTGGCCTGGGGGCTTTGAATGGAGCTGCAGCAGTTGTAGCAGCAGCAGATGCTCTAGCACTTGGAGCAGCAGATGCTCTACTAGCTGCGGCAGGAGCAGATGCTCTAGGACCTGCAGCAGTTGTACTTCCTGATGCTTCAGTTGATGCTGCTTTCTTCTTAGAAGGTGGTGCTGCTGCAGATGCTCCAGCACTTGGTGATTTCCTCTTTGGTGCAGCTGGAGCAGTTGCACCTGTATTCCTCTTCCATGGTGGAGGGTTCAGAGGTGCAGAAGCTTTCTTCTTCTTAGGTGCAGCAGGAGCAGTCTTTGAAGAGGCTTGGGTAGCGATTCTTTGGTGCGAAGGAGCGGCGATTCTTTGGTGCAGATGGAGCAGCACTTGGTGGTGCAGCAGGAGCAGCACTTGGTGCTGCAGAAGGAGCAGCAGTTGCTGGTGCAGATGGAGCAGCACTTGGTGGTGCAGCACTTGGTGGTGCACCACTTGGTGGTGCAGCTGGAGCAGCACTTGCTTCCTCTCTGTTCTCCTGTGAAATAAAGAAACATAAGCTACTAATAAAGGTGAACAAGGGATGAAGCATAGCAACTATACCTGATGTTTGTTTTTCCTCATTTCTAATGAAGGCTTCAGTGGGACACCACAGTTGGTGTACCTATGCCCAACTTTGCCACAGTTTCCACATGTGATGCTTGCCATTCTAGAGGTTTGTTTTGGCTCTGGCACTTCAAACTTACCCTTTCTCCTTTTTGTTTGACTTCTACCCAATGACACCTTGAAAACTGGTGGATCAATGTCAGGTGTTTCAGTTTTGGTCCAGCTATCTTCACCAGGCACAGGGTACACCACTGGATTGTATGCCTCCATGTACATTGGTTTCTTGAAGAAATCATTCACAAAGTCTTCAGGGTGTAGGAATGCCTTGTAGATGGCACTGACAGCATGACTGCATGGGATTCCACTAAGGTCCCATCTTTTGCAACCACATGTTCTTGGTGTCAAATTCACATCATAGGTTTTGTCAGTCCCATTGGTTACTTCCCACAAACCATCAACAGATTTCTTTGATCTGTACATTCTTGACCACTTCTTGTTCTCTTCCAGAATCTCTGCATATGTTGGGCAGATCACCCATCTTGCCTTTGCTGCTCCAGTTCTCTTGTCATCATTCCTGACCATGAGCTTCTTTCTGATGCCATCAAAAATTGTTCTAACTGGTTTACCTCTGACATCTAAAATCATTCTGTTGAAAACCTCACTAAGATTGTTCACAACCAGGTCAGTCTTGCAGTTGTAATCCATGGCATATCTAGCCCAAGTAGCAACAGGGATCTTCATTAGCCACTCCCAAGCCTCTAGGCACTCCTCTTTCATGTTAGCCATGGCAACATCAAAACCATGCTGAGTGTAAGAGTAGCTGGCTGCATCCATAAATTTCTTGACCTCTTCACCTCTGAACCCAGCAGTTTGAAAGTTTGCATAAATGTGTCTAAGGCAGTATCTTTGAGGACAGTTGGAAAATATTTGGTTGATTGCATTAAGGAGACCCTGGTTCATAGCTTTAATTAGTCAACTCCAATAATAAGTGTCGAGGTTTAAGTTAGAGTCCGAGGATAAGTGTCGAGGTTTAGGTTAGAGTCCGAGGATAAGTGTCGATGTTTATCTTCAAGTCCGAGGATAAGTGTCGAGGTTTAGGTTAGAGTCCGAGGATAAGTGTCGATGTTTATCTTCAAGTCCGAGGATAAGTGTCGATGTTTATCTTCAAGTCCGAGGATAAGTGTCGATGTTTATCTTCAAGTCCGAGGATCTTATCCTCGGACTTGAAGATAAACATCGACACTTATCCTCGGACTTGAAGATAAACATCGACACTTATCCTCGGACTTGAAGATAAACATCGACACTTATCCTCGGAGTCTAACTTAATCCTCGACACTAATCCTCGGACTCTAACCTAAACCTCCACACTTATCCTCCCACTCTAACCTAAACCTCCACACTAAACCTAAAGTTGTCACCCAAACTTATGTACAATGGAACATGTATTCAACAAAAAAGGGAACATACCTTCTGCCTATCTGAGATAATGGTGTAGTATCCAAATTTCCCAGCCTCACCACCAAGTGCATATTTGAGCCGTGTTAGAAACCAAGACCATGATGTTGTCTCCTCCTTGTCAACCAAACCAAAAGCAATAGGGAATAGGTTGTTGTTCCCATCCCTTCCAGTAGCACACAGAATTTGTTGTCCGGTGCTAAGCTTGACAAAGCAACCATCTAACCCTGCAGAACCAAAAGCAATAATGTAAGAAATCTGCCATTTAGATGCACCAAGAATTTGCTACATATTTGTATAAAGCTACCATGCAACTCACCAAAGAATGGTCTGCACCCTTTAAGAAACCCTTCAATGGATGCACCAAGACAGTAGAACAACCCTTGAAATCTAGGGTTCTTACTAGGATGCTCCAGAAGCATTTTTGTTGTCACAATGCATCTGGAGCTAGGATTTGTATCTATAACTGTCTGCAAATAATCTCTAAGCCTCCTGTACTGCTCAATCTGATCTCCTAGAACAACTTGCAAAGCTTTCTTCTTTGCTCTGTATGCCATCATCTTCTTGACATCTACACCATATTTTTCTTTTGTTGTCTCCATCACTGCCTCAACCCCAGTCCTAGGATCAATTCTGATGCTAGACTCACAGACCTTTGCAACCCACTTTCCTGTAACTTTGCAGTGCTCACCTGATGTGCCACAAGTGTTTTCAAGGTGGCACTTTCTCAGACAGAAGGTTTTTTCATTTTTAATGACTGGCCCAATCATGTAAAAAGGACAACCTTCTGTAGAGCACACTGCCATCACTCTGTCTTTGCAATTCCTGTGGTACCTGAAGTTTCTAAGCTGTGCAATATGCAGGGTTTGCAGTGCTCTTTTAATTTGAACTGGTACACATCTTGGAAACACATCTTCATGCATAAGCCTTGTTCTGGGTGCAATCTACTCTCATTATACCAGACCCTAGGGTCCATCTTCTTGGCCCTGCTCTTTCTTCCCTTTGGCAGAGCCCATGACATTGTCTCAAAGCCATCATCATCCTCTGGGTCTAAATCACCATCTTGCCCTTCATCATCAGATGGCAGCCAATCTGCTGGTGTTGTGCTCTGTTGGCTGCAATGTGATCTGGTGGTAGGTCCTTTCCTCACTGGCAATTTCTTTTTGGTTACTGCTACTGTCTCTTGCAACACCTCACAGTCACTGTCATCATCAGAGTTATCTGAATCACAGAATATGTCTTCAGCTTCCTCATCCTCACATAACTGCTTGCTTCCAGCTCTCTTTCTCTTCTTCAAATCAATAAGTTTCTCATTGAGCTCACTTTCTTCATCAGATTCTGTCTCAACTTCATCCTCTTCCATGAAATCTCCATCTTGATCATCATCTGAAGACTCTTCCCTGTCCTCTGCAATTTGTTGTTGCTCATCATCTGAACAGCCTTCTGTAATTTCTTCTTCCTCATCATCTGTACAACCTGCTGCAGCTTCTCTTTGCTCATCAACATTCTTCTTGCCCTTGTCATCAATGTTGCTCTGCTGGGTGCACAGGTAAAGCATAGCTGAATCATTAGTGCACTGAACAAATTCTTCCTGGCTGGGTAAAACCACACCATCATCATCCACTGTGTAAACAATAGGGTAACCTATTTCTGACATAGGAATTTGCTCTTCTACTGCTGGTTTGTTGATGTTTACTGGCAGTGAGCTACCTGTCTTAATAACACTGATATTTATGCACTTCTTCTCCTCATATAGCTCAATCATCTGCTCCACCTTAGTCATTCCATCCAGTTCTTCCATTCCAGCAACCCCTATGTCCTTTTCTTTCACAAAATACATGCAGTCATTGATTCCATACCCCTCTAACTCAATTATAGCTAACAAATTCAGATATGTGATGTCTGATCGGCCTAAACATCGTTCTAAATTGTCCTGTCCATCTAAATTGAACCTTACATCCCAAATTTCGTCATCCAGACTACAAATATACAGAGGAAGAACAATTAATTCTCTATTTTGCCTAGCACAAATCGGTTACACACTTTGTCTGACAGGAAGAACAAAAGCTGAGAGAAAGGAAGGACTTACTCGATGCCGCCGACGAATCCTGATGTAAAACGACTGCTGGAGGCAGGGTTCTCCTTCCAAACATTGGCCACGGCGGAAGCGGCGGCTTTCTCCGGTGAATAAAACACCAGGGTCGACGGATTTGAGCTCCCGCAGCAATCCACGTCCGCCGCGACCTGGCCTCCCAGATCGGCAACCTCGCCGTCAACGCCATCCTCTCTTCCCGCTCCGGCGCCGCCCTCACCATCAACGGCACCGTCTCTTCCAGCTCCGGCGGCGGCGGTGGCTGAGGTGAGGTCGGACGAATCCACCACCGAGAGTAGGCCCCCCAAATTGGCTAACACGCCGTCGCCACCCTCTCTTCCAGCTCCGGCGCCGCCGACCGGTGAGGTCAGGCCGGACGAATTCGCCGCCGCCATGGCTATCGTCAGTGCGCGGGAGAGGGAGAAGTGAGGGGAACTGCCTCCAACCGTGTTGGAACGGTGGAAGTTAGGGCACCGGCCGCGCCGTTAACGGACGCTAACGCGCACCGTCTATGCTGTGCCACGTAGACCTGACAGTGGGACCGTTTCGTCAGTTTCGTCATTAACATCGGGTCGGACGTGAATCAGTGGACCTTGCAACGTGTTAACCGTAGAGTGGTGGTTTTTTGAAAAGAATTCGAATAGTGGTTGCTTTTTGAAACGACTGCCTGATATGTGGTGGTTTTTTGTAATTTTCTCATCAAAGAGGGGGTACAAGAGTGGTATTTGAAGTAGTACAAGCCAAGAAACCCAGAGTCCCAATCTATCTTGTATACGTACTCTAACAGTTGTTCAATACAGATATGCTAACCGAGAACCAACTTAGTTCTCAGTCGAGTCTTACACCATTAGATTTATATCATAACTCGCTCATTTGAGTTGCAAGTTAGGTTGCAACTAATTTTTTTAGTTGCAAATTTGGTTGCAATTGAAAATTTTCAGCTGCAAGTGAACTGCAGCTAGGAAAAATGCCCCCAAACCATTAAATTTGCTTTGTCATTCGTGTTTATGGTGAGTTGCAACATGGGCTACAACTGATATTCAATGATAGTTCTTAGTGGATCGATAGCTAGTCACACAATGTGAAATAAGGTTGACCATGATTTTTGTTAGAGGATAGAGTAAGTAACGAACCCGTAAATGTTTATACCCAACTGTTGATAAATAATCATTGCAGATATTTTTCATTACAAGGAAGAGGGCAAGAAGCACACATGCATAAACATCGATCAGCCACTGAACCACACACGGTCCTCGTTATAGGCAACACTAAGAGCATCTCCAGTCGCGTCGTTTGGGGGACCGCGGCCCCTAGTCCCCACATGCTAGTCTCTTTCCCCACACTTTCTCTCACCTACTTTTCCCACATGGGGTGGTCCCCTCTATTAAAATGCATGCATCCGGACGCTGTTTGAGGGACGCGGCTGGGAAGGGCCTATTTTTTGTGCAGATTTTTGGTCTCTTTTTGTCCGGCGCGGTCCAGACGTGCCCCAAATCATTTATGCCGGACGCTTTTTAAGGGACGCGACTGGAGATGCTCTAATGTCACCAATCTCCTCCCTGAAATTCACTGCCATATGTGTAACGTAAACATCAACCTCTAGAGTGATTGCAGCCATACGCCTACAACTCCACTCCTCGGCACAGCGGTGGTTTTAGTAACGCTTCAGAGAGCACGAGCCCATGCATTACCCCAAACAAAGAACATTCACTTGCAAACTTCTGAATGGGAATGTGGGTAGAACAAGCATGATTGCACCCCGAGCGTTACACTGATGTACCTAAAATCTCAAAACATGGTCCATGGCCTTCCTTTTCTGAAAAGCTTGTAACCTTTTCTCCCAGCCGAGCCCACATGTCCAATGCATGATCAGTAAGCATGCAAGCCCCCACGACTGCAGCAGTGCAGCACTGATCCTATTACACTTGGTCCCGGCAACCGTTCCATAGTAGTAGTGGTAGTACTGATGATGTTTCATGGGCAGCAAGAGTCGACGAATTTGCATTTCTTTTCTTTCCTATTCAAATCTACGGATGTAGCTTAACTGTAGATGAGCGGCGTCTTGTTGTGGAAGCTGAAGCTGTTCATGAAGGGAGGCGGCAACTGTGCAGAGCTGGAGGTACGACAGTAGCGCTACAAAAAGCTTGGTACGTACCGGCCGGCGCAAAAGTCATGCTTGCTTTTCGTTTCGTTCACCTCAACGTTTGAGGGCTCCAAAGTACCATTTACGGAGCAGTCCGATCGACATCAAAATTTATATTCCTTCTATCTCCTTAGATTTGTTAAAATTTAAATATATCTATCTATTATCTCGATTACTCTGAGTTTATATAACTCTTAGACAATTTTCACAGGACGGAGGAAGTAGTGGACGTATGAAAAGGATCTATATATCCTGCGTTTCTGTGAAGGGAAACTGGGATTTGTTTTCTTTCTTTGGTTCCATGCTTGTCTCGCACTTAAAGCTGAGCCGCTGGACATTGGACAAGAATATATGCTACACCTGAAAATCAGAAAATGTCAGGTGGAGGGGGTAAAACAGAACATATATATGTATCCACATTAGCCTAGATATCATTTTCCTCTCACTTGATTCTCGGGCCGATGAGCGAATTCTCTGTAGCAAATCTTGTTCCCGCCGTGACAGCGGGCCTGTCTAGCTCGCATCATCTACCATGCACACAGAATGAGGACCCAAATACGTACAATATATAGCTTGAATGACTCAGACGGTGAAAGAACGGATGCATCATGCTCGTACAATGACAAAGGAAGCTGTGGGTGGGCACGGTCTGCCGTGGTCCATCGGCACAAAAAGAGAAGAACCATATCGACCGAAGATTGTTGGTGTGGCGCGTCGTGCTCCACGCGTACGTTGCTGCTTTCCAACGAAGGTGATCACGCTACAGAGCGTCACGAACCCCATCAATCTATGCATGCATGCTTGGCCTGACATATTTTCCGGATGGCTGGTGAAACCCCATATCTTATAACTAATGACTAGCATGAATCACAAAGCAACACTATAATCTAGGAAACAACCGAGAAACTTCATATCCTAAAGTAACCTCTAGAATTAGATAAACCAAAAAATAAAGTTTTGGCTATCCAGATCGTAACGAGTTCGGGTTCTCGGGATCGACCGACAGTAAAAAATATTTTATTTTTTCTTAAAATCATATAGTGTTTTCGTGGTACATATAGATGTGCACCACATTTTTATATAGTTCTATTAAATACTACACTACTTCTTTTGTTCATTATTATAATATATGTTTTAGATATTTCAATGTGGACCGGATGCAAAACGAAATGAATGAACATACACAATAAAACACATCTTGATACTCGCATCTTCGAAAATAGCTAAAACATCGTAAATGGGGGAGTACCTCCGTTGTTAAATATAAGATGTTTTTGCAACCCAAACTAGCCTTCCAAAATGTATTATATTACGAAACAGAGGTAGTAGTACTACTTTTACTTGGACAATTGTGAGTCTAAAAAAGCAAAGACGTAGTTGAAAGTTTTGTTCTCTTGCTTCATATACTTTTTCCAGATTTTCTTGAGTTTTTTTAAAAAGATCTTGCATTTAGGAAATCCAATATCGAAAGAGCGTGAGCCGTTTTGCTTATTGGATCACACTGATCTAAACTCCCTCCGTTTCAGTGAATAAGGTGTACAAAATTAGTTAAAATTCAGCATCCTCTGACTTTGATCATTTGTTATAGAAAAAATATAAATATTTACGATATCAAATCAATATCGGTAGATTCACCGTAAAAAAGATTCATTCATCCCAAATTAATTGACTCAACATGTTTAACCACCTTTTAGTTTATATCTAGATAACACCGAGTTTGTTAATTTGGGACAAAGGGAAACATATATTTGTTTCATAGTGTACATGTTTTTATTTTTTATCTATATTTGATCAAACTTTATAAAACATGACTTTTTTTAAGTGGTAGTATAATTCACCCTATAACCAAATGAACCCCTTATTTAGGCCGGAGTGTGAAAGTGTAACCTTGAATTCATATCGCTATAAGAAACTGGATATTTGGCGACAACTTCAAGCTGTCAGCAAAGGCAAGAGCTGTCATCATAGTTTTGTCGGCATAACATGAATTATTCGATTGGATATGGCCGTAGGCATATAGCGTATGCCGACGGTTTATGACAGTCGTCAGCACAAAATGTCAAAAAGCACCGACCGTCTGATGGCGTCTCGCAGTATGCCGACAGTACATCAGGCCGTCAACACACTGGGGCAACATGGCGCCATTTGGGAGCCTAGTGGGAAGAGAAACATCGATGGCCTATCAATCAGCATAACGGGCTCTCTAGGTGGGTAAGAAGCTGATGGTATGGCCGTCGGCCTAGTGAAGCCACGTGGTACCATTTGATGGGATTCGTAGCATAGAAAACAAAAAAAAATCCTACCGCAAGAACGAAAAACAAGCCAAGATGCAATCTAGTAGATGAGAGCAACGACAAGATCACGAGACTAACCCTTGAAGGTTTCCAAAGCCTACGAGATTAGATCTCGTTGTGGATGTAGTCGATCACTTGCCGCTTGCAAAAGCGTGTAGAAGATCTTGACCGCTTGCAAAAGCGCGTAGAAGATCTTGACGGTGCCACAATCGGGCAGCACCTCCGTACTCGGTCAGACGTACGGTGTTGATGAAGATGACGTCCTCCTCGGCAGCGGAAGTAGTAGATCCTCCTCGGAATCCCGGCAGCACGACGGCGTGGTGGCGGTGGTGGTGGAGAACTCCCGCAGGGCTTCGCCTAAGCGTATGCGGGAGAGGTGGTGGAGGAGGAGAGGCTAGGGTTTGGGGAGAGAGGGGGGTGCGGCCAACTCATGGCTTAGGGGTGTCCGGCCCTCTCCCCTTGCCCCTCATTATATAGGTGGAAGCCCCAAGTGTTGGTATCCAAGTCTTCGAATAAGACCCGAAACCAAAACCTACCATAGGTACGAAACCTACGCAAGGGGGGAATCCCACTCAAGGTGGGACTCCCACCCCTTCCTTGGGGGGTTGGCCGGCCACCCATTGGGGAGTCCACCTGGGACTCCTCCCCCTTAGGGTTGGCCGGCCATGCAAGGTGGAGTCCCTCCGGGACTCCACTTTCCATGGTGATTTCTTCCGGACTTTTCTAGAACCTTCTAGAACCTGCCATAAATGCACCGGATCATTTCCAAACTTGGAATATGACTTCCTATATATGAATCTTATTCTCCGGACCATTTTGGAACTCCTCGTGATGTCCTGGATCCTATCCGAGACTCCGAACAAAACTTCGAACTCCATTCATATTCCATATCTACTTAAAACGACATCAAACCTTAAGTGTGTCACCATACGGTTCGCGAACTATACAAACATGGTTGAGACTTCTCTCCGACCAATAACCAATAGCGGGATCTGGAGATCCATAATGGCTCCCACATATTGAACGATGACTTAGTGATCGATTGAACCATTCACATACGATACCGATTCCCTTTGTCACGCGATATTTTACTTGTCCGAGGTTTGATCATCGGTATCTCTATACCTCGTTCAACCTCATCTCCTGACAAGTACTCTTTACTCGTATCGTGATATGTCATCTCTTATGAACCATTTATATGCTTGCAAGCTAATTAGACGACATTCCACCGAGAGGGCCCAGAGTATATCTATCCGTCATCGGGATGGACAAATCCCACTGTTGATCCATATGCCTCAACTCATACTTTCCGGATACCTAATCCCACCTTTATAACCACCCGTTTACGCAGTGGCGTTTGATGTAATCAAAGTACCCTTCCGGCATAAGTGATTTACATGATCTCATGGTCGAAAGAACTAGGTAACTATGTATCGAAAGCTTATAGCAAATGAACTTAATGACGTGATCTTATGCTACGCTTAATTGGGTGTGTCCATTACATCATTCACATAATGACATAACCTTGTTATTAATAACATCCAATGTTCATGATCACGAAACCATGATCATCTATTAATCAACAAGCTAGTTATACAAGAGGCTTACTAGGGACTCCTTGTTGTTCACATAACACACATGTATCAATGTTTCGGTTAGTACAATTATAGCATGGTATGTAAACATTATCATAAACACAAAGATATATTATAATAACCATTTTATTATTGCCTCTTGGGCATATCTCCAACACCATTTGGGAGTCCAGTGGGAGAGATAAGTCGATAGCCTAGCCGTCAACACACCTAACTCGCTCCTCGGCGATATGCCGACTGTCTAGCCATCGACACACTTTCTATGAAGCAAGTTACACCCGGGAGATAAATATTTGATCTATCAACCACCCGCCACACTTTTATACATACCTTAGGACACACACAAGTTTTGGTGGGATTCCGACCCACCAAAAAGAGGTTTTGGGCGATACTCTAGTCGGTTGACCACGCGGTCTATCCCTTTGACCGACTTCTAAGGACGGGTTTCCAATCCTTTGTGTTCTTTGAGGTGATAGGAACATGTAAAACAAAGATTTCGTCTGGTTGACCCGATATGGGACCCCCCTCTATAAATCCAGAACCATCCTAAGTGTCATCGCATGTCTCTAACGAGGGTGACACTTGGGAGATAGATATTGCCTCTCCAAACCTCCTGGCACACTTAACTACATATATTAGGGGCACATGTAAGATTTATTTTGGGGGTGGGGGTTTAAAGATCGAGATGTCGCCTAGAGGGGGGGGGGGTGAATAGGCAATTACAAACTATTGTGGATTTGTCTTGTAAGAATGCGGAATTAAACTAACGTTTAGTTTACAAGCACAAACCCTAAATATGCTAAGCTCAACTAAGTGTAACAATGGCAACTAGAGCTAAGCAAGATAGGCACAAGATATATGTAGCACAAGTGATAGCAAGATATATGTACTTCAAGCACGATGGCTGTCACAAGGAAAGAGAGCTCGGGTATAGAAATAACCGAGGCACGCGGAGACGAGGTTGTATTCCCGTGTTCCCTTCCTTTGCAAGAAGGTACGTCACGTTTGGAGGAGTGGAGGTCCACGAAGGATTCCCCGCGCCACGAAGGCTAACCCTATTCTCTGAAGCACACTCACGAAGGATAATGGCCCTTTCCTTATGGTTAGCTTTTTCTCCGCTCCGGAGATGGCAAGCTCCACAACCACTTCACAAGCTCCACGAAGGAGAAGCCCGGGCCTCTTCACAATCTTCTTGAAGAGATCACCGGAGCACCAACCGCCAAGCCAACTAGGAGGTCTCCCTCCAAGAGTAACAAGCTCACGGTCTCTCACTCGAACTAATCGTGGTGGAGAGCTCAACACTATGCAATGATGCAAAGCAAGAACACTAGAGGTGTTCAAGTCCTTCACTCTCAAATCCCACCCAAACAACAAATGCTAGGATGAGATTGGAGAGGAAGAACAATGGAGAAAGTCAACAAAAGACTCCAAGATCTAGATCCCAAGAGTTCCCCTCACTTAGAGAAGAAATGGTTTGGTGGAAGTGTAGATCTAGATCTCCTTTCTTATATCCCTCAAGAATGAGCAAGAATCATGGGGGGGAACAAGAGAGAGAGCAACTTCTTCAAATGTAACAATGGAGGTGAGAGAAAGGGAAGAAGTAACTCCGCCCAAGGTGGAAGAAGGGCTATTTATAGCCCAAGAGCAAATATAACCGTTGGGGAAAAGTTGGGCTGAATCAACCGTCGAGGAGGCCGGTCAACCAGGCCTTGGGCCGGGCCGTCCGGTCCAGGGCCCGGTCAGACCGGGCCACAGACCGGACCAGCCAGTCCAAACCGGTCGGCAGGCCGGACCCCGACCGGGGTCACTTTGTGTTGTCCAGGAGGTCACCCGGTTGGCGCCCGGATGGCGCCCGGTTGTCGCCCGGTTGACCGGTCGGCACGCCGGGCCAGCCGGTTGGGAGTCCGGCTAACCGGGCGGCAGACCGGAACCGGCCGGCGCATGGGCCGATCCGACCGGGTCCCTGACCGGGTGAGCAGGAAAACATGTTATAGAAAAACTGTGATAACTTTTGTGTCCGGACCCCGATTGACATGAAACCAATTTTATTGGAAAGATAACGACGAATAGAACCCCAAGAAATGGTTTAGACATGAAACCAATTTTATTGGAAATATGGAGACTCCTCACAGAACATTTTAGATGATTTTAGAGAGGGAGTCTCCCACCGTCAAGAAACGGTGAAGACGTCCAAACTCGAAAACGCAATAGAAGATGCATGCGGATTCCGTTTTCGATGAACTTGGGCTTGTTGTAAAGCTAGCAACAAGCTCAAGAACCTCACACAGAGAAACACCAAGAAGCAATAAGGATATGCAAAGTATGCAAAGGGTTGAGCTCCCTAAGACGATGTGATCAAGTTACCCAACCGAAAGCCCCTCTTAATAGTGCGGCTATCTATCCTATAATCCGGTCTCCCATCAACCACCTTGAGACCGGTAAAAGGAAAACCTATCAAGGTCATACCTTTGCCTTGCGCATCCCGCTTGATCTTGATGATAACTCTTCAAGCTCTACACAAGCCGGAATGCCTCACTTGATCAATGTTGCTTTGTGAAGACTCACAAATGCTCCCCCATACACTATGATGGGAAAGCTCTATTGAAGCACATCTTCACATGTCCATTATCACCAAATGGACGACAAGCTTCAAGTATGTGATCCACTCAAGATGCTCATCTTGAACTTGCCCAACTCAATCCTTGTATCTTCTCATACTCACATAAGATAGAGCATGACTAATATTGAGTTCCACATAAGAACTCCATCTTCATTTCTTCTTCTTGATCATATCACATATATATCTTCATATCGATGATCTTGATAGCAATACACAAGATATACATTTATCTTCATGGCATCCATACTTGAATCCAACACATGGAGTACAAGTAGTACCTATGGAACATTCCTTCATATAAACTCAATGAAAACATTAGTCCATAGGGGTTGTCATTAATTACCAAAACCACACATAGGGGCAATATACCCTTACAGGGTTGACCCCCCGAAGAGCGGTATGCAGCGAAACCCTAGCTAGCCCATTGACTATGCTCGTCTACCCCTTTATATTGTGTCATTTTAAATGATATATTACTTCGAAATAAAAGTATGATGCAAAAAATCAAATGCAAACATAATAAAACATAGGGAATAGAAGCATTAATGTGAAAGAATGGGGTATGTGCCATCGGCACATGCCTATGTTGACACCTCTCCCCCAGGGCTGTTGACATACATTTAACATCGTCAATCATCAACAAACCGGTGGGTCGCTAGTGCCACCTTTACAGGTAACGGCGTATAAGTTGACGATGGTTATTGGTATACCTATAGAGATGTGTTGACGGCTTAAGTGTGTCGATGGTCACTCTCGGCATTCAGGTAGCTTTGCCAACGACATCCCTATACCGAAGTCTTTATTTCAAAGGTAGGCATCTAGGTGCATGTGCCGATGGCCCTCATAAACGGGTGTCAGCATAGCGTTAAACCGCAGCGTATCGTCTGTTTCATGTAAACCTGGCTCTTTTTCTTGCTGTCTTCCTCAAAAGCAACGTAACGGATTTGGCATTCCGTATGTAACGCCAAATGCTCGCAAGTGGTTCTTTTGTTGTAATATTTCCTTTCTCTTTTTGACAACTCGTACATTTGTTGTTTATCTCGGATTATTCGTGCATGTGCACCGCACGAGCACGAATCGTGCTTGTGCATGTCGCACGTACACATTTTGCGTGCCAATGAGGCCATGTTGTTGCCCACGAATATGCATGGCACATGGAACATACAGTGTTCTTTTGAAAGAAAAATATAGATAGCTAGATGTTGGCCGTACTTACCACCTAATTCTAGGTGCCAATTTAACAACATGGCTTGCTAAAATAAGATGGCACCTAGCCACCTACTACTACAATCTATTCCTTTAAAAAAATACTGCTGCAATCTACGTACGTGCTCCTACATGTCGATCTAGACAAGAGTTGGAGTACTATGTAGTTATGTCGTTTGGTGTTAGTCAATTAAAACCTTGTACATAAAGGACCAAAGATCAAATTAACAAGCCTCAAAATTTAGTGTCTACTAATCTGCATCTACTACTCCCAAATGTGTGTCTAGTACTGTACAATCGCTGAATGAAAAATAGTGGAGGAAAGATTACAAAAAACGCCTTAGCAGCTAGAAAGAAAAATTATTTTCCCTGGGAGAAAGATTGGTACTCATTAATTCGGTACTCACTAATATGGTACTGTATCTGCTATCCTTCTTCCTCGTACCAAAAGGAATCTTGTATAAACTCGATTATTATCGATCCAGATTCTTTTGGCAAGGGGACAACGAAAAAAAGAAATATCGACTGGTTAAATGGAGTATAGTTTGTAGTCCCAAAGATCAAGAAGGACTTGGAGTTCATGACTTGGAAGTCAAGAATTCAGCCATGCTAGGCAAATGGATGTTCAAGCTTCTTACCGAAGATGGGATATGGCAAACTATTCTTAGGAGAAAGTATATCGGCTCGAAGACGCTATCCCAAGTGGTTTAGAAACCAGGGGTTCGCACTTCTGGGCAGGTCTCATGTCGGCAAAGAAATTATTTTTCCGCCATGGTACATTCTCAATCAAAAATGGAGCACAGATACGGTTCTGGGAAGACATTTGGTTAGGCAATGCACCCTTATGTGAACAGTATTCCGCCCTGTATAGTATTGTCCATCACAGAAGTGATACCATTGCCACGGTAATGGCTACCTCACCTCCGAATGTGACGTTTAGACGGGTCTTGCTTGGGCAAAGGCTATTAGCATGGAATTCCCTAATTCAAAGGCTAGGAGATATAGAACTATCGCCTGAGCCGGATGAATTTAGGTGGAATCTACATGTAGATGGCACTTTCTCGGTAAAATCACTATACAATGCGATACTTCATTCTGACATACCAGTTGGTAATAATAAGAAAATTTAGAAGATGAAAATACCACTAAAAATTAAAATATTTGGATGGTATCTTCGTCAGGGGTTATCCTCAACAAGGACAATCTTGTTAAGCGAAACTGGCATGGAAGTACTCGGTGTGTTTTCTGTCAACATGACGAAACTATTAAACACCTCTTCTTCCAATACCGTTTTGCGAAATCTATATGATCAATCATCCAAGTAGCGTCTGCCTGTATCCTCCGACTAGTGTGCCCAATATCTTTGGCAATTGACTTCATGGTATTGATCCAAGGTTTAAGTTGTTTCTTTGGGTGGACAGTTATCTCGGCGCTTTGGCTAAGTAGAAATGACAAGATTTTTAACGATAAAAATTTCTCTACTTTGCAGGTTATCTACATATGTACAGGTATTATTCGTTTGTGGTTACCTCTTCAGCGAGTGGAGAACCGAGACCTGTTTACGGAGGTGTATACACGGTTGGAGGCTGCAGCGAGGGATACTTTTTCCCTACATGGGTGGCATCATAGTCTACGAATTGAAGATCCACCCACACCTTAGACGTCTTATGATTCATCGCTTCAATACGTAATTGGACTAGTTTTTATTTTGGGACTTTTGACTCGAGACATATAAACGGCTGTGTGCATCCTGGTTATGCAGATGCTGGGTGTAATTGCTTTTCAAAGTAATAAAGCATCCATTATAAAAAAAATAAGTCATCATTATTGTTTCCAAGGCGTTAAATTAGTCTTAACCAGGCACGTTTTTCTCTAAACACGATGTACGGAAGCACATCCAGGTAATTAAACAACTAGCTAGCCTGCCCACGTAGGGGAACAAAGGCAATCGATCGATCTACCAGCAGACAGATTGCAGTGGCGTTCAAATCAGAGGGAAAAGCAGCGGCTTCGCACAATTATCCTCTTTCACTGATGTCTTAGAATCTGCACTGAAAAGAAGGTGGTGGGTTTCTCGGGTGTCGCCCGAAAAGGATGGGGCA
Organism: Lolium perenne; assembly: GCF_019359855.2. Taxonomy (NCBI): domain Eukaryota; kingdom Viridiplantae; phylum Streptophyta; class Magnoliopsida; order Poales; family Poaceae; genus Lolium; species Lolium perenne. The sequence continues at coordinate 214,756,805 of NC_067248.2, read as the reverse complement.
ATTTGTCCTCTCTCCCTTCAATTTTGCCTGATTGATCGTAGGTGGCGTACGCCCTGGTGCATCTCCTACATGAAATAAAATCGTTTGCTTTTGAGGTGAAAAGGTGCGGTGAGCAATGTGTTACCTGCATTATTGCTGGCTATACATATGCTCGACGATCTGTAATTCACTTCATCAGGGTTGAGGAGAAGAATGTGGTTGATGCTGGTAGTTCGTCTTGGCAGACAGGATTGATATAGGATAGGATCACCTCTAGCTGATCTTGTTTTTGCACATCAGGGAGACCTGCTGGAATCCATCACATATCCTGAAGATTACATGCTTGTCCTGCAGTGGTGTTATCACGTGTCACAGTGTCAGCCACCGCCGTAGTGTAATCCGCAGGATATGCATTTCCGTACGTATGGGCAATTGGGCATGGTACTGATGGGCATGATACTGGAGTGCTAGCCTGGAAACATGATGAAAGAGATCAGCTCTGCCGTACACCATTCCTCCTTTTTCTTTTTAACTTTAATCCTCTTTAGTAGATTTTTTCTTTACTTTGCCAAGACAAGAGAGCTAGGCGAGTTGTGAGAGTGGGCTGCTATTGTCGTGTTGCTCAACATGCGTTTTGCTCCTGGTCACAAGATTTCGTGCATCAGTTAATTTTTTTTTTGAGAATTCGGCAGGTGAGCTGCACGATATATTAATAGAAGAAGATTTGGCTCAGTTAATAGGGAAACCGGGCCCAAAAACCATACAGAGCGGCCGAATTTATGAGGAAAACCGGCCCAAAAACCGCACAAAATCGGAGCCTCATCGCCCACACGAAACCAGACTACCGACGACCAAACACACACCACCAAACCCGGAGCCGCTGCTCCGACATCCCCTGCTCGGAGGCGAGCCGCAACGCCGCACGACATGGACGTCTTGTAGCCCAAACTACCAAGGCGACCACCCGCAGACCACGAACGTCGTGCCAAAAGATCCGGGGCCGCCGCCCCGACATGCCAGCCACACCGACCAACTTGTCGTGTAGGCCGGGCCGACGAGCTCACTACCCACGTAGCACCAACACGCCACCCATGCCTTGCTAGACCATGACCACACCCCATGAAGTCATTGTTGCAAGACCTTCCGAGGCCGCCGCCTCGGCGTACGTCAACCGTCCGGGGCCGCCGCCCCGGCATCCACCACCCCGACAACAAGGCAACCATGCACAACTAGCACACATCTACCGCACCACCAGGAACACGCCACCCATACTCCTGGCGAAAGCTTCGCACCATTGGCGACACCGAGGGCTGAGACCGCGTCACGACCGGTGCCAGAAGCTTCCGAAGAACAGCCATGACTTCAAGCAGCAGCCCGAGCAACGTACCACCCACCCGTGCGCCTAGAGAAGAAGTCGGCAAGTGGACGGCAGGCTCGGACCGGACCCGAAGGAGACTACACCAAGGAAACACCGGCAATGGCGTACATTGCGCCCTCAAAGCCCATGCCTTGCACCGGAACCAAAACCAACTCCAGCAGCCGCCCAAGAGACTCCCCAAGCAACTCCTACAGCACCCCCAACGAGGTAACGACGCCGTGGCGCCGCTGCTGCATGTACCGGCATGCCGGACTTAGGGTTTCCCCTGATGCTAGAGGAAGGGGATTTGCAGTCGAGGCCAAACGACGCCTTCAAGAAGGAAAACGGCACCCGCAGGCGTCGCCGTCGTCAGCGCGAAGCAGGGATTTCTCCCTGGCCCGCCGCTCATCCCCACAAGGTCCCTCGGAGCAGCGACAAATGGAGATGGAGGACCGCCAGCGCAAGGAGAGGAATCTTGTGTCGTCGTCGTTGGGAGAGGGGCTCCACGCCACCGCCGGCCAGATCAAGGCAGGAGGCCTCCATCCGCCGCCGCGTGGCACCACGCATTGCCAAAAACAAAAGTTGGTTGCGATGTTTTTTGGCCCCTTCTCCCAAATGTGCACAACAAGCATCAGCAGGTCCAAGCATGCACAGACAAAGTGAGGTCACACTGTCCAGATGGCCAATTTGGAAGCTTTGCATGAGCAGTTGCTTACACTAATATTTCGGAAGTTATTTGGGAAGAGAGAAACTTGTGTAGATGTGAAAGATCTGTAGAGAAAAGCCAATAAATTGGAGGTTGCCTTTCTTGCAAACGTTTAGGTATATAATCAAGCATGTGAGTGGGTTATGTACTAATGTGAGTAGTTTCTTTCTTATTTACTTACTTTCTTTCATCTTTTCTTCTACTAATAGTTGAAACATATGTACGAACCATTATGATGCAGTAGATGTTGAATATAGATGGGCTGCAGCCCAGTAAGGCAGCCCATGTAGTCTACAATTCCTGAAATCTCAAGGCCCATCACGTTGGCAACTTGCGACAGCCTTGGGGGACAAATTTTAGTCCCACATTGCTAGTTGAGAGAGAGTTGGAGTGGTATATAAGGGCTGCTGTTCTAGTCATTCCAAGTGAGTGAGAATAGAAGGAGCCCTCGCGCACTCCTCATCCTCCGCCCGCCTCGGCTCGTCTCGTCACGCACGCACGTCACGTTTCGTGACTCGAGTTTGAGTTCGAGTTCGAGACACACTCAAGGAAGCCCAAATTTTTGCTTGGTGCACCAACTGAGTTGGGTACGTGTCGACCTGCATGTGCATGCTCGCCGCGTGTCCCTGGCTTCCTACGCGTGGCAACACGATCGGGTCTCTCTTCCCAGGCTATACAAGGAGACAGATCAGATCTAGAGAATACAGCTCTCAGAACTCTCTAGTCCGTCTCTCTCACGAAGTTCCTTTTGTTGCGCTACTCTCTAGTCTTCCCCATCCCGGCGACTGCGTGCACAGCCGCCCGGGAGAGCAGGCCTTCGAAACTCCGTCCGTTGAGATCCTGCACCGGGAAACGGGCGATAAGGTTTTTGGGGAGCGTCTCGGCGGGACAGCTCGCTGCTGTTCGTGTTCTTCTTCGCCGGTTCGACTGCTTCATCGACAGATCCGACTACACCATGGGCGACATCAACAATACCCATGGTGGTGGTGCTGCTGCTGGTGCGACCTTCCCGATCGCGATGTACGTGCTTTTCCTCTCCTACCTTGCAATGGTACTTGTTCCATGTTCAGATCTGATGCATGTGCTTAGTCTGATTTGTGTGGTCAAGTATGCTTGTGCATCTGTAATATTGTTTTTGGTAATTAATCTCACACGGAAATTGCCTAATAATCCAACAGTAGAAAATAAAAATACATTCCAGGAAATGTTGTAAGAAGATACAATGTGGAAAAAATGCGGTGTGAGTATAAAAACACATTAGAAAGACATAATCAAAACATGCCGTACACCATTCCTCCATTTTTACTTTAATTGTCTTTAGTACATATTTTTCGTTACTTTGCCGAGACAAGAGAGTTAGTTGATTTGAGAGAGCGGGCTGCTATTGTCATGTTTCTCTTCATGCGTTTTGCTCCTGATCAGTTATTGCCAAAATCAAGAGTTGTTGGTAATGTTTTTTCGCCCCTTCCAAGTGTGCACAACAAGCATCAGCAGGTCCATGCATGAACAGACAAAGTGAGGTCACACTGTCCAGATGGCAAATTTGGAAGCTTTGCATGAGCTGTTGCTCACAATAATGTTTCGGCAGTTATTTCAGAAGGAGGAACTTTGATCGGCATGGCAGATTTGTAAAGAAGACAGTAAGCATGTCTGCATGTGAGTAATTTCTTTCATCTTTGTTCTACCAGTAGTTAAAATATGCAGTAGAAACTAGTATATTATGCAGTAGTAAAACGGCGGTATGTTACAAAAAAAATACAGCAAGAAGACAGTTTAGAAAAGTGCAGCGGGAAAAACTTGTAGAAAAGCACAACAGAAACTACTCTAACAGCACATTAGAAAGACATGATGCAAAAAATGCAGTAGATAATTTTTTTGCTAAAACTTAGAAACCTGGATAATAAATGAAATGGATTCCCACTAGGACACTCTAACAAGAACCACAATTTAGTCAACGCTTTAATGCAAACCATTTTCCCACTTAGCGGAAAGTGTAAAAAAATATCATCCTCCTCGTAGAACGTAACCTTTTGAGCTCCATATTTGGAATTGCTTTTAGTAACTTACATTATCTAATATATTTTTCCAACAAACAAACCTAGTGTTGTAGGATGTTAGGGTACGGAAAACCTGAAAAATTATGTTTAGACACACGAAGTGGAAACATAAAACATATACCAATTGATAGAAGAAAAAAATAGAAGTTCAGTGTGCACACATTAACAAAAGGCATTAATAGTCCACGGTCTTAATATGTACTAAAACTAAAGGTAAAATGATATAAAAAAATATATGAAATCATAATAGGTCCGTCAACTCATTTGAAGTCGTTGTCTGCAACATAGTTATTCATTTATCATCTTTCCTTCGTGTCCATTGATACGTCTCCAACGTATCTATAATTTCCGATGTTCCATGCTTGTTTTATGACAATACCAACATGTTTTGTTCACACTTTATATCATTTTTACGCGTTTTCCGGAACTAACCTATTGACGAGATGCCGAGAGGCCAGTTGCTGTTTTCTGCTGTTTTTGGTTCCAGAAAGGCTGTTCGGGCAATATTCTCGGAATTGGACGAAATCAACGCCAAACCTCCTATTTTTCCCGGAAGGCTCCAGAACACCGAAGGAGAGTCGGAGGAGTGCCAGGGGGGCCCCACACCCTAGGGTGGCGCGGCCCAAGGGGGGGGGGCGCGCCCCCCTATGGTGTGGCCAGCCCAGGCCCCCTCCGACTCCGATTCTTCGCCTATTTAAGCCGTCGTGACCTAAAACCTCGACACCAATTGACGAAACTCCAGAAAGACTCCAGGGGCGCCGCCGCCATCGCGAAACTCCAATTCGGGGGACAGAACTCTCTGTTCCGGCACCCTGCCGGACGGGGAATTGCCCCCGGAGCCATCTCCACCGCCGTCTTCACCGCCATCTTCACCGCCATCGCTGCCCCCATGATGAGGAGGGAGTAATTCACCCCTGAGGCTGAGGGCTTCGCTGTAGCTATGTGGTTCATCTCTCTCCCATGTACCTCAATACAATAATCTCATGAGCTGCTTTACATGATTGAGATTCATATGAGTTTTGTATCACAATTTATCTATGTGCTACTCTAGTGATGTTATTAAAGTAGTTCTATTCCTCCTGCACGTGTGTAAAGGTGACTAGTGTGTGCACCGTGTGGTTCTTGTCGTAGGCTATGATCATGATCTCTTGTAGATTGTGGAGTTAATTATTACTATGATGGTATTGATGTGATCTATTCCTCCTACATATGCATGAAGGCGATAGTGTGCATGCTATGTTAGTACTTGGTTTAGTCTTTTGATCTATCTTACACTATAAGGTTACTAAATATGAACAAATTGTGGAGCTTGTTAACTCCGGCATTGAGGGTTCGTGTAATCCTACGCAATGCGTTCATCATCCAACAAAAGTGTAGAGTATGCATTTATCTATTCTGTTATGTGATCAATGTTGAGAGTGTCCACTAGTGAAAGTGTAATCCCTAGGCCTTGTTCTTAAATACTGCTATCGCTACTTGTTTACTGTTTTACTGTGTTACTACTGCTGCAATACCACCACCATCAACTACACACCATCAAGCTATTTTCTGGCACCGTTGCTACTGCTCATATATATTCATACCACCTGTATTTCACTATCTCTTCGCCGAACTAGTGCACCTATTAGGTGTGTTGGGGACACAAGAGACTTCTTGCTTTGTGGTTGCAGGGTTGCATGAGAGGGATATCTTTGACCTCTTCCTCCCTGAGTTCGATAAACCTTGGGTATCCACTTAAGGGAAAACTTGCTGCTGTTCTACAAACCTCTGCTCTTGGAGGCCCAACACTGTCTACAGGAAAGGAGGGGGAACGTAGACATCAAGCACTTTTCTGGCGCCGTTGCCGGGGAGGAAAGGTAAAAGGCACTCATACTCCGGTCCCAGGTAAAGTACTTTTCTGGCGCCATTGTGTTTGTGCTCGAAGCTATTTCCTTTAGATCCTGCAATTGCAACTTTTTGTTTCTTGTTTACACTAGTTAGGCATAATGGAAAACAACAAAAAAATTAGTGAGCTTTTTAATATTTTTCTTGATTTAGAATTGTTTGATGCGAAAATTAAAAAACCTATGGAACCTTATTTGCATGCTAGTAGCGATGTTATTAGTATGAATGCAATTACTGCTAATGCTATGAAGAAGTCTAAGCTTGGGGAAGCTAGTTTTTGTGGTCTTTTTAGCTTCCCATCTTTAGGGGAGAAAATTTGTTCTGATAATGCTTTATCTCCCATATGCGATAACTCTAATAATGCTTCTGATATTTTAAATCCACCTGCTGAAAGTATTTCGTATAAAATACCCATGAAAATTATTGAACGTGTTATGGACAACCACTATAAAGGGGATGGAACTGTCCATCCTAGAGATCATTTACTGTTTTTGCACGAATTATGTGGGTTATTCAAGTGTGCAGGTATCTCTATGGATGAAGTGAGGAAGAAGCTATTCTCTGTTTATTTGTCTGGTAAAGCAGCGCATTGGTATAAATTGTTGGAGAATAGGCATTCTCTTGGTTGGGAGGAAATTGCATCTCTCTTTTATTCTAAATTTTATCCTCCGCATGAAGTGCATATTGATAGGAATTATATTTATAACTTTTATCCTCGTGATGGAGAGAGTATTTCTCAAGCGTGGGGGAGATTGAAATCTCTAATGCTCAAATGTCCCATTCATGAGCTCCCCCGTAATGTTATTGTTAACAATTTTTATGCGAGACTTTCGGGACAACACAAGGACTATCCTGGATGCACATTCGGAGGGATCTTTCACAAGCAAGGAGGTTGAAGCTAGGTGGGATCTTCTTGATCGGATTGAGGACAACGCTGAAGGATGGGAGAACGACAAAGGTAAAGAGTCAGGTATAAATTATGATTATGAATGCATTGAAGCTTTTATGGATACCGATAAATTTCGAAATATGAGTGCTACTTATGGTCTTGACTCTCAGGTTGCTGCAAATCTTTATAAAGCCTTTGCTTCTCATTTCGAATTGCCTAAAAATAATTTTGATAAGTATCATGAACCTTTTAAAGAGGCTTGCATGAAGAATGAAATTATTGTTAATTATTGCAATAAGCATGCTCAAACTCCTAAGAATGCTATTTCCTATAAGCATGTTAATTTTTGTGGAATACATAGACCTTGTGGAATCAATCAAATCAAAGATGAATATTGTATCCATCATGCTAATGAAAAAACTAGAAAGTGGTTTAGGGCTCTAGATGATCTTGGTAAAAAAGTTTGTGCCCTCTATCCTTTTATTTGTGAAGTTTGCCATGAAGTGGGTCATTTTAATTTTCAATGCTCCTCCAGTGATATATTGAACCCAATGAGTGCTGCAAATTTGTATTGTGATGATGAAATTACTCCTAATCAGCATGATGAACTTACTTTATTTTTGGGGTGTGAAGAATTGTCGAGAAAAATCTCTTTGTTACATATGAGTGATCTTGATATTGATGATGTCCTGCATGGGTGTTTTTCTTATTGCATTGATAATAGCCATACAAATACTTACATACAAAATATCTTAGAAGATGACACCTTGCCAAAATATGATAGGACTGCTGTGTGTTTTCAACTAATTAATGAAAAGGAGGGATTCCCCCAAGTTTCTTCTATTGTTTCTGAAAGTAAATCAGGTTATGCGGACAAGCCACCCTTCAAGCCTCTTCCACCTAAAGAAGGGAACGAGGAGAAGGAAGAGAAGAAGAAGAAGGGAACGAAGAAGAAGAAGAAGAAGAAGAAGGGGAATAAAAAGAAAGAGGTAACATCATATCCCCGGGTATATGAGATAACAATAGGTAACCGTAAGTATGTTGCTCCTAATGATTATTGTGATAATGAATCTGAATATGATGATCTTCCTATGCCCTTTACATACATTAGCAATCATGATTTGAATGCGCACACCACTTTTGATATTGCACATCTACGGGAAATTGATTCTGAAAATGATGATGATAATAATTGCCATAGTGTCAGTGCTATCCATGCTTCCTCCCATAATGATATAGAAAGCTCTAAGCTTGGGGAAGAGGTGTTTGCAAATCCTTTAGCTACTGGTCATTATGTTCTTGATACATCTCCTTCTAATAACAATAATGGTGTGGACACAGATAAACCGATTGTGAAGGATAACTATTCTATTTCTTATGATGACACTATGCCTCTGATCTCTAATGATTATTATAAAGAATGCTATGATGTAGGTTCTAATTATCCTTATGAAACTTGTCATAGTCATGATTGGATTACCAAAAACAATCCCCTTAATAGGCAACTTGTTTACCATGTTCAAATTCTTGATAATAATCTTGCTCCAATTACTATTAATGAGAATAACTCTTCTTATGCCAAATTTAATGATACTTCTATGCATATGAACCATGATAAGAATGTTTTAAGTGATGGGTATATTGTGGATTTCATCAATGATGCTACTGAAATTTATTATGAGAGAGGGAAATATGCTTATATGCATCTTAATAATATTAAGTTTCCCCTCTTTATGTTGAGAATCTTGAAGTTGCTCGTGTTTTATCCTCTTATGCTTGTCACCTTGTTCTTCATGAATTCATTTGTGTACAAGATTCCTCTTCATAGGAAGCATGTTAGACTTAAATTTGTTTTGAATTTGCCTCTTGAAGCTCTCTCTTGCTTCAAATACTATTTCCCGCGAATGGATTATTAAAACTGCTGAGCCCATCTTAATGGCTATAAAGAAAGAACTTCTTGGGAGATAACCCATGTGTTATTTTGCTACAGTACTTTGTTTTATATTTGTGTCTTGGAAGTTGTTTACTACTGTAGCAACCTCTCCTTATCTTAGTTTTGTGTTTTGTTGTGCCAAGTAAAGCCTCTAATCGAAGGTTGATACTAGATTTGGATTTCTGCGCAGAAACAGATTTCTATCTGTCACGAATCTGGGATTTTCTCTCTGTAGAAAAATCAGAAAAATATGCCAATTTACGTGCGTGTTCCTAAGATATGTACGCAACTTTCATTAGTTTTGAGTTTTCTGATCTGAGCAACGGAAGTATTTATTAGAAATTCGTATTTACGGACTGTTCTGTTTTGACAGATTCTGCCTTTTATTTCGCATTGCCTCTTTTGCTATGTGGGATGGATTTCTTTGTTCCATTAAACTCCAGTAGCTTTGAGCAATGTCCAGAAGTGTTAAGAATGATTGTGTCACCTCTGAACATGTGAGTTTTTGATTATGTACTAACCCCTCTAATGAAGTTTATGAGAAGTTTGGTGTGAAGGAAGTTTTCAAGGGTCAAGAGAGGAGGATGATATACTATGATCAAGAAGAGTGAAAGCTCTAAGCTTGGGGATGCCCCGGTGGTTCACCCCTGCATATATCAAGAAGACTCAAGCGTCTAAGCTTGGGGATGCCCAAGGCATCCCCTTCTTCATCGACAAATTATCAGGTTCCTTCTCTTGAAACTATATTTTTATTCGGTCACATCTTATGTGCTTTACTTGGAGCGTCTGTGTGCTTTTATTTTTGTTTTTGTTTGAATAAATTGGATTACATCATGCTTGTGTGGGAGAGAGACACGCTCCGCTGTTGCATATGAACACATGTGTTCTTAGCTCATGATATTCATGGCGAAGTTTCCTCTTCGTTAAATTGTTATATGGTTGGAATTGGAAAATGCTACATGTAGTAATTGCTATAATGTCTTGGGTAATGTGATACTTGGCAATTGTTGTGCTCATGTTTAAGCTCTTGCATCATATACCTTACACTTATTAGTGAAGAAATACATAGAGCTTGTTAAAATTTGGTTTGCATGAGTGGTTTCTCTAGAGTCTAGATATTTTCTAGTAAGATGTTTGAACAACAAGGAAGACGATGTATAGTTTTATAATGCTTGTAATATGTCTTTTATGTGAGTTTTGCTGTACTAGTTCGTGCTTGTGTTTGCTTCAAACAACCTTGCTAGCCTAAACCTTGTATCGAGAGGGAATACTTCTCATGCATCCAAATCCTGAGCCAAACAACACTATGCCATTTGTGTCCACCATACCTACCTACTATGTGGTATTTCCTGCCATTCCAAAGTAAATTGCTTGAGTGCTACCTTTAAACAATTCAAAATTTATCACCTCTGATTTGTGTCAATGTTTTATAGCTCATGAGGAAGTATGTGGTGTTTAGCTTTCAACCTTGTCATTTACTTTTGACGGACTCTCATATGGACTAGTGGCACATCCGCTTATCCAATAATTTTGCAAAAAGAGCTGGCAATGGGATTCCCAGTCCCAAATTAATTAACAAAAATAGACACTCCTCCATGGTATGTGATTGTTGGACGGGACCCGAAGGATTCGGTTAGCCATGGCTTGTGTAAGCAAAGGTTGGGAGGAGTGTCATCATAATAAAACTAAAATAAAAAGGCACTCCTTCATGGTATGAGATTGTTGGCGAGGCACCCGAGGATTCGGTTAGCCATGGTTTGTGAAAGAAAGGTTGGAAGGAGTGCCACCCAAAAATAAAATAATTCATGGGAGCCGCTCTTGGAAGTCCGGTTGGCGAGGTAGTTAGTGTACCCATTACCATTCGTTGACAACAACAAACACCTCTCAAAACTTTACTTTTTATGCTCTCTATATGTTTTCAAAACCAAAGCTCTAGCACAAATATAGCAATCGATGCTTTCCTCTTTGAAGGACCATTCTTTTACTTTTATTGTTGAGTCAGTTCACCTATTTCTCTCCACCTCAAGAAGCAAACATTTGTGTGAACTGTGCATTGATTCTTACATACTTGCTTATTGCATTTGTTATATTGCTCTGCATTGACAACTATCTATGAGATATACATGTTACAAGTTGAAAGCAACCGCTGAAACTTAATCTTCCATTGTGTTGCTTCAATACCTTTACTAAGAATTTATTGCTTTATGAGTAATTCTTATGCAAGACTTGTTGATGCTTGTCTCGAAAGTACTATTCATGAAAAGTCTTTGCTATATGACTCAATTGTTTACTCATTGCATTTACATTGTTTTGAATCGCTGCATTCATCTCATATGCTTTACAATGGTATGATTAAGATTATGTTGGTAGCATGTCACCTCAGAAATTATCTTTTATCGTTTACCTACTCGAGGACGAGTAGGAACTAAGCTTGGGGATGCTGATACGTCTCCAACGTATCTATAATTTCCGATGTTCCATGCTTGTTTTATGACAATACCAACATGTTTTGTTCACACTTTATATCATTTTTACGCGTTTTCCGGAACTAACCTATTGACGAGATGCCGAGAGGCCGATTGCTGTTTCTGCTGTTTTTGGTTCCCGGAAAGGCTGTTCGGGCAATATTCTCGGAATTGGACGAAATCAACGCCAAACCTCCTATTTTTCCCGGAAGGCTCCGAACACCGAAGGAGAGTCGGAGGAGTGCCGGGGGCCCCACACCCTAGGGTGGCGCGGCCCAAGGGGCGCGCCCCCTATGGTGTGGCCAGCCTGTGCCCCTCCGACTCCGATTCTTCGCCTATTTAAGCCGTCGTGACCTAAAACCTCGACACCAATTGACGAAACTCCGAGAAAGACTCCGGGCGCCGCCGCCATCGCGAAACTCCAATTCGGGGACAGAACTCTCTGTTCCGGCACCTGCCGGACGGGGAATTGCCCCCGGAGCCATCTCCACCGCCGTCTTCACCGCCATCTTCACCGCCATCGCCGCCCCCATGATGAGGAGGGAGTAATTCACCCCCGAGGCTGAGGGCTTCGCTCGTAGCTATGTGGTTCATCTCTCTCCCATGTACCTCAATACAATAATCTCATGAGCTGCTTTACATGATTGAGATTCATATGAGTTTTGTATCACAATTTATCTATGTGCTACTCTAGTGATGTTATTAAAGTAGTTCTATTCCTCCTGCACGTGTGTAAAGGTGACTAGTGTGTGCACCGTGTGGTTCTTGTCGTAGGCTATGATCATGATCTCTTGTAGATTGTGGAGTTAATTATTACTATGATGGTATTGATGTGATCTATTCCTCCTACATATGCATGAAGGCGATAGTGTGCATGCTATGTTAGTACTTGGTTTAGTCTTTTGATCTATCTTACACTATAAGGTTACTAAATATGAACAAATTGTGGAGCTTGTTAACTCCGGCATTGAGGGTTCGTGTAATCCTACGCAATGCGTTCATCATCCAACAAAAGTGTAGAGTATGCATTTATCTATTCTGTTATGTGATCAATGTTGAGAGTGTCCACTAGTGAAAGTGTAATCCCTAGGCCTTGTTCTTAAATACTGCTATCGCTACTTGTTTACTGTTTTACTGTGTTACTACTGCTGCAATACCACCACCATCAACTACACACCATCAAGCTATTTTCTGGCACCGTTGCTACTGCTCATATATATTCATACCACCTGTATTTCACTATCTCTTCGCCGAACTAGTGCACCTATTAGGTGTGTTGGGGACACAAGAGACTTCTTGCTTTGTGGTTGCAGGGTTGCATGAGAGGGATATCTTTGACCTCTTCCTCCCTGAGTTCGATAAACCTTGGGTATCCACTTAAGGGAAAACTTGCTGCTGTTCTACAAACCTCTGCTCTTGGAGGCCCAACACTGTCTACAGGAAAGGAGGGGGAACGTAGACATCATCCATAGAGAAGAAACTGTAGGAGACTAGACCTGGACTAAGTTGGACAAACCTCAAAATGTTATAAACAACATCGTAAGCCGTCCACCTAAATATGCAAGTGGATCATCAGTGGGGTAACCTTCAACCCTACTTAGTTCAATCAAATGGAATAAATGTCCAAAGTCAAACCAATGTTTTAAAAACTAGGTCATTTTTTAGACAAAGGAGAGTCGAGAGTACCCTAATGTTGATCTACTTGTATCTAAATGGATCCCCTAACATAGCCTATCATGACTTTGAGCACCTTACATGTGAAACCGACCCAACATAGGCCCCACCTGTGCACGACAAAGTTGTCCACATCAGAGGATCTCGGTCCATACGTCTACACCAAAAGGTAGGAACCTCTGACCGTTAACATAGTTATTCATTTATCATCTTTCCTTCATGTCTATAGAGAAGAAATTGCAGGAGACTACACCTGCACTAAGTTGGACAAACCCCAAAGTCACACCAAATTTTTAAAAAACTACATATTTTTTAAACAAAAGAAGGTTGTGGGTACCCTAATGATGATCTACTTGTATCTATACATCCAGAAACGGACCCCATAACGTAAACTACCATGCCTTTGAGCCCCTTATATGTCAGGCCGATCCAACATAGGATCCACCTATCAGGAACTCAGTGCACGATAAAATTGCTCATATCAGAGGATCTCCGTCCATATGTCTAATGATGATTTACTTTTATATATACATCGAGAAACGGATCCCCTAACGTAACCTATCATGCCTTTGAGCCCCTTACATGTGAGGCCAATCCAACATAGGACCCACCTATTCGTAACCTATCATGCCTTTGAGCCCCTTACATGTGAGGCCAATCCAACATAGGACCCACCTATTAGTGACTGAAAGTCAGTGCACGACAAAGTTTCCCATGTTAGAGGATCTCCGCCAATACTTTTACTCCAAATGATAAGCACCTAAGACCACAATATAAACATGGTACACCCCTCGCAAAACAAGTTACAGAGTTTTTTTCCGATCTTAAGTTAAAGAGTTGTTACATACCTCTCTCCTGCTCGCCGGGAGAGAAGATTAGAAACACTAAATGAGAAAGCGAGGTTCGAGTAGCGAGAAAGAAATACAAGGCTACGACGTTGTTAATCTAATGCAACGATGTAGTTTTCTTAGTTTTTTTTTCTTTTGTAAAGGACAACACAAACGCCACACACAGAAACATTCCTTCTAGGGTGCACACCAAAGTAAATTTATATCGTGTGTTTTATGCAAGGTTTAAAATAGCGTGCTAAAAAAATAGCGGCGGCATCCTCCAAATAATATACACGCTATATCGTGCTAATACTATACTTCAAATACCATTTAAAAAAACACCAGATAAGGTCTAAAAAAAGATTTCAATCCAAAATTTATAGATTTATACATACTTATCACCTACAAAAATAGGTCTCCAATGTTTTAGAAGCCTAATATCAATATTTCACGACACGATAACATAGTTTAATTATTTAGTACGAATTATCAGTATTACCAATAATATCTTCCGATTCAGAAAAGGAATCAACAGATTGACCGTTCATCACCACAACAAAGAAAAATATTTTTGTTTCTTAACGAGGAAAACTAAATCCCTTGTGTATGTGTGAGGTAGCAACTACTGCACCCGCGCGTGTGTATGTGTGAGGTAGCACCCTGGTCGGTGCGGACCAGGCACCGCACCCCCCAGGGTGCTTGTTGGGCCGGCCCAGTGACGTTTGTTTTCGTTTTTTTTCTTCTGTATTTCTCCTTTTCTGCTGTTTCATTTCTTTTCTTTTTTAAAAATTTAAAATGCCAATGTGAAATTTTTTCGGAAAAACAAAAATTTCCAAAATTTGTATATTTTCGAAAAATTGAAAGCATTATTTTCTAGTTTTTTATTTTTTATATGAACAATTTTTGGATTTGAACAATTTTCGATGTGAACAAATTTTAAATTTGAACAAAATTTACATGTGAACATTTTTTAAATTTGAACATTTTAAAATTTTAAACAATTTTTGAATTTGAACAAATATCATATTTGAACGGTTTTTAAATTTAAACGGTTTTCAAATTTCAACGGTTTTTATATTTGAACGTTTTCAAATTTAAACATTTTTTTCAATTTGAACATTTTTTTAAAATTAAAATTTTCAAATCTAAAAAAATATAAACAAAACCGAAAACAGAAAAAAGAAAAGAAAACAGAAAACAGAAAAAGAAACCGGAAAAAAAAAAGAAAAGCAAAAACGAACTTCACAGGCTAAACAGACCCAAATGGGCCTGGCCCATACCCGACCAAGGGGTGTGCGGTGGCCGGTAGCCACCGACCTGGTCGGTGTATAGGTTTTGCCCCTAGCAGCGCCAGGATCCAAGCGAAACAGCAGCTAGCTGGAAACGGAGCTTGGTGGCGGGATTTCGGCAGATTCCGGTCAGTCCGGCACCAGTTTCACGTCAGTTGGCTGAATATTCAGTCCCGCCCAAAAATACAGCTGACCCTCGAATGCACAGGTCAAGACAAAATCAGGTTGGGCCTCTAATTTTTATTTATTACAGTTTTTCAGTTTTAGGGGCACTGATTTACGTCGCGGAAATGCCCGAGCCCTAAAAAAAAATAGTTACTTTTAGGGACACAGATTTGCGCCGCGGCCTCTGCTAGTGATGCTCTAACGTTTAGAATAAACTTGCAGAGTTCCAGGCTGGGTCCTGTTAGAGCATCTCTAGTAGAGATCGAAAAAACGCAAACCGAAAAGCACGAGTTCAGTTCACCGAAAACGCGAGTTCTGACGAAATTGGCAGTGGCGCAGAATGGAACCCCTAAAATGGAACCGAAAACAGGAATTCGAATTGGCGCGGGTAATTTTAATCGATGATCATAGTTTAGATGAAATAGATGCGGGGAATTGTCAATACTACTGGCACACCGGCAACCTAACCTAGCTATAATGAGCAAAATGCGGCCTAACTATGGCGCGCGCGGCGATGCCAGTGCTGGCGGAGATCGTCGACGGCGCGAAGTCTTCACGCGTCCTCGTTGTCAAGCTCGATTATTTCGAGCTTGACCTTGCGGACGCGGGCCTCCCGGCGGGCCGCCTCGTACTCCCGTACCTGGCGGACGGCGTCGGCCTCCTCC
Organism: Lolium perenne; assembly: GCF_019359855.2. Lineage (NCBI taxonomy): Eukaryota > Viridiplantae > Streptophyta > Magnoliopsida > Poales > Poaceae > Lolium > Lolium perenne. The sequence continues at coordinate 214,740,912 of NC_067248.2, read as the reverse complement.
CGGCGGAAGCACGCCCTCGTCTCCGCCTCGCTGATGGCGAAGGTCTGCGCCATCACCGCCTCCTCCTCGTCGCTTCCGTGGACATAGTCCCCGGAGGAGAATGTTGGCGATCGAGCGGGGACGAGGTCTCGCCGCCACGGGCAGCCGCGGTGCGCGGCTCGACTGCTCGGAGGAGGAGCCCTCGGCCTGGTTGCCGTAGCAGGCGAGCTTCCCTGGGGGCGTGAGCCCCCAGTTGGTCCACCGGCGAGCGCTCCTCTTGCGCGCGCCCTCGCTTCGCTTCCACTTCCGCCGCTCCGCCTCGGTGCGGAAGACGGGCGGACGCGGCGGCGAATCGCCGCCGCCCAATCCCGCGGCGCGGCCCTCCGAACCTCGACGGGAGGCCATCGCGCGGCGGCGGGAGGAGGATATGTGTCTGCCTAAGCGCGGATTGCTCGTCGAAGCGCGCTACTGGCGGCGACGGAGGGAGAGGAGACGGTGGAGGAGAGTAGGGTTTGCGAACCGAACTCCCCTCCGCGATCCCTTTTAATAGGGGCCGTGCGGGGAGTTGTTCGGGCCCCTGAACTCCGTATTCGGGCCGGCCCACGTTTTCGGCCACTGATCGGCGCGAGTTTCGGCCCGAACCCGTAAATACGCCGAAAAAGTTCGATTCCGGCGGGATTTACGGGATTTACGGGCTCTGTTAGAGATGCTCTTAGCTTGTCAAAATCCATGTTGCACGTTACCTATATTTTTTGTACCGAAGTTACACATTTGGTCTTCTTTTGCACACGCGGCCCAAATTTCTGTACAGATAGTATTGAAGTATTCAGTTTGCACCGTACCAGGATTCTACTAGGAAAAAAGTTCCCAGCAGTACGAGAGGGTCGTAAACAAAATTATCTAACAATAAATCCTGGTACAGGTGGACATGTTTGCGAGTTGTCACCTCAGTCAAGTCGTATGGATTGTTGCTGAGAGATGTCACTTGGGCATCGACACGAAAGAGTTTCGATGTCGACTTCGTTCCTTGTTGTACGCTAGCTAACGATATCTGAAATACAACATTGTTATTCGCAAGAGTGAAAACATCGATACATGTACAGTGATTATCTAGCTAAGAGCATCTCCACTCAGTCCTCTAAAGCGTTTCCCAAAGGTATTTGAAACGTGTCGGATAAATTTTCATTCCTAGCAGCGCGTTCCAAAGCCTCCTTCCACTTGACGCGGCTCAATACGGTGTTCGGCGTCTCGAGCCGTCCCAGGTTCATGATACGTCTCAAACGTATCTATAATTTCTTATATTCCATGCTAGTTTTATGACAATACTCACATGTTTTATATACACTTTACATTATTTTGATGCATTTTCCGGTACTAACCTATTAACAAGATGCCGAAACGCCAGTTCCTGTTTTCTGCTGTTTTTGGTTTCAGAAATCCTACACAGGAAATATTCTCGGAATTGGACGAAACAAAAGCCCACGGTCTTATTTTTCATGGAGCATTCCAGAACACCGAAGAGGAGACGAAGAGGGGCCACGAGGCGGCCACCCCACAAGGCGGCGCGGTGGGGCCCCTGGCCGCGCCGGCCTATGGGGTGGGCCCCTCGGGCGCCCCCCGACTCTGCCCCTTCGCCTATTTATTCCTTCCGTCGCGAAAATCCTAGACCGAGAGCCACGATACGAGAAAAGTTCCAGAGACACCGCCGCCGTCAACCCCATCTCAGGGGTTCTGAAGATCGCCTCTGGCACCCTGCCGGAGAGGGGAATCATCACCGGAGGGCTCTACATCACCATGCCCGCCTCCGGACTGATGCGTGAGTAGTTCATCGTTGGACTATGGATCCATAGCAGTAGCTAGATGGTTGTCTTCTCCTCTTGTGCTATCATGTTTAGATCTTGTGAGCTGCCTATCATGATCAAGATCATCTATTTGTAATGCTACATGTTGTGTTTGTTGGGATCCGATGAATATGGAATACTATGTCAAGTTGATTATCGATCTATCATATATGTGTTGTTTATGTTCTTGCATGCTCTCCGTTGCTAGTAGAGGCTCTAGCCAAGTTGATACTTGTGACTCCAAGAGGGAGTATTTATGCTCGATAGTGGGTTTATGCCTCCATTGAATCTGGGACAGTGACAGAAAGTTCTAAGGTTATGGATGTGCTGTTGCCACTAGGGATAAAACATCGATGCTTTGTCTAAGGATATTTGTATTGATTACATTACGCACAGTACTTAATGCAATTGTCTGTTGTTTGCAACTTAATACTGGAAGGGGTGCGGATGCTAACCCGAAGGTGGACTTTTTAGGCATAGATGCATGCTGGATAGCGGTCTATGTTATTTGTCGTAATGCCCTAAGTAAATCTCATAGTAGTCATCATTATATGTATGTGCATTGTTATGCCCTCTCTATTTGTCAATTGCCCAACTGTAATTTGTTCACCCAACATGCTATTTATCTTATTGGAGAGACACCACTAGTGAACAGTGGACCCCGGTCCATTCTTTTACAACTGAAATACAATCTACTGCAATCATTGTTCTCTGTTGTTCTTTGCAAACAAACATTATTCTCCACACCATACGTTTAATCCTTTATTTACAGCAAGCCGGTGAGATTGACAACCTCACTGTTAAGTTGGGGCAAAGTATTTTGATTGTATTGTGCAGGTTCCACGTTGGCGCTGGAATCCCTGGTGTTGCACCGCACTACACTCCTTCACCAACAACCTTCACGTGGCCTTCATCTCCTACTGGTTCGATAACATTGGTTTCTTACTGAGGGAAAACTTGCTGCTGTACGCATCACACCTTCCTCTTGGGGTTCCCAACGGACGTGTGCTTCACGCGTTATCAAGCATATTTTCTGGCGCCGTTGCCGGGGAGATCAAGACACGCTGCAAGGGGAGTCTCTCACACCCAATCTCTTTACTTTGTTTATTGTCTTGCTTTATTTTATTTTCTGTCTTGTTTGCTTTCTTTATATCAAAAACACACAAAAAAATAGTTACTTGCATTTACTTTATTTATTAGTTACCTTTGTTTATTTCATCATGCTTCTCCCTAAGTTTACTTTAAAAGATATATCGGTAGGGCATGGGTCCATCATTGAAAGAGATAATATAGAAGAATTTTTCACTCATGTTAGTACGGTTAAAGATTTTGAAGATAGATCCTTGATGGAACTTGCTCCTAATTATGAAATTGCTACTGCCTCTTTAGTGCACATGTTGGAAGTTAGATTTGTTAATCTTAATCCTATAATGCAACATATGTTTCTTACACTCTGTGATATGGAAGAACGAGAAAAGAAAGATTTTGTTTTAGAAACCCTTCTTAGAGAATTTGGTGATGTAGCTAGAAAAGCTAGGAAAGTCTTTATTAAACATAAGAGGCTTGGCTTTTATACCAATTTTGCAAATACCCTTAAAAAGATGGAAAAAGATAGGCTAAAATACACTAATAAAGCCAATTGTGAGGGGGAGATTAAAATACCAATACCTAATAAACTCATAGGAATGCATGAGGCACTAGAAAAGAATTTTGCTTGGATTATTCCTGAAAATTTGTTTGAGGAGGATAGTAAGCCTAAGAATAACGAAAGAGGAGTTTCTTACATAGATAAGATACAATGCATAGTTGAGAAAACTCCAAACTCCTCTGTTGATGCTTCTTCACTTGATAATACTTGATTTGCACTTTCTATGCCTAGCTGAAAGGCGTTAAAGAAAAGCACTTCTTGGGAGATAACCCATGTTGTTTTTATTTGGCTACTATTTTGTTGTGTCTTGGAAGTTATTATTACTGTAGCAACCTCTCCTTATCATGTTTATTTCATTGTTGTGCCAAGTAAAGTCTTTGATAGAAAAGTTGATACTAGATTTGGATTCCTGCGCAGAAACAGATTTTTACCTGTCACGAATTTGAGTTGATCTCTCTGTAGTAAACTCGTAAAATTCTGAAACAATTCATGCGTGATCCTCAGATATGTACGCAACTTTCGTTCAATTTGAGCATTTTCATCTGAGCCTGTTAAGTTCCTCGAAAAAATTCATCTTTACGGACTGTTCTGTTTTGACAGATTCTGCCTTTTATTTCGCATTGCCTCTTTTACTGTGTTGAGTGGATTTCTTTGTTCCATTAACTTTCAGTAGCCTTGGGTAATGTCCAGAAGTGTTAGGAATGATTGTGTCCTCGCTGAACATGTGAATTTTTGATTATGCACTAACCCTCTAATGAGATTGTTTTGAGTTTGGTGTAAAGGAAGTTTTCAAGGATCAAGAGAGGAGGATGATATGATATGATCAAGAAGAGTGAAAACTCTAAGCTTGGGGATGCCCCCGTGGTTCATCCCTGCATATTTCAAGAAGACTCAAGCATCTAAGCTTGGGGATGCCCAAGGCATCCCCTTCTTCATCAACAACTTATCAGGTCACCTCTAGTGAAACTATATTTTTATTCCGTCACATCTTATGTGCTTTACTTGGAGCGTCTGTTTGTTTTTATTTTTGTTTGTGTTTGAATAAAATTGGATCCTATCATTCGTTGTGTTGGAGAGAGACACGCTTCGCTTTTTCATTTGAACACTTGTGTTCTTCGTTTTTAATGTTCATGGCGAAAGCTGAAAGTCGCTTCATTTATCGCTATTTGGTTGGAAACAGAAAATGCTTCATGTGGTAAATGGTATATTGTCTTGAATAATTTGATACTTGGCAATTGTTTTGAGCTCTCAAGTAGATCATGTTTAAGCTTTTGCATCATGTAGTTTAAACCTATTAGTGGAGAACTACTAAGCTATTTCCTAGCACTGTTGCCGGTGTGTGAGTGCTCAAAGTTATTTCCTTTAGATCCTGCAATTGCATCTTTTTGTTTCTTGTTTTTATTTTTCACTAGTTAGGCATCCTATGGAACCTTATTTGCATGCTAGTAGCAATGTTATTAGTATGAACGCAATTACTGCTAATACTATGGAGAAGTCTAAGCTTGGGGAAGCTAGTTTTTGTGATCTTTTTAGCTTCCCATCTTTAGGGGAGAAAATTTGCTCTGATAATACTTTATCTCCCATATGCGATAACTCTAATTATGCTTGTGATATTTTAAATCCACCTACTGAAAGTATTCCTTTCAAGATACCCATGAAAATTATTGAACGTGTTATGGATAACCGCTATGAAGGGGATGGAACTGTCCATCCTGGAGATCATTTACTGTTTTTGCATGAATTATGCGGGTTATTCAAGTGTGCAGGTATCTCTATGGATGAAGTGAGGAAGAAACTATTCTCTATGTCGCTGTCTGGTAAAGCGGCGCATTGGTATAAATTGTTGAAGAATGGTCGATCTATTGGTTGGGAAGAAATTGTACCTCTCCTTTATTCTAAATTTTATCCTCCTCATGAAGTGCATATTGATAGGAATTACATTTATAACGTTTATCCTCGTGATGGAGAGAGTATTTCCCAAGCATGGGGGAGATTGAAGTCATTAATGCTCAAATGTTCCATTCATGAGCTCCCCCGTAATGTTATTATTAACAATTTTTATGCAAGGCTTTCAGGACACCACAAGGACTATCTAGATGCCTGTTTGGAGGGATCTTTCACAAGCAAGGAGGTTGAAGCTAGATGGGACCTTCTTGAAAAATTCAGGAGAATACTGAAGATTGGGAGAACGACAAAGGTAAAGAATCAGGTATAAATTATGATTATGAATGCATTGAAACTTTTATGGATACTGATAAATTTCGAAATATGAGTGCTACTTATGGTCTTGACTCTCAAGTTGTTGCAAATCTTTATAAAGCTTTTGCCTCTCATTTTGAATTGCCTAGGAAGAATTTTGATAAGTATCATGAACCTTTTAAAGATGCTTGCATGAAGGATGAAACTGTTATTAATGATTGCAATAAATATGCCCAAACTTCTGAAAATTCTATTTCTTATAAGCATGTTAATTTTTGTGGAATGCATAGACCTTGTGGAATTAATCAAATCGAAGATGAATATTGTATCCATCATAGGAATGAAAAAACTAGAAAGTGGTCTAGGACTCTAAATGATTTTGGTAAAAAGGTTTGTGCCTTCTATCCTTTTATTTGTGAACTTTGCCATAGAGTGGGTTATTTTAATTTTCAATGCTCCTCCAATGATAATTCGAACCCCATGAGTGCTGCAAATTTGTATTGTGATGATGAAATCCCTCCTAATCAGCATGATGAACTTACTTTATTTTTGGGGTGTGAAGAGTTATCAAGAAAAATCTCTTTGTTACATATGAGTGATCTTGATATTGATGATGTCCTGCATGGGTGTCTTTCTTATTGCATTAATAATTGCCATACAAATACTTACATACAGAATATCTTAGAAGATGACACTTTGCCAAAATATGATAGGACCGCTGTGTGTTTTAAACTTATTAATGAAAAGGAGGAATCCTCCCAAGTTTCTTCTATTGTTTCTGGAAATAAATCAGGTTCTGTGGAAAAGCCTCCCTTCAAGCCTCTTCCTCCTAAAGAAGGGAATAAGGAGAAGGAAAAGAACAAGAAGAAGGTGATACGTCTCCAACGTACCTATAATTTCTGATGTTCCATGCTTGTTTTATGACAATACTTACATGTTTTGCTTGCACTTTATAATGTTTTTATGCATTTTCCGGAACTAACCTATTAACAAGATGCCGAAGTGCCAGTTCCTGTTTTCTGCTGTTTTTGGTTCCAGAAAGGCTGTTCGGGCAATATTCTTGGAATTCGACGAAACGAAGACCCAACATCTTATTTTTCCCGGAAGCATCCAGAACACCGAAGGAGAGTCGGAGAGGGGCCTGGGGGCCACCACACAACATGGCGGCGCGGCCCCAGGCCTGGCCGCGCCGGCCTACTGTGAGGGGGGCCCAGGCACCCTCCGACTCCGACTCTTCGCCTATTTAAGCCCTGGTGACCTAAAACCTCGATACGAATTGACGAAACTCCAGAAAGACTCCAGGGGCGCCGCCACCATCGCGAAACTCCAATTCGGGGGACAGAAGTCTCTGTTCCAGCACCCTGCCGGGACGGGGAAGTGCCCCCGGAAGCCATCTCCATCGACGCCACCGCCTCCATCATGCTCCGTGAGTAGTTCCCCCATGGACTACGGGTTCTAGCTGTAGCTAGTTGGTATTCTCTCCCCCATGTACTTCAATATAATGATCTCATGAGCTGCCTTACATGATTGAGATTCATCTTATGTAATCGGTGTTGTGTTTGTTGGGATCCGATGGATTGTTACATTATGATTAGTCTATCTATATAAGTTTGTGAAGTTATTGTTGCTGCAATCTTGTTGTGTTTAATGCTTGTCACTAGGGCCCGAGTGGCATGATCTTAGATTTAAGCTCTATACTTATTGCTTAGATTGTATCTACAAGTTGTATGCACATGTCTATGTCCGGAACCAAAGGCCCCAAAGTGACAGAAATTGGGACAACTGGAGGGGAAGGCTTAGATATGAGGGTCACATGTTTTCACGGAGTGTTAATGCTTTGCTCCGGTGCTCTATTAAAAGGAGTACCTTAATTTCCAGTAGATTCCCTAGAGGCCCGGCTGCCACCGGCTGGTAGGACAAAAGATGTTGTACAAGTTTCTCATTGCGAGCACGTATGACTATATATGGGAAACATGCCTACATGATTAATAATCTTGATGTTCTGTCTTAATGCTATTTCAATCCTATCAATTGCCCAACTGTAATTTGTTCACCCAACACTTGTTATTGGAGAGTTACCACTAGTGTAGATAGCTGGGAACCCCGGTCCATCTTTCATCATCATATACTCGTTCTACATGACATTGGAAGTAGTATCAACTATTTTCTGGTGCCATTGCTCTCATATTATTGCTATTGCTACTGTGTTACTATTACTACTGCTCTCATATTACTGCTGCTTTCACATCACCCCTGTTACTAGTGCTTTTCCAGGTGCAGCTGAATTGACAACTCAGTTGTTAAGGCTTATAAGTATTCTTTACCTCCCCTTGTGTCGAATCAATAAATTTGGGTTTTACTTCCCTCGAAGACTGTTGCGATCCCCTATACTTGTGGGTTATCAAGACTATTTTCTGGCGCCGTTGCCGGGGAGGCATAGCTCTACTCATAAGTTCACCTGGGGAGTACACTCCACCTCTCTCTCTATTTTATTTTATTTTATTTTGCTTAGTTTACTTTTCTCTAGTTTATTTGTGCTTAGTTTATTTCTGTCTAGTATTATTTTGCTTAGTTTACTTTTGTCTAGTTTGTTTTTGTCTTGTTTTACTTTTCTCATATACCCAAAAATCCATAAAAATTTGAAAAACCTAAAAATTAAAAATTGCTATTATGGGAGAACCTACAACCTACTTGGAGCTTATAGAATTATATAATAATTATAGAGAATCAAGAACGGGAAAAGTTATGAGTGCTGTGATAGAAAAATTAAATACAATTGCTAAAATCTTGCTTAAACGCCATGATATAAACTGTTGCTCTAAACAGGATACTAAACATCTTAAATTTCAATGTGGCTTTAGTGAGGAAGTTTTAATTAAGAACTATAATTGGAGTAACTATATTCATTTTGGGTTCGAAGAGGTAGAACAATTTGTCATGTTTATGGGAGCCTCTGAGATAGAATCCTTCATTGCAAAAAATTATGAAACTTGTGTTGTTTGTAAGGACCTTAAAGATTATGTCTCTTCTATCCTTAATTTTTGCATAGAAAGCTACACTGATAATCCTTATATCATTGATTATAACGAGAGACTCATTAATGCACAAGAATGCACTCACAATTTGCAGGAACCCGTGGAAGAAGAAATTGATGAACCTGAAAGCTTATTGGATGAAAAAGAGGAAGAAATTGATGAACCTGAAAGCTCATTGGATGAAAAAGAAGAGGAGAGTGATGAACAAAAGGAGGAAGAATGGATTAGCTACCCATGCCAACCTTCTAATGAGAGTAACTCTTTATCTCTTACACTATTTGATTGTCCTCCATGCTTACCAAAGGAGGATGAATGTTATGTTCCTGTGGATTCTCTTGAAATATTCCCTATATGTAAAACTTGTGAGAATAATTATGCTACTGTTATCTATGATAATCCATGCTACTTTGATAAATTTTATGATAATGCTTTGTTTGTACCTGATGTCGAAATGCATGGTACTAAAGAGTTTTGCTTGGCAAATGTTTATGATAAATCTCTAGATGATGGTCCTATGTTACTTGATAATATTAATTGTACTACTAATGAAAATGGGATTGGAAAGGTCTTGACTTTATCTAGGAGTCCCATATCTCTTGAGATTGATCAATCATCTTGTTATATTATTGCTAAAAGTGGATTTGAAAGTTTTAATCCCGCTATTTTTGAGCTTGATAAGAATTATATGTTTATGGATTATGAAAAGTATGCTGCTTGTGATAGTTATATTGTTGAGTTTGTTCATGATGCTACTGAAAATTATTATGAGAGAGGAAAATATGGTTGTAGAAATTTGCATGGTACTAAAACACCTCTCTATACGCCGAAAATTTTGAAGTTACTCTTGTTTTATCTTCTTATGCTTGTCACTTTGTTCTTCATGAATTTATTTGTGTACAAGATTCCTATGCATAGGAAGCGGGTTAGACTTAAATTTGTTTCATACTTGCTTTTTGATGCTCTCTTTTGCTTCAACTCTTATTTCTTGCGAGTGCATCATTAAAATTGCTGAGCCCATCTTAATGGCTATAAAGAAAGAACTTCTTGGGAGATAACCCATGTGTTTATTTTGCTACTGTTTTGTTGTGTCTTGGAAGTTGTTACTACTGTAGTAACCTCTCCTTATATTTATTTTATTGCATTGTTGTGCCAAGTGAAGTCTCTAATAGAAGGTTGATACTAGATTTGGATTTCTGCGCAGAAACAGATTTCTATCTGTCACGAATCTGGGCAGAGCTCTCTGTAGGTAACTCAGAAAAATATGCCAATTTACGTGCGTGTTCCTCAGATATGTACGCAACTTTCATTAGTTTTGAGTTTTCTGATTTGAGCAACGGAAGTACCTCTTTAAAATTCGTCTTTACTGGCTGTTCTGTTTTTGCAGATTCTGTCTCTGTTTTTTGCATTGTCTCTTGTGGACTTTAAGCGAGGTTTTCTAGATGTGGAGAGCTGTAGCTAATGTTTTATTGAGTTCTTGCAATGTGTCACTACAGGACCAAGGTGGATTCAAGTTTTTTGAGTACTAACCCCTCTAATGAAGTTTATGAGAAGTTTGGTGTGAAGGAAGTTTTCAAGGGTCAAGAGAGGAGGATGATATATGATCAAGAAGAGTGAAAAGTCTAAGCTTGGGGATGCCCCCGTGGTTCATCCCTGCATATTTCAAGAAGACTCAAGCGTCTAAGCTTGGGGATGCCCAAGGCATCCCCTTCTTCATCAACTTATCAGGTTTCTTCTATTGAAACTATATTTTTATTCGGTCACATCATATGTGCTTTACTTGGAGCGTCTGTGTGTTTTTATTTTTGTTTATGTTTGAATAAATTCGGATCCTAGCAATCCTTGTGTGGGAGAGAGACACGCTCCGCTTTTTCATATGAACACTTGTGTTCTTCGTTTTACTTTTAATGTTCAATGGTAAAAGTTGGAAGCTATTTGCACTTATTGATATTTGGTTGGAAACAGAAAATGCTTCATAATGTCTTGAATAATTTGATACTTGGCAATTGTTTTGAGCTCTCATAAATCATGTTTAAGCTCTTGCATCATGCAGTTTAAACCTATTAGTGGAGAACTACCGTAGAGCTTGTTGAAATTGGTTTGCATGATTGGTCTCTCTAAGGTCTAGATATTTTTTGGTAAAAGTGTTTGAGCAACAAGGAAGATAGTGTAGAGTTTTATAATGCTCGCAATATGTTCTTATGTAAGTTTTGCTGTACCGGTTCATACTTGTGTTTGCTTCAAACAACCTTGCTAGCCAAAGCCTTGTACTGAGAGGAAATGCTTCTCGTGCATCCAAAACCTTGAGCCAAAACCTATGCCATGTGTGTCCACCATATCTACCTACTATGTGGTATTTCCTGCCATTCCAAGTAAATACTTCATGTGCTACCTTTAAACCTTCAAAATGCCTCTCAATTTGTGTTAATATTTTATAGCTCATGAGGAAGTATGTGGTGTTTATCTTTCAATCTTGTCATTTACTTTTGACGGACTTTCACAATGGACTAGTGGCTTCATCCGCTTATCCAATAATTTTGCAAAAAGAGCTGGCGCGGGGTTCCCAGCCCCCAATTAATCAACCTTCATTAATAATTCTCTTCACATGTTTTGCTCTGATTCATCAGTAAGCAACTTAATTTTGCAAATAGACACTCCTTCATGGTATGTGAATGTTGGAAGGCACCCGAGGATTCGGTTAGCCATGGCTTGTGTAAGCAAAAGGTTGGGAGGAGTGTCAACCATAAATAAAACTAAAATACATGTGTAAACAAAAGAGAAGAGGGATGATCTACCTTGCTGGTAGAGATAACGTCCTTCATGGGAGCCGCTCTTGAAAGTCTGGTTGATAAGGTAGTTAGAGTGCCCACTATCATTCGTTGACAACAACAAACACCTCTCAAAACTTTAATTTTATGCTCTCTATATGATTTCAAAACATAAAAAGCTCTAGCACATGATTTAATCCCTGCTTCCCTCTGCGAAGGGCCATTCTTTTACTTTATGTTGAGTCAGTTTACCTACTTCCTTCCATCTTAGAAGCAAACACTTGTGTTAACTGTGCATTGATTCTTACATACTTGCATATTTGCATTCATCATATTACTTTATGTTGACCATTATCCATGAGATATACATGTTGAAAGTTGAAAGCAACTGCTGAAACTTAAATCTTCCTCTGTGTTCCTTCAATGCCTTTACTTTGAATTTATTGCTTTATGAGTTAACTCTTATGCAAGACTTTTGATGCTTGTCTTGAAAGTACTATTCATGAAAAGTTTTGCTATATGTTATCTATTTGTTAGCAACTATAGATCATTGCCTTGAGTCACTTCATTCATCTCATATGCTTTATAATAGTATGATCAAGATTATGTAAGTAGCATGTCACTACAGAAATTACTCTTTTTATCGTTTACCTACTCGAGGGCGAGCAGGAACTAAGCTTGGGGATGCTGATACGTCTCCAACGTACCTATAATTTCTGATGTTCCATGCTTGTTTTATGACAATACTTACATGTTTTGCTTGCACTTTATAATGTTTTTATGCATTTTCCGGAACTAACCTATTAACAAGATGCCGAAGTGTCAGTTCCTGTTTTCTGCTGTTTTTGGTTCCAGAAAGGCTGTTCGGGCAATATTCTCGGAATTCGACGAAATGAAGACCCAACATCTTATTTTTCCCGGAAGCATCCAGAACACCGAAGGAGAGTCGGAGAGGGGCCAGGGGGGCACCACCCAACATGGCGGAGCGGCCCCAGGCCTGGCCGCGCCGGCCTACTGTGAGGGGGGCCCAGGCACCCTCCGACTCCGACTCTTCGCCTATTTAACCCCTGGTGACCTAAAACCTCGATACGAATTGACGAAACTCCAGAAAGACTCCAGGGGCGCCGCCACCATCGCGAAACTCCAATTCAGGGGACAGAAGTCTCTGTTCCGGCACCCTGCCGGGACGGGGAAGTGCCCCCGGAAGCCATCTCCATCGACGCCACCGCCTCCATCATGCTCCGTGAGTAGTTCCCCCATGGACTATGGGTTCTAGCTGTAGCTAGTTGGTATTCTCTCCCCCATGTACTTCAATATAATGATCTCATGAGCTCCCTTACATGATTGAGATTCATCTTATGTAATCGGTGTTGTGTTTGTTGGGATCCGATGGATTGTTACATTATAATTAGTCTATCTATATAAGTTTGTGAAGTTATTGTTGCTGCAATCTTGTTGTGTTTAATGCTTGTCACTAGGGCCCGAGTGGCATGATCTTAGATTTAAGCTCTATACTTATTGCTTAGATTGTATCTATAAATTGTATGCACATGTCTATGTCCGGAACCAAAGGCCCCAAAGTGACAGAAATTGGGACAACTGGAGGGGAAGGCTTAGATATGAGGGTCACATGTTTTCACGGAGTGTTAATGCTTTGCTCCGGTGCTCTATTAAAAGGAGTACCTTAATTTCCAGTAGATTCCCTAGAGGCCCGGCTGCCACCGGCTGGTAGGACAAAAGATGTTGTACAAGTTTCTCATTGCAAGCACGTATGACTATATATGGGAAACATGCCTACATGATTAATAATCTTGATGTTCTGTCTTAATGCTATTTCAATCCTATCAATTGCCCAACTGTAATTTGTTCACCCAACACTTGTTATTGGAGAGTTACCACTAGTGTAGATAGCTGGGAACCCCGGTCCATCTTTCATCATCATATACTCGTTCTACATGACATTGGAAGTAGTATCAACTATTTTCTGGTGCCATTGCTCTCATATTATTGCTATTGCTACTGTGTTACTATTACTACTGCTCTCATATTACTGCTGCTTTCACATCACCCCTGTTACTAGTGCTTTTCCAGGTGCAGCTGAATTGACAACTCAGTTGTTAAGGCTTATAAGTATTCTTTACCTCCCATTGTGTCGAATCAATAAATTTGGGTTTTACTTCCCTCGAAGACTGTTGCGATCCCCTATACTTGTGGGTTATCAGAAGGGAACGAAGAAGAAGAAGAAGAGGGGAAATAAAAAGAAAGAGGTAACGGCATATCCCCGCGTGTATGAGATAACGATAGGTAACCGTAAGTATGTTGCTCCTAATGATTATTATGATAATGAGTCTGAGTACAATGATCTTCCTATGTCCTTTACCTACATTAGTGATCATGATTTAGAAGAGCACACTACTTTTGATATTGAAGATCTCTGGGAAACTAATTCTGAAAATGATTATGTTAATAATTGCCATAGTATTAGTACTATCCAAGCTTCCTCCTATAATGATATAGAAAACTCTAAGCTTGGGGATGAGGTGTTTGAAAATCCTTTTGCTACTGATGATTATATGTTTGATACATTGATAACCCACAAGTATAGGGGATCGCAGCAGTCTTCGTGGGTAGTAAAACCCAATTTATTGATTCGACACAAGGGGAGACAAAGAATACTTGAAAGCCTTAACAATGGAGTTGTCAATTCAGCTGCACCTGGAAACAGACTTGCTCGCAAGAGTTTATCAGTAGTAACAGTTTTATAGCAGTAGCAGTAGTAAAATAACAGCAGCAGAGTAACAGAGACAGAAGTAGTGATTATAGTAAACAGCAGGATTAAAATACTGTAGGCACGGGGACGGATAACGGGCGTTGCATGGATGAGAGAAACTCATGTAACAATCAAGCAGGGCATTTGCAGATAATAATAAAACGGTGTCTAAGTACAAAGTAATCAATAGGCATGTGTTCCAATTATAGTCGTACGTGCTCGCAATGAGAAACTTGCACAACATCTTTTTTCCTACCAGCCGGTGGCAGCCGGGCCTCAAGGGAATCTACTGGATATTAAGGTACTCCTTTTAATAGAGTACCGGAGCAAAGCATTAACACTCCGTGAACACATGCACTAGTGGAAAAGAGGCCTTTCGTCCCAAGCAAATGTCCCCGTTTTAAACCAAACCGGGACCAATGGGGGGCATTGGTCCCGGTTCATCATGAAAACCCTTTAGTCCTGGTTCGTTTGGACCCTTTAGTCCCCCTTCGTATTACGAACCGGGACTAAAGGGTGGTCTATGGGGCAAAAGTCTTTAGTCCCGGTTCGTATTACCAACCGGGACTAAAGGTCTACCCTTTTGTCCCGGTTCGTAATACGAAGGGGGACTAAAGGGTGTTTTGCCTCCCCATGCACCTCCACCACCCCCTCCCCCCCCTGTGGATCGCCTTTTTTAACACTGTAAAATATAAAAGAAAATGATAGAAAATTCAAAAAATAAAATCTTTTTAAATTCTTGTATGTTATGCAACCTACTATTAGGAAAAATTAACAAATTTGAGTTTTCATTTTTTTTGCAAAAAAGGTTTAAAAAATGGTAAAACCGCATTAACTTTTGCATACGACATCGAAAAAAAACGTGTAATATATCAAAATCATCATGGGAAAAAGTTACATCCGAATTCACCCGGGTTTACCCGGTTAGCCAATTTTTAGATTCTCAAAATTCCAAATGAAAATATGAAAGCAGGAAGATTTTAGTTTTTGCCAGAAATTCGGAATTTTATATTTTTAAATTTTTTAAAATAATAATTACATCATGCATAAAGATTACTATTACTTAACCATAAAGTTAGCCAATTTTTAGATTTTCAAATTTTCAAGTTTGGCAAAAAAATATTAAAAATAATAAATTAAAAAATACAAATTAAAAAAATTAAAATTATAATACCATTACCACAACATGTTATTACGTCATTAGTTTTGTTTATTAAAATAATTATTTGTAATTCGAATAATAAATAAGTGTGACATCGACCAACATGTTAATATGATTGATATGATACTAGTATCACAACATGCGCGCGAAGCACTTGGAAGCGGGATGGGAAGGGAACTTGGAAGTTAAGCATGCTAGTGGTGGAGTAGTGGGAGGATGGGTGACCGAGCGGGAAGTTGGACCACAGGTAAGTAATTTGACTATTGATTAAGCGTAGTTAGAGATTAAGTGTAGTTAGAAACTAAACTAGTTAAATAACTGAAATACTAGAAATTCTGAAAAAATAGAAAAAAAAGAGGAGCGAAAAATAATTGGACATAACCAAATGGATTTAAAAAATAACGAAATAACTTTTAGTCCCGGGTCGTGTTACAAACCGGGACTAAAGGTTATTTTCCTCGACGCGCGCCAGCAGCCCACGTGGCGGGACCATCAGTCCCGGTTTATTTTACAACCGGGACTAAAAGGGAGGACCTTTAGTCCCGCCTAATTGGTCCCGGTTTGGAAACCGGGACTAAAGGCCCAAACGAACCGGGATTATAGGCCCGTTTTCCACTAGTGATGTGATCCTCACATCACTACCATCCCCTCCGGTTGTCCCGATTTCTGTCACTTCGGGGCCATTGGTTCCGGACAGCGACATGTGTATACAACTTGCAGGTAAGACCATAAACAATGAATATCATGATGAAGTAATAACATGTTCAGATCTGAGATCATGGCACTCGGGCCCTAGTGACAAGCATTAAACATAACAAGTTGCAACAATATCATCAAAGTACCAATTACGGACACTAGGCACTATGCCCTAACAATCTTACACTATTACATGACCAATCTCATCCAATCCCTACCATCCCCTTCAGCCTACAGCGGGGGAATTACTCACACATGGATGGGGGAAACATGGCTGGTCGATGGAGAGGCGTCGATGGTGATGGTGGCGATGATCTCCTCCAATTCCCCGTCCCGGCGGAGTGCCAGAACGGAGACTTCTGGCTCCCGAGACGGAGTTTCGCGATGTGGCGGCGTTCTGGAGGGTTTCTGGCGACTTCGACTTCCCTCCGTGCGTTTTTAGGTCGAAGGCAATAAGTAGTCCGAAAGAGGGCGTCGGGGGCCAGCCGAGGCCGCCACACACTAGGCCCGCGCGGGCCCCTCCTGGGTCGCGCCGGCCTAGTGTGTGGGGCCCTCGTGCCCCCACCTGGCTTGCCCTTCTGGCTCCGTCAGTATTCTGGGAAAATAGGACCTTTCGCATAAATTCCGAGGATTTCCCTGAAAGTTGGATTTCTGCACAAAAACGAGACACCAGAACAGTTCTGCTGAAAACAACGTTAGTCCGTGTTAGTTGCATCCAAAATACACAAATTAGAGGCAAAACAATAGCAAAAGTGTTCGGGAAAGTAGATACGTTTTGGACGTATCAACTCCCCCCAAGCTTAGCTTATTGCTTGTCCTCAAGCAATTCAGTTAACAACTGAGCGATAAAAGAACTTTCACGAACACATTTGTTCATATGATGTAAATATTCTCATGCTATGGCTAACACTTAGGCAGTTCATAATAAGATACATGCAAATAAGATCATCTAATAGCTATGTCAATCATGGAAAGGTACCAACAATTAATAATAAGCATCATGAATCATGTATATAAGCAGGATTGCAATGTTCATAAAAAAGTATGATAGAGTGGTATCTCGCTTGCCCATATTTGATCAGCAAAACATAAACGCTCAGGCACCTCTGAAGTTCATAGTAAGACTAGAAATAGTGATTGTCAAAGATAAAAGCATCAAAGTTATACCACAATCAATCATATTTTGAGACAAGCATATTACACTAAGAATGACAGTTGTGCTCTCAAGAAAGTACTCAAAGAAAGGATGGAGACTCAATGTAAAAGTAAAAGATTGACCCTTCGCAGAGGGAAGCAGGGATTAACATGCGCTAGAGCTTTTCATTTGTAAAACAGGAGTAAGATTATTTTGAAAGGTGTTTGTTGTTGTCAACGAATGGTAATGGGTACACTAACTACCTCGTCAACCAGACTTTCAAGAGCGGCTCCCATGAAACTTTATTTTTGGGTGACACTCCTTCCAACCTTGCTTTCACAAACCATGGCTAACCGAATCTTCGGGTGCCTGCCAACAATCTCATACCATGAAGGAGTGCCTTTTTATTTTAGTTTTATTTAGATGACACTCCTCCCCACCTTTGCTTTCTCAAGCCATGGCTAACCGAATCCTCGGGTGCCAACCAACAATCACTTACCATGGAGGAGTGTCTATTTATAAATTTATGAAGGTTAATTAATTTGGGGCTGGGAACCCCGTTGCCAGCTCCTTTTTTGCAAAATTATTGGATAAGCGGATGTGCCACTAGTCCATATGAAAGTTCGTCAAGAGTAAATGACAAGGTTGAAAGTTAAACACCACATACTTCCTCATGAGCTATCTTATATTTACTAATTGGAGGCACCATAAGAGGCACCATGTTAATCCACATCATCAGAATAATTAAGACAATTAGATCTAAAATATATGGCTAGGATTAGTTAAAGAAAGTCGTGACTTATAATGTAACGTAAGTCAACTAGGTACGTTTATTTTTCTATTGTCACGTCATAGATAGCTGGGACGTACATGGCTCAACTACTGTGTTTATGTTGGACTATCTCAACTAACGATCTGGTGGAATTAAATCTTTTGATGAATCATATATGGGACTTGCTCCACCACACGTAAACCAGTCGTCATCTCCATGGTCTCTTCTCTTCTTGCCGTTTTCCTCGAAAAGAAAAGAGGTTAGAAACGAATCGTAGCATCGCGTGCACCTGATTTGGCCACAGTCCACAAGGAGACTCTACAGATCTTCCTCTGCACATCTCCCTACAAAATGATCGATAGATCTCACGCTGATTCTAACCTACAACATGCCATCAGCCGCAGGCAATGTTGCATGGCATCAATGGTTAACAGATCAATAGATCTCATGCGGATTCTAATCTACAATGCCGCTGGCTGCCGGCAAAAGTTGCAGGATCCCGAGATGAATACATGTCGGCGATGTTGCTGATGCCGGACGGTTCGTTGTCCGCCAAGAAGCTCGGTTTTCATGTCCGGCCGCTGGCGATGTTGAAGGAGCCCAAGATGCATGCACGCAGTGCGGTGTCACTGATGCTTGGAGGGTTCGGTGGTTTCACGTTCAGAACCAATCGCCTAGGTGGATTCCTCTTATATACATGGAATTACTCATGGAAGATATTTGCAGGCAGAAGCATCAGATTTCATCTACGGTATTACGATCAGCCCAAACTTCACTATTTATTATCGTTGTATTTGATTGACCATTGGTATGTTATTCTAGCAGTTGATAGCCATGAATTTATGTGACCCTACGGGCATCTAGCACTCAAAAGGATGCACACCAACATAAGCAATTCATGGCGAGGGTGAGGTCATGGCTACATGCGCATTGCCATCATCCGACCGGCATCATCTTTCCCAGGTCCTTTTTTATATAGTTATGCCACATAATACTACAAACTTCTATCCATCATGGCATTAGTTAACTCATGTGTTGACGACAAGGAGTTGACCCCGCTTATCTTGCCTCCTCATTGAATCTCCACCGAGTCTCTTCTCTTCACCAAAACTGCCTCACAGAATCAGCATGTTGCCGTGTGAATCCTAGCAGATTTGTTCGTCATCCTCGGCATCGCCGTAACTTCACAAGTTGAATGTTCAATGGATGGTGTCCATGATCCAATCAACCTCTCGCCCATCTCCAACTGTTGGATCTCATCTGCTTTCAAATTTTGACCTGTACAACCAGCTTCCCATATTAGATAGATCAATTCTCACGATAGTTGGGTGAGTCCAGGTGCAATTTCCGATGAATGTTCAAATTAGATAGGATGGCTGCTGTCCTCGATAAGGGGTTACTGCAACTATTCTGCTTTATTGGGTTTGTCCTCCTTATTGTCATGTTACAAATTTTGAATCTTTCTAGGCAGATGAAATCAGATGCTACGGTCTTGCTTTTTCTGATGTTTGCATTTAGCTGAATAGAGAATCAGCCATGTGTACTTGCCGGAATTACTCATTAATACAAGTGTAGTCTGAATGTTGAGAAGATGTATGTTTTTCTATCCAGGATTCCATGATTTGCAATACTTCTAGACTCCATATTACGGGTAATATTGTCCAACTTTTACTCCTCTAGAGCATACTGGTAATAGTAGCTAAGTAGTTTACACAACTCGCTGTCTGTTCTGATATTGGTAGGAATCTTTAGTGATGATACCTTTTGTAGACTAAGTAATAATTATTATTTCATGGTCAACGAAATTTTGCAGGTTGATATTTGCGGGTAGTACCTACTCGAACATTTGCCGCATCTTTTCTTCTTCAGTTTTCTTTAGAGTTAACGATTTATCTGTTGCTCCGACACGATGAAGCGCTACATATAATTTTCTTGGTGCAAACAGTGACTGGGTGCAAATGCTATGTACAGTTGTGGAATGGATAAATCATCAGGTGAAAAAGTCCTAATGCTGTAAGTAAATTATATAGAACTATGTTCAGTTATGCACATTTAATTATGTATTTTTGATCTGCACATATGCTAGCCCTGGAAAAGCAATGTACCATTTACTTATATACGACTTTATGAATTGTGTAATGGAGTCCAGCAGCATTGCTCCAAATAGTACCATATACAGTCTGTTTTGTATAACATGCACTCTTACTTCCTTAGCTTAATTTTGTGTGCACTTGACGGTCTCTTCAGTTTTTACAAATTTAACTAAAGTAAAAAATTGAGGCAGTCTTTTTGGCATCTTCTGGCGATACACGATTTCCCTTTATGAATGTTAAGAAAATTCTGAGATAGTTCACAGTGTATATTCTCCCGCCATTTTTCAGTGTTATATTTTTTAACGCGTATTTTTCATTTTGCGTCGCTTCATCTTTGTTGCAGATTTTCCCTTTGTCTTTCATAAGTACAGTGAAGTGAGTAATGCAAGCACCAACATGATACTTCAGCTTCTGTTCTTTTCATCCTCAATTTTTATCATTGAAATGACATTTTGGAGAAGCAAGTAAATTTTGTACACAATAGTGTTAAAGACTGAAATTTATATGAAGCAGTAGATGTAGGGCATATATTTAAATATGTAACGATGCATATGAATCGGTGGATGCAGACATTAATACAACTGAACAAATCACAAAATAAGTTTGTAACGTTGCAGAGCACAATTACAATATTATAATCAAGAAAGATATTTATTTCATCACTCTGAATTAGGATGTGATTATTAGATGTTCTAAATTTTAATATCTTGAATTTATATTTAAAGACACTATTTTCATTCCCAAGTCCCAACCATGGAAAAAATCACATCCAAGAAATATGAGCATTTGTAATATCTATGTACTCATCAACGTAGCTAGCCCGTGCAGGTGGCACGGGTTAATGACTAGTGAAACATTAACACAAATTGAGAAGCATTTTGAAGGTTTAAAGGTAGCGTATGAGAATTTACTTGGAATGGTTTGAAATGCTATGCATAGGTATTTATGGTGGACACTTTGGAACAACTTGGTTTTCAGGGGTTTGGAAGCACGAGCAGTGTTCCCGCTCTATACAAGTGAAGGCTAGCAAAAGACTAGGGAGCGACAATCAAGAGAGCAGTAACTGTCATAATCATGCTTGCGGCAAAATAGATTAACTGAGGCATAAAAGTGATACAAGAACTCTGAGGCAATGTAAATCATTGAGGCTTAATTGACTCTTGTTCAGTCATATGCATGCGTGAGCATGTGCCAAGTTAATTCAAACGAATTATTCAGAGGAGGATACCACAATATCATACCTATCTATGAATAAAACAATGCAAGCAAATATCCATGACATGTTACTTATATTAATAAATTGGAGCTAAACATGAGAGATCACGAACTACTAGACTTCCTTAAATGACATATACCTCACATGAACCAACTAAGCATGCTCACATGGATGAGTATATGTACAAAAATGAAAACAAATAGAGTTCATACCAGCCTCTCACCACAATCAGATTGTCGAATATCGTCATTATTGCCTTTCACTTGTGTAGCTTGGATAATATGAAATGAAAACCACGCTCCAGCCACCGAAGACCATTGAACTCATAAAGAACTTTACAAAACCAAAGAAGAACAGCAAATATTTTTGGTGTTTTCGCATTTGGACACAAGAACAAAAGGAAACAAGCAAACAAAGCAAAATCTTTTTGGGTTTTCTTATAGCAAACTAGCAATAGCAAATAAAGCAAGATAAAAGCAAGAAACTAAAATAAACAAGTGGTGAAGAGAAACAACAGAAATATTTTTGGTCTTTTTGTGTTTAGGAAAGAAACAAAGTACGAATAAGAAAATGAAAACTAAAAGAAACACAGAAAAGCAAGATGGCAGAAATCTGCCAAATCTTGACAGCAGTACAGAAATCGATTTTTACAAAAATCTTCCGTTGCTCAGATCGAAAAGTGTTCAACTAATGAAAGTTAGATAACAACCTGGGGAACATGCACAAAAATTGGCAGCTCAAAATAACGTTCTGGCTGTGCGCACTAATTTTTTTGGTAACAGTCCAGAATCTGTTTTCAGGCAGCACTTCCCCAAATATCATCTCCCTCTCATTAGAAAACCACTCAAAGAAACTAAACAAGTATGTACAAGTATCCAGCAACCATAATATGCAAAGAATGAGTGATGCCGGTATACCTCCCCCCAAGCTTAGGCTTTTGGCCTAAGTGGAGATCAACCCCAACGAGGGTCTGGGTTCCATGCCGGTGGATCATACATGGAGTAGTCATAATAAGGTCCCGATGCAGAAGAAAAGCGTGGAGGCTCCTCATGCCCAACTTGTTGATGCGAAGAACTTGCTGCATCGGATGACGGGTCGAGGTGTTCTTCATCCTCCTCCGTGTTGTCTCTTGCACGATGGCCTCCTCCCTCTATGTGTGCATTAACTGCACTTTCCGTGACTGACCAATCCTCCCTGGAATCAAGGTTAAACAGAGCAGGTGCAGGCAATCCTACTAATTTTTCAGTTTTCTTAGTTATTCTCCAAGCTTTCTTGTAAAATGTTATTCTATAAGACAGGTTGCTCAAATTAGATGAATCAGAAACAAATTCATGCTTAATCATGGAGACTATATCAAGTTTCTCTATGGGAAGTTGAATATCAAGGTGGTGAGATTCTACACCATGCATAGCTAATAAACGAGAGGCGATGAGACCTCCACAAATTTCTCCCTTCTCACGGTTAGTAGCAAGTCTGTTGGCTATCAAAGCACCCAAGTTATAAGTCTTATCACCTTGTAATGCAGCAGCTAGAAAGGCTAAATCCTGGATAGATATTTTACTTCCATTCTTTCTTGCTAGAACGCACTTGGTGATGAAATAAGCAAAGTAGCGAATAGCTGGGAGTTGAATGCTACTGATTTTACCACCATCCTCTGAGAAGCTTCTTCCATGACAAATCATCTTGAAAAGGTCCAAGAACTCTTGCGGCGATCCTCTTATCTTCTCGCATGATCCCCATTGTGGCACTCTGATTGCTGCACAAAAATCATTGAATGACAAGTTGACAGTTTTATTATAAATTTTGTACTGAACCATGGGGTTAGATCGTGATCAATTGAATTTAAAATCCTGCACTACTGACATAGTCAGTTTTGCATATTGGCATGGTTCACCATCAACAAAATCATCCAACCCTGCACGAGAGATTAGACTTTGAACATCTTGCAGGATCCCTGCACTTCTCATAAAATCTTCGCACGGGTAGTAAGCGGGATATACTCCTTCTTCGCGGTGAACTCTCATAACCTGTTGTACCTCCAATTCTTGTTGGTTGAGTTGGTGCCTACTCCCTTCCATTTTCTGAAATTTTTCAACAAACAATATAAAATCTGATTTGGTGACATATAATTGAGGGAAACTACCATAGGAACTTGCTAGAGTACTAATCATGCATCAAAACTAGTTTCTACCACTTAGAACAAGCATGCAAGCTCACTAAACATGTTACCTACAGCAGCAAAATATTCAAGATATACTCCACCAAACAAAATTCTACTTGGATAGTCGGAGGAGTCACATACCGAAGAGTAAATGTGCCAAATTTCAGACAGAAATCTGGGCTGAACAAAGAGATCGAGAAATCTGGAGTTCTTGAGCAAAAATGCGAGTGAGAGGAACCTGGTGCGAGTTTTTTCGGGAGAGAGAAGAGAGTGGGCGAAAGAGATGCTGAAGTGGGGCTAAGGGGGACCCACACACCAGGGTGGCGCGCCCCCCTTGCAGGCCGCGCCGGCCTGTGGGGTGCCACCCTGGGGTGCCCCACTGGTCATCCCCAGGTGCTCCCAGGTGCCTCGTCGAAAAATAGGACCAACGGTATAATTTTTGTGGATTTTTGAAAACTTTGAAAAATGCACATTTCTGGGTATTAAGTTTATTATTACTGGCCAGGAAATTTTTTGAAATCTCTAACTAACTAAGGAACTTTACAAAACAAAAGTGCTACAACAAGTAGAACAAGTGGAGGAAGAAAGAGATGTTGTTTAGTTCCTCTATGCATATAAAATGAATTTGTTAACAAGGTTGATCAAGTCTTGCCACCAAATAAATTTTACATAACATAAGAAGAATTAAACCTCAAATCAATCATGTTACCTTGAATTGTATTGATATGGATCCAATCACAAGAGTTTGATATTCTTCTTTAGGCTCATATATAGGACAATCAATGGTTCCCACTTTGATAGTTCTCACATTAGAAATTGTATTAACTCCACATGCTTTCTCAATCCTCTTGGGAAAATAAACGGTATGCTCCCTATCATCAACATTGAAAGTAACCTTTCCTTTATTGCAATCAATAACATCCCCTGCGGTGTTAAGAAAAGGTCTCCCAAGAATAATAGACATATTATCATCTTCAGGCATTTCCAACACAACAAAATCAGTTAATATCAAGCAGTTATTAGTAACTTGAACAGGAACATCCTCACATACACCAACAGGAATAGCAGTAGATTTATCAGCCATTTGCAAAGATATATCAGTAGGTATCAACTTATCTAAGTAAAGTCTCTTATAAAGAGAAAAAGGCATAACACTAACACCGGCTCCCAAGTCACATAGAGCAGTTTTAACATAATTATTCTTAATAGAACAAGGAATAGTCGGTATACCTGGGTCGCCAAGCTTCTTTGGAACCTTACCATTAAAAGAGTAATTAGCAAGCATAGTGGAAATCTCCTCATTAGGAATTTTCCTTTTGTTAGACACAATATCTTTCATATACTTTGAATAAGGAGGCAATTTAATAGCATCAGTCAAAGGGATTTGCAAGAATAAAGGTTTCATCCAATCACAAAATTTATTATAGTGTTCCTCTTCCTTTGATTTTAGTTTCTTAGCAGGAAAAGGCATTTGCTTTTGAACCCAAGGTTCCCTTTCATTACCATGTTTCTTAGCAATAAAATCTTCTTTAGTATACTTCTTATTTTTAGCATGCTTTTCAGGTTCTTCTTCAACTTCTTCTTTATCAGAAACATCATTCTTATCATTACCATTATTATTATCATGTTCATTACCATTTTCAGTTTCAGCATCGGAAATAGAAATACTATTAGGATCATTAACAGGTTCAGAGGATTCTACAACATTTTTTATGTTTCTTCTTCTTTTTCTTAGATGGAGCACTAGTTTCAGTTCGTTGAGAATCTTGTTCAATTCTTTTGGGATGCCCTTCAGGATATAGAGGATCCTGGGTAGAGACACCACCTCTAGTTGTTACTTCATAAGCATGTTTCTCTTTAGAATTATTTTTTAATAAGTCATTTTGCACTTTAGTAAGCTGATCAATTTGAGTTTGAACCATTTGAAAATGTTTAACAAGCATCTTAACATCATTGGAGGTTCTCTCTACAATACCATGCAATTCACCAATAGCTCGAGAATTTTCCATTAAGTGATTCTCTACTCTCATATTAAAATTTTCTTGCTTAACAATATAATTATCAAACTCATCTAAGCATTGCGCAGGAGGTTTTGAATACGGAATATCTTCCCTAGTAAAGCGCTGAAGGGAATTTACCTCAATCATGGATGAAGGGGGAATTATCTCACATATATCTTCTATGGGAGGCAGATTCTTCACATCTTCAGATTTAATACCTTTCTCCTTGAGAGACTTCTTGGCTTCCCTCATATCTTCATCATTCAATTTAATTAAACCCCTCTTCTTCAATATTGGCGTTGGAATTGGTTCAGGCGTAGTCCAATCATCATGATTCCGGCCTATTTTAGCCAATAATTCTTCAATTTCGTCTGGAGTTCTTTTCCTGAAAACACAACCAGCACAACTATCCAAATATGCCCTAGACTCAATGGTTAGTCCACTATAAAATATATCAAGTAGATCATTCTTTTCTAAATCATGTCCAGGTCGAGCTCTGATAAGAGAACAAAATCTTGCCCAAGCCTCAGGCAATTTCTCTTCATCTCCCTGGTCAAATCTATAAATTCTCTGTAAAGCAACATGTTGAGCACTAGCAGGAAAGTATTTTCGAAAGAAAACATCACGCAAATCAGTTGGAATTTTAATAGAACCAGGAGGCAAATTATTATACCAAGTTTTAGCATCATCCTTTAATGAGAAAGGAAAAAATTTAGCGACAAAATAAGTACGCATCTTGACATCATCAGAAAACAAGCTACTCATAGAAGAAAGTTCAATCATGTGTTCTACAGCACTTTCTTTTTCAGTACCACAAAAGGGTGCTTTCTCTACAATAGCTATATGAGATAGATCAAGAGAAAAATCATAATCTTTATCCTTAATCCATATAGGAGATGTGGCAAATTTAGGATCAGGAGATAACTTATGTCTAATAGTATATTGTGTGAGAAACTTTTTAATTTTACTTGCATCAGCAGTAGCATTGCATCTATTAATAAGATCATCATTAAGCTCCACATAATCTTCATCATGATCATCACTAGAATAATCAAGTTCAGGTGAATTAACAGGTGTAGTAGCATTAGGAGTTTCAGTATTTTCAATTTGTCTAGACCTAGCAATTGTAGCATCTAGAAAGGATCCCAATGAACCACTATCATCAAGCACAGCAGAAGCATCATCAATATTATAAGAATTTTTAGATTCAGCAGAAGTACCAGCATGTGAAGCATGTGGCGGTGAAACAAGTTTATCAATCACAGATGGTGAATCAAGAGCAGCAGAGGTACTCAGAGTTGTACCTTTTCTTGTAGTGGATGGTAATATGGCGACTTTAGGATCGCGAGGTTTACCCATGATGGAGAATTTGCAGCGAACAATATCAATCCAAGTGAACTTCCAAATAAAGCTATGCTCCCCGGCAACGGCGCCAGAAAACAGTCTTGATAACCCACAAGTATAGGGGATAGCAGCAGTCTTCGTGGGTAGTAAAACCCAATTTATTGATTCGACACAAGGGGAGACAAAGAATACTTGAAAGCCTTAACAACGGAGTTGTCAATTCAGCTGCACCTGGAAACAGACTTGCTCACAAGAGTTTATCAGTAGTAACAGTTTTATAGCAGTAGCAGTAGTAAAATAACAGCAGCAGAGTAACAGATACAACAGTAGTGATTATAGTAAACAGCAGGATTAAAATACTGTAGGCACGGGGACGGATAACGGGCGTTGCATGGATGAGAGAAACTCATGTAACAATCAAGCAGGGCATTTGCAGATAATAATAAAACGGTGTCTAAGTACAAAGTAATCAATAGGCATGTGTTCCAATTATAGTCGTACGTGCTCGCAATGAGAAACTTGCACAACATCTTTTGTCCTACCAGCCGGTGGCAGCCGGGCCTCAAGGGAATCTACTGGATATTAAGGTACTCCTTTTAATAGAGTACCGGAGCAAAGCATTAACACTCCGTGAACACATGTGATCCTCACATCACTACCATCCCCTCCGGTTGTCCCGATTTCTGTCACTTCGGGGCCATTGGTTCCGGACAGCGACATATGTATACAACTTGCAGGTAAGACCATAAACAATGAATATCACGATGAAGTAATAACATGTTCAGATCTGAGATCATGGCACTCGGGCCCTAGTGACAAGCATTAAGCATAACAAGTTGCAACAATATCATCAAAGTACCAATTACGGACACTAGGCACTATGCCCTAACAATCTTACACTATTACATGACCAATCTCATCCAATCCCTACCATCCCCTTCAGCCTACAGCGGGGGAATTACTCACACATGGATGGGGGAAACATGGCTGGTCGATGGAGAGGCGTCGGTGGTGATGGTGGCGATGATCTCCTCCAGTTCCCCGTCCCGGCGGTGCCAGAACGGAGACTTCTGGCTCCCGAGACGGAGTTTCGCGATGTGGCGGCGTTCTGGAGGGTTTCTGGCGACTTCGACTTCCCTCCGTGCGTTTTTAGGTCGAAGGCAATAAGTAGTCCGAAAGAGGGCGTCGGGAGCCAGCCGAGGCCGCCACACACTAGGGCCGCGCGGGCCCCTCTTGGGCCACGCCGGCCTAGTGTGTGGGGCCCTCGTGCCCCCACCCGGCTTGCCCTTCTGGCTCCGTCAGTATTCTGGGAAAATAGGACCTTTCGCATAAATTCTGAGGATTTCCCTGAAAGTTGGATTTCTGCACAAAAACGAGACACCAGAACAGTTCTGCTGAAAACAGCGTTAGTCCGTGTTAGTTGCATCCAAAATACACAAATTAGAGGCAAAACAATAGCAAAAGTGTTCGGGAAAGTAGATACGTTTTGGACGTATCATACATCTCCTTCTAGTAACGATGATGGTAAGGTTACAGATGAACATACTGTGGAGGATAACTATTCTATTTCTTATGATTACACTATGCCTCCAATCTTTGACAATTATTATAAAGAATGCTATGATATAGGTTATAATTACCCTTATGAAACTTGTCATAGTTATGATGGGATTGCCAAAAACAATTCCCTTAGTATGCAACTTGTTTACCATGTTCAAATTCTTGATAATGATCCTGCTCCAATTACTATTAATGAGAAAAATTCTTCTTATGCCAAAATTAATGATACTTTTATGCATATGAACCATGATAAGAATGTTTTAAGTGATGAGTATATTGTTGAGTTTGTTCATGATGCTACTGAAAGTTATTATGAGAGAGGGAAACATGGTTATATGCATCTTAATAATATTAAGTTTCCCCTCTTTATGTTGAGAATTTTGAAGTTACTCGTGTTTTATCTTCCTATGCTTGTCACTTTGTTCTTCATGAATTTATTTGTGTACAAGATTCTTATGCATAGGAAGTGGGTTAGACTTAAAAGTGTTCCTAATTTGCTTCTTGATGCTCTATTTTGCTTCAATTCTTATTTCTTGCGCGAGCATCATTAAAATTACCGAGCCCATCTTAATGGCTATAAAGAAAGCACTTCTTGGGAGATAACCCATGTTTTATTTTGCTACTGTTTTGTTGTGTCTTGGAAGTTGTTACTACTGTATCAACCTCTCCTTATCTTTATTTTATTGCATTGTTGTGCCAAGTAAAGTCTTTGATAGTAAGGTTGATACTAGATTTGGATTACTGCGCAGAAACAGATTTCTTACTGTCACAAAATTGAACAGCCCTGCCTGTAGGTAACTCTGAAAAATCTGCCAATTTACGTGCGTGATCCTCAGATATGTACGCAACTTTCATTAAATTTGAGCTTTTTCATCTGATCAAGTTAAGTGCCCCAGAAAAATTCGTCTTTACGGACTGTTCTGTTTTGACAGATTCTGCCTTTTATTTCGCATTGCCTCTTTTGCTATGTTGAATGGATTTCTTTGTTCCATTAACTTCCAGTAGCTTTGGGCAATGTCCAGAAGTGTTAAGAATGATTATGTCACCTCTGAATTTGTGAATTTTTGATTATGCACTAACCCTCTAATGAGTTTGTTTTGAGTTTGGTGTGGAGGAAGTTTTCAAGGATCAAGAGAGGAGGATGATACAATATGATCAACAGGAGTGAAAAGTATAAGCTTGGGGATGCCCCCGTGGTTCATCCCTGCATATTTCAAGAAGACTCAAGCATCTAAGGGGATGCCCAAGGCATCCCCTTCTTCATCGACAACTTATCAGGTCACCTCTAGTGAAACTATATTTTTATTCCGTCACATCTTATGTACTTTACTTGGAGCATCTGTGTGCTTTTATTTTCGTTTTGTTATTTTCATTCTCTGAATAAATTCATGCTTATGTGGGAGAGAGACACGCTCCACTGTTTCATATGAACACTGGTGTTCTTAGTTCTATCTTTAATGTTCATGGCGGAGTTGAAAACCGTTTCGTTCATTTTTATATGGTTGGAAACAGAAAATGCTTCATGTGGTAATTGGTATAATGTCTTGAATAATTTGATACTTGGAAATTGTTTTGCTCAATAGATCATGTTTAAGCTCTTTCATCATGTACTTTGCACCTATTAATGAAGAACTACCATAGAGCTTGTTGAAATTTGTTTTGCATGATTGGTCTCTCTAAAAGTTTAGATATTTTCTGGTGAAGTGTTTGAACAACAAGGAAGACAGTGTAGAGTCTTATAATGCTTGCAATATGTTCTTATGTAAGTTTTGCTGTACCGGTTCATACTTGTGTTTGCTTCAAACAACATTGCTAGCCAAAGCCTTGTACTGAGAGGAAATACTTCTCGTGCATCCAAATCCTTGAGCCAAAAACTATGCCATTTGTGTCCACCATACCTACCTACTACATGGTATTTCTCTGCCATTCCAAAGTAAATTACTTGAGTGCTACCTTTAAAATTTCGTTCCTTGTCTTTGCAATACATAGCTCATGGGAAAATAGCCTTAAAAACTATTGTGGTATTGAATATGTTGCTATGTATCTTATTTCTTATAAGTTGCTTGTTGAGCGGTAACCATGTTTCTAGGGACGCCATTGATGTCTACGGGTGCTTCTATTCTTGTAGACAGTGTTGAGCCTCCAAGAGCAGAGGTTTGTAGAACAGCAGCAAGTTTCCCTTAAGTGGATCACCCAAGGTTTATCGAACTCAGGGAGGAAGAGGTCAAAGATATCCCTCTCAAGCAACCCTGCAATCACGATACAAGAAGTCTCTTGTGTCCCCAACACACCTAATACACTTGTCAGATGTATAGGTGCACTAGTTCGGCGAAGAGATAGTGAAATACAAGTGGTATGAATGAATATGAGCAAGAGTAACGATGCTGAGAAAAAGTGCTTGTTGGCGTGCGATTGATGGTAGTAATATTGCAGGAAGTAAAGATGCAAGAAACAAGAAACAAGCGATGATTGCAGTATTTGGAAACAAGGCCTAGGGATCATACTTTCACTAGTGGACACTCTCAACATTGCAATCATAATGGGATATAAATAAGCACTTCACTATGCTATTCCGAATTACTCTCTGGCAAGATAACGAACTCTAATTCATCATGTAGGCAAACCTTAAAGATGTATTCCCAAGTACTAATGAACACCCCACGCTGTCACTTTGAGCATTCATAGGAGGTACTAACACACCACAATTTCATAGAGACATCCAACTCAAATCATAACTCAGTGAACAAGTATTCTGTGAAATATAGCCTAAGAGACTCACACGGTGCACACACTGTCACCTTTACACACGTGGGACAAGGAGTTTCCGGAGATCACATAAGTAAAATCCACTTGAATAGCATAACGACATCTAGATTACAAAGCTCATCATATGGATCTCAATCATGCAAAGCAACTCATGAGATCATTGTATTGAAGTACATGGGAGAGAGAGATGAACCACATAGCTACCGGTACAACCCTTAGCCTCGATGGAGAACTACTCCCTCCTCATGGGAGACAGCAGCGTTGATGAAGATGGCGGTGGTGTCGATGGAGAAGCCTTCCGGGGGCACTTCCCCGTCTCGGCGGCGTGCCGGAATAGAGACTCCTGTCCCCCAGATCTTGGCTTCGCGATGGCGGCGGCTCTGGAAGGTTTCTCGTACCGTGGCTTTTCCGTATCGAGGTTTTAGGTCAGGGACCTTTAAATAGGCGAAGAGGCGGAGTCAGAAGGCTGACGAGGCGGTGACACAGTAGGGGGGCGCGGCCCAGGCCCTGGCCGCGCCACCCTGTCATCTGATGGTCCTGTGGCCCCCCTCTGCTGGCTCTCGGGTGTTCTGGAAGCTTCGTGGAAAAATAGGATGCTGGGCATTGATTTCGTCCAATTCCGAGAATATTTCCTTACTAGGATTTCTGAAACCAAAAATAGCAGAAAACAGGAACTGGCACTTCGGCATCTCGTCAATAGGTTAGTTCCGGAAAATGCATAAAAACGATATAAAGTGTGAACAAAACATGTAGGTATTGTCATAAAACTAGCATGGAACATAAGAAATTATAGATACGTTGGAGACGTATCAGCCATCAACTTTTACACCTTTGTTGAATATCATGTGAGTTGCTATGCATGTTCATCTTGTCTGAAGTAAGGGTGATTTATCATGATCAAATGGTCTGAGTATGCATATTGTTAGAGAAGAACATTGGGCCGCTAACTAAAGCCATGAATCATGGTGGAAGTTTCAGTTTGGACACCAATCCTCAATCTCTTATGAGAATATTATCTGTTGTTGAATGCTTATGCATTAAAGAGGAGTCCATTATATGTTTTCTATGTTGTCCCGGTATGGATGTCCATGGTTGAGATTTATTAAAAACGAGAAATCAAATGCGATTTATCTCCTTGGACCTTTGTACAGGCGGCATAGAGGTACCCCTTTGTGACACTTGGTTGAAACATATGTTATGTAATGATAATCCATGTAAATCCAAGCTAATTAGGACAAGGTGCGAGCACTATTGGTATTCTATGCATGAGGCTTGCAACTTATAGGATGTCTTATGCATAACACATATGAATTATTACTACCGTTGACAAAATTGTTTCTATGTTTTCAAAATAAAAGCTCTAGCACAAAAATAGTAATCCATGCTTCCCTCTGTGAAGGGCCATTCTTTTACTTTATGTTGAGTCAGTCTACCTACTTCTTTCTATCTTAGAAGCAAACACTTGTGTCAACTGTGCATTGATTCTTACATGTTTACTTATTGCACTTGTTATATTGCTTTATGTTGACAACTATCCATGAGATATACATGTTACAAGTTGAAAGCAAGTGCTGAAACTTAATCATCCTTTGTGTTGCTTCAATGCCTTTTACTTTGAATTTATTGCTTTATGAGTTAACTCCTATGCAAGTCTT
Source organism: Lolium perenne (assembly GCF_019359855.2). Lineage (NCBI taxonomy): Eukaryota > Viridiplantae > Streptophyta > Magnoliopsida > Poales > Poaceae > Lolium > Lolium perenne. The sequence continues at coordinate 214,708,115 of NC_067248.2, read as the reverse complement.
ATTGATGCTTGTCTTGAAAGTACTATTCATGAGAAGTCTTTGCTATATGATTCAGTTGTTTAGTCATTGTTTTTACCATTGCTTTGAATCACTTCATTCATCTCATATGCTTTACAATAGTATTGATCAAGATCATGTTGGTAGCATGTCACTTAAGAAATTATCCTTGTTATCGTTTACCTACTCGAGGGTGAGTAGGAACTAAGCTTGGGGATGCTTGATACGTCTCCAACGTATCTATAATTTCTTATGTTCCATGCTAGTTTTATGACAATACCTACATGTTTTATTCATACTTTATATCGTTTTGATGCATTTTCCGGAACTAACCTATTAACAAGATGCCGAAGTGCCAGTTTCTGTTTTCTGCTGTTTTTGGTTCCAGAAAGGCTGTTCGGGCAATATTCTCGGAATTGGACGAAACAAAAGGCCACGATCTTATAATTCACGGAAGGTTCCAGAAGTCCGAAGGGGAGACGAGGAAGGGCAGCAGGGGGCCCACACCATAAGGCGGCGTGGGTGGCCCCCTGGCCGCGCCAGCCTATGGGGAGGGAGCCCCCTAACCCCTCCGACTCTGCCTCTTCGCCTATATAACCCCTCGTGACCTAAAAACTCGACACGAATTGATGAAACTCCAGAAAGACTCCAGGGACGCCGTCGCCATCGCGAAACTCCGTTTCGGGGGACAGAAGTCTCTGTTCCGGCATGCCGCCGGGACGGGGAATTGCCCCCGGAGTCATCTCCATCGACACCACCGCCATCTTCATCGCCGTTGCTGTCTCCCATGATGAGGAGGGAGTAGTTCTCCCCCGAGGCTGAGGGCTCTACCGGTAGCTATGTGGTTCATCTCTCTCTCCCATGGTGTGATCTTTATGTGATCATGAGATTTGTATCACTATTAATCTATGTGCTACTCTAGTGATGTTATTAAAGTAGTATATTCCTCCTCCATGATGTAATGTTGACAGTGTGTGCATCATGTAGTACTTGGCGTAGGTTATGATTGTAATCTCTTGTAGATTATGAAGTTAACTATTACTATGATAGTATTGATGCGATCTATTCCCCCTTTCATAGCTATTGTTGACGGTGTGTATGCTATGTTAGTACTCGGTGTAAATTGCAACGGTCTATTATGCACTCTAGAGGTTACTTAAATATGAATTCCGAATGTTGTGGAGCTTGTTAACTCCGGCTTGAGGGAGCTCTTGTAGCCATACACAATGAATGGTGTTTGTTATTCAACAAGAGAGTGTGAATGTAGCACAAGTGAGGAGAAGTTATTTATTTATTATGTGATCAATGTTGAGAGTGTCCATTAGTGAAAGTATGATCCCTAGGCCTTGTTTCCAAATACTGCAAACATCGCTTGTTTACTGTTTTACTGCATCTTTACTTCCTGCAATATTACCACCATCTATACCACCTGTGTTTTACTATCTCTTTGCCGAACTAGTGCACCTATACATCTGACAAGTGTATTAGGTGTGTTGGGGACACAAGAGACTTCTTGTATCTTAATTGCAGGGTTGCTTGAGAGGAATATCCCTGACCTCTACCTCCCTGAGTTCGATAAACCTTGGGTGATTCACTTAAGGGAAACTTGCTGCTGTTCTACAAACCTCTGCTCTTGGAGGCCCAACACTGTCTACAGGAATAGAAGCGTGCATAGACATCATCCATCACTTTGGGGGCGGCAACAAAGCTCCTTGATAATATGATGATCAACTACTCTGAATGGCACACTGAAAGGGCTCCACAAGGTAAAAAGGTAAATTCTATTGAAGAAACCTCCTCCTTGAGTGATAAGATTGATGTGATTATGTCTATGCTTGTGAATGGTAGATCTAATGTTGATCCTAATAATGTTCCTTTAGCTTCATTGGTTGCCCAAGAGGAACATGTTGATGTGAACTTCATTAAAAGTAATAATTTCAACAACAATGCTTATAGGAATAATTCTGGTAACAACTATAGGCCATATCCTTCTAATAATGGTAATGGTTATGGTAATTCTTACAACAATAATAGGAGTGTACCCCCTGGTCTTGAAGCCATGCTTAAATAATTTATTGGTACACAAACTGCTTTTAACAAATCTGTTGAAGAAAAGCTTGATAAAATTGATATTCTTGCTTCTAAGGTTGATAGTCTTGCCTCTGATGTTGATCTTTTAAAATTGAAAGTTATGCCTAATGAAGATAAAGATATTAAGTCATTTGCTACAGAAAACGCCATACAAGTTCGAATTAATGAAAATATTAGATTGATGGCTGAATTGCATGCTAGGTGGGAAAGAGAAGAAAACGAAAAACTTGCTAAAGAGAATAATGTAGGTAAAGTTTGGACTATTACCACCACTAGTAATGTTGATGCTTAACATGTTGCTAAACCTCCTACTATCAATGGTAAAATAATTGGTGTTAGCAATGTTTCTACTCCTAGTGCAAAGCGTGCAAAATTGCCTGAAACTGCTGAAATTGCTAAAACTGCTGAAACTGCTTGTGATAAAACTGCTGAAATTTTTCAAAATATTGGGGACAATGATCCCATTACTGTAGATCAAAATGGTTTAGATTTTGATGATTGTCATATCTCTGAAGTTATTAAGTTCTTACAAAAACTTGCTAGAAGTCCCAATGCTAGTGCTATAAATTTGGCGTTTACAAAACATATTACAAATGCTCTCATAAAAGCTAGAGAAGATAAACTAAAACTTGAAACTTCTATTCCTAGGAGGTTGGAAGATGGCTGGGAGCCCATCATTAAAATGAGGGTCAATGATTTTGATTGTAATGCTTTATGTGATCTTGGTGCAAGTATTTCTGTTATGCCTAAGAAAATCTATAATATGCTTGACTTGCCACCATTGAAAAATTGTTATTTGGACGTTAATCTTGCTGATAATTCTACAAAGAAACCTTTGGGGAGGATTGATAATGTTCGCATTATGGTTAACAATAACCTTGTCCCCGTTGATTTTGTTGTCTTGGATATTGAATGCAATGCATCTTGTTCCATTATATTGGGAAGACCTTTTCTTCGAACTGTTGGTGCTATTATTGATATGAAGGAAGGTAATATTAAGTATCAATTTCCTCTCAAGAAAGGTATGGAACACTTCCCTAGAAAGAGAATGAAGTTACCTTATGATTCTATTATTAGAACAAATTATGATGTTGATGCTTCATCTCTTGATAATACTTGATTCACACTTTCTGCGCCTAGCTGAAAGCGTTAAAGAAAAGCGCTTATGGGAGACAACCCATTATTTTACTATAGCACTTTTGTTTTATATTTGAGTCTTGGAAGTTGTTACTACTGTAGAAACCTCTCCTTATCTTTATTTTATTGTATTGTTGTGCCAAGTAAAGTCTTTGATAGTAGGGTTGATACTAGATTTGGATTACTGCGCAGAAACAGATTTCTTACTATCACGAAGTTGAGCAGCCCTGTCTGTAGGTAACTCAGAAAAATCTGCCAATTTACGTGCGTGATCCTCAGATATGTACGCAACTTTCATTCAATTTGAGCTTTTTCATCTGAGCAAGTTAAGTGCCCCAGAAAAATTTGTCTTTACGGACTGTTCTGTTTTGACAAATTGTGCCTTTTATTTCGCATTGCCTGTTTTGCTATGTTTGCTGGATTTCTTTGTTCCATTAACTTTCATTAGCTTTGTGCAATGTCCAGAAGTGTTAAGAATGATTATGTCACCTCTGAATATATGAATTTTCAATTATGCACTTACCCTCTAATGAGTTTGTTTTGAGTTTGGTGTGGAGGAAGTTTTTAAGGGTCAAGAGAGGAGGATGACACAATATGATCAAGAAGAGTGAAAAGTCTAAGCTTGGGGATGCCCTCGTGGTTCATCCCTGCATATTTTAATAATACTCAAGCATCTAAGCTTGGGGATGCCCAAGGCATCCCTTCTTCATCGACAACTTATCAGGTCACCTCTAGTGAAACTATATTTTTATTCCGTCACATCTTATGTGCTTTTCTTGGAGCGTCTGTTTGTTTTTATTTTTGTTTTTGTTTGAATAAACTTGGATCCTAGCATTCTTTGTGTGGGAGAAAGACACGCTCCGCCGTTGCATATGAACACATGTGTTCTTAGCATTACTTTTAATGTTCATGACGAAGGTTGAAACTGCTTCGTTCATTGTTATATGGTTGGAAACAGAAAATGCTTCATGTGGTAATTGGTATAATGTCTTGAATAATTTGATACTTGGCAATTGTTGTACTCATATAGATCATGTTTAAGCTCTTGCATCATGTACTTTGCACCTATTAATGAAGAACTACATAGAGCTTGTTAAAATTTGGTTTGCATGATTGGTCTCTCTAGAGTCTAGATATTTTCTGGTTAAGGTGTTTGAACAACAAGGAAGACAGTGTAGAGTCTTATAATGCTTGCAATATGTTCTTATGTAAGTTTTGCTGTACCGGTTTATACTTGAGTTTGCTTCAAACAACCTTGCTAGCCTAAGCCTTGTACTGAGAGGGAATACTTCTCGTGCATCCAAAACCTTGAGCCAAAATCCATGCCATTTGTGTCCACCATACCTACCTACTACATGGTATTTTTCTGCCATTCCAAAGTACATTACTTGAGTGCTACCTTTAAAATTCTATTCCTTGTCTTTGCAATATATAGCTCATGGGAAAATAGCCTTAAAAACTAGTGTGGTAAAGAATATGTAGCTTATGTATCTTATTTCTTATAAGTTTCTTGTTGAGCGATAACCATGTTTCTGGGGACGCCATCAACTTTTACACCTTTGTTGAATATCATGTGAGTTGCTATGCATGTTCGTCTTGTCTGAAGTAAGGGCGATTTTCATGATCAAATGGTTTGAGTATGCATATTGTTAGAGAAGAACATTGGGCCGCTAACTAAAGCCATGAATCATGGTGGAAGTTTCAGTTTGGACACCAATCCTCAATCTCTTATGAGAATATTATCTTTTGTTGAATGCTTATGCATTAAAGAGGAGTCCATTATCTGTTTTCTATGTTGTCCCGGTATGGATGTCTAAGTTGAGAATAATCAAAAGCGAGAAATCCAATGCGAACTTTCTCCTTAGACCTTTGTACAGGCGGCATAGAGGTACCCCTTTGTGACACTTGGTTGAAACATATGTTATGCAATGATTATCCGTGTTAATCCAAGCTAATTAGGACCAGGTGCGAGCACTATTGGTATTCTATGCATGAGGCTTGCAACTTATAAGATGTATTATGCATAACACATATGAATTATTACTACCGTTGACAAAATTGTTTCTATGTTTTCAAAATAAAAGCTCTAGCACAAAAATAGTAATCCATGCTTCCCTCTGCGAAGGGCCATTCTTCTACTTTATGTTGAGTCAGTTTACCTACTTCTTTCTATCTTAGAAGCAAACACTTGTGTCAACTGTGTGCATTGATTCCTACATACTTGCTTATTTGCATTCATCATATTACTTTGTGTTGACAATTATCCATGAGATACATCCATGAGATAAACATGTTGAAGTTGAAAGCAACCGCTGAAACTTATATCTTCCTTTGTGTTGCTTCAAAACTCTCTACTAAGAATTTATTGCTTTATGAGTTAACTCTTATGCAAGTCTTATTGATGCTTGTCTTGAAAGTACTATTCATGAAAAGTCTTTGTTATATGATTCAGTTGTTTAATCATTGTCTTTACCATTGCTTTGAATCACTGCATTCATCTCATATGCTTTACAATAGTATTGATCAAGATTATGATAGCATGTCACTTCAGAAATTATCATTGTTATCGTTTACCTACTCGAGGGTGAGTAGGAACTAAGCTTGGGGATGCTTGATACGTCTCAAACGTATCTATAATTTCTTGTGTTCCATGCTACTTTTATGATGATACTCACATGTTTTATACACACTTTATGTCATTATTATGCATTTTCCGACACTAACCTATTGACGAGATGCCGAAAAGCCAGTTGCTGTTTTCTGCTGTTTTTGGTTTTAGAAATCGTAGAAAGGAAATATTCTCGGAATTGGACGAAATCAACGCCCAGGGTCTTATTTTTCCACGGAGCTTCCAGAAGACAGAAGGGGATACGAAGTGGGGCGACGAGGCGCCGACACCACAGGGCCGCACGGCCTGGGTGGGGCCCGCGCCTCCCTATGGTGTGGGGCCCCCACGCCTCCTCCAACCTTACCCTTCCACCTACTTATAGCCTTCGTCGCGAAAACCCCTGTACCGAGAGCCACGATACGGAAAACCTTCCAGAGATGCCGCCGCCGCCAATCCCATCTCGGGGGATTCAGGAGATCGCCTCCGGCACCCTGCCGGAGAGGGGAATCATCTCCTGGAGGACTCTTCATCACCATGATCACCTCCGGATTGATGTGTGAGTAGTTCACCCTTGGACTATGGGTCCATAGAAGTAGCTAGATGGCTGTCTTCTCCTCATTGCGCTATCATGTTTAGATCTTGTGAGCTGCCTATCATGATCAGGATAATCTATTTGTAATGTTACATGTTGTGTTTGTTGGGATCTGATGAATATTGAATACTATGTCAAGTTGATTATCAATCTATCATATATGTGTTGTTTATGTTCTTGCATGCTCTCCGTTGCTAGTAGAGGCTCTGGCCAAGTTGATACTTGTGACTCCAAGAGGGAGTATTTATGCTCGATAGTGGGTTCATGCCTCCATTGAATCTGGGACAGTGACATAAAGTTCTAAGGTTGTGGATGTGTTGTTGCCACTAGGGATAAAACATCAATGCTTTGTCTAAGGATATTTGTGTTGATTACATTACGCACCATACTTAATGCAATTGTCTGTTGTTTGCAACTTAATACTAGAAGGGGTGCGGATGCTAACCCGAAGGTGGACTTTTTAGGCATAGATGCATGCTGGATAGTGATACGTCTCAAACGTATCTATAATTTCTTATGTTCCATGCTAGTTTTATGACAATACCTACATGTTTTGTTCACACTTTATGTCATTATTATGCATTTTCCGGAACTAACCTATTGACAAGATGCCGAAGTGCCAGTTCCTGTTTTCTGCTGTTTTTGGTTTCAGAAATCCTAGTAAGGAAATATTCTCGGAATTGGACGAAATCAACGCCCAGTATCTTATTTTTCCACGAAGCTTCGAGAACACCGGAGAGAGACCAGAGGGGAGCCAGGGGGCCCCACACACCAGGGCGGCGCGGCCAAGGGGTGGGGCGCGCCCCCCTATTGTGTGGCCCCACCAGGGCCCCTCCGAGGCTGCCCTTCCGCCTACTTAAGGACTCCATCGCGAAAACCTAAAGGAATAAGCCACGGGACGAGAAAAGTTACGCAGCCGCCGCCATCGCGAAACCAAGATTCGGGGGACAGAAGTCTCTGTTCCGGCACCCTGCCGGGACGGGGAATTGCCCCCGGAAGGCATATCCATCGACACCACCGCCATCTTCATCAACGCTGCTGTCTCCCATGATGAGGAGGGAGTAGTTCTCCCCCGAGGCTGAGGGCTGTACCGGTAGCTATGTGGTTAATCTCTCTCTCATGTACCCCAATACAATGATCTCATGAATTGCCTTGCATAATTGAGATCCATATGATGAGCTTTGTATCACTATTAATCTATGTGCTACTCTAGTGATGTTATTAAAGTAGTCTGTTCCTCCTTCATGATGTAATGTGGACAGTGTGTGCATCATGTAGTACTTGGCGTAGGTTATGATCGTGATCTCTTGTAGATTGTGAAGTTAACTATTACTATGCACTCTAGAGTTACTTTATATGAACTCCGGAATTACTCTCTATGGTGTGACAAAGGATGGTGTTTGCATCTTGTGTGATTCCTTTATGACGTTGTGGAGCTTGTTTACTCCGGCTTGAGGGTGCTCTCGTAGCCCTACACAACGAATGGTGTTTGTTATCCAACAATAGAGTCTTTGAAAGTAGTACAAAGGAAAAGAACTTATTTATTTATGTGATCGTTGTTGAGAGTGTCCACTAGTGAAAGTATGATCCCTAGGCCTTGTTTCCAAGCACTGAAACTCCGTTTATTTACTGTTATGTTGCATGTTTACTCGCTGCCATATTTTATTCAGATTGCTATTACCACTCATATACATCCATACTACTTGTATTTCACTATCTCTTCGCCGAACTAGTGCACCTATACATCTGACAAGTGTATTAGGTGTGTTGGGGACACAAGAGACTTCTTGTATCGTGACTGCAGGGTTGCTTGAGAGGGATATCTCTGACCTCTACCTCCCCGAGTTCGATAAACCTTGGGTGATTCACTTAAGGGAAACTTGCTGCTGTTCTACAAACCTCTGCTCTTGGAGGCCCAACACTATCTACAGGAATAGAAGCGTGCGTAGACATCAAGCTATTTTCTGGCGCCGTTGCCGGGGAGGTAAGGTAAAAGGCACTCACACTCCGGACCCCGGCAACTAAGCTATTTTCTGGCGCCGTTGCCGGGGAGGTAAGGTAAAAGGTATTCACATCCTCCGACTACTAAGCTATTTCCTAGCACTGTTGCTGGTGTGTGAGTGCTCGAAGATATTTCCTTTAGATCCTGCAATTATATCTTTTTGTTTCTTGTTTTCACTAGTTAGGCTTAATGGAAAACAACAACAAAATGAGAGATCTTTATGAACTTTATCTTGAATTAGGACATGATGTGTTTGAAGAGAGAATTAAAAAACCCATGGAACTTTATATGCATGCTAATGGGAATGTTATTAGTATGAATGCTTTGAACATCATTGTTGCTAATGCTATGGAAAATTCTAAGCTTGGGGAAGCTGATTTTGAGGAGCATGATATTTTTAGTCCCCCAAGTTTTGAGGAGAAAATTTACTTTGATGATACTTTGCCTCCCATTTATGATGATTATAATGATAGTGGTATTTTGGTTCCACCTACTATGGAGGATAAAGGTTATTATGATTATACCATGCCTACAATTTATGATGATTACAATGATGGTTATGGTAGTTTTACTCCCACTATTACTAATAAAATTGATTATGCTTATGTGGAGAGTAATGATACTTTTATGCATGTGAATAAGAATGCTTTGTGTGATACTTATATTGTTGAGTTTCATCATGATGCCACTGAAAGTTATTATGAGAGAGGGAAACATGGTTATATGCATCTTAATAATATTAAGTTTCCCCTCTTTATGTTGAAAATTTTGAAGTTGCACTTTCTTTGTCTTTCTATGATAGCAGCTTCATGCTTTAATAACTTGTTTATTTACAAGATTCCTATGCATAGGAAGTGGGTTAGACTTAAAAGTGTTTCTTATTTGCTTCTTGATGCTCTCTTTTGCTTCAACTCTTATTTCTTGCGCGAGCATCATTAAAATTACTGAGCCCATCTTAATGGCTATAAAGAAAGCACTTCTTGGGAGATAACCCATGTTTTTATTTTGCTACTGTTTTGTTGTATCTTGGAAGTTGTTACTACTGTAGCAACCTCTCCTTATCTTTATTTTATTGCATTGTTGTGCCAGGTAAAGTTTTTGATAGTAATGTTGATACTAGATTGGATTACTGCGCAGAAACAGATTTCTTGCTGTCACGAATTTGAGTAGAATTCTCTGTAGGTAAATCATAAAAATATGCCAATTTACGTGCGTGATCCTCAGATATGTACGCAACTTTCATTCAATTTGAGCTTTTTCATCTGAGCAAGTTACGTGCCCCAGAAAAATTCGTCTTTACGGACTGTTCTGTTTTTACAGATTCTGCATTTTATTTCGCATTGCCTGTTTTGCTATGTTTGATGGATTTCTTTATTCCATTAACTTTCAGTAGCTTTGTGCAATGTCCAGAAGTGTAAAGAATGATTATGTCACCTCTGAATATGTGAATTTTTGATTATGCACTAACCCTCTAATGAGTTTGTTTTGAGTTTGGTGTGGAGGAAGTTTTCAAGGGTCAAGAGAGGAGGATGATATACTATGATCAAGAAGAGTGAAAAGTCTAAGCTTGGGGATGCCCCCGTGGTTCATCCCTGCATATTTCGAGAAGAATTATGCATCTAAACTTGGGGATGCCCAAGGCATCCCTTTCTTCATCGACAACTTATCAGGTCACCTCTAGTGAAACTATATTTTTATTCAGTCACATCTTATGTACTTTACTTGGAGCATCTGTGTGCTTTTATTTTCGTTTTGTTATTTTCATTCTCTGAATAAATTCATGCTTGTGTGGGAGAGAGACACGCTCCACTGTTGCATATGAACACATGTGTTCTTAGTGCTACTTTTAATGTTCATTGTGAAGGGTGAACTACTTCGTTCATTGATATATGGTTGGAAACAGAAAATGCTGCATGTGGTAATTGGTATAATGTCTTGAATAATTTGATACTTGGCAATTTTTCTGCTCAAATAGATCATGTTTAAGCTCTTGCATCATGTACTTTGCACCTATTAGTGGAGAACTACATAGAGCTTGTTAAAATTTGGTTTGCATGATTGGTCTCTCTGAGTCTAGATATTTTCTAGTTAAGGTGTTTGAACAACAAGGATACGATGTAAAGTCTTATAATGCTTATAATATGTTCATATGTGAGTCTTGCTGCACCGTTTTATACTTGAGTTTGCTTCAAACAACCTTGCTAGCCTAAGCCTTGTATTGAGAGGGAATTCTTCTCGTGCATTCATATCCTTGAGCCAAAATCCATGCCATTTGTGTCCACCATACCTACCTACTACATGGTATTTCTCTGCCATTCCAAAGTACATTACTTGAGTGCTACCTTTAAAATTCTATTCTTTGCCTTTACAATGCATAGCTCATGGGAAAATAGCCTTAAAAACTATTGTGGTATTGAATATGTTGCTATGTATCTTGATACGTCCCAAACGTATCTATAATTTCTTATGTTCCATGCTACTTTTATGATGATACTCACATGTTTTATACACATTATATGTCATTATTATGCATTTTCCGGCACTAACCTATTGACGAGATGCCGAAGAGCCAGTTGTTGTTTTCTGCTGTTTTTGGTTTCAGAAATCCTAGTAAGGAAATATTCTCGGAATTGGACGAAATCAATGCCCAGGGGCCTATTTTTCCACAAAGCTTCCAGAAGACCGGAGGGGAGACGAAGTGGGGCCACGAGGCGCCACCACAACAGGGCGGCGCGGCCTAGAGGGGGCCCGCGCGGCCCTAGCGTGTGGGGCCCCCGTGACTCTCCCGACTCCGCCCTTCCGCCTACTTAAAGCCTCCGTCGTGAAACACCCAGTACCGAGAGCCACGATACGGAAAACCTTCCAAAGACGCCGCCGCCAATCCCATCTCGGGGGATTCAGGAGATCGCCTCCGGCACCCTGCCGAAGAGGGGAATCATCTCCCGGAGGACTCTTCATCGCCATGATCGCCTCCGGATTGATGTGTGAGTAGTTCACCCCTGGACCATGGGTCCATAGCAGTAGCTAGATGGTTGTCTTCTCCTAATTGTGCTATCATGCTCGATCTTGTGAGCTGCCTATCATGATCAAGATCGTTTCTTTGTAATCCTACATGTTGTGTTTGTTGGGATCCGATGGATATTGAATACTATGTCAAGTTGATTATCAATCTATCATATATGTTGTTTATGTTCTTGCATGCTCTCCGTTGCTAGTAGAGGCTCTGGCCAAGTTGATACTTGGGACTCGAAGAGGGAGTATTTATGCTCGATAGTGGGTTCATGCCTCCATTAAATCTGGGACAGTGACAGAAAGTTCTAAGGTTGTGGATGTGCTGTTGCCACTAGGGATAAAACATCGATGCTTTGTCTAAGGATATTTGTGTTGATTACATTACGCACCATAATTAATGCAATTGTCTGTTGCTTGCAACTTAATATCGGAAGGGGTTCGGATGATAACCTGAAAGTGGACTTTTTAGGCATAGATGCATGCTGGATGGAGGTCTATGTACTTTGTCGTAATGCCCTGATTAAATCTCATAGTACTCATCATGATATATGTATGTGCATTGTTATGCCTTCTTTATTTGTCAATTGCCCAACTGTAATTTGTTTACCCAACATGCTATTTATCTTATGGGAGAGACACCGCTAGTGAACTGTGGACCCCGATCTATTCTTTACATCTGAAATACAATCTACTGCAATACTTGTTCTTTATTGTTCTTCGCAAACAATCATCTTCCACACAATACGGTTAATCCTTTGTTCACAGCAAGCCGGTGAGATTGACAACCTCACTGTTACGTTGGGGCAAAGTACTTTGGTTGTGTTGTGCAGGTTCCACGTTGGCGCCGGAATCCCTGGTGTTGCACCGCACTACACTTCGCCGCCATCAACCTTCAACGTGCTTCTTGGCTCCTCCTGGTTCGATAAACCTTGGTTTCTTTCTGAGGGAAAACTTGCTACTGTCTGCATCACACCTTCCTCTTGGGGTTCCCAACGGACTCGTGTTAATTGCACGCATCAAGCTCTTTTTCTGGCGCCGTTGTCGGGGAGATCAAGACACGCTGCAAGGGGAGTCTCCACTTCCAATCTCTTTACTTTGTTTTTGTCTTGCTTTACTTTATTTACTACTTTGTTTGCTGCACTAAAACAAAACACAAAAAAATTAGTTGCTAGTTTTACTTTATTTACTGTCTTGTTCTCCATATTAAAAACACAAAAAATTAGTTACTTGCATTTACTTTATTTAGTTTGCTTTATTTACTACTGTTAAAATGAATACTCCTGAGAACACAAAGTTGTGTGACTTCACTAGTTAGGCTTAATGGAAAACAACAACAAAATGAGAGATCTTTATGAACTTTATCTTGAATTAGGACATGATGTGTTTGAAGAGAGAATTAAAAAACCCATGGAACTTTATATGCATGCTAATGGGAATGTTATTAGTATGAATGCTTTGAACACCATTGTTGCTAATGCTATGGAAAATTCTAAGCTTGGGGAAGCTGGTTTTGATGAGCATGATATCTTTAGTCCCCCAAGTTTTGAGGAGAAAATTTTCTTTGATGATACTTTGCCTCCTATTTATGATGATTATAATGATAGTGGTCTTTTGGTGCCGTCTACTATGGAGAGTAAATTTTATTATGATTATACTATGCCTCCTACACTTGATGAGAATAATAATGATAGCTACTTTGTTGAATTTGCTCCCACTACAACTAATAAAATTGATTATGCTTATGTGGAGAGTAATACTTTTATGCACATGAACCATTACAAGAATGTTTTAAGTGATGGATATATTGTTGAGTTTGTTCATGATGCTACTGAAAATCTTTATGAGAGAGGAAAATATGGTTGTAGAAATTTTCGTGTTACTAAAACACCTCTCTTTTTGCTGAAAATCTTGAAGTTACACTTGTTTTATCTTTCTATGCTTGTTGCATTATTCTTTATGAATTTGTCTATTTACAAGATTCTTTTTCATAGGAAGCGGGTTAGACTTAAATGTGTTTTGAATTTGCTTTTTGATGCTCTCTTTTGCTTCAACTCTTATTTCTTGCGCGAGCATCATTAAAATTGCTGAGCCCATCTAAATGGCTATAAAGAAAGCACTTCTTGGGAGATAACCCATGTTTTATTTTACTACAGCACTTTTATTTTATATTTGTGTCTTGGAAGTTGTTACTACTGTAGCAACCTCTCCTTATCTTTATTTTATTGCATTGTTGTGCCAAGTAAAGTCTTTGATAGTAAAGTCAATACTAGATTTGGATTACTGCGCAGGAACAGATTTCTTGCTGTCACGAATCTGGGCAGTAGTCTCTGTAGAAAATTAAAAAAAATCTGCCAATTTACGTGCGTGATCCTCAGATATGTACGCAACTTTCATTCCATTTGGGCATTTTCATCTGAGCAAGTCTGGTGCCATTTTAAAATTTGTCTTTACGGACTGTTCTGTTTTGACAGATTCTCCCTTTTATTTCGCATTGCCTGTTTTGCTATGTTTGATGGATTTCTTTGTTCCATTAACTTTCAGTAGCTTTGTGCAATGTCCAGAAGTATTAAGAATGATTATGTCACCTCTGAATATATGAATTATGCACTGACCCTCTAATGAGTTTGTTTCGAGTTTGGTGTGGAGGAAGTTTTCAAGGGTCAAGAGAGGAGGATGATACAATATGATCAAGAAGAGTGAAAAGTCTAAGCTTGGGGATGCCCCCGTGGTTCATCCCTGCATATTTTAAGAAGACCCAAGCGTCTAAGCTTGGGGATGCCCAAGGCATCCCCTTCTTCATCGGCAACTTATCAGGTTCCTCTAGTGAAACTATATTTTTATTCAGTCACATCTTATGTGCTTTGCTTGGAGCGTCTGTTTGCTTTAGTTTTTGTTTTGTTTGAATAAAGTCGGATCCCACAATTCTTTATATTGGAGATATTACGCTCCGCTGTTTCGTATGAACACATGTGTTCTTAGCTTTATCTTTAATGTTCATTGCGAAAGTTGAACTACCACTACAAGAAAAGTTGCTATGGCCGACGAAGTTGAAGTCGCGCCGTGGTTGCTGGTGTACCATGGCCAACGATTTTTGGTCCCTCCGTGGTGCATGTCAAAACTTTTTTTTTCTCGTTTTTGAGGCCACCTAGCCCGACGAAAGCGGCCAAAACGTCGCGTATGGTGGCCCGGGACGTGGTGCATCTCGAAATCTCGGGTTCGCTGGCCGAGTCAACGCAAATCCGCACCGCCGAGGGATGTAGGGCCCAGATGGCAGCCTCTCTGGCATTGTTTTTTTCTCGATCGCGCCATCTCATTCAACGTTCTCCGATCGAGCCGTTTACGATGCAGGATCATGGGTCCCGCATGTCATCCTCTATGAACCAAAATTCTTTCTATTCTTGGATTTTTTTTGACCCCCTGATTTCTGGCTACTTCCTTTTTCTTTTGATCCCTTGCCGCCTTGGAAACGTTGAGACCGCTGCTGCTAAATGGGACCCGCATGTCATCCTCTATGTGCAATCAACTTTCTTTTCTTGGAGTTTTTTTTGGCACCTCAAATTTGGTCACTTGCCTTTTTCTTTCGATCCCCTGCCGCCTCTCAAACGGTGATACCGCTGCTGCTAACTGGGACCCGCATGTCATCCTCTATGTACTATAAAACTTTCTTTTCTTGAATTATTTTTGGCACCTCATATTTGGTCACTTACCTTTTTCTTTCGATCCCCTGCCGCCTCTCAAACGGTGATACCGCTGCTGCTAAATGGGACCCGCATGTCATCCTCTATGTACTATAAAACTTTCTTTTCTTGAATTATTTTTGGCTCCTCATATTTTTTCACTTGCCTTTTTCTTTCGATCCCCTGCCGCCTCTCAAACGGTGATACCGCTGCTGCTAAATGGGACCCGCATGTCATCCTCTATGTACTATAAAACTTTCTTTTCTTGAATTATTTTTGGCTCCTGATATTTTTTCACTTGCCTTTTTCTTTCGATCTCATGCCACGTTTGAAACGTTGAGGAACCTGCAGGCTCATGGGACCCGCATGTCATCCTCTATGTACTATAAAAGTTCATTTTCTTGGTTTTTTTTCACCCTCTGATTTTTGGCAATTTCTTTTTTCTTTTGATCCCCTGCCGCCTCTCAAACGGTGATACCGCTGCTAAATGGGACCCGCATGTCATCCTCTATGTACTATAAAACTTTCTTTTCTTGAATTATTTTTGGCTCCTCATATTTGGTCACTTGCCTTTTTCTTTCGATCTCATGCCATGTTTGAAACGTTGAGGAACCTGCTGGCTCATGGGACCCGCATGTCATCCTCTATGTGCTATAAAAGTTTATTTTCTTTATTTTTTTTTCACCCTCTGATTTTTGGCTATTTCCTTTTTCTTTTGATCCCCTGCCGCCTTGGAAACGTTGGGTAAGTCTGACTCATGGGACCCGCATGTCATCCTCTATGTACAATCAACTTTCTTTTTCTTTTGATCTCAAGCCGCATTTGAAACGTTGAGACCGCTGCTGCTAAATGGGACCCGCATGTCATCCTCTACGTACAATAAAGTTTCTTTTCTTGGATTATCTTTGGCTCTTGATATTTTGTCACTTGCCTTTTTCTTTCGATCTCATGCCGCCTTTGAAACGTTGAGTAAGCTGCTGGCTCATGGGTCCCGCATGTCATCCTCTACGAACAATAAAAGTTTCCTTTCTTGGAGTTATTTTTTACCCCTAATTTCTGGCTATTTGCCTTTTTCTTTTGATCTCCTGCCCCCTCTGAAACGATGAGGACGCTGTTGGCAGGTAGGTCCCACATGTCATCCTCTATGAACAATAAATGTTTCCTTTGATGGATTTATTTTGAACCCCTAATTAATTTCTGGATATTTCCCCTGCCGCCTTGGAATCGTTGAGGATGCTGCTGCCTCATGGGTCCCGCATGTCATCCTCTCAGAACGGTAAATGTTTATTTTCTTGGATTTTGTTGACCAAACAATTTTTGGCTTATTTTTTCTTTCGATCACCTGCAGCCTTTAAAACGTTGAGGACGCCGCTGGCTCACGGGTCCCACATGTCAACCTCTATGAACAATAAACGTTGAGGATGCAGCTGCCTCATGGGTCCCGCATGTCATCCTCTCAGAACGAAAATGTTTCTTTTTTTGGATTTTTTACCAACAGATTTTTGGTTTATTTTTTCTTTCCATCCCCTGCCGCCTTTAAAACGTTGACGACGCTGTTGGCTCATGGGTCCCCGATGTCAGCCTCCCCGTACAAGAAACATATGATATCTTGATTATTTTGCAGACAATAAACAATGTATTGCGCTCTGAGCTATTTCAAACGGATAATTAAATCTTTATTTTTACATAAACAAACTTATATGTTGAATCTCCTTGTTTTTTTGTCTTTGCGAAGCATAGGACTTTCCTATTTTTTTAGAAAATTCGGAACTTTCCTGTTTTGGAGTGGGCTGAAATTGTACGAGTCAAAAGGCCAAGCAGGATTGTTCGAAGGCCCAGATGTCCAGATGCAGCCCAATTGAAATCTTTCTTCTTGGATTTTTTCACCCCCTGATTTCTGGCTACTTCATTTTTCTTTTGGTTCTGTGCCGACTTGGAAACGTTGAGACCGCTGCTGCAAAATGGGACCTGCATGTCATCCTCTACGTACAATAAAATTTCTTTTCTTGGATTATTTTTGGCTCCTGATATTTGGTCACTTGCCTTTTTCTTTCGATCCCGTGCAGCCTCTCAAACGGTGATACCGCTGCTGCTAATTGGGACCCGCATGTCATCCTCTATGTACAATCAAGTTTCTTTTCTTGAATTATTTTTGGCTCCTGATATTTGGTCACTTGCCTTTTTCTTTCGATCTCATGCCACGTTTGAAACGTTGAGGAACCTGCTGGCTCATGGGACCCGCATGTCATCCTCTATGTACTATAAAAGTTCATTTTCTTTGTTTTTTTTCACCCTCTGATTTTTGGCTATTTCCTTTTTCTTTTGATACCCTGCCGCCTTGGAATCGTTGAGTAAGCTGCTAGCTCATGGGACCCGCATGTCATCCTCTATGTCCATCAACTTTATTTTCTTGGATTTTTTTGACCCTCTAATTTCTGGCTACTTTCTTTTTCTTTTGATCTCAAGCCGCATTTGAAACGTTGGGACCGCTGATGCAAAATGGGACCCACATATCATCCTCTATGTAAATAAAGTTTCTTTTCTTGGATTATCTTGGGCTCCTGATATTTTGTCACTTGCCATTTTCTTTCGATCTCATGCCGCCTTTGAAACGTTAAGTAAGCTGCTGGCTCATGGGTCCCGCATGTCATCCTCTACGAACAATAAAAGTTTCCTTTCTTGGAGTTATTTTTTACCCCTAATTTCTGGCTATTTGCCTTTTCTTTTGATCTCCTGCCCCCTTTGAAACGATGAGGACGCTGTTGGCAGGTCGGTCCCACATGTCATCCTCTATGAACAATAAAACTTTCCTTTGATGGATTTATTTTGAACCCCTAATTAATTTCTGGATATTTCCTTTTTTTCTTTTGATCCCCTTGCCTTGGAATCGTTGAGGAACCTGCTGGCTCATGGGTCCCGCATGTCATCCTCTCAGAACGGTAAATGTTTATTTTCTTGGATTTTGAATACCAAATGATTTTTGGCTTATTTTTTCTTTCGATCTCCTGCCGCCTTTAAAACGTTGAGGACGCTGCTGGCTCACGGGTCCCACATGTCATCGTCTAACATTAAACGCTGAGGATGCTGCTGCCTCATGGGTCCCGCATGTTATCCTCTCATAACGAAAATGTTTCTTTTCTTGGATTTTGTATCAACAGATTTTTGGTTTATTTTTTCTTTCCATCCCTGCCGCCTTTAAAATGTTGACGACGCTGCTGGCGCATGGGTCCCCGATGTCAGCCTCCCCGTATAAGAAACATGTGATATCTTGATTATTTTGCAGACAATAAACAGTGTATTTTGCTCTGAGCTATTGCAAAGGGATAAATTAAATCTTTATTTTTACATAAACAAACTTATATGCTGAATCTCCTTGTTTTTTTTGTCTTTGCGAGGGATAGGACTTTCCTGTTTTGGAATGGGCTGAAATTGTACGAATCAAAAGGCGTCCCGGGGGATCGGGTGAAGGCCCCGATGGCCGAGCAGCCCAATTGAAATATTCCTTTTCTTGGATTTTTTGACACCCTTATTTCTCGGCTACTTCCTTTTTCTTTTGGTCATGTGCCGCCTTGGAAACATTGAGACCGCTCTTTGCAACATGGGTCCCGCATGTCATCCTCTATGTACAATAGAAGTTTCTTTTCTTGGATTATTTTTGGCTCCTGATATTTGGCACTTGTCTTTTTCTTTCGATCTAATGCCGACTTTGAAACCTTCAGACCGGTGCTGCAAAATGGGACCCGCATGTCATTCTCTATGCACAATAAAGTTTCTTTTCTTAGATTATTTTTGGCTCCTGATATTTGGTCACTTTCCTTTTCCTTTCGATCTCATGCCGCCTTTGAAACGTTGAGGAAGCTGCTGGCTCATGGGTCCCGCATGTCATACTCTATGAACAATAAAGTGTCCTTCATTGGATTTATTTTTTACCCCTAATTTCTGGCTATTTACCGTTTTCTTTTGATCCCCTGCCCCCTTTGAAACGATGAGGACGCTGCGGCAGGTCGGTCCCACATCCTCTATGAACAATAAAAGTTTCCTATGATGGATTTATTTTTGACCCCTTTTGATCCCCCGCCGCCTTGGAATCGTTGAGGATGTCGCCTCATGGGTCCCGCATGTCGACCTCTCGTAACGGTAAATGTTTCTTTTCTTGGATTTTTTACCAACTGATTTTTGGCCTTTGTCTTTCTATCTCCTGCCGCCTTTAACACGTTGGGGACGCTGCCGGCTCGGGGTCCCACATGTCAGCCTCTATGAACAATAAACCTTTTGTTTGATTTATTATTGACCCATAATTTCTTGGTATTTGCCTTTTTCTTTCGATCTCATGCCGCTTCTGAAACGTTGAGACGCTGCTGGCTCATGGGTCCCTGTCAGCCTCTATGAACAGTAAAAGTTTCCTTTGTTTGATTTATTTTTGACCCTAATTACTGGCTATTTGCCTTTTTTATCCCCTGCCGCCTTTGAAACTAAGAGGACGCTGGCTGGCCCATGGGTCCCACATCTCAGCCTCTCTGAACGATAAACCTTTCCTTTCTTTTTTTTCGATCCCGTGCCGCCTTGGAAAATGTGAGACCGCTCCTGCAAAACGGGACCCATATGTCATCCTCTATGTACAATAAAAGTTTCTTTCCTTGGATTATTTTTGGCACCTGATATATGGTCACTTGCCTTTTTTTCGATCCCCTGCCGCCTTTGAAACGTTGAGGACGCTGCTGGCTCGTGGGTCCCACATGTCAGCCTCTATGAACAATAAACATTTCATTTCTTGGATTTATTTTTGACCGCTGATTTCTGGGAACTTTGCTTTTTCTTTCGATCCCCTGCCGCCTTTGTTAAAGTTGAGGACGCTGCTGCAAAATGCGTCCCACATGTCAGCTTCTCTGTACGATAATTGTTTCCTTTCTTGGATTTTTTTCCACGGCTGGCCGATGGGTCCACGATGTCAGCCTCTATGTACAAGAAATATGTGATTTCTCGATATGTTTTAACCCGAGATATGTAGGATACTTGCTTTTTTCGATCCCTTTTGTTTGTCTTTACCTTCAAATGTTGAGGGACACTACTGGCAAATGGGTCCTGCTCTAGCATTCTCAACTGAAGGAAAAACTGAAATATTGCCTATTCATTTGTTTTTCGTACTCCATGCACATAATCCATACTAACTGTTGATCCGGGTTTTAGTTCAACTTAATTAGTTCAAATTTGATCTACGAGGAAGTATGTAATATATTTTGGGTTCACAACACTACACTTGTTAACAACAATCTGATGAAGAGGTTTGTCATTTTTTTAAACTACAAATACACTCTAAGATCTTGCAAACTGATAGAATTAATCTTGGAACTTTAAATAATTTATGAAAATTTTGAAATCAACTATATGAATATATCAAAATATAGAGCCCATGTAGATGCGCATACTAGCTATGCGCATTTAAAAAAGAATCATAATCATAATTGATACGAAATAAAAATAACTTTATATTTAGAATCTCGGTTTCTTGAGGGCCAATCATAGGATCTCCGTGTTTAAATTAGGAAGGGCCCCAGTGGCATGAGTCGGAGGCCCATTAAATGTTTTTGGATTGTTATCAGCGAAGCAAGCAGGCTGACAGCAATCACCATGTGCATGGCCGGCGGCAGCCCAAAAGTACAAACAATTGGCCCATGCAGGGAAGGTAGTACTTTTTTTTATTGGGAAGGTTGTGCAGGCTAACCCAAAAAAAGTGGTGCTACATGGGGTAGCACTTGAACCCGGAATGAGACCATGAACAGTACATATGCTACATGCTACAGTACTTAGTTCTTAGCTATCTATTTTCGATCCAACGTCCAAATCTACAAGTCAACCAACTGTTCATCTGTGCTTGCTGATGTCAAGGCAACCTTTGGATCCCGGACGCTTGAACCCATGATCGTTACTGAGGGTTGCCTATTTGCGCATAATATGTTTTGTCAGCGGGCACTTCACTAGTTTGTGCAAAACATATCCAGCGCAGGATTCGAAAAAACAACATGTTTTTTCTTTACGGAAACAACAGAACATCTCATGTTCATCACAATCCAGCCAACATAAGCACATAATAATTAATAGTACAACTAGAGAGTTGTACATATAAATAAGGTTTGTCAAGCTTCATGCACTAGCCAACGCAACCAAAAGTCCGAACTGATGGAAAGGGCTAGGCAATCCACTTATACATCTGAACACCCCTCCTCACGTGTGACCGGAAGAAGGGAAGAGGTCAACACAAGGAGACTCTCAAGAGGCATATACGTGGACTCCGAGGAGGGCAACGGATTTTTAGGATAAATTACGAAAGCCAGGTCTCGAACTCGAGACCCTGGGCTCTGATACCATGCCAAGCTTCATACACAAGCCAACGCAACCAAAAGTCCGAACTAATGGAAAGGGCTAGGCAATCCACTTATACATATCAACATCCCCCCCTCACATGTGACCACAATCCAAAGAATGGTACCATCATGTTCACCACAATACATCACCATTATACTACAGAACATTTGTAAGACAACTTAATACAGCTGTGATTCATTTTGTTGCCCCAGCGATGGGTGATAACCTGAACACCATATAACCTTCTCACAGCAATTGTAACCAAATATGAGCACCTGCAATGATTTGGTGTCAATCTTCTTGAAGGTCAGGAGGTATCCTACCTTCAAGTCATGTGCTTTCACAAACTCTGGCCATCCCGCGTCCATTAAAACATTGCCATCTTGTTGCTTCAGGTCCACAATCCAGGTGCATGCAGTGGACATCTTCAAAGTTGATGGACTCGGACACCCACCGTAAAACCAGGGTAGAACACGACTGGGGATGGTAATCACCTCTAACTCCGATGTACATAGTACCTTGCGTAAGCCATCGCCGTATTCTCCTCATCGATGCGCCTAAACACCTTGCACACTGGGGCTGGCTCTACAGATGTCTCCTTCCATGATAAGCTCTCTCCAAGCTTGAGCTTCTTGTTTGAACACTGCAAAAAAGAGGCCTCAATTAGATAATGCCTCTAGCTTCTGACCGTAATTCCAAGCAAATGCATAATCAAAGGCACCTAGCAAAGTCAGCGGATCATTGTTCTTATCGAACACACAGTCTGAACAATAAGCTTCTGAATCTAGCTTGGCTGATATGTACAACCTTGTATCATCAAATTATTCAGCATAGTGTATCATTGTATCGCAGAAGCCAAATCGATATAAATAGTAGCTATGAGAATAGAAATCAAGCTAGCATGAGCCATGCATGCTTGCTGGCTAGGTCTAGCATCAGAGTAATGCATCTGCAGTTCATCATCCGCGAGTACAGATCGATCAAGCAAACAAAAAAAAAATCAGCGTCGGCCTAAAGAGTCCATAAGCCAGACATGCATGCTCGGTGTCCTCATATGTGATTATCGGCCGTGGATTGACCAATATCATATTTGAACGATTATTATTGCACACATTAGATCCAGTCCCAACCTAGCTAGCATGCGTGCATGTGTAGCCCGAGTCTTTACCAGAGGATTAATATATACACTGGATGAGAGAAATAGTCTATATCAAACAATGCTAAGCAACCGGCAATACAGCTTAGATATAATAAAGATGTGACCGGCAACCCTAGTGATTCGGGGGAAACATACCGCCATTGCAGCCATGGACCGAGAGAATCGGGGATGCCACGCCGCCTTAGTGGAGTTTTTAGGTGCGACGTCGCCGCATCCATAGAGGACGGAGTCCAAGCCGCGTAGTCCGAGCGGTGGTGGACGCCGGTGGTGTAGGGAGAGGACTCAGGGGAGATGGACAGCGAGGGATCTGGGGAGATCTGAACATGAGGGGGCTGTGAGAAACTGAGAATGATACATCAGCAAGGGAATAAATGCGCGTGTCCCCCCGGTCAAAAAAATGCGCGTTAGTTGGAGGAACGATGCCAGGTACGCTGGAATCCACTCATAAAACTTCACCCGACGGGTGACTGGGCTTTATCATTATCTGTTGGGGCCCGGACCTACATACCTGAGACAGGTCGTATGGGTTATGATCCGATCGGTGTGCACACAGAAATTGCATTCGAGCTAAGGGCCTCGTACTACGTTGTACTATACAAGATATCCGTTTCTTTTGGTAAAATGAAAACGATACTCCATCTGATCCTCATTACTTGATGATAAAATGGATGTCTCTACAACTAATATGTGTCTAGATACATCTATATGAGAGCGTCTGTGTTTGTACTGTGTATCTCAAAAAAAAAATGGATCGGAGGGAGCATTAAGAGGTGTCAAAAAAAACTGCAAACAAACATGGATGTAAGCAGTTGAGTATTAAACCAGTGCGTAAAATACCTTTATATCTCGACCATGTAACAATGACTATGAGAAGTTTTGGGGTTTGACCATCTGCACTTGTGTTCGCTACAATCGTTCGCTACAATCAGATCAAAAAAATTGGTCACTTTTACACTTCCTAAAATAAAATGTATTTTTCCCTGAGATTTTACAAGCTCGTACAAGAAAGCATTGACTACATATGGGATATATCACATTTACACTTACAAATCTATGAATATTTCAAAATGTTGAGCTCCATGTAGCTAGGTATAATACAAATCATCAGACCGCACATTGAAACTACCGCAGCATATCACAGTAAATTAAAGTAAAATAAAACATGTCTAACATATACTATATTAGCTAATTAACAAAGTCTCATCACAGTGTATCTGATCCCCAGTTCAGCTTAATACAAAAACCAAGTTCAGCATGAACATCAGCAGGGCACTACCCCAGGTCCAAAAGCAGCATCTAGTTAATTCAATAAAATATTGAGGTGTTTCGATCCCCTCTTCCTAAAAGCACTGCAGATCATGCATGCAACTAAGGGTGATCAGCACAAAATATTACCCTCTCGGGTGGAGGTGTTACGATCGTAGATCAACACATTCATCAAGGAAGTGTCTTTCACCTCGAAGACGAGAATGTCATCGAGCTGCAGTTCATGCGCCTCTGCAAACCCGAACCAACCATCCTTCAAGACCAGTTCACCCTGGTACTCATCGATGTGCACATACCAGGCGCAGCCTACGCTCGTCTTGAGCTTGATAGGCCTGGGAAGAATCCCTTTCAGACATTGCTTGAATTCTCTGGGGATGACCAACATATACATGTCATCGTTGCCATCCAGTTGCACATAGAAGCACGAGGGCTGAGGAGGGTCCGCCGAGTGACCAACCCGTTTAGGGCGGCCTTTCCCTTGCCCTTTTAATATAAAACGTTGAATTGCTGCATCACGCCTGCCCGTCACCTTCGGCTTTTTGGCTAGTGAGTTTCTTTGAATTCTGAACTCGGGGGGGTGCAGAGGACATGTACAATCGACAGTACTAAGACGTAGTTGCTCATTGACGTTGGAGCGAGTTTGCTTCTGCATCTAGTTAAGCACGGTATATATCAATCAACAGCGTATCGTAACATACATGGAGAAAATGTATCTAGCTATCTCTTTAATTAGTTTGCACAAAATCTAGCAGCAGCAAGACAATTTGATTTTACAGGTACTGAGCAAGTTTTCAGACTTTCTGAAACAGGTAACATGGAGCATATATTTGTATGTTCAGACTGCCAAACCCTGCTCTGTGATGGATACTATTACTTAACATCTTTTTTTGCCAGAACTAGTACTTAACATCTACTGTTTCCCGTCATTAAAAAAACATTTGCAGAAGAATAATAGTTTCCTATCATTAAAGAAAAAAGAACTTGTTTAAAACCCCAACTATCATTGACTACTTACACCTGCATCCTAGTGAGTTCAGGACAACTTACAACCACTTTTGGTGGTGCCGCCACCGGAGAAGACCGTGTCGCGGGGGTTGGGGTCGGCACAGCCGGAGAAGCTGGTGCCACCGCCAGGGAAATCAGTGCCGAGCCAGATGGTGCTTCCAGCGGAGAAGAAAGTACCGCGAGAGATGGAACCGACGCTGCCAAAGGGTAAGAAACGGATGTACTCGTAGATCCTTCTCTAGTCACGATTTGGATAGAAGAGACTGGACGTCCATCAAGCTGCTGGAGGATGCGGTGGATCAAATCAGCTGAGTTCAGGAAATATCGGCGATGTTCATCTGTGTCGGCGGCCGTTACCGCCAGGCAGCTGCTGGTGGAGGGAGGAGGCGAGCCGTTCATGGCAGTCATTAGTGTAAAAGAGGTGAAGTAGGTGGGAGAGATAGAGGGTTCGGGACTGAAGTAATTGTAGTATGCTCTCTCATTTTTACAAGCATGCGTCCTCAGGCAGATTTTTTTTTAGATGCGTACTCAGGCTGCTTTGTCAAACCAGGGCCTCAATGAAGCCCAGTTAACTATTTCTCCGCTAAAAGCGCACTATATCATATCTAGAGGGTCCACGCTTAGTATTTTTTCACGCTGTGGCGTTATTTGCGAAACAGCATGCTATATCGCCCTACTTCATAGTGTTAGCGCGCTATTTTTTTCAGGCAAGTTGCTTTCACTTTTTCGTGGTGATGAACTACAATCTGTTGGTTCCACTTCTAAGTCAGAAGATAATATCGCTCATGCTAATATGTTTTAATAAATAATTTATACTATGTTGTTGCCTTGTGAAATGTTGATGTTAGCCTTCTAAAATACTTGAGATCTATTTCTATATGTGGTTATGTATGTATGATTCAGTCACTTTTGGACTATATATATCTATTCGCTCTAGTAAAATTATTTATTTTTAGGGTATATTTAGTATTATTTTGAAAATGCTATTTAAAATATACCACACTATTACCACGATATAGCGTTCATATCGTTTGAAGGAGGCTGCCGCTAATTCATTTAACACGCTATTTTAAACATTGGTTAAGACGCGTTTGGCGGCTCGCATCCGTGCTGGTGGGGAAATACCGTACCCAAGTGCTTAAAAGATTGCAACTTTTAGCAGAAAACATTAGGGCACGTCCAACACAAAGCGCTTACCGCAAGGGGCGTGAAACTCTTTTCACCAAATTCTAGCTACAAGACCGAACCAACAGAAGTCGATGCCATCAGCAATTAGCGCCGTAAGGAGAGTACCCGGAGGATTTTACAATCTTTTCACATTCATTTGTTCTCTATTAGCGCCATATAGTATATAGCATTGTAATGCCCTTATACTCCTCTCAACATTAAAAAAAAGGTGTGCATATACTAATAATAGTTGCTGAAATGAAACTAAAAATAAACAGACATGCACGGTTTACGAAGGATGGAAATACATAGTTCATCACCATCCGTTTAAATAAGATTAGATTACTTCAATGTGGGCTACATACACACTAAAATGAGTAAACAGACACACTGAAATGGGTCAAGGTATATAAGATTCAGAAAAAAGGAAGAGCATATTAAGATACGGAATGTGTTACTGAATTGTTCAAATATATCGTACAAAAAAGATTATTTTCTCCAGAAAGATTCATGGCTCAGTTTAGGGTTGCATCAACATGCGGATATTTTTCAGACTAGGCTTAAACCACATTGTCGCCTATCGGGGAAATCCCCAACCTTCTTTTGGAAGGGTGATAACTCCCATGAGCTCATTTTCCCCTTGCTGCAGGTTACAACGACAAATACAACTAAATGCTGGTTCCCGAAATGCATAGTACGCGATGTACACACAATTTGACCTCATGAATGGAGTCAATGTTCCATCAGGAGCATTGCCATCATTTATCTTCAGGTTCATTGGATAATTCAGTC
The DNA here is from genome assembly GCF_019359855.2 of Lolium perenne. Taxonomy (NCBI): domain Eukaryota; kingdom Viridiplantae; phylum Streptophyta; class Magnoliopsida; order Poales; family Poaceae; genus Lolium; species Lolium perenne. The sequence continues at coordinate 214,681,247 of NC_067248.2, read as the reverse complement.
CAATGAACAGAGAGTGTGTGCCAAGGCTGTCAACTCGACTCCAATTGGGTCCAATCAGGGATAGATCTTTCTCAAAAATATGTATGACAGGGGCAGGCCACTCCCGCAGGATAAGGCCATTACCATCATGCAGAACTTCTGCAGGCTCAAGGTGATCATTGCTACGTATATACCGATCTTCATGGATGATCATCAAGCGCTTGCCATCGGCTGATCGAGCTAAAAACCATCTGCCAAATGGATCCTCCATCGGTGATGGGATCACGAATGGCAGGGCAAGGTGTGCATCTGCATTGTAAACGGAGACAAAAAAAAATAGTGTTTGAATGGCTCAGAAGACAATAATACCAAATAGCTGCAACTTCACATTTGTAGGATCAAATGGAAGATGCAGTCATTATACTTGTATAAAAACTCGAAGAAATAAAATTGTTCCCATTTGAGATCTATGTTAATTACACTCATATTCATTGATGGTAGATACATGTCTCAACCTTATCTGATCCATGATTGTAAAGCTTTGAGTACATCGAATATTCAAATAAATTGAAAGTTTGCATGCATCAATTGATGAAGAGGCCAGGGCTAAGCTACTTATTCATATTCGACAAGAGCATGCAAGAACTAATTCAGGAATGCATTCATATACCGCAATAATCTGGTTTGGGTTGATGATTAGTGCACCGCATATAGTACCGTAATTCCTTTGTAGCAATGGTTCATAAAGGTGTGGATAATTAAATGGTGCACAGTCATTTGAAAGGTGAAAAAAATCTTATTGAGCAATTAGTTAATTCAGTTACAATATATCATGAATGCGCTTGATATTAAAATTTATTGCGAAGTATATCATATGGATTGAAGAATTACCGGCCTGTGATTGATCCCAGCAATATGTGGTGCCGGTCCACCCATCCACCGCAACAATGAAGCCGTTGTGCTCGATGGCGTCACTGTAATCTACACCCCAACTAGCAAGAGAGAATAACCTCCACTCCTGGCTACCATTAGCCGTAAGCGAGTCCAGAATTGAATAGAGCGATGAGCTTGTAATCTGAGTAATGTCCAGCTTTTGTGGGCACTTCGCAAATTACAATCTTCAACAAAAACATGGCACGCCCATACGTCATGTACCTTTCAGGAGGCAAGTCGGGGAAGCCAATCCATTCCTCCCGAAAAATGTTGCAAGTTTCCGAAGATGGTAGGGAGATTTCTTGGTGCGTGTAGATGTTCGCGAGGAACCAGTTCCCACCACTGTCCACGCCGGCGATCCAGTCGCCGTTCATGCCAACCCGTAATCTATTGTCCATGAACGGCAGGATGGCCGTGCGCCGAGGATGGTCGAGGGGCACAACGTGGTACACCGTGTGGTGCGCACTACTATCATCATAGTGCCAATGGGCAGAATCGGGCATCGCAAGCGGGGTCCATCCCAATGGTGTAGATTCATGTTGTCGGCGACATGGCGGCACAGCGTTTTGGAGCATGCGGCCAGCCGGACGTCGATCGTAACGTCCGGACTGGGCAATGAGATTGAACAGCTCGGCGGGAGCTTCCCCGGGGCCGCCATACAAACCTGGTCGTCATTCGATGCCGCCATGGAGACGAGATGGATTTAAGAGGGCGGAAGCAAGTATGTGTGATTGGAGATTTGTAGGAGAGTCGAGCGGGAAGGAGGAGTGCTGCGGTTCTGCGGAGGGGTGAGGAGAGAAAGCTATGCAAATGGGAGATCTAGAGGATGAAAAAATTTGCTAGCAGCGCTTGGCGAGTGGAGAACGATGATGGAAGTGGAGAGCCAAGGATGGAAACGATGGAGGTGAAGAGTAGGAGTGGATATGACTTTTTTATTCTTCAGCAGTGCATCGATGCGCCGAGTAAAACTTCGGCTAGGATAGCACGCCACTACGTCCCTGGTGCGATTCTTGTCCCGTCAAATCAGTTTGACCACAGAAATGGTTTCTTTATTAGTACAGTATAACTTAATTTTTTTCAAACAATATATACTAATCCATTTAATATACTCACTCCGATTCATATTACTTGTCAAATGATATGGATGAATCTTGAACTAAAATGTGTCTAAATATATCCATATTATAGTCTACTAATATGAATCGGAGTTTGTTTGGTTCAAAGGATTTCTAAAGGTATCTTGTACGGAGTAGGATTTTTACACATAGGGCTTTTTCCTATAAAGCTTGCTTGATTCAAAGGATTGAGAACCCTCCAAAATACCTATGGATTGCTTTCTCTACAATCCTATCTCTTGGTAATATTGCTATGTGTCTATAACAACTATGAAATGAACTCAATCTCAATAGAAATTTCCTTTGTCTTTCCTAATCAAACAACTAGTTATTTTATGTCTTCGTTTACAAATTAAGATAATTTTTAGGTTATAGGTAATCATCGAGCTTATGTGATCATCTTTTATGATCAAACTTACTTGATCAGCCGCGGAGGCGCAAAGGACTAAAGGAGCAGTGGTGTGCATTAATACGGCCGCATGGGGAAGGCACAGCTAGCGACGATGAGACGTATCGCCAGCATTGGCCTAGGGAACCGTCGCCACCATTAATAAAAGCTATCCCTTTGGGCACCATGTCTCCCACTACTCGTGTCACGCGCGCATGTGGGTTACGGATGGATGGGCTGGGGAAGCCGGACATAAAACATGACAACCAGGGGGGAAATGAATAAAAATAATACAAAGTCGAAAATATTTCGAAAAATAAACTTTGTAAGAAACTCCATGCGTTTAGAAAATGCGAAGGTAATATGTTGAAACACGTCTAGACCACGTCTAGAACCACCGTCCCAAAGCTTAAGGATTAAATTGATTTTTCGAAAGTCAAACTAAGTTAAGTTTGACTAAGTTTTTACCAAAAGCATTAATATGCAAGATACAAAATCAATATTATTAGATAGAAAATAAATTATATTTTCATATGGTGTCTACAAAATATTATATGTGCTGATAGATTCTTTTAAGAGTTTTGTCGAACTTTACTTGGTTTGACTTTTCAAGATAAATATACTAAGCTTTAAGCATTGGAACGGAGGTATTTTTCGAAGCACCTACATGTCTTTAGAAGACAAAAGAAAACATGGAGTAAGCTTGTTTTTTGTGCAAAAGTTTACGTCAAAATCTGGTTATTTGTGTAAAAAGAATCTCAAATTGTGTTATGTGCAAAAACTGCACCAACAAGTGGTGGTATGTGCAATTTCCTCTGTCACACAAAAGGCAAGTCATTGATACATACTTAATTGTGAATAATTACAAAAGTAGTAGGCAACTAATAAGCGCACATGATTAAACTGCTATGCGAGATTTTCAGCCACCAGAAGTCGTTCCCGCGCCTCTCTAGCATTGAAAATCACGCGTTCTGCGACTTCCATCAAAGAGACAAGCTGAGCTTTGATCCGTTCTCCCAGATGAATGGCCTCGTCACAATTCCTACGAGCACAGGCCGTGATCTCATCCACTTCTAGGAAAGACACCGCCTGCCTGTACCGAAATATCTTGATCCCTAACTCTCTGTTCTCCTCCCGCATGCTGGCAAGATCCAACTTCATCCTTCGACAGATAAGCAAGGGGAGTGATCCTGCCAAAGGTAACAACAAACATATCGAGCGTTACCGGCAAACGAAGGGCACAAATTGGCTGATTAACGAATGTGGTCACAAACATGTAGGACAGACTTAAGTGGTGTCTACATGTCAGTGACTCGAAGTACCCAAAAACCAGCAACCCAAAGTCAGCTAATATTAACCTCCGTCTTCAGCTCCTTCATCCTCTTGAACGGCGGGGAACCTGGCAACTTATCTTCTTCTACGACCTCTCGCTGGAACCTGACGTCGAAGGATGAGAGATCCTGCGAACGGATGTGCTGCGCCTGCGCGTGCGATTCACCAGGGCGCTTCTGGCGTAACTCGGAGTTCTCGGTGCCGAGATGCGGAAGTTCCGCTCCCGGGGCCTTGTTGACCCTAAGCCGAGATAGCTCCTGTGTAAGCCGACGAAAAACGTTCAAAATGTTACAGATCAGGCATATCATTACCAGTGCAAATGAGGTAAGTGAATCTCCGGGATCTCGCCCAACGACCGCGGTTGGTCCAATGCCACCACATCTTCTCCGAGATTGACTAACTCCTTTACATCATCTTCTCCGACATTGACTATCTCCTTTACATCATCTTCTGCTCCGAGCTTGACCATCTCCTTTACATCATCTTCTACTGCGAGCTTGATCATCTGCCTCACATCATCTTCTCCGACGATATCGACACTCTCCTGCGGAAGATAACAGATATAAGTCCGAGTATTAGCAGCAAAACGAAGGTAATTAAAAGAGGCGTAGTAACCCTTGTGTCCTGGCTCATCAACGGCGGGGACGCTGAGCCCGCATCGTCTCCTCCGAGATCTCCCCTTCGGGAGGCAGGATTGTTAGAGACAGTGTACTTCTGGTAGTAGTATTTATGCGTGGGGCGCCAGGGGGTCGAGAAGCTAGGACTGCATCTTCTCCTCCGAGCTCTTCCTTGGTAGACATGACAAATGAAACGAGGTGTGAGGAGCGTAAGGTATAAAAATGGCGGATGGCCGCCCCGCCTCGGCCCTCCAAGGCTTATTTTTTTTGCCTTACTAAACTAAAAAACATATTTTGCGTCTCACACGTCTGCCCTAAGAGGGCTGCAGGGTCCCATACATGCAGGTCCCACACTTTAGTGAGCACAAGTCATGTGCGGTAGGTAGGCAAACTTCCAACAATCTTCTTTGTCAAGTACTCAAGTGAAAACACGTCGTCAAGACTCTCTCTCTCTCCCCCCTTTTGTCATTGAAAAAAAAAGAATATTAGACGGGCGCGTAGCCTGCACTGCAGGGGGCGATTTTGACAAAGTAACCCTTTTGGCGAAGAAAAACACAGAATGAGCCACACAAAAATGTTAGTCCAGTGAAATAGATTGCTCGTAGGCTCGATCCGTGTTTTTCTTTGCCAAAAGGGTTATTTCTGTCAAAATCGCCGCACTGCAGGTTTGCAGCACTGAAAAACCTTGCGTGCCAGTCAACATCACTTCCCGGAAAGGTTGAAGCATTTCGAGGCCGTGACTGCTCTCCCTTCCTCTTCTCCTTCCGTGTGACCCTCTTCCACCTTTTATCCTTTGCAACATTTGCAAAAAATTGTCCGTGACTTGTGCTCACTGAAGTGTGGGACCTCACGCATGGGAACCACACGTAAGTGACAGACCTGTTGGTGTAATAATTCGGGTGATCATTATACTGTATTAGAACTCCGTACAAAGTTTCGTATGGATTCAAGGGTAGGAAAGCCAAGTTAACTCATTTACATGACATTATTTTTTCCATGAACCCAAGTTAACTCATCTAACACTTGGTACATTTTGGTTATATATTCGAAATTTTACTTGAAACTTGTTGGTCATGCCATTTTACTACTCGCCTAACACTTTTCCGCGCGTGAAGGGATGGTGGGACCCCAAAAAACTTGCAAATACGAGCTAAATTTGTGGGACCCCAAAAAACTTGCAAATACGAGCGCTTCATCCAAAAGAAACACACTCGTGTCCCCTACCACCACCACCACCCCATGATTTTGACCTAAATTTGAAATCAAGCCAAAGGTGGTTCAAAACCGGCAATCGGAAAGCATGGATTGTGCGTCTTTTTTCTATATAGCTAGGGAAAATAGCAGACATGCCATACCAATGTTTTAGAAAAGAGAGCTTTTACTTGTGCATTTTGGGTTGTCGCGCATAAATGTGCTTTTACTTGTCTGCCACCAATTAATCCAATTCTCATTTGCGGGGAAACATGACACTAGATGGCCATTTCCAAAGTTTCATGAATTATCTCAATGTGAATCCATATATGTACCATTTTTGGGGGCTAAATTGCTTAAATGCAAATTTGAACAGTGCATAGATGAAGTACATATCAAACAAATAACTGAAAAAAATACGAGGTGTGTGACCCGAATGTCTGGAGCCATGGTACAAGAGATATAATGGCTAACCACACGAGCCCCTTCGTCCAACTAGCTAGCACAAAACAAGGGTGAGCGTCATGAGATTGATCGACATCAATTTCAGAACATGCCAAAGTTATTGTGGGGCTCGATATAAAAAAGCTCGAAACAAAGCATGAATATTGAGTCATATCATTTGTGGTTTACATACTACCTCTATATATATATGACAATACCAAATGAACGTGTGGCATATATATACACACTTGTATATCCTCTTTTAGAGGAACCACCGCACAGTTTTCGGCACCACATGTGTGCTTGAGTACAAGTTCCACTCACTTCCCAAAAGTGTGTGAGCATTGTATTAAGTACTACAAGAAAACAATGGCAAACCTTTGAATCCCATGACTGATTTTTTGTTGTAGTGATATATAGATTTATAAGTGTTTAGGGTTAGGGGGTTAGGGTTTATAGAGATGATGCACATATTTTGATTTCACGCTTGTGATGTACAATACTACATAAGTAAGAAATTAATTAAACAAGCATGACCTTTGTTAGAATAACATTTAACATGTTCTCTCACCATTCATATATGTTGGAGTTTGCCTTGCTTCTTCAATTTCCCACGTGCACATGTTACTACGAGAACCGAGGCAAACTTTTAAATCATTGTTGGGACTGGCTAGATGCACCACCATGCCCAATTTGGGCACATTATAATAAAATATGTCACAAATATGGCCATATATAACTATATATATTATTCGGCTTGAAACCCATGAATCTTCATACACGATAGTCCATTTTGTGAAGAAAAAATGTTTTTTATTACCCTATCACGGGTTTCTTATTTTCCCTGTCCACTAGTACACCTATATATGAGCACTCAATGCGGAAGGGTTTCATTTTTTTTTATTTCAAAACCAGATCAAAATGGTCGACATGATTATCCATTCAAAGGGGTTGAATATTTCAGTACTATCATTGGTTTATGTATATAGTGTAAGTAATATGAATCTAAAAATGATTTTGGGGGATTTCTATGACCAAGTTATAACACACCTACATTTCAAATTTGAATTACTTCCAATAAATCAGCATATAGTCATTTAAATGTGTGAAACGGCTAAAAACACTAAAAATCGTAAAGAGTTGGGAATTGGCACTAAAATATGGCCTAGTTTATCTTAAAAATGTAGAGGCGCCATTTTGACCCGTATCTTATGTACCCCACTCGAAAATGATAAACTATCACGAATTACCATTTATTGTAGGCATTACTTTTCACGGTAAAATGATAAACTATATCACGAAGTTCCATTTCCGTCAAGATAGTCCGCATTACTTTTTTGTTGAGATATAAACCCCCACAACGGCGGACACAGATCATGTGACATGCACCTTTTGCATGTCAGTCTAAATTCAAATTTAAACATTGCGAAAAAATCTGGAAAAATCATGCATGTTCACAGCACATATTAAGATAACCCCTAAAAATTTCATATCAAAATTCGAAACATACATCGAGAAACAAAAAAGAGAAACTCAGATGTGAATAGTGTACAGAGAAACTTAGATTTCTCTTTTCTGTTTCTCGATGTATGTTTCGAATTTTGATCTGAAATTTTTAGGGGTTATCTTAATATGTGTTTTGAACATGCATGATTTTTTTCAGATTTTTTCGCAATGTTTAAATTTGGATTTAGGCCGCATGTCCCACGGGACATGCAAAAGGTGCATGTCACCTGATCTCTATCCCACAACGGCCATCTCCTCCTTAATTTATTGTGTAAAACCCCCACAACGGTCACCTCCTCCTTAATTTATTGTGTAAACCCCTACAACGGTCATCTCTTCCTTATAAACAACCACAACGGCCATCCCTTGTGTCAATAGGTTCTGCCTCTCTCTTCTTCGTTCACATACACTTGATCCATTGCCATGGCGTCCACGTCTCGGACACCGACCAAAAGGGGAAGAGGAAGGGGAAAGGGAAGGGGAAGGGGCGGCCGGGGTGATGGATCATCATCATTGCCACCACCACCGTCAACACTGCCTTTGATCATAGAGGAGTTCTTCATCGTCGTCTATGAAGACCCTTTGGTCAAGAAGGTACGTACGCGTTCCCACATATATGATGCATGTGATTAATTATGGGCATGTTCTAAAAAGCATTTAATTTCAAATGATCGGCGCTCGATCTCTTTGCAGGCTCTCCCAAAAAAGTTTGCGGACTATCTTGATGGCCAGGAGCCAGCTAAGGTGTATCTGCGAGCAGCTGACTGCGGTCCTCGTCTTTGGACCGTGGAGGTCCTATTTGACGGACAAGGCCGGATGTACCTCGACAAGGGCTGGGAGAATTTCACCATCGCGCACGGTGTGGATTTCGGCTGCTTCGTACACTTCAAATATGAAGGCGATGATGTGCTCACAGTGAAGGTGTTCGACGGAACAATGTGCAGGAAGTACTACTACTCGGACGACGATGATACTGACGATGAAAGCGACGACGACGTGAAGCCATGCATCCATCCTCTTTAGATAAGGGGATTATGACCAAGAATATATATGTAGCTTCATATGCATCGATTTTAGAGAGAGAGAGAGAGAGAGAGTCTTGATGCGTCTTCTCTTGACAAAGAAGATGGGAGTTTGCCTACCTACCGCACATGACTTGTGCTCACTGAAGTGTGGGACCTCACGCATGGGAACCACACGTAAGTGACAGACCTGTTGGTGTAATAACTCAGGTGATCATTATACTGTATTAGTACAAAATTTCCTATGGATTCAAGGGTAGGAAAGCCAAGTTAACTCATTTACATGACATTATTTTTTCCATGAAGCCAAGTTAACTCATCTATCAATTGGTAAATTCTGGTTATATTCGAAATTTTACTTGAAACTTGTTGGTCATATATGCCATTTTACTACTCGCCTAAAAATTTTTCCGCGGGTGATGGGTGGGGGTGGGCATGATGCTACCCTGAATTTTTGTGACCCCCAAAAACTAGCAAATACGAGAGAGGCATCCAAAGAAACACACTCGTCCCCTACCCCCCCCCCCAATTTGAAATCCAGCCAAAGGTGGATCAAAAAAGGCAATCGAAAAGCATGGATTGTTCATCTTTTTCTATATAGTTAGGGTTAGGGTTTATGGTTTATAGAGATGCACATATTTTCATTTCACATTTGTGATGTACAATAATACATAGGTAAGATTCCAAGCATGACCTTTGTTAGAATAACCTTTAACGTGTTCTCTCACCTTTAGATTCAAATGGGCATAAACATTCAGAAAAAATCAAAAAAATGAAAAACCAAAGCACATAGTCTTCTTATGTCATATAGTACGAATTGAAGTTGATAAACAAGGTCTAGACATATTCAAACCAGTCAAATCATGTATCTACACCTAACCCTAAACTTTATCTTATGAAGTCAAGCATGAAGAGAAATGGTTTTGGGTTTCAAACATGGAAATTTCAAAAACCTCCCAAAAGCTTCATTTTAGAGTGACTAAGAAGGATACAGGCTTACCTTTTCATTTTCATGTTTTAAACTTGTTTAAATCCTGGTCAAAACTAGGATTTGAACGAGATTCAAATGGGTATAAAAAAATAAAAAAACGCACATAGCCTTTTTATGTCATATAATGCATGAGCACTCAAGTTGATAAACATGGTCTAGACATATTCAAACTAGAAAAATCATGTATCTACCCTGGCCCTAACCTTAAACTTTGTATTATGGAGTCAAGCATGAAGAGAAGTGGGGTTTTGGGTTTCAAACATGGAAATTTCAAATTGATGAACAAGTTCTAGGCATATTCAAAATAGAAAAAGCATGTATCTACCCCCTAACCATAAAGTCGGTCGATCTTACGAAGTCTATTGGTTTCAAACATGGAAATTTCAAGAACCTCCCAAAAGCTTCATTTTAGAGTGACTAAAAAGATCCATGCTTGCCTTTTCATTTTCATGTTTTAAAATTGTTTAAATCTTGGTCGATCAAACCTAGCTAGTATTCAACCAAGATTCAAATGGGCATAAAATTAAAAAAAATAGAAAATGAAAACCAAAGCACATAGCCTTCTTATGTCATATATAGTAAGAATTCAAGTTGATCAACAAGGTCTAGACATATTCAAAACAGAAAAAGCATGTATCGATCTACCCCTAACCCTTAACTTTGTCTTATGAAGTCAAGCATGAAGAGAAGTGGTTTTGGGTTACAAACATTATATTGAGATTTCAAGATCGACCCCCCAAAAGCTTCATTTTAGAATGACTAAGAAGGATCCAGGCTTGCCTTTTCATTTTCATGTGTTTTAAACTTGCTAAAATCTTGGTCAAACCTAGGACTTGACCAAGATTCAAATGGGCATAAACATTCAGAAAAATCAAAAAATGAAAACCAAAGCACATAGCCTTCTTATGTCATATATATATAGTAAGCATTCAAGTTGATCGATATGAACAAGGTCTAGACATATTCAAAACAGAAAAAGCATGTATCTACCCCTGGCCCTTAACTATATATGTCTTATGAAGTCAAGCATGAAGAGAAGTGGTTTTGGGTTTCAAACATGGAAATTTCAAAAACTTCCCGCCAAAAGCTTAATTTTAGAGTGAATAAGAAGGATCCAAGCTTAATTACCTTTTCATTTTCAGGATTTATATGCTTGTTTAAATCTTGGTCAAACATAGGATTTGACCAACACACATATAGTCTTCTTATGTCATATAGTAAGCATTCAAGTTGATAAATAAGCATGCATGTCTAGACATATTCAAATTAACCCGACAAATCATGTATCTACCCCTAACACCCTAAACTCTGTCTTATGAAGTCAACCATGAAGAGAACTGGTTTTGGGTTTCAAACATTGAGATTTCAAGAACCCCCCAAAAGCTTCATTCTAGAATGACTAAGAAGGATCCAGGCTTACCTTTTCATTTTATGTTTTAAACTTGTTTAAATCTTGGTCAAACCTAGGATTTGACAAGATTCAAATGGGCATAAACATTAATTCAGAAAAAAAACAAAAAAATGAAAATACAACGCACATATAGTCTTCTTATGTCATATAGTAAGCATTCAAGTTGATAAACAAGCATGTCTAGACATATTCAAACCCGACAAATCATGTATCGATCTACCCCCTAACCCTAAACACTCTGTCTTATGAAGTCAACCATGAAGAGAAGTGGTTTTGGGTTTCAAACATTGAGATTTCAAGAACCCCCAAAAGCTTCACTTTTGAATGACTAAGAAGGATCCAGACTTACCTTTTCATTTTCATGTTTTAAACTTGTTTAAATCTTGGTCAAACCTAGGATTTAACCAAGATTCAATGGGCATAAAAATTCAAAAAACCAGAAAATGTAAAACCAAAGCACATAGCCTTTTTATGTCATATAATGAGCATTCAAGTTGATAAACATGGTCTAGACATATTAAAACAAGAAAAATCATGTATCTACCATGTCCCTAACCCTAAACTCGATCTGTCTTTTGAAGTCAAACATGAAGAGAAGTGGTTTTGGGTTTCAAACATGGAAATTTCAATAACCTCCCAAAAACTTCATCTTAGAGTGACTAAGAAGGTTCAATGCTTACCTTTTAATTTTCATGTTTTAAATTAACTTGTTTAAATCTTGGTCAAACATAGGATTGACCAAGATTCAAATGGGCATAAACATTCAGAAAAAATTTAAAAATAAGAAACGAACGCACATATAGTCTTCTTATGTCATATAGTAAGCATTCAAGTTGATAAACAAGCATGTGTAGACATATTCAAACCCGACAAATCATGTATCTACCCCCTAACCCTAAACTAGATTTGTCTTATGAAGTCAAGCATGAAGAGAAATGGTTTTGGGTTTCAAACATGGAAATTTCTAGACCCCCCCAAAGCTTCATTTTAGAGTGACTAATTAAGAAGGATTCAGGCTTGCCTTTTCATTTTCATGTTTTAATCTTGTTTAAATCTTGGTCAAACCTAGGATTTGACCAAGATTCAAATGGGCATAAAAATTCAAAAAACATAAAAAAATGAAAAACTAAAGCACATAGCCTTCTTATGTCATATATATATAGTAAGCCTTCAAGTTGATGAACAAGGTGTAGACATATTCAAAATAGAAAAAGCATGTATCTACCCCCTAACCCTTAACTCTGTCTTATGAAGTCAGGCATGAAGATAAGTGGTTTTGGGTTTCAAACATGGAAATTTCAAAAACATCCCAAAAGCTTAATTTTAGAGTGACTAAAAAGGATCGAAGCTTACCTTTTTATTTTCATGTTTATGCGTGTTTAAATCTTGGTCAAACATAGGATTTGACCAAGATTCAAATGGGCATAAACATTCAGAAAAAAATAAAAAATAAAAAACCAACGCACATTAGTAGCCCAAAATCGAACCAGTAGTTGGATATTTTTGAACTTGATCTGTAGTAGTGGGCAAAACCCTAGATTAACCTATTTAATCATAGATTCGTAGGTCGATTTTTCTACTTTTTTATTATTACTATGCAGCACATGTGTGTTTGCCCGTCGAGTGAAACTCGAAGGAAAAAGAGGGATCACTCGGAAGGAGTGAAGAAGGGAGTGCATTATGGTGTCTCCCCTTTTTCGGGTGATGATGTTGACTGTTGTGCAAGTTTTGTCAGTGAGCAGGAGGTTCGAGCGAGCGAGCGAGCGAGTCGAGCGAGGCCGAGAATGAGAGAGGTTTTTTTTTTGTGAGAGGGACAACCGAAGGATCCTGAAGGACCCAGAGACTTCCAATACGCATCCTGATGCGTCTTCTCTTGACAAAGAAGATGGCTGGGAGTTTGCGTACCTACTGCACGTGACTTGTGCTCACTGAAGTGTGGGACCTCACGCATGGGCACCACACGTAAGTGACAGACCTGTTGTGTAAAAACTCAGTTGATTATTATAGTGCATTAGAACAAAGTTACCTATGGACTAAAGGGTAGGAAATCCAAGTTAACTCATTTACATGTCATTAATTTTTCCATGAAGCAAAGTTAACACATCTATCAATTGGTACATTTTGGAGTGACTAAGAAGGATCCATGCTTACTTATTCATTTACACGTGTTAAACTTGTTTAAATCTTGCTCAAACCTAGGATTTCACCAAGATTCAAATGGGCAGGAAAATAAAAAAACGGAAAAAATGAAAAACCAATGCACATAGTCTTCTTATGTCATATAGTAAGCATTCAAGATGATAAACAAGGTCTAGACATATTCAAACCAGACAAATCATGTATCTACTCCCTAACGACCCCAAACTATGTCTTATGAAGTAAGGCATGAAGAGAAGTGGTTTTGGGTTTCAACCATGGAATTTTCAAAAACCTCCCAAAAGCTTCATTTTAGAGTGACTAAGAAGGACCGAGGCTTACCTTTTCATTTTCATGTTTTAAACTTGTTTCAATCTTGGTCAAACCTAGCTAGTATTTGACCAAGATTCAAATGGGCATAAAATTCAAAAAAATCAGAAAAATGAAAAACCAAAGCACATAGCCTTCTTATGTCATAAAGTAAGAATTCAAGTTGATCAACAAGGTCTAGACATATTCAAAACAGAAAAAAGCATGTATCGATCTACCCCTAACCCTTAACTCTGTCTTATGAAGTCAAGCATGAAGAGAAGTGGTTTTGGGTTACAAACATTATATTGAGATTTCAAGATCGAACCCCCCAAAAGCTGCTTCATTTTAGAGTGACTAAGAAGGATCCAGGCTTACCTTTTCGTTTTCATATTTTAAACTTGTTTAAATCCTGGTCAAACCTAGGATTTGACCAAGATTCAAATGGGCATAAAATTCAAAAAAAATAGAATAATGAAAAACAAAAGCACATAGTCTAGCTTCTTATGTCATATAGATAGTAAGCATTCAAGTTGATAAACAAGGTTTAGACATGTGTTCAAACCAGACAAATCATGTATCTACCCCCTAACCATAAACTCTCGGTCGATCTTATGAAGTCTAGCATGAAGAGAAGTCGTATTGGTTTCAAACATGGAAATTTCAAGAACCTCCCACGAGCTTCATTTTAGAGTGACTACAAAAGATCCAGGCTTGCCTTTTCATTTTCATGTTTTTAAATTGTTTAAATCTTGGTCAAACCTAGCTAGTATTTGACCAAGATTCAAATGGGCATAAAATTAAAAAAACCAAAAAATGAAAAACCAAAGCACATAGCCTTCTTATGTCATATAAAATAAGCATTCAAGTTGATAAACAAGGTCTAGACATATTCAAAATAGAAAAAGCATGTATCTACCCCTAAACCTTAACTCTGTCTTATGAAGTCAAGCATGAAGAGAAGTGGTTTTGGGTTTCAAACATGGAAATTTCAAAAACTTCCCAAAAGCTTAATTTTAGAGTGACTAGGAAAGGATCCAGGCTTAACTTTTAATTTTCATGTTTCAAGTTTGTTTAAATCTTGGTCAAACCTAGGATTTGACCAACAAGATTCAAATGAGCATAATAATTCAGAAAAAAACAAAAAAAAAACCAAAGCACATAGTCTTCTTACGTCATATATATAGTAAGCATTCAAGATGATAAACAAGGTCTAGACATATTCAAACCCGACAAATCATGTATCTACTACTAACCCTAAACTCTGTCTTATGAAGTCAACCGTGAAGAGAAGTGGTTTTGGGTTTAAACATTGAGATTTCAAGAACACCCCAAAAGCTTCATTTTTAGAATGACTAAGAAGGATCCAGGCTTACCTTTTCATTTTCATGTCTTAAACTTGTTTAAATCCTAATCAAAACTAGGATTTGAACGAGATTCAAATGGGTATAAAAAATAAAAAAAACGCACATAGCCTTTTTATGTCATATAATGCATGAGCACTCAAGTTGATAAACATGGTCTAGACATATTCAAACTAGAAAAATCATGTATCTACCCTGCTGGCCCTAACCCTAAGAAGGATCCAGGCTTACCCTTTTCATTTTCATGTGTTTTAAACTGGCTTAAGTCTTGGTCAAACCTAGGATTTGACCAAGACTCAAATGGGCATAAAAACTCAAACCCGATAAACATTCACCTTTTTCTATATAGTTAGGGTTAGGGTTTATGGTTTATAGAGATCGATGCACATATTTTCATTTCACATTTGTGATGTACAATAATACATAGGTAAGATTCCAAGCATGACCTTTGTTAGAATAACCTTTATAACGTGTTCTCTCACCTTTAGATTCAAATGGGCATAAACATTCGTAAAAAAATCAAAAAAATGAAAAACCAAAGCACATAGTCTTCTTATGTCATATAGTAAGAATTGAAGTTGATAAACAAGGTCTAGACATATTCAAACCAACCAAATCATGTATCTACACCTAACCCTAAACTTTATCTTATGAAGTCAAGCATGAAGAGAAATGGTTTCGGGTTTCAAACATGGAAATTTCAAAAACCTCCCAAAAGCTTCATTTTAGAGTGACTAAGAAGGATACAGGCTTACCTTTTCATTTTCATGTTTTAAGTTTGTTTAAATCTTGGTCAAACCTAGGATTTGACCAACAAGATTCAAATGAGCATAAAAATTCAGAAAAAATCAAAAAAATAGAAAAGAAAAACCAAAGCACATAGTATTCTTAAGTCATATATATAGTAAGCATTCAAATTGATAAACAAGTTCTAGACATATTCAAACCCGACAAATCATGTATCTACCCCTAACCCTAAACTCTTTCTTATGAAGCCAACCATATGAAGAGAAGTGGTTTTGGGTTTCAAACATTTAGATTTCAAAAAAAACCCCAAAAGCTTCATTTTAGAATGACTAAGAAGGATCCAGGCTTACCTTTTCATTTTCATGTGTTTTAAACTTGCTTAAATCTTGGTCAAACCTAGGATTTGACCAAGATTCAAATGGGCATAAACATTCAGAAAAAAATCAAAAATTGAAAACCAAAGCACATGAATCTTCATACACACTATAGTCCGTCTTGTGAAGACATTTTGTTTTTTACTACCCTATCACAGGTTTCTTATTTTCCCTGTCAACTAGTACACCTATAAGCACTCAATGCGGAAGGGTTTCATTTTTGAGGTTTTCTTCATTTTCATTTATTTATTTCAAAACCAGGTAAAAATGGTCGACATGATTATCCATGCAAAGGGGTCGAATATTTCTAGGCAGCACATGTGTTTGCCCGTCCAGTGAAACTCGGAGGAAGAGGGATCACACGGAAGGAGACGAAGGGAGAGAAGTGAGTGGGGCCCTCTTATTTATGGTGTCTGACCTTTTTCAGGGTTTGTCAGTGCGCAGGAGGTGCGAGCGAGCGAGCGAGGCCGATAATGAGAGAGATGTTTTTTCTTTTTTTGAGAGAGAGAGGGACAACCGAAGGATCCTGAAGGACTCAGACTTCCAATATGCACCAGAGCACAGTTTACAACAAGACACAGATTAAACAGGAAATTTCATCTAAATCCCTAACTTTTACATGGAAGACCCCACGCTGAAAGCAAGAAATGCGATCGGGTCCTTAACAGCCACCGCCCAGATTGATCCTCGTCGCAGCCGGGGACGAACCACTTAGCGCGACCAAATCGCCATGGCCTACTGTGCGTGCACACCATGGCCTCCGAGCTGAGGTAGAAACGCAATGCCAAAACCAGCAGCCAGCGGAGGTGGATAACTGGAGAGAGAGAGAGGGGGGGGAGTTTTGATGCGTCTTCTCTTGACAAAGAAGATGGGAGTTTGCCTACCGACCGCACATGACTTGTGCTCACTGAAGTGTGGGACCTCACGCATGGGAACCACACGTAAGTGACAGACCTGTTGGTGTAATAACTCAGGTGATCATTATACTGTATTAGTACAAAGTTTCCTATGGATTCAAGGGTAGGAAAGCCAAGTTAACTCATTTACATGACATTATTTTTTCCATGAAGCCAAGTTAACTCATCTATCAATTGGTACATTCTGGTTATATTCGAAATTTTACTTGAAACTTGTTGTTCATGCCATTTTACTACTCGCCTACCACTTTTTCCGCGCGTGACGGGTGGGGGGGGGCATGATGCTACCCTGAATTTTTGTGACCCCCAAAAACTAGCAAATACGAGAGAGGCATCCAAAGAAACACACTCGTCCCCTCCCCCCCCCCCCCCAATTTGAAATCCAGCCAAAGGTGTATCAAAAAAGGCAATCGAAAAGCATGGATTGTTCATCTTTTTCTATATAGTTAGGGTTAGGGTTTATGGTTTATAGAGATGCACAGATTTTCATTTCACATTTGTGATGTACAATAATACATAGGTAAGATTCCAAGCATGACCTTTGTTAGAATAACCTTTAACGTGTTCTCTCACCTTTAGATTCAAATGGGCATAAACATTCAGAAAAAAATAAAAAAAATGAAAAACCAAAGCACATAGTCTTCTTATGTCATATAGTAAGAATTGAAGTTGATAAACAAGGTCTAGACATATTCAAACCAGTCAAATCATGTATCAACACCTAACCCTAAACTTTATCTTATGAAGTCAAGCATGAAGAGAAATGGTTTTGGGTTTCAAACATGGAAATTTCAAAAACCTCCCAAAAGCTTCATTTTAGAGTGACTAAGAAGGATACAGGCTTACCTTTTCATTTTCATGTTTTAAACTTGTTTAAATCCTGGTCAAAACTAGGATTTGAACGAGATTCAAATGGGTATAAAAAAATAAAAAACGCACATAGCCTTTTTATGTCATATAATGCATGAGCACTCAAGTTGATAAACATGGTCTAGACATATTCAAACTAGAAAAATCATGTATCTACCCTGGCCCTAACCTTAATCTCTGTATTATGGAGTCAAGCATGAAGAGAAGTGGGGTTTTGGGTTTCAAACATGGAAATTTCAAATTGATGAACAAGTTCTAGGCATATTCAAAACAGAAAAAGCATGTATCTACCCCCTAACCGTAAAGTCGGTCGATCTTACGAAGTCTATTGGTTTCAAACATGGAAATTTCAAGAACCTCCCAAAAGCTTCATTTTAGAGTGACTAAAAAAGATCCATGCTTGCCTTTTCATTTTCATGTTTTAAAATTGTTTAAATCTTGGTCGATCAAACCTACTAGCTAGTATTCAACCAAGATTCAAATGGGCATAAAATTAAAAAAAAAATAGAAAATGAAAACCAAAGCACATAGCCTTCTTATGTCATATATAGTAAGAATTCAAGTTGATCCACAAGGTCTAGACATATTCAAAACAGAAAAAAGCATTTATCGATCTACCCCTAACCCTTAACTTTGTCTTATGAAGTCAAGCATGAAGAGAAGTGGTTTTGGGTTACAAACATTATATTGAGATTTCAAGATCGAACCCCCCAAAAGCTTCATTTTAGAATGACTAAGAAGGATCCAGGCTTGCCTTTTCATTTTCATATGTTTTAAACTTGCTAAAATCTTGGTCAAACCTAGGACTTGACCAAGATTCAAATGGGCATAAACATTTAGAAAAAATCAAAAAATGAAAACCAAAGCACATAGCCTTCTTATGTCATATATATATAGTAAGCATTCAAGTTGATCGATATGAACAAGGTCTAGACATATTCAAAACAGAAAAAGCATGTATCTACCCCTGGCCCTTAACTATATATGTCTTATGAAGTCAAGCATGAAGAGAAGTGGTTTTGGGTTTCAAACATGGAAATTTCAAAAACTTCCCGCCAAAAGCTTAATTTTAGAGTGAATAAGAAGGATCCAAGCTTAATTACCTTTTCATTTTCAGGATTTATGCTTGTTTAAATCTTGGTCAAACATAGGATTTGACCAACACACATATAGTCTTCTTATGTCATATAGTAAGCATTCAAGTTGATAAATAAGCATGCATGTCTAGACATATTCAAATTAACCCGACAAATCATGTATCTACCCCTAACACCCTAAACTCTGTCTTATGAAGTCAACCATGAAGAGAAGTGGTTTTGGGTTTCAAACATTGAGATTTCAAGAACCCCCCAAAAGCTTCATTCTAGAATGACTAAGAAGGATCCAGGCTTACCTTTTCATTTTATGTTTTAAACTTGTTTAAATCTTGGTAAAACCTAGGATTTGACAAGATTCAAATGGGCATAAACATTAATTCAGAAAAAAACAAAAAAATGAAAATACAACACACATATAGTCTTCTTATGTCATATAGTAAGCATTCAAGTTGATAAATAAGCATGGATGTCTAGACATATTCAAATTAACCCGACAAATCATGTATCTACCCCTAACACCCTAAACTCTGTCTTATGAAGTCAACCATGAAGAGAAGTGGCTTTGGGTTTCAAACATGGAAATTTCAAAAACATCCCAAAAGCTTAATTTTAGAGTGACTAAAAAGGATCGAAGCTTACCTTTTCATTTTCATGTTTATGCGTGTTTAAATCTTGGTCAAACCTAGGATTTGACCAACAAGATTCAAATGAGCATAAAAATTCAGAAAAAAATCAAAAAAAAAATAGAAAAGAAAAACCAAAGCACATAGTATTCTTAAGTCATATATATAGTAAGCATTCAAATTGATAAACAAGTACTAGACATATTCAAACCCGACAAATCATGTATCTACCCCTAACCCTAAACTCTTTCTTATGAAGCCAACCATATGAAGAGAAGTGGTTTTGGGTTTCAAACATTGAGATTTCAAAAACCCCCCAAAAGCTTCATTTTAGAATGACTAAGAAGGATCCAGGCTTACCTTTTCATTTTCATGTGTTTTAAACTTGCTTAAATCTTGGTCAAACCTAGGATTTGACCAAGATTCAAATGGGCATAAACATTCGTAAAAAATAAAAATTGAAAACCAAAGCACATGAATCTTCATACACACTATAGTCCGTCTTGTGAAGACATTTTGTTTTTTACTACCCTATCACATGTTTCTGTATATAGTAAGTAATATGTATCCAAAAATGATTTTTGGGGATTTATAGGACGAAGTTATAACACACCTACATTTCAAATTGGAATTACTTTCAATAAATCAGCATAAAGTCATTTAAATGTGTGAAACTAGCTAGAAAGCACTAAAAAACATAAAGCGTTGGGAATTTCCACTAATATGTGGCCTTATTTATCTTAAAAATGCAGAGGCGCCATTTTGAGCCATATCTTATGTACCCCATTCACAAAATAAACCTATTTTGTCATCTAGAAATTGATAAATGAGTTTTATATACCGAAAAGTTGAAAAGTCTAGTCAGCAACATTGTTGGGAATGGCAAGATGCACCACCATGCCCAATTTGGGCACATTGTAACAAACTATGCCACAAATATGGCCATAACTATATCATTTGGCTTGCAAACCAGGAATCTTCATACACGATAGTCTGCTTTGTGTGAAGACATTTTGTTTTTCACTACCCTATCACATGTTTATTATTTTCCCTGTCAACTAACACATACAAGCACACTCCATGCGGAAGGGTTTCATTTTGAGGTTTTCTTCATTTTCATTTATTTATTTCTAAACCAGGTCAAAATGGTCGACATGATTATCCTTGCAAAGGGGTTGAATATTTTAGTACTATCACTGGTTTCTATATATAGTAAGTAATATGTATCTAAAAATGATTTGTGGGGACTTGTAGGACCAAGTTATAACACACCTACAATTCAAATTTGATTTACTTTCAATAAATCAGCATACAGTCATTTAAATGTGCGAAACTAGCTAGAAAGCACTAAAAACCGTAAATTTGGGAATTGACATTAAAATATGGCCTAATTTATTTTTAAAATGTAGATGCGCCATTTTGACCCATATTTTATCTACCCCATGCACAAAATAAACATATTTTATCATCTAGAAAATGAAAAACGATTTTTTATACCGAAAACTTGAAAAGTCTAGTCATCAACAGTGTTAGAAATGGCAAGATGCACCACCATGCCCAATTAGGGAACACTATAACAAAGCTGTCCAGGGAGAATCAAACTTGGTAATATTAACTATGAGATTGAACAAAACGTTATATTTGGTTTACCCTTTGAACCTCCTAACTTACCACAACATTGACTTCTTAATTTTATTTACAAATAGATATTTTAATATCCCATTGTTGTGCAATAATATATGTTTTTATCTCAAATCAATTAGCATTTGATTTTAAAAAACTACCATAATAATTTATGAGAAAGCGTTGAACAAGTTTCAGAATGTAATTTTATACTTGATATGACCAATAATAGACTTAAATTAAATTGGATTTCAAAGTTCAGATTTTATAAGCGAATAGAGTTTCATGTTGCAGACTATGTATTAGCTTGACGGGCACCCCTAGAATAAAGTAGGCCGGTCACTTACGTGTGGTTCCCATGCGTGTAGGTCCCACACATCAGTGAGCACAAGTCACGTGCGGTAGGTAGTTAAACTCCCAGCAATCTTCTTTGTCAAGTAAAGACGCATCGTCAAGACTCTCTCTCTCTCTCCCATTTGTCGCTGAAAAAAAAGAATATTAGACGGGCGCGTAGCCTGCACTGCAGGTCTCTGAGCGAAACCACCGTGTGCCGATCAACATCACTCACCGAAAAAAGTGAAGCATTTCTTTTCACCATAAATAACAGCGGCCCCGTGAGGCATCTTGCTCTCCCTTTCTCTTTCTCCTTCCGTGTGATCCCTTTTGCACCTTTTATCCTTTGCACGAAACTCCACTTATTGTTGTCATTGTTGCACAGAACACTCAGTTAACCTGTTCTTTTGCACATATCACCAACTCATGTATTTGTTGCACAAAGGTCTAAATCTCTGGCTAAGCTACTTTTCTCTAAGGGCTCCTTTGATTCAAAGGATAGAAAAAGCATAGGAATAGGAAAGTCATAGGATTAAATGGCATGTCTATTTGAATCCCATAGGAAGATGAAGTATGTTTGATTGAAGCAAAAAGGAATTTTTCATGAGGTATGAGCTAATGTTTTTTTCCTATAGGAATTACACTACAAGATTTCCATAGGAATTTTTCCTATAGGATATTCGTATGAATCAAACAACATGTATAGGAAAATTTTCCATTGGAACCAAATCCTACACAATTCCTATGCAAATCCTATGAATCAAAGGAGCCCTAAATCTGATGGCCGGGACCTAGAAGGTAGTGGTAATATCCATTGTCATTGTGTAGTGTGTTTTTAGAACTCTAAAAGAATATGAAAATATTTTAGCAATTGAAATAATATAAATTAACTAATATGGGATATTCATGAAATATATTTTCTACTATCAGGCCAATAGCGAGTGTCATGAAATATATTCATTGTAAACTTAGTGATAATCACTCGAGTTTGATATGAATGGCCTAGCTAGCTATGGGCATCTCCCACTATATATGTTGTCCACACGACCAACCAACAAGCAAAAGGTATTCCATGAGGAAAGTTTCTTATGGGTGACTTTCGTCTCTGCCGCAAAACACGCGCCGAAATTGTTGGCGCGTCCCATTTTCAAGCTACCCCAAAACCTGCGGTTTGCCCGTCGGCCTATAAAACTTCGGTCAACAGAGGATATTTCCCTGCAGAACACAATTCGAACACCACATCTTTCTCATGCTTCTACCAGGCACACTCCCACGACGACGGCCGTGCCTACCGCCCCTCCTCACCATCACTGCCTCCTCACCGGCCACCGTAGTGACCGACCACGTTTTACCGGCGGACCTCCCTTGCTGTCTAGCAAGCCGGATTTGCTTCCTCGACGCCGACGTTAACCGCGCCATATCTGCTCCGGATCTGCTTCCCCGACTCTGTAGTCCACCTCACCGGAGATCGAGATGGGCAAAAAACGCGGCCCCAAAGTCGACCACCCCCAACCAAAGAGTAAATCCGCCCTGGCCTCAGACGAAGGTTGATGAATACTTTACATGTCCGCTTTTGTTATATGCATTTGATTTCTGACACTAGTTTTCGTTGCTTTCTTGCAATGCATTCTTGCTGATATTAGATCAGTGTAGATAGTTGTTTGCCGCATAGCTATATGAGATCTCAACCTTACATCTGCTGATCGAGAGGAAGATCGAGGTTATGTCCGCTTTCGCTATGCATTTCTTTTCCGAGAATCACTTCTGCGTGATATGTTTTGGGGGTTTGAAGTATGCATTTTACAAAGGTTATGATAGCATTCAAGCTAGCAGAGCAATTTGTTGATAGTATTAAACTGCCTGTATTTTTTTATCTCGGAACTCTGCTGATCGTAACCTTACATCTGCTGATGAAGAGGCAGAGCTTATGTCCGCTTTCGTTACGCTTTTCTTTTCCAAATATCAAATCTGTGCGGTACTTTTTTGGGGTTTGAAGTATACTACCTCCACCCCAAACCTGAAGGCTTATTTATAAAAGTCAAACCAAGTAAAGTTTGACCAAACTTTCAGAACAATCTATCAAGAAATATAATATTTCGTAGATACCGTACGAAAATATATTCGTTATCTATTTAATGATATTAAATTTGTATTTTGCATGTTAATAATGATTTTTGGTAAAAACTTCGGGATGGTGGTAGTACGTTTTACAAAGGTTATGATAGCAGTCAAGCTAGCAGAGCAATTTATTGATAGTATTAAACTGCCTGTATTTTTTCTATTTGCAACTCTTTGTGCGCCATGTGGAATTGCATGCTCTAGCCAGTTCATCCAATGAGGTTTTATCACTTAACACCAGAAGTTCGGGATTTTATTTTATCACAGAACCACAACCCTATAAATTTGTATCACAAAACACCAACATTTGGGGTAATTGTTTCGCGAGAATACATGATCTCTGTTTGATAGCCCATTAGTGACTTCAGGCCACCGTCGGTTTAAGAGTGACGGCGGTGAAAGACAATTAGACTTTATTTTGTGGTATTTTCTGTTAAACGCTAAATACAAAGCTGTTTGTCAACACTAGTAGTTTAATCTTATGTCCAGACAGTTCAAAAAAATCTTATGTCCAGGGTAGTTGTATTGGTACACATTATCAAAACCTTATCTTTGATACAGAATATATTACACAAATCTCATGTTCTTGTGTGGTTATAATTTCAATGAATATTTGTCATATGGTAATTCATTTTGTGTGTAGCATATGTAACAAGTGTGACTCATATTCTCATTTCCACAGAGTGTCTACAAAATTTCACACCAAAATTCATTTGTTTGTAGCAAACATGCTCACGTACTGTAAATTGGTGTCACGCTGTAGGGTGATGCTCTTGTCAAGCCAACTAATGACAAATAATATGTTATGTGAAATAATTTCCCCAAATGTTGGTGTTTTGTGATAAAAAATCCCCAACTTGTGGTGCTAAGTGATAAACCGCTCATTCAAGAGACCGAGCCTTAGGCATGTATCATTAGATATTTTTTTAGGAAGGCTGGAAATATTTATTTTGAATACTGCGTTGCTACTTGCTAGGATTTGAACTCGGGGCCTTGTAGGTCTGATACCATTTCGAATTGCATGCTCTAGCAAGTTCATCCAATAGACCGATCTGTTGGAACTTGGAAGACCCTAGGCAATTATATTAAGCACACGCCATTCCATATGGTTAACCATTGGCATGAAATGACACTTATATGTGTTTGAGTGTATATGTGGATTGCTTAGCCCTTTCCATCAGTTCGGACTTTTGGTTGCGTTGGCTACTGCATGAAGCTTGACATTCATACTTATCCTAAAAATTGTTGCTGCTGCCCTCTGTTGCCCAACGTAAATTATTTTTGAGCCATAATTTGTTTGCCCTTTCCATCAGTCCGGACTTCCGGTTGCGTTGGCTAGTGCATGAAGCTTGACAATATGAACATCAATTATTTTTGAGCCATAGTTTGTTTGTCATTACACCTTTTGAGCAGTCTCACTGCTACTATTAATTTGTTCTTACATGCACAGTTCCATGATAAATCTCATCTGCATTTCTCGCCAATGCATGTTAGGTCTTCCACTCGAGAATGAGTACGAAGAGCAACGGAGGCAAACTATCCTGCATAATAGCCGAGTTGCAGCCTCGTTGGGCCTAACACTACATCCTTCTACAAGGTCTAGTGCAAAAACGCCACCCACGTCCCTCACAAAGGATACGGAACATTCCTCTGATTCAGAATTTGATCCTGCTGATTGTGATGGCGAGCTGACTCAGGAAGATGCCCTGGTCGACTATCCTTTGCAACACAACAAGGTGAGTTTTCTCTATCCTGTCATCGAATTATTTGTCCCAACTTCCATTTGTTGTATCCCAGTCCTACCAAATATGTTACCCATGCCATGTTCAATCTCATTACTACATTTTTCCTGCTTAGTTAACGCATCATATATGTTTTTGCATATGTTGCCTTACTGTTTTTCCAGTCCATCTGCATATCATCATCATATAATATTGTACATTGAAATATCATTTATGTGTGACAGGCATCTGCAGATTCGGGCAAGAACTTTTCAAGAACGAACAGGAGGAAGAACACTCAACAGGAACCTCAGGCTGATACCGGAGGATGGGTGACAGTGCGTAATAAAAAAAGGTTAAGCCTGATGCTCGTGCTGCTCCTCCTATTACAAGGTCTAACAAAAGACTGACACGAGGTGGCGAACAGGCCGAGAATGATAACAGTAAAAGGTCTCGTAAAAACCACAAACCATCGAATCGAGACATGATAGCCCCAGATGTACCAGCCCACACATTCCACAACCACCGATTTGCCATCTTGTTTCTCAGCAACAATTGCCAACAGAACCAGTTTCCACAGCAAATTCGAGCCAACAATTGGCATCATCAGGAGTGGTGGTAGGTAATAATGGCCAAGGACACATGATGCTAGTCCCAGATGATACAGCCTCAAATGTGCATGTTATATTTCCATCCTCCATTTTAACCACGTTATTTGATTTCTATATGATTGTACAAAAATGCAGAAAGTAGATCATGCAAACAACATGCAACCAGACAAAGAGATGACTGCAGCGGAAGCGATTCGAGGCATGCCAGAAGAACAAACATAATGTGATAGGAGAACTCGCAGAAAGTGTTATTGTAAGTCTTCTTTATGATTTAATTTTTTTAACGACACACTTGCCAATTTGTAGGAGCAATAATGGGCATGTCAATATGATCTTTTAGGCGTTTTTGTGAAAATGCATTTGATGTGTAATCAGGCATACCAACCTGTAGGATTAAAAGTAGTTCATACACATTAAATCTACCGTCTGCATGTTTCTCTGTAATAACTTTAATTTTTACACGACTGAATTTTTTCAGGCAAATATGAAATTGGAGATGGCAAAACCCGGGAAAGACGGTATGGAAAAAACTCTAGAAGAATGTATGGAGACATTTACCATGGTACTTAAAAATAAAGATATCACCAAAAACACTTTCCCCGCGAAATCTTTGGTTTTTGCGGTCAAGTCCAAGTCCAAGTCCAAGTCTTTCTCTGCACAAGTTCTGGAGGAACAACTCCAAATAGAACGAGCTGCAGCGGATGTGTTAAGAAACCAAGTTGATACGTTGAGATCGAGATCGAAGCATGTGATGCCCCTCTTGGAGGAGGCCAATCAAGTTCGTTATAATCTCTCAAAGACTAATAAAATGCCATAGATAATTGGAGATGAACACTGACATTGACATGTGAGTACCTTGGTATTGTGAAATTTTCCTGAGACTGAGGCAATGTTCCTATTTTGTTGGTGGATGCATTTATCTGCAGCTGGGATCAACTCTGTGGATGTTTTATAAATTGGTTGCCTAGCCTTTTCAGTCAGTTTGAACTTAAATGGTATTAGAGCCAAGGTCTCGAGTTTGAATTGTTGATGGTGTGGTTCAATTCATCCTTAATTTGTTGGTGCCCCATTGGCCCTTGTAAAGCTTCATGTGCCTACCTCCGAATCCAGTGTTGAATTTCTCTTGTCACACAGGAGGATGGCTGTTAATGTGTGTATAAGTGGGTTGCATAGCCCCTTTTATATAAGTTTGCAAGTTTCCGTATTGTGTTGTGCCTTTGGGACTCAGCCTGCACTTCTGACTTTTGGTTGCGTTGGCTACTGCATAAGTTTAATATACTAGTTCCATGTGGTTTTTGTTGAGATCTATAATAAGTGGATTGCCTAGCCCTTTCCATCATTTCGGACCTGTGGTGTGTTATTCTCTTTTCCACGTGTTAGACCTCCTCTTCTTAACAAGACTCCATGAGTAGGAGGCACTATGATTTTATTTTTTTGCGCATGAAATTACTCAATTAGACAACTTAATCCCATTTGTTGACTCTCTGTTGACCAGCCACTTGAGGGTAAAACTGAGTATATTGCACTAGCCACTATACTCGAGGGGAAAACTGAGTACGGAGTACATATATTTTTCCAGTGTAAGGCTCGACGGTAGAACTGAGTACACGTAACGGTGCGGGCACGTGCAGTACCACGGACGCGTGTCGTGGTGCGCAGCGGTTAGGCGGTGCGCGTGTTGAGACCAAACGTCTAGCTTTTTTGAGAAACTGCCGAGACCAACCGTCATGTTGCCTGTACAGAGCCCCTCTGTCCCTCCCTCTGCACACAGTCTCATTCTCACTCACGCACGCAACCACGCCTCTCACGTCCCATCAACTTCTCCAAATCGAATGTAAAAACAACAAGCGCCCTACGCGAGTTCGGTGCCGTCGATGGACAAGAAGAATGCGCCGGCGGCCGTCGCCCCGAGACCGTCGCCTCCGAGGGCGGCGCATCCAAGCGCGGCGCCTCCGTGGACCGGGCCTCTCTCGGGCTGACGGACCACTTCACAAGATCGGGGACTACTTCTTGGCGAACGAGGAGTACATGGACACCTACTCTGCTTTGAGGCAAGTTTGTAGAAATTGGCGCTCAGGTTTACCGAGCCCGACGTACACTCGCATGAATGGATCATGGTAGAACACGTCCTTCCACGCGCTGCTGATTTCACCTTCCTCCACCTCCGCACATCCCGCTACGTCACCATCGATCTAACGGAAGTTCATGCAAGGTTCAAATTCCTCCATATCTATAGAGTTAATCTATTTTTATTTTCAATCGTAAACATCTTAGTGCTGAATGTTATCTTCATCAATATATTTTAGATACTACTTCGTCGGCTTTTACCGTGGCGTCATCGTCCTTGCCCAGAAGAACCAGCCGCACAAGATACGGCTTTTGAACCCACTCACAAAGACATTGAATACTAGGTTTGAGGCGCATATGCCATATGTTATTCTGAAGTCGATCATTTGTAATGAAGTCCCCGACTATGGTCTTCGTTTCCAAAGATTACCCAGCGGAAATTGCTTGGGTCGATGAGAGCACTCCAACTAAGGGTATAGATGAAGACTGGGGAGAAGGAAGATTTTCGACCGAGCACCATTCTCTGCGTTGCATTACCCCGTTCAATGGTGAACTGTATGCAATAGCTGTGAACAATTTTGAGTTCGGAAAATTAGTGTGCACCAACAATGTCCAGTTGGAGCAGCGCGCGACGGTGTCAACATGGATACACTATTTTCATTTCGAACTTGGAAATAACAAGTTCTACCTTGTGAAGTCGGATGGTGCTCTGCTGCTTGTGTTGTTGGACAACAAGCATTTGGAGGAAGGTCAACCATTGGTGTACCGTGTGGACACCGAGAGCCGCTCTCTCCATGCCGTCAATAACATTGGCGATCGTGCCTTCTTCGTCCATTATATCCGGTGTATCTCCGTCGACACCCGAGTGCACCCGACACTTCGACCTGGCTGCATCTACTACGCAGATTTGGGTTATATCGTAGAGTACTTTGATGATATAAAGGCACGGGATGAGTGGCCAATACGTGTCGATAGATTAGGAAACTATGGTATGAGAAATGAACAAAGGCCATACCGTTTTGAGGATGTATTGGCTGCACAATGCAGACGGAAGGAGTTCAATGAATATTTCCTTCAGATCAGAGAACGGAGTGACGAAGAAATATATGCTGAATGAAGATCAGATTCATTCATCTTGGGGTATCCTAATCTTCATGTTGGCCATACATTGCGTCTTGTATTATTTTCAGATTAGTTTGTCGTGAACATTAACATTGTTATTGGCTGCTTTTGGCTGTTGTATGCAGTTGATGTATTATACTCCGTACTTAGTTTTCTGGATTTATTATGATGATGTGATTTTTACTATACTAGCTTCTAGATTTGACTGATTTTGTTTGTAATGATGATGGCTTGATGTGGCTGCTGGCCTTGATCACGGAGCAGAGCAATTAGTACTTAACCAGGTGTACCGTCTTTATATTAGTATTATATTATATTACTTGACCATAGCCATATTCAAAATCAAATCTCAGTCGGGCGGCAAAATCTCCCGCCAATCCTGAAATATTTCAGACGGGTTTTTGAATGGGATAACAAGATAGATCACGATGATAGTAACCGGTATTTAATGTGATGATGATTTGATTTTGCACTCGGCCTTGAACAGAGGTACTAGTACGGTATCACAATTTTTTATCATTATACTTGGACGGTAGCCAAATTCAAAATCTCATAGCGGCAAAACTTCCCGCCCACAAAATACAAAAATTTCACACGCTTCCAAATTCCCATTCTACCCCTGTGGAGATGGCAGCAAAGTCGGTTGGTGGGGGGGTATGCCCGTCATTTTTTGGATCACCACCTCCCTAGCCCGGAGACCCTCCCAAAAAAAATTCATTTCCCTCAGACCACCCACCGGAACTTCCCAAGTCCCTCTCTCCCACCTCCACGACCACCGCACCGGAACATCCCCGCCGGACTTCCCTGGTCTACCCGAGCCCTCGCGATCCTCGTCAGCCGGCTGCCTGCCGGAGCCGCTTCATCGACGCCGTCATCAACCGGACCGGATCATCCCCGCCGTACCTCGAAACCATGTGCTGCATGGACAACTTAAAAGATTGCCGGATCCCTTCATTGTATTGCTAGGTTTAATTACCATTCAATTTCTCTAGGTTCTGTAATATTTTTTCAATGCCTTGCAGCTGATGTAATATTTAGTTAGTTTTTATAGTTCTTTCGCGCATTTTTTCTTTGGTGCTTGTGGTAAGTGAGGCTATCCGACAGAAATCAATGCTGCGTAAATATTCTCAGTATCTAAATCACGAATTCCCATCCCTTAAACGGCCCAATTAAGCGAAATCACATATGTGCCGGCCCGCAAAATCCTAAAGCGCCTATTACGCCGGCATATAAACATAACTAAACGGGCTGGCCCACTTACTTATTGAGCGGCCCACTTGATTTACTGTGGACCCCACACTTTTATTGGGCCGGCCCACTTGCTTTAAGGTGGACCCCACCCACTACTGGGCCGGCCCACTAACTAGTTGGGCCAGCCCAATTGCTTTTGTGGTGGACCCCACATACTAAATGGGCTGGCCCTTTAAGACGAAAGTGGGACCCACCTGTGTTTTTGGCCCGGCCCACTAGCGTGTTGGGCCGGCCCACTTGCTATATGGTGGACCCCACATACTAAATGGGCCGGCCCTTTAACAGGAAAGTGGGACCCACCTGTGTTTTTGGCCCGGCCCACTAGCATGTTGGGCCGGCCCACTTGCTATATGGTGGACCCCACATACTAAATGGGCCGACCCTTTAACAGGAAAGTGGGACCCACCAGTGTTTTGGCCCGGCCCACTATCTTGTTGGGCCGGCCCACTTGCTATATGGTGGACCCCACATACTAAATGGGCCGACCCTTTAAGCTGGAAAGTGGGACCCACGTGTTTTTGGCCCGCCCACTATCTTGTTGGGCCGGCCCACTTGCTATATGGTGGACCCCACATACTAAATGGGTGGCCCTTTAACAGAAAGTGGGACCCACCGCTTTTGGCCCGACCACTAGCTTGTTGGGCCGGCCATTTGATCTAATGTGGACCCCACGTACTAAATGGGCTCGCCCGATAGCGAGGAAAGTGGGACCCACATGCTAATTGGGCGGCCCACTAACTTCTTGGGCCGGCCGATTGCTTTAATGTGGACCCCACTTTGTAAATGGGCCAGACCCGATACCGGAAAGTGGGTCCCACATGTCTTGTGGGCCGGCCATTTTGCACGTTGGCCAGGTCAAAGCGAGTGCATTCGGCCCGCCCACATGCTTAGTGGGCCGGCCCATTAAAGTTTTGACCAGTCAACCTTAGAGGTTAGGCCCGGCCCACGTAACTAATGGACCAGCCCAGCTATATAGTTGACCGGTCAAACTAAGTCAGCTGGCCCGGCCCGCAAACTTAATGGGCCGGCCCGCTTAAGACGTGGCAGGCCTCGTGTGGGCCTACCATCTACCACGGGGTTTCAGCCGGTTAACGCCGTTAAGCCGCGATTAACGGCATCTCGCCACGTGTCGGTTGCATGACGTCAGCAGTCAACGGGCTCCCGGAAACACTTGGGCAACGGTCTGATTTTCCGTGGCGGAAGGGCGCCCAAGCGCGACGGACCGAAAAAATCGTCGTAGGACTTTGCCTGACGCAGTTTCCACAACAGAACCCATATCGTCGGGTTAGGCCCATAGGCGACGAAAAATACCCCTTAGCAGACGATTTTGAGACGTTGTCTATCAGAACTTTTCTTGTAGTGTACCTCATTCATTGATATATGGTTGGAAACGGAAAATGCCGCATGTGGTAAATGGTATAATGTCTTGAATAATGTGATACTTGGCAATTGTTGTGCTCATATAGATTTTGTTTAAGCTCTTGCATCATGTACTTTGTACCCATTAATGAATAACTACATAGAGCATGTTAAAATTTGGTTTGCATGATTGTTCTCTCTAAGTCTAGATATTTTCTGGTTAAGGTGTTTGAACAACAAGGAGACGATGTAAAGTCTTATAATGCTTACAATATGTTTATATGTGAGTCTTGCTGCACCATTTCATACTTGAGTTTGCTTCAAACAACTTTGCTAGCCTAGCCCTATATTGAGAGGAATTCTTCTCGTGCATCCAAATCATTGAGCCAAAACTATGCCATTTGTGTCCACCATACCTACCTACCACATGGTATTTCTCCGCCATTCCAAAGTACATTACTTGAGTGCTACCTTTAAAATCCCATTCTTTACCTTTACAATATATAGCTCATGGGACAAAATAGCTTAAAAACTATCGTGGTGAAGAATATGTACTTATGTGTCTTATTTCTTAATAAGTTGCTTGTTGTGCGGTAACCATGTTTTCTGGGGACGCCATCAACTCTTTTACCTTTGTTGAATATCATGTGAGTTGCTATGCATATTCGTCTTGTCTGAAGTAAGGGCGGTTTTCACAATCAAATAGTTTCAGTATGCATACTGTTAGAGAAGAACATTGGGCCGCTAACTAAAGCCATGATTCATGGTGGAAGTTTCAGTTTGGACATAAAACCTCAATCTCTTATGAGAATATTACCTGTTGTTGAATGCTTAAGCATTAAAAGAGGAGTCCATTATCTGTTGTCTATGTTGTCCCGGTATGGATGTCTAAGTTGAGAATAATCAAAAGCGAGAAATCCAATGCGAGTTTTGTCCTTAGACCTTTGTACAGGCGGCATAGAGGTACCCCTTTGTGACACTTGGTTGAAACATAAGTTATGCAATGATAATCCGTGTTAACCCAAGCTAATTAGGACAAGGTGCGAGCACTATTAGTATACTATGCATGAGGCTTGCAACTTATAAGATGTCTTATACATAACTCATATGCTTTATTACTACCGTTGATAAAATTGTTTCTTGTTTTCAAAATGAAAAGCTCTAGCACAAATATAGTAATCAATGCTTCCCTCTGCGAAGGGCCTTTCTTCTACATTATTGTTGAGTCGGTTTACCTATTCTTTCTATCTTAGAAGCAAACACTTGTGTAAACTGTGTGCATTGATTCTTACATGTTTACCTATTGCACTTGTTATATTACTTTGTGTTGACAATTATCCATGAGATATACATGTTAAAGTTGAAAGCAACCGCTGAAACTTATATCTTCCTTTGTGTTGTTTCAAAGCTTTCTACTAAGAATTTATTGCTTATGAGTTAACTGTTATGCAAGTCTTATTGATGCTTGTCTTGAAAGTATTATTCATGAAAAGTCTTTGCTATATGATTCATTTGTTTACTCATTATCTTCATCATTGCTTCGAATCGCTGCATTCATCTCATGTGCTTTACAATAGTATGATCAAGATTATGATAGCATGTCACTTCAGAAATTATCTTTGTTATCGTTTACCTACTCGAGGGCGAGTAGGAACTAAGCTTGGGGATGCTTGATACGTCCCAAATGTATCTATAATTTCTTATGTTCCATGCTACTTTTATGATGATACTCACATGTTTTATACACATTATATGTCATTATTATGCATTTTCCGGCACTAACCTATTGACGAGATGCCGAAGAGCCAGTTGCTGTTTTCTGCTGTTTTTGGTTTCAGAAATCCTAGTAAGGAAATATTCTCGGAATTGGACGAAATCAACGCTCAGGGGCCTATTTTTCCACGAAGCTTCCAGAAGACCGGAGGGGAGACGAAGTGGGGCCACGAGGCACCGCCACAATAGGGCGGAGCGGCCTAGAGGGGGCCCACGCGGCCCTAGCGTGTGGGGCCCCCGTGACTCTCCCGACTCCGCCCTTCCGCCTACTTAAAGCCTCCGTCGCGAAACCCCCAATACCGAGAGCCACGATACGGAAAACCTTCCAGAGACGCCGCCGCCGCCAATCCCATCTCGGGGGATTCAGGAGATCGCCTCCGGCACCCTGCCGGAGAGGGGAATCATCTCCCGGAGGACTCTTCATCGCCATGATCGCCTCCGGATTGATGTGTGAGTAGTTCACCCCTGGACCATGGGTCCATAGCAGTAGCTAGATGGTCATCTTCTCCTAATTGTGCTATCATGCTCGATCTTGTGAGCTGCCTATCATGATCAAGATCATTTCTTTGTACTCCTACATGTTGTGTTTGTTGGGATCCGATGGATATTGAATACTATGTCAAGTTGATTATCAATCTATCATATATGTTGTTTATGTTCTTGCATGCTCTCCGTTGCTAGTAGAGGCTCTGGCCAAGTTGATACTTGTGACTCCAAGAGGGAGTATTTATGCTCGATAGTGGGTTCATGCCTCCATTAAATGCAGGATAGTGACGAGAAAGTTCTAAGGTTGTGGATGTCTTGTTGCCACTAGGGATAAAACATCGATGCTTTGTCTAAGGATATTTGTGTTGATTACATTACGCACCATACTTAATGCAATTGTCTCTGTTGCTTGCAACTTAATACCGGAAGGGGTTCGGATGATAACTGAAAGTGTACTTTTTAGGCATAGATGCATCTTTGGATGGCGGTCTATGTACTTTGTCGTAATGCCCTGATTAAATCTCATAGTACTCATCATGATATATGTATGTGCATTGTTATGCCTTCTTTATTTGTCAATTGCCCAACTGTAATTTGTTTACCCAACATGCTATTTATCTTATGGGAGAGACACCGCTAGTGAACTGTGGACCCCGGTCTATTCTTTACATCTGAAATACAATCTACTGCAATACTTGTTCTTTACTGTTCTTCGCAAACAATCATCTTCCACACAATACGGTCAATCCTTTGTTCACAGCAAGCCGGTGAGATTGACAACCTCACTGTTACGTTGGGGCAAAGTACTTTGGTTGTGTTGTGCAGGTTCCACGTTGGCGCCGGAATCCCTGGTGTTGCGCCGCACTACACTTCGCCGCCATCAACCTTCAACGTTCTTCTTGGCTCCTCCTGGTTCGATAAACCTTGGTTTCTTTCTGAGGGAAAACTTGCTACTGTCTGCATCACACCTTCCTCTTGGGGTTCCCAACGGACGTGTGTTAATTGCACGCATCATATCTTATTTCTTATAAGTTGCTTGTTGAGCGGTAACCATGTTTCTGGGGACGCCATCAACTTTTACACCTTTGTTGAATATCATGTGTGGTGCTATGCATGTTCGTCTTGTCTGAAGTAAGGGTGATTCTCATGATCAAATGGTTTGAGTATGCATATTGTTAGAGAAGAACATTGGGCCGCTAACTAAAGCCATGAATCATGGTGGAAGTTTCAGTTTGGACACAAATCCTCAATCTCTTATGAGAATATTATCTGTTGTTGAATGCTTATGCATTAAAGAGGAGTCGATTATCTGTTTTCTATGTTGTCCCGGTATGGATGTCTAAGTTGAGAATAATCAAAAGCGAGAAATCAATGCGAACTTTCTCCTTGGACCTTTGTACAGGCGGCATAGAGGTACCCCTTTGTGACACTTGGTTGAAACATATGTTATGCAATGATAATCCGTGTTAATCCAAGCTAATTAGGACAAGGTGCGAGCACTATTGGTATTCTATGCATGCGGCTTGCAACTTATAGGATGTCTTATACATAACGCATATGAATTATTACTACCGTTGACACAATTATTTCTATGTTTTCAAAATAAAAGCTCTAGCACAAAAATATTAATCCATGCTTCCCTCTGCGAAGGGCCATTCTTTTACTTTATGTTGAGTCAGTTTACCTATTCTTTCTATCTTAGAAGCAAACACTTGTATCAACTGTGTGCATTGATTCTTACATGTTTACTTATTGCACTTGTTATATTGCTTTATGTTGACAACTATCCATGAAATATACATGTTACAAGTTGAAAGCAATTGCTGAAACTTAATCATCCTTTGTGTTGCTTCGAAACCTTCTACTTTGAATCTATTGCTTTATGAGTTAACTCTTATGCAAGACTTATTGATGCTTGTCTTGAAAGTACTATTCATGAAAAGTCTTTGCTATATGATTCAGTTGTTTAGTCATTGTCTTTACCATTGCCTTGAGTCACTTCATTCATCTCATATGCTTTACAATAGTATTGATCAAGATCATGTTGGTAGCATGTCACTTAAGAAATTATCCTTGTTATCGTTTACCTACTCGAGGGCGAGTAGGAACTAAGCTTGGGGATGCTTGATACGTCTCTAACGTATCTATAATTTCTTATGTTCCATGCTAGTTTTATGACAATACCTACATGTTTTGTTCACACTTTATGTCATTATTATGCATTTTCCGGAACTAACCTATTGACAAGATGCCGAAGTGCCAGTTCCTGTTTTCTGCTGTTTTTGGTTTCAGAAATCCTAGTAAAGAAATATTCTCGGAATTGGACGAAATCAACGCCCAGTATCTTATTTTTCCACGAAGCTTCCAGAACACCGGAGAGAGACCAGAGGGGAGCCAGGGGGCCCCACATGCCAGGGCGGCGTGGCCAAGGGGTGGGGCGAGCCCCCCTATTGTGTGGCCCCACCAGGGCCCCTCCGAGGCTGCCCTTCCGCCGACTTTTGGACTCCGTCGCGAAAGCCCTAAAGGAATAAGCCACGGGACGAGAAAAGTTACGCAGCCGCCGCCATCGCGAAGCCAAGATTCGGGGGACAGAAGTCTATGATCGTGATCTCTTGTAGATTGTGAAGTTAACTATTACTATGCACTCTAGAGTTACTTTATATGAACTCCAGAATTACTCTCTATGGTGTGACAGTGACAGTGTTTGCATCTTGTGTGATTCCTTTATGACGTTGTGGAGCTTGTTTACTCCGGCTTGAGGGTGCTCTCGTAGCCCTACACAGTGAATGGTGTTTGTTATCCAACAATAGAGTCTTTGAAAGTAGTACAAAGGAAAAGAACTTATTTATTTATGTGATCGTTGTTGAGAGTGTCCACTAGTGAAAGTATGATCCCTAGGCCTTGTTTCCAAGCACTGAAACTCCGTTTATTTACTGTTCTGTTGCATGTTTACTCGCTGCCATATTTTATTCAGATTGCTATTACCACTCATATACATCCATACTACTTGTATTTCACTAACTCTTCGCCGAACTAGTGCACCTATACATCTGACAAGTGTATTAGGTGTGTTGGGGACACAAGAGACTTCTTGTATCGTGATTGCAGGGTTGCTTGAGAGGGATATCTCTGACCTCTACCTCCCTGAGTTCGATAAACCTTGGGTGATTCACTTAAGGGAAATTTGCTACTGTTCTAAAAACCTCTGCTCTTGGAGGCCCAACACTGTCTACAGGAATAGAAGCGTGCGTAGACATCAGATAGCGGTCTATGTACTTTGTCGTAATGCCCTGATTAAATATCATAGTAGTCATTGTGATATGTATGTGCATTGTTATGCCCTCTATATTTGTCAATTGCCCAACTGTAATTTGTTCACCCAACATGCTATTTCTTATCGGAGAGACACCACTAGTGAACTGTGGACCCCGGTCCATTCTTTTACATCTGAAATACAATCTACTGCAATACTTGTTCTTTACTGTTCTTCGCAAACAAACATCATTGATGACCCACAAGTATAGGGGATCGCAACAGTCTTCGCGGGAAGTAAAACCCAATTTATATATTCGACACAAGGGGAGACAAAGAATACTTGAAAGCCTTAACAGCGGAGTTGTCAATTCAGCTGCACCTGGAAACAGACTCGCTCGCAAGAGTTTATCAGTAGTAACAGTTTTATAGCAGTAGCAGTAGTGAAATAACAGCAGCAGAGTAACAAAGACAGCAGTAGTGATTTTAGTAAACAACAGGATTAAAATACTGTAGGCACAGGGTTGGATGAACGGGCGTTGCATGGATGAGAGAAACTCATGTAAAAATCAAAGCAGGGCATTTGCAGATAATAATAAAACGGTATCCAAGTACTAATCAATCAATAGGCATGTGTTCCATATATAGTCGTACGTGCTCGCAATGAGAAACTTGCACAACATCTTTTGTCCTACCAGCCGGTGGCAGCCGGGCCTCTAGGGAATCTACTGGAAATTAAGGCACTCCTTTTAATAGAGCACCGGAGCAAAGCATTAACACTCCGTGAACACATGTGATCCTCATATCACCGCCTTCCCCTTCGGTTGTCCCAATTTCTGTCACTTTGGGGCCTCGGGTTCCGGACAACAATACGTGTATACAACTTGCAGGTAAGATCATAAAGCAATGAATATCATTATGAATTGATAACATGTTCAGATCTGAGATCATGGCACTCGGGCCCTAGTGACAGGCATTAAGCATAACAAGTTGCAACAATATCATAAAAGTACCAACTACGGACACTAGGCACTATGCCCTAACAATCTTATGCTATTACATGACCAATCTCATCCAATCCCTACCATCCCCTTCAGCCTACAGCGGGGGAATTACTCACACATGGATGGGGGAAACATGGCTGGTCGATGGAGAGGCGTCGGTGCTGATGATGGCGATGATCTCCTCCAATTCCCCGTCCCGGCGGAGTGCCAGAACGGAGTTTCTGGTCCCGAGACGGAGTTTCGCGATGGTGGCGGCGTACTGGATGTCTTCTGGCGATTTCTTCTAACCCCCCGTGCGTTTTTAGGTCGAAGGCGTTAAGTAGTCCAAAGGAGGGCGTCGGGGGCCAGCCGAGGCGGCCACACAATAGGGCGGCGCGCCCCCCTCCTGGGCCGCGCCGGCCTAGTGTGTGGGGGCCTCGGGCCCCCACCTGGCTTGCCCTTCTGGCTCCGTCAATATTCTGGGAAAATAGGACCTTTCGCATAAATTCCGAGGATTTTCCTAAAAGTTGGATTTCTGCACAAAAACGAGACACCAGAGCAGTTATGCTGAAAACAACGTTAGTCCGTGTTAGTTGCATCCAAAATACACAAATTAGAGGCAAAACAATAGCAAAAGTGTTCGGGAAAGTAGATACGTTTTGGACGTATCAACTCCCCCCAAGCTTAGCTTATTGCTTGTCCTCAAGCAATTCAGTTAACAACTGAGTGCGATAAAAGAACTTTCACGAACACATTTGTTAATATGATGTAAATATTCTCATGATATGGCAAGTAGTTAAGCAATTCATAATAAGATACATGCAAATAAAATCATCTAATAGCTATGTCAATCATGGAAAAGGTACCAACAAATTAATAATGAGCATCATGAATCATGTCTATCAGCAGGATTGCAATGTTCATAGAAGGATATGATAAAGTGGTATCTCGCTTGCCCGTATTTATACAGCAAAACATAAATGCTTGGGCACCTTTGAGGTTCATGGGAAGACTGGAAGTAGAGATTATCAAAGATAAAAGCATCAAAGTTATACCACAGTTAATCACATTTTGGGACAAGCATATTATACTAAGAATGACAGTTGTGCTCTCAAGAAAATGCTCAAAGAAAGGATGGAGACTCAATGTAAAAGTAAAAGATTGACCCTTCGCAGAGGGAAGCAGGGATTAACATGTGCTAGAGCTTTTCATTTGTAAAACAGGAGTAAAATTATTTTGAGAGGTGTTTGTTGTTGTCAACGAATGATAGTGGGTACTCTAACTACCTCGTCAACCAGACTTTCAAGAGCGGCTCCCATGAAGGACGTTATCTCTACCAGCAAGGTAAATCATCCCTCTTCTCTTTTGTTTACACATATATTTTAGTTTCATTATGGATGACACTCCCCCCAACCTTTGCTTACACAAGCCATGGCTAACCGAATCCTCGGGTGCCTTCCATCAATCACATACCATGGAGGAGTGTCTATTTGCAATTTAAGTTGCTTACTGATAAATCAGGACAAAACATGTGAAGAGAATTATTAATGAAAGTTGATTAATTGGGGCTGGGAACCCCGTTGCCAGCTCTTTTTGCAAAATTATTGGATAAGCGGATGTGCCACTAGTCCATTATGAAAGTCTGTCAGGAGTAAATGACAAGATTGAAAGATAAACACCACATATTTCCTCATGAGCTATAAAACATTGACACAAATTGAGAAGCATTTTGAAGGTTTTAAAGGTAGCACATGAGAATTTACTTGGAATGGTTTGAAATGCCATGCACAGGTAATTATGGTGGACACTCTGGAATAACTTAGTTTTCAGGAGTTTGGAAGCACGAGCAGCGTTCCCGCTCAGTACAAGTGAAGGCTAGCAATAGACTGGGAAGCGACAATCAAGAGAGCAGTAACTGTCATAATCATGCTTGCGACAAAATAAATTAACGGAGGCATAAAAGTGAGACAAGAACTCTGAGGTGAAGTAAATCATCGAGGCTTAATTGACTTTTGTTCAGTCATATGCATGCGTGAGCATGTGCCAAGTTGATTCAAGTGAATTATTCAGAGGAGGATACCACAATGTCATATCTATCTATGAATAAAACAATGCAAGCAAATATTTATGACATGCTACTCATATTAATAAATTGGAACTAATCATGAGAGATCATGAACTACTAGACTTTCTTAAGTGACATATACCTCACATGAACCAACTAAGCATGCTCACATGGATGAGTATATGTACAAAAATGAAAACAAATAGAGTTCATACCAGCCTCTCACCACAATCGGATTGTCGTAGATCATCATTATTGCCTTTTCACTTGTGTAGCTTGAATAATATGTAATGAAAACCACGCTCCAGCCACCGAAGACCATTGAAACTCATAATGAACTTTACAAAACCAAAGAAGAACAGCAAATATTTTTGGTGTTTTCGAATTAGAAACAAAAACAAAAGGAAACAAGCAAACAAAGAAAAATCTTTTTGGATTTTCTTATAGCAAACCAACGATAGCAACCAAAGCAAAATAAAAGCAAGAAACCAAAGTAAACAAATCGTAAAGAGAAACAACAGAAATATTTTTGGTCTTTTTGTGTTTTAGGAAAGAAACAAAGCAAAAACAAGAAGATGAAAACTAAAAGAAACACAGAAAAGCAAGATGGCAGAAATCTGCCAAAACTTGACAGCAGTACAGTAATCGATTTTTAAGAAATTCTTCCGCTGCTCCGCTCGAAAAGTGTTCAACTAATGAAAGTTAGATAACAACCTGGGGAATATGCAAAAAAATTGGCAGCTCAAAATGACGTTCTGGCTGCGCACAGGAATTTTTTTAGTAACAGCCCAGAATCTGTTTTTTAGACAGCACTTCCCCAAATATCATCTCCCTCTCATTAGAAAACCACTCTAAGAAACTAAACAAGTATGTACAAGTATCCAGCAATCATAATATGCAAAGAATGAGTGATGCCGGTATACCTCCCCCCAAGCTTAGGCTTTTGGTCTAAGTGGAGATCAATCCCATGGTGCCCATGAAGTAGCACCTCCGTAGTACGACGAAGATGGATCATATTCCGGGTATGTGCTGGAAGAAGCACCCGGATACGTGACGGTGTAGTCGTAGGAGGGCTTGGCTTCCTCGGAGTCATGCTGCTGGTGGAAGCCTTGTATCTTCATTTTCTCATCCATCTCCTTAGAGCGCGACCATGGTTTCCTGTCAACACTGAAGAAATCTGGCTGTGGCAATGGAACTTCCCTCTCTTCCCCGTCAGCAAACAACATTCTATAGACAATATTATCTAAACTAGAGTCAGATGTAACAAATTAATGCTCTTCATAGCAGCAATATCAAGCCTTATAGGAGTTATTTTCACATCAGTAGGGTCAAGAGGAAGCTCTAGATGTGCTAAAATGCGTGATGCAATAATTCCTCCAAAAATAGGCCCTTTGTTAGACAAGCGGCGAGCAATAAGAGAACCAAGATGATAAGGTGTCTCTCCAGTGAGTGCAGCAATTAAGAAAGCAAGATGGTAACTAGAAATATTGCTAGTGTTCTCCCTACCAAGAATGCTAGTAGCAAGGTAATAAGCAAAATACTTAATGGCGGGGAGTTGAATGTTTCTTATCTTGCCACGCTGAATGGTGCGGCAGTCATCATTGGTGATCTCTCGATAGAGCTCAAGCAAAACCCTGGGATTGTCCTCAATCCTCTTCGCTGTACCTACAGGGGCGATATCCAATGCAGTACAAAAATCCATCAACTTCATAGTAATAGGATTACCATAGATCCTGAATGCAACTGTCGGGTGATAGTGCTTGTTGTTGAACTTGAAGCTCTCCACAAAGATTTTAGTGAGCATGTGGTATTGCTCCCTCTCATCTCCCATGTAGGTGGTTAAGCCCGCCTTACCGTCAAGGGTCAAGAAATCATCCAGCAACCCTGCATTACTCAAAAAGTCATAACTTGGGAAAGCTGAAGCGTTAGGGACTCCATTGTCCTCTTCGGGCTCGAAGCTTGGCGCGATGACATCCTCATTATAGGATCGCCTGAATCGGGTGGCTGCCCTTGAGGGCCTCCTCGAGCTTTTCGTCTCCCCTTCAAACATTTCTCCAAAGTTATAGTTGTCCATCTCCCTTTTCTGAAATTTTTCAACAAACAATATAAAACTTGATTTGGTGACATATAATTGAGGGAAACTACCATAGGAACTTGCTAGAGTACTAATCATGCATCAAAACTAGTTTTTACCACTTAGAACAAGCATGCAAGCTCACTAAACATGTTACCTACAGCAGCAAAATATTCAAGATATACTCAACCAAACAAAATTCTACTTGGGTGATCGGAGGAGTCACCTACCGGAGAGCAAATGTGCCAAATTTCAGACAGAAATCTGGGCTGAGCAAAGAGATCGAGAAATCTTGAGCTCTTGAGCAGAAACGCGAGTGAGAGAAATCTGGTGCGAGTTTTTTCGGGAGAGAGAAGAGAGTGGGAGGAAGAGATGAAGTGGTGGGGCAAGGAGGGGCCCACACACCAGGGTGGCGCGCCCCCCTTCCAGGCCGCGCCGGCCTGTGGAGTGCCACCCTGGGGTGCCCCACTGGTCATCCCCAGGTGTTCCCAGGTGCCTCGTCGAAAATAGGACCAATGGTATAATTTTTGTGAATTTTTGAAAACTTTGAAAAATGCACATTTCTGGGTGTAAATTTATTATTACAGGGCAGAAAAAGATTTTGAAATCTCTAATTAACTAAAGAACTTTGCAAAACAAAAGTGCTACAGCAAGTAGATCAAGTGGAGGAAGAAAGAGATGTTGTTTAGTTCCTTTATGCATATAAAATGAATTTGTTAACAAGGTTGATCAAGTCTTGCCACCAAATAAATTTTACATAGCATAAGAAGAAATAAACCTCAAATCAATCATGTTACCTTGTATTGTATTGATATGGATCCAATCACAAGAGTTTGATATTCTTCTTTAGGCTCATATATAGGACAATCAATAGTTCCCACTTTGATAGTTCTCACATTAGAAATTGTATTAACTCCACATGCTTTCTCAATCCTCTTGGGAAAATAAACGGTATGCTCCCTGTTATCAACATTGAAAGTAACTTTTCCTTTATTGCAATCAATAACAGCCCCTGCGGTGTTAAGAAAAGGTCTCCCAAGAATAATAGACATATTATCATCTTCAGGCATTTCCAACACAACAAAATCAGTTAATATCAAGCAGTTATTAATAACTTGAACAGGAACATCCTCACATATACCAACAGGAATAGCAGTAGATTTATCAGCCATTTGCAAAGATATATCAGTTGGTATCAACTTATCTAAATAAAGTCTCTTATAAAGAGAAAAAGGCATAACACTAACACCCGCTCCCAAATCACATAGAGCAGTTCTAACATAATTATTCTTAAC
Source organism: Lolium perenne (assembly GCF_019359855.2). Classification (NCBI taxonomy): domain Eukaryota; kingdom Viridiplantae; phylum Streptophyta; class Magnoliopsida; order Poales; family Poaceae; genus Lolium; species Lolium perenne. The sequence continues at coordinate 214,637,748 of NC_067248.2, read as the reverse complement.
AGAACAAGGAATAGTCAGTATACCTGGGTCGCCAAGCTTCTTTGGAACCTTACCATTGAAAGAGTAATTAGCTAGCATAGTGGAAATCTCCTCATTGGGAATTTTTCTTTTGTTAGAGACAATATCTTTCATATACTTTGAATAAGGAGGCAATTTAATAGCATCAGTCAAAGGGATTTGCAGGAATAAAGGTTTCATCCAATCACACAATTTATTATACTGTTCTTCTTCCTTTGATTTTAGTTTCTTAAAAGGAAAAGGCATTTGCTTTTGAACCCAAGGTTCTCTTTCATTACCATGTTTCTTAGCAACAAAATCTTCTTTAGTATACTTTTTATTTTTAGCATGCTTTTCAGGTTCTTCTTCAACCTCTTCTTTATCAGAAGCATCATTCTTATCATTATCTTTATCATGTTCATTACCACTTTCAGTTTTAGCATCAGAAATAGAAATACTATTAGGATCATTAACAGGTTTAGAGGATTCTACAACAGTTTTATGTTTCTTTTTCTTTTTCTTAGATGGAGCACTAGTTTCAGTTCGTTGAGAATCTTGTTCAACTCTTTTGGGATGCCCTTCAGGATATAGAGGATCCTGGGTAGAAACACCGCCTCTAGTTGTTACTTCATAAGCATGTCTTTCTTTAGAATTGTTTTTTAACAAGTCATTTTGTACTTTAGTGAGTTGATCAATTTGAGTTTGCACCATATGAAAATGTTTACAAAGCATCTTAACATCATTGGAGGTTCTCTCCACAATACCATGCAATTCACTAATAGCTTGAGAATTTTCCATTAAATGATTCTCTATTCTCATATTAAAATTTTCTTGCTTAACAATATAATTATCAAACTCATCTAAGCATTGAGCAGGAGGTTTTGAATACGGAATATCTTCCCTAGTAAAGCGTTCAAGAGAGTGTACCTCAATCATGGATGAAGGGGGAGTGATCTTACATAAATCTTTTATGGGAGGTAAATTCTTCACATCTTCGGATTTAATACCCTTCTCTTTAAGAGATTTCTTGGCTTCCCTCATATCTTCATCATTTAATTTAATCATCCCCCTCTTCTTCAATATCGGTGTCGGGGTTGGTTCAGGTGTAGACCAATCATCATGATTCCGGCCTATTCTCGCCAATAATTCTTCGATAAATGCGGAGTTCTTTTCCTGAAAACACAACCAGCACAACTATCCAGGTATGCCCTAGACTCAATGGTTAGTCCACTATAAAATATATCAAGTAAATCATGCTTTTCCAAATCATGTTCAGGCCGAGCTCTAATAAGAGAGCAAAATCTCGCCCAAGCCTCAGGCAATTTCTCTCCATCTTCCTGATTAAAATTGTAAATTCTATGCAAAGCAATATGTTGAGCACTAGCAGGAAAGTATTTCCGGAAGAAAACATCAAGCAATTCTTTTGGACTATTAATAGAATCAGGTGGCAAACTATTATACCAAGTTTTAGCATCATCCTTTAATGAGAATGGAAATTTTTTAGCAACAAAGTAAGTACGCTTCTTAACATCATCAGAAAACAAGCTACTCAGAGTAGATAGCTCAATCATGTGTTCAACAGCACTTTCTTTTTCAGTACCACAAAAGGGTGTTTTCTCAACAATAGCTATATGAGATAGATCAAGAGAAAAATCATAATCCTTATCCTTAATGTTTATAGGAGATGTGGCAAATTTAGGATCAGGAGATAGCTTATATCTAACAGTATGTTGTGCAAGCAACTTTTTAATTTTTCTTGCATCAGTAGTAGCATTGCATTTATCAATAAAATCATCATCAAGTTCTACATAATCTTCATCAAGATCATCGCTAGAGTATTCAACAGACTCAGGTGAATTAACAGGTGTAGCAGCATTTTCATTAGGAGTTTCAGTATTATCAATTTGTTTAGACCTAGCAATTGTAGCATCTAGAAAAGATCCTAATGAACCATCATTATCAAGCACAGCAGAGCATCATCAAAATTATAAGAGGAATTTTCAGATCTAGCAGAAGTACCAGCATGTGAAGCTTGTGGTGGTGAAACAAGTTTATCTATCACAGATGGTGAATCAAGAGCAGCAGAGGTACTCAGAGTTGTACCTTTTCTTGTAGTGGATGGTAATATGGCGACTTTAGTATCGCGAGGTTTACCCATGATGGAGAATTTGCAGCGAACAATATCAATCCAAGTGAACTTGCAAATAAAGCTATGCTCCCCGGCAACGGCGCCAAAAAATAGTCTTGATGACCCACAAGTATAGGGGTTCGCAACAGTCTTCGCGGGAAGTAAAACCCAATTTATTGATTCGACACAAGGGGAGACAAAGAATACTTGAAAGCCTTAACAGCGGAGTTGTCAATTCAGCTGCACCTGGAAACAGACTCGCTCGCAAGAGTTTATCAGTAGTAACAGTTTTATAGCAGTAGCAGTAGTGAAATAACAGCAGCAGAGTAACAAAGACAGCAGTAGTGATTTTAGTAAACAGCAGGATTAAAATACTGTAGGCACAGGGATGGATGAACGGGTGTTGCATGGATGAGAGAAACTCATGTAACAATCAAAGCAGGGCATTTGCAGATAATAATAAAATGGTATCCAAGTACTAATCAATCAATAGGCATGTGTTCCATATATAGTCGTACGTGCTCGCAATGAGAAACTTGCACAACATCTTTTGTCCTACCAGCCGGTGGCAGCCGGGCCTCTAGGGAATCTACTGGAAATTAAGGCACTCCTTTTAATAGAGCACCGGAGCAAAGCATTAACACTCCGTGAACACATGTGATCCTCATATCACCGCCTTCCCCTTCGGTTGTCCCAATTTCTGTCACTTTGGGGCCTCGGCTTCCGGATAACAATACGTGTATACAACTTGCAGGTAAGATCATAAAGCAATGAATATCATTATGAATTGATAACATGTTCAGATCTGAGATCATGACACTCGGGCCCTAGTGACAGGCATTAAGCATAACAAGTTGCAACAATATCATAAAAGTACCAACTACGGACACTAGGCACTATGCCCTAACAATCTTATGCTATTACATGACCATTCTCATCCAATCCCTACCATCTCCTTCAGCCTACAGCGGGGGAATTACTCACACATGGATGGGGGAAACATGGCTGGTCGATGGAGAGGCGTCGGTGGTGATGATGGCGATGATCTCCTCCAATTCCCCGTCCCGACGGAGTGCCAGAACGGAGTTTCTGGTCCCGAGACGGAGTTTCACGATGGTGGCGGCGTACTGGATGTCTTCTGGCGATTTCTTCTAACCCCCCGTGCGTTTTTAGGTCGAAGGCATTAAGTAGTCCAAAGGAGGGCGTCGGGGGCCAGCCGAGGAGGCCACACAATAGGGCGGCGCGCCCCCCTCCTGGGCCGCGCCGGCCTAGTGTGTGGGGGCCTCGGGCCCCCACCTGGCTTGCCTTTCTGGCTCCGTCAATATTCTGGGAAAATAGGACCTTTCGCATAAATTCCGAGGATTTTCCTGAAAGTTGGATTTCTGCACAAAAATGAGACACCAGAGCAGTTCTGCTGAAAACAACGTTAGTCTGTGTTAGTTGCATCCAAAATACACAAATTAGAGGCAAAACAATAGCAAAAGTGTTCGGGAAAGTAGATACGTTTTGGACGTATCAATCATCTTCCACACCATACATTTAATCCTTTGTTTACAGCAAGCCGGTGAGATTGACAACCTCACTGTTAAGTTGGGGCAAAGTATTGTGATTGTGTTGTGCAGGTTCCACGTTGGCGCTGGAATCCCTGGTGTTGTGCCACACTACACTCCTTCACCAACAACCTTCACGTGGCCTTCATCTCCTACTGGTTCGATAACCTTGGTTTCTTACTGAGGGAAAACTTGCTGTTGTACGCATCACACCTTCCTCTTGGGGTTCCCAACAGACGTGTGTCAACTACACACCAGCAGCGTACAGCAGCAAGTTTTCCCTCAGTAAGAAACCAAGGTTATCGAACCAAGGCCACGTGAAGGTTGTTGGTGAAGGAGTGTAGTGCGGCGCAACACCAGGGATTCCGGCGCCGACGTGGAACCTGCACAACACAATCAAAATACTTTGCCCCAACTTAACCGTGAGGTTGTCAATCTCACCGGCTTGCTGTAAACAAAGGATTAAACGTATGGTGTGGAGAATGATGTTTGTTTGCAAAGAACAACAGAGAACAATGATTGAAGTAGGTTATATTTCAGATGTAAAAGAATGGACCGGGGTCCACAATTCACTAGTGGTGTCTCTCCAATAAGATAAATAGCATGTTGGGTGAACAAATTACAATTGGGCAATTGACAAATAGAGAGGGCATAACAATGCACATACATATCATGATGACTACTATGAGATTTACTTAGGGCATTACGACAAAGAACATAGACCGCTATCCAGCATGCATCTATGCCTAAAAAGTCCACCTTCGGGTTAGCATCCGCACCCCTTCCAGTATTAAGTTGCAAACAACAGACAATTGCATTAAGTACTGTGCGTAATGTAATCAATACAAATATCCTTAGACAAAGCATTGATGTTTTATCCCTAGTGGCAATAGCACATCCATAACCTTAGAACTTTTCATCCTTTGTCCCAGATTCAATGGAGGCATGAACCCACTATCGAGCATAAATACTCCCTCTTGGAGTCACAAGTATCAACTTGGCTAGAGCCTCTACTAGCAACGGAGAGCATGCAAGAACATAAACAACACATATATGATAGATCGATAATCAACTTGCCATAGTATTCCATATTCATCGGATCCCAACAAACACAACATGTAGCATTACAAATAGATGATCTTGATCATGATAGGCAGCTCACAAGATCTAAACATGATAGCACAAGAGGAGAAGACAACCATCTAGCTACTGCTATGGACACATAGTCCAAGGATGAACTACTCACGCGTCAGTCCGGAGGCGGGCATTGGTGATGTAGAGCCCTCCAGTGATGATTCCCCTCTCCGGCAGGGTGCCAGAGGCGATCTTCCGAATCCCCCGAGATGGGATTGGCGGCGGCGCCGTCTGATGTCTATGCACGCTTCTATTCCTGTAGACAGTGTTGGGCCTCCAAGAGCAGAGGTTTGTAGAACAGCAGCAAGTTTCCCTTAAGTGAATCACCCAAGGTTTATCGAACACAGGGAGGTAGAGGTCAGCGATATCCCTCTCAAGCAACCCTGCAATTACGATACAAGAAGTCTCTTGTGTCCCCAACACACCTAATACACTTGTCATATGTATAGGTGCACTAGTTCGGCGAAGAGATAGTAAGATGCAAGTGATATGTATGAATATGAGTGGTAATAGCAATCTGAAATAAAGAAGGCATCGAGTAAACATGTAACAGAACTTATTGGAAACGGTGTTTCAATGCTTAGAAACAAGGCCTAGGGATCATACTTTCACTAGTGGACACTCTCAACAACGATCACATAAATAAATAAGTTCTCTTCTCTTATGCTACTTTCAAAGACTCTATTGTTGGATAACAAACACCATTCATTGTGTAGGGCTACGAGAGCACCCTCAAGCCGGAGTAAACAAGCTCCACAACGTCATAAAGGAATCACACAAGATGCAAACACTGTCACTGTCACACCATAGAGAGTAATTCCAGAGTTCATATAAAGTAACTCTAGAGTGCATAGTAATAGTTAACTTCACAATCTACAAGAGATCACGATCATAACCTACGCCAAGTACTACATGATGCACACACTGTCCACATTACATCATGAAGGAGGAATAGACTACTTTAATAATATCACTAGAGTAGCACATAGATTAATAGTGATACAAAGCTCATGATCACATAAAGATCACATGGGAGAGAGAGATGAACCACATAGCTACCTGTAGAGCCCTCAGCCTCGGGGGAGAACTACTCCCTCCTCATCATAGGAGACAGCAGCGTTGATGAAGATGGCGGTGATGTCGATGGAGATGCCTTCCGGGGGCACTTCCCCGTCCCGGCGGCGTGCCGGAACAGAGACTTCTGTCCCCCGAATCTTGGCTTCGCGATGGCGGCGGCTCTGGAACTTTTCTCGTATCGTGGCTTATTCTTTTAGGGTTTTCGCGACGGAGGCTTTAAGTAGGCGGAAGGGCAGCCTCGGAGGAGTTCTGGTGGGGCCACACCATAGGGGGGCGCGCCCCCCATGGCCACGCCGCCTTGTGGGGTGGGGCCCCTGGCTCCCCTCTGGCCCCTCTTCTGTGCTCTGGAAGCTTCCGGGAAAATTAAGATATTGGGCGTTGATTTCGTCCAATTCCGAGAATATTTCCTTTGTAGGATTTCTGAAACCAAAAACAACAGAAAACAGGAACTGGCACTTCGGCATCTCGTTAATAGGTTAGTTCCGGAAAATGCATCAAAACGATATAAAGTGTGAACAAAACATGTAGGTATTGTCATAAAACTAGCATGGAACATAAGAAATTATAGATACGTTGGAGACGTATCAAGCATCCCCAAGCTTAGTTCCTACTCGCCCTCGAGTAGGTAAACGATAACAAGGATAATTTCTTAAGTGACATGCTACCAACATGATCTTGATCAATACTATTGTAAAGCATATGAGATGAATGAAGTGATTCAAAGCAATGGTAAAAACAATGACTAAACAACTGAATCATATAGCAAAGACTTTTCATGAATAGTACTTTCAAGACAAGCATCAATAAGACTTGCATAAGAGTTAACTCATAAAGCAATAGATTCAAAGTAAAAGGCATTGAAGCAACACAAAGGATGATTAAGTTTCAGCAATTGCTTTCAACTTGTAACATGTATATCTCATGGATAATTGTCAACATAAATCAATATAGCAAGTGCAATAGGTAAACATGTAAGAATCAATGAACACAGTTGACACAAGTGTTTGCTTCTAAGATAGAAAGAAGTAGGTAAACTGACTCAACATAAAGTAAAAGAATGGCCCTTTGCAGAGGGAAGCATGGATTACTATTTTTGTGCTAGAGCTTTTCATTTTGAAAACATAAAAACAATTTTGTCAACGGTAGTAATAATTCATATGTGTTATGTATAAGACATCCTATAAGTTGCAAGCCTCATGCATAGAATACCAATAGTGCTCGCACCTTGTCCTAATTAGCTTGGATTAACACGGATTATCATTGCATAACATATGTTTCAACCAAGTGTCACAAAGGGGTACCTCTATGCCGCCTGTACAAAGGTCTAAGGAGAAAGTTCGCATTGGATTTCTCGCTTTTGATTATTCTCAACTTAGACATCCATACCGGGACAACATAGAAAACAGATAATGGACTCCTCTTTAATGCATAAGCATTCAACAACAGATAATATTCTCATAAGAGATTGAGGATTGATGTCCAAACTGAAACTTCCACCATGATTCATGGCTTTAGTTAGCGGCCCAATGTTCTTCTCCAACAATATGCATACTCAAACCATTTGATCATGATAAATCACCCTTACTTCAGACAAGACGAACATGCATAGCAACTCACATGATATTCAACAAAGGTGTAAAAGTTGATGGCGTCCCCAGAAACATGGTTACCGCTCAACAAGCAACTTATAAGAAATAAGATACATAGCAACATATTCAATACCACAATAGTTTTTATGGCTATTTTCCCATGAGCTATGTATTGCAAAGACAAGGAATGAAATTTTAAAGGTAGCACTCAAGTAATTTAGTTTGGAATGGCAGAGAAATACCATGTAGTAGGTAGGTATGGTGGACACAAATGGCATAGTTTTTGGCTCAAGGATTTGGATGCACGAGAAGAATTCCCTCTCAATACAAGGCTTAGACTAGCAAGGTTGTTTGAAGCAAACACAAGTATGAACCGGTACAGCAAAACTTACATAAGAACATATTGCAAGCATTATAAGACTCTACACTGTCTTCCTTGTTGTTCAAACACCTTAACCAGAAAATATCTAGACTAAGAGAGACCAATCATGCAAACCAAATTTTAGCAAGCTCTATGTAGTTCTTCATTAATAGGTGCAAAGTACATGATGCAAGGGCTTAAACATGATCTATATGAGCACAACAATTGCCAAGTATCAAATTATTCAAGACATTATACCAATTACCACATGAAGCATTTCCTGTTTCCAACCAAATAGCAATTAACGAAGCGGTTTTCAACTCCGCCATGAACATTAAAGATAGAACTAAGAACACCAGTGTTCATATGAAAAAGCGGAGCGTGTCTCTCTCCCACACAAGCATGAATTTATTCAGAGAATGAAAATAACAAAACGAAAATAAAAACACACAGACGCTCCAAGTAAAGCACATAAGATGTGACTGAATAAAAATATAATTTCACTAGAGGTGACCTGATAAGTTGTCGATGAAGAAGGGGATGCCTTGGGCATCCCCAAGCTTAGATGCTTGAGTCTTCTTGAAATATGCAGGGATGAACCACGGGGGCATCCCCAAGCTTAGACTTCTCACTCTTCTTGATCATAGTATATCATCCTTCTCTCTTGACCCTTGAAAACTTTCTCCACACCAAACTCAAAACAAACTCATTAGAGGGTTAGTGCATAATCAAAAATTCACATGTTCAGAGGTAACATAATCATTCTTAACACTTCTGGACATTGCCCAAAACTACTGGAAGTTAATGGAACAAAGAAATCCATCAAACATAGCAAAACAGGCAATCTATTATATACTAAAAGCAAAACACGAATATATAATAGAGACACCACGTTAATCCACATCATCTAAATTATCATGACAGTTAGATCTAAATTTTACGGTTAGGATTTACTTATGCATTAAAAATTACGTAACATGTTTAACGTGTCAGCCGTAACATATTTGGCACTGTTAATGGTAAAGAGATAACGTTCCAGATGTGGACTCTCTAGACACGTACGTAGCTGCCGTGTATATAAGCTAGAATAAATCGGATCTATAGATTTCATGTTAACCGTTTCAATCACGTTACTATGTAAAGTAAATACGTAGGACTCTAGCTGTGGCTGTTTTAAAGAAAGCATACGCAGCTAGAAGCTGATGGCGAGATACGATGTTCACATGCCCAGCAGGAAGACTTGAGCAAAATGTTGGTGGTCTGTGATCGGATTTTTCCTTTTCTTCTCTGCCACGGTGCACCGCACATGAGACTAATAAATTCATTTACCCCCTCCATCTCATAAAAGATGTTTTAACGTTTTCTAAATTTAAATATATTTAGAAAATATTTAGTATCAAGATAAATTTAAATTTAGACAAATCTAAGATATTTTTTATGGGACGGAGGGAGTTTCCGTCGCTGTGATTTTGCAACTACTAATGAAAAATAATAAGTAATCTATGGTAGTATTACTAAGATTTGAACGTTGATTTACGAATAATACAAATACATGGATGGTGTACAACCGTATATTTTTAAAATAATTAAAAATACAATTCTACTTATAGTGTGTAAAGTGTTGTTTAAGTATAGTTCACATCTAAAGTGGTGAAATTGGAGAACGGATGGCATTACATATTCTGAGAGCAAAATAAGGTATTAGTATGATTAGCTGTTGTTGGATGCACAGAATGATCAAGTTGAATTAATACACAAATGCATGTATTTTTGTAGAACTTTATATTTTGCAAGCTACACAAAAGGTTACGTAGTCAAATTTGTTATTATTTATTAGTAGGTGGTTAGTTTGAGCTTCCAGAATTGTCCTAGATTTTGAGTTCTAGATGTTTCTAGATAGAGAGAACATTTGTTAATCGGTATATTTGTAATTATGGTTTAATTGTCTTCTCATCCGATTAGAAAATTTAGCTACTATGATTAGTGAAAGCATCAGAACACCTGCATCCAATTATATATTTTTCTGATCGCATCTAGAACTCCTATTTTTCGTTAGAATAGTTAAGGATATGTGACGTAGAAGATACACCATATTATTTCTCATTTATGGATTAATTTAGTTTGGTACAAAAGTTACTATGTTTTGTAGAAAATAGAAAATAATGTGCTTTCGATTAAAATGATGTGTTATTTATAGAACACTTCCAACCCACCAAAAGATGACGCCCTCGCATTTGCGAGGGCCACTATGCTAGTTTCTGAAAAAAGAAAAGTCTGAACTTGTTTACGCTTCAAAAGAGGCACTGACACCTGCTGGTCTCTCGCAGCAGCACCGAGCTCCAACAATGGTTGAGGAGTGCGTGAAGGTGTTCGGCATGTGGGCGAGCCCGTTTGTCGCTCGGGTGGAGATGGCGCTCCGGCTGAAGGGTGTCACCTACGAGTACATTAGGGAGGACCTCCCCAACAAGAGCGAGATGCTGCTCCGCTACAACCCAGTGACCAAGAAAGTTCCGGTGCTGGTCCACGGCGGCAAGCCATGGCCGAGTCTGCCGTCATCGTCGAGTACATCGATGAGGTGTGGAAGGATGGCTACCCCATCATGCCGGCCGACCCCTACGAGCGAGCTCAAGCCAGGTTCTGGGCCAGGTACGCCCAGGTACGCCGACGAGAAGGTACATATATATGCTGTGCCCTGTAAAGCACTACTAGTGCTAGCTAGAGTTCTACTAGTACTTACTCTAATGTCAGGATTGTGTTGGGTTCGTCTAGTGCAATCCCGCCATCTACCTAGTCTACACCTCGGCGATCGGCGAGGGGCAGACCAAGTTGGTGCACGAGGCCCAGCAGTGCCTCAAGCCGCTGCAGAAGGCCCTCGAGGGGAAGAAGTTCTTTGGCGGTGACGCCGTCGGGTACCTCGACATCGTCGTGGGGTGGTACGCGCGCTGGGTGCCCATCATCGAGGAGCTGTCTGCCACCAGCATCGTCACCGACCAAGAGCTTCCTCTGATCAAGGCATGGTTCGACCAGATCCTCGCCGTCGACGTGGTGAGGGAGACCCTACCCCCGAGAGACAAACTCCTGCCGCGAGCAGCTTCTGTCGGCGTAGAGAGGCAATCCAGACACATAAGGTTCAATAATAAGTCTTGCACACTTGTGCAACAGATGTTTGGAACATCTTTCCGAACTAAATGACTATATGCATCGATCGATGCAGATGCTGGAGCTTTCCTCTTTTCAGATACTTTTTCTGTATAATCTTCGTCAATTATGCGGTGTACTAGCCACGTATTTCCTCCCGAGTGTTAATTGATGCGACAACATATTAAAATCCATGTAATGTAAAATTAAGGGCTATTCGAGGTATCTTTTCTAGAAAATGAAGATTTCTCTGGCTAAGGGAGTGGCGGGAGGGTAGATCTCAGCCACGGGAGAGCTCCAGCACGGCTAGGGAGCCGGTGTGTGGTGCTTTTCCAGTGGTGCCCCCCCCCCCCCCCCGTCTTCGGATGCAGATCGAAAAACCAGCCAGATTCAGATTGGGTCAACTCGGGTGGCTGTCCCCCGGCCGATGGATTGTCTCTGTGATGGCGTGCGTCGGGTGGAGCAAGGCGGTGTGGGCGACGGCGAGGATGATTTGGGCAAGTGGCCATGGAGTTGTGCTTGATGCGGTGGCTAGGGTGGCCGGTCTCGCGTGAGCAGCCTATCTTCTTTGACAATCGGCGAGGGTGGGACCCCTTTGGATGTCAGGGTAGCTGCCCTGGCTGGTGGGAGCCGTGGAACACCGACGGAGGCCGCGGCTCGAGTGTTGCTCGATGGTTGCGGTCGCGAGGGCAGCGTGATGACCGGGGAGGGATTTGCAGTGGGTGTGGTTGGCAGTTGCTGGCCAAGCTCGGGTTCGGATACAGACATCGTGTCAGGGTGAAAACCTGCCCGGCGTGTCCGGCTGGCGACGCCCATGGGCGCCGCTTTCTTCTTGAAGACGCCGTCGTGGCTTCCTCCATATACGACCTATTGCTTCAGGTGAAAACCCTAGATCCGCTCGGATCGGGCGGTGGCAGAACCTTTAGGTGTCGCTTCCTTGCTGAAGGCGCCGCCTTGGAGCCCACAGTTTGTTCCTTGTCGGCGGTGTTGACGTTGGCGATGAAGCTTCCTGTAGGCGATGTCTGTATTGGTGGTGTACGCGTCTTGACTTATTGCAACGTCTGTTGCTACGCCGGCTCAGGCTCTAGGGAGAGCTCTGGCCTGCCGGTGCCAGCGTCTCTTGTTTGTCCAAGGACAGGGGTTCCTCGGATGATGGACACTGAAGACGGGACGACAATGCTACGGCGTCCAGCGTGTTCCTCATCTTCAAAGGCGTAGTTCTTCTTAGATACTTCTTGCTTTTTGTTTGGCTCTTCCGCTTGACCTAATTTATTTTTGATGCCTAGTTCACTTCGTTCTTTTAGTTTATCTTTGAGTGTGTTGGGTGTTATGTTGTAATCTGGACTACCTCGAAAAAAAAATGTTGTAATCTGGATGAACACTCTTGTATCCTTCACCAATAGCCTACTGTTTAAAGAAAAAGAAGAGTTGCATAGATGTAAGCTGATGAACTTGATGGAATAAAATGTGCTTAAAAAAAATTGATAGAATAAAATTTGGACACAAACCCCTAATTACACCAACATTGCTACCTTTAACCAGGATAAGAAAATACATCTTTAAAATTTTCAAACAAAAAGTAGACAGGATAGCAGACGGGAGATGATATTTGTTAACGAGATTCAACAATCAACGGTCTATATTTCTTGGGCAATGAGCCAATGACTACTCACTACTGGATGCATTTCAATCCGCATGTTATGGTGGTCTAGTCATCTCGCGGCCCCAGGCCGTCCACTGGGAAATTTTCTATGCGGATTTTCATTTTTAACACGATCGCTAGCAAGGTGCAAGCACCGGATCATACCCACAATCAGGTCAGCACAGTAAAGCTGACGATGATCTTCAACCCCGCAGCTAGCACTAGTATAAAATATATTGTTGTTGACAAATTCTTAAACGCCCTGTAGTTGTTATATGCACATGAGCTGACGAGCAATATCATCCCCGCTGAAGCTTGGACCTATTTTCCACTGAGCATGAATGCATATATGCCCGGTGATGCAATGTCAAATAGAACAGGAAATAAACAATTAAATTTAGTCCCTGTTTCTCTTCAGGTGAAGCATTTGGTTGTACGCCGCTGACTTCCCTAGTTAGTGCTGCAGTTTGGAGAAGATAAATGCAATATGCAGCTCACTATTTTTCATGTGTAAGATTTGCAGCGTTCGTCCCAATTTTTGTTTGCAAAATTAACCATACAATATCTTTCTGCACTCCACTTCTCGGGACTGCAGACAACATATTTCTCAGACTACTTGGGATTTGTTTGCGGGAATATTTATAAAGATAACAGATCGTAGTTTATGGCTTGATCCATATGACTTCCCTGTGACAACTTCCAGAAAAATATCTCTGCACTCTTCAGATAAGCCTCTAGAGGATCTGAACCATCACATCGTATCCCCACCTCATTAAACTACTTTTGCCTGTTTATTTCAACAAAAAAAAGTACTTTTGCCTGCCGATAGAGAGTTGACTACTTGGTAGCCAACAATGACCCGGCAACCCAGATCTGGACTTGTTTACGCTTCAAAAAGAGGCATCGACGCCCCCTGGTGTCTTGCAGCAGCTAGCAGCACGAAGCTCCAAGAATGGCTGAGAAGGGCGTGAAGGTGTTTGGCATGTGGGCGAGCCCGATGGTCATCCGGGTGGAGTGGGCGCTCCGGCTGAAGGGCGTCGCCTACGAGTACATCGACGAGGACCTCGGCAACAAGAGCGACGCGCTGCTCCGCTGCAACCCGGTGACCAAGAAGGTTCCGGTGTTGGTCCACGACGGCGAGCCGATCGCCGAGTCCGCCATCATCGTTGAGTACATCGACGAGGTGTGGAAGGATGGCTACGCGATCATGCCAGCCGACCCCTACGAGCGAGCTCAGGCGAGGTTCTGGGCCAAGTATGCCGACGAGAAGGTACAATTATACTCTGTCCAGCAAAGCACTCCTAGAGAGTTCTAGTAGTATTTAAGTAGACAAGACAGTTGCTCTATTGTGACGATTGGACTGGGTTTGTCTAGTGCAACGCCGCCATCTTCCCGGTCTTCACCGCGACCGGCGAGGCGCAGAGCAAGGTGGTGCACGAGGCCCAACAGTGCCTGAAGACTCTGGAGAAGGCCCTGGAGGGGAAGAAGTTCTTTGGCGGCGACGCCTTCGGGTACCTCGACATCGTCGTCGGGTGGTACGCGCACTGGTTGCCGATCATCGAGGAGGTGTCTGGCGCCAGCGTCGTCACCGAAGGGGAGCTTCCTCTAATGAAGGCGTGGTTCGACCAGATCCTTGCCGTCGACGTGGTGAAGGAGACCCTGCCCCCGAGAGACAAGCTCCTCGCGCTCAACAAGGCTCGCCGTGAGCAGCTTCTATCAGCGTAGAGTGCCAGTAATTCCATTTAAGCTACGTAATCTTCAATATACCACGGATAAATAAGCATTGTATTGTGCAACTGATGTTAGTATCATCTTTTAGAGTGTCTGCCTTACACATGACGGTTTCAGTTATATAATCTTCATCAATGGTGTTTCAATTGGAATTTTGTCTAATATAGACCCAACCTATTTAACTTAGTCTATAATTTCTGAAAATCCTAAAGACGGTTGGCCCATTCATGCATGCCAAGAAATGAGATAATTTTTTTTATTTAGGTAATGCCATAAGGGCGAAGCTCCCAGTAGGGCAAGGTAGGGCAGCCGCCCTACCTTGATTTTTTGTGAATACACTTAAATGCGTATGTTTTTTCTGAAAATTTTGAGTGGTTATACGTCGAAAACGGACTCTGTATGAGAAAGTTATGCGTGTTTCGGTGAACACTGCACAAAATTGATTATAGACCAAAAACATAAACTATTTTACCTCCAAATATAAACTCGTATATATGTTCAATGTAAATAACATTGCTTATATTACATAGATTTATCATTGAATGTACCCTAGTATATACAAGATAAGCCTGAGTTATTCATTATACATACTTATAGAATTGAAGACTTCAAAGATTTTAAGATATTCGAAATGCACGTCATACTTTCTCCGACCACATTATTACCCATTAAGATGACATTGGGTTTACCCGTGGTGACATGAAAAATTGAAAGGAATTTTCCAGCATAAAAGATAATCAAAACCGAGTTACGCGAACGAGGGATAATCAAACGTCTTGATTGTTTGAATTACATTATATTTTTTAAAAGATGTAAAGTTTTGCCGTTGAGTTAGCATTATTGGTATGTTTTTTAGGTTTTACTTATAATCAAATATGTTTTAATTTTTATTGTACTAAAATATCATTACTGTTTTTAGGACTATTTTGGTATTTGCATCATTCAAGGTTTCGCCCTACCTTAGAATTTTTTCGTCCTTCGCATGGCAGATTTTCTTAATTATGGAAGACAAATGGTCCATGATTACAGCTAATAAAATATCGGCAGAGGTTACGCTTGATATATTGTGAATTGAGGTCTCTCTGCTTTGCTAGCAAGCAAGTGAAGTGAGCTGCCATGTTGGCTTCCCCAGAAAGTAGCTAAACGAAACTTGAGATAAATTATGATACTGAAACGAACAATTCTCATATATCGCCGCTGCTGTTTCAATAGAGTTACATCCATCCTTCATCACCTTAATGACTTCCATGCACTCCAC
This sequence comes from Lolium perenne, assembly GCF_019359855.2. NCBI lineage: Eukaryota > Viridiplantae > Streptophyta > Magnoliopsida > Poales > Poaceae > Lolium > Lolium perenne. The sequence goes on along the minus strand of NC_067248.2, from coordinate 214,622,143 downwards.
TTCAACCATGATTCGTTTACACCCCATAGAGTTAGCTAGGGCTAAACCATTCTTTAACGCTGTAGCCTCCTCTGACGGAACATCTGTAACATAAGGCAGGGTAGAATTGCTACATGCAATGAACAGACAGTTGAATTACGGATTATATATAGCACCTGTTGCACTAGAACCTTGATCGATATCAAAAGCAGCATCAACATTCAACTTGACATAACCCTCTGATGGTTAAATCCAACCATGCTGAGATACTAGTGGGGTACCCCTTTTCTTTGCCCTTGATTAATTTGTAACAAAGAGAGAAATCGCCTGAGCTGATCTTGCTGGTACTTGAATATTCCCCCATGAGTAACTTGTCACAGCTCCCACCATATGTACTAAATAGCCGCTGATATCATTTACCAGCGTCATGATAACGGCGACGTGTGGCACCTACACGCCGCTAAGCCATTTTGCCATGACGCCAATAGGCTTTTTGCTACTAGTGCAACCAAAAGAAAAGAAAAAGAAACATCCTGACCGTGGTGCTTAACGATGCAACATGAACTATTACCCAATGCCACACACAGATTTTAAAAATGTTCTTCTAGAATAACGCATCTAGAAAACGAATAGTGCACAAACACCATCGTCGTCGCTTGATCATCAGATTATCTGTTTCACCTTAAAGAGAGTGGTAGCATAGCATGTTACTGTAATGTCACACACCCACCCAATACTCTACAACCTAATAATAATCAGTTAATACTGATACAGGTGGACATATTAATTGTCACCTCGGTCAGGTCGTATGGATTTTTGGCGAGAGATTCACTTCAGCATCGACGGCGTCAATCGACAGGAATGAGTTTCGATGTCGACTTGGTTCGTTGCAGTACGCTAAGAGCATCTCCAACAAACGCGCTATATAGGCTGCGCGGCATAAAAACGTCCGATATAGCGCGCGCGGGAGGGAATGTGGCGCTCCAGCAGGCGCGGTAAACGGCGTGGCGCTGTAAATTTTTTTGGGCGCGCGGCATTTTGCACAAACCGGAGCGGCATATCTGGCGCGTCGGCTACAGCGCGCGGCAAAGCTCGTCCAAGCGCGAAAAATCCCCCGCGCTGAAACTTCCTCTTCCGCGTCGCCGCCCAAGCGCCCAATCCGTCGTCTCCGCGCGCCGCCGGTGAAATCCCGACGATGGACGACCCCTCCGGCAACCCACCGACCCCTCCCTACTCTGTCCCACCCTCCGCCGCCGCCACTTCCGCCGCACCACCGCCAAACCCTAGCGGCGGCGCCGACGGCGGCAACGCAACGGCTGCTGCGCGCGCGCTCTTCGTCCCGCCGCGCGGGCATCAGACGCAGCGCCGCCGCCAGCAGATGGCGCGCAGGCGCCGGCACCGCCCGGCCCGCGCCGAGGAGGGGAAAGGCGCCGTCGAGCAAACGGCCGCACATCGGTCCCGCCTCCGTCGCGCCGCCGAAGAAAGCGAAGGCGCCCGTCCCCCGCCGGCCGCAGCCTCCTCCTCCGACGACGAACCAGGCGACTCCTCCTCCTCCGACGATGACGAACCAGCCGCCGCCTCCGTCCGGCAACCGCGCGGGCGCACATACGGTGCATGATGAAATGCCCGAGAGGTAAAAAAAACACTACTTTTCGTCCAAATTGTAGTTTAGATGCATACCTAGCCGGGAAGTGATGAATTTCATTGCAATGTAGAGTCGATGATGCGACATTCATGGAGACAATGAATGTTGGATCCTCGTTCATGCATGATGAAGCCGCCGATGGAGAGGAGGAATATGAGGATGTAGATGAGGAAGGAGAAGGGTTGATTGAACCTCGCCCTCCCGGTCGGTCCGCCAACTACACCATAGCGGAGGACAAGTTGCTTTGCAAGACGTGGTTGACAATTGGAATGGATCCAACAACCGGTACCGATCAAACAAGAGAAACATATTGGATGAGGATGACGGAGTACTTCAACACACACAACACAAGTGGGAACGAGCGAACCATGCGCTCACTTCGGTCCCGTTGGTCTGGTAACACCGATTGCCAAAAATGGGCGGGCGTGCAAGCCAACATCGATGTTCTCAATCCAAGTGGCACTAATGAGAATGATAGGGTAAGTCATTCTACTATGTTCACCATATGGCTCATATGAGAAGAATACGGTTCTACTTCATATAGCTCATCCATTTTCTTTTCCGCATATGTGTAGAACTCCATGGCTCAAGGATTGTTTAGGGATGTGGGAAAGAAGAACAAGAAAGGCAACAAGATTCTTGGCAAGCCATTCACCTTGCATCATTGCTATGACGTGCTAGGGAATGAAGAGAAGTGGAAGACGCGCGGCAAGTTGGATGCGGCAACTATGGCGGCCAATGCTACCGGTGATGCAACAATCATCGATGATGATGATTCAAGTGATGAAGGGAAGAAGAGAAGCTCCACTCCTCACTCCGTCAACAATGGGCGGAGGAATGTGCATGGTAGGAAGACCGCCAAGGACATGAAGGGAAAGAAGGCTGGAGATGATGACATTGCCATGGCTATGGAAAGGATTGCAAATGCAAGGTTGCAAGCAAATGAAGATAGAAAGATGCAACGAAACTTGGAGAAAGATGCTATGGATGCTATTGAAGCTAGGAGAGCCTCTTTGGAGGAGAGGATTGCCGCCAACGAGGAGAAGAAGTTGGCTTTGGAGGAGAAGAGGCAAGCCTCCGAGGAGCATGCACGCCTAGCGGAGGAGGAGAGGAAGCTTTTCTTGATGGATACTTCCCATATGGATGAGAGGCAAAAGGAGTACATCAACCTTCTTCGCGATGAAGTGTTGGCCAAAAAGAGATTGTTGGTAGCCACCATGAACACTTCCACTACCGGCATGTTTGGAGGAGGCATGCCGACGTTTGGAGGAGGCATGGGAGGCATGGCCGGCATGGGAAGCATGCCCATGCCCACCATGGGAGGCATGGCCGGCATGGGAAGCATGCCCATGGTCGGCATGGGAGGCATGGCCGGCATGGGAGGCTATGGAGGCATGGCCGGCATGGGAGGACCAAGCTATGGAGGAGTCTTTGGAGGGACCATGGGAGGCTCGGTGAGTGGTGTGTATGGGAGTATGGGAGCACCATCGTCGGGAGGCTTCGTGTCTTCCATGAATGCTACTATTCCTCCTTCAACCCAAGATGACGAGGAAGAAGAAGAAGGTGTTGATTTGGAAAATGCGGAAGTGTGATATGCATTTGTGATATGTGTTTCACTTTGTTCATTTGAACCATATGTCGTGTGTCATTGTTGAACTACGTCATTTTGTGTGTCGTTCTTGAACTATGTGATGTATGTTGCACTTTGTGTCCATTTAAAATTATGGTACATCATTTGTTTCATGAATTATGTGTGATTATTTGATCTTTGTGATTGCAAAATAGTCTACAAAACTGTTTTCCGCGTCCGCGCGCGCTGTATTTTACCGCGCCCGGCGGAGGACGATTTTTTCCGCCCGCGCACGCGCTGCATAGTAGCGCGTCCGACGGGGAAAAATATGGCCCATCGCGCGCTACCTGTTTACAGCGCGCGGAATCTAAGATTTAGCGCGCCGCGATTTAGCGCGTCTGTTGGAGATGCTCTAACTATGTCCGGCACTCTGGAAGGATATCTGAAATACAGCATTGTTGAGCCCGGCCAAACATCGATCAATGTACAGCCACCAGCTAGCTAAGCTAGTTTGTTCGATTCGGTACCGATTCCGGAGAATCCTAACCGCAAAGTTTGTGCTTGGAGTACCATTTGGTGGTAGTTTACCGCCCCTTTGATCGCTCCGTATACCTGTATAAAAACACCGAATGATCATATCCTCAGCAAGTAAATGGAGTAACACTTTCAGTTTCCTCGCAGTTTTACAATGACCCATGTCTCCGCCTACGCCGTCATACTGGTAATCATCCTACTGGGCGCATCGCTCGCGAGCGCGACCCTGCTGCACGAGCGAGATGCGTTGAGGACCTTCCTGCAATCCAGGGCACATACGCTGGGGAACGGGCTTGTCAAGCCGGACACCTATGCCGAGCCATACACATGGGCCGACCCGGACAGCAGCTTCAAACACCTTCCCACTCACTGCCCGAGCTCGCCGCCGGGCGCCAAGGATGCTGACAAGATCGTGGCGCTACCCGGCCAGCCCCCGCGCGTCAACTTCGATCAGTACTCCGGTTACGTCACGGTGAGCGAAGAGCACGGCCGCGCGCTCTTTTACTACTTCGTCGAAGCCCCCTACGAGGCCTCCTCCAAGCCGCTCGTCCTCTGGCTCAACGGCGGGCCTTGGTGCTCGTCCCTGGGTGTCGGCGCCTTTCAAGAGCTTGGCCCGTTCCGGGTGAACCCCGACGGCAAGACCCTGAGCAGAAACAGGCACGCGTGGAACAACCGTATGGCGGCGAACGATTGACCCATCCTCTTCTACTACCTAACCACTAGTGGAAAACAGGGCTTCCGTGGGAGCCTTTTGTCGCGGGCGCGCCTGCACCCGCGACAAATGGCCTGGCCACGTCGCCCCGAAACCATGTGGAGCGCGCGGAGGCTTTTGTCGCGGCCTTTTGTCGCGGGCCGTATTACGACCCGCGACAAAAGGGGTAGGAGCGACGTGGCCACCCCTTTTGTCGCGGGTCGTAATACGGCCCGCGACAAAATGTCCCCGCCCTATATATAGAAGCAGCCTGACCACCCCCCCACCTCATTTTTTCCTTGGTGGTGAAGGTGGAGGTGTATGCTAGCTCATTTTTTCTACATGTGCACAAGAGGTGTTTGATGGAATGCTTGTGAGAGGGATGCCACTTGGTTTATTTGATAAGATTTCTCCTCTTTTTGATCCAAAAAGGTTAGCAACTATTTTCTTGACTATATATATATGCATAGTCCGTACAATACTAATTTTAGCAAGGTGATTGCATCTGATACATATATAATTGTGCTTATGATGCGAGATGAGTCATCCATGGATGTACGGTAACCGATGTGCTCCCGCTTTCGAGAGAGGGCGTGAATTCTTTCTTGCTTGTGGCCGAGGCCAACAAGTCGAAGCAAGGTTTTATGTGCTGTCCATGTCTAAAATGTAAGAACGAGAAGGATTACTCTTGCTCAAGAGATATTAAGAGCCACCCGCTTCGGTTTGGGTTCATGTCCAGTTATAATGTTTGGACCAAGCACGGAGAAGAAGGGGTTATGATGGAAGACGGCGATGAGGAAGAAGATAATGATGAGAAGTATTATCGATCTATGTTCTCTGAATGCTTTGATACCGCAATGGACGACAATGAAGAAGAAGGAGGTGAAGAACAGGCATCGAGATGATCCTGTTGATGATGATCTTCGTCGGGCCATTTCGATGCAAGAAGAGACTGTGACACGGATAAGGAGAGGTTGCGGTTCGACAAGATGTTAGAGGACCACCACAAATTGTTGTACCCAGGTTGTGAAGATGGGCATAGAAAGCTGGGTAGCATATTGGAATTGCTGAAATGGAAGGCAGAGGTCGGTGTAGTGACTCGGGATTTGAGAAATTGATGATAATATTAAAGAAGCTGTTTCCAAGAAATAATGAATTGCCCGTCGGTACATATGAAGCAAAGAAGCTTGTCTGCCCTCTAGGATTAGATGTGCAAGATACATGCATGCATTAATGATCGTCTCCTCTACCGCGGTGAGAAGTACGAGAATTTGAATAAATGCCCGATATGTGGTGCATTGCGGTATAAGATCAGAAAAGATGACCCTGGTGATGTTGAGGGCGAGCCACCCAGGAAGAGGGTTCCTGCGAAGGTGATGTGGTATGCTCCAATAATACCACGGTTGAAACGTTTGTTCAGAAACAAAGAGCATGCCAAGTTGTTGCGATGGCACATGGAAGAACGTAAGAAAGACGCGATGTTGAGGCACCCCGCTGATGGTCGGCGGTGGAGAAACATCGGGAGAGAGTTTCCGGATTTTGCGGGTGAGGCAAGGAACTTATACTTTGGTCTAAGTACAGATGGCATGAATCCTTTTGGGGAGCAGAGCTGCAGTCCACGGCCTGGCCCGTGACTCTATGTATCTACAACCTTCCTCCTTGGTTGTGCATGAAGCGGAAGTTCATTATGATGCCGGTGCTTATCCAAGGCCCAAAGCAACCGGCAACGACATTGATGTGTACCTAAGGCCATTAGTCGATGAACTTTTGGAGTTGTGGGCCAAACCAGGTGTACGTGTGTGGGATGAGCACACGGAGCAAGAATTTGACCTACGAGCGTTGCTATTCGTAACCATCAATGATTGGCCTGCTCTCGGTAACATTTCAGACAGACAGACAAAGGATACAATGCATGCACACACTGTTTAGATGAGACTGAAAGTAAATATTTGGGAAAAAGCGAGAAAAGTTGTGTACCCGTTCAATCGTCGTTTCCTTCGCGCAAGCATCCCTTAAGGAAAAAGGCAAGCATTTCGATGGCGAGGCAGACCGCCGTCCGAAGCCTGTCCCCGTAGTGGTGCTGATATATTTGACATGGTCAAGGATTTAAATGTTATCTTTGGAAAGGGTCCAGGCGATCGACCTGTTCCGAAAGACGATGACGGACACGCGCCCATGTGGAAGAAGAAATCTATTTTACGGGAGCTAGAATATTGGAAAGTCCCGGAAGTCCGCTCTGCAATCGACGTGATGCACCTGACCAAGAATCTTTGTGTGAATATTCTAGGTTTTACGGCGTGTATGGAAAGACAAAAGATACAACGAAGCACGGGAGGACCAGGAACTTCATAAAGGACGAAACGGCAATCATCCAGGGGCAGTTTGTAGGGCCTGCCGGCTATGCTCTTACCAAACAAGAGAAGGAGATCTTTTTGAAGCCCTATTCAGATATCAAGGTTCCGTCTGGTTTCTCGTCGAATATAAAGGGGATAGTAAATATGAAGGAGAAAAAATTCCAGAACCCGAAGTCCCATGACTGTCACGTGCTTATGACACAATTGCTTCCGATTGCATTGAGGGGACTTCTACCAGAAAATGTTCGACTAGCCATTGTGAAGATATGTGCATTCTGAACGCAATTTCTCGAGAAGGTAATGGATCCGAAACTTTGTCGGGATTACGGGAAGATGTGGTCCAATGTCTTGTCGGCTTCGAGTTGTTGTTCCCACCATCCTTCTTCAATATTATGACGCACCTCCTCGTTCACCTAGTTGAAGAGATTAGAATTCTCGGTCCTGTATTTCTACACAATATGTTCCCCTTCGAGAGGTTCATGGGAGTCTTAAAGAAATATGTTCATAACCGAGCTAGGCCGGAAGGAAGTATCTCAAAGGGCTACGGAACCGAGGAGGTCATTGAGTTTTGTGTTGACTTTCTTCCCGACCTTAAGCCGATTGGTGTTCCTGAATCTCGGTATGAGGGGAGGCTGGTGGAAAAGGCACACTAGGAAGGAAAGCAACGGTGTGGAGGGACAAGATTTCTTTCAATCAAGCGCACTACAGTTCTATACAATTCCAGCTTGGTGGCTCCGTACATCGAGAAACATAAGAATGTTTTACGAGAAATAAACCCGGGCCAGCCCGAGTCCTTGATTACACGTCAACACATGAATACCTTCGGCAGTTGGTTGCAAAGACATCTCATTAATGACCCATCTGCGGTGGAGCAGCTGTACTTGTTGGCCAGGTTACCATCTTCAAACATATGTACATTCCAAGGGTACGAGATAAATGGGAATACATTTTACACGATCGACCAAGATAAGAAGAGCACCAACCAAAACAGCGGTGTCCGCTTCGATGCAACAGACGAGAATGGGCAGACCACCACATATTATGGATACATAGAGGAGATATGGGAACTTGACTATGGTCCCACTTTTAAGGTCCCTTTGTTTCGGTGCAAATGGGTGAAGCTCAGCGCTATACATATTGACGATAAGTACGGTATGATAACAGTGGATCCCAACAATCTTGCGTACCTGGACGAGCCTTTTGTCCTAGCCAGCGAGGTGGCTCAAGTTTTCTACGTGAAGGACATGTCTAGCAAATCAAGAAAAAGAAATCAACAAAAGAATACATCAATCGAGGAGCCAAAGCGCCACATAGTTCTTTCGGGAAAAGAAACATCGTGGGAGTGGATGACAAGACAGACATGTCGACGATTATAATAAGTTTAAAGAAATTCCGCCCTTCACGGTGAAAATTGACCCAAGCATCTTGCTAAATGATGAAGATTCTCCATGGCTACGGCGTAGAAGATCACAACACTAGATGGCGATGTAATAATGTATTCTTCATATATAGTTCCCAAGACAATCTCTACATTTATGTAATAATGAAGATTAAACTGTGCTTGGCTTGTTGATCTGCTTGGCAAGGCGTATCGATGCTCCTTTTATAGGCACGGCACCGCTTCTACTTTGTCTTATTACTTCGACAGCCGTCGTGCGCTACATGCTTTATCTCATCGAGCAAGTGCGTCCACCCACGCGTCCTTATCCTGCCGACACCTTTAGTCGCGGTTGCAGCCACCAACCGTGACAAAAGGTTACCGACACATCCTTATCCTGCCGACAGCTTTAGTCGCGGTTGCAGCCACCAACCGTGACAAAAGGTTACCGACACATCCTTATTATCCTGCCGACATCTTTAGTCGCGGTTGCAGCCACCAACCGTGACAAAAGGCCCTCCTAGATAAGCCTCCCCGGTCTTTTGTCGCGGTTTGAGCCTCCACCCGGGATGAAAGTTTCGCGCGCCACTTCGTTCCCGCCTATTTTCTTCCCGCATTCCCGCCATTTTCCACTATATATATGTAGGCTTGGACTCTCATATCTGCAAACCTCATCACTCTCTCCCATGGCTTCCATCGTATGTCTAACACCCCGGGAGGCGGAGGCGCTTTGCGCCTCGAACTACCCCTGCCCGCCCGGCTACCGCGTCCCGACCGGCTGGTTGCTGAGCGTCGGAGGCGTACCGGTCCCTCCTATCCCTGTAGGTGTGCCACGCGAGATGGCCATCACGAACCACTACTATTTCGAGCTCACGCCCGAGCAGCGGAGGAATCCCGGTGGCATCCCGACTACAGCCCGACTTGGGACAGCTTCTTCATCAATCGGCGTGAGAGGGCGGTTGCAGTACGAGGAGGACGGCCCGCCTCCTTCGAACTTCAACGAGGCCGGCCGTCGGATGTGGTGGCGCGGCCGGACTCTCCAGAGCGTCCTGGCCTATCGTGGCCCCGCCTGCGCTACCCTCAATCCCAGCCCACGCGTGGTCATCCGCCGAGGTTCGACAACCGCGACCCCGATGCTAGCGACGATGACGTCGGCGACTTTGATGACTACAGTGGCGACGTGTATAGGACTAGGCACGACTATGATTGAATGGCTCCAACATTCGAATCTAGCCATGTATCTTATTTTTCAGTTGAGCTCTGTACTTTAATTTCAGTTCAATCGTAATAAATTTCGTGTCAACCACTTTATTGAACAAAAACAACCGACAACGACTTTATAAACTAAATTTAAACTAATAGAACCGACAACGACTTTATTGAAATTACAATAAAATAGATAAATTACTAGTCTAGTCTCTACTCGTCGTCGGAGGTTGTCTCCGTCCAAAGGTCATCCCACCGAGGGTCGTTTTCGGTCCAAGTTGTATTCGAGTTCTCGAGCTCGAAGGCGGCGACGGCCCGACGGTTGCGCCTGTTGGACCTGCGTTGTGCCCTAAGGTTAGCAAAGAACGCGTCGGGGGACCGCGCCCTCCACTGGCGCATCAACTGCTCGTCGCTCGGCGATGGCGATCCTGCGCTGCACACAGCGATGCGGCGACGGTCCTCGTCGGTGACGAGGCACGGCGGTGGCGCGAGGAACTCCGCCTCCTCTAGCGATTCAACATCCGGAAAGTTGATGTCGTGCCCTGGCCGCCGAAAGCGCCACGCCGCCGCGTCGTAAGCGCGCGCCGCCTCCTCCGGCGTGTTGTACGTGCCGAGGGTGAGGCGGAAGCCACCGGCGCGTATCTCGGCGGTGAACCTACCGCTCGGATGCACTCGAACGCCACGGAAACCGGACGCCTCGACGACATGGAGGCATCCCGGAGATGAATGAGCGGAGGCGGTGGCGACGTGTGGTTGCGCCCGCACTCGTCGCTCTATATAGCGCACGCGGGGCATGGCACGTGTTAGCGGTGGCTACACGTCGCACGCCGGCGTCGGCGGGGTGAGGCACGTGGCAGCGGTGGCTACACGTCGCACGCCGGCGTCGGCGGGGCGAGGCACGTGGAAGAGGTGGCGACACGTGGCACGGGGACGCGACACGAGTGGATATGATGCGAGATGCAAATAGTTATATGGATATCATATTCATGTTCATTGGATTTTTCTGATCAATTTTCATATATAAAACTTTTCTTTTTGAGTTACCATTTAAAAGTTATTGAAATAATAGTTTTTATTAAAAAAAACAGAAAAACAAAAAACAGAAAAAACAGAAACACAAAAACTGTTGCAGGCCTGATCCGCGTGAAGCGCATCCAACGGCTCCGGGCCGTTTGAATCCAACGGCCTGGAGCCGTTGGATGCGCTTCACGCGGATCGGCCGCCTCCCCTCCCACCCCCTTTTGTCGCGGGTCGAGCCACGGCCCGCGATAAAGGACCCCTTTGTCGCGGGTGGTGGCACGACCCGTGATAAAAGGGGGGCCTTTTATCACGGGTCGTGCCACCACCCGCGACAAAAGGGGTTAGGTATAAATACCTAACCCCGCGGGCGGAGCCCCCACCCGCGACACACGGAGGCCAACACTTAGCGAAATTCACGCCGCCAGGCTGCCGGATTTTGCCGTGCCGCCGTCGATCTGCCGCGCCGTCGCCGCCGTCGATCTCCTCTGCCGCGCCGTCGCCGCCGTAGGCCTCCTCGAGCTCCTCTGCACGCGCGTGCCCTCTGCCGCCCGCGCCCTCTGCCCGCCGTCGATTGCCGCCGCGCGTGCCGCCGCGCCGTCGATTGCCGCCGTGCCGCCGCCCGCCATTGCCGTGCCGGCCCCGCCGCCGCGCCGCCGCGCCTCCCTCATAGTACAAGCCGCCGGCCATGTGCGCAGGCGCCTTGCGGGCGCCCCCGGCCGGCCCTCTTTTTTTTTAATTTTTTTTTTCTTAGTTAGATAATTTGTATAATTAGTTAGTTCATTTTTGTAATTAGTTATTAGTTAGTTTATTTTTGTATATAGACATTTTAGTAATTAGTTATTAGTTAGATAATTAGTATGTAATTAGTTAGTTCATTTTTGTATATAGACATTTTAGTAATTAGTTATTAGTTAGACATTATTAGTTATTAGCCGGCTCCGGTGATGGAGAAGCCGACGGCTCCGGTCATGGAGAACCCGACGGCTCCGGTCATGGAGAAGCCGACGGCTCCGGTGACGGAGAAGCCGACGGCTCCGGTGACGGAGAAGCCGACGACGGCTCCGGTGACGAGGTATTAATGGAATTCTATATGTACATATGTATTGAGGCATTAGTATAGAGGCATTAATGCAATTCTATATGTATTCTCTTAGGCCTCCGAAGATAAGATAGAGAAACGAGGCCCGGCAAAGAAGTTGACCAAGAAAGACCACTTCACAATTGAAGTTATATCACCGGAAGGCCAACCGGTGGCACCCGAGAATGTCGGAGTGAAGTTCAAAAATCAGTGCGGAGTTGTGGTTAGAGATCGTGTCCCGATCACTGTCAGAGAATGGAACAAGACGAAGAATGTGTCCGAAAATCAGGTTGCCGATAGGTACAAGGACACACTTTTCAGAGACCTCATGGCACATTTCACTTTGCCAGATTTGGGATCGGAGTCTGAGAATGCTAAGCAGCGAGAGCTAGTGAAGAAATGGGCTCTTAAGAAGATGGGCGAACTTTTCCGGGCGTATAAGAACCGGTTATGGAAAAATTATAAGAAAGACAAGAAGCCTCCAGTATTCGAGAACTACCTAGCGAAGCAGGAGCATAACTGGGAAGAATTTGTGAGGTACAAAGAATCAGAGGAGGCTGTGAACCTGTCAGCGAAAAACAAGAAGAATGCAAGCGAGAAGAAATATCACCATCATACGGGGCGAGGGGGCTACGGAAGAGCCATGCCTAAGTGGGATGCACAAGAGGCTGAGATGGAGCTGAACGGGATCACTCCAGAACCCACGCGAGAAGGATGGGACATAAGGGCTCGAAATTGGTTCCTCGCGCATGGCTGTGAGTATGACATGAAGACAGGGAACATTGTTGAAAGTGACACCGGGGTTAGGGTACCCAGGCAAAAATGGATTGAAGTGACGACAGATATAAAGGCGGGAAAACTAAAGTTTGCTCCCGATAGAGAGAAAGACTTGCGACGCTTGTCCCCGGAAATCCAGAGACGGGAGGACGAACAAGAGGCTTCGCCCCTAGTGTTCCGTGGTCGCTTGGGTTTCCGGCCGACGCGGAGACTTATAGAAGCCGAGCGAGAGCTAAACAACGCCGGTGGAGGTGCAGAATGACCGGATGGCCGAGTTCCAACGCCGACTTGACCAGCAGCAGCGGGAGCTTCAGCAGCAGCGGCGGGAGATAAATGAACTAAAAGGACAGCGCCCGCCGGATAATACCGCTGAAATATCTCAGCGACGAGACAGCAGCGTGGCCGACTCGGAGGCCCCTCCTACACGGATGATGATAGATGCCGGTCTGGCGACCCCTTGGATGGAATCAAGGAGACAACACCTTGTGATCTCCATGAGGTGTTCGGGAAGGTTTCGTTAAGGTGGCGGTCGGCTATGTCTTACCGGCATTTGGACCTGAAGGTGAGCCGGCAACATGGCATGGCAATCCGATTCCAGCTGGCTATGCTCGTGTCGGGGTGGATTCAGTTGTCCCGCAGTGGGAGACATTGGAGCTCCATATCCCTGGAGGTGATGGGGGGCTTACACTCAGAGAGGTCTTGGGAGAAATCATTCTCTGGGAAAAGAAGAACATCAGGCTGCCGGGCTGGGTAGCACCTAGTACCGGTCGTCCCGGCGAGTCACCATCACCTCCTCCAGGTGATCGCAGGCCACCATCACCTCCTCCTACTGATCACATGTCGACACCATCACCCCGTGGGTACGACGTCGACCACGACATCGGTACTCCATCTCCATCTCCAGCGCCGCCGCCTCCGCCCACTAAGACTCGGAATGCACCCAGCCGGAAGCGTTTCAAGAGTCCTGTCCCCAAGAGGTCGCCCCTCCCAAAAGTACCAAAGGTTCCTCCCCCCGTCCTTGGGATCTTCTTGTCGAGGAAAATGCGGCCGCTGTTGCGAAACACAACTATGATCATTTCCATAAGCCAAAACCTCCAGCGCCGAGCCATACACGGAGAAGCAAATAGAATATGCTACTAGTTTTCGAACACACCATCGCAGTATGAGTTACACGAGAAGAAGGATGACTATACACGCACTCTTGCGAAGGTTATTGACCAAAAGAAGGATGAAAAGGCTAAGGAGAAGGACATTGCTGGCACGAGCAAATCATCGGCTAGAAGTGCAGATGAGAAAAGGTCAAGTTCAACAAGTGCACCCCTCAAGGCCAAGCAAACGACAAAAGGCAAAAAGAGAAAGGAAGTTCCCCTCCTCGGTGCTCAGCCCAAACAATCGATCCCACCACTCAAAGTGTTTAATGTTCCCAAGGTGTACGAGGAACATGGTGGTCTTGTCAATATGGAAGAAGCTGCAACTCTAGCGGCTCAATGTGGAGTTACCGTGGACGAATTGTTTGGTGCCGCAGATGCTGCACTACCCACTGCTGATATAGCTCCTACATTTGTCTACGGGAAGACTTGGTCAGCAGAGAGCAGCTGCATAAACTGCCAACACATATGCGGAATTTGCATCAGTGGTACCTTGATGCATGCAAGGAGAAAAAAATGTACATCGTGGCGAGTATACCATGGGAATATTACTACCGAAACGAGGAGATCCATATTGAGATGAATGAACTCTGGCAGTTATTCAATCTAGAAGCCCTCGACAAATCTCTCATGAGTTGCTATTGCTTGTAAGTTGTTAACTACATATAAGTTCATTTTCATTCAGTTCATGTTCGTTTTCATTGCATATATATACTCATTATATCTTATGGGTTCTCTTTTGCAGATCAAGATCGGTGAGTGCAAAAGTAATAATATTATCAATGTTGGGTTTGTTGACCCAGATAAAATACATGTTGAAACGGTGAAGCATAAACGCGAAGAAACGGGGGGAAACCTACTAAGGTTTTTGGGGCAGCAATATTTCTGTGATTCAATATTGTTTCCTTACAACTACGAGTGAGAGTCTTAATGATCTTTTATGCACATTCAATTTTTCTTACTCGATGTTAAGTGTAATTCCTGACGTATATATGCATAACATGTGCAGCTTCCACTGGATTCTACTAGACATTCAACCTGATAAGGGAATAGTTGAAGTAAGAGACCCACTGAGTAGAGGCCTGGACGGGTTCCAGGACTTGCAGAAGTTGCTCCAAGTGTAATTTCCTTCATCGCCGCGCTTTATCTTTCGTGAGATATCAATTAATTATCCACTCATTCAATCATTCTTTTGCCTGGCAGGGCTTGGCAAGCTTTGAAGAATGTTCATAAGGACATTACCTTTGCAAAGAAGCTAACATTTACTCCTGTAGCGTGCCCCCAGCAGCCACAAGGGACGAATCTATGTGGATACTACGTTTGCGAGTCCATTCGCATGTTAACCACTGAGAAGCAGAACAGAAATAAATTCGACGTAAGCAATAACATTCACAACTTTATTTATTATCATCAATATTTCGTTATCAAGACTGATATAGTCATACTCATCTCATTTTCGTATATAGGTCGACTTCATGCGGGACAGACTCCAACCAAAGGAACACGCACTAGGAATCGCGGAGGAAGTGGCGGGACTTTTGGTTAGAGAAGTAATAAACAACAAAGGCTTGTTTAGTCCAGATAGTTGTTCTACCTCCAAATAGACGGTCGTTAGTACCGTTTGTCGATCGTGAGCTCCATGTATATATGTAGGGAACCTACGAATATGTGTAAGGGGAATCGACTTCTGCTTCCAATATTTGTTTGATCGATCTATATATATATATAATGAATGAATGTGTACAACTTCTAGTAGCGTACAAATATATGCAACTTTTATTTTCGAACGAAAAAAATGAAATAACAGGCGGTCGGTGGCGGGGGGGGGAGGGGTGCTGCACCCCTCAAACCCTAAAGCAGAAGCGTTGTGCGCGCGCCACGTAGAAGGCCTTTTGTCGCGGGTGGTAATACCGCCCGCGACAAAAGGGCCTGTGCCCTGCGCGCCCCGCGGCTGCCACGTGGTGGACCTTATGTCGCGGGTCGTAAGTGACCCGGGATAAAAGGCCACCCTTTTATCGCGCCTTGCTTGTCGCGGCTGGCCGCCCGCGACAAAAGGCCCTAACCACCCGGATCAAAAGGCCTGTTTTCCACTAGTGAACGAACAAGGCAGTCTCACTAATGGTTGCTATGATGTCGTGCAGTGGCAAATGTGATCTTCCTGGAGTCGCCGGCGGGCGTGGGGTTCTCGTACTCAAACACGTCGTCGGAAAACAGGGTGAGCGGCGACACGAGGACCGCCGTGGATGCCTACATCTTCCTCCTCCACTGGCTTGAGAGGTTCCCCGAGTACAAGGGACGGGACTTCTACATCGCCGGGGAGAGCTACAGCGGGCACTACGTCCCCCAGCTCGCCACCGTCATTCTTGCCCTCCATAAACTAGGCGCCACAAGCATGAATCTCAAAGGAATCTTCGTAAGTTGGCCAAGCCGAGCTTGATCATGAACTCCGGATTTCATATATATTTTTTTTAAATCAAAGGCCAAAGGCCCGACGTTAAATTAATAACGCCCTCAACGGCGACAAGGTACAAGGAGCTGAACCCAGCTTACAACACACACCCACACACCCACACGAGCTGCCAAACGGCTACAACCGGAACCTCGAACGACGATCACGACCCTTACGAAGCCTACGAAGACTCGGAGAAGACACCGGACAGCAACAGTGTCGGGCCGGGGCTCACCCAAGGGAGAGCCATCGAACACGCACGCCGTCAACAGAACTCCCCGCCGCGGGCAGCGCCACCAGTGACCGACCACCACTGTGCATCGACCACCGCCGTTCGGACCCCAACAAGCAGCACCCGGGAAACTCGACGAAGACGCAGGGGACGGCGCAAGCCTTGCCGATGGTCGCCAAGCAAAGAGACAACATCATTCGCAGAAACACAGTGAGCTCCAAGGCGGCGTCTTCAAGAAGAACACGACGCGAGAGCGCCGTCACCGCCCGATCCGCGGATCTTAGGTTTTCACCCGAAGCACAAAGGTCGACGAATACCGTGCCTCCCCACCACCAACGGAGAGCCGCGAACTGTGAGCTCCAAGACGGTGTCTTCAAGAAGAGCACGACACAAGAGCGTCGCCACCGCCTGATCCTCGGATCATAGGTTTTCACCCGAATCACGAGGAGGGTCAAGATTACCACGACGGCGCCTTCAAGAAAGCCACGACGTCCGCAGACGCCGACACCACGGCCCAAGAGAGGGCGAGGGTTTCCCCTCGGTAAACCTCGACACCTCCTGCACAGGGAACGGGCCACCGCCAGACGGCCCCCGCGCCACTGCCACAGAACACTGCTCGCCGAGTACCACGCCGCCCTCACGACCGTGGCACCGACCAGCTCCTGAGCTCCTGGCTCGCCCGCCAACCAGCGAAGCTCCCACCTTTCCAGGGCCGCCGCCCCGGCATCCAAGCTCTTCCTGCTGCGAGACCGAAGAAGACAAGCACCACATCGCGAGGGGGAGGAGCTGCAAACCGACAACCCCCGTGGCTGCCGGGCACGCCAAACCTGGAGATGGATTGGGCCAAAGCCTGGGCCCCTGCCCAGGCCCGCAATCGCGGCGGCCAGAGAACCCATCTAACCAGATCCGGAAAGCCGCCGCACCGCCGCCACACCGGGAGGGCACCACCAGCCAGATCGGCAACCAGCAGCCCCCATGGCTGCGGGTGCCCACAGATCTGGGGCGGAGGCGGATGGGGTCGAATGGGGCGTGGGCCCCTGCCTCGGCCCGATTCGAGGTGGCCAGATCGAGATCTGGGCCACACTACCCAAGACCTCGCCGGGAACCTCCGTGACGGGGTGGGCGAACGCTGCCACCGGCCGCGCCTGCCGCCCCCGGCCTCGACCGCGGCACCCACGACCTCCACAAGCTCGCCGCACCCCGAGCTCGCGCCGCCCGCCTCGGACCGCTCCGGAGAACCGTCGCCGCCGTGGGCACGCCGGTGCACGTAGTCGCCACGCTGTTGCCGCGCAACCTCGCCGCCGCGCCCTACCGGCCACGGCGCCCTCACCGGCCACGACGACCCGCGCCGCCGCCACCGCGCGAGGGAGCAGAGGAGCCCCGCCGCCGCTGACGCCGCGCGGGCTTTGCCCGGCGACGCCCTCAGGCGGCGGCGAGGAGGAGGAGGAAGGGTGTGGAGGGGCTAGGGAGGGGCGCCGCCAAGGAGCTCCCAGGTCGCCCGCGGGGGCGACACCAGGAGCTAGGGTTTTCTCCCCGATCGATAACTGTTCCGAAGCAAGAAACACTAGACAGCAGACCGATTTCATATATATTAACGAGCTTGGTAAAGGTATAGAGAAAGTTGCGCGTGATATATGCATGCATCTGACTAATGTGTGAGTTACGCAGGTTGGCAACCCGCTCCTTGATGACTACAAGAACACAAAAGGGGAGTTCGAGTACTTGTGGAATCACGGTGAGATATCCGACGAGGTGTGGGGCGAGATCACCGAGCTCTGCAAGTTTGGCCCGTCTGAGAGCGCGGCGTGCAACGAGTCCATGGCGTCGGTCAATACCGGTCAAATCGATTATTACAATATTTACGCCCCGATCTGCCTTCCGTCACCAGATGGTACTCATTACCCCAGCAGCTACGTACGTACCACTATACAAGTTACTGTATACTACTAACTCCGTTCCGAAATATAAACCCTTTTAGAAAGCTAGTTTAGCTTTTTTAAGCTTATATTTTGGAATGAAGGCTATACTATTTCTCATCTAGTGATCTTATCGTAATTAGTACTGATCAAGATCCGTAATTGAGACAGTTAGCAGGCTATGATCCGTGCATAGATTACCATGTCTCCGACTACTTCAATAATCCTGAGGTGCAGAAGGCTATCCATGCTCGAACAAACACAAAGTGGATCCAATGCAAGTAAGTTACTCCTTAGCTAATTCTGAACCGGATATTTACACCCAACTTGTTCTGTTCAGCCACTTGAGCTGAACCCAAACCTGTTCTCTTGACAGAGACTTGCCTTGGACCGATGCCCCAGTTTCGATGATGCCAACCATCGATTGGCTTGTCGACAATGGATTAAGAGTCTGGCTGTACAGGTATCCATTTGCTACAACAAACTACTGGCATGATCAGCGCATTTGTGCCGCTTGATTTATTATATTTTGTTACATTGTGTTTCGACATATTTACCATATAAACCGTTGGATAGGTATGCAAACTTTTACTCCCTCCGATCTATAATAAATGTTGGAGTTTTAGTTCAAATTAGCTCTAATTGAACTAAACCCCCGACACTTATTCTGGATCGGAGGGAGTATAAAATCTTGTAGGTAAAAATTCTGCATGCAATAGTTCATTTCGCACTGTCACATATTGCAAGTACATAATTTTAGCCGCCGGAATCCGTATTCTAAAGAGAAAAAAGAATTCAGTCTTATACACTACAATGATTAAAAAATCCCAACCTTGTAGCCACAAGCCAAAATTATAGAACTTAACTATTTATAGACTTCAGAAATATATATAGTACGTAAAGTAAATTGTTACTTTGCCATTTTCAGAATTTCATATAAGTTCTAAAGTTGTATCTTTATCCATTGACAAGAGATTTTTGTATCTACTTAACCGCCTATTATCCATTGACAAGCGATTTCTGTATCTACTTAACCGCCTATTATGTGTTGTATCTTTATATATCCAATAATAATTATTCTAACCTCATATATAAAGTAGTTTTGAAAAAAAATATTAATCACCTAATAGAGTTGTATCCATGCCAATTGAAAAGGCATGTCTTATGATTTTTTTTTTTGTTAAAATTGTTGCGTGCTGGATCGATGTATAAGCCTCCTTCCCGAAAAAGTTTTTTGTAGAAAAAATCCTTCCACTCAATTAGTTAGTCTATGCATAGGTTGGCATAACTTTCCGTTGTTTATGTAATATAATATGGTAGATAGAAGGAGAAAAGATGGTTATAGCTACTAGATATTTGTCTTGATATCATGTCCAACTCGGTAATATAATATGGTTATAGCTACTAGATATTTGTCTTGATATCATGTCCAACTTGGTAATACAATATGGTAGATAGAAGGAGAAAAAATGGTTATAGCTACTAGACATTTGTCTTGATATCATGTCCAACTCGGTGTAGTGGCGATATGGATGATGTGTGCCCGATTACGGCGACGAGGTACTCTATCAAGGATCTTAATTTTTCCATCACAAAACCATGGCATCCATGGTACACGCCTGAAAACGAGGTAATTATGCAATAACCTTTGGCATACTAGTTCATGACTAGACTCTATGTAATCTGGCTCATTACAAAATCTAGGTTGGAGGCTATGCTCAGCAATATGACGGAGGATTCACGTTTGCGTCAGTGCGAGGAGCTGGCCACATGGTTCCTAGTTTTCAGCCTAAGAGGGCACTTGTCCTTTTCTACTCCTTCTTGAGAGGTGTTCTACCACCTGCGGTTTCACTATGGAGTCCATGAGCACTGCTGGTTGTTTCTCTTTTTCTTAATGTCCTGACCCGATCCTGGAGAAGTTATTTTGAAAAGGAATGTTCCACACCTTATGTATGTTTCCCAAAGAATGTTGAGTACACTTCATCACTCAACTCAATAGAAAAGTATACTGTTTTTTTTCTTTGAGTTCGTGGTTTAGGTGAAGTTTTATACCGTACGTGACATGCTCATCAAAGGAAAATATATAATAATCATTCATTCTCAAGGAAAAAAACAATTATTTTCAATGCTAAAAATATATGAAAAACACAATTGAAAGTCCCTAATGTATGTATTAATTAACCTCTCCCGCAACCTCAAAAACCAGAAACACTTCTTTCACAAAAGCGAAGGAATGTACGATAAGGTTACAAAAGAAATCTTGATCAATGAAAGTGTTAAAACTTACAAGTACCCAAGTCAGGCTTAACTTTCTATCACGGAGAGGGAAAATAATCACCCCTCATGTTAACGTCAAATGTTGCAGTATCCAATCACTTGTAGCTTTTCTAACAACACCTGTAACTTCTGAAAGGAAACTTTTGACATTGCATTTAAGGACCTAACTACAACAACATTTCTTTTGAGAAATTTATATCCCAATGGAAACCATCAATAACAAAAATGATCAGAATATGCCGACATGGGCAATGAACCCAAAACTTAAAAAATGAATAATTCGTCAGGTAAACATTTCAAGCTAAATGTTCAGATCTAAAAAATAATGCCAATGAAGTAATCTATGTTTTTCTTCGAAATGGGGATTAAAACCCCGGCTTCTGCATCGTGATGATGCACACGGCCTTTTATTAATATAGTACGAGTACAAAGTTTAAAACATCTGAAACATCGCCTAAAATTGATACAAAAGTCAACCAGCGAAAGAAACAAAACAAAGAAGACTACACATCAACGTAGCCTCCTATTATGTCGCCAACTAGCCTGGCACAAGATATCCTGAGCGATCGTCAGGAGCCATGTGCATTCAGTAACCATAGCATCCCGCTGCCCACATCTGAACCCAATGTGATACCACATGGATAACCTGCAAAAATTGGAAATATTGTATTTTGTTAAAAATAATATCGTTCCTCGCCCTCCATATAGACCAACATAAGGCAGAAACCCCAATAAGGATAAAAGTCTTAGATTGTCTATCAACTCCATTTAACCAATTACCAAACATATTCGTAATATTGGTTGGAGGCGCACGATCATATGTGAAATTAACCGTACGCCAAAGTATTTTAACTAAAGGACAAGTTATGAAGAGGTATTCAATAGTCTCCCGTTCTCCACAAAAAAACACACTTTGTACACCCATTCCACCGACGTTTAGCTAAATTATCTTTAGTAAGCAACATCTTATTACTCAAGAACCACATTTTTTTATCTTAAGGGGAACCTTAACTTTCCATAGGTATTTTCTAAAAAACGGAGTATGGTCATTTATAAGATCCTCATACATATATTTTACCGTAAACAAGCCATTGGAAGTCAAATTCCACACAAATCTATCATTCTCTCCATTTAGATTAACCATCAGAAGTTTTTGGCATAACTCTAACCACAAAGTCCATTTGTTACCCATCAATGGCGTTCTGAAACTAATATTCAGAGGTGTTTGAGCTACCACATGAGCTACTGTTACATTCTTGTGATGCATAATATTATATAAGGACGGATATTGCTGAGCTAGTGACAATTTTTCTAACCAAGTATCTTCCCAAAAATGTGTAACTGCTCCATTACCAACTTTGAAGAAACCTCTACTAAAAAAATCATCCTTAAGCCCCATCAATCCCTTCGCGGAAGGAGAGTCTGTAGGCTTAGCTTTCACCTCTGATAAGGTTCTTTGTCTTAGGTATTTATTATGTAACAATTCTTGCCACACCGCTTCCTCATTAAGAAGTTTATAAAGCCGCTTACTCAATAAACATCAATTTTTGAGTTCGAGAACCTCAATACCTAAGCCCCCTTGATCATTGGGTCGGCAGACAATGTTCCATTTTGTAAGTCTATATTTTCTCTAATTTTCATCTGATTGCCAAAAAAATCTAGACCTATAGAAATCTAGTCTTTTCCTAACCCCAACATGTATCTCTAGAAAGGATAACATAAACATAGGTAAGCTTGTTAAAACTGAATTGATAAGGACAAGTCTTTTTTTTTAAACCTGGGTGAGCTTTATTAATTAGGCAACAATGTTCTTACAATCGAGCATGAGCACTCCCAGCACGCAGGAAGAGACTGCTTCACGCAACACACCACACTCACTCTTGCCTAATTGCGCTAGTTCATGTGCCACTCGATTACTCACCCTAGACACCTCACACACTTTAACCTCCAGGAGCATATTCAGCAGAGCCCTGGCCTCTTGGAACAGACACCAGTGAGCCGAGCGATCTTCATCCGACGACAAAAGAACAGCCACAACCCGAGCACAATCAGTTTCAAGGATACCCCGCTGGTGTGGATGAGCAGCTAGGTATCGGAGGCCATCGAGACAGGCCAACACTTCAGCTTCCTCCGCGCTAGAGCACCCTGCAATGGTTTTCCATTCGGAGAACGGGATCGCGCCCTTCTCATCCCGGACTACAACACCCACACCTCCAGTAGCATCTGCGGCGCACCAGCCAGCATCAGTATTCACCTTCACCCATCCCACATCAGGGGCAACCCAGTTGGAAGGAGCCTCCAACGTTGCTTGGGACGATTTACAGGGAGGAAGCATGGATAGCTTCCCCTTACGATCAGGATCTGGGACACCTGCATGCACTAATAGGACATAGCTCTGCAAGAACAGAACTGAGGCCGCAATGGATGCCTTACCGTCGCCATGGATGACATTATTCCGATGATGCCAGGTTCGCCAAAAGAGGAATAGGAGTTTAACCCGCATGTCCTTCGACGCGCCATCAAGGAGGTGAAGAAACCAACTGTTGCCCGTATACCGGAATTCAACCTCTGACGGTAGCGACCAGATGACACGCATTCCATCACGAAGCGCCCGGGCCAGCGTGCAGCGGACCATGCAATGATAGGCATCCTCATCCTCCACTCCACATACCGAGAAAATTGGCAATATACGGGAAATGCGCCGGTGTAGACTCGAGGCGACCACAAGAGAGTCAGTAGCAAGGCGCCATGCGAAGACTCGAATTTTTTGCGGCACAGGCGTCTTCCAGACCAGGTTCCAAATGCTGCGTTCACCACTCGGCTCCGCGCTGCACTGTCCTCTGCTTAGCGCGGTCGTCTTCGGCTGCATGCCCAGCCGATATGCACTTCTGACAGTAAACAAACCAGAGGCCTCTGGGAGCCAAGCCACAAAGTCATCCGTCCTTCGCTGGGGCAGCTTGAGCTGTAGGATAGCGTCCGCATCTTGCGGGAGGCAGTACTCCCGAACAGTGGCTTCATCCCATGTGTTCGTCGCTGGATCAATCAGTTGGGATACCCATTTCAGTCTGCACCGCTGTTTCATCCCGTTCAGCTTCATATGTCCAGCCCGCGGTAGCCAATTATCTCGCCATATTTTCACCATCGAGCCCGATCCGATCCACCATATGGCTCCCTGCTTCAAGAGCTCCAAACCATGCATTACGCCCTTCCAGGTTGCGGAGACGTCCTGGATAAAGGCGGTGTCAAGTAGATGGCCCGAGGGATAATATTTCGCCTTGAGAAGGCGGGTGCACGGGCTGTCCGGAAATTGCAGTAGCCTCCAGGACTGACGGGCGAGGAGGGCCTGGTTGTATACTCGGAAATCACGAAAACCCATACCACCACACAGTTTGGGTTGTGTCAATTTATCCCACGATAACCAGTGCATGCGCCGCCGGTCGTGTTCATCTCCCCAATGGAAATCTCGGATCAATTGGTTCAGTTCTTCCACAAGGCCAGCAGGGAATTGGAATACACTCATAGCATAGACAGGCAAAGCTTGCAGGATAGCTTTTATGAGAACCTCCTTACCTCCACTTGATAAATATTTCTCCACCCAATCACTCAGGCGCTTCTGGAAACGCTCCTTCAAAGTTTTAAACTTCCCTTTGCGCATCTGACCTTCTGGAACGGGAAGGCCCAAGTACTTCTCTTCGAAACTCTCCGTATCATAGTGCAGAATTTGTTTTACTTCCTCTTGCACATGCTCAGGAATTTGGCGCCCATACATTATCGAACATTTGCCCAAACTAACAAGCTGGCCCGTGGCCTTTTCATAGCGGTCAAGGGTGGACTTGACGACCCTGGCTTGTTGGACAGAGCCCTCGAAGAAGAGCAGACTATCATCCGCGAAGAGAAGGTGTGACATGCCCGGAGCTCGCCGGCAGATTTTGAGTTCATTTAGTCGTCCAAGCTCAACCTCCCGTTGCACCAGATGAGAGAGGCCCTCCGCAACAAAGAGAAACAAATATGGTGAAAGGGGATCGCCTTGGCGTAGCCCGCGTGTAGGCGTGAAGGTGTCCAACGCATGTCCATTGAGACAAACTGAATACCGTACGGTAGTAACACACTGCATAATCCACCGTATCCATGTGCTATGAAAGCCCAGCTTCTTCATTACACCTTCCAAATAGCGCCAGTCCACGCGGTCATATGCCTTAGCCATATCCAGCTTATAGGCACAGAATTTTGACCGCTCTTTCGAATTACTTTGTATTGCATGGAAGCACTCGAAAGCCATGAAAGCATTATCAGTAATAAGCCTGCCTGGAATAAACGCACTCTGCATCGGAGAAATGATATCCTGAAGGAGGGGCCGGAGGCGATTAACCAAGCATTTGGAGATGATTTTAAACACAACATTGCACAAGCTTATAGGCCGGAAATCCTTGAGCTCCTCGGGGTTGTCCTTCTTTGGAATGAGAACAATTGCTGTCTCGTTTACATCCTCTGGCAGTACCCCTGAACTGAAGAATTCCTGAACTGCCTTGACTATGTCATCCTTGAGGAGGCCCCAATTACGCTGAAGAAATCGCGCGGGAAACCCATCGGGTCCTGGAGCCTTCAGAGGGCCAATCTGAAACAACGCGTCACTAATCTCCTTTTCTGAGAACGGAGCACACAGGGTATCATTCATCTCAGCAGTGACATGGCCTGTAAAGAGCTCTATTATTTCTGACGGATCAACATCCTCCTCCCTGGTGTAAAGCTGATGGAAGAACGAGGTAGTCCTCGCACCTATCTCCTCAGGATCGTCGGCCCATGAACCATCCTCTCGTCGCAGCTTGAGGATACGGTTTTTCTTCCTGCGCCATGACGCCTTCCGATGGAAATACCGAGTGTTCCGATCTCCCTCGCGTAACCAAGCCACTCGTGAGCGTTGCAGCCACATCAACTCTTCCCTATAGAGTAGTTCATCCATGTCACGTTGGAGTTGTTGCCGAGCACGTACGCTCTCCTCATCCGATAACATCAAGAGTGCTTCCAGCTTCTTCCGCTTTCTATCAATCTCCCTTGACACATGCTTAAAGTGTTGTTTGCGCCAGTCATACAGAGAGCCCATGACCGTGCGAAGCGAGGAGCAGATATCGCCAAGGTCACGCACCCCCACACGCCTAGACCAAGCTTCCTCGACCGTCGCGGCGAGCGATGGCTCCCGCTCCCACATGATCTCATATCGTCTGATAGCCGGCTTCCGCCCCATCTCTCGCTCCTGGACCAAGGACACCATGAGCGGGCAATGATCCGAGCGGGAGGAGACCAGGTGATGCACCCTGGCTTCTGGAAAACGCAGCGACCAAGCTGGTGACGCCACCGCGCGATCCAATCGGACCTTAACATTACGATCTCCTTTCTGCTTATTATCAAACGTCCAAGGAACACCAGTGAAGCCCAGATCATGTACATCGCAAAAAGACAGCGCGGACCGGAAGTCTGTCATTTGGCGCTCCGATCGCTTCGTATTGGAAAAGTGCTCAGCCTGCCACATTGCCTCATTAAAATCGCCCAGTAACATCCATGGTTCAGCGGACGCCATTTTGATCCTGCGCAACAAGGTCCACATATTATGACGCTCATACGGCTTTGGTTCACCGTATACAAACGCCCCCCTCCACCTGGCACCAAATGGCCCTCCCTGAATATGAACATCAATGTGACGATGGCTGAAGGAGAGTAGATCAACAACCACGTCTTCAGAGTGGAAAAGAGCCAAACCCCCACCAGAACCATCGCCCTTAACAGCAAAGCAACCTTTCATCCCCAAACGGTATCTCAGATTTCGCACACGATCAGGATGTTGTCTCGTCTCGCACAGAAAAACGAGACTGGGGTGATGTGTTTGAACAAGGCAGACAAGCTCATGAACTATCGGGGATTGCCCCGCCCCCCGACAGTTCCAGCCTAAAATACTCATTGCTCATGTCGGGCCTCGCCATGAGGACCCGACATGTTGTCATTGTTTGCTGTTGATACTTCTTCTCGTCTCAGGCGTTTTGGGCCAAGGAGAATCTCGAAACTGGACTCCTCCTCCTCATGAGCATGAGCCATCTCAAAATCCGCCAATCGCTTCCCCAACAGACTATTTGCACGTAGCTCTGCACCACCCCTATTCCTAAACATCTCACAGATCCGCAGCTGATTCACCGTTCCACGTCGGTTCTTGTATATCCGATAGTTAACACCAGTGACTTCACAAAAGCGCTTCGACTCCGTATGATGAGCTGAATTCACAGCTTCCTTTTCCGCCCCATCGGGCTTGGCTGATGGCGAATTTACCGACGGCTCCTGTTCCGTCGCCTCCTTTGAATCTTTACTGTTCGGAGGAGCGGCTCTGTGTTTTGCAGCCATATCCTCCCACTGTTTCCTCAGCGCATGAACCCCATCAAATGTACGTTTCAGGTTTCCAGTAGCCTCCTGCATCTTGGCTGCCCGGTCCGATGCCTGCGCAGTCCCCCTATAAGGAGCAGGGGCACTCTTTACCGGTGACTCATGTACTCTCAGTCTGTCCTTCAGATCACGCGCAAGTTCCTCCTGAGCGGATTTGTCCGCTGCACTGTGCGCCTTCACACGATCGCCCTCCTCGCCGACATTTGCTGCCGGAGGCTCACTCGGTTTGTGCCTAGAGCGCTCCGGAGACTGGACACGCGAGGCAGCTGGCGAGCTAGCGCCCGGCGACCGGTCCCTACCTCCAGCACTGCTCTCATCCTCATCATCAAAGAGCTTGCGGGCAGCAGTTGGCTTCCTTCCCTTCACCGTGAATCGACGAGCATCGAATTTCTTAAATGGCGAAACCCTCAGTTCCGGTCCATATCTCCGACCAGGATGGGGAACAACTTCCAGCTTGCACTCCTTACGAGCATGACCAATGCGGCCACAGAAGAAGCAAAAGTTCGGGACCCTCTCATAGCGGATGTTGTGTCTTGTCACTTTGTCATGCCTAGATACAGGCAGCGTGTACACCAGAGGCTGCCGAATTGGCCAGCACAAACGAACTCACAGAAAAGGGCCGCTTGCTTGCTCCCCGTCATCAGTGTCCACTTCTAGCACCTCTCCCAGCTGCTCCATCAAGGCTGTGCCCTTCTTCCTCGTCATCAACTTCCTTGGAAGATCATAAACCCTAACCCAAATAGGGAAAGCTAGGGGCTGGGCCTCCGCCGCGGACTTCTCCCGTCCGAATGGGACAACGATCAAGGCATCATGGCGGTGATGCCAGGTTCCTCCTTTGATAACGAACTTGTAGTCCGCTTCTCCATGAAAATCCAGCTGGAACAAATTATCCCCTAGGTCCTTGTATGTCAGCTTGTGCTCCATTCGCCAGACAGCACCCAGTTCATCGAACATGGTACGCGCGCTATACCGGCGGCGTGATACATATCGCGCTAGCGCCGTCCACCGGCCAGCAGCGGCGTCCAGATCGTCCACCTCCTCCTCATTGTCCTCGATCTCCACTGGCCGGACCCAGTCGACCTCCTCCAGGGTCTCCTCCTCCTAGCCATCAGATGCCATCCGGGTCGAGTTCCCACGCGAGTCGCCGGAGTTACTCTCCTGCCTCTCTTCCTCCATCGGGACGCCACTACCCTCAACCGACGTTGCCATTGGTGTTGCCGATCGGTTCTGTGCAGGATCTTCCCTCCGACCTGGAGGTTGACGTATATGTTCCGAGTCAACCCTGGTCTCCCCCAGTCGTGAGCCTCGAGGAGACCTTCCGCCTGGCAAGACTAGAGCCTCTGCCGGTCTTCGATCCAAACTCTCCGGCCGTCGAATCGGCTGAGAATCCATCTACTCCCGTCGTCTCACGGAGGCGCAGGGGAAACCCTAATCGCCCGAGAAAGACGGAGCAAAAACTTGTTTGATAAGGACAAGTCTATCCCCATAGGATAGTAATTTGCCTTTCCGGCATCCCAATTTTCTTTCAAACCGGATCTCCCCTGATACCAATCAGAATTTCTTAGTTTTCTGTAATGAATGGGAATACCTTGGTACCTAAAAGGTAAGGAACCAGCGTCACATCCAAAAATCTGTTTATATTGATCAATCTCCTCCTTTACTTTATCAAAACATAAAATCTCACTTTTTTGGAAGTTAATTTTAAGGCATGAGAGCTCTTCAAACATACACATAATTAACTTCATATTAACAACTTTTAATAGGTTATGCTCCAAAAAAAAAGGACTATACCATCGGCATATTGTAATATAGAGATGCCACCCTCAACAAGATGAGGGATAAGCCCCCCAACATGGCCATTATTTTTTGCTCGTTCAATTATGATGGCCAGCATATCCACAACAATATTAAAGAGCATTGGAGACAACGGATCTCCTTGTCTCAACCCTTTTTTTGTCCGGAAATAATGACCAATGTCATCATTTACCTTTACTCCAACACTCCCCCTTGAACAAATTGTTGAACCATTTCACACCAATGTGGATCAAAACCCTTCATTCTCAAATTCTGTTGTAAAAAAGGCCATTTCGTAACTATTTTGTTTCATTGTTGATCCATGCAGTCCAAAAGTTGCAGCGTCAAGCCACCATAGAGCATGTTGGAACTAGTATGCTTCCAAGGACACACCACCCTGCCCTCACCATCAGGGCATCCTCCCTGAATTGAATGCCATCATAATCTCCACAAAGGTAGAACTCCGCAAGCGTGCCTTCCACAACGAGGCATGTGGACAAAGAGTCCTCATCTTGCACAGAAGGGGCTTGAGTTCAATCATCTAGAACCGACAAATACTGCGGTGTGAGATGGGCGAAAGCTCCTTTCACTAATTTCCAATTGAGGACTTTGGTAGTAGCATCCTCTAGGTTAGCTAGGGCATGGTGGTTTTTGCAATGCCTCTTTAATCTAGACTATGTTTCTTTCATCAGCTCATACTGTGATGGGCTTCACCTATCCTGATATTGTGCGCACAACTTAATTTGACATACATGCCATTTTGTATTTTCGTTGGCTTTTTTAGTATATAACTAGACACATTAATATATACTTGTTCGACAAAGGATACACACGATTTTTTCTAACGCATAAATACATGTTTTATTTATTTGTGAACTACTATATGTGCTTTATCGATAAGTAAATTATGTATATACTAGACTGTAGAGAACCATAACTAACAATACTTAATCATGATTGAAACAAAATTTACTATTTCTTTAACCCAAACCGCGCGACCAATAAGTGCACCAAGCGAATACGGCATATTACAAGGGTTAAAATCTCTTTGCCACATGGTGCGGGACACACTTTTGGTAGTGAGGTACACTCAGGTCACTAGTATGCATTTTACCTAGGTTTGTGACCATATGCGGGTAACAACTCTACTTTTTCTTGGATTGGTATTTTAACTAGGTGCATTGATGTTATAAAGTTCAGCCCGACAAATAAGTGGGGGAACTCAATGGGCGTATGTGGGGGAAACAAGGAGGAGTTCTATAGATTAATGTGACTTTTGTTGGCTTGATGTCTTGTGATTTTGCGGATATCAAGAACTTGTTCAGGTATCTTCATCTCATTTGTATAGGGGTAGTCTGAAGGGAATTCACCTCTCCGAATAGGAATCCATGTTGAGTCCGGGTAAAAATCCTTTTCTTTCCCAACTTAAGTACGCTTTCCTATTTTAGTACGGTGTCCTGAAACAAGCCTCCATTAGAGTGTGTAAGGAATTTGCGACAGAAAATAGAAACAACTGAATAGTATGGAAAACAATGTCGTTGGCGACCCATCTTTGACAAGCATTAAGAAATTGGTCAGTGACGTCGTCAATAGACCCCAGATGGGCTCCCGGAGTGTATCCTTAATAGGCCAGGTCAGTAGTATGGCCTGCCAAGGAAGAACACTATGAGTGGAGATGCGGACCAACACGCCAGAGGAGTGTATCCTTAATAGGCCAGGTCAGTAGCATTAAGAAATTTCTCTTTTTTCTCTACCCTTGAGAGTCGCATCGGCTGCTCCAGACCTCTATTGTTGAATGTAGATGGGCTGCAGCCCAATAAGGCAGCCCATGTGGTCTACAATTCCTGAAATCTCAAGGCCCATCACGTTGGCAGCTTGGGACAGCTTTTGGGGACAAAGTTTAGTCCCACATTGCTAGTTGGGAGTGAGTTGGAGTGGTATATAAGGGCTGCTGTTCTAGTCATTCCAAGTGAGTGAGAATAGAAAGAGCCCTCGCGCACTCCTCCTCCTCCGCCCGCCCGTCTCGGCGCGTCGCGTCGCGTCGCGTCGCGTCGCGTCGCGTATCGTGACTCGAGTTCGAGTTCGAGACACACTCAAGGAAGCCTAAATTTTTGCTTGGTGCACCAACTGTGTTGGGTACGTGTCGGCCTGCATGTGCATGCTCGCCGCGTGTCCCTGGCTTCCTACGCGTGTCAACGCGGGCGGGTCGGCTTCCTTCCAGGCTATACAAGGAGACCGATCAGATCTGAAAACAGTGCTCTTAGATCTCTCTCTCTCGTGAAGTTCCATTTGTTGTGCTACTCTCTAGTCTTCCCCATCCCGGCGACTGCGTGCACAGCCGTCCGGGAGAGCAGGCCTCCGAAACTCCGTCCGTTGAGATCCTGCACCGGGAGACGGGCGATAAGGTTTTTGGGGAGCGTCTCGGCGCGATCGTCCGCTGTTCGTGTTCATCTTCGCCGGTCCGTCTGCTTCATCAACGACTACGACTACACCATGGGCGACATCAACAACTCCCATGGTGGTGGTGGTGCTACTGCTGGTGCGACCTTCCCGGTCGCGATGTACGTGATTTCCCTCTCCTACCTTGCACTGCTACTTATTCCATGTTCAGATCTGATGCATGTGCTTAGTCTGATGTGTATGGTTAAGTATGCTTGTGCATCTGTAATGTCGCTTTCAGTAATTAAACTCACACGGAAATTGCCTAATAATCCAACAATCCAAAAACCTTATGTGCTTAGGCAATTTTCACCGTCTGGTTTTTCTGCTGCGCTCAAACCGAGCCTGTTTACGGGTTCTCATTTCAAGAGATGGCAGAGTAAGACCCTCTTGTGGCTCACTTCTATGGGCGTGCACCGGGTTGCGGAAGGTACTCCCAGAGGTCCGCTTACTCCTGAAGAGGATAAAGCGTTCGGGGATGCCACCGTAATCTTTGTGGGTGCCGTTCTAAGTGTGCTTGGAGACAAGTTGGTTGATGCTTATCTGCACATACGAAATGGGAAGGAACTGTGGGATGCACTGGACGCTAAGTTTGGTGCTGCCGATGCCAGAGGTGAACTGTATGCTATGGAGCAGTTCAATGACTACAGAATGGTTGAGAACCGATCTGTAGTAGAACAGGCTCATGAGATACAGATCATGGCAAAGGAACTCGAGCTCCTCAAGTGTGTGCTGCCGGACAAGTTTGTCGCGGGATGCATTGTCGCTAAGCTTCCTCCTTCATGGAGGAACTTTGCCACTTCCCTGAAACATCAGAGGCATGAGTTTTCTGTTGAGAATATCATGGGCTCTCTGGATGTTGAAGAGAAGGCGAGGGCAAAAGACAAACACACTGGAGGAACCGATGGACGTTCTGCTGCCAATATGGTGCAGAAAAATGCCCACAAGTCCAAAGGAAAGAAAAAGGGAGTCTCCCAGACTACCAACTTCAAGAAGAAGGGGAAAACGGAGAAGAAAGATCCTTGCTGGGTGTGTGGCGATACAGGCCATTGGGCTAATCGCTGTCCACAACGCAAAGGAAGGAAATGTCAGGCTGGACAGAACTCAAATTCTGTCAGTATGGTCATTGGCAACATAGAGGAAGGAACTACAGGGTATGGTAATATGTTACCTACTGTTCTTTCAGTGTTTCAGTCCACGGAATGGTGGGTTGATACAGGTGCCAATGTTCATGTGTGTGTTGACATCTCCATGTTTACCTCTTATCAGGCCCGAGGTTCCTCAGTAATGATGGGGAATGGGTTACATGCTACTGTTCGTGGTGTTGGCACGGTAGATCTGAAGTTTACTTCGGGAAAGATCGTGCAACTGAGGAACGTGCTGCATGTCCCTTCTATCAAGAAGAATCTCGTTAGCGGCTCCCGTCTTATGAAAGATGGGTTTAAGTTGGTGTTTGAATCCAATAAAGTTGTACTGTCCAAGTATGGAACTTTTGTTGGAAAGGGATATGAATGTGAGGGAATGTTTCGCTTCTCTCTAGAAGACTTCTGCGATAATGTTGTGAACCATGTAAGCACTAGTGTTAATGAAACTAATGTTTGGCATTCACGACTTTGTCATGTTAATTTCGGTTGTATGACGCGGCTTGCTGATATGAGTTTAATTCCGAAATTCACCTTTGTCAAAGGCTCTAAGTGCCATGCTTGTGTGCAAGCAAAGCAGCCTCGCAAGCCTCACAAGCCTGCGAAGGAAAGAAACTTGGCACCACTAGAGCTCGTGCATTCAGATCTATGTGAGATGAATGGTGAGTTGACAAGAGGTGGAAAGAAATATTTCATGACTTTGATCGATGATTCCACTAGATACTGTTATGTGTATCTACTGAAAACTAAAGATGAGGCTCTTGATTTCTTTAAAATCTATAAGGCTGAAGTTGAGAATCAACTTGAAAGAAAGATAAAAAGGGTTCGGTCCGATCGTGGTGGAGAGTACTTTTCTAATGAGTTCAATTTATTCTGTGCGGAACATGGTATAATCCATGAGAGGACGCCTCCCAATTCCCCACAATCCAATGGGATTGCGGAAAGGAAAAACCGTACTCTAACAGATTTGGTTAACGCCATGTTAGATGTTTCGGGTTTATCCAAGGAATGGTGGGGGGAGGCTATATTGACTTCGTGTCATGTCCTAAACCGTGTTCCAACCAAGAATAAAGAGATTACCCCTTATGAGGAGTGGGAAAAGAAAAGCCCAACACTCTCCTACCTACGAACTTGGGGTTGTTTGGCTAAAGTGAATTTGCCAATCACCAAAAAGCGAAAGCTTGGACCAAAAACCGTGGACTGTGTCTTTCTTGGCTATGCTGCCCATAGCACTGCTTATAGATTTCTTGTGGTGAAATCTGGAGTGGATGACATGAATGTTGGCACCATCTTTGAATCAAGAGATGCTACATTCTTTGAGGATATATTTCCTATGAGAGATATGCATGGCATGTCTAGTTGGGAATCTGATCCAATACATGAAACTCCTATGGAGTCTGATGAGGAATCTGATGATGAGAGTTCAGATTCTGATGAAGATGACAATGAAGCTCCCACAAGGAGTAAGAGACAAAGGACTGCAAAGTCTTTTGGTAATGATTTCATTGTGTATCTTGTGGATGATACTCCCACTACCATTTCAGAAGCTCTCGCATCTCCTGATGCAGACTACTGGAAGGAAGGTTCAAAGCGAGATGGATTCCATCTTGGCTAATGGAACGTGGGAGTTAACTGAGCGTCCTTATGGGTGCAAACCTGTAGGATGTAAATGAGTATTTAAGAAGAAGCTTCGAGCTGATGGTACTATTGAGAAGTATAAAGCTCGACTTGTAGCCAAAGGCTATACCCAAAAGGAAGGCGAAGATTTCTTCGATACCTACTCACCTGTTGCGAGATTGACCACAATTCGAGTACTGCTGTCATTGGCTGCCTCACACGGTCTTCTCGTTCATCAAATGGACGTTAAGACGGCTTTCCTAAATGGAGAGTTGGATGAGGAAATTTACATGGAACAGCCTGATGGTTTCGTACTGCAAGGTCAAGAAAGAAAGGTGTGTAAATTAAAGAAATCTTTGTATGGACTTAAACAAGCACCCAAACAATGGCATGAGAAGTTTGAAAGAACTTTGACATCTGTGGGCTTTGTTGTTAATGAAGCCGACAAATGTGTGTACTACCGCCATGGTGGGGGTGAAGGAGTTGTCCTATGTTTGTATGTGGATGATATACTATTTTTTGGGACAAGTCTCAAAGTGATTGAGGAGGTAAAAACCTTCTTATCTCAATGTTTCGAGATGAAAGATCTTGGAGAGGCTGATGTTATACTGAACATCAAGCTTTTGAGAGATGAGAATAATGGGATTACACTTGTGCAATCTCATTATGTTGAGAAGGTGTTGAGCAGATTTGGCTATGCTGATTGCAAATCTTCTCTCACACCTTATGATCCTAGTGTCTTGCTTCGAAAGAATGAAAATGCAACTAGAGATCAATTGAGATACTCTCAAATCATTGGTTCACTCATGTATTTAGCTTGCGCTACTAGGCCTGATATCTCGTTTGCTGTGTGCAAACTTAGCCGGTTTGTGGCCAACCCGGGAGATGATCATTGGCATGCTCTTGAGAGAGTGATGCGCTATCTAAAAGGAACCATGAGTTATGGAATTCATTATACCGGGTATCCAAGAGGACTTGAATGGTATAGTGATTCCAATTGGATTTCTGATGCTAAAATCAAAGCCACAAGTGGATATGTTTTCACTCTTGGTGGTGGCGCTGTTTCCTGGAAGTCTTGCAAGCAGACCATCTTAACGAGGTCAACTATGGAAGCAGAACTCACAGCATTAGATACAGCTACTGTCGAAGCGGAATGGCTTCGTGAACTCTTGATGGACTTGCCTATGGTTGAAAAACCAATACCGGCCATCCTCATGAACTGTGATAATCAAACTGTGATTGTCAAAGTGAAAAGTTCTAAGGATAATATGAAAAGTTCCAAACATATCAAGAG
The DNA here is from genome assembly GCF_019359855.2 of Lolium perenne. NCBI lineage: Eukaryota > Viridiplantae > Streptophyta > Magnoliopsida > Poales > Poaceae > Lolium > Lolium perenne. The sequence continues at coordinate 214,587,177 of NC_067248.2, read as the reverse complement.
GAGACTGAAGTTTGTCAGAAAACTGAGAAACTCCGGAGTGATAGCATTGGATTATGTCCAAAGTGCTAAAAATCTGGCAGATCCTTTCACAAAAGGACTATCAAGAAATATGATAGACCTTGCATCGAGGGAGATGGGTTTGAGACCCACTTGAGTTGCCGAGGGGGTAACCCAACCTATGTAATCGGAAATTCCGTGAAGTAGGACCTGGGAAAACAAACCGGAGCAACTGAGTTGAGAGAAAATTTAAGACTCCCACTCCGCTGCAGATGCAATTCTCTCATAGCTACTGTAAGGCAGGTTGACAATGTCTTAATGTGTTCTGAGCGGCTCTTGATGAGCGAAGATGCCGTCCTACAGGGCGATCTTTTGAAGAACACACCTATATGAGTGACACTACTGGTCATAGTGTGGGAGATTTGGGTGAATCTCTAGTAAGCTCATGAAAGGCCGAGGAGTATGACTTATAAGCTCCACCCGAGGGGAAGGCTAAGGTAGCCTAGTACCGTGCCGGCATTGAGCGAAACTTGCTGCATAAAGACTGACAATTCAAGGCATAGTCCATTGTTCAGTTGTAGTCAAGCGTGGCACCTTGCCTAAGTGGAAGTTCAACTTAACAGTCTCCACCGAAGTGCAGGTATATCAAACAGTGAATGGAACTAATGTGCCATCTGATGTGCATATGAGATCTAGTGGGGGATTGTTGAATGTAGATGGGCTGCAGCCCAATAAGGCAGCCCATGTGGTCTACAATTCCTGAAATCTCAAGGCCCATCACGTTGGCAGCTTGGGACAGCCTTGGGGGACAAAGTTTAGTCCCACATTGCTAGTTGGGAGTGAGTTGGAGTGGTATATAAGGGCTGCTGTTCTAGTCATTCCAAGTGAGTGAGAATAGAAAGAGCCCTCGCGCACTCCTCCTCCTCCGCCCGCCCGTCTCGGCTCGGCACGGCACGTCACGTCACGCACGCACGTCGCGTTTCGTGACTCGAGTTCGAGTTCGAGACACACTCAAGGAAGCCTAAATTTTTGCTTGGTGCACCAACTGTGTTGGGTACGTGTCGGCCTGCATGTGCATGCTCGCCGCGTGTCCCTGGCTTCCTACGCGTGTCAACGCGGGCGGGTCGGCTTCCTTCCAGGCTATACAAGGAGACCGATCAGATCTGGAAACAGTGCTCTTAGATCTCTCTCTCTCGTGAAGTTCCTTTTGCTGTGCTACTCTCTAGTCTTCCCCATCCCGGCGACTGCGTACACAGCCGTCCGGGAGAGCAGGCCTCCGAAACTCCGTCCGTTGAGATCCTGCACCGGGAGACGGGCGATAAGGTTTTTGGGGAGCGTCTCGGCGCGACTGCTCGCTGCTGTTCGTGTTCATCTTCGCCGGTCCGTCTGCTTCATCAACGACTACGACTACACCATGGGCGACATCAACAACTCCCATGGTGGTGGTGGTGCTACTGCTGGTGCGACCTTCCCGGTCGCGATGTACGTGATTTCCCTCTCCTACCTTGCACTGCTACTTATTCCATGTTCAGATCTGATGCATGTGCTTAGTCTGATGTGTATGGTTAAGTATGCTTGTGCATCTGTAATGTCGCTTTCGGTAATTAAACTCACACGGAAATTGCCTAATAATCCTACATCTATCTCCTTCCTCCAGTGGCCTCGTCGGCCGGAGGGGGTGGGGGGGAGAGAGGGAGGCCGGCCTCCCTCTGTGCATGGGAAAGCGCGGACACCCGCAATTGAACGGCGAGGCCATCCCACAAAGCGAGTAGGTCCAGCTCGCTCTGGGCGATGGCCATTTCGGTCGCCTCCTCCTCCGTGAGGTTCGGTGGTTGGAGTTCATCCTCGTCCTCCTCTAAGGTACCCTCCTCATTGTTGTGGAGGCCAACGTTGCGCTCTCTGTTGAAGAAATCGACACCGCGTAGGCAACCCGCGCGGTATCCCAGGTGGAACTCCTCTTGAAAAGTCCTGACACCACCTTCAACTGGCGGGATGCCCAAGCACCACCCACGCCAACACTGGCGCACGGGGAGGCGGGGCAGAACCATGAAAGCGACGCGAGGAAGCGAAGCGGCACTGAAGCCATTACTAGCATGCAGAAGACCAAACACGCACGGTCACTAGCATGAAGGCCCGAAGAAGAACGTCGCGGACTTGTCTGTTGACCGCCTTGTGTCCGCGGCGATGCATTCTAGGCGTATATTTGGGCCATGAATGCATCCGCACTAAAATGGCGGTCAGATTGCATTCTCGGCCCAAAAATATGCACCCGAAATTTGTCTGGCTGTTAGGGTGGGGTTTTCCATCTTTTCTGTCTAGCCCGGCGTAAACAATCACTTTGCATCCGTTTGCGTTCGGCCAGGCCGCTCGAGGTGTCCTAAATTAGTTTGCAGAATGGGTCATTTTTGGCCGCCAAAAATCTTAGATTGGTGAGATATACAGATACCATCTAGCACTAGTAGAAAACATAGCTTCCGTTCGGAGGCTCTAGGAGCAATAGCCCATGTCGCTTTACGAACCGGGATTAATGTGAGCATCTTATTTTATTCCCATCAATTTTGCTGAGTTTCAATCATATGTATATATTAATCCCCTTCTTTAAATTAGATCGAAAGTCTACAGGACGGTCTCCTATCAAATTGTCGCGTACGAGCAATTCAAGAGAAATCGGCGGGATTCTTACTTAGGAAGGTCATAGCTGCAAATGAAGAGTACCATCGGGACTTTGTATTTAGGCAATAGGGATCGTAAGAGGACTTTATATTTTATATGCATTGCGTGTACTTTATCCATGACGATGTCTATATTGATGATGATAGTGTTTCCTTGATTGATGTATGTAGTAGCGTCGTTTCTCTGCCACGGCAGAGGAACGACGATGTCCGAGCGCTTGACGCCTGGAGGACTTTAGTCTCGGTTGGTGACTCCACCCCGAGCGCCCGAACACAACCACATGGAGGCTCTTTATTAGCCCCTCTTCGCAGCACAACCAGAACTATGAGGAGGGGGCCTTTAATCTATACCTAATAATAAAGGGAGAAGAGTTTCCGTGGTATTCGTCCGTTTCGTCCGTCCCGAGCGCTAAGTTGATTTCGTCCGTTGTTGTGTAGCTTATCTTCTCCTTGAATTTGTATCGGTTGCGTGGTTCACGGCTGAGTACAAGTCGATTACGTATGCAGCTTTTGGACGGCCCAGCAAAGAGCCATCGCATCCTCAGTTCGTCTCATCAGTTTAAGCTGGATAAGCTCCCGTCCAAGAAAACAAGAACAACTCTACGTGGATCCGGCTTGGACTAGCTCGCACCGTACCCTATGGTTCGTATTTATTCACGTGAGATCGAGGTCTTGAGGAGACAAGATCCAAATACGAAAACGAGTAGCGTTTCTCCCGGACAGGTTAAGATAACCATGACGAAACCAAAAACGAGGATACGAGATCAACCACAGCGAAGACAAGGTCAGCCGGTTTTTCTGCACCTCTCGGCGTTGCCGGCTTGCCGCTATCGTCGACTTGCCGTAGCAAACTTTGCGGGAGAGTCTAGCACGCGGCGTAGCGACCTGATTTGCTGCGTCAACATTGGCCATCCAACCTGCACTGCCGGTGCAACTCAGGAACGAAAAAGGAAGTACATCTCCCGTGCTTAAAGTCCAACCCTCCTGGCGATTGCTCGATTGATTGAGCCATGTGATTAGGTGATTCTCCTTACTTACCAGACGATTTACTTCTCGTGCAGTGTCCGCTTGGGAAGGAGGGCTGAAGGGGGCGATTCGAGCTGCTAGGTCCACCGTCCGGCAGCCGCGACGTGGTTGTGGTCCTTCGACTGCTGAAGACGAAAAGCCCACTTGAGGCGAGTCCGACGTGAGTTCTGGTGGGCGGTGGAGGGTAACATCAGGTGAATGCCGACGCTAAGGTTTGGCCGTTGCTGCCGAGCGGGCCTCGAAGGCCTCCACGAACTCCACCATGGTGCGCTCGTCTAGAATCTTCTGGCAGGCGACCGCGACGGCGTTAGATGCTGCAGCTCGAAATTCACACTGATGCATTGTGCATCGCGGAGGAATTTGAGCACGTGAGGGAGGCTGTGTGAAACAATGCACCAGTTGATGCACGCCGCAAACCTGGAGGCCCTCGGCGGCGAAATCGCCGAGGCGGCCAGCGCCGGTGATGTTGGATGCGACGCGGGATAGTCCTCCATTGTGGTGGTTTTGCTGCTTACGTGGGAGCAGTGGGAGGACCTTACCTTTGGGGCTGGTAAGTACTATTGCCATTGGGGCCGGGATTGGATGTTGCCGACTACGTCTGAGCGAAGAACCCGAATTGCCTCTGAAAAATCAGCAACTTTTTTTTTCTATTGCATTAAGAATTCAGTCTCTTCTTTATGACAAATAAAAGTGCCTAGAGAATGAACAATATTGAAACAGTGAAACCATATGTACGTGTTCGGTAACTAGGGAGGGATTCTGAATCATTCAACATATTACTGCCACTCTATTTGGAAATGTGTGAAAAGATTTCTGCTTGGGTCAGGGTGAAAGGAAGGATCGAAGTGAGAACAATCTCTTCAAGCAAAAAAAGAATAATGAGCTCTGCCTGTTCGGCTGTTAGGGAGGAGAATCAATTAAGCACTTTGCTTTAGACTATCAGTATACAAAAAGTCCTCGGCAAACTGGGGATTCCACTATCGGATATATTAGTCAACTGGAGGAAAAAAATTCGGAGGCAAAAAAGGGAATCTCGGTATGTGGTCGTCATAGCCGTTTACTGGACTGTGGTAGGCAAGAAACATGACAATTTCGTATAATTTCCAGCTGCCTATCATAGTTCTGGCTCAACAATTTGCTGAAATGTTTAAGTTCTGAGCATTCAGGGCCATGATGAAAGATAAAAGAAGCTGCTAAAGTAGGAAACATATAGGAGTACATGAGTACTCTGCCACTATCGAACGATCCCATGCAGTTAATTTAATTATAATTGTGCCATGAATTCTTCTTTCTAATTTTTCCTATAAATTCATTTTTTAAGCAATTGTATTGGGCTATTCAATTTGTCGTACATATTAAATCATCCTGATTGCTTCAGTTATACGTTTTTCGAGAAGTTGAGATCTGTTTATGACATTTACCCAACATTTGTTATTGAATTGGACATAGTATATAGTGTTGTTTTCGGTCACCCATATTTTTCTATTTTTCCTTGCCCAATTTTCCTGTCATGTCAACATTTTAACAAGTGTGTACTTTCCGTTGCAACGCACGGGCAATTTTCTTAGTTAGTTATAATTGCTTAGTCTCCGTTGAAAAACCTAAAGGCTCTTACCAACCCGGACGGAAGCCATGTTTTGTAAGACTAGTCACAATGCATAGTATCATATAGAAGTATCATGCGTATGATACTACTACATGTTAATATTTTCACAATGCATGGTATCATATACTAGTATCATAGTCTCCATATATTAATTGTTTTGTAGAATCTCAATGCAAATATGTGCACAAGATTTACTTGACATTATTTTTTCTAGTAGTATGTGCTATGATACGGTATCTACCTATGATACTAGTACACTCTCTCTCATCTTTAATTGCACTGCCACATCAGCATTTTGCATGCATGGAATGCATGATACTACCTATGATACTCCCATTGTGGGTAGTCTAATACAGTGTAGCGCGACAGCCGTAAATGCGATCGCTGTAAATGACGCCATATCAGGATCCCAATAAAAAATGACGCAACATCAGCGACTATGTCATGATGACATTACAAATGCTACAGCACTGGGTGTCACCTCGGTCCTATCGTTTGGATTGTTGCCTAGAGATGTCACCTGCATCGGCAGCGTCACCGGGAAAGAGTCTCGACACCGGTTGCATTGCTGAACTGGACGTACGTCAACAATGTCCGGCATTTTGGAAAGATGAGGCAGACCGATTTATAACTATTAGCTAGCTCACTCTCTTCCATATCGATTTCGGAGAATCCTAAAACCAGCTTGGAATATCCAAAATACCGACATTTTATGGTTCTCTTTACCGCCCTCTCTGATATCCACGCATTCCTACTCTCATTATAAAAGCAGCAAAGATGTACGTATTCTCAATAAGCAGCTGACGCCCGACAGCAGTAGATCAAGATGAGGACCTTCAGCGTTGTCGTGCTGGTGATCCTACTGGGCGCGTCTCTGACCAGTGGCGCGACCGTGCGGCAGAAGGATGTCCTAAGGACCTTCATCAAATCCAGGGCCCACACGCTCACAAGCGAGCCCAACACCTGGGCTGATCCGAATAGCAGCTTCAAGCACCTGCCCACGAAGTGCAAGAGCCCGCCACCCGGCACCAGGGAGGCCGACAAGATCGCGGCGCTGCCCGGCCAGCCACCGCGCGTCAACTTCGACCAGTACTCCGGCTATGTCACGGTGAGCGAGGAGCACGGACGCGCACTCTTCTACTACTTTGTCGAGTCCCCCTACGAAGCCGCCTCCAAGCCTCTCGTCCTCTGGCTCAACGGCGGGCCTGGTTGCTCTTCGCTGGGCGCCGGCGCATTTCAAGAGCTTGGCCCGTTCCGTGTGAACCCCGATGGCAAGACCCTGAGCAGAAACAGGCACGCCTGGAACAACGGTTGGTGACGGATAGATCCTTTTACAACATCATATAGTCTAGGTCACACTGATGGCTCTGGTCTCTTGCAGTGGCAAATGTGCTCTTCCTAGAGTCGCCGGCGGGCGTGGGGTTCTCGTACTCAAACACGTCGTCAGAGAACAGCGAGAGCGGCGACACAAGGACGGCGGTGGACGCCTACATCTTCCTGCTCAACTGGTTGGAGAGGTTCCCCGAGTATAAGGGACGCGACTTCTTCATCGCAGGCGAGAGCTACAGCGGCCATTATGTGCCCCAGCTCGCCACCGTCATCACTGCCCTCTACGAACTCGGTGCCTCAAGCTTCAATCTTAAGGGGATCTTCGTAAGTTGCCGTCGTTACGAGCTTACAAGAGACAAGTTTCGTATGGACGTCACTAACTAATTTGGTTTTACTTTCTCCAGGTCGGCAACCCGTACCTAGATAACTACAAGAACCAAAGGGGAGTGTACGAGTTCCTGTGGAACCACGGTGTGATCTCCGACGAGGTGTGGGGCAACATTATCGCGCACTGCACCTTCGGGCGGGTCGAGGGCAAAGCGTGCGGAGAAGCCAAGTCGTCGTTCAGAATCGGTGACATTGATCGCTACAACATCTACGCCCCGGTCTGCCTTGAGTCGTCAAACGGCAGCCTCCACTCCAGTAGCTACGTAAGTAGTGCAACTTGCAATAATGTTATTTTCTCATTGAAATATCTCATGACGAAGCTCAGATTGATTTGCCTTCTGATTGAGACAGTTAGCAGGCTACGATCCATGCATCGATGCTTATGTCGATGCCTACTTCAACAATCCCAAAGTTCAGAAGGCTATACATGTCCGAGCCAAGACAGAGTGGTCAGAATGCGCGTAAGTAGCACACTTTCTTACAAACCCTGAGTTTTGCTCCACTAATTTCTCGACCGGATGCTTACCGTGATGTAATCTGTTGTCTACAGTGGCATACACTGGACCGATGCGCCCGTTTCGATGGTGCCAACCCTCGATTGGCTTATCGCGACCGGGCTAAGAGTCTGGATCTACAGGTAACCATCGTTTGCAGACTCAAAATGAACATTTTTCTTGCCACAGTTGCTACTCCTATCTGACGATATCATGGCTAATTTAATGGCAGTGGTGATATGGATGACGTGTGCCCCATTACAGCGACGAGATACTCTGTCAAGGATCTCAATCTAGCCATCACAAAACCGTGGCGCCCATGGTACACCCCACAGAGCGAGGTAACTACATGTTTATATGCGGTCATTCCTACTATACTAGTTTTGTTATCGTATTTGTTATATACTAAAATTGATCATGTGATCCAATATAGGTTGGAGGCTACGCTCAGCAATACGAGGGAGGATTCACATTCGCTTCAGTTCGCGGTGCTGGCCATCTGGTCCCTAGCTTCCAGCCTCAAAGATCGCTTGTTCTTTTCTACTCATTCCTAAAAGGTGTTCTGCCACCGGCCTTCCCAAAAGAGATCAGTGCATAAGCATATATTGCTAATGCTGGTCATGTGTGGTTCTATGTTTCCTGCCAGCTAGAGAGATTACTATTCCTGCTGGAAACTAATAAATTAAGTGTGATCAAGGTCCATGATGTGATTCTTGAGAAGTAATTTTTTCAATGATTTTTCCACCTATGTACTTTGCCCCGAAGAATGTTTGGGACATGTTGTCATTCTTTAAATACACTATTATGATCTGCTCAGTGTGTGTGGGATTTTATGGGAAAATTATTTATACGGTGTGTGCAACAATCTTATTGTCGACGCTTGTAGACAACAAAAGGAAACACACCATCTATATCTATTGGACAAATGTAATAAAATCATGTTCACATGAATATGTAATATCGTATACATAGAAGTGTTACAAATGAAAGCTTGAACAATCAAGGTACCAAAAAGCTATTCTTGGTGGCCCTAGGGTGATTCAGAAATTTCCTTTGTCTTAGATACTACAAAAGATCATCTCCACTATCTATTATCTATCTATTATATACTAAAAGCAAAATAAGGGTGTTTTCTTTGAGGCACCAGGATAATCCACATCCACATATGCTAAAAAATATAAAGCAATGATCTAAATTTTAACGTATGATATTAAAAGAAAAGAAGTGTTACGTACAAGAATATGCGTGTACAAAAACGAATTTATGGCACGCAAAAACCATGGGTCCACATGTGTTGTCTCGGAATAAAAGAACATATCTCAAAGAAAAAGGAATAAATGGAAGTCTCTAAGAAAAATAATGCGGGCTGAAGCTAGGAAAGTAAAAAGATTTTCACGTGAAAGTAGCTAGCGATTTGCTTCAAAAAGGAAGAAAAAAGCGATTTGATTCTAAAGGACTAGTACAAATGCCCGTGCGTTGCCACGGATCAACACATATTTATTTCTCAATGCACATATATTTTTGAAAACTCACTATGAAAATTCAGAACAAATCAGGGATATCATAATGTACTATGACATGATAATACCGAACGCAATAACAAGACATCATTGGTGTGCATCCGTGTGGTTGCAAGTTCTAGGTCTTCTTATTTTTCTTTGGCAATAAGTCCTACACCTGAGTTATGGCCCGTCATAACTTTTAACTCAACGACTTCTCCTTTTGGATGTATTATTATCTCACCAAACAAGAATGCAGCAAACACGGGTATAAGTGAAGGAATGCTTCTTTTATATTAGTCCAAAAAACACTTTGATATTCATAAATATCCGGAGATAACCTTGGATGGGGTAAAAAAACTCCGGCAGGCAAGTGGTGTGGATGCTAATTTTTTTAGGCAGCTTCTTCAAACCTCTTTAGCACATGCAAGCCAAAGAAAAATTTGGTGAATGGTTGCAATCGTTATTTTATTGAACGTTGTGTGTTTCCATGGCCGGCTTAATTTTGTTCTTTCCACACATGTCTATGGCCAGCTCAATTTTGTTCCTGCCACACATGTTTAAACAGATACACATGAAAATTATGTTTATAGAAAAAGATAGCCATAAAACATTTCCAAATTTGTTTTTTTGATATACTAAAATATAGTTTGATAAAAACAATAATTCAATATCATATGCACTTCGCTCGTATCCTTTTATGACTCGGCTTACTATGATTGTCTCCCCAAGATTGTCTGGGCATGTCTCCAAGAAAAACATGTAACTGACTCCACAACGTGCATTGCTATGGTACCAAAAAAGTGAGTTAAGGACATCATCTCTCTCTAGCAATCTAGATATTATGTTAATGTTAAACCACACCTGCTTCGTAACTATGAAATCCACATTACACATTATTAATTTTATACCACTCAACACACATTGAGCCAAGGTAAACCTAGAAAAGATGGCACTCTAAGTTCAATACTCCGCAGATTAAGAAAATCAATTTTCAAGAAAGAAAAATGATATCATAATCACAATACATCTTCACAGTAATGATATGTATACATGTTAAGAGAAGACCTTAAAGCTCAATCTGAAAGAATATATTTCTAAACCCAAGTACCACAGCTACGTCGCTTAAACAACTGCCTTAATAGCTCGCAGGCGTCTTCAAGACACTTGCAAATGCAAAAGAGGACTGAAGCAGAAGGTAGGATCACAGGGACTTCATCATCCACCGCTCAACTTGGCCTTCGTATTTGCACACCCTGTCTACTCTTATCCAAGGCAATATGTGTACTTTTTAGATAATTGCCATAGCAATAGCATGGATACTTTTAAGACCGACATACATGTGTTCTTCTGGCCATTTTCTACTACTCTAATCGATGTCAGCTGCAAACGGTTAGTTTTATTATTTAGTGAACTTACTATACCCGGTGGCTGAAATTCAGACGGCTCCATCTTACGAAGATGGGTAACCAAGGCCATATTATAATACTTAATTTTAAAAATAAATTACTCATACATAGCTTTTATTACAGCCTACCTTCTCAATGAGCTTCAATGAATAACATATGGGCAATGCAATTTCGTGACATTAGCTGTATCACCTAAAGAGCAAATAAAATTAGCTTTCTTTTTTTTACCAGTACCCTTACGCATACAACTACAAAATTAAATAGAGGTAATGTGAGTACTAATCAAACATAGTTTCACACACCATGAATCTTCAAAAGAGAAGCTAGGATATTTTGGAAGCCACAAAGTGTGGCAAAAGTTGGCAAACAATTCACTCGATGAAAAGTGGGCCAAATGAATAGTGAAGTGTGGAAGGTTCAAAGTGTGGCAAGAACCAAACACATGCTGACTTGCCAAACTTTAGCTTGGTAAAATATGGCTGGGAACCAAACAAGCCCTATATTTTAATTGATGATATGAGGTGGCCCGATCTTCTCAGTAAGCAACGGTGGTGATGATGATCACGGGGTGATGGCAGCGGAGAAACACGATGACGTAGTGGATGATAACTTGTATGACACAACGAGATCTCTCGATTGGTCTCTGTCGCCAATGCAACAGCTCTCAACCCTGAAAGATATGCGCAACTCCACAAACTTGCGCACGTAGCCGCCGACCACGAAGCGGTAAGTTGCAACCGTCTAATTCCCAATGGAACAGCATATCACACAAGACTTTTTCAGGATCTACACAATATCAAGCAATATGTTGTAGGGAATTCAATAGTTTTGCAGAGCAAACAACTAAGAACTAGGGTTTATCTTAAACGTGGTCTAAAGCAGCTAGAGGGGCGTCCTGGGCACTTATATAGGCGTCCGGGACGACTTCTGGTCGAAAAGATACAAGAATAACCGACCCAGAATAGATCTGGTCGAGACAGACTCGGACTAGTCCGGTCTGGAATCCGGTTGACCGGGCCTGGGACCGGGCTGGCCGGTCTAAACCGGGCCAGGGACCGGGCGGCAACCGGAAAGGACGCAAAACTCCGTCCGGTTAGCCCCGGTACGACGCCCGGTTGGCGCCAGGGTGAATCCGGTCTGCCGCCCAGTTGGACCTGGCCAGGGACCGGGCGCGCTGGCGTGCCGACCGGTCTGACCGGGTGCTGGACCGGCCTGGACTTCTTCTTCTCCTCTCGCGCATGCCTCCCGCTCCTCCCTCGCGCGTCCATGAGATATCTTCATGTCCAGCTCCATGTCCAGCCTCACGTCCTTCTTCACGTCCAGCTGCTTCTCTTCTCATCGTGCGATGCTTGTCTCCTCTTCATACCTGATGATACATAAATAACAAGACTTAGGCAGTATAAAGTTCTCATCAATCAAAGTATCGTTTAGAAACAAGTTCACCTGTTGTTTAAGTAGCTTCGCACGAGCCCTTGTAATTGGTCCAATCCTAACTTCATTGGACTTGAGCTTCACAGTAGGTTCATCTTCATTTATCAATGACGAAGGTAGTGGTGTAGTAGAGATGTCCCCATCATCTCCCCCCTTCAAAAGGCGTCGACCTCGACGCTCCAAGGTCTTCTCCGTCATATGGTGTCAAATCAGTAACATTGAAAGAATTACTGACACCAAACTCATCAACTGGAAGATCTATTGAGTATGCATTATCATTGATCTTGGCAAGCACTTTGTAAGGACCAGCACCACGAGGCTTCAACTTAGACTTCCGTAGCTTCGGGAACCTATCCTTGCGAAAATGTACCCAGACCATATCACCAGGCTTGAACAACATCTCTTTATGCTTCTTATTCATCCTTGCAGCATTGTGATACGTCCAAAACGTATCTACTTTCCCGAACACTTTTGCTATTGTTTTGCCTCTAATTTGTGTATTTTGGATACAACTAACACGGACTAACGCTGTTTTCAGCAGAATTGCTCTGGTGTCTAGTCTTTGTGCAGAAATTCAACTTTCAGGAAAATCCCCGGAATTAATGTCAAAGGGCCTATTTTCCCAGAAGATTCACGGAGCCAGAAGGGCAGGCCTGGGGGAGGCCCAGGGCCCCCACACCATAGGCCGGCGCGGCCTGGGGGGGCGCGCCGCCCTATGGTGAGGCCACCTCGGCCAGCCTCTGACGCCCCCCTCTGGACTATTTAAGGGTTTCAATCTAAAAACGCGAGACGGGAAGTCGAAGTCGCCAGAAACCATCCAGAACGCCGCCACCATCGCGAAACTCCGTCTCGGGACCAGAAACTCCGTTCTGGCACTCCGCCGGGACGGGGAATTGGAGGACATCATAGCCATCATCACCAGCCATGTTTCCCCCATCCATGTGTGAGTAATTCCCCCGCTGTAGGCTGAAGGGGATGGTAGGGATTGGATGAGATTGGTCATGTAATAGCATAAGATTGTTAGGGCATAGTGCCTAGTGTCCGTAATTAGTACTTTGATGATATTGTTGCAACTTGTTATGCTTAATGCTTGTCACTAGGGTCCGAGTGCCATGATCTCAGATCTGAACATGTTATTGTTTCATGATTATATTCATTGTTTTATGATCTTACCTGCAAGTTGTATACACATGTCGATGTCCGGAACCCGAGGCCCCAAAGTGACAGAAATTGGGACAACCGGAGGGGAAGGCGGTGATGTGAGGATCACATGTGTTCACGGAGTGTTAATGCTTTGCTCCGGTGCTCTATTAAAAGGAGTACCTTAATTTCCAGTAGATTCCCTAGAGGCCCGGCTGCCACCGGCTGGTAGGACAAAAGATGTTGTGCAAGTTTCTCATTGCGAGCACGTACGACTATATACGGAACACATGCCTATGGATTGTTTAGTACTTGGACACCGTTTTATTACTATCTGCAAATGCCCTGCTTTGATTGTTGCATGAGTTTCTCTCATCCATACAACGCCCGTCATCCATCCCTGTGCCTACAGTATTTTAATCCTGCTGTTTACTATAATCACTACTGCTGTCTTTGTTACACTGCTGCTGATATTTCACTATCACATCGCTATAAAACTGTTACTACTAATAAACTCTTGCGAGCAAGTTTGTTTCCAGGTGCAGCTGAATTGACAACTCCGCTGTTAAGGCTTTCAAGTATTCTTTGTCTCCCCTTGTGTCAAATCAATAAATTGGGTTTTACTTCCCGCGAAGACTGTTGCGATCCCCTATACTTGTGGGTCATCAAGACTATTTTCTGGCGCCGTTGCCGGGGAGCATAGCTTTATTTGGAAGTTCACTTGGATTGATATTGTTCGCTGCAAATTCTCCATCATGGGTAAATCTCGCGATCCTAAAGTCGCCATATTACCATCCACTACAAAAAAAGGTACAGCTCTGAGTACCTCTGCTGCTCTTGATTCACCTTCTGTGATAAGTCAACTTGTTTCACCACCACAAGCTTCACACGCTGGTACTTCTGCTGAATCTGAAAACTCTTATAATTTTGATGATGCTTCTGCTGTGCTTGATGATAGTGGTTCATTGGGATCTTTTCTAGATGCTACAATTGCTAGGTCTAGACAAATTGAAAATACTGAAACTCCTAATAAAAATGCTGCTACACCTGTTAATTCACCTGAGTCTGTTGAATACTCTAGTGATGATCCTGATGAAGATTATGTGGAACTTGATGATGATTTTATTGATAAATGCAATGCTACTACTGATGCAAGAAAAATTAAAAAGTTTCTTGCACAACATACTGTTAGATATAAGCTATCTCCTGATCCTAAATTTGCCACATCTCCTATAAACATTAAGGATAAGGATTATGATTTTTCTCTTGATTTTTCTCATATAGCTATTGTTGAGAAAACACCGTTTTGTGGTACTGAAAAAGAAAGTGCTGTAGAACACATGAATGAACTTTCTACTTTGAGTAGCTTGTTTTCTGATGATGTCAAGATGCGTACTTATTTTGTTGCTAAAATTTGTCCTTTCTCATTAAAGGATGATGCTAAAACTTGGTATAATAGTTTGCCTCCTGGTTCTATTGATAGTCCAAGTGGTTTGCTTGATGTTTTCTTTCGGAAATACTTTCCTGCTAGTGCTCAACATATTGCTTTGCAGAAAATTTATAGCTTTGACCAGGAAGATGGAGAGAAATTGCCTGAAGCATGGGCAAGATTTTGCTCTCTTATCAGAGCTCGACCTGGACATGATCTGGAAAAGCATGATTTACTTGATATATTTTATAGTGGACTAACCATTGAGTCTAGAGCATACTTGGATAGTTGTGCTGGTTGTGTTTTTAGGAAAAGAACTCCAGACGAAGCTGAAGAATTATTGGCTAAAATAGGCCGGAATCATGATGATTGGACTACACCTGAACCAGCCACGACGCCGATATTGAAGAAGAGGGGTTTGATTAAATTAAATGATGAAGATATGAGGGAAGCCAAGAAATCTCTTAAGGAGAAAGGTATTAAATCTGAAGATGTGAAGAATTTACCTCCCATAGAAGATTTATGCAAGATAATTCCCCCTTCATCCATGATTGAGGTAAATTCTCTTCAACGCTTTACTAGGGAAGATATTCCGTATTCAAAACCTCCTGCTCAATGCTTAGATGAGTTTGATAATTATATTGTTAAGCAAGAAAATTTTAATATGAGAGTAGAGAATCTTTTAATGGAAAATTCTCAAGCTATTAGTAATTTGCATGATATTGTGGAGAGAACCTCCAATGATGTTAAGATGCTTGTTAAACATTTTCATACGGTTCAAACTCAAATTGATCAACTCACTAAAGTGCAAAATGACTTGTTAAAAAATAGTTCTAAAGAGAAACATGCTTATGAAGTAACAACTAGAGGTGGTGTTTCTACCCAGGATCCTCTATATCCTGAGGGGCATCCCAAAAGAGTTGAACAAGATTCTCAACGAATTGAACCTAGTGCTCCTTCTAAGAAAAAGAAGAAGAAAAATAAAAATGTTGTAGAATCCTCTGAACCTGTTAATGATCCTAATAGTATTTCTATTTCTGATGCTGAAACTGAAAGTGGTAATGAACATGATAAAGATAATGATAAGAATGATGCTTCTGATAAAGAAGAAGTTGAAGATGAACCTGAAAAGCATGCTAAAAATAAAAAGTATAATAAAGAGGATTTTACTGCTAAGAAACATGGTAATGAAAGAGAACCATGGGTTCAAAAGAAAATGCCTTTTCCTGCTAAGAAACTAAAATCAAAGGAAGAAGAACATTATAATAAATTTTGCGATTGGATGAAACCTTTATTCTTGCAAATCCCTTTGACTGATGCTATTAAATTGCCTCCTTATTCAAAGTATATGAAAGATATTGTTTCTACCAAAAGGAACATTCCTAATGAGGAGATTTCCACTATGCTTGCTAATTACTCTTTCAATGGCAAAGTTCCAAAGAAGCTGGGCGACCCAGGTATACCGACTATTCCTTGTTCTATTGAGAATAATTATGTTAGAACTGCTCTATGTGATTTGGGAGCAGGTGTTAGTGTTATGCCTTTTTCTCTTTACAAGAGACTTTATTTAGATAAGTTGATACCAACTGATATATCTTTGCAAATGGCTGATAAATCTACTGCTATTCCTGTTGGTATATGTGAGGATATTCCTGTTCAAGTTACTAATAACTGCTTGATATTAACTGATTTTGTTGTGTTGGAAATGCCTGAAGATGATAATATGTCTATTATTCTTGGGAGACCTTTTCTTAACACCGTGATACGTCTCCAACGTATCGATAATTTCTTATGTTCCATGCCACTTTATTGATGATACCTACATGTTTTATGCATAATTTATGTCATATTTATGCATTTTTCGGCACTAACCTATTAACAAGATGCCGAAGAGCCAGTTGCTGTTTTCTGCTGTTTTTGGTTTCAGAAATCCTAGTAAGGAAATATTCTCGGAATTGGACGAAATCAACGCCCAGGATCTTATTTTTCCACGAAGCTTCCAGAACACCGGGGGAGATACGAAGTGGGGCGACGAGGCGGCCAGACGCTAGGGCGGCGCGGCCCAGGCCCTGGCCGCGCCGGCCTAGTGTGTGGGCCCCTTGCGTCGCCCCTAAACCTACCTCTCCGACTATAAGAAGCCTTCGTCGATAATAACTCCAGTACCGAGAGCCACGATACGGTAAACCTTCCAGAGACGCCGCTGCCGCCAATCCCATCTCGGGGGATTCAGGAGATCGCCTCCAGCACCCTGCCGGAGAGGGGAATCATCTCCCGGAGGACTCTTCACCGCCATGGTCGCCTCTGGAGTGATGAGTGAGTAGTTCACCCCTGGACTATGGGTCCATAGCAGTAGCTAGATGGTCATCTTCTCCTAATTGTGCTTCATTGTTGGATCTTGTGAGCTGCCTAACATGATCAAGATCATCTATTTGTAATGCTATATGTTGTGTTTGTTGGGATCCGATGAATAGAGAATGCTATGTTATGTTGATTATCAATCTATTATCTATGTGTTGTTTATGATCTTGCATGCTCTCCGTTACTAGTAGAGGCTCTGGCCAAGTTTTTGCTTGTAACTCCAAGAGGGAGTATTTATGCTCGATAGTGGGTTCATGCCTCCATTAAATCTGGGACAGTGACAGAAAATTCTAAGGTTGTGGATGTGCTGTTGCCACTAGGGATAAAACATCGATGCTATGTCTAAGGATGTAGTTGTTGATTACATTACGCACCATACTTAATGCAATTGTCTGTTGTTTGCAACTTAATACTGGAAGGGGTTCGGATGATAACCTGAAGGTGGACTTTTTAGGCATAGATGCATGCTGGATAGTGGTCTATGTACTTTGTCGTAATGCCCAATTAAATCTCACACTACTCATCATATCATGTATGTGCATGGTCATGCCCTCTTTATTTGTCAATTGCCCAACTGTAATTTGTTCACCCAACATGCTATTTATCTTATGGGAGAGACGCCTCTAGTGAACTGTGGACCCCGGTCCATTCTTTTACATCGAATACAATCTACTGCAATACTTGTTCTACTGTTTTCTGCAAACAATCATCATCCACACTATACATCTAATCCTTTGTTACAGCAAGCCGGTGAGATTGACAACCTCACTGTCACGTTGTGGCAAAGTAATTTGGTTGTGTTGTGCAGGTTCCACGTTGGCGCCGGAATCCCTGGTGTTGCGCCGCACTACACTCCGCCGCCATCAACCTTCAACGTGCTTCTTGGCTCCTACTGGTTCGATAAACCTTGGTTTCTTACTGAGGGAAAACTTGTCGATGTACGCATCATACCTTCCTCTTGGGGTTACCAACGGACGCGTGCTGTACGCGCATCAAGCTCTTTTTCTGGCGCCATTGCCGGGGAGATCAAGACACGCTGCAAGGGGAGTCTCCACCTCCAATCTCTTTACTTTGTTTTTGTATTGCTTTATTTTATTTACTTCTTTGTTTGCTGCACTATATTAAAACACAAAAAAATTAGTTACTTGTTTTACTTTACTTAATATCATGCATTTTTTATTTCACTAGTTAAGCATAATGGAAAGTAACAGTGAGCTTTTGAAGCTATTTCCTGAGTTAAGACATGGATTGTTTGATGCGAAAATTAAAAAACCTATTGAACTTTATTTGCATGCTAGTAGCAATGTTATTAGTATGAACACTATTATTTCTAAGGCTATGGAAGAATCTAAGCTTGGGGAAGCTGGTTTTGATGAGCATAATATTTTTAGTCCCCCAAGCATTGAGGAGAAATTTTTCTTTGATGATACTTTGCCTCCTATTTATGATGATTATAATGATAGTGGTCTTTTGGTGCCACCTACTATGGAGAGTAAATTTATTATGATTATACTATGCCTCCTACACTTGATGAGAATAATAATGATAGCTACTTTGTTGAATTTGCTCCCACTACAACTAATAAAATTGATTATGCTTATGTGGAGAGTAATAATTTTATGCATGAGGCTCATGATAAGAATGTTTCATTTGATAGTTATATTGTTGAGTTTGCTCATGATTCTACTGGATATTATTATGAGAGAGGAAAATATGGTTGTAGAAATTTTCATGTTACTAAAACACCTCTCTTTTTGCTGAAAATCTTGAAGTTGCGCTTGTCTAGTCTTTCTATGCTTGTTGCATTATGCTTCATGAACTTGTTTATTTACAAGATTCCCTTTCATAGGAAGTGGGTTAGACTTAAATGTGTTTTGAATTTGCTTTTTGATGCTCTCTTTTGCTTCAACTCTTATTTCTTGGGAGTGCATCATTAAAATTACTGAGCCCATCTTAATGGCTATAAAGAAAGCACTTCTTGGGAGATAACCCATGTGTTTATTTTACTACTGCACTTTTATTTTATATTTGAATCTTGGAAGTTGTTACTACT
Organism: Lolium perenne; assembly: GCF_019359855.2. Taxonomy (NCBI): domain Eukaryota; kingdom Viridiplantae; phylum Streptophyta; class Magnoliopsida; order Poales; family Poaceae; genus Lolium; species Lolium perenne. The sequence continues at coordinate 214,568,347 of NC_067248.2, read as the reverse complement.
GTAGCAACCTCTCCTTATCTTAGTTTTGTTGCATTGTTGTGCCAAGTAAAGTCTTTGATACTAAGGTTCATACTAGATTTGGATTACTGCACAGAAACAGATTTCTTTGATATCACGAATCTGGGCCTAATTCTCTGTAGGTAGCTCAGAAAATTATGCCAATTTATGTGAGTAATCCTCAGATATGTACGCAACTTTCATTCAATTTGAGAATTTTCATTTGAGCAAGTCTGGTGCCTCAATAAAATTCGTCTTTACGAACTGTTCTGTTTTGACAGATTCTGTCTTTTATTTCGCATTGCCTGTTTTGCTATGCTTGATGGATTTTTCGATTCCATTAACTTTCAGTAGCTTTGTGCAATGTCCAGAAGTGTTAAGAATGATTATGTCACCTCTGAACATGTGAATTTTGATTGTGCACTAACCCTCTAATGAGTTGTTTTGAGTTTGGTGTGGAGGAAGTTTTCAAGGATCAAGAGAGGGAGATGATACAATATGATCAAGGACAGTGAAAGCTCTAAGCTTGGGGATGCCCCGGTGGTTCACCCCTGCATATTTCAAGAAGACTCAAGCGTCTAATCTTGGGGATGCCCAAGGCATCCCCTTCTTCATCGACAACATTATCAGGTTCCTCTAGTGAAACTATATTTTTATTCCATCACATCTTATGTACTTTGCTTGGAGCGTCGGTTTGTTTTTGTTTTTGTTTTGTTTGAATAAAATGGATCCTAGCATTCATTGTGTGGGAGAGAGACACGCTCCGCTGTTGCATATGGACAAATATGTCCTTAGGCTTTACTCATAATATTCATGGCGAAGGTTGAATCTTCTTCGTTAATTGTTATATAGTTGGAAACGGGAAATGCTACATGTAGTAATTGGTAGAATGTCTTGAATAATTTGATACTTGGCAATTGTTGTGCTCATGTTTAAGCTCTTGCATCATATACTTTGCACCCATTAATGAAGAAATACATAGAGCTTGCTAAAATTTGGTTTGCATAATTGGTCTCTCTAAGGTCTAGATAATTTCTAGTAAGGGTCGAACAACAAGGAAGACGGTATAGAGTCTTATAATGTTTACAATATGTCTTTTATGTGAGTTTTGCTGTACCGCTTCATACTTGTGTTTGTTTCAAATAACCTTGCTAGCCTAAACCTTGTATCGAGAGGGAATACTTCTCATGCATCCAAAATCCTTGAGCCAACCACTATGCCATTTGTGTTCACCATACCTACCTACTACATGGTATTTCTCCGCCATTCCAAAGTAAATTTCTTGAGTGCTACCTTTAAAATTTCCATTCTTCATCTTTACAATATATAGCTCATGGGACAAATAGCCTAAAAACTATTGTGGTATTGAATATGTACTTATGCACTTTATCTCTTATTAAGTTGCTTGTTGTGCGATAACCATGTTCCTGGGGACGCCATCAACTACTCTTTGTTGAATATCATGTGAGTTGCTATGCATGTCCGTCTTGTCTGAAGTAAGGGCGATTTACCGTGAGTTGAATGGTTTGAGCATGCATACTGTTAGAGAAGAACATTGGGCCGCTAACTAAAGCCATGATCCATGGTGGAAGTTTCAGTTTTGGACAAATATCCTCAATCTCATATGAGAAAATTAATTGTTGTTGAATTCTTAAGCATTAAAGAGGAGTCCATTATCTGTTGTCTATGTTGTCCCGGTATGGATGTCTAAGTTGAGAATAATCAAAAGCGAGAAATCCAATGCGCGCTTTCTCCTTAGACCTTTGTACAGGCGGCATAGAGGTACCCCTTTGTGACATTTGGTTAAAACATATGTATTGCGGTGATAATCCAGGTAATCCGAGCTAATTAGGACAAGGTGCGGGCACTATTAGTATACTATGCATGAGGCTTGCAACTTGTAGGATATAATTTACATGATACATATGCTTTATTACTACCGTTGACAAAATTGTTTCTTGTTTTCAAAACCAAAGCTCTAGCACAAATATAGCAATCAATGCTTCCCTCCGCGAAGGGCCTTTCTTTTACTTTTATGTTGAGTCGGTTCACCTATTTCCTTCCACCTCAAGAAGCAAACACTTGTGTGAACTGTGCATTGATTCCTACATACTTGCATATTGCACTTGTTATATTACTTTACATTGACAATATCCATGAGATATACATGTTATAAGTTGAAAGCAACCGCTGAAACTTAATCTTCCTTTGTGTTGCTTCAATGCCTTTACTTTGAATTATTGCTTTATGAGTTAACTCTTATGCAAGACTCATTGATGCTTGTCTTGAAAGTACTATTCATGAAAATTCTTTGCTATATGATTCATTTGTTTACTCATTGCATTTACCATTGCTTTGATCGCTGCATTCATTACATGTGCTTACAATAGTATGATCAAGATTATGATGGCATGTCACTCCAGAAATTATCTTTGTTATCGTTTACCTACTCGGGACGAGCAGGAACTAAGCTTGGGGATGCTGATACGTCTCCAACGTATCGATAATTTCTTATGTTCCATGCCACTTTATTGATGATACCTACATGTTTTATGCATACTTTATGTCATATTTATGCATTTTCCGGCACTAACCTATTAACAATATGCCGAAGAGCCAGTTGTTGTTTTCTGCTGTTTTTGTTTTCAGAAATCCTAGTAAGGAAATATTCTCGGAATTGGACGAAATCAACGCCCAGGATCTTATTTTTCCACGAAGCTTCCAGAACACCGGGGGAGATACGAAGTGGGGCGACGAGGCGGCCAGACGCTAGGGCGGCGCGGCCCAGGCCCTGGCCGCGCCGGCCTAGTGTGTGGGCCCCTCGTGTCGCCCCTGTTGTGTGCGCCCCTCGTGGCGCCCCCTGTCCTACCCTTCCGCCTACATAAGCCTTCGTCGATAATAACTCCAGTGTCGAGAGCCACGATACGGAAAACCTTCCAAAGACGCCGCCGCCGCCAATCCCATCTCGGGGGATTCAAGAGATCACCTCCGGCACCCTGCCGGAGAGGGGAATCATCTCCCGGAGGACTCTTCACCGCCATGGTCGCCTCCGGAGTGATGAGTGAGTAGTTCACCCCTAGACTATGGGTCCATAGCAGTAGCTAGATGGTCGTCTTCTCCTAATTGTGCTTCATTGTTGGATCTTGTGAGCTGCCTAACATGATCAAGATCATCTATTTCTAATGCTATATGTTGTGTTTGTTGGGATCCGATGAATAGAGAATGCTATGTTATGTTGATTATCAATCTATTATCTATGTGTTGTTTATGATCTTGCATGCTCTCCGTTACTAGTAGAGGCTCTGGCCAAGTTTTTGCTTGTAACTCCAAGAGGGAGTATTTATGCTCGATAGTGGATTCATGCCTCCATTAAATCTGGGACAGTGACAGAAAGTTCTAAGGTTGTGGATGTGCTTTTGCCACTAGGGATAAAACATCGATGCTATGTCTAAGGATGTAGTTGTTGATTACATTACGCACCATACTTAATGCAATTGTCTGTTGTTTGCAACTTAATACTGGAAGGGGTTCGGATGATAACCTGAAGGTGGACTTTTTAGGCATAGATGCATGCTGGATAGCGGTCTATGTACTTTGTCGTAATGCCCAATTAAATCTCACACTACTCATCATATCATGTATGTGCATGGTCATGCCCTCTTTATTTGTCAATTGCCCAACTGTAATTTGTTCACCCAACATGCTATTTATCTTATGGGAGAGACGCCTCTAGTGAACTGTGGACCCCGGTCCATTCTTTTACATTGAATACAATCTACTGCAATACTTGTTCTACTGTTTTCTGCAAACAATCATCATCCACACTATACATCTAATCCTTTGTTACAGCAAGCCGGTGAGATTGACAACCTCACTGTCACGTTGGGGCAAAGTAATTTGGTTGTGTTGTGCAGGTTCCACGTTGGCGCCGGAATCTCTGGTGTTGCGCCGCACTACACTCCGCCGCCATCAACCTTCAACGTGCTTCTTGGCTCCTACTGGTTCGATAAACCTTGGTTTCTTACTGAGGGAAAACTTGCCACTGTACGCATCACACCTTCCTCTTGGGGTTCCCAACGGACGCGTGCTGTACGCGTATCACACCGCAGGGGATGTTATTGATTGCAATAAAGGAAAAGTTACTTTCAATGTTGATGACAAGGAGCATACCGTTTATTTTCCCAAGAGGATTGATAAAGTATGTGGAGTTAATACCATTTCTGATGTGAGAACTATCAAAGTGGGAACTATTGATTGTCCTATATATGAGCCTAAAGAAGGATATCAAAATATTACGATTGGATCCATATCAATACAATTCAAGGTAACATGATTGATTTGAGGTTTATTTCTTCTTATGCTATGTAAAATTTATTTGGTGGCAAGACTTGATCAACCTTGTTAACAAATTCATTTTATATGCATAGAGGAGCTAAACAACATTTCTTTCTTCCTCCACTTGTTCTACTTGCTGTAGCACTTTTTGTTTTGCAAAGTTCTTTAGCTAATTAGAGATTTCAAAATCTTTTTCTGCCCAGTAATAATAAATTTAATACCCAGAAATGTGCATTTTTCAAAGTTTTCAAAAATTCAAAAAATATACCGTTGGTCTTATTTTTCGAAGAGGCACCTGGGAGCACCTGTGGATGACCAGTGGGGCACCCCAGGGTGGCACCCCACCATTCAGCGCGGCAAGATAAGAAACATTCAACTCCCTGCCATTAGATATTTTGCTTATTATCTTGGTACTAGCATTCTTGGTAGGGAGAACACTAGCAATATTTCTAGTTATCATCTTGCTTTCCTAGTTGCTGCACTCACTGGAAAGACACCTTATCATCTTGGTGCTCTTGTTGCTCGCCGTTTGTCTAAGGCGCCTATTTTTGGAGGAATTGTTGCATCACGCATTTTAGCATATCTAGATCTTCCTCTTGACCCTACTGATGTGAAATTAACTCCTATAAGGCTTGATATTGCTGCCATGAAGAGTCATCAATTTGTTACAATTGATTCTAGTTTAGATAATATGGTCTATAGAATGTTGTTTACTGACGGGGATGAGAGGGAAATCCCTTTGCCGCAGCCATATTTGTTCAGTATTCACAGGAAACCGTGGTCGCGCTCTAAGGAGGAGGTGGATGAGCAACTGAAGATACATGGCTTCCACCAGCAGCATGACTCCGAGGACGCCGAGCCCTCCTACGACTACACCGTCACGTATCCTGGTGCTTCTTCCAGCACATACCCAGAACAGGATCCATCTTCGTCGTACTACGGAGGTGCTACTTCATGGGCACCATGGGATTGAACTCCACTTAGGCCAAAAGCCTAAGCTTGGGGGGAGGTATACCGGCATCACTTATTCTTTGCATATTATAGTTGCTGGATACTTGTACATACTTGTTTAGTTTCTTAAAGTGGTTTTCTAATAAGAGGGAGATGATATTTGGGGAAGTGCTGCACGAAAACAGATCCTGGACTGATACCAAAAAAAATCTCAAAAACAGCCAGAACGTTATTTTGCGAATCCAATTTTTTTTGCATGTTCCCCAGGTTGTTATCTAACTTTCATTAGTTTAACACTTTTCGAGTTGAGCAGCGGAAGAATTTCTTAAAAATCGATTACTGTACTGCTGTCAAGTTTGACGAATTCCTGCTGCTTTGTGTTTATGTGACTCTTCTAGTTTCCATTTTCTTGTTTTTGCTTTGTTTCTTCCCTAAAACACAAAAAGAAAAAAATATTTCTGTTATTTCTCTTCATCATTTGTTTATTTTGGTTTCTTGCTTTTATTTTGCTTTATTTGCTATCGTTGGTTTGCTATAAGAAAATCCAAAAAGATTTTGCTTTGCTTGCTTGTTTCCTTTTGTTCTTGTTTCCAATTTGAAAACACCAAAAATATTTGTTGTTCTTCTTTGGTTTTGTAAAGTTCATTTTGGAGTTCAATGGTCTTCGGTGGCTAGAGCGTGGTTTTCATTTCATATTATTCAAGCTGCACAAGTGAAAGGCAATAATGACGATCTACGACAATTCGACTATGGTGAGAGGCTGGTATGAACTCTATTTGTTTTCATTTTTGTACATATACTCATCCATGTGAGCATGCTTAGTTGGTTCATGTGAGGTATATGTCATTTAAGAAAAATCTAGTAGTTCATGATCTCTCATGTTTAGCTCCAGTTTATTAATATGAGTAGCATGTCATGGATGTTTGCTTGCATTGTTTTATACATAAATAGGTATGACATTGTGGTATCCTCCTCTGAATAATTTATTCGAATCGACTTGGCACATGCTCACGCATGCATATGACTGAACAAAAGTCAATTAAGCCTTGATGATTTACTTTGCCTCAGAGTTCTTGTATCACTTTTATGCCTCCGTTAATTTATTTTGCCGCAAGCATGATTATGACAGTGACTGCTCTCTTGATTGTCGCTCCCCAGTCTATTGCTAGCCTTCACTTGTACTGAGCGTGAACACTGCTCGTGCTTCCAAACCCTTGAAAACCAAGTTATTCCAAAGTGTCCACCATAAATACCTATGCATGGCATTTCAAACCATTCCAAGTAAATTCTCATGCGCTACCTTTAAACCTTCAAAATGCTTCTCAATTTGTGTCAATGTTTTATAGCTCATGAGGAAGTATGTGGTGTTTATCTTTCAACCTTGTCATTTACTTTTGACAGACTTTCATAATAAGAGCTGGCAACGGGGTTCCCAGCCCTAATTAATCAAACTTCATTCTCTTCACATGTTTTGCCCTGATTCATCAGTAAGCAACTTAATTTTGCAAATAGACACTCCTCCATGGTATGAGATTGATGGAAGGCACCCGAGGATTCGGTTAGCCATGGCTTGTGTAAGCAAAGGTTGGGGGGAGTGTCACCCATAATAAAACTAAAGTACGTGTGTAAACAAAAGAGAAGAGGGATGATCTACCTTGCTGGTAGAAATACCGTCCTTCATGGGAGCCGCTCTTGAGAGTCTGGTTGACGAGGTAGTTGGAGTACCCATTACCATTCGTTGACAACAACAAACACCTCTCAAAATAATTTTACTCCTGTTTTAAAAATGAAAAGCTCTAGCGCATGTTAATCCCTGCTTCCCTCTGCGAAGGGTCAATCTTTTACTTCTACATTGAGTCACCATCCTTTCTTTGAGCAGTTTCTTGAGAGCACAACTGTCATTCTTAGTATAATATGCTTGTCCCAAAATGTGATTAACTGTGGTATAACTTTGATGCTTTTATCTTTGACAATCTCTACTTCTAGTCTTTCCATGAACTTCAGAGGTGCCCGAGCATTTATGTTTTGCTGTACAAATACGGGCAAGCGAGATATCACTTTATCATATCCTTTTATGAACATTGCAATCCTGCTGATAGACATGATTCATGATACTTATTATTAATTTGTTGGTACCTTTTCCATGATTGACATAGCTATTAGATGATTTTATTTGCATGTATCTTATTATGAATTGCCTAAGTAGTTGTCCATATCATGAGAATATTTACATCATATGAACAAATGTGTTCGTGAAAATTCTTTTATCGCACTCAGTTGTTAACTGAATTGCTTGAGGACAAGCAATAAGCTAATCTTGGGGGGAGTTGATACGTTCAAAACGTATCTACTTTCCCGAACACTTTTGCTATTGTTTTGCCTCTAATTTGTGTATTTTGGATACTACTAACACGGACTAACGCTATTTTCAGCAGAATTTCTCTGGTGTCTCGTTTTTGTGCAGAAATTCAACTTTCAGGAAAATCCCCGGAATTAATGTCAAAGGGCCTATTTTCCCAGAAGATTCACGGAGCCAGAAGGGCAGGCCTGGGGGAGGCCCAGGGCCCCCACACCATAGGCCGGCGCGGCTGATACGTCTCAAACGTATCTATAATTTCTTATGTTTCATGCTACTTTATTGATGATACTCACATGTTTTATACATACTTTATGTCATATTTATGCATTTTCCGGCACTAACCTATTGACAAGATGCCGAAGAGCCAGTTGCTGTTTTCTGCTGTTTTTGGTTTCAGAAATCCTACAAAGGAAATATTCTCGGAATTGGACGAAATCAACGCCCAGGGGCTTATTTTTCCAAGAAGCTTCCAGAAGACCGAAAGAGTTACGAAGTGGGGCGACGAGGCGCCACCACGCCAGGGCCGCGCGGCCAAGGGTGGGGACGCACCGCCCTGTTGTGTGGGGCCCTCGCGTCGCCTCCTGACCTACCCTTCCGCCTATAAGAAGTCTTCGTCGAGAAAACCCCAGTACCGAGAGCCACGATACGAAAAACCTTCCAGAGACTCCGCCGCCGCCAATCCTATCTCGGGGGATTCAGGAGATCGCCTCCGGCACCCTACCGGAGAGGGGAATCATCTCCCGGAGGACTCTTCATCGCCATGATCGCCTCCGGAGTGATGTGTGAGTAGTTCACCCCTGGACTATGGGTCCATAGCAGTAGCTAGATGGTTGTCTTCTCCTCATGTGCTATCATTGTTAGATCTTGTGAGCTGCCTATCATGATCAAGATCATCTATTTGTAATGCTACATGTTGCGTTTGTTGGGATCCGATGAATATGGAATACTATGTTATGTTGATTATCAATCTATCATCTATGTGTTGTTTATGATCTTGCATGCTCTCCGTTGCTAGTAGAGGCTCTGGCCAAGTTGATACTTGTAACTCCAAGAGGGAGTATTTATGCTCGATAGTGGGTTCATGTCTCCATTTAATCTGGGGGAGTGACAGCAACCCCTAAGGTTGTGGATGTGCTGTTGCCGCTAGGGATAAAACATCAATGCTATGTCTAAGGATATTTGTGTTGATTACATTACGCACCATACTTAATGCAATTGTCTGTTGTTTGCAACTTAATACTGGAAGGGGTGCGGATGCTAACCCGAAGGTGGACTTTTTAGGCATAGATGCATGCTGGATAGCGGTCTATGTACTTTGTCGTAATTCCCAATTGAATTTCACACTACTCATCATAATATGTATGTGAATTTTCATGCCCTCTTTATTTATCAATTGCCCAACTGTAATTTGTTCACCCAACATGCTATTTCTTATTGGAGAGACACCACTAGTGAACTATGGACCCCGGTCCATTCTTTTACATCGAATACAATCTACTACAATACTTGTTCTTACTGTTCTTCGCAAACATCATCTTCCACACTATACATCTAATCATTTGTTACAGCAAGCCGGTGAGATTGACAACCTCACTGTTACGTTGGGGCAAAGTACTTTGATTGTGTTATGCAGGTTCCACGCTGGCACCGGAATCCCTGGTGTTGCGCCGCACTACACTCCGCCACCAACAACCTTCACGTGCTTCTTGACTCCTACTGGTTCGATAACCTTGGTTTCTTACTGAGGGAAAACTTGCCGCTACACGCATCATACCTTCCTCCTGGGGTTCCCAACAGACGCGTGTTGTACGCGTATCAAGCAACGTTTTCTGGCGCCGTTGCCGGGGAGATCAAGACACGTTGCAAGGGGAGTCTCTCACTTCCAATCTCTTTACTTTGTTTTTGTCTTGCTTTACTTTATTTTACTTGCTGCTTTGTTTTCTTTCTTATATCAAAACACAAAAAAATTAGTTACTTGCTTTACTTTATTTATTATCTTGTTTGCGTTCTCAATACTAAAAACATAAAAAAATTAGTTACTTGCATTTACTTTATTTAGTTTGCTTTATTTACTACTGCTAAAATGGGTACCCCTGAGAATACTAAGTTGTGTGACTTCACTAGCACAAATAATAATGATTTCCTATGCACACCTATTGCTCCACCTGCTACTACAGCAGAATTCTTTGAAATTAAACCTGCTTTACTAAATCTTGTTATGAGAGAGCAATTTTCTGGTGTTAGTTCTGATGATGCTGCTGCCCATCTTAATAATTTTGTTGAACTATGTGAAATGCAAAAATATAAGGATGTAGATGGTGACATTATAAAATTTAAATTGTTTCCTTTCTCCTTAAGAGGAAGAGCTAAAGATTGGTTGCTATCTTTGCCTAAGAATAGTATTGATTCATGGACTAAATGTAAGGATGCTTTCATTGGTAGATATTATCCTCCTGCTAAAATTATATCTTTGAGAAGTAGCATAATGAATTTTAAGCAATTGGATAATGAGCATGTTGCCCAAGCATGGGAAATAATGAAATCTTTGGTTAAAAATTGCCCTACCCATGGACTGACTACTTGGATGATCATCCAAACTTTTTATGCAGGATTGAATTTTTCTTTGCGGAACCTATTGGATTTAGCTGCTGGAGGTACTTTTATGTCCATCACTCTAGGCGCCGCAACAAAGCTTCTTGATAATATGATGATTAATTACTCTGAATGGCACACGGAAAGAGCTCCACAAGGTAAGAAGGTAAATTCTGTTGAAGAAACCTCCTCCTTGAGTGATAAGATTGATGCTATTATGTCTATGCTTGTGAATGGTAGGACTAATGTTGATCCTAATAATGTTCCTTTAGCTTCATTGGTTGCTCAAGAAGAGCATGTTGATGTGAACTTCATTAAAAATAATAATTTCAACAACAATGCTTATAGGAATAATTCTGGAAACAACTATAGGCCATATACTTCTAATAATGGTAATGGTTATGGTAATTCTTATGGGAATTCTTACAACAATAATAGGAATGTACCCTCTGGTCTTGAAGCCATGCTTAAAGAATTTATTAGTACACAAACTGCTTTTAACAAATCTGTTGAAGAAAAGCTTGGTAAAATTGATATTCTTGCTTCTAAGGTCGATAGTCTTGCTGCTGATGTTGATATTTTAAAATTGAAAGTTATGCCTAATGAAACTAAAGATATTAAGTCATTTGCTACATCAAATACCATCCAAGTTAGAATTAATGAGAATATTAGATTGATGGCTGAATTGCGTGCTAGGTGGGAAAAAGAATAAAGTGCTAAAGAGAATAATGTAGCCAAAGTTTGGACAATTACCACCACTAGTAATGATAATGCTTCACATGTTGCTACACCTCCTACTATCAATGGTAAAATAATTGGTGTTGGCAATGTTTCTACTCCTAATGCAAAATGTGCAAAACTGCCTGAAACTGCTAAAACTGCTTGTGATAAAACTGCTGAAATTTTTCAAAATTTTGGGACAACGATCCCATTGCTTTAGATCATAATGGTTTAGATTTTGATGATTGTCACATCTCTGAAGTTATAAAGTTCTTACAAAAACTTGCTAGAATCCCTAATGCTAGTGCTATAAATTTGGCTTTTACAAAACATATTACAAATGCTCTCATAAAAGCTAGAGAAGATAAATTAAAACTTGAAACTTCTATTCCTAGGAAGTTAGAAGATGGTTGGGAGCCCATCATTAAGATGAAGGTCAATGATTTTGATTGTAATGCTTTATGTGATCTTGGGGCAAGTATTTCCGTCATGTCTAAGAAAATCTATAATATGCTTGACTTGCCACCATTGAAAAATTGTTATTTGGATGTTAATCTTGCTGATAATTCTACAAAGAAACCTTTGGGGAGGATTGATAATATTCGCATTACGGTTAACAATAACCTTGTCCCCGTTGATTTTGTTGTCTTGGATATTGAATGCAATGCATTTTGTCCCATTATATTGGGAAGACCTTTTCTTCGAACTGTTGGTGCTATTATTGATATGAAGGAAGGTAATATTAAATATCAATTTCCTATCAAGAAAGGTATGGAACACTTCCCTAGAAAGAGAATAAAGTTACCTTTTGATTCTATTATTAGAACAAATTATGATGTTGATGCTTCGTCTCTTGATGTTACTTGATTCACACTGTCTGCGCCTAGCTGAAAGGCGTTAAAGAAAAGCGCTTATGGGAGACAACCCATGATTTTACTTCTGCACTTTTGTTTTATATTTGAGTCTTGGAAGTTGTTACTACTGTAGCAACCTCTCCTTATCTTTATTTTATTGCATTGTTGTGCCAAGTAAAGTCTTTGATAGTAAGGTTCATACAAAGAAACAGATTTCTTGCTGTCACGAATTTGAGTAGTATTCTCTGTAGGTAACTCAGAAAAATCTGCCAACTTACATAAGTAATCCTCAGATATGTACGCAACTTTCATTCAATTTGAGCATTTTCATCTGAGAAAGTTAAGTGCCCCAGAAAAATTCGTCTTTACGGACTGTTCTGTTTTGACAGATTCTGCCTTTTATTTCGCATTGCCTGTTTTGCTATGTTTGATAGATTTCTTTATTCCATTAACTTTCAGTACCTTTGTGCAATGTCCAGAAGTGTTAAGAATGATTATGTCACCTCTGAACATGTGAATTTTTGATTATGCACTAACCCTCTAATGAGTTTGTTTTGAGTTTGGTGTGGAGGAAGTTTTCAAGGATCAAGAGAGGAGGATGATACAATATGATCAAGGAGAGTGAAAGCTCTAAGCTTGGGGATGCCCTCGTGGTTCATCCCTGCATATTTCAAGAAGACTCAAGCATCTAAGATTGGGTATGCCCAAGGCATCCCCTTCTTCATCGATAAATTATCAGGTCACCTCTAGTGAAACTATATTTTTATTCCATCACATCTTATGTGCTTTACTTGGAGCGTCTGTTTGTTTTTGTTTTTGTTTTGTTTGAATAAAGTTGGATCCTAGCATTCATTGTGTGGGAGAGAGACACGCTCCACTGTTGCATATGAACATATATGTTCTTAGCTTTACTCTTAATGTTTATGGCGAAGGTTGAAACTGCTTCGTTAATTGTTATATGGTTGGAAACAGAAAATGCTACATGTGGTAATTGGTATAATGTCTTGAATAATTTGATACTTGGCAATTGTTGTGCTCATATAGATCATGTTTAAGCTCTTGCATTATATACTTTGCACCTATTAGTGAAGAAATACTATAGATCTTGTTGACATTTGGTTTGCATGATTGGTCTCTCTAAAGTCTAGATATTTTCTGGTGAGGGTTTGAACAACAAGGAAGACAGTGTAGAGTCTTATAATGCTTGCAATATGTTCTTATGTAAGTTTTGCTGTACCGGTTCATACTTGTGTTTGCTTCAAACAACCTTGCTAGCCTAAGCCTTGTATTGAGAGGGATTACTTCTCATGCATCCAAAATCCTTGAGCCAAAAACTATGCCATTTGTGTCCACCATACCTACCTACTACATGGTATTTCTCTGCCATTCCAAAGTAAATTGCTTGAGTGCTACCTTTAAAATTTCATTCTTTGTCTTTGCAATATATAGCTCATGGGAAAAATAGCTTAAAAACTATTGTGGTATTGAATATGTACTTATGTATCTTATTTCTTAATAAGTTGCTTGTTGAGCGATAACCATGTTTTGTGGGGACGCCATCAACTATCTTTGGTTAATATCATGTGAGTTGCTATCCATGTTCGTCTTGTCTGAAGTAAGGGTGATTTATCATGAGTTGAATGGTTTGAGTATGCATATTGTTAGAGAAGAACCTTGGGCCGCTAACTAAAGCCATGATCCATGGTGAAAGTTTCAGTTTGGACAACAATCCTCAATCTCTTATGAGAATATTATCTGCTGTTGAATGCTTATGCATTAAAGAGGAGTCCATTATCTGTTGTCTATGTTGTCCCGGTATGGATCTCTAAGTTGAGAATAATCAAAAGCGAGAAATCCAATGCGAGTTTTCTCCTTAGACCTTTGTACATGCGGCATAGAGGTACCCCTTTGTGACACTTCGTTAAAACATATGTAATGCAATGATAATCCATGTAAATCCAAGCTAATTAGGACAAGGTGCGGGCACTATTAGTAATCTATGCATGAGGCCTGCAACTTATAGGATATCTTATACATAACACATATGCTTTATTACTACCGTTGACAAAATTGTTTCTTGTTTTCAAAATAAAAGCTCTAGCACAAATATAGCAATCCATGCTTCCCTCTTCGAAGGGGCCATTCTTCTACTTTTATGTTGAGTCAGTTTACCTACTTTCTGTCTTAGAAGCAAATACTTATGTTAACTGTGCATTGATTCTTACATACTTGCTTATTTGCATTCATCATATTACTTTGTGTTGACAAGTATCCATGAGATAAACATGTTGAAGTTGAAAGCAACCGCTGAAACTTAAATCTTCCTTTGTGTTGCTTCAATGCCTTTACTAAGAATCTATTGCTTTATGAGTTAACTCTGATGCAAGACTTATTGATGCTTGTCTTGAAAGCACTATTCATGAAAAGTCTTTGCTATATGATTCAGTTGTTTAATCATTGTCTTTACCATTGCTTCGAATCGCTACATTCATTACATATGCTTACAATAGTATTGATCAAGATTATGATAGCATATCACTTCAGAAATTATCCTTGTTATCGTTTTCCTACTCGTTACCTACTCGAAGACGAGTAGGAACTAAGCTTGGAGATGCTTGATACGTCTCAAACGTATCTATAATTTCTTATGTGCCATGCTACTTTATTGATGATACTCACATGTTTTATACATACTTTATGTCATATTTATGCATTTTCCAGCACTAACCTATTGACAAGATGCCGAAGAATGATGCAACGTTTGTCGGAATGATGCAAATTATATAGCGTTGGATGATTCGGACGTACTTAAAAACGAGCGGACAGTAATTTGGATGATTTGTTTCAACGTTTGTCGGAATGATGCAAATTATATAGCGTTGGAAAACTATGGATTAGACGCAAATTTCTTATTCCAATTGTTTTTTCTAATTTCTTACCATTTAAGAGAATAACTCGAATTACTGTCCGCCCGTTTTATCTGACGGGCACCGAATAATGTTCCCCGCGATTTCCATGCGGTATATTTAAACAATGGAAATCAAATACGGTTGGAAAAATGTCAAAATGGCGCGTCTTTTTCGTATCTACCATTTTTCTTATACTCCAGGACTCTGTGTTTCCTGAAGTTGCAGAATATTTATACTTCTATGTAATATCCAACAGCATATAATTAACTGTTCAGTATTACCTTGTTCTTTTGAGTTCTGATGCCTCCAAAAGGCTGGCAGGGCGTTCTAGATTCTAGAATATGTAGAAGAGAAATATTGTTTGTGGCCGAGTGACAAAACCCAAATTGTTTTACAAGATGTACAAAGAAAGTCTAAGCTCATATATTGAAACATTCTGTTGTGTTGAACAATTTATTGTGAAGACTATAAGTGCAAGAGAAAGATCACAGGTAATGAAATATGATTTTTCAGGCATATCTCAAGTACTTATATAGGATGCAGGCGGAAGGACGAGAGCTCAAAAAACTATAAACTATGGTTAGTTATTCCAAATTTTGCATCTTAGCATTATAGCACAAGTTACTTATAAAATCAACTAATCTTAATCTATATGATGGTTTTCTGAATGTGCTACTGCAATGTTTGTTTACTATTTCTGTAGGACATCGCACTAATGAATACAATATATTCAACATCATTGTGTGGTCTTGCTCCAATATATGGTGTATGTCTGTGCTAACCATGCCTCCTTTCATGAACCAAGTTATAGTTAATAAACGAAAGTGTTTAGGGTTTTTCGTGGGGGCAATGCCTCTCCACGTATCTCTTTATATATATAGATCAGATGTGTACATAATACAACGTACAAGTATACATGACAGGTATAATACATCTAGACCTACTTTAACACTCCCCCTCAATCTGAACTTCTACTCTGTACGAGGTTCAGATTGGTACTAAAACGGTCTAGCATCTGTCGAGTAGCTGTCTTGGTGAACACATCAGCTAGCTGATCACTGGAAGAGATAAACCTGACATGAAGAGCTCCAGACGCCACACGCTCACGCACAAAATGGAAATCGATCTCAATGTGCTTTGTCCTTGCATGGAAAACTGGATTAGCTGTCAGGTAAGTTGCCCCTAAATTATCACACCACAATATGGGTGTTCGCCGCCGAGATACTCCTAACTCCTTGAGTAGAGACTCTATCCAAATAGCTTCAGCAGCGCCATTCACCAATGCTTTGTATTCTGCCTCGGTACTCGATCTCGAGACAGTGGGTTGTTTCTTCGAACTCCAAGAAATGAGATTCGGCCCAACAAAGATGGCGTAACCTCCTGTGGATCGTCGATCATCCACACATCTTGCTCAATCTGCGTCAGTAAAGACACTGATACCTGCCGAGGTCGACTTGCGAAAAAGCAACTCGGTATTCAATGTGCCCTTAACATACGCAGGATACCTTGACCGATTCCCAATGTACATCAGTTGGCTCTGACAAGAACTGGCAGACTTTGTTTACCGCAAATGATATATCCGGACAGGTGAGAGTCAAATACTGGAGGCCTCCAACAATGCTGCGATATCGGTGAGAATCCTCAACACCCAAAGGAGTGCCAACCTCTCGAGAAAGATGGTCCATCACATTCAGCGGTGTAGAAGTGGGTCTACAATTCTCCATACTCACACGGTGCAAGAGATCCAATGCATACTTCCGTTGAGTGATAGTCATCCCCCCTGAATTGGAGGACGCTTCAAGACCCAAAAATATTCCAGCACACCAAGATCCTTAATGGGAAAACTGGCTGAAAGGGCACGCACAAGACCATCAACTGCCCCTGGAGTAGAACCAACAATGACAATATCATCGACGTACACCAACATGTACACCTGAACACCATCTCGAGAGAAAGTGAACAACAAAGTGTCAGCCTTTGAGGGAACAAAACCCAAATCAACCAACAGAGCGCTCAGTCGAGCATACCAAGCGCGGGGAGACTGCTTCAGACCATAGAGGGCTCGCAGCAACTTACACACATTGGAGGGATACCGATCATCCTCAAAGCCAGGTGGCTGTTGCATGTACACATCCTCTGACAGAAAACCATGGAGGAAAGCATTGCTGACATCAATCTGACGGAGACTCCATCCACGAGACACTGCAAGAGAGAGAACCAGCCGCACCGTAGCTGGTTTGACGACTGGACTGAACGTATCACCATAGTCAATGCCATGCCGCTGAGTGAAACCCCAAGCGACGAGT
The DNA here is from genome assembly GCF_019359855.2 of Lolium perenne. Taxonomy (NCBI): domain Eukaryota; kingdom Viridiplantae; phylum Streptophyta; class Magnoliopsida; order Poales; family Poaceae; genus Lolium; species Lolium perenne. The sequence continues at coordinate 214,551,324 of NC_067248.2, read as the reverse complement.
CGAGCCTTATGTTTATCAATGGAACCATCAGGCCGATGCTTGGTCTTAAAGATCCACTTGCATCTGACAACATTAACGTCGGGAGGACGAGGAACCAAGACCCATGTCCTGGTATGATGAAGTGCAGCTACCTCATCAGCCATGGCAGCTCGCCACGTAGTCTCGCGGAGTGCATCACGATGTGAGACGGGTGCATCAAAGAAAGCACGCCGGCAAGGATCATAACGCACCGTACCATCGGTGTACTTCTTCTCGCGACGAGTGTTGTCACGAGTATGAGTGACCATGACGTGACATGGATCAGCCGTAGGCGTCGCGGTCGAGGATCCCTCCATAGGAGGCGGCGCGCGCTGATCAGGGACGGATGCCACCCCGGAAGGAGACTGGGCCACGGGCGAGGTGCAGGCCGGCCCATCGCATGGCGCGGAAGGCGCAGGCGGACCGGACGGAGACGCTGCATGCGGCCTCGGATCACGCGCCTCCACATGCACGTCGATCGCTGGTGCATGCTCGTCAGGCGCGGACGGTGGTGCAGCTCCGGCGGCCATTTGTTCCTGCACAAAAGTAGCACTACCAAGCACATCAAGAGGTAAACAGGACACGTCATATTTGCGCATAGTGACACTCGTAACCGGTTCATCGGAAGGAAAGGATAGCGCATCCGCTAAGGTGGAGAGATCGACCGAAACACCGGTAGTGGCATAGGGAAAAACGGACTCATCGAAGACAACATCACGGGATATATAAATACGACCCGTAGATCTATCCAAACACTTATAACCTTTGTGCATGGGGCTGTACCCGAGAAAAACACACATAGTGGAACGAAACGCAAGCTTGTGTGTGTTATACTTGCGCAGACTGGGCCAGCAGGCACAACCAAAGGTGCGAAGGAAAGAATAATCAGGCTTAACCTGAAGAAGCCGATAAATGGGTGTATCTTGCTGCAAAACAGCACTCGGCATGCGATTGATCAAATAGCAAGCCGTAAGAAAAGCCTCATCCCAAAAACGCAAAGGGAGAGAAGAACGAGCAAGCAGATCAAGACCCGTTTCCACCAAATGATGGTGCTTGCGCTCCGCCACCCTGTTCTGCTGCGAGGTATGCAGGCAAGAGACACGATGAGCGATGCCAGTGCGTTGAAAATAGCTATGAAGCCGGTGATACTCACCACCCCTATCCGATTGAACGGTTTTGATTTTAGTGTCTAAGAGACGCTCAACATGAGCCTGAAAGGCATAAAGCGCTTGCTCAACATCAGACTTGTGCTTGAGGAGATAGATCCACACAAAACGAGAATAATCATCGACAAAACTCACATAGTACTTATACCTCCCGAGGAAGAAATTGCAGGACCCCAGACATCGGAGTGAATTAACTCAAGAGGCATGGTAGAAACACGATGAGAAGCATTATATGGCAATTGTCGACTTTTAGCACATTGACTAGCATCACAAACTGAAGTCTGATTATTGGGAGAACACACTAAATCATTATTCCTAACATGTGTTGAACGACATTATTGGTGGGGTGACCAAGACGATGGTGCCACTGTGAAGCAGAAGCACGGACGCTGGAAGACGCTTGACGTGATGACGACGAGGAGGCACGGCTAAACGGCACCGGGTAGAGACCGTCGTGACTCCTACAGTGGAGCAGAACCTTCTTGATGGCCTTGTCCTTAACAAGGAAAAAGAACTTATGAAATTCCACAATGACATTGTGTTGGCGTCAGAAACCCACCGGCGAGTAGCGACGGGCAACACGTAGAGCTGGGAACAACTCAGAGCTGCGGCTGGCCCTGGTCCCTCCGAGCGACGGCCCGCAAAGCCTCTGGTACGCACGTCCCGATGCTGGTGCAAGGGCGTGCCACCTGACCTATACCTGGTCAGGAAGGTGATGGATTTGCTTCGCTTAGTTTCCTGCATGGCATACACGTAAACATTAAATACGAGCCTCGATCGGCTCTCAGGTTGTCCTATGAATCGGCTCAAGGAGCCGATCCACCCATGGTTCGTATGAGGTCTACGATCACATGGTGGTCCTGCTTGATCAATATAAAGCTAAAACGACCTACGACGATTTAGGATTTTCACCGCATAATCGGAACATCCTACACGTGATTGAGCCTGGCGGCCACGTAAGATGATAATAGACCAGCCCTAGATAAGGCCTAAAAACCAACATAGAGTTGATTCCCGGAACATCTTATCTAGGGCTAGCAAACTACACCCTACGCGCCACTGGATCCTTCAACCCGTTTGCAAGGCCTAACTATGCAGATATTAAACTAATCCTTGAAGAACAAGGAGCAATCATAACGGATCGGATCTACTAAACACGGATCAAGCAAGGTGCCGCACTTACACCTAAGATAGGTGTAAAGGCGGCTAGATGTCTAGGGATAGTATAGAGCAAAGCATGTAACGTGGTAAAACAATGCTAACCCTAACACATCTATGATAACTACGTTGCTTGCCATCAACAAGGCTTCAGCACGAGCAACGCATGAATAACGAATAAACGTATACTGCCTAGATCGCAAGATGCGATCTAGGCAGCATGATGCTTACCCGGAAGAAACCCTCGAAAAAGGGGTTGGCGATGCGCCTAGATTGGTTTGTGATGAACGTGATTGTTGTCTTTCTCAATAACCCTAGATACATATTTATAGTCCGTAGACTTTTTAACGTGGGAATAATCCCAACCGTGTACGAGCCAAATTCTAACTAACCGACACGTATTCTACTATATTTACAGATACAAGGGAAAACTAGCCCAAACTTCGTGTACAAGGCCGCTTCATGTATATCTTCCATGTATATTCTCCAAGCCCATCTTAATTACGGCCCACCTCTGATCCGGTCAAATTCTGGTGATAACACATGCCCCCCTGGTTTTGGAATTGATAATTCCAAAATCACTCTGCTTTTTTCTTCGTCGGGTCATGTCGTGGCAGAGCAAAACCGTCGCAGTATCCTTCATCATGATGCCTTGCCTTCTCAACTTCTCCGCGTGATTTGACTGTTGTTTTTTTTTATTTTCTTGGCACCACTTCCTCGGAAACTGCTGTGGCATTAAATCTCCACTATATCCCCTTTTATTTAACCGCTCCAAACAATTTCGCCACTTCATCCCCTTGCTCTGTTCTGGCCATCGGCACCAAGAAACCCCAATCTCAGAGCAATGTCTTCCTCCTCTTCCTCCTCCGCCTCGTCGGATCTCTCCTCCCAGTCCTTCTCCTCCTCCTCCTCATCCTCCCGCGAACCCACGCCAGAGTGGGATCCGATGGCGGCTCAGATGGCGGCGCACGACGAGCGCGCCCCAGAGGAGTGGGACCAGGAGGACCACGCCTCCTCCGTCTGGTCCGAGGATGACAAGTCCTTGACCAGCGGAGAAGAAAAACTCCAGTTCCTCGCCGATGGGGAATTGGAATCGGAGAGCGAGGATGACTCGTTCTCCTGGGACATTTACACCTCCTCCGAGGAAGAGGAGGAGGAAGACGACGACGACGACTCCCTCGAGGATTACCCGCCGGCGAAGCGTTTCCGCGCCGGGTCAGACGACGACGACGACGGCGATGATGAAGATGAGGAGGCCCCCAATGGGGGCCGCTGGAGCAGTGACGAGGAGCCTGCCGGCAGCAGCGCCGACGAGAGCTCCGAAGACGATGACGAGGGCAGCGACGGCCCGTAGACTAGGACCGGCTAGTATAGGCCTAGTAGTAGTAGTAGCAGATTGGTCAATAGACCTTTCTTTTGTTCTTCCTCCCTTGAGCAATCAGCTCTTTCTTTGTAAGAAATTCCCTTATTAATGAAGAAAATATCCCCCCATTAACTTTGTCTTCTTGCCCAATTTGCCGATTGTCAAACGAAGTCAACACTCAAAGAGCCGATGGCAGAGCATCGGCTCCTACCATAACACGCATCTTAAGGCAAAATCGGTTGCCTATTCATGCAGTCAAACAGATCTTATCCGTGTCTACGCCATCCTCCAATTTCAAACGCGTAGATTCGACTCCTCAGCAAATCCAATGAGAGAATCATCTCAAATGCCATGGACTCTGGCTTGAAAATGATCTGTTAACCTGCTCAATTGAGCTTGTTCTGTCTAGAGTCGATGGCTCTGCATCGGCTCTTTATTGTTCTAAAGTTGATGTCCGTGCATCGGCTGTACTGGTATCCATATTTTCTCAAGTCGATATCTGTGCATCGGCTATGGCTTGCATGTACAAAAAAAATTTTACTGGCCGATTTTATACATCGGCCCCCATGTTTCACTGTCCATCGTCCCACATGCTTGGGAAATACTTCTTGAGATGTTGACCATTGACAGCTGCTGGGAACTTAGCGCCGTCCAGCTGCTCCAGCATGTATGCATTACCCTTCAAAACCTGGACGACTTTGTATGGACCGTGCCAATTAGGAGACCATTTGCCATATGCTTTATCCTTGGTCCCTAATGGCAACACAGCTTCCCACACTAGATCACAAACTTGGAACTCCTTTGGTCTCACCTTCTTATTGTATGCACGAGCCACCCTGGCTTTGTTCTCTTTAATCTTCTCCAAGGACCAAAGTCTAAGTTCCGTTGCATCCTCAATAGTGTCACTCATCAGGGCTGCATATTCTTCAGCTGTCAGGTCATTCTGAAACGTGACACGTCTCGATCCAGCCGTAATTTCCCAAGGTAATACAGCTTCCTGCCCATAGACAAGCTGGTATGGCGAAGTTTTTATAGCTCCATGGCATGACATACGATAGGCCCACAAAGCTTCTGACAACGTTTCATGCCAAACCCTAGGGTTCTCGTCAATTTTCCTCTTGATTAGCTTGATCAGGCTCTGATTGGACGCTTCAGCTTGCCCGTTGGCTTGAGCATAGTATGGAGATGATCGGATCAGCTTAATTCCCATTTCATCACAGAGTTTTCTGAATTCCTTAGAGATGAAGACCGAACCTCCATCGGTCGTGATGGTTTGGGGAATCCCGAACCTATGAATGACGTGTTCTTTCACAAATTTGATAACATCTTCTGATTTTACCTTCTTCATAGGGACGGCCTCCACCCATTTGGTGAAGTAATCTGTAATGGCCAGGATCCACTCGTGGCCTTTGCTCGACGCAGGATGGATCTTGCCGATCATATCCATGCCCCAACCTCGAAATGGCCAAGGCTTGATGATGGGATTCATTGCTGATGCGGGTACCATCTGAATCTTCCCGAACATCTGACACGCTTGGCATCCCTTGTAGTACTTGAAGCAGTCCTCAAGCATGGTGGGCCAATAAAACCCTGATCGCCTGATCAGCCACTTCATCTTATGAGCCGATTGATGAGTTCCACAGGCGCCTTCATGCACCTCATGTAAGAGCCGATTAGACTCAGTTGGTCCCAGGCATTTGAGTAATAACCCTTCCAACGTCCTGTAGAACATGTCATCTCCTATAAGGACATATTTCATGGCCTTGTATCTTATCCGTTTAGGTGCCCCCCGAGCCGAATCCTTCAAGTAATTGAAGATATCGGCTCTCCAGTCATCCTGTTCTAGGAACTGCACCTGAACTTCTGACCCGTCTGGTATGTCATTGTAGCCTGACGCCATCTGTGTGAGATCGTTGGCCTCGGTATTTTGAGATCTTGGGACCCAATTGAAGTTGATGTACCGAAATTTTGTCATCAGCTCACGGCATTCCATCCAATATGGGAAGAGTGACTCACTCTCGCACTTGTACTCATTCGTGAGCTGGGAGATCACCAACTTCGAGTCTCCAAAAAGTTCCACCGCTTCTGCCCCGGCTTCCAAAAGCAACTCCATTCCCTTGCGTACTGCCTCATACTCAGCGACATTGTTAGTGCAAGGGGTAGATAGCCTGATGGAGAAGGAATAATTTGCCCCCCGAGGCGACACGAGCAAAATGCCGATGCCACAACCGTCGTCACAAGCCGATCCATCGAAGAACATAGCCCATGCACGTACAGATAGTGCTGCTATATTAGTATTAATCCGCTCAGGTATGAGATCGGCCAACGCTTGTCCCTTGACTGCTTTCGCAGGCTGATACCGGAGATCGAATTCCGATAACGCAAACATCCACTTACCAAGTCGGCATTTCAAAACAGGAGCCGACAGCATGTGCTTGACAACGTCTGACTTGCATATGACGATGATCTCTGCCGTTAAAAGGATGTGATGAAGCTTGGTGCAGGTGAAGAACAGGCAGAGGCATAACTTCTCGACCTCAGGATACCTTGTCTCTGCATCCAACATCCTCCGGCTGAGGTAGAATACGACCTTTTCAACACCCTCGTAGAGTTGCACCACCACTGAAGCGATGGACGTGTCAGCCACTGATAAGTAGATATAGAACGGCCTGTCTTGCTGAGGTGGAACTAGGACAGGCGGCGTTGTCAGATACCGCTTAATCTCGTCAAACGCTTGCTGCTGTTCTGCCCCCAGTGAAACTCGTCATCAGATTTGATCTTCACCAACGCCATGAACGGCTCAATTCGTCCTGACAGATTAGAGATGAACCGTCGGATGAAGTTGATCTTGCCGATGAGACGTTGGAGCTCCTTCTTCGTGGTAGGTGGCTGCATGGTACGTACTGCTTCCTGACTTTTCAGGCCGATCTCAATTCCTCGTTCATGAACCAGAAAACCTAGGAACTGACCGGCCGTCTCACCAAAGGCACACTTCTTTGGATTCATTCTCAGTCCGAACTTTCGAGTTCGGTCTAGGATGCGTCGCAAATCATCCAAGTGTCCTTCCATGGAGACAGACTTAACCACCATGTCGTCGATGTAAATCTCCACCAACTTGCCGATTAGATCATGAAAAATGTAATTCATGGCACGCTGGTATGTTGCACCGGCATTCTTCAGCCCAAAAGTCATGACCACATATTCAAACAAGCCCACAGATCCTGGTACTTTGAATGCAGTCTTGTGTATATCTTCTGGAGCCATGAAGATTTGGTTGTAGCCGGCATTGCCATCCATGAAGCTTAACACCTTGTGGCCAGCACCTGCATTGATCAATGTTTCTGCCACAGGCATTGGATATTCATCCTTTGGAGTGGCTCTGTTGAGATCTCGGAAATCTATGGCCACACGCCATCGGCCGTCCTTTTTCTCTACATGTACGATACTGGAGATCCATTCAGCGTACCTGCATGGCCTGATGAACCCGGCGGCTAACATTTTCTCGATCTCCTTCTTGACTTCTTCGAGAATTTCGGCCTTCATCTGACGTGCTCGTTGTTGGAATGGCCGAAATCCTTTCTTGAGAGGGAGCTGATGCTCAATGATGCTCCTGTCTAACCCAGGCATCTCCGTGTAATCTCATGCAAAGCAATCTGGGTATTCTTTTAACAGCGCTATCATCTGGCTCCTGAGGTGTGTATCTAACTTTTTGCTGATGAAAGTTGGTCGTGGCTTATCCCCAGGACCAATGTCGACTTCTTCTAGCTCATCAGCCGATGTAAACCCATACCCTAGCTTTCCGTCACCTGTTAGATCGACACTGAACACAGGGAAAACGTATGGTAAAGATAATATGGGCCGATTGCTGGAATCGGCCCCCATTTGGATTGCATTGCTTAATGAAGGTTTACACCTCGGTCTTGCTTTACGATGACTACGTGACATGCTTGAGAAAAGATTATCACTTTTTATTTTTTGGGGCCGATCACAAGGATCGGCCTTGCTACGTACGTCCATAGCTTTTGCTCTTGTTACACGGTCAGGCCGGTGGATAAGACCAGCCTCACCCCGTTTTTTGTCACGTCGATGTACTCGCAGTCGTCCAAAGTGATGCCTGAGAGTGGCTCTTGGCCTGCCGTCTCCCAAACGTTCATGCCAGCCGTTGAAATCTCGGCTGAGTCATCTGCGTGGACGACCTCTACTTCATCTCCATCCCACTGAATTAGACATTGGTGCATCGTGGATGGAATGCAACAGTTGGCGTGGATCCAATCTCTCCCTAGCAGGACAGCATAAGTGCTCTTGCTGTCGACGATGAAGAACGTCGTAGGGATGGTTTTCCTCCCTACGGTTAGATCCACGTTCAGAACACCTTGTGCTTCAGATGCTTGGCCGTTGAAATCGCTCAGTGTAACATTGGTCTTGATCAGATCCGAGCTAGAGCGTCCCAAACGACGTAGCATGGAGTATGGCATGATGTTGACTGCCGCTCCGGTGTCCACCAGCATCTTGCTGACCGGCTGCCCATTGATATAACCTCGTAAGTACAGGGCCTTCAGATGTCTGTAGCTTCTTTATCGTGGCTTCTCAAAAATAACCGGCCGTGGGCCGCAGTCAAGCTGTGCCACATATGCCTCTTCTGTTCCAGGAGCACAGAACTCTGCTGGCAGGATGAACACCATGTTTGTGCCAGCCGATGTCTCATCATCGGCTTTCTTCTGTTTGGGGCGCCACTCCATTTTTTGTGGTCGACCCTCTTCGTCCAGAGTTCGCTGAATTTTCGCGGCTAGATCTGGCCGCGCCTTCCTTAACGTGTGCAGGTATAACCTTTCGGCTTCCTCCAAGCCACGTAATCACTGAACCCTACGCTTTTGGGAACGGCTGAGTCCATCAGGGCACCACCTTGGCCGGTGGTATCTATCTTCTTCTTCTTCTTCTTCGTCCTCTAATTCCTCAAGATCTTCCACCCGAGAGGACTCAGCTTGCTTGTTCCGAGATGGGAGAGGTCCTAGACGCTTGAACACTGACACGTCTCCTGTGCCCTTCTTCTTCTGTCTACATTCTGGGCAGTTGCCGATTGTAGGCAATCGGCTCATCCCTGAATCCCAGCAATGCTTGAAGAAAGGACAATCCCAGTGTTTGTCCACGTCGTCCTGCTCTCTTGATTTTTCCTTGGCATGGCGCTCATATCTCTCCTCGTCGCGATCATGCCGACGAGATCTCCTGGCGTCCCTGCTAGCCAGACGATCTCCTTCGCCCTCGTCGCTGTATCGCCGGCGCTGGTCGTACTGACTCATAATTGTTGAGGAGATGATCAGAGAGAGGTCGTTGTTATCGCACATTCTTCACTTCTCCCTCTGTGATGTAGCGTTTGCCATCGTGTCGGAGCCGATCGCGTGGAGCGGCTTCCTCTTTGTCCCTGCCACGAGAGCGGGTGCCCTCGTCTCTGTCCTTACCAGGGTGGTGCGCAGGTCCTACCATGTTAATCCTGAACGAAAAACCTGTCTGGCACCTCCCGGGGTAAGCGTACTCCACCATGTTAACGGCGGGGAAGGGGTGCGTGTCGACTTTCATGGCGTACTGGCTAAAGATTAGACGCCCTTGCTCTATCGCCATTTGGATCTGCTGACGCCACACCCTGCAGTCGTTGGTGGTATGGGTGAACGTGTTATGCCACTTGCAGTATGGCTTTCCATTCAGCTCCTGTGCCGTGGGGATTTTGAGGCCTTCGGGTAACTTTAGCTGCTTCTCCTTGAGTAAGAGGTCGAAAATTTGCTCAGCTTTGGTCACGTCGAAGTCAAACCCTCTTGGAGGACCTTGCGGCTTAACCCACTTGCAGGACACGGGGCTTGCCCCCCGAGTCCATTCAGCTACTGCTACCTCTTGATCTCCCGCAGAGCCTTCATCTTCATCTGCCTCAACCAGGACTACCGCACGCTTGAACTTGTCCTGGTACAACTCTGGGTGGCGCTGTTCATATAATGACAGTTTCTGAACCATATGCGCCAGTGAAGGGTAGTCTGCTTGGGAAGCCATATCCTTGATCGGCGATGCGAGACCCACCACCGCCAACTCGACTGCTTCTTTTTCAGTCAAACGAGCCGAATAGCATCGGTTCCTAACGGTCCTGAAGCGCTGGATGTATTCTGATACTGTTTCTCCGCGCTTCTGTCGTACTTGTGCTAGATCGGCAATGCCAGCCTCGGAAGCCTCTGAGTGATACTGCATGTGAAACTGTTCTTCCAACTGCTTCCAAGTCCGGATTGAATCTGGTGGCAGCGAGGTGTACCACCCGAAAGCCGATCCTGTGAGGGACTGTGCGAAGAACCTCACACGTAGTTCATCTGATGCTGAGATCGTGCCCAGCTACGCCAAATATCGGCTCACATGCTCGATTGAACTGGAGCCATCTGACCCACTAAACTTGGAGAATTCGGGGAGCCGATATTTGGGTGGTAGTGGGATCAAATCATACTCTTTGGGGTACGGCTTGGAATAGCCGATTGCCCTCCTTTTCGGCACCATGCCGAATTGGTCTCTCAAAATTGTACTGATCTGATCCGCGGTGCTGGCTGCAGGAGTCGAGCTCTGAAGATTCGCTGGAGTGGCGTACTTAGCCAACCACGCTTGCTTCTCAAGCTCTGAGCTAGCTGTAGGAGTTGAGCCTTGGAGGTTTGTTGGAGTGGCATACTTAGCTAGCCACGTCTGCTTCTCACGATCTGAGCCAGCTGCAGGAGTTGAGCTCTGGAGGTTCGTCGGGGTGGCATACTTAGCTAGCCATGTCTGCTTCTCAAGATCTGATCCAGAAGCTCCTCCTGCTGTTCCAGAAGTCCCTGCTGTTGCAGTCTGGTTCGTGAGTGTCCAGTTACTGCAGTCTGGCACGTATGTGCACGTATATCCGTGCGGGATCTCCTTGGGTGCTTCATACAAGAACTGGTAATCACTAGGATCACCGCCGATCTTGTAGACGATGAATGCCGGTGAACTCGGCACCTCTGGTGCTGCCATCGCGAACGGCAGCGGTGGTCGGGTCTGGAGCGGTACCTCCCCTTGGTGAGTCCCTAGAGCAGGTCCTGTCGGAGAGTACTGGTGCCTCATGATTTCCTGGATCACCCGAAGCGCGACACGCTCCAACGCGTTCACCAGGCTCTCAGAATGGCGGTGTAGCGAATGAGCTACCATGTGATTAATCTCCTGACGCAGAGACCTGGTGCGTTCTTCTGAAGGGGTAGACAGATCCACTCCATCGAGCGCGCCTTCAGGTGAGAACCCCTTCCACCTGATGCCGTGTGAGCGGGTTCTCTGGAAAGAGCCGATGAGGTCGGCTTCGAAGATAGCTTTGACATCGTCATACTTCTTCTTGAGCTCCTCAGTCAGATCCTCGTACGTGACTGGAGTACCTTCCGCCATCTCAGATGTAGATGGCGATGCAGTTGATGTCAAAGACTGTCCCACCGGGCGTGCCAGAATGTGTTGGCGTCAGAAACCCACCGGCGAGTAGCGACAGGCAACACGTAGAGCCGGGAACAACTCAGAGCTGCGGCTGGCCCTGGTCCCTCCGAGCGACGGCCCGCAAAGCCTCTGGTACGCACGTCCCGATGCTGGTGCAAGGGCGTGCCACCTGACCTATACCTGGTCAGGAAGGTGATGGATTTGCTTCGCTTAGTTTCCTGCATGGCATACACGTAAACATTAAATACGAGCCTCGATCGGCTCTCAGGTTGTCCTGTGAATCGGCTCAAGGAGCCGATCCACCCATGGTTCGTATGAGGTCTACGATCACATGGTGGTCCTGCTTGATCAATATAAAGCTAAAACGACCTACGACGATTTAGGGTTTTCACCGCATAATCGGAACATCCTACACGTGATTGAGCCTGGCGGCCACGTAAGATGATAATAGACCAGCCCTAGATAAGGCCTAAAAACCAACATAGAGTTGATTCCCGGAACATCTTATCTAGGGCTAGCAAACTACACCCTACGCGCCACTGGATCCTTCAACACATTTGCAAGGCCTAACTATGCAGATATTAAACTAATCCTTGAAGAACAAGGAGCAATCATAACGGATCGGATCTACTAAACACGGATCAAGCAAGGTGCCGCCCTTACACCTAAGATAGGTGTAAAGGCGGCTAGATGTCTAGGGATAGTATAGAGCAAAGCATGTAACGTGGTAAAACAATGCTAACCCTAACACATCTATGATAACTACGTTGCTCGCCATCAACAAGGCTTCAGCACGAGCAACGCATGAATAACGAATAAACGTATACTGCCTAGATAGCAAGATGCGATCTAGGCAGCATGATGCTTACCCGGAAGAAACCCTCGAAAAAGGGGTTGGCGATGCGCCTAGATTGGTTTGTGATGAACGTGATTGTTGTCTTTCTCAATAACCCTAGATACATATTTATAGTCCGTAGACTTTCTAACGTGGGAATAATCCCAACCGTGTACGAGCCAAATTCTAACTAACCGACACGTATTCTACTATATTTACAGATACAAGGGCAAACTAGCATAAACTTCGTGTACAAGGCCGCTTCATGTATATCTTCCATGTATATTCTCCAAGCCCATCTTAATTACGGCCCACCTCTGATCCGGTCAAATTCTGGTGATAACACATTGTTATCACAAACAAGGTGTAACACCCCAAATTTAAATAAAAAGAAAGTTAGAGAATTCCAGAAAACAAAATTTCAAACCAACAAAAACTTTTCTATTTGCATATAGTACCCTGCATAGGACTTGTGCATTTGAGTGATATGCCATGATGATTGCTTTTACTTGTATTTGATATGCTCTCAAACCCTAGTGTGATCATATGAAGATCACCAACCAAATAAATCAAAGAGGAAGAAATTCCATAAAATGCAAAACCCTAAAAACCCTCACATATGCCCTATGGCATTTTTATAAATTTTGACCCTAGACCAATTTGGTCTTCCACATTAGTTGAATAATGTTATTAAACACTTATTACAACTTTTGGAATCAAAGTTTCACAATTCAAATGAATTTCAAACACAAATCCCACTCACATATGATAATGGTCAAAACTGAAATTTATAGTCTGATCACCACTTTGAGCCCTTGCCATTCATTTTTCCCAAACCAATTCTTACTAACTCTTTGCACCATTTCAAAGTCAACATCAAGTTGAACAACTTTGATGAAGATCACCATGCCAAATTCATCTTTGATCATGAGCAATGCTCATCCAAAGTCTTAACTTTTTAACATATGCAACATTCTTCACTTAGCCATTTTGGCCAATTTTTGAATTCTAACAATTCCACCACCACCTCAAATCACCTCTAGTCAAATACAACTTATATCAACACTCACTTTTCAAACACATTCACCTGTTGAATTATTTCAAATTTGGACAATTTTGTAAATTCCAAAATTGAACACTATTTACACACTATAGCAAATAGTGATCTACTCCAACAAATCTACCCTAACCTACCCCATTTGGTCCCCTGGTCCCCTCTCACTCACAAGGCAGCATAGAAACCCTAGTGGTTCATGCATAGCATGCATGCACACACCATGCCGGCCATGGTGCCACCATGCCGAGCCTCCCCTCTCTCCCTTCTCCCTCTGCCCTGGCCACCTTGCCAAACGTCGCCACCGCGCACTCCTACACCACCTAGCACCAGCCATGTCACCATAGATGCCCTAGCCTCGCCGGAGATCGCGCGCCCAGGATCGGCCAGCATGCCGTGGACGTCGCACGAGAGCGCGCCACAGGCACCCACTGGCCACGCGCCGCGCCACCCCCTCGAGCACGCCCTGGACCCCCTGCGAGCGCCTTGAGCACGCACTCGACACCGCGACGCCGTTGGACACGCTCTCGACCACGACCCGCACCCGCCGTCACCGGAGAAGCCAACCCTGGTCCGCCGCGGACGCGACGGACATGGAAGAAACGCGACACCGCCAGGCCCTCCCCGACCAAGCTGTCGCCACCCAGAGGACCGTGGCGATGCCACGAACACACCTGCGCCCTCGCCTAGCTTGATAGCTCGCCGGAGCAGCTGCGCCCATGTCGCCCACCTCACTGCCCCGCAACCCTCTCTCGATTCTATAAATAGGGAGTTCCCTGGACCAAACCAACGACACCAGCTCACTCCCCACCTCTCACCGCCACTCAACCACCCCACCATTCGTCTGATTCACGCCGGAGAAGGGCCAATCGGAAGCTCACCGCCGCGGAAGCCCTGCAGCAATCGCCGGCGATCCCGACCACCTCAGGCGACGCCACCTGTACCAGGAGAACCGCCGTCGTCCACAACTTCATCAAGCACACTGCCAACCCTAGCTGGAGCCGCCGTAAGCTCTCCGACCCCCTACTGCCGCCGCCGCACCGTCGGGTTCTCGTCGGAGACGATGACGAACCACGGCCCTCCGATCCCCTTCTAATCCGACGTCTCCCGTTGATCGGTACCGCTTCGGCGTTTAAAAGCCGCTGACATGCGGGACCCGCTGTCAGGCAGCCCGCGCGGCACTGGACCGTGGCTGGGCTGGCCTTGGGCCGTTTTTAAAACTTTGAGCCCAACTAGCTTTTCCCGCCGGCCCTTTTAATTCAAACTAGATTTAATTAATTCAAATAAATTTGAATACTGCCTCCACTTTGAAAATCAATAGTTTCAAATTGGCTAAACCAAATTTAGTGAATTTTATGTTGTTGGAAATCTACTGAAATTATCTAGCCAATGCCACTGGCCTCATGGCCAGATTCTTTGTAGAATAAATGTGATAAAAATAACAAGACAGGGACTTTTCCCTATTCAAATAATTCTTAAAAATCAACCAAAATAGATATTAAGTTAATTCCAACTCTAATAGCTCACATTTGACTTGCACTAATTGTTTATGCAATAAAATGGTGTGGTCACTTTGTATGATCATGCCATAGCTTAATGATTGGATATTATGGCTAGTTTAACTAGTGGATATTGTCCAAAACTATTAAAACAAATTATGTGAAGTCTTATACTTCATTTAAACTTGTCTCACATGAATTCATGGGATGTTTGGACCCCTGGTCCCAAACTCTCTTATATGAATTACTTGAGATTTAAATCATATGTAGTGATACTAAATGATATGAGGTGATCCACCTCATTTAAATCATTTTCCCAAATGATGATGATGAACATTTGACTTAGGTCAATATGAGTTCATCCATGATTGTTTGAGAAATTAAATCTTAAGAAGATTTCAATGAGAGGAAATTATTTCTCAAGAACCCTATGGAAACTATCATTTACATATAAAATACAAAGAAGTGAATTCTATTTAAACCCCACAACCCATGTACTCTAGTTAATTTATTTGTGTGCATAGAGTAGTTTGTGTGTTATATGTGATGTATGGAATAGCCATTGAATTAGTGAGTAATTATACTCGTATTCAAATTTAGACGGTAGCACCGGAGAGTACGCCGAAGAAGAAGGTTGCTACCAAGAGGAGGAGGAGGAACAGTTTGAGAACTACCAAGGCAAGCTATTATTCTTGCAAAGTGCAAAGCCCCTTGGGGAAAGGCACCATGATTCTTATCTTTTCTTACATGAACCTATCCCAAGTTTTTACTTTACAAGTTTTACTTGTTTTCTAAAGGAGTTACTTTTATAGTTAACTTTGGTCAAAGTACAAGTGGGTTACTAGAGTAATGAGTTAGTCTCTTCCAAGCAAAGCAAGTTAGCACCCCTCATGAATTAGAGCTAGTGCTAATGAATTAAAACTTGACTACTCTAGATGGGAACAATGTGAATTTGAAGGATTTTTGAAACCTTGGAATGAAGATGCATTCCATTGAATGATTTTGAAGGTGAAGGTGAACAAGAGAAGATGGTGATTTTTGATAAAACAATGATGTTGGTTTGAATGCGATACCTTTCCAATTATTAAGTACCCCCACAATACCTGATTATGGGTAGGGCTTAACTGGAAGTTTATGCATCTTAGTATGGGTTCCCTCTAAACAAGCGTCATCGGGGTTATGCCGAAAGCTGCCTCTACCACAAAAGAAATGATATGATATGATGCGAAATGAGGTGAATGTCCGGCCCAAGCCCTGTGCAGTTCCCAGGTTGACAGTTGGTCTTCACTGGGAGGCCAAGCTCATGGGGAGAGGTGCTCATACTAGGATTCGTAAGTGAAAGGTTATGGTTGATGATCCGCGTACTGTGTTATGATGATTCGGGGAAATCCCGACGGATGAAATCAAATGTTGTGGCACAAGTGTGCAACCTCTGCAGAGTGTAAACCTATTCGAATAGCCGCGTCCACGGTTACGGACGGTTGGAAAGGCCATACAGTTTCCGATGTCATATCTTTGAAAATGATGTTGAAAAGGATGATGGTGAAATGACTTGTGGTGAATTGAATTGAAATCACCACTTGAATGGTGGGAATGACACTAATGTTCCCACTTGGGCTAGTTAGCACTTGAATAAGCTTTTCTCAACTTTGTGAACTAAAACTAGCTTTATGCAAA
This sequence comes from Lolium perenne, assembly GCF_019359855.2. Classification (NCBI taxonomy): domain Eukaryota; kingdom Viridiplantae; phylum Streptophyta; class Magnoliopsida; order Poales; family Poaceae; genus Lolium; species Lolium perenne. The sequence goes on along the minus strand of NC_067248.2, from coordinate 214,535,102 downwards.
TAAACTAGAGCTTAGCAAACCATACTAGAATGTCTAGCACTTACATTAGTATTAGTTTGCGAGTACTTAAAGTACTCACGGCTTTGTCCCTGGCTATTCAAATGGCCAGAGTATGAAGATGACCAAGGAGATGACCAGCAGGACGCCTACGACAACTAAGCACCTTCCGACGTCAAGCGTTGGCCTGTGGACTAGAGAGTCCTTGTATCTTACGCTTCCGCTATGTTGAACTATGAACTTGTGTTTGTTCGTTGATCAACAGATCAACTATTCGTGTAATATGGATCATGTGATTCCAATTTGTAAGACTTATGGTTTGTAATGAATGATGACTGTGATACTTAACTATTATGCCTCGCAACAACAATATTCCTGGGATTGCGATGTATGACATAATAGGCATTCGGACTTAAAAATCTGGGTGTTGACAAGTTGGTATCAGAGCCATTGTTTGACCTTAGAAGACATTAGTTAGAATGGGCGTTCTGAAAAATTTAACTTTGAAATCAAATGAAAGAAACTATTTGTGAAAATTTACTACACTCTTGTCTTTGAGACTTTGCCAAAATTTGATGCATCATGTCTATCTTATTTGAATCAACTTAAAACTTTTCCACACTTTGCACTCTCTAACTTACTCATCCAATTCTCTTTCAGATGGCGCTGAATGAACCCATCAACACCAAGTTTTACCAGCTTGGGAACGGAGGAAGCTTGATCTTCGAGCACGACCTCAACGCCCTCTCTGACTTCCTTGGGCGCCCACACCCCGAGTTTCACGGGGTTCAGCTGGACGACACGCCCGGAGGAGAGTTGCAGTGGGTGATCACTGCCGACTTGAGGGGCAAGATGGAGCCTCCCACTTCGGAGAGGATTCTCTTCTCCTTCCGTGAGAGCAACTGGCTCGACGAACTCGCACGTGGTCTTCAGGAGGCACTTGCGCGCCTCTGTGGACAGAACGTGGTGAGCATCCTCGCCTCTCGCTACGCCCACCTTGTGAGGCGTGATGCCGCGGGAGTGCCCATGGAGCTGCAGCCGCACCCGGAGTTGAGGCACCATGTTGAGCACCTGGACTTCATGCTCTACCAGACTCAGAGGGACCTCGACGCCACTCGCGCTTACGCGAACCAGACCCACGCTCACATCACCGAGCAGGGTGAGGCGATCAAGCTACTCAACAACGATCGCAAGAGCCTTCGCCAGCAGCGTGCCAAGAAGGACGCTACGATTCGTCGCCTTCGCGCCCGGATCGCGTCACTTGAGGCCACTGTCAAGGCCCAGGAGGATCAGATTCGTCAGCTGGAGGATGACGATGGAGGCATCGACATTCGGGGAGGAGACGCCTTCCTGAGCGACGACAACGACTTTGAGGATGACGAGAACACCGAGGAGGAGGACTACGAGTTCCTGGAGGCAGGACCCGACGACTACGTCCCGATCGATGTCGATGATGAGGAGTAGTTGCACTAGTTCACTTATAGTAGGTGTGAGTTGTATCCCATCCCTTGTATCGTAGCATGAGAATGGTTCTTAAAACCATTGGAGTATGTGTGTAGTTTGTACTATGTGTTGCATGAATGAATGAATGTTATGTTGTCATGAAAAGATTACAAGTTTTCAAATGTTTTTCAAACTTAACCAAAATGAACCCTAGAATGTTCCCTCTTATCTCATAATCTGCTACATCTTCAGATGGCCCCTCCAAATCGCACCAACGACGCGATGCTGCAACTGCTGCAAACCATGCTTGTAGACCGGGAAACCGAAAGAGCCGAACGCCAAGCCAACCTCATTGCCTTGCAGAACATCGCCAACCAAGGCCATGGAAATCATGACCACCCCGGATCCAAGCTCAAGAACTTCCAAAACACCAACCCTCCGGTGTTTAGCAAGACCGAGGAGCCCCTCGACGCCGACGATTGGCTCCAGACTATGGAGAACAATCTGGAGGTAGCTGGAGTGGAAGCCAACGAGAAAGTCTTGTTCGCCACTCACTATCTCGCTGGACCAGCCCGCGCTTGGTGGACAAGCACCCGTGCCATGAACGGAGGTCAATTCATGACTTGGGAGGATTTCAAACTCAAGTTCAGCAAGTACCATGTACCCCCGGGTCTTATCAAGAAGATGAGGGATGAATTCCGTGAGCTAAAACAAGGTCGCATGACGGTGGTTGAATACCGCGACAAGTTTCTCACACTGTCGAGGTATGCCCCTGATGAGACCGACACCGTTGAGAAGAGGAAGGAGAGATTCCTGAACGGACTGCATGATGAGATGCAGACTGTCCTCGTCAACATCCCCTTCGCCGACCTCGAAGCCCTTGTTGACTCTGCCATCCAGATGGAGGGCAAGTTAAACCAAGCCAATGAGAACCGCAAGCGCCACCTGGCCAATCAGAGTGGATCAAGCCACCCCCAAAAGTTTCGCCCTAGCTCAATCGGAGGTTTCACTCCGAGAAACAACAAACCCCAGATGCAGAACTCTCGCCCCGGTTATCAGAACCGGAGTGGAGGAAACTCCAAGCCAGGAGGCTACAACAACAACTACAACAACAACTACAACCGCGCTCCACCCCGAGCCCCTAACAACAACACCACCAACACCAACACCGCTCCCAGAACCGGAAGCAATGCCGTCCCCGTTGCGAACAAGCAGGACAAGACCACTATCACTTGTTATGAGTGTGGTGTAGTGGGGCACTACTCCAACGAGTGTCCCAAGCGTCTTGCCAAGCTCGCCGGCAACACCGCTGCACCTGCCCAGCAGCAACGCCGTGTCTCCACCGGCAAGAAGTTCGCCCCCAACAACCCCAACAACCGCAACGGCCGCCTCTACCACATGAACGCTGAAGAAGCCCAGGAAGCACCAGATGTTGTGCTGGGTATGTTTTCTGTCAACCACATCCCTGCTAGAGTGTTGTTTGATTCCGGAGCATCTCATTCCTTTGTCACCGAAGACTTTGCATCAACAAGTAAAATTCAACCCCTCAGTTTGAAGCATGTTATGATAGTCCAAATCCCCGGATCAACCACCAAAGCCAGAAAATTTTGTAAAAATGTGCCAATCAAAATCCATGATGTAGATTTCTTTGCAAATCTAATCATACTTGGAACCAAGGGTTTGGAAGTTGTCCTAGGAATGGACTGGATGTCCAAGCACAACGGATTGATAGACTGTGCCAAGAAAGCCATAACCATGACTAGCAGCACCGGTATCGTAGTTGAGCACGTCTCTGAAAAACTACCCAAAAAATTTACCTGCAACCAAAGTGTATCCAAGCCAACTCTGGATCAAATCAGGGTCGTTTGTCGCTACCCTGATGTGTTTCCGGATGATCTACCCGGTATGCCCCTGGATCGGGATATCGAGTTTATCATCGAGTTAATCCCCGGAACTGGACCCATCGCCCAGAGAGCCTACAGCATGAACGCAACCGAGCTTGTGGAGCTGAAGAAACAAATAGACGACATGTTAGCCAAAGGTTTGATTAGACCAAGTGCATCCCCCTGGAGATCCCCCGTCTTGTTTGTCGACAAGAAAGATGGTGCAAATCGTTTATGCACGGACTATCGTAAGCTTAACGATGTCACCATCAAAAACAAATACCCCCTACCCAAGATCGAAGACTTGTTTGACCAACTCACCGGATCCCGAGTTTTCTCCAAGATAGATCTTAGAACTGGATACCACCAACTGAAGATCCGAGCCACCGACATTCCAAAAACTGCCTTTACCACCAGATATGGGTTGTATGAGTACAACGTCATGTCGTTTGGACTGACCAATGCCCCCGCTTATTTCATGAATCTCATGAATAAGATCTTCATGAACTTTTTGGACAAGTTTGTCGTTGTATTCATCGACGACATCCTCGTCTACTCCAAGTCCGAAGAGGAACATGAACAGCATTTGGAGATTGTCCTAGAAACCCTTAGACAGCACAAGTTATATGCTAAGTTTAGCAAGTGTGAGTTTTGGCTCCAAGAAGTTGGATTCCTGGGACACATCTTGTCCGCAGGAGGAATTGCCGTAGATCCCGCCAAAATCAAAACTGTTATGGAATGGCAAGCCCCAACCACACAAACCGAGGTCCGCGCTTTTCTTGGATTAGCCGGATACTACCGCAGATTTGTAGAAGGTTTTTCGAGCATCGCTCGACCAATGACCCAACTGCTGAAAAAGGACAGAAAGTTTGAGTGGACCGACAAGTGCGAAGAGAGCTTTCAACAGCTCAAGAGTCGACTGACAACAGCCCCAATCCTGATCATGCCAGATATCGCAAAGCCCTTTGACGTATATTGCGACGCCTCCAAGACTGGACTTGGATGCGTGCTTATGCAAGAAGGCAAGGTTGTATCCTACCTTTCAAGACAACTCAAGCAACATGAACAGAACTACCCCACCCACGACCTTGAGCTTGCAGCCGTGGTCTTAGCCCTGAAAGTTTGGCGTCATTACCTCATGGGTAATCGATGCGAGATCTACTCCGACCACAAAAGCCTCAAATACATATTCACCCAGAAGGAGCTGAACATGAGACAACGCCGATGGATCGAATTGATCAAGGATTACGACATGGAGATTCACTACCACCCCGGCAAGGCCAATGTGGTAGCGGATGCTTTGAGTCGACTGCCGTGTCAGTTGAACTCCATGCTTGCAACCGAACAGCCCAGCTTGCATCAAGAGTTTGAACAGTTCAGACTTGAACTTGTTAGTGAAGGATTCCTAGCCAGCATAGAACTGCAACCCACCTTGGTTGGTCAGATCAAGGAAGCCCAGAAAGACAACGCTAGCATTGACGGAATCAAGAAACAGATAGCCGCAGGAAAAGCCCCCGGATTCACCGTAGACGAAGCCGGAGTGCTTTGGTACAAAGAACGTCTCTGCGTACCATCGGACTCTAACTTGAAACAAGTCATTCTGCAAGAAGCCCATGACACCCTTTATTCAATCCACCCCGGAGGTACCAAGATGTACCAAGACCTAAAAGAACAATTTTGGTGGCACGGAATGAAGAGAGAGATTGGTAGCTATATCGCTAAGTGTGACATCTGTCAGAGAGTCAAGGCAGAACATCAACGACCCGCCGGACTGTTACAACCCCTCCAGATTCCGGAATGGAAATGGGACTCCGTAGGAATGGACTTTATCACCGGACTGCCCAAATCCAGCAAAGGCAATGATTCAATATGGGTAGTTGTCGATAGATTGACCAAAGTCGCCCATTTCATCGCCGTCAAAACCACCTATCAAGGCCCCAAGTTAGCTGAACTTTACATCTCCCGAATAGTCGCTCTGCATGGAACCCCCAAATCGATAGTGTCAGATAGAGGATCACAGTTCACCTCAAGGTTCTGGCAGAAAGTGCATGAAGGACTAGGCACCCGCCTAAATTTCAGCACCGCCTATCACCCTCAGACCGACGGACAGACTGAGAGAGTAAACCAGATTCTGGAAGACATGCTTAGAGCATGCGTACTGGAATACGGATCCAAGTGGGAAGACTGCCTACCTTACGCAGAATTCTCTTACAACAATAGTTACCAAGCCAGCCTACAGATGGCCCCCTTTGAAGCCTTGTATGGGAGGAAGTGCCGTACCCCCCTGAACTGGTCAGAAGTCGGAGAGAGCCAAGTTTTCGGCCCAGATGTTCTTCGTGAAGCCGAAGAGAAAGTCCACAAGATCCGAGAGTATCTCAAAACGGCGCAATCCAGACAGAAGATCTACGCCGACAAGAGACGTCGGGAGATGACCTTTGAGATCGGAGATTTCGTCTATCTCAAAGTATCCCCCTTGAAAGGAATGCAAAGGTTCCAACTGAAAGAAAAGCTTGCACCCCGCTATGTCGGACCTTTCCAAGTCCTTAGCCGCCGAGGTGAAGTATCTTATCAACTGGAGTTGCCTGAAGAAATATCGGCTGTGCACGACGTGTTTCACATCTCACTTCTCCGGAAGTGCCTTGAAGTCCCGGAGAAGACCGAAGTGTTCAAGAACATCGATCACCGATCGGTGGATATCAACAAGGATCTGACTTACCGCGAAGTGCCAATTCGCATCTTGGAAGAAGCTTACCGAACCACCCGCACCCGGAGTATCAAGTTTCTGAAGATCCAATGGAGCAATCATACCGAGGATGAAGCCACGTGGGAACGCGAAGACTTCATGAAGAAGGAGTACCCAGATCTCTTTAGTACCTAACTTTCTTTTCGATCTCAGGATGAGATCTTTTGTAAGGGGGAAGGGTTTGTAACACCCCAAATTTAAATAAAAAGAAAGTTAGAGAATTCCAGAAAACAAAATTTCAAACCAACAAAAACTTTTCTATTTGCATATAGTACCCTGCATAGGACTTGTGCATTTGAGTGATATGCCATGATGATTGCTTTTACTTGTATTTGATATGCTCTCAAACCCTAGTGTGATCATATGAAGATCACCAACCAAATAAATCAAAGAGGAAGAAATTCCATAAAATGCAAAACCCTAAAAACCCTCACATATGCCCTATGGCATTTTTATATATTTTGACCCTAGACCAATTTGGTCTTCACCATTAGTTGAATAATGTTATTAAACACTTATTACAACTTTTGGAATCAAAGTTTCACAATTCAAATGAATTTCAAACACAAATCCCACTCACATATGATAATGGTCAAAACTGAAATTTATAGTCTGATCACCACTTTGAGCCCTTGCCATTCATTTTTCCCAAACCAATTCTTGCTAACTCTTTGCACCATTTCAAAGTCAACATCAAGGTGAACAACTTTGATGAAGATCACCATGCCAAATTCATCTTTGATCATGAGCAATGCTCATCCAAAGTCTTAACTTTTTAACATATGCAACATTCTTCACTTAGCCATTTTGGCCAATTTTTGAATTCTAACAATTCCACCACCACCTCAAATCACCTCTGGTCAAATACAACTTATATCAACACTCACTTTTCAAACACATTCACCTGTTGAATTATTTCAAATTTGGACAATTTTGTAAATTCCAAAATTGAACACTATTTACACACTATAGCAAATAGTGATCTACTCCAACAAATCTACCCTAACCTACCCCATTTGGTCCCCTGGTCCCCTCTCACTCACAAGGCAGCATAGAAACCCTAGTGGTGCATGCATAGCATGCATGCACACACCATGCCGGCCATGGTGCCACCATGCCGAGCCTCCCCTCTCTCCCTTCTCCCTCTGCCCTGGCCACCTTGCCAAACATCGCCACCGCGCACTCCTACACCACCTAGCACCGGCCATGTCGCCATAGATGCCCTAGCCTCGCCAGAGATCGCGCGCCCAGGATCGGCCAGCATGCCGTGGACGTCGCACGAGAGCGCGCCATGGGCACCCACTGGCCACGCGCCGCGCCACCCCCTCGAGCACGCCCTGGACCCCCTGCGAGTGCCTTGAGCACGCACTCGACACCGCGACGCCATTGGACACGCTCTCGACCACGACCCGCACCCGCCGTCGCCGGAGAAGCCAACCCTGGTCCGCCGCGGACGCGACGGACATGGAAGAAACGCGACATCGCCAAGCCCTCCCCGACCAAGCTGTCGCCACCCAGAGGACCGTGGCGACGCCACGAACACACCTGCGCCCTCGCCTAGCTCGATAGCTCGCCGGAGCAGCCGCGCCCATGTCGCCCACCTCACTGCCCCGCAACCCTCTCTCGATTCTATAAATAGGGAGTTCCCTGGACCAAACCAACGACACCAGCTCACTCCCCACCTCTCACTGCCACTCAACCACCCCACCGTTCGTCTGATTCACGCCGGAGAAGGGCCAATCGGAAGCTCACCGCCGCGGAAGCCCTGCAGCAATCGCCGGCGATCCCGACCACCTCAGGCGACACTACTAGGGAAAAGCCTATAGGTGGAGGCAAGTGGTGCCAGCGCACCACCATAGGCATGCGCCGGTGGAACTTGTTGCCGGCGCACCAGGAAACAGCCGCGCCGGCGATGCCGTCCCACTGCCGGTGCACCAGCTGACACGACGCGCCGGCGCTATTTCCTGGCAACACCTCCCCCCAACTCGGCCAGGCCCACGAAGCATTGCCGGCGCACCAGCCCAGGAGCGCGCCGGCGGTAATTTTTCTATTACCGGCGCGCTCTTGGGCTGGTGCGCCGGCAATGCTTCATGGGCCTGGTCTGCAGCAGATATAGCCGGATGGGCTATACACTGCCGGCGCACCCAGGTCCTGGTGCGCCGGCAGTAACCTGGGACTTATTACAGCCACCAACCAGCACTCACAAGCCACTACACTCACTCCTCATCCACACAACCCGACCCTTCTCCCAACCCACCTAATATTTGCCCATTTCTACCCCAACTTTAGCCAATTTGACCAAACAAAATCATATTTTTTGAGCAAATCTTCCCTTCCTACATGCATCTCCCACATCCCTATGTAGATCTAGATCTATCTATCATGCATTGACCGCTCAATCTAGATCTAGATCTAGAAAGTTGGCTTCCATACGCCGTGGTAGTGGCGCGACGTCTCGATCTCGTTGACGAATATATCAAACAAATAGGTGATTAATGAACAAATAATTGAGGAATGAAATCGACTTATGTTGGACATTTGAAGCAAAGCTCTCGTGTGTGGCATATATATATGTTGTGCTTGTGCTTGTGTGTGTTGGCGTTGAAAATGAGTTGCCAACGTTGCGCCGAAATGTTGATTCTTTAAGTTTCCGTTTCGGCACATTTCTGGCGCTCCTATGTCCTACCGTGTAGGAAGGTCATGCCGAAATTTTCCGTGAAAACTACCGACGGATGCATGGTTCTAATGAATTATGTAATCTTACCATGCAGGCGATAATGGTTATCGAGATGAGTGAAAGCATCGTGATGAGATATCTGAAACACGCGATCATCGACATGTATGAAAATAACCGCACGGAGGTATTGTGTCCGTGCCGGAGATGCAAACGAGGGAAATGGTTTGACCCGTATTCAGGCAAATTGCAGGGGCACCTGCTCACTAATGGTTTCATGCATGGACACACTCAATGGATGAGTGATGATGGCGCGGAGGTCAATGGGGCGACGGCGGCAGGTGGTAAAAATGGCCGGCAAGAAGGAGGGCATCATGATATTGATGATGATGAAGAGTTTGTCGCACAGGACGATAACCTTGACGACGACAATAACCTTGATGACGACAATAACCTTGACGACGACGAAGAGGTGCCGCTAGCTTCAGTCGTGCGGGGCCCTCATCTTCAAGATCTGCTTCTCGAAAAGACGAAAGGCGCCAAGCGGAAATCAAAGCTTGAGCAACTTGAGATAGACTCGAATACTCCGTTGTACGACTCAGGTCGTGGGTTGGGGGAGTCTCGCTTGAGAGTAGCTCTCGATGTGCTGCAGATGAAGGCGAAACACGGATGGACGGACACAAGCGTCGATGACATCCTGGAATACGTGAAAGATCTCCTTCCTGCCGGGAACACGTGTCCTGGTAGTCTAGCCGAGGCCAAGAGAATCACATGCCCTCTCGACTTACCCCACGAAAAGTATCACGCCTGCATCAACGACTGTATCATGTATCGCAAGGAGCACATGGACAAGACCAAATGTCCTGTGTGTGAAGCTGAACGGTACAAGAAAGGGAAGAAGAAAGCTCCTCGGAAAGTTGTGTGGTACTTCCCGCTCGCCCCCCGGCTTCAACGGTTCTACGCGGACCGCAAGGAAGCAAAGCTCATACGCTGGCACGCAGAAAGAAAGGAGGCAGTGTTGAATGATAAAGAGCGGATTGAGCACCCAGTGCTGACGCACCCTTCGGATGCAAGCCAGTGGAAAGCATTAGACAATGAATTCCGAAGTTTTGGGGCAGATCCCAGAAACATCAGGTTGGGTGCGAGCACGGACGGATTCAATCCGTTCGGAAACCAGAGCAGCACACATAGCACATGGCCCGTGTTTGTATGGATCTACAACCTCCCGCCCTGGCTGTGCATGAAGAGGAAGTACATACAGATGAGTATGCTAATTCAAGGGCCGACACAGCCAGGAAACGATATCAACATGTATCTCGAACTATTAAAGGAGGAGCTTGAAACGTTGTGGGCGGAGGAAGGGGTAGATACATGGGACGCCATCGCGGAAGAATATTTCCCTTTGAGAGCCGCGTTGATCACGACGGTGCAGGACTACCTCGGATACGGTTACATTTCGTGCCAGGTGTGCCATGGACACAAGGCATGTGTCAGGTGCATGGAAGAGACGATGTTTTTGCAGCTTGGTAAGGATCCCGGCTCTTCGAAAACAGTTTACATGGGGCATCGAAGGTGGCTACAGAAAACTGACCCGTGGAGAAAGCGTGGAGATCTGTTCGATGGTACAAATGAACCCCGAGGACCTCCACGTAAGAAGAGCGGCGAAGAGATCGATACATTACTGAAAGGTTGGAAGGAGTGCCCTGCGCCGGGAAAGATTCGTCAAAAGCCTGGAGAGAAGAAGAAGAAAAAAGGAAACGACGCCGCTCATTGGTGTATGGAAAAGGAGGTCCGTGTTTTGGGACTTGCCGTCTTTGGAAAATTCTCGATACACCTCACTGCCTTGATGTCATGCATATTACAAAGAACGTGTGCGAGAGCTTGCTTGGCACTCTTCTCAACATGCCGGACCAGACCAAAGATGGGCCGAAAGCAAGACAGGACCTGAAAGTTTTGGGCATCAGGGAAGAGCTTCAGATCCCGCCGGCCCAAGAGGGACAGTCGGAGGAGGAGGCGGACGGTGGTCAGAAGCGCAAAAGGATTAAGCAGCCAGACTATTACTGTCCCCCCTCCTGCTTCACTTTTAGTCCGGCCGAGGTCGATCAATTTTTCAATTGCCTTGTAGGAGTCAGAGTGCCCTTCGGTTACTCCGGGCTAATAAGCAGATACATGGACCCCAAGAAACGGAACTTCAGCGGCATGAAGTCTCATGACTGTCACGTGATGATGACGCAGATTCTTCCGGTTGCAATCCGAGGTATAATGGATGACCATGTCCATGCAACGCTGACTGGGCTCTGTAACTTCTTCGACGTCATAACTCGGAAGTCGATAAGCGTGAAGAAACTCGCAAGGCTCCAGGAAGAGATCGTGGTGATCCTATGTGAGATGGAGATGTACTTCCCACCTGCATTCTTTGACGTGATGGTCCATCTGTTGGTCCATATCATGGATGATATCGTCAGTCTAGGGCCGGCATTCTTACACAACATGATGCCGTTTGAAAGAATGAATGGGGTCATTAAAGGATACGTTCGTAACAGGTCACATCCGGATGGAAGCATCGTACAGGGCTGGCTCACCGAAGAGTGCATCTCTTTCTGCATGAATTATCTAGACATCGAGGACCCTGTTGGTTTGCCTCAAAACAAGTACCTCTGTAGGTTCGAGGGAGTAGGCCACAAAAATAGAAGGAAGGAACTGCACGTGCACATGTCTGGTCGGAGTTCCGACTTTGACAGGGCCAACTTAGTAGCGCTACAACACATTGACTTGATCGATCCTTGGTTGAAAGAGCACAAAACCATGATAGAGAATAGTGGCAAGCCGATGATGACGGAAGCAGAAATATACAGAGAGCACAACTCCTCTTTCGCGCGCTGGTTCAAAGACCACATTGATGCTAATCCCCCACCAATGGATTCTGACAAGGATAAACTAGTATTGGCCTTGTCACATGGCCCCGCGCCCAACATCATGACTTACCAAGCGTACGATATCAACGGGTACACATTCTACATGGAAGAAAAAGACAAGAACAGTGTTTACCAGAACTCAGGGGTAACAATGGATTCCTGGACGGGTGACGTAAAGACTAGATACTACGGAAGAATCGAGGAAATCTGGGAGCTTAGCTACGCTGGGGAGAAAGTGCCGATGTTCCGTATCAGATGGGCTAAGAGCGTCAGAAAAGAAGACCGGTATTTCACCACCATGTTTCTACCCGAAGCCAACAAATCAAAGTCCACGAACGCCACCGCGTTGAATGAGCCATGGGTACTGGCAGAACACGTGCACCAATGCTTCTTCATAACCGACCCATCCAGGCCTAGCCGTGTTATCGTGAGGAGAGGCAAGAGGACCATCGTCGGAATGGATGGAGTCGCCAACGAGGAAGACTTCGAAGGACAAGTCGGAGACCCAATGATGGAAGAATCCGAGGACGAAGACACAACATACACCACAAGAAGAAGCAGGACCACGCTACCGAGGTCAGGTCGACCCTTCAAAAGAAGAAGTCACGACACGGGGCTAAATTATTCAACGACGAGCAAGAAAAGCAAGAAGAAAGCGAAACACTCTTCTCAATCGATGATGTAAAAATTTATTTGCAATCTATAACTCATATTTTGTGTAATTCATAACTACTCATATGGTCATGGCCAATATTTTATGTATGACTAATTAATATTGTGTTGGTCAATATTTTGTGTATGTATATATAACTCATATTTTTTTGTAATGCCTAATTAACTCATATTGCTTTGTTATTATCTTGAAAAGAGAAGGAAAAAAATAGTATAGGATTTGTGGGAAAAGAAAATAAACATAAAAGAAAGTGAAAAGAAATAAAGAAAAGAAGAAAAATAAAATAAAATAGAAAAGGAAATGTTTTAGAAAAGGAAAAAAATAGTATAGGATTTGTGTTGGTCAATATTTTATGCATGCATGTATATATAACTCATATCTTCATATTTTTACATAACTCATGCATATTGCTTTGTTATTATCTTAAAAGATAAGAACATAAATACAATAGAAAAAGCCAGAAAATAATAGAAACATAAAAGAAATAGAAAAGAAATAAAGAAAAACAAAAGAGAGTGGGAATTGCATGATTTGGCCAAGTCCCAGGTATACCCGCAGTAGTCTTACTGCCGGCGCACCAGGCTTTTGGTTCGCCGGGGGAAAACTTGTCCCCGGCGAACCAAAGGCCTGGTGCGCCGGCAGTAAGACTACTGCGGGTATACCTGGGACTTAACCGCACGATCCTCTTCCTCATCTTCTTCCCAAATCGAGCCGAGACGACGACGTCGAACCCTAACCCGCCGTTCTGCACCGCCACATCCACTGTTCTGCACCGCCACCATCCACCTCCACCAGCCCCCACCACCTGCCCCGTACGCCGCCGCGTGGAAGGCCCGGATCCACCGCTCGCCCGCCGCTACAGAGAGGAGGAGCAGGAGCAGGGGAGCCCCAGATCGACCTGCCGCTACCCCGCCGCTACAGAGAGGAGGAGCAGGAGCAGGGGAGCCCCGGACCTGCCGCTAGCCCGCCGCTGTCGACCCCCTACTGCTAGTCAGGTAATTTCTCCTTCTCCTCCTCCGCCCCCAATCCCACTAGGAGCATCTTATTTTTGTTCTTGCAGTAGTTGAATTCTTGCGCCGATTCTTGTATTACTCATAGCAAATTGAATTTGATGCCCTGGTTCATAGCAAATTTGATGCCCTGGTTGGCCACTAGTTCATAGAAAATGCCCTGGCTGCCATGTCACTGCTAGGGTTTCACCCACACTAGGGTTGCAAATAAAGATGTTGAATTACACACTAGGCAGTATGTTGGTTCTTCATTAAATGAAAATGAAAATTGGTTACACACTAGGCAGTATGTTGAATTACACACTAGGCAGTATGTTTTGCTAGATAAATTGGTTTAGTTAAATCTTAAACATGTTCTCAAGAATTTGGTTTATGATGAAAATAGAAACTAGACACTTAGGCAGTATGTTGGTTCTTCATTTAAATCCCTACTGCCAAGAATTGGTTGATATATAAAATTCATTTAGTGATATGAAAAAATTCATAGGTTAATTTGTTCTCTGGTTTGAAAAAGGAAAATGAATGCTAGCAGTATGTTAGTTCTTGATTAAATGCATTCTCTGGTTTGCTAGGTAAAGAAGCAGCAGGTTTAGCTCACCAAACCATTTATAAAATGCCCAGAAAATGCTAGCATCTTGACTGGTGTTCTCTGGTTTAAAAATGCTAGCATTTTGGTTATGGTACTGCCAATTCATATAAAGTTCATAGGAGAAAAGAATGCTACTACATTTATTCTCTGGTTTAATAATGGTTCATGCTATATATATGAAATGCTCTCTGTAATTTTTCAACTAGAAATAAAATGATGTAGTAGGTTTAAATGATATAGCAATCAAGTTGAAAATGAACTTTATATATGTTGGTTTAGTTGGTTTAGATGAAATGCAAGTGAAGTAGCTAGCTACTTTTATGCTACTTTATGCTACTGTAAGTGCTATCAAATGCTAAGTGCTACTGTTCACTAGTAGTAGGTTTACTTAATTTAAAAAGAACAAGTGCTAGCAGTAGGTTTAGTTCATAAAAAGAACAAGTGCTGTTGAAAAAAGAAAATGAAATGCATGCTACTGAATTTATGAATTAAGTAGAACCAGATGCAAATGTCTCTGGTTGCAAATGTCTCTGGTTTGCTTCTGGTTTGCTTCAATTTATAGTGGAAATGAAATGGAGATGCTACTAGTTCATTTAATTGGGGTTTTAATTTAATTAAATGCCTAATGAAATGGAAGTGCTACTCATTGCTCGATAATCTTGTTGGCAGAGCTCAACTTTTCACCCATGAACCAGAGATAGTTGTTGACTAGATTTCAAATGCTAGCAGTAATGTATTTGGTTTCTCTGTGGGGGTATATAATTGTGGTGCCCCTGTTTGCAAACTGCATTTATTCTCTGGTTTAAAAAAAGAAAAGAAAATGATTTTGTTCTCTGGTTTGAAATTTAGTTCATTTAGTTCAGATGCTTTTACTGCTACTGCTACTGTTCTTGAGAAAAAATGGTCATGCTTTGGGAAGATTAGCACAGAGTGACTTCCAGGGAATAAGCTGGAGAGCCAAGGCTGTATTTCTGTTGTAATTAAGCAGTAATGCTGCCAGGGATGCCAGGGATGTAAAATGCTCACTATACTGGTTGTAGTACATGCAATGCTGCTGCTACTATTGTTTCTGCTACTATTGTTGCTGCCTGCTGCTACTATTGTTGATGCTACATTTTGAGTTATGTAACTTGAGAGTTAAGATGTTTCTGCTACTATTGTTGCTGCTACATTTTGAGTTATGTAATTGGAGAAAATTCCTATATGTGAATTGCATTTCTGTTACAGGGATTGAGTTTCTATTGAGTGCCGGAATGTCGATTCATTTCCGTTCCGGCAATTCTAGCACTCGGCATGACCAATTTTTAGCAAAGGTCATGCCGAATTTTTCCGTGAATTCTAACTCTTTTTCATCTTCTATTAGTGCAAGCCACCATGTCGTCTCAAGAAGAGTTAGAGGAGCACTACAATAGGCACTTCTTTAGGACGGAGGAGGATGCCGAGGCCGCTGGTGTTGGCGGCGACGAGGACCATGAGATGGAGGATGCCGCTGGGGGTAGTGCCGATGAGCCGAGCGGCAATGAGGCAAGCGCCGCCGCCGGGGGTAGTACCTACGAGCCTAGCGGCAATGAGGCAACCGGCGCCGCCGGGGGTGGCGGCGAGACAAGCGGCGACGATCCTAGCGGCGCCGCCGGGAGTAGTGGCACCGGGACAAGTGGAGCCAAGAGGCCGCGGAAGGCAAGGCGCCAAAACACGGTCGGCACCGGCAGAGACACAGTCAAAGAGGTGGACCCCGCCAGTGGTTTGCCGGTGGAGCCTAAGGATGTTGCCAAGGGGTACGGCAACCAACTGGCATGTATCCTCCGAGAGGTCGTCAATCTCAACGAGACGGACCTCCGAGCTGAGAGCAAAGCGCCTTTGCAAGCCCAGCTCATTGCGAGGTTGCACGCACGATACAAGTTCCTAGGCGACTACGCCTCCAGTCATCAAACCAACAACATTGTGAACTCACAAGCCCTCCTGAAGTTCAGCAAACACCTCAGCAGCTATAAGTACATGGTGCGGAAGCTGATTGCTGAGGGCAAAGGTTTCGAAGAGGTCCACTCCGCCTTTCCGCATGTCACCCAGGCGGACTTTGATGCTTTTGTGGCCAATGAAGAGCTACAAGCAACCAAGAATCGCAAGTTGTGGGGGAAGGAAATGCGGGAGCTTAACATCGGCAACTACAACCTTGGGAGCCGTGGGTACGAGGGAAAGGAGCCCTATTGGGCGAAGGAGGACGAGGTGTATGTAAATGCCGGCATTGAGAACCCCTGGCTCAAGTACAAGGACCCGCTTGAAAGAAGATTCATCAGGTCCCGGTACCATAAGAAGAAACTAACCGGGGAACTTATCACGGACCCGAAGGTCGTAACCGACATAATTTGGTTCACGAACGACAAGAAGGTCCTGGCGTTGGAGAAAAAACTGGTAAGCAATTTACCGGTTTTATTAGATCAAGTATCGTTCATATAATAGTAGCAACATTTCTAAATGGTTCGTGTTCCTTCCGCAGGAAGAAGAAAGACAAAGACTTTCTCAAGGTGACGAAGGCTCCTCGTCCCAGGCGTCGACGGGCAGGGTAGCCTGGGACAAGCCTCTCATACGGGCGCTAAACATCGTTAATGAGCATTCACCGACGAGAAGGCCGCATAGACGCCGTGTGGCTGGCGCCGGTACAGGCTACAAGCATGGTCACTATGGCTTGTTGTCTGCGGCCGATAAAAATGCGCGTAATGAGAGGAAGCAGCGGGAGGCGGAGGAAATGAGGGAGTCAATCCTAGCCCAAGTCCAAGCTGGTTTGGTACCGCAACTGGTACCGCAACTCAAAGCTACACTCGTCCCTGAAGTCAAAGCTGTAGTCGCCGCTGAGTCCAAGCAGATTTCAACGCTCTACAAGCGTGGTATGAGGGTGGCAAACCACCCCCCCCCCCCCCCCGAAAATGCAAGTGGTTAGCTTCAACGGCAGCAACTCGATGGTGCCGCCGTCCGCCGGCAATGACAATGTTATAATGGAGACTCCTCCGGCCGCCGGCAATGTCGCTGGTGCTAGGGATTCACCGTCCATGCCGGGTAGCAGCCCCTCCATCACTTGCACGCCCGCCGCCGCATGTGCTGGCCCGTCGACATTAGCCGAGCTCAACGCCCTCACGGTAATTAACTAATGTGTACATCAAGTTAATATATTAGTTTCGTCATCCTTGCCCTCTCTCTAACGCCATACACATGTTCTTGCAGGCGCTCTCAACGCCATGCACCTTCCTGATGAGAGTAAATGACGAACTCAAAGACGTCGCGAGGGGGTCCATCCTTCGGCCCCTGGATAAGAAGTGGCACACACGAGATATGGCGGATGACGTTTACCGGGTTGAAGTGGATCGGGCGTTACCGGGCTATGAGGATTTGTTTCCTCCTAATCAACCGCATGGTGCCGATGATGATAGCCCGTTGAATCTGGCCTCACTGAAGGGTTGGGTACTGCTATGGCCGAAGACCCTAATTCGGATCAACACCTACTCGGGGTCGACGGCAAGCAAAGACAAGCACCTTGCGGCGCCACATGTCAGCGTCCCTCCACGACAGCCAGCGGCGCCCGTGGTCATCGCCCCACCAGAACGGCCAGCTGCGCCAGAGGTCAGCGCCCCACCACAACAGCCAGCTGCGCCAGAGGCCGAGGAATATGAACGTGACAACTTCCAATGGGATATTCCTACGTCTTCACAAGTTGTCCATGAGGATGCGCCGGGCTTGAAATATGTGTGCTCCAAGAAGCTGTTCGATTCTCAAGAAACGGCCGATGAGGAGGAAAATCCTGAGGAGGTCGCCACCGCCGCCGTCAAAAATATGTTGAGCCCAAACACACTCCGTGCTACGGCCACTACGGCGATGGAGGGTCCATCAAGACAACCCAAGAAGAGGAAGAGGCAAAATAAGAAGGACGCCCAAGACAAGGCGGCGGCGGCCAAATCCAAGGACAAGGTCCCACTCCTTGACAAGTTGCTAAACAATTGGCGACCTCTGCATCACTTGGGTCAACCGATGCTGCCGGAGCATGTCGTGAAGAAACTCACCCCGGATATGAGGAGCTTGCATGAGACTGTCTTGCATGTGGAGAACCTTCTTCTCAAATCAAAAGATCCAGGTTACCCTCTCTTCGTGGCGAAGGTGCCAACTGGCATGAACTTCGTCGAGAAGTACCCCGCGGACTTGTGCTTCATCCGGTTCAACGACATCTTCAGCATCTATCGCATGCAAGCGCTCCACTTTAGTGTGGTTCGCCTAGTTGCTCTTAGCTTGTCTTCCCAGATTGTTAAGGAGGGGACGCCGACCATCGCGATAATGGACCCCTTCTATATGCGGGAGAGCATCATCTCAACCCCGGGGATCGCGCGATTGCCACCCAGAGTCGAGGATTTCATGCTGGCGAACATTAAGAAGGGCGCCATTCTCATCCCTTACTTCCCGAGTAAGTAATCACTCGCTAGTCCCCCATCACCATTCTATCCTATATCTCCATTTGCATTTCCAAAGGTTAATCCGTGTGTTTTCCGCAGAGACAAGTTCTGCACCCTCATCGTCGTGCACCCGCAACACTCGCATGCAGTCTATCTCGACTCGGGTAGGGACCGCAAGAAAGACTACTCCCACATCAGGGCCCTTCTCAATGATGCTCTCACCGGCTTCGCCAACAAGGCAGGCCCCTCAAAGTAGAGAGGAAATCCCGAGGAGGCTTGGTCTTAACCCACACAACCAACTTCCCCGCCTCAGGCGACGCCCGACAATGGGATGGACGCGTGGTACGCCATCCTTCGTATGCAGGAGTACATAAAGTACGCAGATGACATGTTGCTGCCGTAGAATCTCAGAAACAGGTTTGCAAACATGGCGGATGTCCCCGATAGAGAGATTAGAAAGAAGCGGGGTCGCATCCAGCAGTTCATTTGCACGATAATCCCGCAGATGTCAACAATAGGTCTGCGAGTTCTTCTACGGCTATGGTCTGCCACCTAATGACGAGATAGACCTCCGCTTGGAGATGTCGCGTGATGAGAGGCCGTTCAACTCGCTTGAGGGCTGCCGTCCATTCCCCCCTAGGCGTACAACCTGATCCTACGACGGGAACACTTGCTAAAGCTTGAACGATATGTCCTTGAACTTCCGTACTGTAATAATTGCTATATATTCCCATAGAATCGACTAGTTGCTTTTATTTAGTTGTATGAATGTGCATGTGAACATGTGTCTGTAGTTTCATTTACTTCGCTATATATTTCAAGATTATGGCGTACATAGCTTAATAATTATTTGCATTTACTCGACCACTACTTGCCTCGTATTTGGAGTTCGCCGATGATTAGAATGTTCGGTCAATCGTACACTCGGGGGTGGAGCCCGAGCGCCTTGGTGCGACGGCCACAAGTATCAATCTATTGTGCATCCTACCTAGCCTCACTGACTCCATCCCTGGATGTTAATATTTGTTTCGACCGACAAAGTATGAGGCACGCTATTTAATTCGTACTACTTGTCTTCTATTTGAGTTCGCACTTCTTAATTGCATTGGCCGATGATTAAAATGTTCGGTCACTTGTACACTCCGGGGTGGGGCCAGTGAGGCTTGGTGTGATGGCCACAAATATCAATCTATTGTGCATCCTACCTAGCCTCACTGACCCCATCCCTGTATGTTATTATTTATTTCGACCAACAAAGTATGAGGCACATGCTATTTAGTTCATACTACTTGTCTCTTATTTGAGTTGGCACTTGTTCATTGCATTGGTACTAACGTTTTACTTGTCTTGTGAATGGAGATGCCGACGACATATGTCGTGTACAAGGGGAGGGTTCCTGGAGTCTACGACGACTGGGAGGACTGTCGGAGACAGGTGCACCGTTTCAGCGGCAACAGCTACAAGGGATACCCCACTAGGGTGGAGGCGGAAGGAAGATACGCCCGTTATCTAGCGGGAGAGATGAGGGACATGAGGAGGAACCGGATGAAGACCATGGCCTTCGTGATGATGGTCATCATGACCATGTTGGTCATGTTCTATGTGATTGTAGTTTAGGCTAGGACCTACATTGTGAGGTGTATGACGATACTTGTGACGACTATGTACCGAGACTTCTAACTTTGTGAAACTTCGTCGTTCGGTGTTGCATATGCACATGTGTTGTATGAATCAACACATTCCGGAACGAGACTTGCGTAATTGTGTATTGATACCGAAATGAAACTTGGCTCTCTATGTGCTTCTCATATTGCATGTAATGCTGTCTAAATATGAACTGCGTTGTAAATATATACTGCTGTCAAATATGTATTGTAATATGCTAGAAAAAAAGCTGGAAAATGAATTTTCGAATATAATTACCGGCGCACCTAAATGCCCTACTACCGGCGCACGTGGCATGCGCCAGTGCTGGAAGACCTACTGCCGGCGCAGCTGCACGTGCGCCGGTGGAATTTAGCTTTGCCGGCGAAGCTTGGGTGGTGTGCCGGCAGTAGCTAACTTATCGCCGGCGCACTACCTGGTGCGCCGGCAGTGTCCATTTATCACCGGCGCGTTCGCACCGGCGGGCTCGTGGTGCGCCGGCAATGGGCCTTTTAGGTGCGCCGGCAATGGGCCTTTCCCTAGTAGTGCGACGCCACCTGTACCTGGAGAACCGCCGTCGTCCACAACTTCGTCAAGCACACTGCCAACCCTAGCTGGAGCCGCCGTAAGCTCTCCGACCCCCTACTGCCGCCGCCGCACCGTCGGGTTCTCGTCGGAGACGACGACGAACCACGGCCCTCCGATCCCCTTCTAATCCGACGTCTCCCGTTGATCGGTACCGCTTCGGCGTTTAAAAGCCGCTGACATGCGGGACCCGCTGTCAGGCAGCCTGCGCGGCATTGGACCATGGCTGGGCTGGCCTTGGGCCGTTTTTAAAACTTTGAGCCCAACTAGCTTTTCCCGCCGGCCCTTTTAATTCAAACTAGATTTAATTAATTCAAATAAATTTGAATACTGCCTCCACTTTGAAAATCAATAGTTTCAAATTGGCTAAACCAAATTTAGTGAATTTTATGTTGTTGGAAAGCTACTGAAATTATATAGCCAATGCCACTGGCCTCATGGCCAGATTCTTTGTAGAATAAATGTGATAAAAATAACAAGACAGGGACTTTTCCCTATTCAAATAATTCTTAAAAATCAACCAAAATAGGTATTAAGTTAATTCCAACTCTAATAGCTCACATTTGACTTGCACTAATTGTTTATGCAATAAAATGGTGTGGTCACTTTGTATGATCATGCCATAGCTTAATGATTGGATATTATGGCTAGTTTAACTAGTGGATATTGTCCAAAACTAATAAAACAAATTATGTGAAGTCTTATACTTCATTTAAACTTGTCTCACATGAATTCATGGGATGTTTGGACCCCTGGTCCCAAACTCTCTTATATGAATTACTTGAGATTTAAATCATATGTAGTGATACTAAATGATATGAGGTGATCCACCTCATTTAAATCATTTTCCCAAATGATGATGATGAACATTTGACTTAGGTCAATATGAGTTCATCCATGATTGTTTGAGAAATTAAATCTTAAGAAGATTTCAATGAGAGGAAATTATTTCTCAAGAACCCTATGGAAACTATCATTTACATATAAAATACAAAGAAGTGAATTCTATTTAAACCCCACAACCCATGTACTCTAGTTAATTTATTTGTGTGCATAGAGTAGTTTGTGTGTTATATGTGATGTATGGAATAGCCATTGAATTAGTGAGTAATTATACTCGTATTCAAATTTAGACGGTAGCACCGGAGAGTACGCCGAAGAAGAAGGTTGCTACCAAGAGGAGGAGGAGGAACAGTTTGAGAACTACCAAGGCAAGCTATTATTCTTGCAAAGTGCAAAGCCCCTTGGGGCAAGGCACCATGATTCTTATCTTTTCTTACATGAACCTATCCCAAGTTTTTACTTTACAAGTTTTACTTGTTTTCTAAAGGAGTTACTTTTATAGTTAACTTTGGTCAAAGTACAAGTGGGTTACTAGAGTAATGAGTTAGTCTCTTCCAAGCAAAGCAAGTTAGCACCCCTCATGAATTAGAGCTAGTGCTAATGAATTAAAACTTGACTACTCTAGATGGGAACAATGTGAATTTGAAGGATTTTTGAAACCTTGGAATGAAGATGCATTCCATTGAATGATTTTGAAGGTGAAGGTGAACAAGAGAAGATGGTGATTTTTGATAAAACAATGATGTTGGTTTGAATGCGATACCTTTCCAATTATTAAGTACCCCCACAATACCTGATTATGGGTAGGGCTTAACTGGAAGTTTATGCGTCTTAGTATGGGTTCCCTCTAAACAAGCGTCATCGGGGTTATGCCGAAAGCTGCCTCTACCACAAAAGAAATGATATGATATGATGCGAAATGAGGTGAATGTCTGGCCCAAGCCCTGTGCAGTTCCCAGGTTGACAGTTGGTCTTCACTGGGAGGCCAAGCTCATGGGGAGAGGTGCTCATACTAGGATTCGTAAGTGAAAGGTTATGGTTGATGATCCGCGTCTCGTGTTACGATGATTCGGGGAAATCCCGACGGATGAAATCAAATGTTGTGGCACAAGTGTGCAACCTCTGCAGAGTGTAAACCTATTCGAATAGCCGCGTCCACGGTTACGGACGGTTGGAAAGGCCATACAGTTTCCGATGTCGTATCTTTGAAAATGATGTTGAAAAGGATGATGGTGAAATGACTTGTGGTGAATTGAATTGAAATCACCACTTGAATGGTGGGAATGACACTAATGTTCCCACTTGGGCTAGTTAGCACTTGAATAAGCTTTTCTCAACTTTGTGAACTAAAACTAGCTTTATGCAAATAAACTAGAGCTTAGCAAACCATACTAGAATGTCTAGCACTTACATTAGTATTAGTTTGCGAGTACTTAAAGTACTCACGGCTTTGTCCCTGTCTATTCAAATGGCCAGAGTATGAAGATGACCAAGGAGATGACCAGCAGGACGCCTACGACAACTAAGCGCCTTCCGACGTCAAGCGTTGGCCTGTGGACTAGAGAGTCCTTGTATCTTACGCTTCCGCTATGTTGAACTATGAACTTGTGTTTGTTCGTTGATCAACAGATCAACTATTCGTGTAATATGGATCATGTGATTCCAATTTGTAAGACTTATTGTTTGTAATGAATGATGACTGTGATACTTAACTATTATGCCTCGCAACAACAATATTCCTGGGATTGCGATGTATGACATAATAGGCATTCGGACTTAAAAATCCGGGTGTTGACACAAGGTGATAAACATAAAGAAGGTGCTTGCTAATGTGCGGAACATGAAGGATATTTTGCAAGCGAAGGGATGAACCGGTTAATTTAGAGTGACCAATATGTGAAATAGACAAACCTGCACCGTTGGCCACTTGCACTTGATCCTTCCCGCCATAGTGCTCATGGACATGAAGGCACTCAAGATCACTCGTCAGGTGGTCGGTGGCACCTGTATAAAGGTGCCAATACTGCTCATGGTCGTTGGAGGAGGTCAAGGCTCCGTTGTTGGAGCGCTGGTCCCGATCGTAGTGCCGGCAGCAGTCACTTGCATCGTGCCCCCATTTTTCACAAATCTAGCACTGGGGGCGCCAGCGACGGTTGCGGCCGTTGCCGCCACCATTCCCTCCTCCTCCTCCTCCTCCATTGTTGTGGACATTGCCGCCATTGCCATCATTGCGATGGCGCTCCTGGCCACCTTGGCCGTAGCCGACCATTGCCATCATCAGTGGCGGACCTTGCAGAAAAATGCTGGGGGCGAAGCTATAACATGACATGAAATTTAATTTTGAAAGACAAAATCAAGTGGCAATGACAAGCTAGAATTTGTAGCATGTTCAGAAACTTCTATATTTAAATTGATATTGTCTACAAAATATATTTCCGATGTCAATATATGCATAAGCTACTCCAAAAGAACTAAAACAGAATAAACTATATACTAACTAACCAAGGATTTTCACTCCAGATCAGATCTTCTTCTCTTTTCACCCGTGAAATGCAAGAGAATATCATCATAGGTGTATTTCTCTACAATTTCCCCTTCTATGTTTACTAGCAAACTGTTGGCAAGAAACTAGATCATCCTCCATTTTGTTACGCAACCTTGTCTTGATGATCTTTAGAGCTGAAAATGCGCGTTCAGCGCTTGCCGTAGAAACTGGCAGAGTCACAACCAATCGGAGCAACCTATCAATTAGGTTGTAGATAGAACTTCGCCCACTTTCAACGAGGCAGCGACAGAACTTTGTCAATGTTGACACTTTTTTCATCTCATTATCATTGGAAGCATCCACAATAAAATGTTTGAGTTGCTGCTCTAGACCATAAATTTCTTGTTGATTGAAATCAGCTGGATAATATTTCTTCACCATCTCGCAAATGTCATCAGCCTTGAAAGATCTAAACTTGTTTGCAGGGATCAAAGTAGCACTAGTGGACAGAAGATCCATTACCTTCTCATTGAACCATAATTCTAGTTCATGAAGTTGAGTATCAAGTGTTGCATGAAATACCTCCACTCGAAAATAATGCTCCTTCGTAAAACAATCTGGTTGGCGGCGAGCACGGTGTTAACAATGAACAGAAGTTTCTGAAAAAATTGAGCCACAGGAACCACTTCCTTGGATGCAGCCACTAGCGCAAGTTGCAAACGATGAGCATAGCAATGGACATAATATGCATATGGGCATTCGCGAAGAAAAAGAGCTTGCAATCCATTGAACTCTCCCCTCATATTACTAGCCCCATCATACCCCTGGCCACGAAGGTTTTGAACATCAAAAGCATTTTTGGATAACACGGAGCTCAATACCTCTTTAAGTGTCGCGGCTTTCGTGCTTGTCACATGTATCAAGTCAAAGAACCGCTCTTGCAATATGCCATCTTTATCCACAAATCTGAGAACTAATGCCATCTGCTCCCTTTTTGCTACATCACAAGTCTCATCCACCAGAATAGCAAACTTGGAATCCCCAATCTCTTCACGAATATGGTTCCTAACTTTAAATGCATAAATTCCCAAAATCTCTTGCTGAATCTTCGGCGCAATGTATTGCTCATTGTATTTTGCATCTCTAATAACTTCTGCGATCTCCGGGTTGAATTCTGCAAGAAGCTTTCTTAACTCAAGAAAGTTCCCTTGGTTCTTCGACTCGGCTGTCTCATCATGGCCTCTAAAAGCACATGATTGTGAGGTGAGCCACTTAACAGTTGCAATAGAGATTTTCACCCTTAACTGGTTTCTTTCTATATCCCTCTGGTTGCCTACTGCTGCAATATGTTGTATATGTGCTTGCCGATTCAACAAATCTCGGCATGCTTTGGTAGCATTGTTGTGCTCAGAGCAAGGTTCAGAACCTAAGTGGCTTAAGAATGCGCACTTCCTTCCATTATTGACCTTCTTCCAATTGGAAAATCCATGAACTGTGAATACATCTGAACCACCTCTCTTGTTCTTATTTTTGCTAAACAAAAAGCAAAATAAGCAGTATGCTTGATGGTGGCTCTCCGAGTACTCCAACCATGAGGGAATCATACCGAACGAACTGTACTAAAAGCGACGTTGATGGCCTTGTGTTCCAGAAGCTTTGTAATTCTTCAAACGGGGCTGCATAGGGCCTAGCTTTAGATACGCTCGCCGCACTTCATCTCTTTGATCATGTGGATATTGCCAAATCTGTGGACGTAGTGCCGGATCCCGCTCCAAGAATTCAGTACCACGAAATACTGCTTCATTTGTGTGAGTTTTCTGCCCTTGTTCTTCATGACTCTGCTGTCCAAATTCGAGCAACAAAAGAGGTGGCTGAACAGGTGTTTCTTGAAATTGCGTTTCTTCTGATTCTGGTTCAGGTACTTCTTCTATTTCTTGAGCTTCACAGTCCACTCTCTTCCTTTTAAAAAATGAATCAATCTTTTTGTCTTTAGCCATCTCCTCCTCGTTGCAGTTTTACAAAACAACCTGTAAGCAAAAGAGGAATCTCATGACCTAATTTGATCTATCCCAATTTTAATGTAAAATTCCCAACAGATAATTGTGCAATCAGGTAAGTAAAGCAAAATAGGATCACAAAATCACCCAAGGGAGAGGGAAAGAAGAAAAATCTGAGCACTAAATTACCTTGCCGGAGAAAATAGGGGCCGGACCGAGCCACTACTGCTGGCTGCAGCAGTGCGGCACACCGCGGACGGCGCTGGCGACCAACCTAAGCCTTGCCGACCTCCCACCGGCCAACCTCTGCCACCCGCCGGCCAGCCATCCGTGCCGCCGCGCCGTCGAAGGAGCCCCAGGGGAACGACCGAACGAGACTGGAGACTGAACAGAACGAGTCGAGAACAGGAACGAGTTGAGAAGCTACCGTGATTTCAGTCTCCTTCCAAAACAGGCCTAAATAGCTAATGGGCTCTAAAGACTAATGGGCTATATGGGTAGTAGTAGTTTTTTTGCAAATTCGTTGGGGGGGGGGGGGGGGGGGGCACGGCCCACTTTGGCCCCCATTTAGGTCCGCCCGTGGCCATCATTGCGACGGCGCTCCTGGCCACCTTGGCCGTAGCCGACCTGCCCCTGCTGAGCTCCCTGGCCAGCAGGACGGCTGCCACTTGGGCGGTTGGAGTCATACAGGCGCCCGAGATTGTTGGGGTGGACCGGCGAGATTGGCTGAGGACGACCAGTCCTCGTTTTCTGCCTCCTGCTTCTGAAGACCTTCGAAGTTCAGCACGTTCTTATAGAACATTGTGAGGGTGACGGGGGCCGTCGCAAAGTCCATGGAGGCGGCGATGGGGTTGTATGCAGGGCCGAGCCCTGATAGCATGTAATCGATGATCTCGTCATAGCGAAGAGGAGATCCAGCGGCAGCCATGGCGTCGGCAAGCGCCTTCACCTTTTGCATGTACTCGCTGGCCGATTTGTCGCCCTTCCGGAGCCCTTGGATCTGGCGGCGAAGAGCACGAACGCCGGCTCAATTTTCGGCGGAAAACATGGCGTGGACGGCACTCCAAGCCACCGCAGCTGAGGTGCAGCCGATGAGTTGGGCTGAGATATCCTCATGCATCGAGCTGAGGAGATGGCCGAGGACCTTCTGGTCCAACGTCCACCACTGCGCGTAGTTGGGGTTGACGACGTCGCGCGCATCGGCTCCAGTCCCTTCCTTTACTGTCTCGGGTGCAGCCCGTGCCGATCCGTCGAGAAAGCCAAGGAGACGGGCACCGACGAAGTTGGGAAGAGCATGAGCCCTCCAGAGCATGAAGTTGTTGCCGTTTAACCGCACGGCGATGGCGGGAAGAACCGGCGCAGCTGCTGTTGCAGATGGCGGCTCGATGATGGTCCGGCGACCGTCGTGGAGAGACTTCCCACGGTAGACAGCGTGACGGCAGAGCTTGTCATCGCGGCAGACGCGGGGCGAGGAGGCGCGGCGACTGCGGCGGATTGGAGCGGCGGCGCGCGCTTAGCGAAAGACGGCGCGGCGGCGGAAGCCCTAGGTGGCTCTGATACCAAGTTAATAAACGAAAGTGTTTAGGGTTTTTCGTGGGGGCAATGCCTCTCCACGTATCTCTTTATATATATAGATCAGCTGTGTACATAATACAACGTACAAGTATACATGATATGTATAATACATCTAGACCTACTTTAACAGTTATATCAGGAGGACCGGTAATTGGTCCTCTTTGTTAATTTTGCAGGTTAAAGGAAGGGTTTCTAGCCAGAGTAAATACTTGTATAGGTAATGTTAACATTTTTCCTCTGGCTGTAAACATGAGATATCCATAGGTTCGTTACTGTCTTGTTGTGCAGAGTTTGAGATTCAGTAGTCACTTGTGCTTAGTAGTGCCTTTTACTTGCGCGTGAGCCTGAGAAGAATGATCAGGATATTACCCTTTTCGTTCTGTTTGTGTGGACATGTTAATTTGAGTGTTAAGTGTATCAGTCTATATAATTGATGCAAATTGGGGTGGCTAATCTGTTGTTAACTTGTTATCATAACTCTAGGAGTTGGATATGATGGCCAACCACTCTAAGGAACGTTGCGGCTGAGCGTCCGCAACATGGGATCTAATACAGCAGAGAACATTTCTTGATGCTGGTGGTCGTTGTTGATGTTATCATGTTGATTTCTTGACAACACAACGAGTTCAACTTTTCAAGTAGGCTACTATAATGATGCCTTATTCCAGTATAGTGAAGAAGACAATTTCAGTTATAGTTGTTAGAAGTATAATATGTAGGATTATATACGTAACACTATGAGTCATCTTCTTGTATTACAAATCTATCCCTCTTCTTGTTCCTCTATATGTACCCACGATGGTCCAAGCAATAACACACAATTTTAGGGTTCTATAAATTCAATATGGTATCAGAGCGGTTAGCCTCACGACGCTGATCGTAGGTCCCCCACCACTTCCGCGTCAGGCCGCCCCCGGTAGATCTCTCCTCACGGGCGCGGCACCTGATCTCGATCAAAGATCAAATCAGTTTTTTAGTTTAGATCTTAGATCTTAGATCAAATTCGAGTTCCTTAGATTAGACCAGTTTTCGAATTCTCGTAATATGGGCGGACGCAGCAGGTGGGCCGGGGGGCCGTGGCCCACCCAGAATTTTGGAAAAAAACTGATACCCGTGATCTGTTAGGCTGGAGAAAGGCCCATGTGAAGAGAACTGACATGTTTGAGCGCAGCGCACGACACGATTTTTCCCCGCCACATCAACGAACATAGACGACGACCGCCCGTGGACCGCCCCTCCCCCTCCGCCGGCCACCTCCGCCATCGGCCCTGAGCCCTCCGCCGGACGCCTCCGCTCTTGGCCCTCGGCCCTCTGCTGCCCCTCCATCTGCTCGCTGTCTCGGGCCACGCGCCGCTCCGCTGCTGCCACTCGGCCGCTCCTGGCTCTGGCTGGACTGATGGGCAGTGCTCGGCCGCCGCGGTGCCGCCGGTGACCGCCTTCAGCAGCTCCTCCCGCCGGCCGGCACTGCTTGTCTGCCTCTCTGCAGGTCTGCTCTGTGGATGTGTGAAGGCAAAGTGCCCCTATTTTATTTGTTAATGTTTAAATTGTCCGTATTCTTTGTGCTACCGTTAAAATGTTATGTGCATTGATTTAATTTTGTAGTTTAACACTTGTTGAAATGAACATGATTATCCCCGTAAAAAAAATGAAGATGAGTATATGTCTATTTTGTAGAAATGAATAGGAATAGCGAATCCATGACACTTTTCGAGAAATGAAGAGGATTTGTGGAGACTTAATCTCCAGCTTAAAATCTTTATTGATAATATGAGAAAATATGATAGTTAAAATGTGCCGGTCAACTTTGAGTTCTTTATTTCGCTTGTTGAAATCCTAGTGATGTAGTTTTCTATTTACGCTAGATTATGCGCCGTGCTATATTCCATTACGTAATATCTCTTTCATGTTTTGAACTGTTTGTTTTGTAATCTTGCACATTTCATATATACATTTAAATTCAATGTTAACAATCGACTGGCTATATATATTTTATATTTGACAAACTTTTATCACAATTGAGGAATGCAAAAAAAAAAAAAATTAAGGTGTGCCCACCCACCAAATTTTTCCTGCGTCCGCCACCACTGTGTAGGGGTGTAATATGTAGGGGTGTATACGAAAGACTATGAGTCATATTCTTGTATTACAAGTCTATCCCCTCCCCTTGTACCTCTATATATACCCCACGAGGGTCCAAGCAATAACACACAATTCTAGGGTTCCAATAATATTTCTAATATGGTATCAGAGCGGTTATCCTCACGGCGCCGATTCTAGGTCCTCCCACCACTTCCGCATCGCGCCGCCTCCGGGGAGATCTCTCCTCGGGGGCTTGGCACCCGGTTTCAATCGAAGATGAGATCGGTTCTTTAAACTAGATTAGATTCAATTTTCTAAATTTTAGTTTCCAGTCTCTAGATTAGATTCAAGTAACCACCAAATAAATCCCTAGGAAATTACCGTCCAGTGCAAAACAGTGAAAGAGTTGCCATCGATCGATCTACAAGGTCCGTGGCGGCGCACGGCAGGCCGGGCGTCCGACACTCCACTGCCCGGCCGACCAATCCGGCACGCGCACTTCGTCCAGGCCCCGGCCAGAGCGCACGCGGGCAAGCATCATCATCCTCATGCAGATTGACACCTCCAAGGCTTCAGCAGATCACACGCGGATGGCAGCTGCCCAGATCGGCGACTCATCAACCTCCACGGTCCATGCAACGCATCACGTGCATCGTCCAGCGCATGGCTTCCTCAATCAGGGCATCTCCAGCGGCGCGATGCATTTCGGACGTCCGAAATATCCGTTTGCGTCGCGCGACGGACGCTGAATAGATCGTTTTTGTCCGCGCGTCCGTTTGCACCTAGGGGTGGCTCCAGCGGGCCGACGCATTTCCGCGTTTGCATCAATTTTCGAAGTTTCGAAACAACAAAATAAGAAAAGCAACAAAGTCATAGTTATTACATTTAATTTTTTTTAAAGTCGATATGAAAATAAGATAGTATTTCTCTAGGCATGATCTTCATGGCCTGCCAATGTCCACTGATGCTCAATCAGATCCGTTTGCAGCTGTTTGGAGACGTTCTCGTCAGTGACTTCTACATTCTTATGTACATACAAGGATGCAAATTGTGTAGAATGATGATGGTTGTATCGTGTTTACCACTGTCAGGATGCCAGTGCCGCTTACGGGGTTGTTAATAGCATGTTCGACCGCCGAGCAGAACCTGCTTGTCACTTGTTTGATGTAGTTCCATCTTTTCCGGAGGGACTCTTCCATCCGAGGGCATGTGATATGGTAGGGCGGGTGTATCCTGGTCTCGTTGTACTGCTTGTCCGCCGGAGCTGCAGCCTCCATCCTGGCTATGGTCGTGGCTACGAGGGAGTGTGGTGCGGCGGCGGGTGCTAGGGTTTCCTCCGCATCCATGGCGGTAGCTGCGGCGGCGAGGACGTCCATCGCTTCTAGACTGCTCGCGCCGGTCTAGTTTGCAATTCGCGCGGGGGAATGGCCAGTGGCGGGAATAATATCGGCCTCCAGCCACTGAAGCGCGGGTCCTACGTCTTTTTCGGTGGACACATTCCGCGACCGCCGAGCGTCCGCAGAGACGCAAACCTGGTGCATATTTGGGACAGGTTTGCGTCTCCGCGGACGGCCCGGTCACTTTGCGTCGCCCCGCTGGAACATGCCCCAGACGCATTTCCGGTCACGGCGGACGAAAACGGTCGCTCAGCGACCGTTTGCGTCGCGCTGCTGGAGATGCCCTCACCCACGCGCGGAATGGTTCAAGTGCGACTTCTTCGACATGGCCAACGAAGCAGCCACGCATAGTGTCGGCACCTTTGCCAAGCCGACCTGCACCAGTAATCTGCATCGACGTCACCGACCCGAACAGCAACGATCAAGCTGTACGACTACATCAAGATCTACATCGAGTTCTACATCGCCGACGACATCGCCAAGGTCTACATCAATATGGTCTTCATCGAAATCTTCATCAACACTACCGTCGCCTACAACCAAAACACGACAACCTGCCGCCGCCGCCCAAAAACCCGCCCCTGATGCAGACACGCTGCCGCCGCTGCACTACGACAAAACCCGCCGCCACCGCAGAACCGCTGCCGCCGTCGCGCTACAACAAAACCCACCGCCACCGTAGCTATGCAAAAAAACCTGCCGCCGCCATAGAACCGCTGCCGCCGCTGCTCAAAACCCAAAACCCTACGACAAAAAACGCGCAATTTTGCGCCTTCGGCGAATACGGCTACACCATATATACGACGAATACGACATCGACCACACTTCGACCACGGCTACCTCGACATCGACATCAAGAAAACATCTACGGTAACTCAAGAACTCCAGTCAACAACGTCTGCGTCGTCATTTGCGCCCACGACACTCCCGCTGTGACTGCGGGAGAGAAGAGAAGGAACCAGAAGGGGACACCGGTGATGACAAGGAGGAGAGAGGAGAAGAGGATGGAAGCGCGAGAATTCAAATCCAGTCGGAAACGTCCGCTTCACTCCCGCTACGACTGAGGGGGGATGTTAGAAGTATAATATATAGGGGTGATACGTAAAACTATGAGTCATCTTCTTGTATTACAAGTCTATCCCCTCCCTTTGTATCTCTATATATACCCCACGAGGGTCCAAGAAATAACACACAATTCTAGGGTTCCAATAGCAGTGAGCCTGCGAGTGGAAAGAAGCAAATTCACCACTGCTTTGTTTAGGATCGCAATCAAGCTTTTAAACTGAATAAGGTTCCCAAATCCCTATTCCTAGTGAGATAAGATAATAACGACTACAATTTGAGATAATTTCATAAAGATATGAATTTTCTATAGTATTTTGTAGCATGCTGGAATATTGGTTTTGCTATTTCTCAATGATCAAAATAAAGATGTATTGTATTATATGATCAGGTGCCATCTCAAGAATATATTAGACCATTAGCTTCATGTATGTTCATGTTATCATATATCTTGAGTTTGAGAAATCACTTGACATGTGTTCTGAAAATATGTGTAATGATGCACTTCAAGGTAACTGTTAGGGCAATATGCTCGTTGTATTACCAGGAGCCAAAGGCCATAATAGATAGTACATGTACATGTGCAAATATGCAGGAAGCCCCCTAACATATGGGGAAACTACAATATACAGATATATACATCTAACACCCCCCGCAAACTCATGGTGGATCCACAACACTGAGTTTGGAGAGTAAAAAGTCATGCTGCGCTCGAGTCTGTGCCTTTCTAAAGAAATCCACCAACTGCAAATCTGAAGGCACATAATAAACCGCAACAACCTCATCCTGCACCTGAGCACGTGTATAAAAAGCATCAACGCCAATATGCTTGGTCAGCTCATGCTTGACCGGATCACGTGCAATACTGATACACCTGTACTGTCAGAAAAAAGTGGAGTGTGTGTCGTAACAGCGACCCCAAAATCTACAAGCAACCACCGTAACCCTGTCACCTCAGCAATCAACAGAGCCATAGCCCGCAACTCAGCCTCAACACTCGAACGGGAAACTGCTAATTGTTTCTTTGTCTTCCAAGCAACAAACGAACCACCAAGAAACACATAGTAAGCAGAAAGTGAACGACGATCCGTAGGATCACTCGTCCACGTAGCATCCGAGTAGCACTGGAGCTGGAGAGAGCTGAAACGGGGAAAGAAAAGGCGACGAGTGATCGTGCCACGAAGGTAACGAAGAACGCAGAGGAGACGACTGTAGTGAACAGTGGTACGAGCTGAGACAAACTGACTCAGAATGTGAACAGGATAAGAAATATTAGGACGAGTGACAGCAAGATAAACAAGACTCCCAACAAGATGGCGATAACGGGTGGGATCAGGAAGAGGATCACCATCAGTAGGATGAAGCTTAACATTAAGCTCCATAGGAGTATCAACTGTGCGCTCATCCCCAAGAGCGGCACGAGCAAGAAGATCCCGAATGTACTTTTCCTGAGAGATAGAAAAGCCATCAGAAGTGGAGGAAACCTCAAAGCCAAGAAAATAGCGAAGAGGACCAAGATCAGTCATAAGAAACTGATCTCGAAGACGAGCCTTGACAAAGGCAATATACTCAGGATCATCACCAGTAATGATCATATCATCAACATAGAGAAGAAGAAGAGTGCGTCCACGAGGAGAAGTGTGAACAAAAGTGCTGGATCATGGAAGCTAGGAGAGAAACCAGCAGCAGTCACCACAGAGGCGAAGCGCTCAAACCAGGCACGAGTGGCATGTTTCAGACCATAGAGAGAACGTCGAAGACGACACACCATCCCATCGGGAACAAAATACCCAGGAGGAGGCTGCATGTAAACCTCCTCACTCAACTCGCCATTAAGAAAAGCGTTCTGAACATCAAGCTGGGACACATACTAGCGTCGAACAGAAGCAACAATAAGAAGAGTACGCATAGTGGTCATATGAGCCACAGGGGCAAAAGTGTCATCATAGTCACGGCCGTGCTCCTGCTGAAAGCCATGACCCACAAGACGCGCTTTATAGCGCTCAAGAGATCCATCAGAGCGGGTCTTAATTTTATAGACCCACTTACACGTGATAGCACGAACACCAGAAGGGGAGAAACAAGATCCCAGGTGCCAGTGCGCTCAAGCGCAGCGATCTCCTCAACCATGGCAAGCTGCCATTCAGGATGACATTCGGCAT
This sequence comes from Lolium perenne, assembly GCF_019359855.2. Lineage (NCBI taxonomy): Eukaryota > Viridiplantae > Streptophyta > Magnoliopsida > Poales > Poaceae > Lolium > Lolium perenne. Next base: position 214,500,913 of record NC_067248.2, on the reverse strand, counting down.
CCCGATAAGAAGTCGGCTCGGAGACGACAGAGAGACCATACCGACTAGGAGAGTAATGAGTTGGAGCACGATGCTGACGAACAGGCCGTGAAGGGGGGAGCTCATCGGCAGAGGACACCTCATCAGAAGAAGAGGAAGAAGGAACATCATCAGAAGGATCCGAAGCCGGAGAACGAGGGTACTAGGTGACAAGGGATTAACTTGTCAATGCCTACGGGTTGTAGACTAGGGTTTAGTTAGAAGTAGAGGGCAAGTAGTTCTCGAAGGTTTCAGCCGAAAAGTACTCGACGATATGAAAACTACGGTTTGTGAGACAATGAATCGATGCTTTCTTTGTCCCTCGACTCCCCCTTATATAGGAGGTGGAGCCGAGGGATTCGTGATGTACAAGTTACAGAGTCCGGGAAGGTTTCCAACTCCTCCCGTAATATTACAAGTGTTCTCTCCTAATACAACTCTAGCTTTCCTTAACTAGCAAGTTGGGCTTCCGAATTCTTCTTATCCTTCGGGTCGTGGGCCTTCAGTAAACCCCGGGTACCATCTTTGGCAGGCCCATTGGGGATACCTATGTCAGTAGCCCCCGAGATTTTGCTTGAATCGTAGAGTCAGGGAAAATCTCCACCTTTATATTTATTCGATAACTCTGATCTTCACCATATATCTTTGCATACGAATTTCTATATTGTACAGGGATAATGGTAGTTGGGGCTAGTTCATCTGACGGATCAGGTACTAGTTAACTGCTCTAGTGGCAATCCGCAAAAACCTACTTCAAGATCACGTCCCTGGACATGATCTCGGGATACTGGTGTAAACTTCAACATGTGCCGCTTAAGGTCTTACCATTCTGTCGAGTCCCAGTCATATTTATCGGGAACCTAACGCGTCCGTTAGGATTTTTCTTCGTATCTGTTGATATGGAAAAAAGTAGCAAACCGACGTCAGAGACGGCGCCACGCCACACAGAACGGATCCGGGGTCTTACCTTCGCAAAGTTTTGCGGCATTCAGAAATTGTTCGCAACTTTGGCGTTCTGAGAATATATTGTCGAGTGCTTTTTCGGCTGTTGAAATAGCACATTTTATTGAGTCAATGGATGACTTATATTGCTCTCCCGATGGGAGTATATGTCGAGTTATTTATATAACTCGAAATATACTCACTTTTTCTTCTTCTTTTTCTCTCTTTTTTCTTTCTTTCTTTTTTTTATAATTTCATCGGGCACGCGAACAGCGTTCTCGATGGGAGTAGCCCCCGAGGCTACAGCCAAGGACTTGTGCTTGGGTGTAGGCTCCACGCCTTATGTCGCTATATTTTTCATCTGTCGCATAGTTTTTCAAATCTCTCGGGTGTGCGTACAGCGCTCCCGATGGGAGTAGCCCCAGAGGCTATGAGCAAAATACTTGTATTTGATCATAGGCTCTCGCCATTTCTATTTTGTCTTTCTCGAATTTTTCATTTTTCCAAAGTAGCCCCCGAGCATTTGATCAAAAATTTGTATTTGATCAAAGGCTCTCAAAATGATCCATAATCTTCTGATGTCTCCTTTTTATGAAGCTGTTGAGTCAAAATTTTCTCTTGTTAAGGTGACATCATTGCTGATGATAGCCACGACCGCTATTCCTGGAAAACGCGAGAAGTTATCTCTCGCTGCCTTGCGGGCCCAAATTACGCATCGTATTGACACGTCGTGCACGTGGGGGACACACGTCCTCCGCTTTTCCTGGCGCACGTACTGTAGCTCCTGTGCTTTCGCGCTTGTATGAAATTACTTTTTACCCCTTGACCACGTGTACACCATCTGTTCCGCAATCTCTCAATCCAACGGCGCGTCGATTCACCGCACCTCTATATAAAGGCATCGTCTTCCTCCTCTAGTCTTTTCGCTCGCGCCGCACCTCTGCTTCTCCTCTGCAAAATCCCCCATTGCTCCCATTGCTTCAAGCGCTCAACCACACTCACATCCTTCGCCGCCAAGCTCATTGATGCCGCCTCGCATCCGTTTGACTAGGCACAACACTCCAGAGTCGAAGATGGCGACGACGGATCTGGGAAGCGCCGAGTGGGAGAGATCCAAGATCTCTGCCCAAAACATCAATCTGCTGAAGAAGATGGGGTTCAACAAGAAGGAGAACTCTCTCCGCTTCCCCAAGGAGGAGAGCTATCCAAAGCCTCCAATCGAGTATCGGGTCAGTTTCGTTGACCATCTCATCCGAGGTCTTTCTCCCCCAATCCACGAGTTTCTTCGGGGTCTTTTGTTTGTTTATGGGCTTCAACTGCATCAGTTGACGCCCAATTCCATCCTCCACGTGTCGATTTTTATCACATTGTGTGAGTGCTTCCTCGGGGTCCAACCTAATTGGGCTCTGTGGAAGCGTATCTTCTGCCTTCGCCGTAATGGCTCCCCCAACGTCGCCTACAACATTGGCAGCGTTGTTATCTGTGTTCGCTCTGACGTCGAATATTTCGACGTCAAATTCCCTGACTCCGTCCAAGGTTGGCGGAAGAAATGGCTGTATATCCACGAAGAAAGCTGCAATCCAGTGGAGGACAACATCGCCCCTTTCAACGGAGAGGCCAAAATCCTTCGCCGCCGTTCCTAGGATGCTGAAGCTACCGAAGCTGAGAAGTTGGCGACAGAAGCGCTGATGACTCGCATCCACGAGCTACAGAACACCCGCGACAAGGAGCTTTCGGGCATTGAGATTACTGCCTATTTCCTTAGGATTAGAGTGCAGCCTCTCCAGGCTCGCAAAAATCCCCTTTAAAAGTATGCTGGTGAAGAAGATGTCGACAGGCTCTCAAAAGACCTTCCTTTGAAGGATTTTGAAAAGCTTGTCCGCAAAATCTCATCGCTCAACAAGAAGGATCCAATTCCATCCTCTTGCCGCATTACACCATATAGTGGCGCCAATCCTCTCCCCGAGGTAATTTTTCCTCTTAATTGCTATATTGTCTCTCCCAAGTTTCAATATTTATCGACTACTGTCTTGCTAGCTTCTTTTGCATAACTTCTTTTTTATCGACACTTCTTCTCAGAACCACCATGTTCTCGCTTCTCTTCCTCCTCTTCCCGAGGGTGGAGAAGTTGAAGACCGTACCGTTGTCGATGATGACAACCAAGGTACCTCACGTCCTGAAAGTGAAGTCGCGGGTTCTCACAAATCTGCGGCTTCTTCTGAAAAAGACGCTGAGTCTGAGGCCACTGCCTCGACACACTCCCTTCCTCCCGCTGTTTCTCCAAGGAACAAAAGGAAGAGGGATGAAGTTGAAGATTCCGGCACCTCCAAAGCCGAAGAAGCTGGTCCTTCAGACAAGAAGGCAGCTTTCAACCCATATGATGATGCCCTTGTCAGCTCGTAAGTTACTCCTTGCTTCTTACTGTTTTGCTCTTGTCATATTTTGTCTATCTTGCTTCTTATACTGTCGCCATTTTACTGCAGTGGTGATGAGGAAGAGGCGCAAGCTATTGACGCGACTGCTCGAACGAGTACGTCGCGTACTTTAGCTGTGTCTGAAGTGCAAGTTGAAGGAGAAGAATCGTCGCCTCCTCAACAAAACACCGATCAGCCGACTCCTCCTGCAAGCCCCCTTGTCCCTTCGCCAAAAAGGGCGAGGGTTGAATCAATCATGGAGCCTGCCTTACAATTGGGTGGCTCTACGACTCCTCTTCTAGATGATGTAAGTCCCTTCTCTTTTTCTTTTGTGCTAAGTACTTCCACATGCTATCGATTTTTTTTGTTTTTTTTGTTTTTGTTTACTTCTTTTGGCTTTGTGCTGTTGAACTTTTTCTATGTTGACGCTTTCTTGTTTCTATCTTTCTTCGTCAGCCTTTGATTAAGGAATTCATCCGCTTCGGTGCCCAATTCGTCGGGTACCGTGAATATGCTAGCAAGGCTGAAGGTAATATTTTGCTGCTTCTCCTGGCCCATGACTTCTCACTCCTTTCTTGTCGTGATTTTGACTGGTTTTGACTATTTTGGCAGAAAAACTTGCGGAAGCCAACAAGCGTGCCGATGCACTTGCTCAAAAATTGGAGCAAAGTGAAAAGGCTCGTAAAAAGGCTGAATCAGATGCTAATAAGGCCAAGGCAGATGCTAAAAAGGCCAAGGCAGATGCTGCTGGTGTTGAAGATCTTCGAAAGAGGCTTCACGACGCAGAAACTGCTTTGAGTGACAAAATAGCTGAGCAAGCTGCTCGAGAGGAAAAGATCCTCAGTCGCTTGGAGGCATAAAGTCGACGTTTTGTTAGTAAGTGCTCGAATCCTTGTGCATTTCCTCGGGTTACTTCACATTTTCCGAGCATTCTTTATTTACGAGCTACCCTTTGCTTGTTTTCAGGGAGAACTCATCAAGAATACGAAGTGGATGGTCCTGAAGGCGACGAGCTTGTCGACGCGCTGACCCTTCTTGAAATCCATGGGGATGAAGCACGCGAAGGCCTTGCTGATGCTGAGGCAGGTCTGTCGAAGCTTTTCCCCTACTTCTTCCCGAAGAAAGAGGAGCCCAACACTTTTGTTGCTCTTGCCAAAGGCTTCAACGTGCCGGAAGATCTTGGGCTCAAACTTCGCCAAGAGGGCCTGAAAGTTGGCGTAGAGGGCACTATCGCGTTGATTGCTGATAGCCAGCAAAATGTCGACTGGGCCAAGGTTGGCGACATCGGGCAGATGGAAACGAAGAAGTGGCAATCTCTAATTAGAGCTTCCAAACCTTCCTCAAAGCCAATCCTTGCCTACCTTGGTGTTAAACCAACTCCTGCTCCAAGCGCATCCAAGCCGGAGGTCAAGTAGACCACCCTTTCTTTCTTTTCTTTTTTCTTTTGATGCTGTCGCCAAAGTAGCTTTGGCGACGCCTACCACACTAGTTTGTTAGGGCTTTCTCCATTGTAATTTCTTGTAAATATTCTAAAAATCAATGGAATTCTATCTTGCTTGATGATTGATGTCGAGCCTTTTCTTTCAGTTGACGTCCGATAACTATACTCCAACTCCTGCTCCTTCCGATGTTTTGCCTACCTCTTCTTGCTCGAAGAAAGCGCTTGTGAATAGTGAACTTGATGAAGATTCCTCGAGTAAGAGTTTAGCGCAAGACTTGGAAGAACTTCGTCAACAACTTCAGCATGCGAAGAAGCAAACACTTGTGATGATGGAGCAATCTCGCAAGGCATCCGAAAAAGAGAAAATCGCACTTCAACAAGCTTGAGAAGCCATAGCTGCCAAGGAAGCCGCCGTTTCTGAAGCTGAAAAGGCAACCACTCGAGAGAATTGTATGCTCGAACTGATGAATGAAGCCAGTGTAGATATGTCAGGTATGCTTTTTCAACCCAGAACTTCCTCTATCTTTCTGCTGTATCCTTTTTTGAATTTCTCGTGCTGTCGCCAAATAGGTTCCTTTCTCGACGCTGCTGCTGAAGATGAAAGGGTAAACGTAAGGACAAATCTTCTCGTTAACCTTTCTCTTGACCACGGTTCTCTGTTCTAGGCCACTCCAGAGCGGACCCGACAGATTGTCAGGTTTCAAGACCGCGCCTGTCAGGTTCGCGAGTTCCTTGATTTCTGCACTAGAACATTGTCCCTTGTTTACAAGATGATGTTTCCTCGGGACAAGGCACCCGACACTCTTCTTGGTTTGATGGAAAAGTTTCGGGATGCCCCTCGTATTCATAACTTTGTACGAGCTCAATTGACTGCTGGAGCAAGATTCGCCATGATCATGATACAAATCTTCCATCGAAAATTAGATCTGACGACGATTGTTTCCAAATGCCTGGCCAAGAAGTCGAAGCGAAAAAGTAACGTCGACAAAATCAATGACATTGTGACTCCTGTAGCCGAAGAAATGATGGACGAACTTCTTCGGATGGACTCTGAATTCTTTGTCAAAGGGAGCTATGCTGATCATAAGACGACTGCTGCAAATAACAAAGGTCTATCCATAGATAGTATATTAGGCATTGACTGAGTTGTACTGTATTGCGAGAAATCATGTCCATATTTTTTGTCGAATTCTTTGTGTTAATGAAGTTGTCTATATTTTGAAGTGTAATCTATATTGCGAAGCCCCCGAGCCCTTGGCCGGAGCTTATACTGTTTTTTCGTCTCAATGAATTTGCTATTTTGCGAGAATATATATTTTGCTGGCGTGGGTTATGAGCCCCCGAGCCTGTCGACGAAAAAGATGTATATCACTAATATCTTTTACTATATTGCAGCACCGCGAGCCTGCCTCAATAAAAACCTTTCCAGCCCCACTCGGTGCCCCGAAAAGGAAAAGAGTGCGTCTGAAAACTCGCGGGCGTTTCAGTACATTGTATTTTTACAAAGGAGGACTATATTTCCACTCTAAGCGTAGAACCGCCTGAGTTGCGCCACGTTCCAGGGATTTTTCTCAGGAACCCCTGTCTTCTTGTCCTTGATCCTGTATGCTCCTCCTTCGATTACTTCTGTGACGATGTAAGGACCAAGCCACGATGACTCGAGTTTTTCAGTACTCTGTTGATTGAGCCGTAAGACTAAATCTCCGACCTGGAAGGATCTTGGCCGCAGTCGTCGACTGTGATAGTTTTTCAAGTCTTGCTGGTACTTGGTGACCCGTGATAATACTTCGTCTCGAGCTTCATCGAGTGCATCGACATCGTCCTCTAATGCTCTTCTGGAAGTTTCTTCATCATATTCTGTGACTCTTGGGGAATCATGCTCTATTTCGATCGGTAATACTGCCTCAGCTCCATGGACTAGAAAGAACAGAGTTTCCCGTGTCGCCGTATTTGGCGTTGTTCGAATACTCCATAAAACACTTGGCAACTCTTCTGGCCAAGTATGTCGAGCCTTTTCAAGCGGTCCTAGCAGACGCTTCTTGATACCGTTGCAGATGATACCATTGGCTTTCTCGACTTGACCATTGGTTTGCGGATGCCCAACTGACGCGAAGTGCAATTTAATGCCCACCTCTGCGCAGTATGCCTTGAATTCCTTGGATGTAAAGTTACTGCCATTGTCCGTGATGATGCTATGAGGTACTCCAAACCGAAAAACAATGCTCTTCACGAATTTTATTGCTGACGCTGCATCTGGTGAATTTATCGGCTTTGTTTCTATCCACTTGGTGAATTTGTCGACAGCGACAAGCATATACTCGTATCCTCCTGGCGAGGTTTTGTGTAATTTTACCACCATATCGAGACCCCATTGGGCAAAGGGCCAAGACAATGGTATTGGCATCAGTTCTGCTGCTGGAGAGTGGGGTTTTGCGGCGAATCTCTGGCACGCTGATGTCTACGGGTGCTTCTATTCTTGTAGACAGTGTTGGGCCTCCAAGAGCAGAGGTTTGTAGAACAGCAGCAAGTTTCCCTTAAGTGGATCACCCAAGGTTTATCGAACTCAGGGAGGAAGAGGTCAAAGATATCCCTCTCATGCAACCCTGCAACCACAAAGCAAGAAGTATCTTGTGTCCCCAACACACCTAATAGGTGCACTAGTTCGGCGAAGAGATAGTGAAATACAGGTGGTATGAATATATATGAGCAGTAGCAACAGCGCCAGAAAAGTGCTTTGCTGCCCAGGACTGGCGTGTGGTTGATGGTGGTAATATTGCGGGAAGTACAGATGCAGTAAAACAGTAAACAAGCAGCGATAGCAGTATTTAGGAACAAGGCCTAGGGATTATACTTTCACTAGTGGACACTCTCAACATTGATCACATAAATAAATAGATAGATGCTAGACTCTACACTCTCTTGTTGGATGATCAACACCACTAACTTTGTAGGATTACACGAACCCTCAATGCCGGAGTTAACAAGCTCCACAATATTCGATGTTCATATTTAAATAACCTTAGAGTGCATGACAGATCAACATAACCAAACCAAGTACTAACATAGCATGAACACTATCACCTTCACGCTACGAAAGGAGGCATAGATCACATCAATACCATCATAGCAATAGTTAACTTCATAATCTACAAGAGATCACAATCATAGCCTACGCCAAGTACAACATGATGCACACACTGCCACCTTTACACCATGCAGGAGGAATAGAGTACTTTAATAACATCACTAGAGTAGCACATAGATGAATAGTGATACAAAACTCATATGAATCTCAATCATGTAAGGCAGCTCATGAGATTATTGTATTGAAGTACATAGGAGAGAGATTAACCACATAGCTACCGGTACAGCCCCGAGCCTCGATGGAGAACTACTCCCTCCTCATGGGAGACAGCAGCATTGATGAAGATGGCGGTGGTGTCGATGGAGAAGCCTTCCGGGGGCACTTCCCCGTCCCGGCGGCGTGCCGGAACAGAGACTCCTGTCCCCCAGATCTTGCCTTCGCGATGGCGGCGGCTCTGGAAGGTTTCTCGTACCGTGGCTTTTCCGTATCGAGGTTTTAGGTCGAGGACCCTTAAATAGGAGAAGAGGCGGCATCGGAGGGTCAACGAGGCGGTGTCACCACAGGGGGGCGCGGGCCACCCCTGGGCCGCGCCGGCCTATCTCCTGGGGGGCCTGTGTCCCCTCTCAGGCGGCTCTCGGGTGTTCTGGATGCTTCCGGGGATTCTAAGATGCTGGGCGTTGATTTCGTCCGATTCCGAGAATATTTCCTTACTAGGATTTCTGAAACCAAAAACAGCAGAAAAAGAACCTGCCCTTCGGCATCTCGTCAATAGGTTAGTTCCGGAAAACGCATAAATATGACATAAAGTATGCATAAAACATGTAGATATCATCAATAATGTGGCATGGAACATAAGAAATTATCGATACGTCGGAAACGTATCACACGCGTCGCAGGTTCGTACTATCTCCTTCGCATCCTCGATTGTTGTCAACCAGTAAAATCCAGCCCGAAAAACCTTGGCCGCAATAGCTCGATGATGTCTACGGGTGCTTCTATTCTTGTAGACAGTGTTGGGCCTCCAAGAGCAGAGGTTTGTATAACAACAGCAAGTTTCCCTTAAGTGGATCACCCAAGGTTTATCGAACTCAGGGAGGAAGAGGTCAAAGATATCCCTCTCATGCAACCCTGCAACCACAAAGCAAGAAGTCTCTTGTGTCCCCAACACACCTAATACACTTGTCAGATGTATAGGTGCACTAGTTCGGCGAAGAGATAGTGAAATACAGGTGGTATGAATGTATATGAGCAGTAGTAACGGCACCAGAAAATAGCTTGATGCTACAACTGGCGTATGGTTGATGGTGGTAATATTGCAGGCAGTAGAGATGCAGTAAAACAGTAAACAAGCAGCGATTTCAGTATTTAGGAACAAGACCTAGGGATTATACTTTCACTAGTGGACACTCTCAACATTGATCACATAACAGAATAAATAGATAAATGCTATACTCTACACTCTCTTGTTCGATGATGAACACCACTAATTGCGTAGGATTACACGAACCCTCAATGCCGGAGTTAACAAGCTCCACAATATTCGATATTCATGTTTAAATAACCTTAGAGTGCACGATATATCAACACAACTAAACCAAGTACTAACATAGCATGCACACTGTCACCATCACACTATGAAGGAGGAATAGATCACATCAATACTATCATAGCAATAGTTAACTTCATAATCTACAAGAGATTACAATCATAACCTACGCCAAGTACTACACGATGCACACACTGTCACCATTACACCGTGCAGGAGGAATAGACTACTTTAATAACATCACTAGAGTAGCACATAGATTAATAGTGATACAAAGCACATTGCAATCATAAAGGGATATAAATAAGCACTTCACTATGCTATTCATAACAGTGAATAAGTATTCTGTGAAATATAGCCTAAGAGACCCACACGGTGCACACACTGTCACCTTTACACACGTGGGACAAGGAGTCTCCAGAGATCACATAAGTAAAATCCACTTGACTAGCATAACGACATCTAGATTACAAGCATCATCATATGAATCTCAATCATGTAAGGCAGCTCATGAGATTATTGTATTGAAGTACATAGGGAGAGAGATGAACCACATAGCTACCGGTACAACCCTTAGCCTCGAGGGAGAACTACTCCCTCCTCATGGGAGACAGCAGCGTTGATGAAGATGGCGGTGGTGTCGACGGAGGAGCCTTCCGGGGGCACTTCCCCGTCCCGGCGGCGTGCCGGAACAGAGACTCCTGTCCCCCAGATCTTGGCTTCACGATGGCGGCGGCTCTGGATGGTTTCTCGTACCGTGGCTTTTCCGTATCGAAGATTTAGGTCAGGGACCTTTAAATAGGCGAAGAGGCGGAGTCGGAAGGTCGACGAGGCGGCGACACAATAGGGGGTGCGGCCCACCCCCTGACCGCGCCAGCCTGGTGTGTGGGGCCCCCAGGGCTCCCCTCTGGTGGCTCTCGGGTGTTCTGGAAGCTTCGTGGGATTTTAAGATCTTGGGCGTTGATTTCGTCCAATTCCGAGAATATTTCCTTACTAGGATTTCTGAAACCAAAAACAGCAGAAAACAGGAACTGGCACTTCGGCATCTCGTCAATAGGTTATTTCCGGAAAACGCATAAAATCAACATAAAGTGTGAACAAAACATGTAGGTATTGTCATAAAACAAGCATGGAACATCAGAAATTATCGATACGTCGGAGACGTATCAGCATCCCCAAGCTTAGTTCCTACTCGTCCCGAGTAGGTAAACGATAACAAAGATAATTTCTGAAGTGACATGCTACCAACATGATCTTAATCATACTATTGTAAAGCATATGAGATGAATGCAGCGATTCAAAGCAATGGTAAAGACAATGATTAAACAATTGAATCATATAGCAAAGACTTTTCATGAATAGTACTTTCAAGACAAGCATCAATAAGTCTTGCATAAGAGTTAACTCATAAAGCAATAAATTCAAAGTAAAGGTATTGAAGCAACACAAAGGAAGATTAAGTTTCAGCGGTTGCTTTCAACTTGTAACATGTATATCTCATGGATAGTTGTCAATGCAAAGTAATATGATGAATGAAAATATGCAAGTATGTAAGAATCAATGCACAGTTAACACAAGTGTTTGCTTCTAAGATAGAGAGAAATGGGTAAACTGACTCAACATAAAAGTAAAAGAAAGGCCCTTCGCAGAGGGAAGCATGGATTAAATCATGTGCTAGAGATTTTTAAGTTTTGAAATCATATAGAGAGCATAAAAGTAAAGTTTTGAGAGGTGTTTGTTGTTGTCAACGAATGGTAATGGGTACTCCGACTACCTTGCCAACCAGACTTTCAAGAGCGGCTCCCATGAAGGACGTTATCTCTACCAGCAAGGTAGATCATTCCTCTTCTCTTTTGTTTACACATGTATTTTAGTTTTATTATGGGTGACACTCCCCCCAACCTTTGCTTACACAAGCCATGGCTAACCAAATCCTCGGGTGCCTTCCATCAATCTCATACCATGGAGGAGTGTCTATTTGCAAAATTAAGTTGCTTACTGATGAATCAGAGCAAAACATGTGAAGAGAATTATTAATGAAGTTTGATTAATCGGGACTGGGAACCCCATTGCTAGCTCTTTTTGCAAAATTATTGGGGAAACCGACAAAGGAACCATAAGCTAGAATACTGGTATCAAGAGATGACAGGTACAACCCCATCTTCTATTCTGAAAGGAAAAAAGAAGAGGTGCACTAAACGATCGCTTTCTATGTCTCCCAATCGATGCGGTACTGCCAATCGTAGACTGGTGACCGGGGAATGAGAGCTCCATACACCATGATTCATGGAGTCTTTCCTCTCGTTTTTAGGTTTTTTGTTTATATACCCAACTGTAGGTCACCTATGTGACCAATCCTCACCATTGGTTTCACAGCACTTAGTAAGCATACGTTTGAAGACCGAGTTGGTTGATTTGGTCTGTCCATTCGCTCTAGGAGGGGCTCGACTTCCTTTGAGCTATGAGAAATGTTTAGGGGAGCGCCTTCTTCTTTTTTTCTGGCAGCAGATGGTATCCTACTGCAAGGGTGGTCTTAAGAATCCAAAAGAGGTTGCTCAGAAGAGATAGATGTATCCCAAGCGCTATTGCTCTCGCGTAAAGACTTTTTTTTACGCGACAGGGCGGATGTGCCACTAGTCCATTATGAAAGTCTGTCAAGAGTAAATGACAAGGTTGAAAGATAAACACCACATACTTCCTCATGAGCTATAAAACATTGACACAAATTGAGAAGCATTTTGAAGGTTTAAAGGTAGCACATGAAGTATTTACTTGGAATGGCAGGAAATACCATGTAGTAGGTAGGTATGGTGGATACAAATGGCATAGTGTTTGGCTCAAGGATTTGGATGCACGAGAAGTATTCCCTCTCAGTACAAGGCTTAGGCTAGCAAGGTTGTTTGAAGCAAAAACAAGTATGAACTAGTACAGCAAAACTCACATAAAAGACATATTGCAAGCATTATAAGACTCTACACCGTCTTCCTTATTGTTCAAACCCTTACTAGAAAATATCTAGACCTTAGAGAGACCAATCATGCAAACCAAATTTTAGCCAGCTCTATGTATTTCTTCACTAATAGGTGCAAAGTATATGATGCAAGAGTTTAAACATGAGCAAAACAATTGCCAAGTATCACATTATTCAAGACATCATACCAATTACTACATGTAGCATTTCCCGTTTCCAACCATATAACAATTAACGAAGCAGTTTCAACCTTTGCCATGAAAATTAAAAGCTAAGAACACATGTGTTCATACAAACCAGCGGAGCATGTCTCTCTCCCACACAAGCATTTATTCAAACAAAAACAAAAAACAAAAGCGAACAGACGCTCCAAGTAAAGTACATAAGATGTGACCGAATAAAAATATAGTTTCAAGGGAGGAACCTGATAATTTGTCGATGAAGAAGGGGATGCCTTGGGCATCCCCAAGCTTAGATGCTTGAGTCTTCTTGAAATATGCAGGGATGAACCACCGGGGCATCCCCAAGCTTAGAGCTTTCACTCTTCTTGATCACATTGTATCATCCTCCTCTCTTGACCCTTGAAAACTTCCTCCAGACCAAACTCAAAACAACTCATTAGAGGGTTAGTGCATAATCAAAATTCACATGTTCAGAGGTGACACAATCATTCGTAACACTTCTGGACATTGCCTAAAGCTACTGGAAGTTAATGGAACAAAGAAATCCATCAAACACAGCAAAAGAGGCAATGCGAAATAACAGGCAGAATCTGTGAAAACAGAACAGTCCGTAAAGACGAATTTCTAAGAGGCACCAGACTTGCTCAAATGAAAATGCTCAAATTTAATGAAAGTTGCGTACATATCTGAGGATCACTCACGTAAATTGGCATAATTTTCTGAGTTACCTACAGAGAATTAGGCCCAGATTCGTGACAGCAAGAAATCTGTTTCTGCGCAGTAATCCAAATCTAGTATGAACCTTGCTATCAAAGACTTTACTTGGCACAACAATGCAATAAAATAAGATAAGGAGAGGTTGCTACAGTAGTAAAAACTTCCAAGACTCAAATATAAAATAAAGTGCTGTAGTAAAATAAACACATGGGTTATCTCCCAAGAAGTTCTTTCTTTATAGCCATTAAGATGGGCTCAGCAGTTTTAATGATGCACTCGCAAGAAATAGTAGTTGAAGCAAAAGAGAGCATCAAGAAGCAAATCCAAAACAAATTTAAGCCTAACATGCTTCCTATGAAAATGAATCTTGTAAATAAACAAGTTCATGAAGAGTAAAGTGACAAGCATAGGAAGATTAAACAAGTGTAGCTTCAAAAATTTCAGCACATAGAGAGGTGTTTTAGTAACATGAAAATTTCTACAACCATATTTTCCTCTCTCATAATAACTTTCAGTAGTATCATGAGCAAACTCAACAATATAACTATCACATAAAGCATTCTTATCATGAGTCTCATGCATAAAATTATTACTCTCCACATAAGCATAATCAATTTTATTAGTTGTAGTGGGCGCAAATTCAACAAAGTAGCTATCATTATTATTCTCATCATCAAATATAGGAGGCATATTGTAGTCATAATCAAATTTATCCTCCATAACAGGCGGCAACAAAAGACTACTATCAATATAATCATCATAAATAGGAGGCAAAGTATCATCAAAGTAAATTTTCTCCTCAATGCTTGGGGGACTAAAAAGATCATGCTCATCAAAACCAGCCTCCCCAAGCTTAGAATTTTCCATATCATTAGCAACAATTGTATTCAAAGTGTTCATACTAATATGTTCCATGGGTTTTTTAATTTTCGCATCAAACCATCCATGTCTTAACTCAGGAAAAAGAATAAAAAGCTCCATGTTGCTTTCCATTATGCCAAACTAGTGTAAAACAAGAAACAAAAAGATGCAATTGCAGGATCTAAAGGAAATAGCTTCGAGTACTTACAACGGTGGAAAATAGCTTAGTAGCCGAGATCCGGAGTGTGAGTACCTTTTACCTTTCCTCCCCGGCAACGGCGCCAGAAAAGTGCTTGATGTCTACGGGTGCTTCTATTCTTGTAGACAGTGTTGGGCCTCCAAGAGCAGAGGTTTGTAGAACAGCAGCAAGTTTCCCTTAAGTGGATCACCCAAGGTTTATCGAACTCAGGGAGGAAGAGGTCAAAGATATCCTCTCATGCAACCCTGCAACCACAAAGCAAGAAGTCTCTTGTGTCCCCAACACACCTAATACACTTGTCAGATGTATAGGTGCACTAGTTCGGCGAAGAGATAGTGAAATACATGTGGTATGAATGTATATGAGCAGTAGTAACGGCACCAGAAAATAGCTTGATGCTACAACTGGCGTATGGTTGATGGTGGTAATATTGCAGGCAGTAGAGATGCAGTAAAACAGTAAACAAGCAGCGATTTCAGTACTTAGGAACAAGACCTAGGGATTATACTTTCACTAGTGGACACTCTCAACATTGATCACATAACAGAATAAATAGATAAATGCTATACTCTATACTCTCTTGTTGGATGATGAACACCACTAATTGCGTAGGATTACACGAACCCTCAATGTCGGAGTTAACAAGCTCCACAATATTTGATATTCATGTTTAAATAACCTTAGAGTGCACGATAGATCAAAACAACTAAACCAAGTACTAACATAGCATGCACACTGTCACCATCACACTATGAAGGAGGAATAGATCACATCAATACTATCATAGCAATAGTTATCTTCATAATCTACAAGAGATTACAATCATAACCTACGCCAAGTACTACACGATGCACACACTGTCACCATTACACCGTGCAGGAGGAATAGTCTACTTTAATAACATCACTAGAGTAGCACATAGATTAATAGTGATACAAAGAACATTGCAATCATAAAGGGATATAAATAAGCACTTCACTATGCTATTCATAACAGTGAATAAGTATTCTGTGAAATATAGCCTAAGAGACCCACACGGTGCACACACTGTCACCTTTACACACGTGGGACAAGGAGTCTCCGGAGATCACATAAGTAAAATCCACTTGACTAGCATAACGACATCTAGATTACAAGCATCATCATATGAATCTCAATCATGTAAGGCAGCTCATGAGATTATTGTATTGAAGTACATAGGGAGAGAGATGAACCATATAGCTACCGGTACAGCCCTTAGCCTCGAGGGAGAACTACTCCCTCCTCATGGGAGACAGCAGCGTTGATGAAGATGGCGGTGGTGTCGATGGAGGAGCCTTCCGAGGGCACTTCCCCGTCCCGGCGGCGTGCCGGAATAGAGACTCCTGTCCCCCAGATCTTGGCTTCGCGATGGCGGCGGCTCTGGATTGTTTCTCGTACTGTGGCTTTTCCGTATCGAAGATTTAGGTCAGGGACCTTTAAATAGGCGAAGAGGCGGAGTCGGAAGGTCGACGAGGCGGCGACACAATAGGGGGGCGCGGCCCACCCCCTGGCCGCGCCAGCCTGGTGTGTGGGGCCCCCAGGGCTCCCCTCTGGTGGCTCTCGGGTGTTCTGGAAGCTTCGTGGGATTTTAAGATCTTGGGCGTTGATTTCGTCCAATTCCGAGAATATTTCCTTACTAGGATTTCTGAAACCAAAAACAGCAGAAAACAGGAACTGGCGCTTCGGCATCTCGTCAATAGGTTAGTTCCGGAAAACGCATAAAATCAACATAAAGTGTGAACAAAACATGTAGGTATTGTCATAAAACAAGCATGGAACATCAGAAATTATCGATACGTCGGAGATGTATCACTCGACTGCTCGCGTGATGACCACATATTCCCTCGTGTACATCCTTTAAGATTATCCTTCCTTCTTCGGGTGTGACGCACCTTTGTAGCACGCCCGAAATACTGCGCTTGTATAACTCCCCTTTGACCACTGTAAAGGCTTTGGATCGTCAAATAACTCGCCTTGCTTCAACTGGATCGTCGGGTATTTCTTTCCTTAAGATATATGATATATACGCTTGCATCCATGGGACCTCCACCATCATCACCAGCTCATGGTCCTCTTCTGCTTCTGGTGCTTCTTTGAGAGCCGTCAGAGTTTTCTCCTCCTTCTCATTCTTCCGCGCCTTCTTTGGTTTGGTGGATCTCTCAGTTATCTCTTCCCAAAACACACCTGGCGGAATTGCGAGGCACTGCGACCCGATGTTTGCGAGAACATCGGCTTCATCATTGCTTAGCCTGCTGATATGATTTAGTTCGCATCCATCAAATAACTTCTCGAGCTCGTTGTACACTTCCTTGTATGCCACCATGCTGTCATTGACTGCATCACATTGGTTCATGACTTGCTGAGCCACCAATTGCGAGTCGCCAAAGATTTTTAATCGGGTTGCACCACAATCTTTCGCCATCTTCATCCCGTGTATAAGAGCTTCATATTCTACTTCATTGTTAGATGCGTTTGGGAACGTCATCCGTAGTACATACTTCAGTTTGTCGCCTTCAGGTGATATAAGTATCACACCTGCACCAGCTCCTTCTACCCTCTTGGACCCGTCGAAGTTCATAGTCCAAGTTCTCGATAAATCTGGGGGTCCTGTATTTTGCAGCTCCATCCACTCTGCGATGAAATCTGGCAGAATTTGCGACTTTATTGCTTTTCTTTTTTCATACGTGATGTCCCGAGGGGAAAGTTCTATTCCCCAAAGGGAGACACGACCTGTAGCTTCTGGATTGTTCAGGATATTTGATAGAGGTGCTTCATTGACCACTATTATCGGGTGTGCCGAAAAATAGTGGCGCAATTTCCTTGTGGTTGTGAACACTCCATATGATAGCTTCTGGTACTGCGGGTACTGCTGTTTTGAAGGTGATAAAACTTCACTAATGAAATATACCGGCCTTTGCACTCCATGGAGTTTTCCTTCTTCTTCTCTTTCGACAACTAGCGCCGTGCTGACCACCTGAGGTGTGGCTGCAATGTATAACAAGAGGGGTTCCTTCTCTTTCGGCGCCACCAAGATTGGTGGTGTTGAAATTGTATGTTTAAGATCCTCGAAGGCTCTATCTGCCTCTTCATTCCACTGGAATTTCTCGCCTTGATTGATTAATGCGTAGAACGGTAACGCCTTTTCTCCTAGCCTGGCGACGAATCTGCTTAAAGCTGCAACTCGCCCAGTTAGCTGCTGTATTTCTTTCAACTTTGTTGACTTCCTCATTGTTACGATAGCTTGAATTTTTTCGGGATTAGCTTCAATCCCTCTTGCTGAGACTAGGAAACCAAGAAGTTCTCCTGCAGGGACGCCGAAGGAACACTTCGTTGGGTTCAACTTGAGGCAAAATTTGTCGAGGTTATCGAAAGTTTCCTTCAGATCCTCGATTAGCGTTGTCCCCTTTTTTGATGTTATGATGACATCATCAATGTACACTTGTAAGTTTTTCCCAATCTGTGTTGCTAGGCACTTCTGCATCATCCTTTGGTACGTAGCTCCCGCGTTTTTCAGACCAAAAGACATTGTTCTATAGCAAAACACGCCATAAGGTGTGATGAACGCTGTTTTGACCTCGTCTTCTTCTTTCAATCTGATCTGGTTATAACCAGAATATGCATCCAGGAAGGAAAGACGTTCACATCCTGTCGTGGAGTCGATAATTTGATCGATCCTCGGGAGGGGAAAGTGATCCTTTGGACAATGTTTATTGAGACACGTAAAGTCGACACACATGCGAAGGACTTTAGTGTTTTTCTTCGGCACCAACACTGGGTTTGCTACCCACGTGGCCTCTGTATGCACCTCCTTGATGAAACCAGGTTCTCTCAGTCGATCAATTTCTGACAGCATAGCTTTGCGGTTTGGCTCCGAAAAACGTCGCAAAGGTTGTTTGATTGGTCTCGCTAATGGATCCAAGTTTAGGTGGTGCTCGGCAAGTTCCCTGGGTACTCCTGGCATGTGAGCTGGACACCATGCGAAGATTTTCCAGTGCTCACGGAGGAACTCAACGAGCGCGCTTTCCTATGCGAGGTCCATGTCTGTCGCAATGGACGTCGTCTTTTTTGGATCTGTCGGGTGAATCTGCACCTCCTTAGAATTTTTCTCAGTGTTAAAGGTTGATTATTTGTTGGGCCTTCCTACATCTGGCAGCACATCATAATCAGTCGTGAGCCTTGACGCCATGTACTCTGCTTGCATCCCGAAGGTTTCTGATAGTCGATGAAAATCCTTGTCACACTTATCGGCTAGCGCGAAGCTTCCTTTGACTGTGATTGGTCCCTTAGGTCCAGGCATCCTCCACAACAGGTATGTGTAATGTGGTACCGCCATAAACCTGGCATATGCTGGTCGTCCCAACAAAGCGTGGTACTGTGATGGGTGATGCGTGTGGTTGGCACGTCCGTTGGGAACCCCAAGAGGAAGGTGTGATGCGCACAGCGGCAAGTTTCCCTCAGTAAGAAACCAAGGTTTAATCGGACCAGTAGGAGTCAAGAAGCACGTTGAAGGTTGATGGCGGCGAGATGTAGTGCGGCGCAACACCAGTGATTCCGGCGCCAACGTGGAACCTGCACAACACAACCAAAGTACTTTGCCCCAACGAAACAGTGAGGTTGTCAATCTCACCGGCTTGCTGTAACAAAGAGTTAACCGTATTGTGTGGAAGATGATTGTTTGCAGAAAACAGTAGAACAAGTATTGCAGTAGATTGTATTTCAGTAAAGAGAATTGGACCGGGGTCCACAGTTCACTAGAGGTGTCTCTCCCATAAGACGAACAGCATGTTGGGTGAACAAATTACAGTTGGGCAATTGACAAATAAAGAGAGCATGACCATGCACATACATATCATGATGAGTATAGTGAGATTTAATTGGGCATTATGACAAAGTACATAGACCGTCATCCAACTGCATCTATGCCTAAAAAGTCCACCTTCAGGTTATCATCCGAACCCCCTCCAGTATTAAGTTGCTAACAACAGACAATTGCATTGAGTATGGTGGGTAATGTAACTAGTGACTACATCCTTGAACATAGCACTAATGTTTTATCCCTAGTGGCAACAGCACATCCGTAACCTTAGTGGTTCTTGTCACTCCTCCAGATTCACGGAGACATGAACCCACTATCGAGCATAAATACTCCCTCTTGGAGTTACTAGCATCAACTTGGCCAGAGCATCTACTAATAACGGAGAGCATGCAAGATCATAAACAACACATAAGCATAACTTTGATAATCAACATAACAAGTATTCTCTATTCATCGGATCCCAACAAACGCAACATATAGAATTACAGATAGATGATCTTGATCATGTTAGGCAGCTCACAAGATCCGACAATGATAGCACAATGGGGAGAAGACAACCATCTAGCTACTGCTATGGACCCATAGACCAGGGGTAGACTACTCACACATCACACCGGAGGCGATCATGGCGGCGTAGAGTCCTCCGGGAGATGACTCCCCTCGCCCCCCGCGTGCCGGAGGCGATCTCCTGGATCCCCCGAGATGGGATCGGCGGCGGCGGCGTCTCTGGAAGTTTTTCCGTATCGTGGCTCTCGGTACTGGGGGTTTCGTCACGGAGACTTTTTATAGGCGGAAGGGCAGGTCAAGAGGCGGCACGGGGGCCCCACACCACAGGGCCGCGCGGCCAAGGGGGCCGCGCCGCCTATGGTGTGGCCCTCCGTGGCCCCTCTTCGTCTCTCCTTCGGACGTCTGGAAGCTTCGTGAGAAAATTGGCCCCTGGGCTTTGATTTCGTCCAATTCCGAGAATATTTCCTTACTAGGATTTCTGACCCCAAAAACAGCAGAAAACAAGCAATCGGCACTTCGGCATCTTGTTAATAGGTTAGTTCCGGAAAATGCACGAATATGACATAAAGTGTGCATAAAACATGTAGATAACATCAATAATGTGGCATGGAACATAAGAAATTATCGATACGTCGGAGACGTATCAGCATCCCCAAGCTTAGTTCTGCTCGTCCCGAGCAGGTAAAACGATAACACGAGATAATTTCTGGAGTGACATGCCATCATAATCTTGATCATACTATTTGTAAAGCATATGTAGTGAATGCAGCGATCGAAACAATGTATATGACATGAGTAAACAAGTGAATCATATAGCAAAGACTTTTCATGAATAGCACTTCAAGACAAGCATCAATAAGTCTTGCATAAGAGTTAACTCATAAAGCAATAATTCAAAGTAAAGGCATTGAAGCAACACAAAAGAAGATTAAGTTTCAGCGGTTGCTTTCAACTTGTAACATGTATATCTCATGGATATTGTCAACATAGAGTAATATAATAAGTGCAATAAGCAAATATGTAGGAATCAATGCACAGTTCACACAAGTGTTTGCTTCTTGAGGTGGAGAGAGATAGGTGAACTGACTCAACATTGAAAGTAAAAGAATAGTCCTCCATAGAGGAAAAGCATCGATTGCTATATTTGTGCTAGAGCTTTGATTTTGAAAACATGAAACAATTTTGTCAACGGTAGTAATAAAGCATATGCATCATGTAAATTATATCTTATAAGTTGCAAGCCTCATGCATAGTGTACTAATAGTGCCCGCACCTTGTCCTAATTAGCTTGGACTACCGGATCATCACAATGCATTGTTTTTACCAAGTGTCACAAAGGGGTACCTCTATGCCGCATGTACAAAGGTCTAAGGAGAAAGCTCGCATTGGATTTCTCGCTATTGATTATTCTTCAACTTAGACATCCATACCGGGACAACATAGACAACAGATAATGGACTCCTCTTTTATGCATAAGCATATACCAACAATTAATAATTTTCTCATTTGAGATTTGAGGATTGTTGTCCAAAACTGAAACTTCCACCATGGAGCATGGCTTTAGTTAGCGGCCCGATGTTCTTCTCTAACATATGCATGCTTAACCATATGGTGGTAGATCTCTCTTACTTCAGACAAGACGGACATGCATAGGAACTCACATGAAATTCAACAATGAAAAGTTGATGGCGTCCCCAGTGAACATGGTTATCGCACAACAAGCAACTTAATAAGAGATAAAGTGCATAATTACATATTCAATACCACAATAGTTTTTAAGCTATTTGTCCCATGAGCTATATATTGCAAAGGTGAATGATGGAATTTTAAAGGTAGCACTCAAGCAATATACTTTGGAATGGCGGAAAAATACCATGTAGTATAGGTAGGTATGGTGGACACAAATGGCATAGTGGTTGGCTCAAGTATTTGGATGCATGAGAAGTATTCCCTCTCGATACAAGGTTTAGGCTAGCAAGGCTTATTTGAAACAAACACAAGGATGAACCGGTGCAGCAAAACTCACATAAAAGACATATTGAAAACATTATAAGACTCTACACCGTCTTCCTTGTTGTTCAAACTCAAAACTAGAAATTATCTAGACCTTAGAGAAACCAAATATGCAAACCAAATTTTAGCATGCTCTATGTATTTCTTCATTAATGGGTGCAAAGCATATGATGCAAGAGCTTAATCATGAGCACAACAATTGCCAAGTATCACATTACCCAAGACATTTATAGCAATTACTACATGTATCATTTTCCAATTCCAACCATATAACAATTTAACGAAGGAGAAACTTCGCCATGAATACTATGAGTAGAAACCAAGGACATACTTGTCCATATGCTACAGCGGAGCGTGTCTCTCTCCCATAAAGTGAATGCTAGGATCCATTTTATTCAAACAAAACAAAAAACAAAAACAAACCGACGCTCCAAGAAAAAGCACATAAGATGTGATGGAATAAAAATATAGTTTCAGGGGAGGAACCTGATAATGTTGTCGATGAAGAAGGGGATGCCTTGGGCATCCCCAAGCTTAGACGCTTGAGTCTTCTTAGAATATGCAGGGGTGAACCACCGGGTGCATCCCCAAGCTTAGAGCTTTCACTCTCCTTGATCATGTTGCATCATACTCCTCTCTTGATCCTTGAAAACTTCCTCCACACCAAACTCGAAACAACTCATTAGAGGGTTAGTGCACAATATAAATTGACATATTCAGAGGTGACACAATCATTCTTAACACTTATGGACATTGCATAATGCTACTGGACATTAATGGATCAAAGAAATTCATCCAACATAGCGAAAGAGGCAATGCGAAATAAAAGGCAGAATCTGTCAAAACAGAACAGTTCGTATTGACGAATTTTAAAATGGCACCAGACTTGCTCAAATGAAAATGCTCAAATTGAATGAAAGTTGCGTACATATCTGAGGATCATGCACGTAAATTGGCTTAATTTTCTGAGCTACCTACAAGGAGGTGGACCCAGATTCGTGACAGCAAAGAAATCTGGAACTGTGCAGTAATCCAAATCTAGTACTTACTTTTCTATCAACGGCTTAACTTGGCACAACAAAACACAAAACTAAGATAAGGAGAGGTTGCTACAGTAGTAAACAACTTCCAAGACACAAAATAAAAACAAAGTACTGTAGGTAAAAACATGGGTTGTCTCCCATAAGCGCTTTTCTTTAACGCCTTTCAGCTAGGCGCAGAAAGTGTGTATCAAGTATTATCAAGAGACGAAGTGTCAACATCATAATTTGTTCTCATAATAGAGTCAAAAGGTACCTTCATTCTCTTTCTAGGGAAGTGTTCCATACCTTTCTTGAGAGGAAATTGATATTTTATATTACCTTCCTTCATATCAATAACAGCACCAACAGTTCGAAGAAAAGGTCTTCCCAATATAATGGGACAAGATGCATTGCATTCAATATCCAAGACAACAAAATTAACGGGAACAAGGTTATTGTTAACGGTAATGCAAACATTATCAACTTTACCCAAAGGTTTCTTTGTAGAATGATCAGCAAGATTAACATCCAAATAACAATTTTTCAGCGGTGGCAAGTCAAGCATATTATAAATTTTCTTAGGCATAACAGAAATACTTGCACCAAGATCACATAAAGCATTACAATCAAAATCTTTAACCTTCATCTTAATGATGGGCTCCCAACCATCCTCTAGCTTTTTAGGAATAGAGGCTTCGCGCTCTAGTTTCTCTTCTCTAGCTTTTATAAGAGCATTTGTAATATGATGTGTAAAAGCCAAATTTATAGCACTAGCATTAGGACTTTTAGCAAGTTTTTGCAAGAACTTTATAACTTCAGAGATGTGGCAATCATCAAAATTCAAACCATTATAATCTAAAGCAATGGGATCATCATCCCCAATGTTGGAAAAAATTTCAGCAGCTTTATCAAAGGCGCTTCAAAGCAGCTTTAGCAAGCTTTGTGCAGTTTTTCGCGCTTTGCATTAGAAGTGGAAACATTGCTAACACCAATTCTTTTATTAGTATGAGTAGGAGGTGCAGCAACATGTGTAGCATTAGCATTACTAGTGGTGGTAATAGTCCAAACTTTAGCTATATTCTTTTCTTTAGCTAGTTTTTCATTTTCTTCTCTATCCCACCTAGCACGCAGTTCAGCCATTAATCTTATATTCTCATTAATTCTAACTTGAATGGCATTTGCTGTAGTAGTAATTTTATCATCTAAATCCTCAGGTTTAGCAGCCATTTTATTAATTAAAGAAGATTGTGATGCAGACATATATGAGATTCGGGTTTCAGCACTAGCAAGTTTAGTTTGCAACCCCGAGATCTCCCTATTCAGATTTTCAAGTTGATTCCCTATATTCTTCAACAAGGTAGATTGCTCATTCATAGTTTTAGTAAACAATTTATTTTGCTCATATTGTGATTGCATAAAGCTCTTGGTGGATCTTTCAATTTCTAGCATCTTTTCTTCATTAGATGAAGCATATCTACCATAAAAATTACCATTAGCAGGGTATGGCCTAGAATCATTGTGATTGTTATTTTTAATGAAATTCACATCAACATATTCTTTTTGAGCAACTAATGACGCTAGCGGAACATTATTAGAATTAACATTAGGCCTACCATTCACAAGCATAGACATAATAGCATCAATCTTATCACTCAAGGAAGAGGTTTCTTCGACAGAATTTACCTTCTTACCTTGTGGAGCCCTTTCCGTGTGCCATTCAGAGTAGTTGATCATCATATTATCAAGAAGCTTTGTTGCTTCACCAAGAGTGATGGACATAAAGGTACCTCCAGCAGCTGAATCCAATAAATTCCGTGAAGAAAAATTTAGTCCTGCATAGAAGGTTTGGATGATCATCCAAGTAGTCACCCATGGGTTGGGCAATTTTTAACCAAAGATTTCATTCTTTCCCAAGCTTGAGCAACATGTTCAGTATCTAATTGTTTAAAATTCATTATGCTACTCCTCAAAGATATAATTTTAGCAGGGGGATAATATCTACCAATAAAAGCATCCTTGCATTTAGTCCATGAATCAATACTATTCTTAGGCAGAGATAGCAACCAATCTTTAGCTCTTCCTCTTAATGAGAAAGGGAACAATTTTAGTTTAATAATATCACCATCTACATCTTTATATTTTTGCATTTCACATAATTCAACAAAATTATTAAGATGGGCAGCAGCATCATCAGAACTAACACTGAGAAAATTGCTCTCGCATAACAAGATTCAGTAAAGCAGGTTTAATTTCAAAGAATTCTGCTGTAGTAGCAGGTGGAGCAATAGGTGTGCATACGAAATCATTATTATTTGTGGTTGTGAAGTCACACAACTTAGTATTTTCAGCGTTGGCCATTTTAGCAACAGTAAATAAAGCAAACTAGATAAAGTAAATGCAAGTAAACTAATTTTTTTGTGTTTTAGATATAGCAAACAAGATAGCAAATAAAGTAAAACTAGCAACTAATTTTTTTTTGTATTTTGATTTAGTGCAGCAAACAAAGTAGTAAATAAAACTAAGCAAGACAAAAACAAAGTAAAGAGATTGAGAAGTGGAGACTCCCCTTGCAGCGTGTCTTGATCTCCCCGGCAACGGCGCCAGAAATTTGCTTGATGCGTGTGGTTGGCACGTCCGTTGGGAACCCCAAGAGGAAGGTGTGATGCGCACAGCGGCAAGTTTCCCTCAGTAAGAAACCAAGGTTTAATCGGACCAGTAGGAGTCAAGAAGCACGTTGAAGGTTGATGGCGGCGAGATGTATTGCGGCGCAACACCAGTGATTCCGGCGCCAACATGGAACCTGCACAACACAACCAAAGTACTTTGCCCCAACGAAACAGTGAGGTTGTCAATCTCACCGGCTTGCTGTAACAAAGAGTTAACCGTATTGTGTGGAAGATGATTGTTTGCAGAAAACAGTAGAACAAGTATTGCAGTAGATTGTATTTCAAGAAAGAGAATTGGACCGGGGTCCACAGTTCACTAGAGGTGTCTCTCCCATAAGACGAACAGCATGTTGGGTGAACAAATTACAGTTGGGCAATTGACAAATAAAGAGAGCATGACCATGCACATACATATCATGATGAGTATAGTGATATTTAATTGGGCATTACGACAAAGTACATAGACCGTCATCCAACTGCATCTATGCCTAAAAAGTCCACCTTCAGGTTATCATCCGAACCCCCTCCAGTATTAAGTTGCTAACAACAGACAATTGCATTAAGTATGGTGCGTAATGTAACTAGTGACTACATCCTTGAACATAGCACTAATGTTTTATCCCTAGTGGCAACAGCACATCCGTAACCTTAGTGGTTCTTGTCACTCCTCCAGATTCACGGAGACATGAACCCACTATCGAGCATAAATACTCCCTCTTGGAGTTACTAGCATCAACTTGGCCAGAGCATCTACTAATAACGGAGAGCATGCAAGATCATAAACAACACATAAGCATAACTTTGATAATCAACATAACAAGTATTCTCTATTCATCGGATCCCAACAAACGCAACATATAGAATTACAGATAGATGATCTTGATCATGTTAGGCAGCTCACAAGATCCGACAATGATAGCACAATGGGGAGAAGACAACCATCTAGCTACTGCTATGGACCCATAGTCCAGGGGTAGACTACTCACACATCACACCGGAGGCGACCATGGCGGCGTAGAGTCCTCCGGGAGATGATTCCCCTCTCCGGCAGGGTGCCGGAGGCGATCTCCTGGATCCCCCGAGATGGGATCGGCGGCGGCGGCGTCTCTGGAAGGTTTTCCGTATCGTGGCTCTCGGTACTGGGGGTTTCGTCACGGAGACTTTTTATAGGCGGAAGGGCAGGTCAAGAGGCGGCATGGGGGCCCCACACCACAGGGCCGCGCGGCCAAGGGGGGGGCCGCGCCGCCCTATGGTGTGGCCCCTCCGTGGCCCCTCTTCGTCTCTCCTTCGGACTTCTGGAAGCTTCGTGAGAAAATAGGCCCCTGGGCTTTGATTTCGTCCAATTCCGAGAATATTTCCTCACTAGGATTTCTGAAACCAAAAACAGCAGAAAACAGCAACTGGCACTTCGGCATCTTGTTAATAGGTTAGTTCCAGAAAATGCACGAATATGACATAAAGTGTGCATAAAACATGTAGATAACATCAATAATGTGGCATGGAACATAAGAAATTATCGATACGTCGGAGACGTATCAATGGGAAATCCACGACTGCAAATTCCAGCCTCTCTATTCTGTAGTTTTCTCGGGTCCCAAACTGAACATCGAGATTGATCTTCCCCATGTTGGAGATATGCCCAAGAGGCAATAATAAATGGTTATTATATATATTTGTGTTTATGATAATGTTTACATACCATGCTATAATTGTATTAACCGAAACATTGATACATGTGTGTTATGTGAACAACAAGGAGTCCCTAGTAAGCCTCTTGTATAACTAGCTTGCTGATTAATAGATGATCATGGTTTCGTGATCATGAACATTGGATGTTATTAATAACAAGGTTATGTCATTATATGAATGATGTAATGGACACACCCAATTAAGCGTAGCATAAGATCACGTCATTAAGTTATTTGCTATAAGCTTTCGATACATAGTTACCTAGTCCTTATGACCATGAGATCATGTAAATCACTTATACCGGAAAGGTAATTTGATTACATCAAACGCCACTGCGTAAATGGGTGGTTATAAAGGTGGGATTAAGTATCCGGAAAGTATGAGTTGAGGCATATGGATCAACAGTGGGATTTGTCCATCCCGATGACGGATAGATATACTCTGGGCCCTCTCGGTGGAATGTCGTCTAAATGTCTTGCAAGCATATGAATAAGTTCATAAGAGACCACATACCACGGTACGAGTAAAGAGTACTTGTCAGGAGACGAGGTTGAACAAGGTATAGAGTGATACCGATGATCAAACCTCGGACAAGTAAAATATCGCGTGACAAAGGGAATTGGTATCGTATGTGAATGGTTCATTCGATCACTAAGTCATCGTTGAATATGTGGGAGCCATTATGGATCTCCAGATCCCGCTATTGGTTATTGGTCGGAGAGAAGTCTCAACCATGTCTGCATAGTTCACGAACCGTAGGGTGACACACTTAAGGTTTGATGTCGTTTAAGTAGATATGGAAATATGGAATGGAGTTCGAAGTTTTGTTCAGAGTCTCGGATGGGATCCAGGACATCACGAGGAGGTCCGGAATGGTCCGGAGAATAAGATTCATATATAGGAAGTCATTTTCTAGGTTTGAAAATGATCCGGTATTTTTCCAGGAAGGTTCTAGAAGGTTCTAGAAGAGTCCGGAATAAATCGGCATGGAAGGTGGAGTCCCAGAGGGACTCCACCCACCTTGGCCGGCCAGCCTAAGGGAGGAGGAGTCCCAAGTAGACTCCTCGCCATGGTGGCCGGCCACCCCACCAAGGAAAGGGGGGAGTCCCACTCCCCCTAGGTTTGGTCATATGGAAGGTTTATGTTGGGGTCTTATTCGGAGACTTTTGACCTAACCCTTGGGGCTTCTACCTATATAAAGAGGGGAGAGGAGGGGCTGGCCGACCACTCTTGCCTCCAACCTTGGCTGCCCCCTTCATGGCCGGCGCCCAAGGCACCCCTCTCCCCAAACCCTAGCACCCCTCCTCCACATACAACTCTCACATACGCTTAAGCGAAGCCCTGCCGAAGTTCTCCATCGACACCGCCACCACGCCGTCGTGCTGCCGGGATTCCAAGGAGGATCTACTACTTCCACTGCCCGCTGGAACGGGGAGAAGGACATCGTCTTCATCAACACCGAACGTGTGACCGAGTACGGAGGTGCTGCCCAATCGTGGCACCGTGATCAAGATCTTCTACGCGCTTTTGCAAGCGGCAAGTGATCGTCTACCGCAGCAACAAGAGCCTCATCTTGTAGGCTTTGGAAATCTTCAAGGGTGAGTCTCGATCATCCCCTCGTTGCTACCGTCTTCTAGATTGCATCTTGGCTTGGATTGCGTTCTCGCTGTAGGAAATTTTTTTGTTTTCTATGCAACGAATCCGTACAGTGGTATCAGAGCCATGTCTATGCATAGATGGTTGCACGAGTAGAACACAATGGTTTGTGGGCGTTGATGCTTATGTTGTCTTTAGTTTGAGTACTTTGCATCTTTGTGGCATAGTGGGATGAAGCGGCTCGGGATAACTTTACATGACCGCGTTCATGAGACTTGCTCCTCGTTCGACATGCAACTTGTATAGCATAAGAGGCTTTGCGGGTGTCTGTCTCTCCTACTATAGTGAAGATTCAATTTACTCTTCTATTGACAACAATAGTATCACCGTTGTGGTTCATGTTCGTAGGTAGATTAGATCACACTCGAAAACCCTAAACCACGTAAAATATGCAAACCAACTTAGAGACGTCTAACTTATTTTTGCAGGGTTTGGTGATGTGATATGGCCATGATGTGATGATGAATATGTATGAGATGATCATTATTGTATTGTGGCAACCGGCAGGAGCCTTATGGTTGTCTTTAAATTTCATGTTGAGTAGTATTTCAAAGTAGTTGTAATATTTGCTACATGAGGTGAACAACCATGAAGACGGCGCCATGGACCTTGACGCTACGCCGACGATGATGGAGATCATGCCCGTTGATGATGGAGATCATGTCCGTGCTTTGGAGATGAAGATCGAAGGCGCAAAGACTAAAGGGCCATATCATATCACATATGAATTGCATGTGATGTTAATCCTTTATGCATCTTATTTTGCTTAGAACGCGACGGTAGCATTATAAGATGATCCCTCACATTAATATCAAGATAATAAAGTGTTCTCCCCTCGTATGCACCGTTGATATAGTTCATCGTTTCGAAGCATCTCGTGATGATCGGATGTGATAGACTCAACGTTCACATACAACGGGTGTAAGCCATGTTGCACACGCGGAATACTTGGGTTTGCTTGACGAGCCTAGCATGTACAGACATGGCCTCGGGACAACGGAAACCGAAAGGTTCAACACGAGTCATATGGATGATATGATCAACATGTTGATGTTCACCATTGAAGCTACATCATCTCACGTGATGATCGGTTTTGGTGTAGTGGATGTGGATCGTGTACCACTTAACAACTATGAGGGATGTTGTATTAAGTGGGAGTTCATTAGTAATTAGATTAAAACATGAACTAATTATCATAAACATAGTCTGAGTAGTATTTTGAATTAATTTTGTAGTATTGGCATCCGTTTTCTACCATGCGCTAGTCTTGTAATTGAGATAGAAATATTGTTAAAATCTAACAAGAAACTTTACGGATTGGTACCGTATTGTTAAGAATCAAGAATTGATTAAGTCCTATTGCAAATTTTTAGTAAACCTCACATTGTTGATTCAAAGAGCTATGGTTTCAATTAGTACCTAAAGTTATCTTGTCTCCGTGAAACTTGAAGTTCAAATCTGTTTGAAAAGTAAGGAGCTGAAAATTTAGTTTTCAGAAATAATCAAGGTATGAGATATATGTGATATCTAAGACCTTATTGCAAGATGATAGAATATAATTTGATGAGACTACATAAACTCATAAGTTTTATGGGAATGTACGAAGGTTGAAGACGCAAGGCGTCCCAATCCTCCAACTATTGGGGCACTAACAATATTCGCATATCCATGAAGTGATTGTCCTTAGTATGCACCGTTGCTAAGACTCGTCGTTTCGAAGCATCACGTGATGATCGGGTGCTATAGATTCTACGTGTGCATACAACGGGTGCAAACCAGATTTGCACACGTGAATACTAAGGTTAAACTTTATGAGCCTAGCATGTACATGCATGGTCTCAGAAAGTCGTCATGAATTGATGGATAAAATTATGAGTGAAATTGTTCATCGTATTACAAAGTTACTAATAGTGAAATCCGGAACACTTGTCATATGATGATCAACTTCAAAGTAAGAACCTCAAGGTTACTGGTATTTGACCAACAAACCTAAAAGTTATTAAAGATGAAGTGTTTTCTGAGAATGAGGAAAGCAAAAAGAGAAACTACAAAAGATATTTCGGCAGAAAGAAAGAAAAGACTAGAAAGTCTAGCTCAGGTGTATATAAATGATATACATGTTATGGATGTATTCCTCGTTAGGTCACACAATGAAATTCTTGGGTATTTGTACCATATTGGTTGGTATGAAGTGTCATACAAAACAACGCAATACAAGAATACAATGGCCTAAGTGACTGACAAGGAATATGATAGGAATGCACGTCTGGAACAAAAATAAAGTGTTATTATGTTCATCGTTGGCATTCTATCTAGCCCTTAGAATTTATAATAAAGAACTTAATAATTGTTATTTTGCTCTGGTCAAATGAAAACAATGAGTTGTTCAAATTATGACATTACTCCATGTACGATGGATAAGTTATTATAAATCTTAATAGTGAAACACACACACACATAATACTGACGCTAAAATGCCATAAGGCAAATGATTTGAATTCCACTTATTTGTGGAACCGCCATTTAGGTCATGTTAGAAAGGAACGCATGAAGGAACTCCATGCAAATGGATTTTTGGAGTCATTTGATTTTTTGAATCGTTTGGCGCTTGCAAATCTTTTCTAAAGAGAATGACTAAAATACCGTTCATAGGCCAAGAGTTCAACGGGCAACTAACTTAGTGAAAACATACATGATGATATATGTGGTTCACTAGGCATAGTTGTGTGCGGGAGATTCTTCTACTTCATGAAAACTTCCAACAATGAATTGAGTATATATATGTGGATATATTCGATAAGGAAGAAGTTTGAAACATTTGAATAGATTCAAATAAATTTCAGCATGAAGTGGAAATCATCGTAATAGAAAAGTCAAATATCTATGATTAAATCATGGTGGAAATATTTGAATTACGAGTTTTAGCGAACATCTAAGAGAGTCATGAAATTGTTCTACAACTCACATTTCTTGGAGTATCATAATGATGATATAGTATCCGAGAGATGTATCCAAACCTTGTTGGATTAATGATGAGATAAAATATTATGATGCCATTATATTTTTGTGGATTATGCTTTAGTGACTACCGCTTTTACACTAAATAGAGCATCATCATGATCCGTAGAAATGACACCATACGAGCTATGGCATGGGTATGAACCCTAATAGTCTTTTCTTAAATTTTGGTATGCATAGCATAAGTAAATAAGTTTACAACCAAAATCGGATGAATGTCTTTGTTGGTTATCCCAGAGAATTGATTGGGAATTCTTCCCACTATGGAGACAAAGACAAAAGTGTTTGTCAATGTTTCTTATTTCCAAGAAATTGTTTCTAGCGAAGTATTTGAGTGGGAGGACAATAGAACTTGATAAGGTTTATGAACTTGAGCATAATGATCAAAGTAGCGTAGCATTGGAATTGGTTCCGGAAGCGGCCACAACGATCATGGCTCCCATGACTACAAAGTGTTTTAGCCATGGAGATCGAAGTACATATTGAACCTTGTAGGTATGGTTTACTTTGTGATCAAATAAATGATTTGTGGACAAAGGATTGATTTTGAACAATGATAAACCAACTACAAACAAAGAAGTTATGATGGGCCTTGACTCCGTTAAAATGGCTATACGCCATGAAATCCAAGATAGATGAATATTTTTTAAAAGTAAATGGATCTATAAAATTGATGGACTTGGATGAAATATCATTGAAGAAGCTCGACTTGTCGAAAAGTTGTTTACGACAAAGTTCAAAGAGTTGACTACGATAAGATTAGATCTTCCGTAGCAATGCTTATAGTCTATGTGGATTATTCTAGTAATCACTACATATTTCTTTTATGAGATATGCTAGTAGGATGGCAAAATACATTACTTAACAGAAGTGTGTATTAAAGGTGTATACAAGATACAACCAAGAGTTTT
Organism: Lolium perenne; assembly: GCF_019359855.2. Taxonomy (NCBI): domain Eukaryota; kingdom Viridiplantae; phylum Streptophyta; class Magnoliopsida; order Poales; family Poaceae; genus Lolium; species Lolium perenne. The sequence goes on along the minus strand of NC_067248.2, from coordinate 214,468,218 downwards.
GCTAGTCCATGGAATACTAGATAGGTAGACGAACTTCAATTGGATGAAGTAAGTATCGCGGAGTTGGAATCTTCACCAGATGAAATAATCAAAGAGTTTTTGATATTCATCAGAGACGATGAAGAGGCTTGCTTTTGCAAGAAATTAAGTGGGAGCGCTGAGACATATTTATAATACTTTATGTAGATGACATTAGTTGGTTATAAATAATGTAATTATATACTTGATTAAAAGATTTCATTGAGAATTAACTTCAATGAAAGGATATGGACTGAAACATATCTAGTGTCAAGATCTATGAAGATAGATTGAAACACAAAATAAGTTTAAGTCAAAGTACATAGAATAGATATTGAAATAGTTCAATATAGAAATATTAAGAAAATGTTCTTGTCATGTGAAGTTTTAACAAGACTTGAGTGTATCTGACACTCAATGAGTAAAAACACATGAGTGATTATAGATCACAAATAATATGTACACAATCAGATGTCATGTGCTCTTAAAAATGTTATGAGCATGTACCAGAATGATTCATGTGATGATCATTGAAAAACAGTAAGAATATTCTTGAGTACTTAAGAAGAACCAAGGATATATATATATAGTTTTGTATGGAGAAATGACAAACAAATCACCGTAAGGTGTTGCACCGATATTTGTTTTGTCACATATGAAAATAAAATTTCAATCTCAAATTAGACTAAGTGTTGTTTAAAAGGTAGCACAATGAGCTAGAAGTTGTCTATGCTAGATTTAGAAGAGTTCTAAATATTGTGACGGATTCTACAAAAGAAGGCGGAGTATGTCATTGTTTTGACAATGACAAAGGATGTTAAAATCAAGAGGTTCTTTGAGAACTTGGTGTAGTTCCGACAGAGTCAGAACTTTGAAACTATATTGTGTGTGACAATATTAGTGACATATTTCAGACCGCGGAATTAAGGTTCCACCAGAAGATCAAACATATTTAATGCCGACTCATTTGGAAATGAGTGATGCGTTGGGACGCAAATGAATTACAAAATACATACGTTTCTGAGCGTGTCAGATCCATTGACTAAAACCTCTCCCGTGAGCAAAAACATGATAAAGCACCAAAAGGCCAAGGTGTTATATCTTTACAAATGTAAACTAGATTATTGACTCTAGTGCAAGTGGGAGACTGTTGGGGATATGCCCAAGAGGCAATAATAAATGGTTATTATATATATTTGTGTTTATGATAATGTTTACATACCATGCTATAATTGTATTAACCGAAACATTGATACATGTGTGTTATGTGAACAACAAGGAGTCCCTAGTAAGCCTCTTGTATAACTAGCTTGTTGATTAATAGATGATCATGGTTTCGTGATCATGAACATTGGATGTTATTAATAACAAGGTTATGTCATTATATGAATGATGTAATGGACACACCCAATTAAGCGTAGCATAAGATCACGTCATTAAGTTATTTGCTATAAGCTTTCGATACATAGTTACCTAGTCCTTATGACCATGAGATCATGTAAATCACTTATACCGGAAAGGTAATTTGATTACATCAAATGCCACTGCGTAAATGGGTGGTTATAAAGGTGGGATTAAGTATCCGGAAAGTATGAGTTGAGGCATATGGATCAACAGTGGGATTTGCCCATCCCGATGACGGATAGATATACTCTGGGCCCTCTCGGTGGAATGTCATCTAAATGTCTTGCAAGCATACGAATAAGTTCATAAGAGACCACATACCACGGTACGAGTAAAGAGTACTTGTCAGGAGACGAGGTTGAACAAGGTATAGAGTTATACCGATGATCAAACCTCGGACAAGTAAAATATCGCGTGACAAAGGGAATTGGTATCGTATGTGAATGGTTCATTCGATCATTAAGTCATCGTTGAATATGTGGGAGCCATTATGGATCTCCAGATCCCGCTATTGGTTATTGGTCGGAGAGAAGTCTCAACCATGTCTGCATAGTTCACGAACCGTAGGGTGACACACTTAAGGTTTGATGTCGTTTAAGTAGATATGGAAATATGGAATGGAGTTCGAAGTTTTGTTCGGAGTCACGGATGGGATCCAGGACATCACGAGGAGGCCCGAAATGGTCCGGAGAATAAGATTCATATATAGGAAGTCATTTTCTAGGTTTGAAAATGATCCGGTATTTTTCCAGGAAGGTTCTAGAAGAGTCCGGAATAAATCGGCATGGAAGGTGGAGTCCCAGAGGGACTCCACCCACCTTGGCCGGCCAGCCTAAGGGAGGAGGAGTCCCAAGTGGACTCCTCCCCATGGTGGCCGGCCACCCCACCAAGGAAAGGGGGGAGTCCCACTCCCCCTAGGTTTGGTCATATGGAAGGTTTATGTTGGGGTCTTATTCGGAGACTTTTGACCTAACCCTTAGGGCTTCCACCTATATAAAGAGGGGAGAGGAGGGGCTGGCCGGCCACTCTTGCCTCCAACATTGGCTGCCCCCTTCATGGCCGGCGCCCAAGGCACCCCTCTCCCCAAACCCTAGCACCCCTCCTCCACATACAACTCTCGCATACGCTTAGGCGAAGCCCTGCCGAAGTTCTCCATCGACACCGCCACCACGCCGTCGTGCTGCCGGGATTCCAAGGAGGATCTACTACTTCCGCTGCCCGCTGGAACGGGGAGAAGGACATCATCTTCATCAACACCGAACGTGTGACCGAGTACGGAGGTGCTGCCCAATCGTGGCACCGTGATCAAGATCTTCTACGCGCTTTTGCAAGCGGCAAGTGATCGTCTACCGCAGCAACAAGAGCCTCATCTTGTAGGCTTTGGAAATCTTCAAGGGTGAGTCTCGATCATCCCCTCGTTGCTACCGTCTTCTAGATTGCATCTTGGCTTGGATTGCGTTCTCGCGGTAGGAAAATTTTTGTTTTCTATGCAACGAATCCCTACACCCCAACGGATAACTTGGCTTCTCCGGTGTGATGCCATGGAAACGTGTGTCAGTTGGTTTCAGATTTGCTAGAGATATATTCATCTTCCTTAGTGTATCTGCATACATAAGGTTTAAACTGCTGCCTCCATCTATGAATACTCGAGATACGTCGAATCCTACAATTACTGTTGGTAAGATAAGTGCTGACTGCCCTGGTCGAGGAACTTGTTGTCGATGATCCGCTATTGTGAAGCCAATGTCTTGCCCTGATCAATTAAGGTACTCAACCGTTGGTGGAGGCATTTTCTCTGCCATGAACACCTGTCGCGAGATTACTTTCTGAGCTCTATTGGATGGCCTGCCTTTCTGAATCATCGAGACCGCTCCGTTGGAATTGGGATCAACGTAAGGTGGTGGTGCAGGTGCTGCCGCTATTCTGAGCTGGTGTCGATTTTCGTCCGTAATTGCGGGAGGAGGTGGCAAGTGGATCTCACTCCTGGGCCCTTGAGGGTTTCTATGTGTTGCCTGGGCATTGGCGTGTCCTGCCCACCTTAACATTGCCTGAAAATTTCGGCAATCCTTTTGCAAGTGTCCTGACTGTCTCTTTCCGTTGTTGTCGAGATAAAAATGCATCTGACACGGCCCGTTCATCATCTCCTCGGGGGACACGAAAGGTCTTTGAAACCTTGGCCCATTATTTTTCCTGTTGTTTCGGGAATCATCTCTATTGTCGCCTCGCTGCTCGTTGCTCCTCTGATAGTCATCTTTATTGTTTCCTCCAACGCTTGCTCGGAAGCCAGCCGAAATTTGTCCAGGAGCATCATAGCTCGAGTACTGTCGAGGAAATCGTCGCCTATTTTTATAATTTCGACCGCGGTCCTCTTCTGGTGACCTATGCCGTTTGTTGTGAACAGCATCTTCTCCATCTGCCCATTTGTTTGCTATCTCCATTAATGCGGATACCGTCTTTGGGTTAGTTCTACCCAAGTCCTCGACGAAATCTCCCCGCCTGATTCCTGCGACAAACGCATCTATCGCTCTCTCGTCAGATATATTCTCTGCCGAGTTTTTAATAATATTCCACCTTTGGATGTACTTCCTCATTGATTCGTCTGGCTTTTGTCGACACGCCCTCACTTCCTCTAGTGATGCAGGTTTTTTGCAAGTGGACCGGAAATTCTTGACGAACACGTCCTCGAAGCTATCCCAGTTGTCGATAGATCCTGGAGGAAGCTTCTTTATCCAAGATCGCGCAGCTCCACTCAGATGTACCTGGATGCTCTGCATAGCTGTTGCTCTGGTTCCTCTTGTCAGCTTCACCGTCTCGAGGTAACCGACTAGCCAATCCTCTGGATCTTGCAGGCCGTCGAATTTTTTGAAGTTATCAGGCAATTTGAACCCCAAAGGAACTCGAGTTTTTCGAACCCTCCTGGTGAAGCATGGCAGCCCACACATATCCTCATCATCTAGCTCTGGGGAGTGCCGATGTTCTCTTCTATTTTGTCGTGCTCTGTCCACCCTTGCTTGCGCTGCTGTGTCTCTTGCTCCACTTGTTCTCTCGGGAACTGGTGCTGCTGCCGCAGGCCGTGGACTATTTTTCCTTCCTGTTCCTTCGGGAGGTGTTGCTGCAAACGACGTTCCCATGGCCCCTACACCTGCCATGGCCATATTGTATAATGCCTCTCTTGGATCTCCGGGAGGTGGCCTGGATGCAAGGATAAAGGCTTGTGTCGCCATATACCCAGCTTCCGGTGTCTTGGGGATAATGTTCCCTCTCGTGTCTATCGACATAAAAGACATGTCGATGTTTTGAACCAAGTGATCTCTTTCTCCCTCAGGTATGTTTTGCAGCCTTGATCTTGCTCTGTTTCGAGCTTCCCTGTGGCTGTCTCCCGAAGTTCCTGAATATCGACTTAACTCCGCCCTTCGCCTGTTTGATGCAGAGGCTGCTTCCTGCCTTCTATCCAACTCGATTTTCTGCTTCTCGAGCTCCCGCCTGGTACGTGCAAGCCTATACTGGTATGCTTGTAACTCCTCAGGTGTCACCGTTACAGTCATTGGCTCTGTACCATTAATAGCTCTTGCGACTCGATCCCGCACTTCTTGCGGAAATCGCACCATCTCTCGTGTCCCTGGTCCGATATATTTTGTCCCTAGACCTCTCGTGAGATCTGCAGGATCGACATATGGATTCCCTACCTCGTCGAAGTTCTCTGATGTCTCCTCTTGTGGGCGACTCGGATCTCCGATTGCATAGATCTGATGATATTTTGGATACTGAACCATGTTAGGTTTGGTGACACCATCATAGAGATTGGTGAAGACCTTGCCAATGGTAGTGGATCTGTCGATGAAGTTGAAGCTGTCAACGCTATTCGAGTCATCGCTTATATCTGAGTCCGCAGATGACTCGAAGGACATGTCGCTGAAGATCTTGGCGAGCTTTTCGCTTGCCCTGGTGCTGATGAAGCGTGGCGATGAAGTCTCCTCTTTGCCTGACTCGATTGACGATGTGGAGTTCGAAAAATCGGAATCGACCGCCGATAATCCCGACGAGATCGGAATTTCGAGACGATACGCTCCCTCCTTCTCGACGCGAAAGTGGAACCTTCCGAACGTCATCTCCATAGGCTCCTCCAGATACACATATGCATCCAAACGGGAGGGCGGGTGAGGAACAAAATCGACAGGACCAGTTGCGATCTGTTTACCTCGATCCATCGCGTTGCTTGCTGTTGACGAAGTCGACGATCTTGAACGTGCCATCGAGATCAGATCCTTGATGCCTCTAATTCCCACAGATGGCGCCAATTGAAAAGGGATTAACATGTCAATGCCTACGGGTTGTAGACTAGGGTTTAGTTAGAAGTAGAGGGCAAGTAGATCTCGAAGGTTTCAGCCGAAAAGTACTCGACGATATGAAAACTAGGGTTTGTGAGACAATGAATCGATGCTTTCTTTGTCCCTCGACTCCCCCTTATATAGGAGGTGGAGCCGAGGGATTCGTGATGTACAAGTTACAGAGTCCGGGAAGGTTTCCAACTCCTCCCGTAATATTACAAGTGTTCTCTCCTAATACAACTCTAGCTTTCCTTAACTAGCAAGTTGGGCTTCCGAATTCTTCTTATCCTTCGGGTCGTGGGCCTTTGATGTCTACTTCCCCCTCCTTTTCCTGTAGACAGTGTTGGGCCTCCAAGAGCAGAGGTTTGTAGAACAGCAGCAAGTTTTCCCTTAAGTGGATCACCCAAGGTTTATCGAACTCAGGGAGGAAGAGGTCAAAGATATCCCTCTCATGCAACCCTGCAACCACAAAGCAAGAAGTCTCTTGTGTCCCCAACACACCTAATAGGTGCACTAGTTCGGCGAAGAGATAGTGAAATACAGGTGGTATGAATATATATGAGCAGTAGCAACGGTGCCAGAAAATAGCTTGCTGGCGTGTAGATGATGGTGGTAGTATTGCAGCAGTAGTAACGCAGTGAAACAGTAAACAAGCAGTAGTAACGCAGCAGTAGTAAACAAGTAGCGATAGCAGTATTTAAGAACAAGGCCTAGGGATTACACTTTCACTAGTGGACACTCTCAACATTGATCACATAACAGAACAGATAAATGCATACTCTACACTCTTGTTGGATGATGAACACATTGCGTAGGATTACACGAACCCTCAATGCCGGAGTTAACAAGCTCCACAATAATGCTCATATTTTAGTAACCTTTAGTGTAAGATAGATCAAAAGACTAAACCAAGTACTAACATAGCATGCACACTGTCACCTTCATGCATATGTAGGAGGAATAGATCACATCAATATTATCATAGCAATAGTTAACTTCGCAATCTACAAGAGATCATGATCATAGCATAAACCAAGTACTAACACGGTGCACACACTGTCACCTTTACACACGTGCAGGAGGAATAGAACTACTTTAATAACTTTGCTAGAGTAGCACATAGATGAATTGTGATACAAACTCATATGAATCTCAATCATGTAAAGCAGCTCATGAGATTATTGTATTGAGGTACATGGGAGAGAGATGAACCACATAGCTACCGGTACAGCCCCGAGCCTCGATGGAGAACTACTCCCTCCTCATGGGAGCAGCAGCGGTGATGAAGATGGCGGTGGAGATGGCAGCGGTGTCGATGGAGAAGCCTTCCGGGGGCACTTCCCCGCTCCGGCAGCGTGCCGGAACAGAGACTCCTGTCCCCCAGATCTTGGCCTCGCGATGGCGGCGGCTCTGGAAGGTTTCTGTGGTTTTCGTCGAACGTATCAGGGTTTTCGATCCAGGGGCTTTATATAGGCGAAGAGGCGGCGCAGGAGGGTCAAAGGGGCGACGACACCATAGGGCAGCGCGGCCAGGGCCTAGCCGCACCGGCCTATGGTCTGGGGGCCCAGTGCCCCCCCTCTGGTCCTTCCCGGGTGTTCTGGATGCTTCCAGTGAAAATAGGAACTTGGGCGTCGATTTCGTCCGATTCCGAGAATATTTCGTTACTAGGATTTCTGAAACCAAAAATAGCAGAAAACAGGAACTGGCACTTCGGCATCTTGTTAATAGGTTAGTTCCAGAAAATGCACGAATATGACATAAAGTGTGCATAAAACATGTAGATAACATCAATAATGTGGCATGGAACATAAGAAATTATCGATACGTCGGAGACGTATCAGCATCCCCAAGCTTAGTTCTGCTCGTCCCGAGCAGGTAAAACGATAACACAGATAATTTCTGGAGTGACATGCCATCATAACCTTGATCATACTATTTGTAAAGCATATGTAGTGAATGCAGCGATCAAAACAATGTATATGACATGAGTAAACAAGTGAATCATAAAGCAAAGACTTTTCATGAATAGTACTTAAAGACAAGCATCAATAAGTCTCGCATAAGAGTTAACTCATAAAGCAATAATTCAAAGTAAAGGTATTGAAGCAACACAAAGGAAGATTAAGTTTCAGCGGTTGCTTTCAACTTGTAACATGTATATCTCATGGATAATTGTCAACATAGAGTAATATAACAAGTGCAATATGCAAGTATGTAAAAATCAATGCACAGTTCACACAAGTGTTTGCTTCTTGAGGTGGAGAGAAATAGGTGAACTGACTCAACATTAAAAGTAAAAGAATGGTCCTCCATAGAGGAAAAGCATCGATTGCTATATTTGTGCTAGAGCTTCTATTTTGAAAACATAAAGAGAGCATAAAAATAAAGTTTTGAGAGGTGTATGTTGTTGTCAACGAATGGTAGCGGGTACTCTAACCCCCTTGCCAGACAAACCTTCAAAGAGCAGCTCCCATTTTATTTTATTTTGGGTGGCACTCCTTCCAACCTTTCTTTCACAAACCATGGCTAACCGAATCCTCGGGTGCCTGCCAACAATCTCATACCATGAAGGAGTGCCTTTTTATTTTACTTTTATTATGATGATGACACTCCCCCCAACCTTTGCTTACACAAGCCATGGCTAACCGAATCCTTCGGGTGCCGTCCAACAATCACATACCATGGAGGAGTGTCTATTTTTGTTAATTAATTTGGGACTAGGAATCCCATTGCCAGCTCTTTTTGCAAAATTATTGGATAAGCGGATGAAGCCACTAGTCCATTGGTGAAAGTTGCCCAACAAGATTGAAAGATAAACACCACATACTTCCTCATGAGCTATAAAACATTGACACAAATCAGAGGTGATAAATTTTGAATTGTTTAAAGGTAGCACTCAAGCAATTTACTTTGGAATGGCAGGAAATACCATGTAGTAGGTAGGTATGGTGGACACAAATGGCATAGTGTTGTTTGGCTCAAGGATTTGGATGCATGAGAAGTATTCCCTCTCGATACATGGTTTAGGCTAGCAAGGTTATTTGAAACAAACACAAGGATGAACCGGTGCAGCAAAACTCACATAAAAGACATATTGAAAACATTATAAGACTCTACACCGTCTTCCTTGTTGTTCAAACTCAATACTAGAAATTATCTAGACCTTAGAGAAACCAAATATGCAAACCAAATTTTAGCATGCTCTATGTATTTCTTCATTAATGGGTGCAAAGCATATGATGCAAGAGCTTAATCATGAGCACAACAATTGCCAAGTATCACATTACCCAAGACATTAATAGCAATTACTACATGTATCATTTTCCAATTCCAACCATATAACAATTTATCGAAGAAGAAACTTCGCCATGAAAATTAAAAGCTAAGAACACATGTGTTCATATGAACCAGCGGAGCGTGTCTCTCTCCCACACAAGCATTTATTCAAACAAAAACAAAAACAAAAGCACACAGACGCTCCAAGTAAAGCACATAAGATGTGACCGAATAAAAATATAGTTTCAAGAGAAGGAACCTGATAATTTGTCGATGAAGAAGGGGATGCCTTGGGCATCCCCAAGCTTAGACGCTTGAGTCTTCTTGATATATGCAGGGGTGAACCACCGGGGCATCCCCAAGCTTAGAGCTTTCACTCTTCTTGATCATAGTATATCATCCTCCTCTCTTGACCCTTGAAAACTTCCTTCACACCAAACTCGAAACAACTCATTAGAGGGTTAGTGCACAATAAAAATTAACATATTCAGCGGTGACACAATCATTCTTAACACTTCTGGACATTGCATAATGCTACTGGACATTAATGGATCAAAGAAATTCATCCAACATAGCAAAAGAGGCAATGCGAAATAAAAGGCAGAATCTGTCAAAACAGAACAGTTCGTATTGACGAATTTTAAAATGGCACCAGACTTGCTCAAATGAAAATGCTCAAATTGAATGAAAGTTGCGTACATATCTGAGGATCATGCACGTAAATTGGCTTAATTTTCTGAGCTACCTACAGGGAGGTAGACCCAGATTCGTGACAGCAAAGAAATCTGGAACTGCGCAGTAATCCAAATCTAGTACTTACTTTTCTATCAAAGACTTTACTTGGCACAACAAAACACAAAACTAAGATAAGGAGAGGTTGCTACAGTAGTAAACAACTTCCAAGACACAAAATAAAAACAAAGTACTGTAGGTAAAAACACATGGGTTATCTCCCAAGAAGTTCTTTTCTTTATAGCCATTAAGATGGGCTCAGCAGTTTTAATGATGCACTCGCAAGAAATAATATTTGAAGCAAAAGAGAGCATCCAGAGGCAAATTCAAAACACATTTAAGTCTAACATGCTTCCTATGCATAGGAATCTTGTAAATAAACAAGTTCATGAAGAGCAAAGTAACAAGCATAGGAAGATAAAACAAGTATAGCTTGAAAAATTTCAGCACATAGAGAGGTATTTTAGTAACATGAAAATTTCTACAACCATATTTTCCTCTCTCATAATAACTTTCAGTAGCAACATGAGCAAACTCAACAATATAACTATCACATAAAGCATTCTTATCATGAGTCTCATGCATAAAATTATTACTCTCCACATAGGCATAATCAATTTTATTAGTAATAGTGGGAGCAAATTCAACAAAGTAGCTATCATTATTATTCTCATCAAGTGTTGGAGGCATAGTATAATCACAACAAAATTTACTCTCCATAGTAGGTGGCACCAAAAGACCACTATCATTATAATCATCATATATGGGAGGCAAAGTATCATCAAAGAAAATTTTCTCCTCAATTCTTGGGGGACTAAAAAGATCATGAAAACCAGCTTCCCCAAGCTTAGAACTTTCTATATTATTATCAACAATGGTGTTCAAAGCATTCATACTAATATTACTACCAGCATGCAAATAAGATTCCATAGGTTTTTTAATTTTCGCATCAAACAATCCATGTTTTAAATCAGGAAATAGCAATAGAAGCTCATTTTTGTCCATTATGCCAAACTAGTGTAAACAAGAAACAAAAAGATGCAATTGCAGGATCTAAAGGAAATAGCTTTGAGTACTTACAATGCGCCGGAAAATAGCTTGGTAGCCGAGGTCCGGAGTGTGAGTACCTTTTACCTTTCCTCCCCGGCAACGGCGCCAGAAAATACTTGATGCTGTCCAGGACTGGCGCGGGGTTGACGAGGGAGGAAATCCCTGTGGTGTAGCTTTCTGGTCCCCGGCAACGGCGCCAGAAAATAAGCTTGATGTCTACTTCCCCCTCCTTTTCCTGTAGACAGTGTTGGGCCTCCAAGAGCAGAGGTTTGTAGAACAGCAGCAAGTTTTCCCTTAAGTGGATCACCCAAGGTTTATCGAACTCAGGGAGGAAGAGGTCAAAGATATCCCTCTCATGCAACCCTGCAACCACAAAGCAAGAAGTCTCTTGTGTCCCCAACACACCTAATAGGTGCACTAGTTCGTCGAAGAGATAGTGAAATACAGGTGGTATGAATATATATGAGCAGTAGCAACGGTGCGTAAAATAGCTTGTCTGGGCGTGTAGATGATGGTGGTAGTATTGCAGCAGTAGTAACGCAGTTGAAACAAAGAAAAGCAAACGTAGTAACGCAGCAGTAGTAAACAAGTAGCGATAGCAGTATTTAAGAACAAGGCCTAGGGATTACACTTTCACTAGTGGACACTCTCAACATTGATCACATAACGAGTAATGTATAAATGCATACTCTACACTCTTGTTGGATGATGAACACATTGCGTAGGATTACACGAACCCTCAATGCCGGAGTTAACAAGCTCCACAATAATGCTCATATTTTAGTAACCTTTAGTGTAAGATAGATCAAAAGACTAAACCAAGTACTAACATAGCATGCACACTGTCACCTTCATGCATATGTAGGAGGAATAGATCACATCAATATTATCATAGCAATAGTTAACTTCGCAATCTACAAGAGATCATGATCATAGCATAAACCAAGTACTAACACGGTGCACACACTGTCACCTTTACACACGTGCAGGAGGAATAGAACTACTTCAATAACTTTGCTAGAGTAGCACATAGATGAATTGTGATACAAACTCATATGAATCTCAATCATGTAAAGCAGCTCATGAGATTATTGTATTGAGGTACATGGGAGAGAGATGAACCACATAGCTACCGGTACAGCCCCGAGCCTCGATGGAGAACTACTCCCTCCTCATGGGAGAAGCAGCGGTGATGAAGATGGCGGTGGAGATGGCAGCGGTGTCGATGGAGAAGCCTTCCGGGGGCACTTCCCCGCTCCGGCAGCGTGCCGGAACAGAGATTCCTGTCCCCCAGATCTTGGCCTCGCGATGGCGGCGGCTCTGGAAGGTTTCTGTGGTTTTCGTCGAACGTATCAGGGTTTTCGATCCAGGGGCTTTATATAGGCGAAGAGGCGGCGCAGGAGGGTCGAAGGGGCGACGACACCATAGGGCGGCACGGCCAGGGCCTGGGCCGCGCCGGCCTATGGTCTGGTGGCCCAGTGCCCCCCCTCTGGTCCTTCCCGGGTGTTCTGGATGCTTCCGGTGAAAATAGGAACTTGGGCGTTGATTTCGTCCGATTCCGAGAATATTTCGTTACTAGGATTTCTGAAACCAAAAACAGCAGAAAACGAGAACTGCACTTCGGCATCTTGTTAATAGGTTAGTTCCAGAAAATGCACGAATATGACATAAAGTGTGCATAAAACATGTAGATAACATCAATAATGTGGCATGGAACATAAGAAATTATCGATACGTCGGAGACGTATCAGCCTTCAGTAAACCCCAGGTACCATCTTCGGCAGGCCCATTGGGGATGCCTATGTCACTAGGGGAACTAGACGGAGGAGAGGATGGCGCCGAAACCAAAGGGGGCGCATCAGAACTAGGAGGTGGAGGAGAAGGCACGCCAAGGGGTGCATCCGGAAAAAGAAGAAAATAGATATCATCCACCAGGTAAGTACCAGAGGTGGGGCGAGGATAGAAGGGACGCGTCTCATCAAACATGACATCACGAGAGATGCGCATCCGATGACCAACGGGGTCCCAACAACGATAGCCCTTATGCTCATCACTGTATCCGAGAAAAACACACTCAACAGACTGAGCGGTCAGTTTGGTGCGTTCGCGAGGAGGAAGAAGGACATAGCAAACACAACCAAATAAATGAAGAGTCAAGTAATCTGGAGAGCTACCAGAAAGACGCTCGAGAGGAATGCCACCTTGAAGGGCAGCAAAAGGCTGAATGTTAATGAGGTAAGTCGATGTAGCAATAGCCTCAGCCTAGAAATGCGGCGGAAGATAGGAAGCAATCATCATAGCACGGGTAGTCTCAAGAATATGATGATGCTTACGCTCGGCGACACCATTTTGAGCATGGGCGCCGGGACACGAGAACTGAGCGAGGGGTCCCTGCTCAGCAAGAATACCATGCAGGTGCTGGGAGATATAATCTCCAGCAGAATCAACACGAAACACACGAATAGGCGTGGAATACTGAGTACGAACCATTGCTGCAAAACGCTGATAAATAGAGAGCACCTCACGGTGAGAGTGCATAAAAAACAATAAGGTGTACCGTGAAAAATCATCAATAAACAAAATATAGTATCGATGACCCCCTTTTGAAGGAAAGGGAGCCGGACCCCAAACATCCGAATGAAATAAATCAAAAGGTCGTTGAGATACAGACGCACTAGTAGGATAGGGAAGCTGAATCTGTTTGCCTAACCTACAACCCTGACACGAATGCAAAGACACATCTCCTAGGACAGACCCCAGAAGACCACTACGAACTAATGACGATAAACAGGAGCCACGGAGGTGACCCAGCTGATGATGCCACTGCTGAAAAGATCCAGTGATAAAAGAAACAACCGCAGGAGAACTGGCAGATGAAGTGTCAGCAGAAGGAACGTGAAGCCAGTCTAACTCCCAGAGCCCCGGGAACTCAAGGCTGCGAGGGCTAGCTCCAACCAGGGCCTGTGTACGGCGGTCCTGAACAGCACAAGAATCAGCGTCAAGAATGACGCGACAACCAGAATCAGTAAGCTGACTAGCAGAAAACAGATTCATCTTAAGACTAGGAACATGAGAAACATCAGGAACATAGAAAGAGGAAGTAGAAAGGGTGCCTCGACTGGAAACAGGAAGAGAGGTACCATCAGCCGTGATAACACGGACAGGAGAAACAAGAGAGCGAAGAGCAGAAAGAATAGAATACGCAGAAGTCATATGAAAAGAAGCTCCAGAATCCAGATACCACGGGGATGACGTACCTGACTGTGTAGAAGGTGGTGGTCGCGTGGTGCCAGAAGAGCCAGGCACAGAACCAGCAGTACCCGTTGAGGAAGAGCATATAGCAGCGATCAGACCACGAAGACCACGGATAATGTCCTGATCAGATAGCGCAACAGCAGAAGATCCTGAAGAACCAGCCAGCCGATGAGTATAGTGACGCTGACGTAAGCTGGGATCCCTCTGCCAGCAGCTAGAGACAGTGTGGCCAGACCTTCCACAGTAGGTGCAGGGAGGTGTTGTCATACCATCAGGCTACTGAGGCTGACTCTGGCCCTGGACTGGAGGAGTAGAGAGTATCGGTGGTGCTGGAGATCGCAACGACACCGGCGACATAGGAGGTCCACGAGCAGACGGCACATGAGGGCCATGAGCAGCAAGTACAGAGGGAACCTCAAGAAGACCAGCACCACGAAGACGAGTCTCCTCAGCACGAAGCTCAGGCAGTACCTCAGAGAGCGGAACACGACCACGGGCAAGCAGCTGTGCACGGCGCAGCTCAAACTCCTTACGGAGTCGCGACAAGAACTCAAAAACACGCTGAAACTCCAGATCCGCGCGCACAGTCAGACAGCAGGGACAGGTGGCACACACAGCTGTACGAAGAGAATCAAGCTAACGCCAAATAGCAGCACTCTGAGTGTAGAACTCATCAATAGTAGAATCACCCTGCTGAAGGGCATGCTCCTGGCGGACCACAGACAGGTAAAGAGCATCCCCAGACGGCTGAAAGCGCTGACGAAGAAAAGCCCACTGAGCAGCAGCAATGGGAAGACCCATGAACTCAATAGCATACTGAGGCAGAACACTGGAGGTGAGAACAGCAGCAGCACGAGCATCCTCATCTATCCACTGAGTGTAGTCAGTCAGATCCAGCCGGAAAGTCGCAACAGCAGTAGAGTGGTCCTGGACCTTCCGGTCATAATTAGCCAGAGCAGTATCATCAGCACTCTTGGCTGCATCCTTATCCGCATGAGTAGCATCAGGGGCAAGGGCAACGGGCACCGTAGGAGCAACGGGGCGCGGTGGACAGGAGACCTCGCCAGAAAGCACCCTAAAGACGAAGACTTTGCATGTGGATGCGCATAAAGGCAGCGAAGTCAGGATAATTCGCGCCATCAAAGATCACCGTGCAGCAAGGAATCGCCACATAGCCCGACGAGGAAGACATATCATCACTTCTTTTTCTTTTTTTCTCTTTTTTTTCAGAGTCAACTCAGATCGGAATTAGCAACCGATCGAAACTTGTCTACAGGACGGACGCAGGACGACGACGGAAGAGAGCCGGGCGGAGAGGGCAGGCGCATGCGGATAGAGCCGGCGGCGGCCGGGGGAACGGAGACTAGCAGGCCTAGGGGCGGAGCGGGCGGCCGGCGGCGAGCCGGGAGCGGCGGAGACGAGGCCTGGGGCGGGAGAGGCCGTGAGCGAGGCAGTCCCGGCGGTGGCGAGCGGGCCGAGCAGGTCCACGAGCGAGGAGATCGAGCAGGCCGGTCCTGGCGTGGGCGATCGGGGGGAGTTGACGGAGAGCAGCAGGGGCCGATCGGGAAGAGGAGCCGGCCGGGGGCGGACGGAGAGCGGCGGCCGGACAAGCAACGTCGGCCGGGAAACTAGAGGACCAATTTTTGCTCTGATACCATGTTAGGGCAATATGCTTGTTGTATTACCAGGGGGCCAAAGGCCACAATATATAGTACATGTACAGGTGCAAATATGCAGGAAGCCCCTAACATATGGGAAAACTACAATATATGGATATATACATCAAACAGTAACATCTCACGGCTATTTTCTGCAACCAAATGAAATCTATGGCCTATGTGAAACTTATACTCTCACCTAATGCAAGTATAACAAACCATTTGTATTTCTGTATATGCTGGAAACTTCATATGGTTCTGCTGAACCATCTTTCACAAATCAATTGTATTGTTATAATATTGTTGTATTTTTATAATAATGAATGTTTATGCTAGAAAAAAAATGCATGACTGCCTACGCGGAGGATTTATTTGTTTGCCATTCATCAGAACATGTGTTGCTCCTGATTTTATCATTTACTGACTCCTGAGTTGGTTGCCAGGTTAATTAAAATCAAATGGTTGCAAGGTTTTCTTTTTAAATTCGCATCGCTCCTCACCTATGTAAGCATCGCATGATGACAATGTCCTGTTTTACGTGTGTGGAGTGGATCAAATACGGACTCGTAAGACATGTAGATCATTGCTATGACAAAAGAAACATGTACTCCCTCCGGTTCATATTACTTAACCCTAATATAAACGTATCTAGACACATTTTTGTTGCAGATACATCTATTTTACCAGCAAGGGAGTAAATATTATCCGGTAAGCGTGGACAATCTGGGTGCTAAAAGCTAACTACTAACCTGTAGTTACGGTACTTGGCAGCTGATGCCGAAAATATGTTTGGTCAAAACATGCCAACATGGGATAGTCATCCTTCAAAACATATCCTAATATGTTTCAGAAGGATAGTCATCCTTGAAACATATCCTAATATGTTTTGACGAAACTTTCAACCATAATTAAGCTGGAAAGAAGCGAGTGTCACGAATATTTTAAAGATAAGCGAAGCTGCAATACTTTCGTTAAATAGACCATGCAACATACAGTAAAAAACTAGATTACGTTTGCGAAGGAGAATCTAATTTAGTGGATGGTCAGGTTAGTCAGTTCCCACATACCCGAATCCCAAAAGAAATGGACGACCGGGATAGGTGCTGACCCAGCCTGCCTCCGGGTGTCCCCTCGGTCCTATCTTTTGGATAGTTGCCTAGCGATGTCACCTCGGCAGCGTCACCGGGAAAGAGTCGCCATGCCGATTGCATTGCTGAACGTCAACAAAAATGTCCCACATTCTGGAACGATGAGGGATATATCTATTCTGCATTGCTGAGAGCCTAAGCCCCATAAGACGACGATGTGCCATGTATGGCTATTAGCTAGCCCACTCTCTTCCGTATCGATTTTCGGAGAATCCTAACACCAACTTGGAATGTCCGAGATACACAACATTTTCCATTACTTTATCCATCTGATCACAAGTTTACAACTATGTACCTCCTCTACTTCTATATAAAAGCACCAGTGTTCTATATGTAATCTCAACGGCATCAGATGACGATGAGGACCTACACCACATGCAGCGCGGTCGTGCTCGCACTCCTACTGGGCGCAGCGCTCGCTAATGCTGCAATCCTGCAGGAGCGAGATGTGCTGAAGACTTTCATCGAAGCCAGAGCCAGGGCGAACGGGCACGTCAGGCCAGACACATATGCGGAGGAGGACACATGGGCCGACCCGGACAGCAGCTTCAAGCACCTTCCCACCAAGTGCTCCACCCCGCCGCCCGGCACTAGGGAGGCCGACAAGATCGCGGCGCTGCCCGGCCAGCCCCCGCGCGTCAACTTCGACCAGTACTCCGGCTACGTCACGGTGAGCGAGCAGCACGGCCGCGCGCTCTTCTACTACTTCGTCGAGTCCCCGTACGAGGCCGCCTCCAAGCCCCTCGTCCTCTGGCTCAACGGCGGGCCAGGCTGCTCGTCGCTGGGCGCCGGCGCCTTCCAAGAGCTCGGTCCGTTCCGTGTGAACCCCGACGGCAAGACCCTCAGCAGAAACAGACACGCATGGAACAACGGTGGGTGATGTCAACCTCATGCACGCTCTTGCGTGAGTCATCTAACAGTCACTGTCACTGATGACTGATCGTCGTGCAGTGGCAAATGTACTCTTCCTGGAGTCGCCAGCGGGTGTCGGGTTCTCGTACTCCAACACGTCGTCCGAGAACTACGTGAGCGGCGACAGGAGGACGGCCGTGGACGCCTACATCTTCCTGCTCAACTGGCTAGAGAGGTTTCCCGAGTACAAGGGGCGGGACTTCTTCATTGCCGGTGAGAGCTACAGCGGCCACTACGTCCCTCAGCTTGCCTCGGTCATCATCGCCCTCCACAAATTCGGTCTCACAAGCATGAACCTCAAGGGGATCTTTGTAAGTTGCGAGCTTTTGAACAGACAAGTCCTGCATCAACAGATGTTGATGGCTAATTCGGGGTTACTTAATTTATGCAGGTTGGCAACCCTCTTCTTGATGACTACAAGAACGACAAGGGATCGCTAGAGTTCCTGTGGAATCACGGTGTGATGTCCGACGAGGTGTGGGGCGACATCAGCGCGCACTGCAGCTTCGGGCGGGTTGAGGGCAAAGCGTGTGGCCAAGCCAAGGACTCGTTCAGAACTGGCCACATCGATGCCTACAACATCTACGCCCCGATCTGCCTCGTGTCGCGAAACGGCACTCTCTATTCCAGCAGCTACGTACGTACTACTACGAGTTTATATATAAATAAATTTTATATATAAATATTCTTTCTCCTCCGGACATCTCATTTGTAGTCAGCACTGATTGATTAGCTACTATGGTTGAGACAGTTAGCAGGCTATGACCCGTGCATCGGTGCCCATGTCAGCGTCTACTTCAACAAACCTGAGGTGCAGAAGGCTATACATGTCCGAACAAAGACAGAGTGGTCAGAGTGCGCGTAAGTAACACAGTGACTTACAAACGCTCCATCGATTATATGCTACTACCAATTTCTGAACCGGATATCAACCATGACATGGTCTGTTCACAGTGACCTACGTGATTGGACCGATGCACCAGTTTCAATGGTGCCAACCCTGGATTGGCTTATCGGCAACGGGTTAAGAGTCTGGATCTATAGGTAAAAGATCTCAAAATGGAGATTATGTTCTTTCCATAGTTGCTAAGCGTAACTGATACCATCATGGCTAATTCCATGACAGTGGTGACATGGATGACGTTTGCCCCATTACCGCGACGAGGTACTCTGTGAAGGATCTCGGTTTGTCCATCACAAAACCGTGGCGTCCATGGTACACCCCTCAAAGCGAGGTAACTATCATATAGACAATAATTCTCATGGTACTAATTTTCTGATTGGACTGTGTATACTGAACTAGACTATGACCAAATATAGGTTGGAGGATACGCTCAGCAATATGAGGGAGGGTTCACGTTTGCCTCTGTGCGAGGAGCTGGCCATCTAGTTCCTAGCTTCCAGCCTAAGCGATCGCTTGTTCTATTCTACTCCTTCCTAAAAGGTGTTCTGCCACCTGCATTCCCGAAAGTGAGTCAGTGAGCATATGGCTTGGCATCTATAGTTCTAAGATTGCAGCCGGCCGGCTGGAGGAACTACTAGGGATGCCGGACAGTAATAAAATAAGCGTGATCAAGGTCCTGATGCGATATTTGAGTTTTTTTTAAGTATGGTTCCACCTTTGTGAGCGTTGTCCCAAAGAATGTTAGGGAAACATCGTTGTTTACTCAATAATACAATGTATTATGTTTTTGTTGGTGCATGGGGTTTAAGTAATGATATACATATTTTTCGGTAAAGGAAATATATTAATATCAAGAGATACCAATGGTAATGAAATTTAAGTTATGTTGATAATGTAACTAGGTGAACAACCTATATGACAAGGATATGACTGGCATACAAGATATAAAAGATAGCAAGCGAACAAGTAAGTTAATGGAGAGGAATAACCAGACGACAAAGACGAGAATGTATCCCTAAGTTCTCACCTTTGGATGTGGTACTCTTCGATGGAGCGATGTTGTGCAATGATGCCACCAATAGAAACAATGGTTCAATGTATTCTCCTCAATACCTCGCACAATGCAAGGTGCCTCTATCCACTATGTGATGTCAATGGAGATGTCAACCGTACCTTCACAAACATGCTTGGGGAAATTTCGACAACTCAATCTTTACATATTATCCCTCTAAATGCATATGTTATGTGCAACAGACTCTTGGTCACGGAAGGCTTAAGGGTGAAAATTTAGAGGGGTTCTATATGTGATTGATCTCAACAAATGCAACCTCATGTTGATAGTATGGTTTGCCCAATGTCTAAAGAAAATGAAAATCGCCGGGAAACCGCATTTGTGTCTTTTTGTTTCGAGGATCTTCCAAGAGGCTCATGCTATCCTTGACCATCCACTTGTCACCATGCATCTACCTTTCATTGGGATCTGATCGAATCGAGGAGTGCACTACCATGACACGCTTTACCAAGTTCCGCACATGAACATCTAGTAGTAATCCCCGTGGCCTTCTACCATAGGTAGATCTTGCGTGACCCGCGTAGGGAACAAGTTTTTTTTCCAACACCAGAAGAAATGACTCTTCGTTGCTCCTCCAGCACCAGCATGTTGTTGCATGTCACTGGAGGAAACTTCTTGTATAGCGGCGCCAAAATAGGCACCCGTTTGGATAATATTTTAGCTAAGAATAATTTAATTTATGCCTAAACTCTAAAATAAATAGGCTCTTTTTCACTATACTACAAAAGTTTGTCATGCTAATGAACGATACAAACTATAGCATACAAATGTGGCATGTTAATTAACTGTACTACCATGGTATCTATCAATATTAACGATACACAAGTACCTATAACCTGTATTATAAAACTATTTAGCATGGCATATGAACGGAAATAGCTAATGGAACCTGGGTGTGCGTGCACCCAATTTTTTTATCTATTACGAGTTTCAAAAAAATTGAAATAAACTTTTTTGCATGTACGAATTATCTTTCGTGTAAGTTTTCATCGAAAAATACAATTGTATGTGGCCTACACGAATACAAAATGTGAAATGACACTATAATGTTTAGATTTGTATTGTTCAAAGAAATAGTAATTTCCAGTTTCTCATTTTTTTTACGTCACATGCAATCGTATTTTTCGGTGAGAACTTACATGAGTAAGTATCATCATAATATATGCAACATCAACAGCAACATCAACGGTTTGCCTAATGTCTAAGGAAACTGAAAATCGGTGGGAAACCAAATTTGTCTCCTTTTGCTTCGAGGAGCTTCCAACGGTCTCATGCCATCTTTGACCATGAATTTGTCACCAGGCATCTACCTTTCATAGGGGTTGGTTCAGATCGAGGACTGCAGTGCTCTAACACGCTTTACCAAGTTCCTCACATGCTAGTCTAGTCGTAATCCCCGTGGCCTTCTACCTTAGCTTCATCTTTTCTACGACACTAGTGTAATATCTCAGGTATTGGGGTTACAAATATAGAGGAAACATATGTGTGCATTGCATTCATGCATAGAAAATCTGGGGAATTTTCGCGCTTTAAAGTAAAACAGTTACAGTAACTGAAGTTTCACTTGACCTTGGTGGAATTGAACTAGCTCATCAAGTCAAGTGCTATAAACCTCAGTGTGACCTTTGTTAAAACCTGTTTTGGGTAGAGATGATTTGATCTAGGGGTTAGATCAAATGGAATTAAAATCAACACAAGAACTTATTAATCAAGGATCAACTACTTGATCTTATTAAAGATCACAACATGATGTTCCTTGCCATAACCTATGAACATCCATTTAATTGGAAAATCAAGTAACAATAAATGAAGAAACCATTCTTCACTTATCTTTTCCATGTCCTAAGACTAATCTAGGAACCTATCATGAACCTCATGATATTCATTCTACTTTAATTTTGGAAACAAGACAAGGAGATCCAACTAAGGAATATATATCCTTCTCTATTCCATATTATTATACATCAAACTTAGAGAAGTGGGAGTTCTATGTTACTTATTAGAGAAGCAATTGAAAACCTTAAGCTAAAACCTTGGATATACATCCATGTATTCCAACCATCACTTTGAAGAGAAACCCTAGGATATTATTCCAGACCATTCCTAGGGAGAGAACCCAATTATATTAAACATAGATATTAATGACCACATCATTCTCTATGGAGCCTAACCTTAGGTTAGTATTGAAGACCTTTCCAAATGAGAGAGATCAATCATACAAATCATAGCTTTATCTAGTTAAGAATAAAGGACAACCATTGAACTAGAGTATT
Source organism: Lolium perenne (assembly GCF_019359855.2). NCBI lineage: Eukaryota > Viridiplantae > Streptophyta > Magnoliopsida > Poales > Poaceae > Lolium > Lolium perenne. The sequence goes on along the minus strand of NC_067248.2, from coordinate 214,446,188 downwards.
AGGAGTACACCATACCCTAGAATAAACCATTCCTTTACAAGAGAGCTCAAGTTATGGTGTTACACTCAAGTTAATGAGGCAACACTTAGACTTGGGGAAGAGAACTATCTGTATAACAAGATGATCATATCATCATTGATTAAGTAGAACCTTAACATAATATCTCAGGCATTCTCCTGGGATATAAACTTTAGAGGCAACCATAGCAGTTCCATTCCAGAAGGTAAATTAGAAGTACTATACCTATCTGATCAAGACAATGCTTGATCATGGAAGTGAGAACCCATTTAATGAGAGATCCCTAGGAATCCAAACCTTGATCATCATAATTTGAGTAATGATCATAAACCCTAAGAACTTGAGGTATTGAGAATAAACCCGAATAGGATAAGTAGATCTCATTCACCACATGAAATCATAGGGTGATAGCTAGTAAGCAACCATAGGATTATATCCTAACCTTAACTTGTGATTCACTTGGTGATCATAAGTAGAATTCTACCACATCTACATTCCCCTTATGCTTCACCTAAGAAACATAAGAAAACCTTAGAGTAAAACTCCATACTTAATATGGTGAGAAACCATCTATTCATATGACCAAAGTTAACTATAAAAAGAACTACAATCAATATAGTTACTTTAATGATAAGTTGGGGATACTAATAGAAGTTAATAGGAAGAAGATAAAACCAAGTCTCAAAGCCTTAGTAATTAGGGAAGCACATGAAATATTAAGCAAGCACCCACCTTATCATGGTTAGGGGAGATTAAACCCTAGCACATGCAATATGGTGTCATCCCATCTCTATAATCTAGAATTAAATCTCAACCCTAGTTTGAGTATCACTTGGGTGATCATAACTTAAACCTAAGCCACAACTAAGTTCCAAACCATATGCCCTTTGGTAAATAACATTAGAACCCTAGTACTGCACATTAATCAAGTCCTATGTTTCAATTCTTGAACATAAGAAAAACCTTGTGCTACATTCCATCATTAGAACCATATGTGTAGTAATCAATCATTTATCCTTGTAACCAAAGATCAACCATGATTGAAACAATACCTACATAAATACTTTCAAAGATAATGATAAGTATTAACCTTAACAAGGAGTTTATCATAGATACTCTAAAAACCTAATATATTGGTGCTCACATATAATCATGTGCAAGTGACCAATTCCCTAAAATTGAAACCAAGTCTTAATACCACCTTTAAAATACTTTGATTTCAAAGTATTAACTCTATTAATCCAAATAAATTGATTCACAAAAGTGGTATGAAATCCAAATGAGGACCTAAATTCATGATTAATTGATATTTTGAATAAGCCTAAAAATATGGAATATACTCAAAAATAAAAACCCTGTTCTAAATAGAAGGAATGGTGTAATAATCATTGTTCTACAACTTAATCAAATTCAACACAATCAGAAACCTGCAAATAAAATAGGAATTCAAACCAGATTCAAATTGGAAAGAAATAAAAATTAGAAAATTGAAAAACAGAAAAGAAAAAGAGAGAAAAGGATTACCTAGCTTACCTGGCCGCAGGAGCCCACCAGCATCCCAACAAGCATGGGCCCAGCACAGCCCAACCTGGCCCGTGGTACCCCTTCGTCCAAAAATAGCTGGAGGAGCTCGTCCTCATCCTTTCTCTCCGCATGGACGACAGCACGACGGCGTGCCCGCCTTCTCCTCTCGCTGGCGACCTCCCCTGGCTCGGCGTCGTGACGAGGCATATCTCACCGCCGTATTTAAGCCCCACGATGAGCCATGTCCCTCGATTTCTTCTTCCTCCGCTCGAATTCATCCCAGACGGAAAACCTAGCTCGCCCGGCCACCATTACCGCCGACGACTGGAGCCTTCCCAAGCATCGCCGTGGTCACCGTTGTCCTCACCGTGCTCGACTTGCTCACCAGACAAGAGGAATCGAGCCGTAGCCTCCCGGAGCGCCGTCAACGACCTCATCCTCTCCGACTGCCGGAGCTAGCGATTCCGGCGATGCCGACCTCCTCTCGCCTCACCACCAAGCTCATCGTGATCCTGGTGAGCCACTGAACCTCCAGAGCATCCTAGCCCTCTCGATTACGCCCTTAATCGTGCTCGCGCCGGTAGCCTGCGAGCGCCGGCGCACGGCCTCGCCGTCGCGGTTGCTCCGGCGACCATTAGGGGGTGGCGCCGCCAGCACTAGCATCATCTCGGTGTCCTGATTCCAGCGAGTCCCCGCGCAGCCCCGCGGGAACGCTCTAGCTCCGGCGACCATCGCCACTGGCCGCCGGTGAGGGCCTTGGTTGCCACCTCACCGCCACGGGGGCAGCCAACATGGCGACTGGCCCACTGGTCAGTGTCTTCGTGGGTAAGAAGCCCGGGTAGATTTAGTTATTTCGTTTAAATTCAAATTCCAGAAAATACCTGCAACTTCGAAATAATTTAGAAAATTCATTATAACTCAGAAAAATATAATTAAGATATCAAAATTCTTAGAAAAGAAAACTCTATCCAATAAAAATATAATATGAAATTTTTATTTTTAATAAAAATTCAATTATTAAATACTTATTAATTAAGCATTTTCCTTTAATTCTTACTTGAATTAAAATCCAATAATTAGGAAAAATTCTCCAAATTAAAGAAAACCAGTAACTAAATAAAGAAAACATTAAAACTAATTTTCTTTATTTATTTATTGTGTTAAATCCTTATTAAAAGGATTTAAACCCTAATTAATAATTACCTTAACTATTAATTCTTTAAAATAATAAAAGGACAAATCCAATATTATTTTTATTTCAAAGATATTAATAACTTCAACTTTATTAATGAAGTTATTAATCCAAGATTTTAGGGTACTTAGAAAACCCTAGTTCCATAAGAGAGAAAACTAGAAACCTATCATTTCATGAGAAACCTTAAAACCCTAACTCCATTAGGAACCCTAGTTCCATCATTACATGTGAACCTTAAATTGCTTCTAACCTAAACCCAAGGTTAGAACATGTGATCATGGTACTTTCCTTTCAAAACATAGAACCATAATAGCAATTACATACTTGCCATGCCACATAAAATTGTAGGAGCCCTATTATCAATAATTTGGTAGTCCATGTAGGCATACCTATTCAACCCAGTTAATCAAAGTAGGGTCAACCATGTGTAAACCCTAGATCCTATTACCCAAAGCCATCAACCTTACCTATCCATGCTTAGCATCACACCATTGTGATGAACTCCAATAGCCACCATGCCAATATTGTGCATCCTATTCCATACTCACTAAACCCTATTAGTGTGAGATAAATATTAAACATCCTATTTAGGAAACCACCATTCCTTACTTAGTGAATCCAATAGCAAACCTAGGCAACCTCAACCTAAATTGTAATACTTCTTATTACTACAGAAGTATATTCTTCAAAAGTTATTCTTTTGAAGAAGATAAGGAATCATCATCAATCCTGCCAAATAGAACCTATAGCCAATAGCCAACTATCATCAGTAAGGTAAACCAACTTTGATAGCAACTATTTATAATAAATTGATCAAGATGCTTAAGCTTAACTCAACCTTACCAGCCCTAGATATTGATGAAACCACCTTATTGTGATCCATCTAATACTTACTCCAGAAACTAGATGAAACCATAATCAACCATAGAACCCCTCCAATCTAATTATCATACTTGTTCTTTATTCAAGAACATGTTCTTCAAAAGTTATTCTTTTTAAATACATAATAAGTAATCATTAACCATGCAATATTAGACTTAAAATTGACAACTGCTCTTTACTTATTATACAACTGTTATTCCTAGGTGCGTATGATTATTACTATGCATTTTACCACTTGCTTATGATTCTCAAACAACACAAACCTGAATAAGAACCTTGTTTGTGAATTACTCTAAAAGTGCAACACACCCTGAACTAATCATTACCACTCACTAATCCTAAATCATCGGGATTAGGTCACGTTTAGGGCGATTGCATCTCATACTTATGCATTATTGCATCCTTGCCAATCTTTTAAACATCGTCCTTACCGGACGATGATGCTATTTCAGAATTTGGAGTTATTGTGTATCGAAGACCTTGCCTGCATAATCTTGCAGTCAAGAAAGGCAAGTTCATCGCTTGCTCATGTCATTTGAGTATTTTACCAAATTACTTGCAAAGTACTATGTTTATCACTATTGCATAAAAAAGCAAAACCACTATTTTCATAACTATGAATATGACTATGTGGTGGGCAATGGAACCATGGATTGTGTTGATATGGTGGAGGTTCTATTGCAAGGGTTTATATCCATCTAGGATTAAACAACAAATGTCGCCAGTGATTCTTGTGCCGTAATAACCGTGTTAACCATAAGATCCGGAGTGGGACGGAGTAGTCAAAAGTGTTTCCACCTCTCGTTCATCAACGGATGCGCTTTACCGTAGTACACTTGTAATCCAAGGGGGCAAGCGGTGAGGCTGGGGAGTCCTAAGTCCCCACGGCATTGTCTGTAGTACACTTGTCGCCCGAAGGAGCAAGCGGTGAGGCTGGGGAGTCCTAAGTCCCCACGGTATTGCGGTCTATGATGGGTTGCAGCTGCCGGCGTAGGAATGTATGGTAGAGCCCTGCATTGACGTCGTGGTCGGGGTCCACCCTGAAATCTACGGGAATAATGGGACCGGCGTGGACCCAGGGTCGGGGCATGCAACAAAGGGTGGGTGTTCGAGGTAGCGGAGGAACATGATTGGCTAGACCTTATACCGGGCCTCACACCATAGGAAGTGTGGACGGGAAGATCACCCGGTTGGCCCAAGGTTAAGATCTCTTATGGGTAAAGCAACACACCTCTGTAGAGTGTAAAGAACCGTGACCTATCACTCCCTGTTCCGGGATATGGAACTGCGAACGCGGCCGGAAAGGAACTCCATGAAGTTCTAGTAAACCGGTGAAGGCTGACGGACATAGTTCTTCTGAATAAAAGCAACCTTTTGAAGAAATGATTATGAAAACCTGCATTGGTATTAGACTTTCTGGTCTAATGCTGTAGCTAGTGCATTAAACACCTCTTTCCTATAATGAACTTGTTGAGTACGCTCCTACTCATCCCACTCTTAAATCCCCTGCTTTGATATGGAGGCATCGAAGGAGGATCTACAGTGCAACTCGAAGGCCGAGGAGTCAACAACTACTTCAAGGAACCAGACCTTGTCAGAGGAGTCAAACACTACATCCAACAAGGAGAAAAAACTAGATTAGCAATAGAAGGGAACTAGTTTCCTAAACTTAGCTCCTATTTAGCTAGAATCTATTCATAGCCTATGTAGCTAGTAAAATACTCTACAAATAGAGTTCGTGTTAGGATTAGACTACGAGTCGATCTTCTGGAGTTTATTTGCAATTTTACCTCATTGTAAAGTAGGAGGCTATGATGATCTTATGTAACAGAGTCTGTGTGTAATTCTATAGACATGCCTTGGACCCGCATATGTTTCTGTTGTACCACTCTGAGCGATATAATACTAGTGGAACGGTGTTTCATTGGTGTTATATCAGACTTGCATACTACACCATGCAGTGGTATGCCGGGTCACCACAGTTGGTATCAGAGAAAATGCTTTGAACCTAGGATTAAAACCCTTTAAAAGAGACCTATAGGATTGGTAGTGTCTATAGGTAGTTGTCTTAGATAAACCAAATATTTCTTATGACTTGAGATGGATATTCACTTGAGAATAATCCTGACACACTTGAGTCAAACTTTCTTACTTATCTTTGATAAGTGAAGTTAGTTAGCTAATTCCAAACATGAAGAACACCATTAAATCCTTATAACAATAGATGAGTAGACCATAGTTGGTATACAATACATGGTAGTCCAAAGAGAGGATACAACCATAAGGAAGATATCCTATTGGAAGAGGTGTACCAATGATACGTCTCCGACGTATCGATAATTTCTTGTGTTCCATGCCACATTATTGATGATATCTACATGTTTTATGCACACTTTATGTCATATTCGTGCATTTTCTGGAACTAACCTATTAACAAGATGCCGAAGTGCCGATTCTTTGTTTTCTGCTGTTTTTGGTTTCAGAAATCCTAGTAAAGAAATATTCTCGGAATTGGACGAAATCAACGCCCAGGGTCCTATTTTGCCACGAAGCTTCCAGAAGACCGAAGAGGAGACGAAGTGGGGCCACGAGGTGGCCAAACCATAGGGCGGCGCGGCCCAGGCCATGGCCGCGCCGACCTATGGTGTGGGCCCCTCGTGTGGCCCCCTGACCTGCCCTTCCGCCTACAAATAGCCTTCGTCGCGAAACCCCCAGTACTGAGAGCCACGATATGGAAAACCTTACTGAGATGCCGCCGCCGCCAATTCCATCTCGGGGGATTCTGGAGATCTCCTCCGGCACCCTGCCGGAGAGGGGATTCATCTCCCGGAGGACTCTTCACCGCCATGGTCGCCTCCGGAGTGATGAGTGAGTAGTTCACCCCTGGACTATGGGTCCATAGCAGTAGCTAGATGGTTGTCTTCTCCTCATTGTGCTTCATTGTTGGATCTTGTGAGCTGCCTAACATGATCAAGATCATCTATCTGTAATACTATATGTTGTGTTTGTCGGGATCCGATGGATAGAGAATACTATGTTATGTTAATTATCAAGTTATTACCTATGTGTTGTTTATGATCTTGCATGCTCTCCGTTATTAGTAGAGGCTCTGCCAAGTTTTTGCTCTTAACTCCAAGAGGGAGTATTTATGCTCGATAGTGGGTTCATGCCTCCATTGAATGCGGGACAAGGATGAAAGTTCTAAGGTTGTGGATGTGCTGTTGCTACTAGGGATAAAACATTGATGCTATGTCTAAGGATGTAGTTATTGATTACATTACGCACCATACTTAATGCAATTGTCTGTTGTTTTGCAACTTAATACTGGAAGGGGTTCGGATGATAACCTGAAGGTGGACTTTTTAGGCATAGATGCATGCTGGATAGCGGTCTATGTACTTTGTCGTAATGCCCAATTAAATCTCACTATATTTATCATGACATGTATGTGCATTGTTATGCCCTCTCTATTTGTCAATTGCCCGACTGTAATTTGTTCACCCAACATGCTTTTATCTTATGGGAGAGACACCTCTAGTGAACTGTGGACCCCGGTCCTATTCTTTACATCGCATACAATCTACTGCAATACTTGTTTTACTGTTTTCCGCAAACAATCATCTTCCACACAATACGGTTAATCCTTTGTTACAGCAAGCCGGTGAGATTGACAACCTCACTGTTTCGTTGGGGCAAAGTACTTTGGTTGTGTTGTGCAGGTTCCACGTTGGCGCCGGAATCTCTGGTGTTGCGCCGCACTACATCCCGCCGCCATCAACCTTCAACGTGCTTCTTGACTCCTACTGGTTCGATTAAACCTTGGTTTCTTACTGAGGGAAACTTGCCACTGTGCGCATCACACCTTCCTCTTGGGGTTCCCAACGGACGTGTCAACTACACGCATCAACCAACACATGTTATAGTTAAGTAGGAGTTATCCAGAACTGTAATAGGAGTAATATTAAGTGACAAAGATAATTAAGATATTCTAATAGAAAATGTAGACCAAGTTAAGTAATAGGGTAAGTAAAATTTATCTAAACTTGTGAAACAACTGATAGTAAGTGATACAAACAACTGATGTGAGGTAGTATAGACCATGATGAGTCAATCATGGGAGGTAAGGAAGAGGGATAGGAAAAAAATATGTCTACTTACAGGGTAGAGTTGTTAATCATATATGATTCACCTGAGAATCATTATGTGATGGATTAGAACATTATAAACATTTAGGAGGAAAACAATAAGAAGTAGTTGTTCAACAATAACGCAAGAGTTATGTTCTCAAACCATGGGAACTATGTCAAGCACATTGATAACCCACAAGTATAGGGGATCGCGATAGTCTTCGAGGGTAGTATAACCCAATTTATTGATTCGACACAAGGGGAGGTAAAGAATACTTATAAGCCTTAACAACTGAGTTGTCAATTCAGCTGCACCTGGAAAAGCACTAGCAACAGGGGTGATGTGAAAGTAGCAGTAATATGAGAGCAGTAGTAACAGTAACACAGCAGCAGTAATAGCAATATGAGAGCAATGGCACCAGAAAATAGTTGATACTACTTCCAATGACATATAGAACGAGTATATAATGATGAGAGATGGACCGGGGTTCCCAGCGATCTACACTAGTGGTAACTCTCCAATAAGTGACAAGTGTTGGGTGAACAAATTACAGTTGGGCAATTGATAGGAATCAAAGCAGTAAGATAGAACATCAGGCTTATTAATTATGTAGCCATGTTTTCCGTATATAGTCGTACGTGCTCGCAATGAGAAACTTGCACAACATCTTTTGTCCTACCAGCCGGTGGCAGCCGGGCCTCAAGGGAAACTACTGGATATTAAGGTACTCCTTTTAATAGAGTACTGGAGCAAAGCATTAACACACCGTGAAAACATGTGATCCTCACATCACTACCATCCCCTCCGGTTGTCCCGATTTCTGTCACTTCGGGGCCTTTGGTTCCGGACAGTGACATGTGCATACAACTTGTAGATACAATCTAAGCAACAAGTATAGAGCTCAAATCTAAGATCATGCCACTCGGGCCCTAGTGACAAGCATTAAGCATAACAAGATTGCAGCAACAATAACTTCACAAACTTTATAGATAGACTAATCATAATGTATCATCCATCGGATCCCAACAAACACAACACCGATTACATCAGATGAATCTCAATCATGTAAGGCAGCTCATGAGACCATTGTATTGAAGTACATGGGGGAGAGTATACCGACATAGCTACTGCTAGAACCCATAGTCCATGGGGGAACTACTCACGGAGCATGATGGAGGCGATGGCGTTGATGGAGATGGCTTCCGGGGGCACTTCCCCGTTCTGGCAAGTGCCGGAACAGAGTTCGTCCCCGAATTGGAGTTTCGCGATGGCGGCGGCGCCCTGGAGTCTTTCTGGAGTTTCGTCAATTGGTACGGTGTTTTTAGGTCGAAAGGGGTTTTATAGGCGAAGAGGCGGTGCGGGGGCACTGGGGCGCCACACCCTAGGCCGGCGCGGCCGAGTCCAGCCCGCGCCGCCATGTGGTGTGGTGGCCCCCTGGCCCCTCTCCAACTCTTCTTCGGTGTTCTGGAGCCTTCCGGGAAAAATAGGAGGTTTGGCGTTGATTTCGTCCAATTCCGAGAATATTGCCCGAACAGCCTTCCTGGAACCAAAAACAGCAGAAAACAGGAACTGGCACTGTGGCATCTCGTTAATAGGTTAGTTCCGGAAAATGCATGAAATCATCATAAAGTGCAAGCAAAACATGTAAGTATTGTCATAAAACAAGCATGGAACGACAGAAATTATGGATACGTCGGGGACGTATCAGCATCCCCAAGCTTAGTTCCTGCTCGTCCGAGCGGTGTAAACGATAAAAAGAATAATTTCTGTAGTGACATGCTACTTACATAACCTTGATCATACTATTACAAGGCATATGAAATGAATGAAGTGACTCAAGGCAATGATCTATAGTTGCTAACAAGTAGATAACATATAGCAAAACTTTTCATAAAGAGTACTTTCAAGACAAGCATCAAAAGATTGCACAAGAGTTAACTCATAAAGCAATAGATTCAAAGTAAAGGCATCGAAGCAACACAAAGGAAGATATAAGTTTCAGCGGTTGCTTTCAACTTTCAACATGCATATCTCATGGATATTGTCAACATAAAGTAATATGATGAATGCAAATATGCAAGTATGTAAGAATCAATGCACAATTAACACGAGTGTTTGCTTCTAAGATGGAAGGAGATAGGTGAACTGACTCAACACAAAAGTAAAAGAATGGTCCTTCAAAGAGGAAAGCATCGATTGCTATATTTGTGCTAGAGCTTTGGTTTTGAAAACATATAGAGAGCATAAAAAATAAAATTTTGAGAGGTGTTTGTTGTTGTCAACGGATGGTAATGGGTACACTAACTACCTCGCCAACCGGACTTTCAAGAGCGGCTCCCATGAATTAGTTGCTTGTTTATGTGGCACTCCTTCCAACCTTTCTTTCACAAACCATGGCTAACCGAATCCTCGGGTGCCTGCCAACAATCTCATACCATGAAGGAGTGCCTTTTTATTTTAGTTTTATTATGATGATGACACTCCCCCCATCCTTTGCTTACACAAGCCATGGCTAACCGAATCCTTCGGGTGCCGTCCAACAATCACATACCATGGAGGAGTGTCTATTTAAGTTAATTAATTTGGGACTGGGAATCCCTTTGCCAGCTCTTTTTGCAAAATTATTGGATAAGCGGATGTGCCACTAGTCCATGTGAGAGTCCGTCAAAAGTAAATGACAAGGTTGAAAGCTAAACACCACATACTTCCTCATGAGCTATAAAACATTAACACAAATCAGAGGTGATAAATTTTGAATTATTTAAAGGTAGCACTCAAGCAATTTACTTTGGAATGGCAGGAAATACCACATAGTAGGTAGGTATGGTGGACACAATTGGCATAGTGGTTGGCTCAAGGATTTTGGATGCATGAGAAGTATTCCCTCTCAGTACAAGGCTTAGGCTAGCAAGGTTATTTGAAGCAAACACAAGTATGAACCGGTACAGCAAAACTTACATAAGAACATATTGCAAGCATTATAATACTCTACACTGTCTTCCTTGTTGCTCAAACACTTTTACCAGAAAATATCTAGACCTTAAGAGAGATCAATTATGCAAACCAATTTTAACAAGCTCTACAGTAGTTCTCCACTAATAGGTTTAAACTACATGCAAAAACTTATGATCTACTTGAGAGCTCAAAACAATTGCCAAGTATCAAATTATCCAAGACATATGAGGCATTTTCCTTTTCCAACCAAATAAAGATAAGTATTGTAGCTTCCAACTTTTATCATTGAACATTAAAAGTAAAATGAAGAACACGAGTGTTCATATGAAAAAGCGGAGCGTGTCTCTCTCCCAAACAAGGATTGCTAGGATCCGAATTTATTCAAACACAAACAAAACGAAAATAAAAGCAAACAGACGCTCCAAGTAAAACACATATGATGTGACTGAATAAAAATATAGTTTCAGGGGAGGAACCTGATAAGTTGATGAAGAAGGGGATGCCTTGGGCATCCCCAAGCTTAGACGCTTGAGTCTTCTTGAAATATGCAGGGATGAACCACGGGGGCATCCCCAAACTTAGACTTTTCACTCTTCTTGATCATATATCATCCTCCTCTCTTGACCCTTGAAAACTTCCTTCACACCAAACTTCTCATAAACTTCATTAGAGGGGTTAGTACTCAAAAAAATTTGAATCCACCTTGGTCCTGTAGTGGCACATTGCAAGAACTCAATAAAACATTAGCTACAGCTCTCTATGTCTAGAAAAGCTCGCTTAAAGTCCACAGGAGACAATGCAAAAAATAGAGACATAATCTGCCAAAACAGAACAGCCAGTAAAGACGAATTTTAATAAAATACTTCCATTGCTCAAATCAGAAAACTCAAAACTAATGAAAGTTGCGTACATATCTTAGGAACACGCACGTAAATTGGCATATTTTTCTGATTTTTCTACAGAGAAAACAGCCCAGATTCGTGACAGATAGAAATCTGTTTCTGCGCAGAAATCCAAATCTAGTATCAACCTTCGATTAGAGGCTTCACTTGGCACAACAAAACACAAAACTAAGATAAGGAGAGGTTGCTACAGTAGTAAACAACTTCCAAGACACAAATATAAAACAAAGTACTGTAGCAAAATAACACATGGGTTATCTCCCAAGAAGTTGCTTTCTTTATAGCCATTAAGATGGGCTCAGCAGTTTTAATGATGCACTCGCAAGAAATAGTATTTGAAGCAAAAGAGAGCATCAAGAGGCAAATTCAAAACACATTTAAGCCTAATATGCTTCCTATGCAAAGGAATCTTGTAAATAAACAAGTTCATGAAAAGCAAAGTAACAAGCATAGGAAGATAAAATAAGTGCAACTTCAAAATTTTGAGCACATAGAGAGGTGTTTTAGTACCATGCAAATTTCTACAACCATATTTCCCTCTCTCATAATAGTTTTCAGTAGCTTCATGAACAAACTCAACAATATAACTATCACATGCAGCATACTTTTCATGATCCACAAACATATAATTTTTATCAAATTCAAGAATAGTGGAATTAAAACTTTCAAACTTTCTTTTATTAATAATATAACAAGGTAGTTGATCAATCTCAAGAGATATGGGACTCATAGAATAAGTCAAGGACTCTCCAATCCCATTTTCATTAGTAGTACAATTAATAGTATCAAGTAACATAGGACCATCATCTAGAGCTTTATCATAAACATTCGCTAAGCAAAATTCTTTAGTACCATGCATTTCGACATCAGGCACAAACAAAGCATTATCATAAGATTTATCAAAGTAGCATGGATTATCATAAATAACAGTAGCATAATTATTCTCACAAGTATTACTCATAGGGAATATTTCAAGAGAATCCACAGGAACATAACATTCAACCTCTTTCGGTAAGCATGGAGGACAATCAAATAGTGTAAGAGATAAAGAGTTACTCTCATTAGAAGGTTGACATGGGTAGCTAATCCATTCTTCCTCCTTTTGTTCGTCGCTCTCCTCTTCTTTTTCATCCAATGAGCTTTCAGGTTCATCAATTTCCTCCTCTTTTTCATCCAATGAGCTTTCAGGTTCATCAATTTCTTCTTCCACCAGTTCCTGCAAATTGTGAGTGCATTCTTGTGCATTAATGAGTCTCTCTTTATAATCAATGATATAAGGATTTTCACTGAAGCATTCTATGCAACAATTAAGGATAGAAGAGACATAATCTTTAAGGTCCTTACAAACAACACAAGTTTCATAATTCTCAACCATGAAGGATTCGATCTCAGAAGCTCCCATAAACACGACAAATTGTTCTACCTCTTCGAACCCATAATGAATATAGCAATTCCGATTATAGTTTTTAATTAAAAATTCCTCACTAAAGCCACATTGAAATTTAAGATGTTTAGTATCCTGTCGAGAGCAACAGTTTATATCATGGCGTTTAAGCAAGATTTTAGCAATTGTATTCACTTTTTCTATCATAGCACTCATTACTTCACCCGCTCTTGATTTCCTATAATTATTATAACATTCTATGAGCTCCAAATAGGTTGTAGGTTCTCCCATAACAACAGTTTTTTAATTTTTCGGTTTTTCAAATTTTTATGGATTTTTGGGTATATGAGACAAATAAAACAAGACAAAAATAAACTAAGCAAAAGTAAACTATGCAAAATAATACTAGACAGAAATAAACTAAGCACAAATAAACTAGACAAAATTAAACTAAGCAAAACAAAATAAAATAAAACAGAGAGAGAGGTAGAGTGTACTCCCCAGGTGAACTTATGAGTAGAGCTATGCCTCCCAGCAACGGCGCCTTAAAACAGTCTTGATAACCCACAAGTATAGGGGATCGCGATAGTCTTCGAGGGTAGTATAACCCAATTTATTGATTCGACACAAGGGGAGGTAAAGAATACTTATAAGCCTTAACAACTGAGTTGTCAATTCAGCTGCACCTGGAAAAGCACTAGCAACAGGGGTGATGTGAAAGTAGCAGTAATATGAGAGCGATAGTAACATGATAACACAAACAGCAGTAATAGCAATATGAGAGCAATGGCACCAGAAAATAGTTGATACTACTTCCAATGACATATAGAACGAGTATATAATGATGAGAGATGGACCGGGGTTCCCAGCGATCTACACTAGTGGTAACTCTCCAATAAGTGACAAGTGTTGGGTGAACAAATTACAGTTGGGCAATTGATAGGAATCAAAGCATTAAGATAGAACATCAGGCTTATTAATTATGTAGGCATGTTTTCCGTATATAGTCGTACGTGCTCGCAATGAGAAACTTGCACAACATCTTTTGTCCTACCAGCCGGTGGCAGCCGGGCCTCAAGGGAAACTACTGGATATTAAGGTACTCCTTTTAATAGAGTACCGGAGCAAAGCATTAACACACCGTGAAAACATGTGATCCTCACATCACTACCATCCCCTCCGGTTGTCCCGATTTCTGTCACTTCGGGGCCTTTGGTTCCGGACAGTGACATGTGCATACAACTTGTAGATACAATCTAAGCAACAAGTATAGAGCTCAAATCTAAGATCATGCCACTCGGGCCCTAGTGACAAGCATTAAGCATAACAAGATTGCAGCAACAATAACTTCACAAACTTTATAGATAGACTAATCATAATGTATCATCCATCGGATCCCAACAAACACAACACCGATTACATCAGATGAATCTCAATCATGTAAGGCAGCTCATGAGACCATTGTATTGAAGTACATGGGGGAGAGTATACCGACATAGCTACTGCTAGAACCCGTAGTCCATGGGGGAACTACTCACGGAGCATGATGGAGGCGATGGCGTTGATGGAGATGGCTTCCGGGGGCACTTCCCCGTTACGGCAGGGTGCCGGAACAGAGTTCTGTCCCCCGAATTGGAGTTTCGCGATGGCGGCGGCGCCCCTGGAGTCTTTCTGGAGTTTCGTCAATTGGTACGGTGTTTTTAGGTCGAAAGGGGTTTTATAGGCGAAGAGGCGGCGCAGGGGGGCACCTGGGGGCGCCACACCCTAGGCCGGCGCGGCCAGGGTCTGGCCCGCGCCGCCATGTGGTGTGGTGGCCCCCTGGCCCCTCTCCGACTCTTCTTCGGTGTTCTGGAGCCTTCCGGGAAAAATAGGAGGTTTGGCGTTGATTTCGTCCAATTCCGAGAATATTGCCCGAACAGCCTTCCTGGAACCAAAAACAACAGAAAACAGGAACTGGCACTGTGGCATCTCGTTAATAGGTTAGTTCTGGAAAATGCATGAAATCATCATAAAGTGCAAGCAAAACATGTAAGTATTGTCATAAAACAAGCATGGAACGACAGAAATTATGGATACGTCGGGGACGTATCACACATCAGGACCATAGTCTTATGGTAGAAACCCTTGCAAGTAGAGGAGTTATATCCTAATAAATATGTACTCAGAGTAGTCATGTTAGAACTAAATGTATCATAGGAAGTAGTCCTCAATAGCACGTATATATGGATACTATGTTGTTATTACTTCCAAAGGGATTAGGTCAACCATAACTATCCTAGACCACTTTGTTTCAAGTTTATCTCATTGCAATTGTGCAATTAAGATAAATGTTGAGACAAATAGTAGAAATTCACGTATTCGTGCTAAGTATCATGATATAAACCTATCTTATGTGGTGTTATATACTACACATCAGAGCCTGATGTTTAGAGATGTCATACTCAACTATTTTATTCAGGCTTATGATGGTGTGTACTATAAACACAAAGCTGAATCTTCTTGGATTTTATTGGAATTTCATTGTTTGACTAGATCCATACATGAAGTTTGACTTCGATATGCAAATGCATGTTGCAATATCAAGTCCTTACTTGGTGCTATAGATCTAGAGGGTAATGGTAAACGTGTGAGGAAGTGACGAATTCTGGAAGAGTCCGAAGATAAGATGAAGCTCCACCAGAAGAAAGGAGTAAATTTGTGGGAAGCAACCACAATATTCAGAAGGAAGTACCAACCTAAACTCATGCTTTACCTCAACAGAGGAGTACTTTAGTACATAGGAAGCATGAAGGTGAGAATTATGATGACTGTGGAATAGTAGAAGTAGAACCATAGTCATTATGGAAAAGGGAATGCATGGGAAATCACTTAGGATACTATATTCATAGTGTCAGCTAGTGGTTTTCTTGCAAAATAAACCCTGAATGAAGGAAGATGATTTATGAAACCATAGCAGATATAAGAAGACCATAGTTGATATCGAAGACCACAATTGGTATAGGATCAACACTGCGAGATAAAGCAGAAGATGTCTCGTCCAGTTGATCAGAACCTATAATAGAATCCATTTTTAGATATCAAATAGCCACAGTTGGTATAATAACCACAGCTGGTATCAATTGGTATTACAAATAGTCCACGATTTAATTATTTGTAACAAAAGTTTGTGAACAACTAAAAATCTTGTCAGCCAAATAGCTAGATCTATAATCATTTAGTCGAAGGATTCACATTGGATGTCCACAATTGAGTGGATACACCACAAACATTCTTCGCGAGACCTTAGAAGAAGTAAAACCCATAAGTTAGAACCAGACCAATAATCCAACCATAAGTCCAATAGTTGGGAGGAAAAGGAGTTGAAGACCATAAGAAAACTCTAAGGGGTAGAGTAAAGATTGAGTTAGATGTACAATGACTCAATACTTTAAGGAAGATAGAAGAAGAAGGTCTAAACTGAGAGGAAGTTCGATCTTATTTTCATAAGATTGTTGACACTACTTTCAGATGGATGTCAGACCAGAAGCCGAGGTTCATACCTCGATGAAGTAAGAATTGGACTATCACTTGAGAAAGTGAGTAATATTTACTCAGAAGAACTTCAGCTCAAGTCAGCTAATGTTAATGAAGTTGGACGAAGAAAATACCGTACACCAAATATAGCTCAAGAAGGTCAAAGACTGAAGGAGTTTAACAATACCAAAATCAAAGACTAATAGAAGGATTCCTTTCATGGAACCTAAATAACCCAAAATAGTTATAGGTATGAACTATAAACCATGATTGGATGGACTAAATGAGTCTAATCCATTCTTAGGGAAATAAACCATCACGATCATTTCCAAGGTAAGTACCTTACTAAGTACCATTATTGCAATTTTGGGAGTAAGGGAAAACAAAGACATATTTACCAATTAGGAGTATGTTGTTAAATTAGTCTTCAGTTGAGACTAACAGTATCAGAATAAGTCCCAATCATTGAATCTTCAAAGAGAAAGGAAACAAGCTTATAAAGTTGGAAGAAATCAAGGAATCAAAGTAAGAGCCATGGTTCAGCGACAAACCATAATGGATTCCAGGAAGAATCTGGACAAGGGATATATTCAATTATATCCAGTAAGACCAATACGGAGTGCGAAAAAAGTCGTAATCTGCACAAGTCAGATCCACACTTCGGAAACGTGAGAGAGTCCAAACTTCGAGGACGAAGTTTAGTTTAAGGGGTAGAGACTGTAATATCCCAGGTATTGGCGTTACAAATATAGAGGAAACAGATGTGTGCATTGCATTCATGCATAGAAAATCTGGGGAATTTTCGCGCTTTAAAGTAAAACAGTCACAGTAACTGAAGTTTCACTTGACCTTGGTGGAATTGAACTAGCTCATCAAGTCAAGTGCTATAAACCTCAGTGTGACCTTTGTTAAAACCTGTTTTGGGTAGAGATGATTTGATCTAAGGGGTTAGATCAAATGGAATTAAAATCAACACAAGAACTTATTAATCAAGGATCAACTACTTGATCTTATTAAAGATCACAACATGATCTTCCTTGCCATAACCTATGAACATCCATTTAATTGGAAAATCAAGTAACAATAAATGAAGAAACCATTCTTCACTTATCTTTTCCATGTCCTAAGACTAATCTAGGAACCTATCATGAACCTCATGATATTCATTCTACTTTAATTTTGGAAACAAGACAAGGAGATCCAACTAAGGAATATATATCCTTCTCTATTCCATATTATTATACATCAAACTTAGAGAAGTGGGAGTTCTATGTTACTTATTAGAGAAGCAATTGAAAACCTTAAGCTAAAACCTTGGATATACATCCATGTATTCCAACCATCACTTTGAAGAGAAACCCTAGGATATTATTCCAGACCATTCCTAGGGAGAGAACCCAATTATATTAAACATAGATATTAATGACCACATCATTCTCTATGGAGCCTAACCTTAGGTTAGTATTGAAGACCTTTCCAAATGAGAGAGATCAATCATACAAATCATAGCTTTATCTAGTTAAGAATAAAGGACAACCATTGAACTAGAGTATTAGGAGTACACCATACCCTAGAATAAACCATTCCTTTACAAGAGAGCTCAAGTTATGGTGTTACACTCAAGTTAATGAGGCAACACTTAGACTTGGGGAAGAGAACTATCTGTATAACAAGATGATCATATCATCATTGATTAAGTAGAACCTTAACATAATATCTCAGGCATTCTCCTGGGATATAAACTTTAGAGGCAACCATAGCAGTTCCATTCCAGAAGGTAAATTAGAAGTACTATACCTATCTGATCAAGACAATGCTTGATCATGGAAGTGAGAACCCATTTAATGAGAGATCCCTAGGAATCCAAACCTTGATCATCATAATTTGAGTAATGATCATAAACCCTAAGAACTTGAGGTATTGCGAATAAACCCTAATAGGATAAGTAGATCTCATTCACCACATGAAATCATAGGGTGATAGCTAGTAAGCAACCATAGGATTATATCCTAACCTTAACTTGTGATTCACCTGGTGATCATAAGTAGAATTCTACCACATCTACATTCCCCTTATGCTTCACCTAAGAAACATAAGAAAACCTTAGAGTAAAACTCCATACATAATATGGTGAGAAACCATCTATTCATATGACCAAAGTTAACTATAAAAAGAACTACAATCAATATAGTTACTTTAATGATAAGTTGGGGATACTAATAGAAGTTAATAGGAAGAAGATAAAACCAAGTCTCAAAGCCTTAGTAATTAGGGAAGCACATGAAATATTAAGCAAGCACCCACCTTATCATGGTTAGGGGAGATTAAACCCTAGCACATGCAATATGGTGTCATCCCATCTCTATAATCTAGAATTAAATCTCAACCCTAGTTTGAGTATCACTTGGGTGATCATAACTTAAACCTAAGCCACAACTAAGTTCCAAACCATATGCCCTTTGGTAAATAACATTAGAACCCTAGTACTGCACATTAATCAAGTCCTATGTTTCAATTCTTGAACATAAGAAAAACCTTGTGCTACATTCCATCATTAGAACCATATGTGTAGTAATCAATCATTTATCCTTGTAACCAAAGATCAACCATGATTGAAACAATACCTACATAAATACTTTCAAAGATAATGATAAGTACTAACCTTAACAAGGAGTTTATCATAGATACTCTAAAAACCTAATATATTGGTGCTCACATATAATCATGTGCAAGTGACCAATTCCCTAAAATTGAAACCAAGTCTTAATACCACCTTTAAAATACTTTGAGTTCAAAGTATTAACTCTATTAATCCAAATAAATTGATTCACAAAAGTGGTATGAAATCCAAATGAGGACCTAAATTCATGATTAATTGATATTTTGAATAAGCCTAAAAATATGGAATATACTCAAAAATAAAAACCCTGTTCTAAATAGAAGGAATGGTGTAATAATCATTGTTCTACAACTTAATCAAATTCAACACAATCAGAAACCTGCAAATAAAATAGGAATTCAAACCAGATTCAAATTGGAAAGAAATACAAAATAGAAAATTGAAAAACAGAAAAGAAAAAGAGAGAAAAGGATTACCTAGCTTACCTGGCCGCAGGAGCCCACCAGCAGCCCAACAAGCACGGGCCTAGCACAGCCCAACCTGGCCCGTGGTACCCCTTCGTCCAAAAATAGCTGGAGGAGCTCGTCCTCATCCTTTCTCTCCGCATGGACGACAGCACGACGGCGTGCCCGCCTTCTCCTCTCGCTGGCGACCTCCCCTGGCTCGGCGTCGTGACGAGGCATATCTCACCGCCGTATTTAAGCCCCACGATGAGCCATGTCCCTCGATTTCTTCTTCCTCCGCTCGAATTCATCCCAGACGAAAAACCTAGCTCGCCCGGCCACCATTACCGCCGATGACTGGAGCCTTCCCAAGCATCGCCGTGGTCACCGTCATCCTCACCGTGCTCGACTTGCCCACCAAACAAGAGGAATCGAGCCGTAGCCTCCCGGAGCGCCGTCAACGACCTCATCCTCTCCGACGGCCGGAGCTAGCAATTCCGGCGATGCCGACCTCCTCTCGCCTCACCACCAAGCTCATCGTGATCCTGGTGAGCCACTGAACCTCCAGAGCATCCTAGCCCTCTCGATTACGCCCTTAATCGTGCTCGCGCCGGTAGCCTGCGAGCGCCGCCGCTCGGCCTCGCCGTCGCGGTTGCTCCGGCGACCATTAGGGGTTGGCGCCGTGATGTCTACGGGTGCTTCTATTCTTGTAGACAGTGTTGGGCCTCCAAGAGCAGAGGTTTGTAGAACAGCAGCAAGTTTCCCTTAAGTGGATCACCCAAGGTTTATCGAACTCAGGGAGGAAGAGGTCAAAGATATCCCTCTCATGCAACCCTGCAACCACAAAGCAAGAAGTCTCTTGTGTCCCCAACACACCTAATAGGTGCACTAGTTCGGCGAAGAGATAGTGAAATACAAGTGGTATGAATGAATATGAGCAGTAGTAACGGCGCCAGAAAAGTGCTTGCTGGCGTGCAGTTGATGGTAGTAATATTGCAGGAAGTAAAGATGCAGTAAAACAGTAAACAAGCAGCGATAGCAGTATTTAGGAACAAGGCCTAGGGATCATACTTTCACTAGTGGACACTCTCAACATTGATCACATAACAGAATAAATAAATAGATGCTAGACTCTACACCCTCTTGTTGGATGATGAACACCACTAACTGTGTAGGATTACACGAACCCTCAATGCCGGAGTTAACAAGCTCCACAATATTCAATGTTCATATTTAAATAACCTTAGAGTGCATAACAGATCAACATAACCAAACTAAGTACTAACATAGCATGCACACTGTCACCTTCACACTACGAAAGGAGGAATAGATCACATCAATACTATCATAGCAATAGTTAACTTCATAATCTACAAGAGATCACAATCATAGCCTACGCCAAGTACTACACGATGCACACACTGTCACCATTACACCGTGCAGGAGGAATAAACTACTTTAATAACATCACTAGAGTAGCACACAGATAAATTGTGATACAAAACACATTGCAATCATAAAGAGATATAACTAAGCACTTCACTGTGCCATTCATAACAGCGAATAAGTATTCTGTGAAATATAGCCTAAGAGACCCACACGGTGCACACACTGTCACCTTTACACACGTGGGACAAGGAGTCTCTGGAGATCACATAAGTAAAATCCACTTGACTAGCATAATGACATCTAGATTACAAGCATCATCATATGAATCTCAATCATGTAAGGCAGCTCATGAGATTATTGTATTGAAGTACATAGGAGAGAGATGAACCACATAGCTACCGGTACAGCCCCGAGCCTCGATGGAGAACTACTCCCTCCTCATGGGAGACAGCAGCATTGATGAAGATGGCGGTGGTGTCGATGGAGAAGCCTTCCGGGGGCACTTCCCCGTCCCGGCGGCGTGCCGGAACAGAGACTCCTGTCCCCCAGATCTTGGCTTCGCGATGGCGGCGGCTCTGGAAGGTTTTCTCTGGTTTCGTCGAACGTGGCAGGGTTTTCGCGACGGAGACCTTAAGTAGGCGGAAGGGCAGCCTCAGAGGGGGTCTGGGGCCACCAGACACTAGGGCGGCGCGCCCCCCTCCTGGGCCGCGCCGCCACCATGTGTGGGCCCCCTGTGGCCCCTCTCTGGCGGCTCTCGGGTGTTCTGGAAGCTCCCGGGGATTCTAAGATGCTAGGCGTTGATTTCGTCCAATTCCGAGAATATTTCCTTACTAGGATTTCTGAAACCAAAAACAGCAGAAAACAGGAACTGGCACTTCGGCATCTCGTCAATAGGTTAGTTCCGAAAACGCATAATAATGACATAAAGTATGCATAAAACATGTAGATATCATCAATAATGTGGCATGGAACATAAGAAATTATCGATACGTCGGAGACGTATCACGCCGCCACCACTAGCATCATCTCGGTGTGCTGATTCCAGCGAGTACCCGCGCAGCCCCGCGGGAACGCTCTAGCTCCGGTGACCATCGCCACTGGCCGCTGGTGAGGGCCTTTTTTGCCACCTCACCGCCACGGGGGCAGCCAACGTGGCGGGCTGGCCCACTGGTCAGTGTCTTCGTGGGTAAGAAGCCCGGGTAGATTTAGTTATTTCGTTTAAATTCAAATTCCAGAAAATACCTGCAAGTTCGAAATAATTTAGAAAATTCATTATAACTCAGAAAAATATAATTAAGATATCAAAATTCTTAGAAAATAAAACTCTATGCAATAAAAATATAATATAAATTTTTTATTTTTAATAAAAATTCAATTATTAAATACTTATTAATTAAGCATTTTCCTTTAATTCTTACTTGAATTAAAATCCAATAATTAGGAAAAATTCTCCAAATTAAAGAAAACCAGTAACTAAATAAAGAAAACATTAAAACTAATTTTCTTTATTTATTTATTGTGTTAAATCCTTATTAAAAGGATTTAAACCCTAATTAATAATTACCTTAACTATTAATTCTTTAAAATAATAAAAGGACAAATCCAATATTATTTTTATTTCAAAGATATTAATAACTTCAACTTTATTAATGAAGTTATTAATCCAAGATTTTAGGGTACTTAGAAAACCCTAGTTCCATAAGAGAGAAAACTAGAAACCTATCATTTCATGAGAAACCCTAAAACCCTAACTCCATTAGGAACCCTAGTTCCATTATTACATATGAACCTTAAATTGCTTCTAACCTAAACCCAAGGTTAGAACATGTGATCATGGTACTTTCCTTTCAAAACATAGAACCATAATAGCAATTACATACTTGCCATGCCACATAAAATTGTAGGAGCCCTATTATCAATAATTTGGTAGTCCATGTAGGCATACCTATTCAACCCAGTTAATCAAAGTAGGGTCAACCATGTGTAAACCCTAGATCCTATTACCCAAAGCCATCAACCTTACCTATCCATGCTTAGCATCACACCATTGTGATGAACTCCAATAGCCACCATGCCAATATTGTGCATCCTATTCCATACTCACTAAACCCTATTAGTGTGAGATAAATATTAAACATCCTATTTAGGAAACCACCATTCCTTACTTAGTGAATCCAATAGCAAACCTAGGCAACCTCAACCTAAATTGTAATACTTCTTATTACTTAAGAAGTATATTCTTCAAAAGTTATTCTTTTGAAGAAGATAAGGAATCATCATCAATCCTGCCAAATAGGACCTATAGCCAATAGCCAACTATCATCAGTAAGGTAAACCAAATTTGATATTAACTATTTATAATAAATTGATCAAGATGCTTAAGCTTAACTCAACCTTACCAGCCCTAGATATTGATGAAACCACCTTATTGTGATCCATCTAATACTTACTCCAGAAACTAGATGAAACCATAATCAACCATAGAACCCCACCAATCTAATTATCATACTTGTTCTTTATTCAAGAACATGTTCTTCAAAGTTATTTTTTTTAAATACATAATAAGTAATCATTAACCATGCAATATTAGACTTAAAATTGACAACTGCTCTTTACTTATTATACAACTGTTATTCCTAGGTGCGTATGATTATTACTATGCATTTTACCACTTGCTTATGATTCTCAAACAACACAAACCTGAATAAGAACCTTGTTTGTGAATTACTCTAAAAGTGCAACACACCCTGAACTAATCATTACCACTCACTAATCCTAAATCATCGAGGTTAGGTCACGTTTAGGGCGATTGCATCTCATACTTATGCATTATTGCATCCTTGCCAATCTTTTAAACATCGTCCTTACCGGACGATGATGCTATTTCAGAATTTGGAGTTATTGCGTATCGAAGACCTTGCCTGCATAATCTTGCAGGCAAGAAAGGCAAGTTCATCGCTTGCTCATGTCATTTGAGTATTTTTACCAAATTACTTGCAAAGTACTATGTTTATCACTATTGCATAAAAAAGCAAAACCACTATTTTCATAACTATGAATATGACTATGTGGTGGGCAATGGAACCATGGATTGTGTTGATATGGTGGAGGTTCCATTGCAAGGGTTTATATCCATCTAGGATTAAACAACAAATGTCGCCAGTGATTCTTGTGCCGTAATAACCGTGTTAACCATAAGATCCGGAGTGGGACGGAGTAGTCAAAAGTGTTTCCACCTCTCGTTCATCAACGGATGCGCTTTACCGTAGTACACTTGTAATCCAAGGGGGCAAGCGGTGAGGCTGGGGAGTCCTAAGTCCCCACAGCATTGTCCGTAGTACACTTGTCGCCCGAAGGAGCAAGCGGTGAGGCTGGGGAGTCCTAAGTCCCCAGGGTATTGCGGTCTATGATGGGTTGCAGCTGCCGGCGTAGGAATGTATGGTAGAGCCCTGCATTGACGTCGTGGTCGGGGTCCACCCTGAAATCTACGGGAATAATGGGACCGGCGTGGACCCAGGGTCGGGGCATGCAACAAAGGGTGGGTGTTCGAGGTAGCGGAGGAACATGATTGGCTAGACCTTATACCGGGCCTCACACCATAGGAAGTGTGGACGGGAAGATCACCTGGTTGGCACCAAGGTTAAGATCTCTTATGGGTAAAGCAACACACCTCTGCAGAGTGTAAAGAACCGTGACCTGTCACTCCCTGTTCCGGGATATGGAACTGCGAACGCGGCCGGAAAGGAACTCCATGAAGTTCTATTAAACCGGTGAAGGCTGACGGACATAGTTCTTCTGAATAAAAGCAACCTTTTGAAAAAATGATTATGAAAACCTGCATTGGTATTAGACTTTCTAGTCTAATGTTGTAGCTAGTGCATTAAACACCTCTTTCCTATAATGAACTTGTTGAGTACGCTCATACTCATCCCACTCTTAAATCCCCTGCTTAGATATGGAGGCATCGAAGGAGGATCTATAGTGCAACTCGAAGGCCGAGGAGTCAACAACTACTTCAAGGAACCAGACCTTGTCAGAGGAGTCAAACACTACATCCAACAAGGAGAAAAAACTAGATTAGCAATAGAAGGGAACTAGCTTCCTAAACTTAGCTCCTATTTAGCTAGAATCTATTCATAGCCTATGTAGCTAGTAAAATACTCTACAAATAGAGTTCGTGTTAGGATTAGACTACGAGTCGATCTTCTGGAGTTTATTTGCAGTTTTACCTCATTGTAAAGTAGGAGGCTATGATGATCTTATGTAACAGAGTCTGTGTGTAATTCTATAGACATGCCTTGGACCCGCATATATTTCTGTTGTACCACTCTAAGCGATATAATACTAGTGGAACGGTGTTTCATTGGTGTTATATCAGACTTGCATACTACACCATGCAGTGGTATGCCGGGTCACCACAACTAGCAAGAAAGGACTCTTTGTTGCTCTTCAAATCCATCATTTTTTCAGTTCATCATCTGCACTGCCCACACTCTGCACTGCCCGTAAATCGGGTCCCAAATCTCTGCACCCCGTAATGGCACCAGTCGTAAACATGCCCTCATTTTCAATCCTACGAATATATGATCCACTCGAAATAGCTGCAATGCTTCAGATTCTGCAAATTTTCCCAACTTCAACATCAACCCTAGATCCAAAATTAAAAGGGGAAAACACAATTGAAAATAATCAGAGCAAATGGATGTGACGGAAAAGAGATCTAACCAGCCCTTGCTGTACTAAGCTCTCACATTTCATGAAATCGCGCCCGGCGTTGCCATTCTTCTCCGTCACAGAAGTGAACCTCTTGAGCGGCTCAACTCGCGGGCTGTCAGGGCAGAGGGTCAGCGGCACTGGACTGTATCGAGGCCACGATGGGAGGGACGCAGCGGAAGAGGTGGAGCTATGCATCTCTCGCCGGACGGTGACACCGCTGAGTCGCCGGAGAAGAAGAAGAAAAGGGGGGAGGGGGCGAAGAAATGTAGGGGACGACGAGATGGTAAGGAATGGCGGGCACGGGATCGCTCGGGCTCCGTCTCCACAAAGTATGAGCTGCACGAGTGGTGTGGGGTCTACGCTAAGTTGGATAAGTCGTCGGTCCCACGCTGAGTTAGATAAGTCGTCGAACCCACGCTGAGCTGGTTAAGTTGTGGTTCTCACCTGGACTAATGGCCCATTCTAAAACTAACGAATGAATGTCGTATATGAGCTATTTCAACTAGCACAAGGGTCACATGGAAGCTATTTCGGCCAACATCATTGCATTTTAGTCCATTTCCCTCAACTATGTTGCACAGGAGCTATTCGCCCATGGGTTATGGGCTGGGTGCGGAGAATTTTTGGGCAGAGAATGACCAAGATGGAGAAGATAAGGTTGAGTAGATATTTTAAGAAATGTCAGTTCAATGGAGTCCACGCATGTGTTACAGCCGTGTCCATACGGTGGCCCAGGTTGCAGCGAGAGAGGAAGGAACCGGAGGATAGAAACAAACGATCCCCGGGGGCATTACATCATTTTCCATTAACAATTACAGTTTTAGACAACCCTAAAGTAACACAGGTTCTCCCACAACAGGAATATAAGTATGGCAATTTCCAGTTGCGTATTCAAAATCGCAAGTACAAGTTACGTAAACTACACAGGCTGCTACGCTTCCGTCATCTTATTTTCATGTGGGACATACATTCATATTTCGTGATTTCATATTTTGTTATTATTATTTTTGAAACAATGGTAAAAACTTCACTGTATTCAATTAATTATGAATAGAAGTTTTACAAGAATGTAAAAAGTGCCAAAGTTACAACAAACTCTACTCTCTCCTGGCATCAAGTTGCTCATGCCTTTGGCTCCCGCCAAAACCAATGTTCGGACTCACATTGAATACTTTCTAGGATAACCGTTGGTGGCGCATGCTTATTCTTGAAAACCCAATCATTTCTTTCAATCCAAAGTTCCCATGAAATGAGTAGGGTGATGGAATCAAAATCCTTGCACTTAGTCATGAGTTTCAACCAATCACGGATTGAAAGCATTAGCCATAGCTCTAGGTCGATAAAGTGAAGCCTGAGCCAAGACATAACAAGGCCCCAAAGCCATATGGTGTAACAGATATTGAAAAAAAGACGGCCCGCTAACTACCGTAGCAAGCTTGCATCTTTTCGAAATGGGAAATGTAGCAAGCTTGCATAGAGGGCACAATCCACAATTTGGCCACCCCGTTTCTCCAAGTGATCCATAGTCTAAAGTCTATTTTTTGCAGAAAGTCAAGCAAATAATTGCACCTTAGGACGTGCCCAAATCTTTCAAACTGAAGAGCTAACGGGTGAGGAGGTGGCCCCAACGAAATGCGCCTTGTAAGAGAATTTAGAAGAATATTTTCCATCATTGGTGAGGTTTCAGGTAATTTCAGCTGGCACATCATCTTGGAGGCTGATAGCATTAAATTGTACCAAAAGGAAAATCTATTGATGGATGTACTTCATGGTAAAGTCTGCAGTCATGTTGATCTTTGAGATGCATCCCCCGATTGATCAGTGCTTTCTTGACATTCCCATTCTTGGCTGACAACATCTTGAAAAATTAGAGGGGCGATGTTGTTCGGCGTTCTCCATTAGCCAAGGTGCCTTCCACAAAGGGGTCTTGTCACCATTGCCCACCGTGATTGTCGTTGCGACATAGAAGATGTCCATGTCCACCTTAATTATTACAATGGTTGCCCATCCCCACCCATAGTTTGTTAGGGTCCTGCCATTCGAGCCAAGGCCATCTCAACTGGAGAGCTCGTGCAAAGAGCTCGGTTTTGAAGATGCCAAGGCCACCAAGATTTTTCAGTCTAAAAATTATGTTCCCATTCACCATAAATTATCCCTAGGACACCTTGTCAGTAGCTGCCCACAAGAAAACACGCTCGATCTTATTGGCGTTATGAATAGAGCCAGGAGGTATCAATAGTGGGGTCAAGTGGATGATGGATTGTGAGGATCAGACGTATTTGACAAGGGAGGTGCACCCCTGCCACCTTGATAAATTTCCCATTGGAAGTGGGTATCTTCCCGGCCATCTAATCTTCGAGCTGTTGAACATCGGCTCTAAGGAGGTACCATATTGAAAGGGGCAACCCAAGGTACTTACATGTGAAGGATGCTGTTTCCACTAGGAGGCCGTGAAGGGCATAATCAAGGTCAATCTCTCCACAACGAAATGGCAAAACTGAGCATGTTTTGAAATTGGTACAAAGTGCAGTCACCTCACCAAAGCCATGGAGGATGGATGCTATATCTTGGATGTCTTGCCTAAAAGGAACAAAAAGGAGAGCCGCATCATCCACATAAAGTGAGGTCCTCACCGCACCCTCTAATTTTGTGAAGCAACCCATCCGAGGTTGCAATCTTGATAATTTGGGAGAGTGAGTCGATGGCGAGCACAAAAAGAATGGACGATGGAGGGGGGGTCTCCTTGGTGCAACCCTCGTTTGAGCTTCATAGGGTGGCAGGCCAACCCATTACAGAGAATCCGGGAGGATGCACTGGCAAGAAAAGCACAAATACAATTCCAGAATCTACCAGGGTTTGGGGAGCGGGGCGACGAGGGGCGTCCGCTCATGAGAGCCCTCATATATAATATTAGGGGGTTTGGGGAGCCGGGGAGGCGCGGACAACTCAAATCCTACCTTAGACAGCACCGGGTTGACATTGTGGCCCTCCAAGAAACGATTAAGGCGGATTTCTCCGCTACCGAGCTTCGTAGCTTGGAGATGGGGGGCCAATTCGGGTGGAGCTGGGTCCCCGCACAGGGGCACTCTGGGGGCATGCTCTTGGGATTTCGGGACGATTGCTTCGAGGTCGGGCAATGGCAGAAGGGGAACTTCTTCATCAGTGCCTCGATCTACCAACGTAGTAACAAACTCAAATGGTGCTTCTTCTTGGTCTGTGGGCCAGCTGATCACCGTCGCTCTGATGAGTTCTTGGGGGAACTCACCCAGGCCGTGGCGGCGCCCCCCTACCCGGTGGTGGTTGGGGGCGACTTCAACTTGATACGCACTGCTAGTGACAAGAGTAACGCAAATATTTCTTGGTCCAGGGTTAGACGGTTCAATGAGGCTATCGCTACTATGGCTCTCCGTGAGGTGGAACGGGCAGGGGCTCGCTACACCTGGACGAATAAACGGCTACGACCAACTCAGTGTGTACTAGATCGGGTTCTAGTTTCACCGGTTTGGGAGGCGGCGTTTCCGCTTTGCTCGCTCACTACGATCACAAGGGTGGGGTCTGACCACTCCCCTCTCTTGTTCAGCAGTGGCGAGGACGCACCTATTTGCCAGTCGAGGTTCTTCTTCCAGACCTGGTGGCTCGGGGTGCCGGGGTTTGGGGACCTTCTTAGGGAGAAAATTTGTGGTTTCATCTTTGACCATGGGCCGCACCGTTGCTCGGTTGAGGCGTGGCAATATGTCTCGCGGAACTCCAGGCAATTCCTCAAAGGGTGGGGGGCCAACTTGGGTAAAGAGAAGAGGGACTTCCGTACCAACCTTCTGCGCCAGGTGGAAGAGCTAGATCGGGTGGCGGATGCCAACGGTTTAGATGAGGAGGGGTGGGGCCTCCGGTACTTACTTGAGGACCAACTCGTTGCACTAGACAGGGTGGACGTGGAATACTGGCGTCAGCGGAGTAGGACTCAGTGGACCCTGAAAGGTGACTCGTGCACCGCTTACTTCCATGCGATTGCAAATGGCCGCAAACGTAAGTGTTCTATTCCCCGGCTCATCACCGAGGCGGGCGAGGTGGAGGAGCCGCGAGCCCTCATGGATCACATCTACCAGTTCTACCAGGGCTTGATGGGGGCCAAAGGGGAAGAGCGGGTCTTTTCCCTTGGCCCTGATCTCTGGGATGCAGATCAGAAGATTTCGGACGAGGAAAATTGGGGCGTGGAGGTCGCTTTCACTGCTGAGGACCTCGACGAGGTCCTGGCTATTATGAAACCGGACTCTGCGCCGGGACCGGACGGGCCACCGGTTCTGTTCTTTAAGCGATTCTGGGGAATCCTGCGAGAACCCATCCTCCAGATGCTGAATGATTTCGCCCTAGGGAGGGTGGACATCGCCCGGCTTAACTTTGGGATTATCTCTTTAATTCCCAAGGTTAAAGGGGCGGAGCGGATCACGCAGTTTAGACCTATCGCTCTGATCAATGTCATCTTCAAGTTTGTGGCTAAGGCGTACACGATTAGATTAGCACCGCTAGCTCATAGGACGGTGGACCGGAGCCAATCAGCTTTCATCAAAGGGAGATGTCTGCATGAGGGCGCTCTGGCTCTCCACGAGATTGCACATGAACTCCGAGTGGGAAAGCAAGAGGGCTTGCTTCTTAAACTTGATTTCGAGAAGGCCTATGACAGGGTCAGCTGGGACTTCCTGCAGGAGATTCTCTTGCGGAAGGGCTTCTCGGCACGGGTAGTGCATCGCCTCATGCAGTTGGTCAAAGGGGGCCAAACGGCGATAAATGTGCACGGGGAAGTTGGTCCGTACTTCCGGAATGCGAGGGGCGTCCGACAAGGGGACCCACTCTCCCCGATCTTATTCGACTTCATTGTAGATGGGCTAGCGGCCATCCTGGCTAAGGCTAACCAGGCGGGACACATCGAGGGAGTGGTCCCGCATCTCATCCCTGGGGGGTGACACATCTACAATACGCTGATGATACTTTGGTTCTGATCAAACCAACAGGCGCAGGGATTGCGAACCTCAAAGTTATCATGTTGTGTTTCGAGAATATGTCAGGGCTGAAGATCAATTTTGATAAGAGTGAAGTGGTGGTGACCGGGGTACCACTGGAACTTCAACATCAGGTGGCCCACATGCTTAACTGCAAGCGGGGGGAATTCCCCATCAAATATTTGGGCCTACCTATCAGTGATAAGGCGCTAAGGGTAGCGGACTGGAACTTCCTGCCAGAGAAGATTGGGCACAGGGTGGGCCCATGGCAGGGGTTATTCTTGGCCTCGGCAGGCAGGCTAGAGTTGACAAACTCGTGCTTGTCCAGCCTCCCGCAGTTTGCCATGAGCTTGTACATGCTTTTCGACAGCACCCATAAAGCCATGGACAGACCTAGGGCTCGCTTCTTTTGGGAAGGAGTGGGCAACAAACGCAAGTACCACATGGTGGATTGGGCTACGGTTTGTAAACCTAAAGCGTTTGGAGGATTGGGAATCCTCAACACCAAACTCATGAACATCGCTTTGATGCTCAAGTGGATTTGGAAGTTGTACCAAGACGCGGATGGTCTATGGGCAGACATCATCTGTGCTAAGTATCTAGGGGGAAGGGATCTCTTCGACGAAGCGGTCCCTACCAGAGGCTTCCAATTTTGGAATTCCATTCAGAAGATTAAATGGTATTTCAAACTTGGAGCCAAGCACGTGGCGCGCAACGGGAGGCGCACCAGGTTCTGGCTGGACTAGTGGACTGGGAGGGGCCCTTTTATGGCCAGGTTCCCCCACCTATTCAGTTGCTGCACGGATCCGTCCATCTAGGTGTTTGATGCCAAGCCACCGGATGGGCACCCTGGGGAGTGGGGTGTTGCATTTCGGCGGCAATTTGGGATGGTTGAATTGGTTGAATGGGACAACCTTCGTCGGGAGGTCATGGGTTGGCAACCGGGTCTTGAGGATGACAAGGTGTCCTGGTCCCTTGACGCTTCAGGGGCCTACACCACCAGTTCAGTCTATCTTGCACTGGCGCAGGGAGCGACGGTCACTTGTTTCAAAGACGCTTGGCGCACCAGGGTTCCCCCTAAGATTCGGGTGTTTCTTTGGCAACTCATCCGTGGTAGGTTACCTTCTGCCGAGCAAGTTGCCAAGCGCCACGGACCCTCGGACGGGAGGTGCGCTCTGTGCCAGGAGATTGAAGATTGCAATCACATCTTCTTCTCCTGCCCCATCGCCAAACTCATGTGGGCTGGGGTTAGGGAACTCCTCCATCATGATCGGAACCCCACGGGACCGGGGGAGTTCATTGCAATCGCCCAGGGGCTTTACGGCCCCCTTCGTAGGCTAGTTTGGTTCACGTTTGCTGCCATGTGTTGGACTCTTTGGAACACGCGCAACAAACTAGTCTTTGAAGGAAAGATGATCGGGAACCCAGCTGATGTTTTCTATCATATGCTCATTCATATGCAGTCCTGGAGGGTTCTGGTCAGACAGAGGGACCGGGCGATGCTGGACGCGGCGGTGGACGACGTCGGGAGGCTCTATGCGCGACTACGGGCTGAGTAGCGGAGGACCCTGATGGCGTGTATTTCACACGTTCGTTGGGCAACCCCAAGAGGAAGGTATGATGCGCACAGCAGCAAGTTTTCCCTCAGAAAGAAACCAAGGTTTATCGAACCAGGAGGAGCCAAGAAGCACGTTGAAGGTTGATGGCGGCGGGATGTAGTGCGGCGCAACACCAGGGATTCCGGCGCCAACGTGGAACCTGCACAACACAACCAAAGTACTTTGCCCCAACGAAACAGTGAGGTTGTCAATCTCACCGGCTTGCTGTAACAAAGAGTTAACCGTATTGTGTGGAAGATGATTGTTTGCAGAAAACAGTAGAACAAGTATTGCAGTAGATTGTATTTCAGTAAAGAGAATTGGACCGGGGTCCACAGTTCACTAGAGGTGTCTCTCCCATAAGATAAACAGCATGTTGGGTGAACAAATTACAGTTGGGCAATTGACAAATAAAGAGAGCATGACCATGCACATACATATCATGATGAGTATAGTGAGATTTAATTGGGCATTACGACAAAGTACATAGACCGTCATCCAACTGCATCTATGCCTAAAAAGTCCACCTTCAAAGTTATCGTCCGAACCCCCTCCGGTATTAAGTTGCTAACAACAGACAATTGCATTAAGTATGGTGCGTAATGTAACTAGTGACTACATCCTTGAACATAGCACTAATGTTTTATCCCTAGTGGCAACAGCACAACACAACCTTAGAACTTTATGTCACTGTCCCAGGTGTCAATGCAGGCATGAACCCACTATCGAGCATAAGTACTCCCTCTTGGAGTTACAAGCATCTACTTGGCCAGAGCATCTACTAGTAACAGAGAGCATGCAAGATCATAAACAACACATAGCATAACTTTGATAATCAACATAACAAGTATTCTCTATTCATCGGATCCCAACAAACGCAACATATAGAATTACAGATAGATGATCTTGATCATGTTAGGCAGCTCACAAGATCCGACAATGATAGCACAATGGGGAGAAGACAACCATCTAGCTACTGCTATGGACCCATAGTCCAGGGGTAGACTACTCACACATCACTCCGGAGGCGACCATGGCGGCGTAGAGTCCTCCGGGAGATGATTCCCCTCTCCGGCAGGGTGCCGGAGGCGATCTCCTGGATCCCCCGAGATGGGATCGGCGGCGGCGGCGTCTCTGGAAGGTTTTCCGTATCGTGGCTCTCGGTGCTGGGGGGTTCGTCACGGAGACTTTTTATAGGCGGAAGGGCAGGTCAAGAGGCGGCACGGGGCCCCACACTACAGGCCGGCGCGGCCAAGGGGGCCGCGCCGCCTATGGTGTGGCCCCTCCGTGGCCCTCTTCGTCTCTCCTTCGGACTTACGGAAGCTTCGTGAGAAAATAGGCCCCCTGGGCTTTGATTTCGTCCAATTCCGAGAATATTTCCTTACTAGGATTTCTGAAACCAAAAACAAATAAAACAAGAATCGGCACTTCGGCATCTTGTTAATAGGTTAGTTCCGAGAAAATGCACGAATATGACATAAAGTGTGCATAAAACATGTAGATAACATCAATAATGTGGCATGGAACATAAGAAATTATCGATACGTCGGAGACGTATCAGCATCCCCAAGCTTAGTTCTGCTCGTCCCGAGCAGGTAAAACGATAACACAGATAATTTCTGGAGTGACATGCCATCATAATCTTGATCATACTATTTGTAAAGCATATGTAGTGAATGCAGCGATCGAAACAATGTATATGACATGAGTAAACAAGTGAATCATAAAGCAAAGACTTTTCATGAATAGCACTTCAAGACAAGCATCAATAAGTCTTGCATAAGAGTTAACTCATAAAGCAATAATTCAAAGTAAAGGCATTGAAGCAACACAAAAGAAGATTAAGTTTCAGCGGTTGCTTTCAACTTATAACATGTATATCTCATGGATATTGTCAACATAGAGTAATATAATAAGTGCAATAAGCAAGTATGTAGGAATCAATGCACAGTTCACACAAGTGTTTGCTTCTTGAGGTGGAGAGAAATAGGTGAACTGACTCAACATTGAAAGTAAAAGAATGGTCCTCCATAGAGGAAAAGCATCGATTGCTATATTTGTGCTAGAGCTTTGATTTTGAAAACATGAAACAATTTTGTCAACGGTAGTAATAAAGCATATGCATCATGTAAATTATATCTTATAAGTTGCAAGCCTCATGCATAGTGTACTAATAGTGCCCACACCTTGTCCTAATTAGCTTGGACTACCGGGTCATCACAATGCATTGTTTTTACCAAGTGTCACAAAGGGGTACCTCTATGCCGCCTGTACAAAGGTCTAAGGAGAAAGCTCGCATTGGATTTCTCGCTATTGATTATTCTTCAACTTAGACATCCATACCGGGACAACATAGACAACAGATAATGGACTCCTCTTTTATGCATAAGCATATACCAACAATTAATAATTTTCTCATTTGAGATTTGAGGATTGTTGTCCAAAACTGAAACTTCCACCATGGATCATGGCTTTAGTTAGCGGCCCAATGTTCTTCTCTAACATATGCATGCTTAACCATAAGGTGGTAGATCTCTCTTACTTCAGACAAGACGAACATGCATAGCAACTCACATGAAATTCAAGAATGAAAAGTTGATGGCGTCCCCAGTGAACATGGTTATCGCACAACAAGCAACTTAATAAGAGATAAAGTGCATAATTACATATTCAATACCACAATAGTTTTTAAGCTATTTGTCCCATGAGCTATATATTGCAAAGGTGAATGATGGAATTTTAAAGGTAGCACTCAAGCAATTTACTTTGGAATGGCGGAAAATACCATGTAGTAGGTAGGTATGGTGGACACAAATGGCATAGTGGTTGGCTCAAGTATTTTGGATGCATGAGAAGTATTCCCTCTCGATACAAGGTTTAGGCTAGCAAGGCTTATTTGAAACAAACACAAGGATGAACCGGTGCAGCAAAACTCACATAAAAGACATATTGAAAACATTATAAGACTCTACACCGTCTTCCTTGTTGTTCAAACTCAAAACTAGAAATTATCTAGACCTTAGAGAAACCAAATATGCAAACCAAATTTTAGCATGCTCTATGTATTTCTTCATTAATGGGTGCAAAGCATATGATGTAAGAGCTTAATCATGAGCACAACAATTGCCAAGTATCACATTACCCAAGACATTTATAGCAATTACTACATGTATCATTTTCCAATTCCAACCATATAACAATTTAACGAAGGAGAAACTTCGCCATGAATACTATGAGTAGAAACCAAGGACATACTTGTCCATATGCTACAGCGGAGCGTGTCTCTCTCCCATAAAGTGAATGCTAGGATCCATTTTATTCAAACAAAACAAAAAACAAAAACAAACCGACGCTCCAAGAAAAAGCACATAAGATGTGATGGAATAAAAATATAGTTTCAGGGGAGGAACCTGATAATGTTGTCGATGAAGAAGGGGATGCCTTGGGCATCCCCAAGCTTAGACGCTTGAGTCTTCTTGATATATGCAGGGGTGAACCACCGGGTGCATCCCCAAGCTTATAGCTTTCACTCTCCTTGATCATGTTGCATCATACTCCTCTCTTGATCCTTGAAAACTTCCTCCACACCAAACTCGAAACAACTCATTAGAGGGTTAGTGCACAATATAAATTGACATATTCAGAGGTGACACAATCATTCTTAACACTTCTGGACATTGCATAATGCTACTGGACATTAATGGATCAAAGAAATTCATCCAACATAGCGAAAGAGGCAATGCGAAATAAAAGGCAGAATCTGTCAAAACAGAACAGTTCGTATTGACGAATTTTAAAATGGCACCAGACTTGCTCAAATGAAAATGCTCAAATTGAATGAAAGTTGCGTACATATCTGAGGATCATGCACGTAAATTGGCTTAATTTTCTGAGTTACATACAGGGAGGTGGACCCAGATTCGTGACAGCAAAGAAATCTGGAACTGTGCAGTAATCCAAATCTAGTACTTACTTTTCTATCAACGGCTTAACTTGGCACAACAAAACACAAAACTAAGATAAGGAGAGGTTGCTACAGTAGTAAACAACTTCCAAGACACAAAATAAAAAACAAAGTACTGTAGGTAAAAACATGGGTTGTCTCCCATAAGCGCTTTTCTTTAACGCCTTTCAGCTAGGCGCAGAAAGTGTGTATCAAGTATTATCAAGAGACGAAGTGTCAACATCATAATTTGTTCTCATAATAGAATCAAAAGGTACCTTCATTCTCTTTCTAGGGAAGTGTTCCATACCTTTCTTGAGAGGAAATTGATATTTTATATTACCTTCCTTCATATCAATAATAGCACCAATAGTTCGAAGAAAAGGTCTTCCCAATATAATGGGATAAGATGCATTGCATTCAATATCCAAGACAACAAAATCAACGGGAACAAGGTTATTGTTAACGGTAATGCGAACATTATCAACTTTCCCCAAAGGTTTCTTTGTAGAATGATCAGCAAGATTAACATCCAAATAACAATTTTTCAGCGGTGGCAAGTCAAGCATATTATAAATTTTCTTAGGCATAACAGAAATACTTGCACCAAGATCACATAAAGCATTACAATCAAAATCTTTAACCTTCATCTTAATGATGGGCTCCCAACCATCCTCTAGCTTTTTAGGAATAGAGGCTTCGCGCTCTAGTTTCTCTTCTCTAGCTTTTATAAGAGCATTTGTAATATGATGTGTAAAAGCCAAATTTATAGCACTAGCATTAGGACTTTTAGCCAGTTTTTGCAAGAACTTTATAACTTCAGAGATGTGGCAATCATCAAAATTCAAACCATTATAATCTAAAGCAATGGGATCATCATCCCCAATGTTGGAAAAAATTTCAGCAGCTTTATCACAGCAGTTTCAGCAGCTTTAGCAGCTTGTGCAGTTTTTCGCGGTTTGCATTAGAAGTGGAAACATTGCTAACACCAATTCTTTTATTAGTATTAGTAGGAGGTGCAGCAACATGTGTAGCATTAGCATTACTAGTGGTGGTAATAGTCCAAACTTTAGCTATATTCTTTTCTTTAGCTAGTTTTTCATTTTCTTCTCTATCCCACCTAGCACGCAGTTCAGCCATTAATCTTATATTCTCATTAATTCTAACTTGAATGGCATTTGCTGTAGTAGTAATTTTATCATGATGATTCTCATTAGGCATAACTTTTGATTTCAAAAGATCAACATCAGCAGCAAGACTATCGACTTTAGAAGCAAGTATATCAATTTTCCCAAGCTTTTCTTCAACAGATTTGTTAAAAGCAGTTTGTGTACTAATAAATTCTTTAAGCATGGCTTCAAGTCCAGGGTGAACTCCTATTATTGTTGTAAGAATTCCCATAAGAATTACCATAGCCGTTGCCATTATTATAAGGATATGGTCTATAGTTGTTACTAGAATTGTTCCGGTAAGCATTGTTGTTGAAATTATTATTTTTAATGAAGTTTACATCAACATGTTCTTCTTGTGCAACCAATGAAGCTAATGGAACATTATTAGGATCAATATTAGTCCTATCATTCACAAGCATAGACATAATAGCATCAATCTTATCACTCAAGGAAGAGGTTTCTTCAATAGAATTTACCTTCTTACCTTGTGGAGCTCTTTCCGTGTGCCATTCAGAGTAGTTGATCATCATATTATCAAGAAGCTTTGTTGCTTCACCAAGAGTGATGGACATAAAGGTACCTCCAGCAGCTGAATCCAATAAATTCCGCGAAGAAAAATTTAGTCCTGCATAGAAGGTTTGGATGATCATCCAAGTAGTCAGTCCATGGGTTGGGCAATTTTTAACCAAAGATTTCATTCTTTCCCAAGCTTGAGCAACATGTTCAGTATCTAATTGTTTAAAATTCATTATGCTACTCCTCAAAGATATAATTTTAGCAGGGGGATAATATCTACCAATAAAAGCATCCTTGCATTTAGTCCATGAATCAATACTATTCTTAGGCAGAGATAGCAACCAATCTTTAGCTCTTCCTCTTAATGAGAAAGGGAACAATTTTAGTTTAATAATATCACCATCTACATCTTTATATTTTTGCATTTCACATAATTCAACAAAATTATTAAGATGGGCAGCAGCATCATCGTAACTAACACCAGAAAATTGCTCTCGCATAACAAGATTCAGTAAAGCAGGTTTAATTTCAAAGAATTCTGCTGTAGTAGCAGGTGGAGCAATAGGTGTGCATAAGAAATCATTATTATTTGTGGTTGTGAAGTCACACAACTTAGTGTTTTCAGCGTTGGCCATTTTAGCAACAGTAAATAAAGCAAACTAGATAAAGTAAATGCAAGTAAACTAATTTTTTTGTGTTTTTGATATAGCAAACAAGATAGCAAATAAAGTAAAACTAGCAACTAATTTTTTTGTATTTTGATTTAGTGCAGCAAACAAAGTAGTAAATAAAACTAAGCAAGACAAAAACAAAGTACAGAGATTGAGAAGTGGAGACTCCCCTTGCAGCGTGTCTTGATCTCCCCGGCAACGGCGCCAGAAAAAGAGCTTGATGGCGTGTATTTCACACGTTCGTTGGGCAACCCCAAGAGGAAGGTATGATGCGCACAACAGCAAGTTTCCCTCAGAAAGAAACCAAGGTTTATCGAACCAGGAGGAGCCAAGAAGCACGTTGAAGGTTGATGGCGGCGGGATGTAGTGCGGCGCAACACCAGGGATTCCGGCGCCAACGTGGAACCTGCACAACACAACCAAAGTACTTTGCCCCAACGAAACAGTGAGGTTGTCAATCTCACCGGCTTGATGTAACAAAGAGTTAACCGTATTGTGTGGAAGATGATTGTTTGCAGAAAACAGTAGAACAAGTATTGCAGTAGATTGTATTTCAAAGAAAGAGAATTGGACCGGGGTCCACAGTTCACTAGAGGTGTCTCTCCCATAAGATAAACAGCATGTTGGGTGAACAAATTACAGTTGGGCAATTGACAAATAAAGAGAGCATGACCATGCACATACATATCATGATGAGTATAGTGAGATTTAATTGGGCATTACGACAAAGTACATAGACCGTCATCCAACTGCATCTATGCCTAAAAGTCCACCTTCAGGTTATCGTCCGAACCCCTTCCAGTATTAAGTTGCTAACAACAGACAATTGCATTAAGTATGGTGCGTAATGTAACTAGTGACTACATCCTTGAACATAGCACTAATGTTTTATCCCTAGTGGCAACAGCACAACACAACCTTAGAACTTTCTGTCACTGTCCCGGTGTCAATGCAGGCATGAACCCACTATCGAGCATAAGTACTCCCTCTTGGAGTTACAAGCATCTACTTGGCCAGAGCATCTACTAGTAACGGAGAGCATGCAAGATCATAAACAACACATAGCATAACTTTGATAATCAACATAACAAGTATTCTCTATTCATCGGATCCCAACAAACGCAACATATAGAATTACAGATAGATGATCTTGATCATGTTAGGCAGCTCACAAGATCCGACAATGATAGCACAATGGGGAGAAGACAACCATCTAGCTACTGCTATGGACCCATAGTCCAGGGGTAGACTACTCACACATCACTCCGGAGGCGACCATGGCGGCGTAGAGTCCTCCGGGAGATGATTCCCCTCTCCGGCAGGGTGCCGGAGGCGATCTCCTGGATCCCCCGAGATGGGATCGGCGGCGGCGGCGGCTCTGGAAGGTTTTCCGTAGCGTGGCTGTCGGGCCTGGGGGTTTCGTGACGGAGACTTTTTATAGGCGGAAGGGCAGGTCAAGAGGCGGCACGGGGGCCCCACACTACAGGCCGGCGCGGCCAAGGGGGGGGCCACGCCGCCCTATGGTGTGGCCCCTCCGTGGCCCCTCTTCGTCTCTCCTTCGGACTTCTGGAAGCTTCGTGAGAAAATAGGCCCCTGGGCTTTGATTTCGTCCAATTCCGAGAATATTTCCTTACTAGGATTTCTGAAACCAAAAACAGCAGAAAACAGAATCGGCACTTCGGCATCTTGTTAATAGGTTAGTTCCAGAAAATGCACGAATATGACATAAAGTGTGCATAAAACATGTAGATAACATCAATAATGTGGCATGGAACATAAGAAATTATCGATACGTCGGAGACGTATCAGGCCCAGGCGGCGACTTGACCAAGATCTTGCTTCACCTTCTACTTAGTTTGGTTGAGCCCGTTGAGTTGTGCCGTTCGACTCTGTATCGTTTGGGTTGTATGTCTTCTGGACCTGGGAGGGTCGTACTTGTGACGCCTTGGGCGTGTGTGTGTGGTCTGTATAACTATAACTTGCATGTAC
Source organism: Lolium perenne (assembly GCF_019359855.2). NCBI lineage: Eukaryota > Viridiplantae > Streptophyta > Magnoliopsida > Poales > Poaceae > Lolium > Lolium perenne. The sequence goes on along the minus strand of NC_067248.2, from coordinate 214,405,636 downwards.
CGTTGCCAGGAGGGCTTTATTTATAAAGCTGGGCCATGAGGCCTTCTGTTTAAAAGAATCTACCAGGGTCCATGTTTTTGGAGAAAGTAGATGATGTGTAGTCACAAAGAACGGAGTCAAACGACTTGCATATACCGAACTTGAAAAGGAGGGCCCTACTGTGAATGTTTTTTCTTCATAGAAGCACTTTGGGTCTTAGACACAAGGTTATCGACATGGGGTGCAAGCCAAAGGGAAAGCGTATTGGCAACAATCTTTGCAATGTCGTGGATAACACTAGGCCTAAAATCGGAGATGTCCTCTACGTCATCATTCTTAAGCTTGGCATTAACTGAGGCTCACGTCCCATCTTTCTTTTTTACCACCGAACTATAAAGGGTAGTGTACATTGGTGTATCGATGTAAACATAGTTTTTTCTTTCAAAAGCTTGGCATTAACCGAAGTAAAATGGCAGCAAGCCAGCTGGTCAAGATGGATTCCACCGGTTGCTTTTACCGACCGCTCCTTTCAATGTAAGATCGTTAGATAGTGACTTAATAATTTGGCCATGCAGGTAAAATCAAAAGTCTCTCCGGGGAATCCAAACTGGGCAACCCTATATATACACCTCAACAATAATGAATCTATCACAAGACCTCACGAGCAAGACCAAAGATGAGGAAGACCCATACCTTGTTCTTCTCACTACTCCTGGTGTGCGTGTCACTCACAGTCGATGGCTCCCAGGAGGATCAGCTCACGAGGTTTATCCAATCCAAGGCCAAGAAGAGCCACACTGTCAGGGCGACTAGCGCAATCGGGCCTGCGGAAAACGACCCATGGGCCGACCCCAGCAGCTTCAGCCACCTTCCCTCAAAGTGCCCGATCCCGCCGGCCGGCACAAAGGAAGCAGACAAGATCATGGCGCTGCCCGGACAGCCACCGCGCGTTAACTTCGACGAGTACTCCGGCTATGTCACGGTGAGCGAGGTGCACTTCCGCGAGCTCTTCTACTACTTCGTCGAGGCCCCCTACGAGGCCGCCTCCAAGCCGCTCATCCTATGGCTCAACGGCGGGCCTGGATGCTCGTCACTCGGCTACGGGGCATTTCAAGAGCTTGGGCCGTTCCGTGTGAACCCTGACGGGAAGACACTCAGCAGGAACAAGCACGCCTGGAACAACCGTAAGTGAAACCTAACTTACAAGCGAAGATTCACTGATGTGTCATAGAGTTATTCGATAAGGAGGTTCAACACTTCATACTGAACTGATACGATGTGCAGTGGCTAACGTGATCTTTCTGGAGTCACCGGCGGGCGTGGGGTTCTCCTACGCAGCCAACGACACGAACAACAACGACAACGTTGGTGATAGGAGGACGGCTGAGGACACGTTCGTCTTCCTGCTCAACTGGCTAGAGAGGTTCCCCGAATACAAGGGCCGTGATTTCTACATCGCTGGCGAGAGCTACGGCGGTCACTACGTCCCGCAACTCGCCACTGTCATCGAATTCATGAACCAGCTCCATGGAAGCACCCTCATAAACCTTCGTGGCATCTTCGTGAGTTGCTACTAGCGTCACATATCTTACCGGCCTGACGACGGTCTAATCTTATGCAGCGATCATACGTACCCATATGTTTCCTTGTGTTATCTAGGTTGGCAACCCGTACCTCGACGACTACAAGAACGAGAAGGGGGAACTGGAGTTTTTGTGGAGCCACGGGGTGATCTCCGACGAGGGGTGGGCCGGTATTCTCGCCAACTGCAGCTTCAGCCCGTCCGACGACTGGCCGTGCACCGTGGCGGCGCTAAAGCCCCGGAAGGGTCATTTCGACCATTACAACATATATGCCCCGCTATGCCTTCAGGAGCCGCTCACCGGCACTTTCTACTCCAGCAGCTACGTAAGACGATAACACAACTGATCAACCCTCTCTTGATATAGGCGTGTTTGTTTTTTCTTTGCAATTTCGATCATCCACACTCAGTGCAGAAGTGTAATTTTTGTTGTGTCAGCTTGCTGGCTACGACCCGTGCGCCGATCACTACGTCGAGGCTTACATGAACAATCTCGTTGTCCAAGAAGCTATGCACACCAGGGCCAACACGAGTTGGTCAAGTTGCAGGTAAGTAGTAGCGTAGTACTCCTTTCGATTGGTAAATCAGGCTGACACGTAGTTTATAGTTTAAGAAAAAAAGAGTTCGACCATAAATTTGGTCAATGAAATATAAATTATATGTCACAAATATTATACCATTAAAAGAAAATTTCTTCTAATGTTTGTGACATATTTCTTGACTAAATTTATAGTGAAATTCTTGGACTATGTGTTATCCTAATAAATCGATCGGTACCGACGAAGTACCTGTCATAATATCTCGTGTTAAGTATACTCCTCCCATTCTTTCAGTGAAGACGTGGGGTTGGAATATAACCCTGGGCCAGTTTCCGTGGTGCCAACCATCAGCAGGCTGATCAAACGCGGTCTAAGCGTATGGATCTTCAGGTACTAATTAATGTGACTCTCAATTCATGCACCTTTACTAATGAGCCGTAGCACTGAACAAATTAAAGTAGGATTAAGGTTTCTGACCAGCGAGAGAACATCTTTCTATCTATCAGCGGCGATATGGATTCCGTATGCTCGATCAGTGCGACCAGGTTCTCCGTTCACGATCTTAACTTACCCATCACTAGCCCATGGCGCCCATGGTACACACCAGACACCGAGGTAATTATGTGCAAGCATGGCCCGCAGTAATAGCTAAATTTGAATTCAGGTGCTCTATAAAATTTCGAAAATTAAATGGAATGCTGTGGATGCAGGTTGGTGGCTATGTTCAGCAGTACAGTGGAGGCTTCACGTTTGCATCTGTTAGGGGAGCTGGTCATACGGTGCCCACTTTCCAGCCAAAGAGAGCGCTTGTTCTGCTCTACTCCTTCCTCAAGGGCATGCTCCCACCTGATGACATCCCAAATTAAATTGGAAATGCTTTCACATGTTCAAGATGTGTCTGATTGGAATGGTGTTCCTCCTTCCTTACAATAAATTGTTTCTCAATTACAAACAGTTTAATTTGAAAGTATGTATAAGACATATTCAAGCAATAATCATATGGTTTAGCACTTGTGTGCTAAAAAGATTTGTAATGTTTCTCACATTTAAAAAAAAAATGAGAACCACGTTCTGGCTTGTGCATGATCAGCATCTTCAGTTTTAATCATTCCGTATTTTGCCTAAAACCTTGTGGAGCAGTAATAAAACAAAACAAATTGAAGCTCTCTATTTTTAACAACTCTCTTTTGTGGACACTAAGGACACCCCCAATGCTCCACCGTGTGTTGTATCTAGAGCATGCTAATAACTAAGCAAAACGCTGATATGGAACGGTAATTAGTGAAGAGAGAGAGAAGGGGATAGTATCTTGTTTAGGATACAACTCTTGTCGTTCACTACACCAGAAAATGGATTTAGTGACAATAGTACTGTTTATCACCAGCCTATTTTCGATGAACCATGAAAGCCAGGCTTTCATGGTTGAATGTACTGTTTTTGCCACCGAAAATAGGCTGGTGATAAATTTGTGTTGTCATTAGCTTTGTCACTGAATGCCACTGAATATCTAACATAGAAAATACCTAATGACAGTATGCAAAGTTTTGTCATCAAAGATCACATATTCGGTGACAATTTAGAGATTATCAACAATTGTGATAATGGGTGACAGCCCAATATTGCCATGGTATATTTGAGAAATTGTCATTGTTAGATTGAATGGACGCTCAGGATTCACCAAGAAATGTTGATGTGGCTTCTTACATGGGGGCCCATGACAACGTGGGTCCAACGCTAGTGACGTGGACACTCTCGAGTGGGTTTCGTCCAGATGGTAGTGACATGGATGTTATCGAGTGGGTCCAGAAGGTTGATACATGACATTATATCATGTGGGGCCTGATGACCCGCAAGTATAGGGGGTGTATCGTAGTACTTTCAATAAATAAGAGTGTCGAACCCAACGAGGAGCAGAAGGTGTTGACAAGCAGTTTCGATGAAGGATTCACTGTAAATGCTCACAAACAAGTATTCAGGGGGTTTTGATATAGCAGATGAATAAAGTACAAGTAAATAAAATGCGAGAGTAATAATTGCAGCGAGTGGCCCAATCCTTTTTAGCACAAAGGACAAGCCGGTTTGTTTACTTATAATGACCAAACGTTCTTGAGGACACACGGGAATTCAGTCTAGTGCTTTCGCTTTATATAGCTGACTAATCTTCATTGTTTTGATAAGTGTTGTGTGGGTGAACCTATGCTAATGCACCGCCCTTCCTAGGACTAATACATACTTGTGATTATACCCCTTGCAAGCATCCGCAAATACAAGAAAGTAATTAAGATAAATCTAACCACAGCCTTAAACTCTGAGATCCTGCTATCCCTCCTGCATCGATATACCAACGGGGGTTCAGGTTTCTGTCACTCCGGCAACCCCACAATTAGCAAACGAATACAAGATGTATTCCCCTAGGCCCATAAAGGTGAAGTATCATGTAGTCGACGTTCACATGACACCACTAGAAGAATAACACCGCAACTTAAATATCAAAGCATTGAATATTACTCAACATAGTTCACTACTAACATTTAGACTTCACCCATGTCCTCAAGAACTAAACGAACTACTCACGAGACATCATATGGAACATGATCAGAGGTGATATGATGATGAATAACAATCTGAACATAAACCTTGGTTCAATGGTTTCACTCAATAGCATCAATAACAAGGAGTAATCAATACCGGGAGAGTTTCCCCGACCAAACAGTCAAGATTCAACCCTAGATGTTACAGCTGTGACGAGGTGCAGCGGTGGAGATGACGGTGACGGTGGTGGAGATGATGGTGATGATGATCCCAATGAAGTCCAGCTCGATGGCGGTGACGATGGCGTCGATTTCCCCCTCCGGGAGGGAATTTCCCCTGCGGATTTCAGCCTGCCGGAGAGCTCTTTTCTCTCTGGTGTTTTCCGCCCCGCAGAGGCGGCTGTGTCTCCTCGCGATTATTCCCTGGAGCTTAGGTTTTCGGGGAGAAGAAGTACGCGAAGGAGAGGCGGCCGAAGGGGGCTGTGGGCCCCCTCCCCACAAGGCGGCGCGGCCAGGCCAGGGCCCGCGCCGGCCTATGGGGAGCCCATGGCGGCCCTCCTCAGCTCCTCCTTTTGGCTAGCTCCATCCTCTGGAAAAATAAGATCTTCGGTGTAATTTCCGTCAATTGTTGATCTCCAGAAATATTGCATTCTGACGGCGCTTTTTCCAGCAGAATCCTGACTCCGGTGGATGATCCTCCAATAATCATGAAACATGCAAAATAGATGAAATAACATAAGTATCACCTCTAAATATGAAATAAATTAATGAATAACTGTAAATTATGATATAAAATAGTGATGCAAAATGGACGTATCAACTGCCCCAAGCTTAGACTTCGCTTGTCCCCAAGCGAAACTGAACTCAGTAAACAAGACCACATGTTTATGGAGTGAAGAGTCGATAAATAAAATACGGACAAGAAGCATCATATTAATTCACACAAGACATTCTAGTGAACAACTTCCTCATATGATTCAACTTGAAACAAGTAAAAGGAAATCACAAATAAAGGTGCATAGGAAATCATAATTGGTGATGGCAAACTTCGTTCTTGGTCAAAGAACAGTTAACATATTGTACTTATCTATTGAGCAACGCTCTTATATTAAAGCTTATAGCAAAACTTGCATACTCAATCATAATAATCCCCTCATAATCATCGATAACCTTCAAAACTATATTCATTCAGATAAAACTTGTACTGAACAAGGAAGAATAAAAGGCATGATTAAGTAGATCACAGTATAAATGGTTTGATCTCAACAACTCAATTGCTTGCTTAAGATAGAGGGAAATAGGTTTACTGACTCAACATAAAGTAAAAGATAGGCCCTTCGCAGAGGGAAGCAGGGATTGAATCATGTGCTAGAGCTTTTTAAGTTTTGAAATCATATAGAGAGCATAAAAGTAAAGTTTGAGAGGTGTTTGTTGTTGTCAACGAATGGTAGTGGGTACTCTAACCCCCTTGCCAAACAGACTTCCAAAGAGCGGCTCCCATGAAGGACGTTATCTCTACCAACAAGGTAGATCATCCCTCTTCTCTTTTGTTTACACATGTACTTTAGTTTATTCAAGGATGACACTCCTCCCAACCTTTGCTTTCTCAAGCCATGGCTAACCGAATCCTCGGATGCCTTCCAACATTTCACATAGCATGGAGGAGTGTCTATTGCAAAATTAAGTTGCTTACTGATGAATCAGAGCAAAACATGTGAGGAGGATTATTAATGAGAGTTGATTAATTGGGGCTGGGAACCCCGTTGCCAGCTCTTTTTGCAAAATTATAGGATAAGTGGATGAAGCCACTAGTCCATTAGTGAAAGCTGCCCAACAAGATTGAAAGATACAACACCACATACTTCCTCATGAGCTATAAAACATTGACACAAATAAGGGATGATAACTTTTGAATTGTTTAAAGGTAGCACATGAAGTATTTACTTGGAATGGCAGAGGAATACCACATAGTAGGTAGTTATGGTGGACACTGATGGCATAGGTTTGGTTTAAGGGTTTGATGCACGAGAAGCATTCCCTCTCAGTACAGGTCTTTGGCTAGCAAGGTTGATTAGCAAGCATAAGAGTTGAGGGAAAAAAACAAATATACATGTGATAGAAACAATCATGCATCTTCCTTGTAAGCACAAACAATTTTAACATAAACTCAAAGATAATGAAATAACATATCTGCATGTATTTCTTCTTCTCTACTTAAACTCAAAGTGTTGTTGCTATTGACCAATGCTAAGTTTGCCAAAACCAAATAGATTTACCCAATGCTCCCAAAGTGATACCAATACTTAACAACAAGATCAATCATATAATAGAAATTGCAAACTAAAATAAGATGTGCAATATGTAAATGATAGAACTTCTCATTAATATTCCATAACGATAACTCACACCAAGGGATACATAGATAACCAACTAGAAGAGAGATACTTCCACACTGCAACACATCTTATATGATAACTTCCCTACTCATGATATGACACTACTTGATAGTAAAAAGGTAAAAGATAGTGATGATGTGATACCGCGGCACTCCCCCAAGCTTGGAACAAACCAAGGGGGTGCCAATACCAATGATGAATTACTCCTTCGGTGGTGGTGAATTCTTCCCATCATCAGACTTCCAAGGAAGAGGCTCTCCATCAACAAACGACATCTTGGTCTCCAGAATCCTGAAACTAGCAGCATAACTTATGTGTTTGAACATGTTTTCATACTCATAGTTTTGATTCTGAACATCATAGAGTTGAGCTTGGAGTTTGTTGGTAGTGTCGTGAAGCGAGAAGATATCGTCCCACAGCTTTGCAGTCTCCTTGTGTCCATCAATAAGTTCAGACACAATTTTGTGGAAGATGTCCACTTCACGCTCAGCCATATTCTTGTAACTGAAGACCTCTTGTTCTAATTTCTCCATCCTGTCCTCCAAACTTCCTTCTCCTTTAGGACCCCGGACATCTTCAATCTGCAACTCTCCATCTACGAGCAGCAATTCCTTGGGGTGCATCTTCAGCTCGTTCATGTACGGGTTAACGACGTCCTCAAAGAAGTTGTCCTTCGGAGTTCCCGACGAAGACATGCTGGCTCTAGATCCGAGGCAGATCCTGGCAGAAAACAACTCGAAACAAAACGCGACGAGAAAACGATATACTGACCTCCAGGGGTCCGGGGGATTATATAACAGAAATTTTCACGACAGAAGGAAAGTACCAGGTCTAACCAGAGTCGGAGAGGGACAGCGAGGGGCTGTCCTCATAGGGCGGCGCGGCCATGCTGGGGCCCGCGCCGGCCTATGGGGGCACGCCCTCGTGCGTCTCCTCCACTCCGTTTTGATCTCGTAATTTTTCATATTTTCCAGAAATAGCAAAAACATTGTTCGGAAAGTTAAACGCGGACTTTTTATTACCAGTACTGTTACCTATTCAAAGTCGAACTCTGCAGAACTGTCAATTTGGCCTTTGATGAAAGCTTCCAGAGTTACTACTCGAATAACATCAACATCTTCATTATAAGAATCACCAGAGATATAATGCTTGAGTCTTTGTCCATTCACCACTTGTGTGGCATTGCCTTGCAGAGAACTAATTTTAATTGCTCCTGAACGATACACCTCCACAATGACATATGGTCCTTCCCATTTTGAGAGTAATTTCCCTGCAAAAAATCTGAGACGAGACCGATACAATAGGACTTTATTCCCAACATTAAATTCTCTTTTGATAATTCTTCTATCATGCCATTTCTTAACTTTCTCTTTAAAGAGTTTAGCATTTTCATAAGCTTCACTTCTCCATTCATCTAGAGAACTCAATTGTAGCAATCTCTTCTCACCGGCAAGTTTAGGATCTTTATTTAGTTCTCTTACAGCCCAATAAGCTTTGTGCTCTAGTTCTAAAGGTAAATGACAAGCTTTCCCATAAACCATTTTATAAGGTGACATACCCATAGGATTTTTATAAGCAGTTCTATAAGCCCATAGCGCTTCCTTCAATTTACTAGCCCAGTTCTTTCTAGATTTATTAACAGTCTTTTGCAAGATAGATTTAATCTCTCTATTTGATAATTCTACTTGCCCACTAGTTTGAGGATGATAAGCGGAAGCAATTCTATGATTAATACCATATTTAGCAAGAGTTTTTCTAAAACCACCATGAATAAAATGAGAACCTCCATGAGTCATAAGATATCTAGGAACTCCAAATCTAGGAAAAATAATATCTAAAAGCATTCTTAAAGAGGTCTCACCATCAGCACTTTTTGTGGGTATGGCTTCCACCCATTTAGTAACATAATCAACAGCGACAAGTATATGAGTGTTACCTTCTGAAGAAGGGAAAGGACCCATGAAGTCAAATCCCCAACAATCGGATGGTTCAATAACAAGAGTATAATTCATAGGCATTTCATTGCGTCTGGAGATATTACCAACCCTTTCACATTCATCACAAGATAAAATAAACTTCCTTGCATCTTTGAAGAGAGTTGGCCAATAGAAACCTGATTGTAGAACCTTTTGCGCGGTTCTATCTCTGGCGTGATGTCCTCCATAAGCACTACCATGCCACTTACTCAATATCTCTTGTTGTTCATATTCGGGAACACATCTTCGCAGAATACCATCCACTCCTTCTTTATATAAGTGTGGGTCATCCCAAAAATAATGCCTCAAGTCATAAAAGAATTTCCTCCTTTGCTGAGCTGAAAAGGTTGGAGGCAAGTACTTGGAAACAATAAAGTTAGCATAATCAGCGTACCAAGGACTATCTTGCGAGCTCACCTTTATTACAGCCAATTGTTTATTTGGAAAACTATCATTAACATGAACAGGATGATAAGCAATATTTTCCAATCTAGACAAATTATCAGCAACAGGATTATCAGCACCATTCCTATCTATAATATGTAAATCAAATTCTTGCAAAAGAAGCACCCATCTAATAAGCCTTGGCTTAGCATCTTTCTTTTCCATAAGGTACCTAATTGCAGCATGATCAGTATGGATTGTAACTTTTGAATCAACAATATATGATCTAAACTTGTCACAAGCAAAAACTACAACTAATAACTCTTTTTCAGTTGTAGCATAATATCTTTGAGCAGCATCAAGAGTTTTGCTAGCATAATGAATAACATTCATTTTTTTATCTGCTCGCTGTCCAAGAACAGCGCCTACAGAAAAATCACTAGCATCACACATAATTTCAAAAGGTAAATTCCAATCAGGAGGTTCAACTACAGGAGCAGTTGTTAAGGCTTTCTTTAGAGTTTCAAAGGCTTCCTTACAATCATCATAAAAAACAAAAGGTACATCTTTTTGAAGAAGATTAGTAAGAGGCTTTGAAATCTTAGAGAAATCTTTAATAAATCTCCTATAAAACCCAGCATGACCAAGAACACTACGAATACCTTTAACATCCCTAGGATAGGGCATCTTCTCAATTGCTTCAACTTTAGCTCTATCAACTTCAATACCTCTCTCGGAAATTTTATGTCCCAATACAATTCCTTCATTAACCATAAAGTGGCATTTCTCCCAATTAAGAACAAGGTTAGTTTCTTCACATCTCTGCAAGACTTTATCAAGGTTTCGCAAGCAATTATCAAAAGAATTCCCATAGACAGAAAAATCATCCATGAATACCTCTACAATATTCTCACAAAAGCCATGGAAAATAGCAGACATGCATCTTTGAAAAGTAGCAGGAGCATTACATAAACAAAAAGGCATACGTCTATAAGCATAAGTTCCATAGGGACAAGTGAAAGTGGTTTTCTCTTGATCTTTGGTTTTAACAGCAATTTGTGAGAACCCAGAATAACCATCAAGAAAGCAAAAATGAGTATTTTTAGACAACCTTTCTAACATTTGATCAATAAGGCCTTGTTTGGTGCCAGTGTTTTTGTGAACTTTGAGGGGGGTTTTGAGGGGTGTTTTGGGTGAAAACAACAACCACCCAAAACACTAACCAAAACACTACAAAACCCCTATCATCCAAAACACTTGTCGAAACACTTGTTTGGCACACTTGTTTTACAAACCAGTGTATTCAAGTGTATTCAACATAAATGGATAAAAAATCGATCTTTTTTTATGTATCACAAGTAAAAATCCAATCTTTTTATATTTATTTATTTCGAATTACTGTTCATCCAGGGGCATGGGAGCCAAAACTATGTGCCCCCTTCGTCTCGCATAAGTACAAGTAAACAAAACGGTCATATTTTACTTGAATGAGGCAGTTTAGTTTACTCACAACTTTGTTCTTAGATTTCCACTTCAATTCCATCAAAAGGTTATGCCTACAATATTCTACCACTAACTACTTTAATTTGCAGATAACATAACAATCAAGAACTTGCAAAATTCATAAACGCATCCATTTTCAACTAGACAAAGAGAGATGGAATTATCCATTGGCACTGAAACTAACTAAGGTTATAATTTCATGGTTTGGGATGAAATGCTTGCGAAGACATAACATAGTACAAGCAGCCACCATGAGAATTATGCAAAACTAATAACTATATATATAGTGCAATCTTAGGAACAGGGGAGTATGGGTTTAACTTGCAAACTGACAGGCAACATTTCTCTCATGACCCCAACACAGCAACACAGGTTATACCGTATAATCTCTGCTGGGAACTTACATCTCTCATGACTCAACACAGGTTTGGTCATAAGGCATACATACAAATGATTTTATATCAAGTAGAAAAGAGCAAGGGAACGAATATAAAATGGGTATCATGGACTAGCTTGTTATTGTTCACCCCACAAATGACACTCCATAAACTCCAGAGTTGAAGCGGGTCATCCATTCACTCCACCGGTTGCACGACCTGCACATTGTAAAAAAGGGAATGTTTTACTTATCATGAAGAAGTGAATGTGCATGCCCGCGGATTCCAAAAATCCTACAGATGATTAGAATGCTAATATATCAACAGAGGTTGATCTTGCAAACACCAATCGAATCAACATATCACTAACCAAAGCTCTCAAGCATTATGGTAGATCAATCAACAACCATATATGAAAACACTAGATTTTGTAGATAACAAGAAGATATAATTTTGGTGCCATCTCATAAGTTAACAAAAAAGCATAACAAAGTATTGAGTTGTGAAGCACATAAGTTCAGAAGGCCAGAAACTTGAAAATAAAAACTTGAGCATAAAGATATAGTGTGCATATATGCTACTCATTGAAACTTGAAAGCATTTGCAGAATGCCCATATCTGGGATCTCACTCTCTTACTTCCAATATGTGTTTCAATATGACCTGAGGATGGACAAGATAGCAGTGCGATGCTTTCTTCTCCACTGGATGTTTTCATGAACATATATATACCAGAAATTATAAATCAGTTTATCGGTTTCATCCTGGATTACCAACACAAAACCAACAGGTAACTAAGGTACTAAGAAAAACATCCACCACTCTGTTAGGCCAAGAATACCGAATCAGGAATTGTCAGGCTAATACGCAGAGCGAAATTTGATGTGCCATACGCAGCTACCAGTTTCCATGCCAGTTCTTGGTTCATGCAAACATTATCAGAGGATTGAATAATAATATCACCAGAAGCTTTAGCAGAATATACTGAAATTCTGCATACCAAGTCAGTAAAACATCTAGCAAATATACTAACATACCAATTGTATATGGTAGTATGGCACCATATGCATTATATTCATGAAAGGCTAAAGGCTTAAATATATTCATGTGTTAATAAATATACATATTATCTTCAATCCTTTTATCAAAAACTTTTACAACATTCAGACTGTAAAACAAAACTCATACGTAGTAAAATTTAGTGAGTGTAAATAGATTTTAAAAAAGGCATAGATTGACAATATATATGTGGCAGTACTTATAGAACCATCACTAGTACATAGACCAGATTTGTGCGGCAAGTCTAGAAGTAAATTTCCTACTGTTTTCGTAGTTGCCCAGCCATGAAAGAAATTTCTACCTTTATAAAGTATAAACCAGATCAGGAGAGGAGGGGACGAGGTGTTATCTAATATCAAGAACTCATCCTCGATTTGCATAAGAACCCTAGGCGGTAGGCACTCACAGGAAACCAGATCAGTAGATGAGGGGACGAGGTGGATGACGTACCTGAGAGAAGTCCAGCTTCTACCGAAGAAGAAGGACTGGGGGAGAGGGAGGCCAAGGACGTCGGGGAGGGAGGGAGGCGACGGTCGTCGTCAAATCGTGGCTGTGCCGCCAGAGCCGCGCGGCTAGATCTGTGCTCTTGGGAGGGAACGTCGCTGGCTTTGCTGCGGGACGACGTCAACGGCAGCGGCGAAGGCGGCTTGGAGCGTCAGCGGCGGCGGCTGCTTGGAGCGGCGGCAGCGGCGGCGTCTTGGAGCGGCGGCTTCGACGGGCGCTGCGCCGCCAGCGAGAAAACGCGAGGGGGGTGGAGCGTTTCGATTCCACCTCGGCCCGACGTGTATTGGGGTGTTTCCTGGACCGTTACCCTGCTGAAACCGGCCCGCCGAATGGCCCTGAAGTGTTTTAGAGTGTTTTAGCGTGTTTTAACCGGGCTTTGATTTTACACCCCAAAACACTACAAAACTCCCAACAAAACACTTGCACCGAACAAGGCCTAAAGGGTAAAGGGTAATGATCTTTCTTAGTAACCTTATTAACTTTTCGATAATCAATGCACATTCTATACCCTACAACTACTCTTTGAGGGATGAGCTCATCATTATCATTAGGCACAACAGTCATTACTCCTTTCTTAGGAACACAATGCACATGACTAACCCATATACTATCAGCAATAGGATATATAATACCAGCTTCAAGAAGTTTTAATACCTCATTCCTTACCACATCCTTCATCTTAGGAATTAGATGACGCTGATGTTCAACAACAGGCTTTGCATCATCTTCCATGTTGATAGCATGTTGGCAAATAGAGGGAGAAATCCCCTTCAAGTCATCGAGACTGTAGCCAATAGCTCCTCGGTGTTTCTTCAATATTTCCAATAACCTTTCTTCCTCAAAATCTGAAAGCTTAGAACTAATAATAACAGGATATATTTTCTTATCATCAATATGAGCATACTTAAGATTATCAGGCAACGGTTTTAAATCAAAAACAGGATCTTCCTTTGGTGGTGGTGTTGTACCTAAATCTTCAACCGGCAAGTCATGTTTAAGAATAGGTTGACGAAGGAAAATTTCATCAAGCTCATTCCTTTCTTCCCTAAAGACTTCACTCTCACTATCCTCCAAATGTTGCTGCAAAGGATTATTAGGAGTAAGAGCAATAGACGCACACTGTTCAACTCTAAAATCATTATTAGGCAAATCAGCTTTATAAGGAGTTTTGGCAAATTTAGAGAAATTAAACTCATAAGATTCACTAGCAAATTTAGTCACAATTTTTTCCTTCTTGCAATCTATAACAGCTCCACAAGTATTTAGGAAAGGTCTACCAAAAATAATAGGACAAGACTTACTAGCAGCAGAACCAAGTACCAAAAAGTCAGCATGATATTAATCTTACCACATAGAACTTCCACATCTCGAACAATACCAATAGGAGAGATAGTTTCTCTATTAGCTAGCCGAATAACCACATCAATATCTTCAAGTTCACAAGAACCAATTTCATGCATGATCTCCGTATAAAGCTCATAAGGAATGGCACTAATACTTGCACCAATGTCGCATAAACCATAATAACAATGATCACCAATTCTAAAAGAGAGCATAGGAACACTGGCTTTCCTAGACTTATTAGGATGCGAAACAATATTAGAAGCATCTTCACAGAAAATAATATGACCATCTTCTACATTTTCAGTCACAAGATCTTTAACTATTGCAATAGCAGGTTCAACTTTTATTTGTTCTTCAGGTTCTATAGGTTTCTTTGCACTTTTATTAACCGCACTAGTTATAACATAATACTCCTTCATTTTAGCAGGGAAAGGAGTTTTTTTTCAATATAAGCTTCAGGAAGAATATGATCAACAGTTTCAATTATAGCACATTTATTTATAGATGAATCAGTTTTATCTTTGTATGGTTCATGATACTTATCAAAATTCTTCCTAGGCAATTCAAAATGAGAGGCAAAAGCTTTATAAAAATTTGCAACAACTTGAGGGTCAAGACCATAAGTAGCACTCATATTACGAAATTTATTAGTATCCATAAAAATTTCAATGCATTTATAATCATAGTTTATACCTGACTCTCTATCTTTGTCGTTCTCCCATCCTTCAGTATTCTCCTGAATCCGATCAAGAAGGTCCCTTTTGAACTCTTCTTTGTTGCGTGTAAATGATCCAGAACAAGTAGTATCCCGCAAGGTTTTATCTTGAAAAGACAGTCTTGCATAGAAATTATAGATGATGATATTACCAGGAAGCTCATGAATGGGGCATTTGAGCATTAAAGACTTCAATCTCCCCCATGCTTGGGCAATACTCTCTCCATCATGAGGCCAGAAATTATATATGCGGTTCCGATCTTTGTGAATTTCACTTGGAGGATAGAATTTAAAATAAAATAAAGGCACAATGTCCTCCCAATCAAGAGAATCCCTATTTTTCAGCAATTTATACCAATGCGCTGCTTTACCAGACAGCGATATAGAGAATAGTTTCTTCCTAACTTCATCCATAGCGATACCTGCACATTTGAATAACCCGCATAATTCATGTAAAAACAATAAATGATCTCCAGGATGGACAGTTCCATCCCCTTCATAGCGGTTATCCACAACACGTTCAATAATTTTCATAGGTATTTTGTATGGAACCTCTTTCTCACCTGGCGCCTCATCCACTACCTTTGCAGTAGTAGTAGATTTTCCAAAGAGGAATTCAAGAGAAGACCTCTCCATTATGAATTATAGCAGCAGGCAGAAATAAAAACAGCACGTACAGTAAAGGTTTCCCTTACAAATTCCACTTACCAATAGCTCTTCACTCCCCGGCAACGGCGCCAGAAAATAGTCTTGATGACCCACAAGTATAGGGGGTGTATCGTAGTACTTTCGATAAATAAGAGTGTTGAACCCAACGAGGAGCAGAAGGTATTGACAAGCAGTTTCGATGAAGGATTCACTGTAAATGCTCACAAACAAGTATTCAGGGGGTTTTGATATAGCAGATGAATAAAGTACAAGTAATTAAATGCGAAAGTAATAATTGCAGCGAGTGGCCCAATCCTTTTTAGCACAAAGGACAAGCCGGTTTGTTTACTTATAATGACCAAACGTTCTTGAGGACACACGGGAATTTAGTCTAGTGCTTTCGCTTCATATAGCTGACTAATCTTCATTGTTTTGATAAGT
Source organism: Lolium perenne (assembly GCF_019359855.2). Classification (NCBI taxonomy): domain Eukaryota; kingdom Viridiplantae; phylum Streptophyta; class Magnoliopsida; order Poales; family Poaceae; genus Lolium; species Lolium perenne. The sequence continues at coordinate 214,389,659 of NC_067248.2, read as the reverse complement.
GTTGTGTGGGTGAACCTATGCTAATGCACCGCCCTTCCTAGGACTAATACATACTTGTGATTATACCCCTTGCAAGCATCCGCAAATACAAGAAAGTAATTAAGATAAATCTAACCACAGCCTTAAACTCTGAGATCCTGCTATCCCTCCTGCATCGATATACCAACGGGGGTTCAGGTTTCTGTCACTCCGGCAACCCCACAATTAGCAAACGAATACAAGATGTATTCCCCTAGGCCCATAAAGGTGAAGTATCATGAAGTAGACGTTCACATGACACCACTAGAAGAATAACACCGCAACTTAAATATCAAAGCCTTGAATATTACTCAACATAGTTCACTACTAACATTTAGACTTCACCCATGTCCTCAAGAACTAAACGAACTACTCACGAGACATCATATGGAACATGATCAGAGGTGATATGATGATGAATAACAATCTGAACATAAACCTTGGTTCAATGGTTTCACTCAATAGCATCAATAACAAGGAGTAATCAATACCGGGAGAGTTTCCCCTACCAAACAATCAAGATTCAACCCTAGATGTTACAGCGGTGACGAGGTGCAGCAGTGGAGATGACGGTGACGGTGGTGGAGATGATGGTGATGATGATCCCAATGAAGTCCATCTCGATGGTGGTGACGATGGCGTCGATTTCCGCCTCCGGGAGGGAATTTCCCTGGCGGATTTCAGCCTGCCGGAGAGCTCTTTTCTCTCTGGTGTTTTCCGCCCCGCAGAGGTGGATGTGTCTCCTCGCGATTATTCCCTGGAGCTTAGGTTTTCGGGGAGAAGAAGTACGCGAAGGAGAAGCCGCCGAAGGGGGCTGTGGGCCCCCTCCCCACAAGGCGGCGTGGCCAGGCCAGGGCCCGCGCCGGCCTATGGGGGGGCCATGGCGGCCCTCCTCAGCTCCTCCTTTTGGCTAGCTCCATCCTCTGGAAAAATAAGATCTTCGGTGTAATTTCCGTCAATTGTTGATCTCCAGAAATATTGCATTCTGACGGCGCTTTTTCCAGCAGAATCCTGACTCCGGTGGATGATCCTCCAATAATCATGAAACATGCAAAATAGATGAAATAACATAAGTATCACCTCTAAATATGAAATATATCAATGAATAACAGTAAATTATGATATAAAATAGTGATGCAAAATGGACGTATCAGGGCCAAACACCGATTTTTAATAAAAGTCAATTTAGTAGTACAAATTGTAAGAATTTAAAAAAAAAATCAATTTGCACATCGTATATTCAATTCACAACCAAATAATCTTCAAACATCACATAGTATGAATACGCTACATATTCAAGTTTACATACTTCAATTTGAAAATACAAATCACATACCCATACACGACCTAAACATTACAAGTTTTGTTCTGAAAAGTCAACAAGAACACAATCCTAGAAGGACAACTTTCTATAGACACCTCTAGAAACCTAAGCTAGTAGAATGAAATCCTTGCTTAACCTTCAAATGAGTCTATCCAAAGTATCTCCGCCCTGCTAAAGTATTTGCAGCCCTAAAGTACTTCCTACCGGAAGCACAAGGAGAACATAGTCACCAGAAAAAATCTGACAAATAGAGAAATGCACTTCGGCTCATGGGTGCATATGAACTCGTTGTGTGAAAATATATTTTGAAGTATTAAAAAATTCTAAAATAAAATTTTGCATGTATATCTAAACATTTTATATTCATACACAAGTTTTCAGGAAAAAAAGTATTTATGTGGCTCGTGTAAAAAAGATAAATTTAGATGCTCCAACACGGTTATGTATAGGACATTTTTTGTCTTTTTATACATACCACATAAAATATTATTTTCCCACGAAAACTTGTGTAAGAACATAGAATGTCACGACGTACACCAGCAATTTTATTTCAATTTTTAAAACATTTTTTAAAATTATTTTTTAATTATTTTGTATAATAGGTGCATATGCACCTATGAGCCAAAACGCCACATAAAAAATAGTCCATGTTACATAGTCAATCCGACTTGCCTTACGTCTCTTGAATAAAGAGCAGCTTACCACCCCACATATAGAAGAGATATTTAACAAGCAAATGATTAGATTAAAATAGTAGGTCAGTACATTTTAGCGTGTACATCTATATAATGTTGCAATAAGCATTTTAGATGGATGCCAATTCTTCAAGAAAATTTCAAAAACTCGAAGAAGTACCTCTACTAAGAAAAGGTGTTGCATGAGTAGTTGAACAAACTGTAGGAAGGTCTTATGTTATGTCTGTAACTCCTAGCAAGAGAAGCAGAAATCAACAAATTAATGGAACCACACGAAAGGAGAACCGTGTAACTACTGTCAACTTAAATAAGAAATCAATCCATCTGGTCGCCTTCCATACCGTTTTGGCTGGAATTTAGATAAAACTGTGAAATTATTTTGTGTGTACTTTGCAAAAAAAAAAATTATATAAGCGGTACTAAATAGTATTGAAACATAATGAGCAAACAATACTTGTTTGACTGATTTTCTAACATGTATTTAAACTGTCAAATTGTACTTGAAATGGGGACGAAATACCTCGGAAGAAAACTTTTTTAGCAACTTGAGCTTGCGCCAACCCTACCAAACCAGCCAAACATTGCGTGATTAAAAAGACTAGCAAGAAAAGGTGCGGCGGCACGCCGCGCAAGAGTGTGCTAATTGTGTGGTTAATGTTGCTGGTTAGTATTATTTATTATTGTTTATTAACTGCGTGGAGGTAGGTAAGATATATCTTCAGCCTTGCTAGACCAAAATCGATCAAATAATATATTACCATTGATAACCTCACAATATAACAGAACTGTCATGAGTAAATGCCTCACCTGGAAAGGAGTAGCCCATACAATGGCCTCTTCAAATAGATTCAACCATTCATTATCATCACCAACCAATCCCCGAGCCTGACACACTTGCTTAAAACTACCATGTAATGTTCCATTGTACCTCCGAAGATCCTCAAAGAAAGTAGCGCCATTGACAACCAGTAGTAACATTCGTAAGAAGAACACCTCGCCAGTACCAGGATAGACATGGTATATTCTCCCAATTCTGCTAGCAAGCTTCCTCTTTTTAATTCTCCTGTACCAAACTCTGTTGGGTGCATCCCAAACAAACCCAGGCTTGTAGGGAAGTCAAGGTAGGTTAAAGCCCTGACATCTAAATGATTTTGATTAGCCACATAGCACTCCGTCAACATGGTCCTCTAATGAGATGGATTATCCACCAAAGAAGTTAAAAAATCATTTTCATGAAAAATATTCCTGTTCATGCCAAGTAGATGGACAACAAGTCGTTCAACAGAAAGCTGGCGACCTTGAATGTCATAACCAAACATGAGCCAGCAAGCCTCGCACGCCGAAAAATATCTACAAAACAAGGGGGGAATTATATCAGTGAAAGAAGTACCGAACAAATCAATATGAAATGAAAAGCAAAGAGAACATGTAGGAAAATAAGAAAAAAGGAAATTAAAAACCTGCACTTAATATATTCCTGTATCTTGTTTCTACCAAGAGGTACACCAGAAGCATCAGTTCATTTTTTTTTGAAACGAGGGCAAAAGCTTTTCCCATTCATTGATTAAGCAAGGAGTTTACAAGAAAGTAAAAGTTTTAGACATAATACAAGTTTACTCTCGCGGCATCAAATTACTCAAATTTTTAGCACACGCTAAAACCCAAAGCGTAGCTTCTTTTTTAATCCTCTCGAAGACGACTTGTGAAGGGGCGTGCTTGTTCTTGAAAACTCTATCGTTTCTCTCATTCCAAACCTCCCAAATAATGAGCATGGAAAGAGATGCCATACCCTTGCGGTTATGCCCCGTAGATATCATGGTCCACCATTCCGGGAAGGAGAAACCCGCCCAACTGTTGGCATGAGTAGCCGGAATGTCGAACCCATCTTTGGCCTTGTCCCAAAGACGCAAGGTGAAGCGGCAATGGACTAGAAGGTGATCGACCGACTCCGTGCATTGTTTGCATAAAGGACAAACCCCACAGTTTGGCCACCCCCGTTTTGCCAAGCGGTCGGCTGTCCAAATTCTATTTTGGAAAGCAAGCCAGGTAAACAACTTAATCTTTGGGGGCGCCCACATCTTCCACATGGACTTGTATAGGCTTGAGAATGTGGAACCCAGAAATTGCAAGTCGTAGGCGGACTTCATGGAATAGTGCCCACTCTCAGTCAGTTTCCAAGAGATGTCATCCTCAATGTTGTCAATGAGGTGGAAATTTTGTATGAGACCCCATAGTTCCACAAATTGGGATAGATGCTCGAAAGAGAAGCCATCCCCCAAACCCACTTTGTGAACCCAAGCATTGTTTTGTAGAGCATGTGCAACCTTCCAATTCTTGCGCTTGGAAGAGGCAAAGATAAGAGGCGCGATCTCAATTGGCTTTCTCCCATCAAGCCAAGGAGCATACCAAAAAGGAGTCTTCATCCCATTGCCCACCGTAATGGTCGTGGCGGCATAGAAAATGTCCATATCTTGCTCCGAGCAAGGGTTGTCGGAGCCCATCCAAATCTTGTTGGGGTCTTTCCATTCGAGCCAAGGCCATCTAAGGCGAAGGGCCGTGGCGAACTTATCCATATGAATGATCCCAAGGCCACCAAGTTTCTTAGGACGACAAACTAACTCCCAATTGACCTTGCATTTCGCCCACGAGGTGTGGTCACTAGCCGACCAAAGAAAAGCTCTCTCAATCTTGTTGATAAAGGCAATGGTACCCGCCGGGATGGAGAGTGGGGTCAAGAAGTATGTGGCTTGGGAAGCGATGACGGATTTGACTAAAGTGCTACGGCCGGCCGTAGTAATATATTTCCCATTCCAAGTGGGGAGCTTCCCGGCACATTTGTCCTCGAGGTGTTGTATGTCTTTCCTTCTTAATCCTCTGACCGTGAGAGGAGGCCCGAGGTAGCGTAGCGGAAAAGACTCTCTCTTAGCCGGAATGTGAAGAAGGATGTCGTCGAGGTTATGGTTAGCACATCTTATTGACACGACGGAGCTTTTGTGGAAATTCATGCAAAGGCCGGTGACCTCGCCGAAGTCATGAAGAATGTGAGCAAGACTTTGGACATCCTCCTTCAAAGGCGAAACAAAAATCGCCGCATCGTCCGTATAAAGAGAGGTGCGGAGGATAGGGCCTCGCCCCCGGAGCTTGTGTAGGATACCTAGGTTCGTGGCCCTCTCCAAAATTTGTGCAAGAGTATCAATGGCGAGGACAAAAAGAAGTGGGGAGAGGGGGTCTCCTTGACGTAGCCCCCGCCCATGGCGAATGGGCAGCCGGCCACACCATTAAGAAGCACCCGCGAAGAGGCGGTGTTGAGAAGTGCAACAATCCAGTTTCGGAAACGGGCCGGGAAGCCCCTCTTCTCAAGAAGATCAAAAAGGTATCCCCATCGGATAGAGTCGAAGGCCTTCCGGATATCTAGCTTAAAGAGAAGAGCCGGGGTCTTGTTCTTGTGAAATCTCGTGGCTAGATTTTTGACATAGAGAAAATTGTCATGAATGCTTCTCTTCTTGATGAAAGCGCTTTGCGCGTTTGAAACGAGCTCATCCATGAGAGGCCCCAACCGATTGGCAAGCAACTTTGCAATAATCTTGGCAATGACGCATATACTTCCCGTTACGATCCGAGGGATAATGGATAAGCACCTATGGCTTTATATACAAAGCCGGATCTATGACCTTATGTTTAAAAATCAGGAAAATCAGTACCTTCAGCTTCTCAGATATCGCTCGCAAAACTGGTTACTGAAGCTGATATTCAAAGCCATGAAGAGATGCAGAACAAAATTACCTCAAGACAGAGTGTAATTTTGGAGGCGTTTCCTCGTTGCTTGCAATAATCCAATTTCCACATCCTCGTATGCTTCACTGCTTATGTTTCTGAATTCATTGCATTCCACAAATAGAGCATATAGACAATCATGAGATGCCATTCTAGTATAACTGAAAAGGAGATCAAACCTGAAAACAAAACTTTCCTACTACAGCTTGAATGAGATATTTTGAAAATGGGTGTCTATAAGATTTCTATGCTCGGAGTTCGCTGTTTTTTTCTAAAAAAATTGAATCGAGCAAATGTGATTTTTTTTATCCTAGTAAGCAAATGCATCACTAGCCGTAAGATATTCTAGTGTATTGGTGGCAATATATTCTAACAAAAACTGCCACGTGGCAAATTGGCAGGCCCACACCCAAATTTCTATGGCAACTGCGACAGCAGCTACGTTTGCGCGTGATTAGGATCCTTATTTTTAGCAGGTAGATGGGTGCTTTCGATGTCAGCTATATTGCCTTAATTTGGCCTTGCAGGTAAACTCAAAACTCTCTCGAGGAATCCAAGACCAAAGACACCTCGGAGAATCCGAGCTGATTGCATCAGTCCGTTGTTCATCCATCAACCGTCGACCTATATAAATACCAACTCAACAATATAATCTATCAAAAGACCTCCTCACGATAAAGGAGAGATGATGAACACCATTACCTTATTCATCTCACTCGTGATGTGCGCATCACTCACAACAATCGATGCCTCCCAGGAGGATCAGCTCATGAGGTTCGTCCAGTCCAAGGTTAGGAAGAGGCAAACTGTCAGGGCTACTAGCGCGAGCGGGCCTGAGGAAAACGACCCATGGGCCGACCCCAGCAGCTTCAGCCACCTGCCAACGAAATGCCTCATCCCACCAGCGGGCACCAAGGCGGCCGACGAGATCACAGCGCTGCCCGGCCAGCCGCCGCGTATCAGCTTTGCCAGTACTCCGGCTACATCACGGTGAGCGAGGAGCACTTCCGAGAGCTCTTCTACTACTTCGTCGAAGCTCCCTACGAGGCCGCCTCCAAGCCGCTCATCCTCTGGCTCAATGGTGGACCAGGATTCTCCTCGCTGGGCTACGGCGCTATGACGGAGCTCGGCCCGTTCCGAGTGAACTCCGACGGCAAGACGCTTAGCAGAAATAAGCACGCCTGGAATAACTGTAAGGCTAAGTTCTGCATTCTGATACGCATATATGTGTATACCGTATAATGAACTGATTCGATGTGCAGTGGCCAACGTGATCTTCCTGGAGTCACCGGCCGGTGTCGGGTTCTCCTACACGAGCAACGATAAGAACAACAATGACAACGTGGGCGACAGGAGGACGGCCGAGGACGCATTCGTGTTCCTGCTCAACTGGCTGGAGAGGTTCCCCGAGTACAAGGGACGTGACTTCTACATCGCCGGCGAGAGCTATGGCGGCCACTACGTCCCTCAGCTCGCCACCGTCATCAAGTTCATGAACGAGCTCCACGGCACGACCTTCATAAACCTCCGCGGCATTTTCGTAAGTAGATTCATTCACATATTTTAGAAGAACCTTGCGCAGCAACAAGCGTATACCCATAGGTTTTCTTCTTTTATCTAGGTTGGCAACCCGTACCTCGACGATTACAAGAACGAGAAGGGGAACCTGGAGTTTCTGTGGACCCATGGGTTGATCTCCGATGAGGCGTGGGCCGGCATCCTTACCAACTGCACCTTCAGCCCGTCCGATGACTGGCAGTGCTTTGTGGCGGCGAACAACCCCCGGCTGGGTGACTACGACCACTACAACATATATGCCCCGCTCTGCCTCCAGGATCCCCTCACCGGCACGTTCTACTCCAGCAGCTACGTAAGACGATAACACAACTGATGAACCCCTTCTTTCATATATAAAGTGTGTTTAATTTCTGCAATTTCGAACAGCCACACTACATGTAGTACTGCAATTTTTTATTTCTCAGCTCGCCGGCTACGACCCGTGCGCCCCCCACTACGTCGAGGCTTACCTGAACAATCTGAAGGTGCAATAAGCTATGCACACCAGGGCCAACACGAGTTGGTCAAGTTGCAGGTAAGTAGTACTTGCCTGATGCTCTGCTTACTTCTGATCTGCATTTTCCAGGCCAACCGAATTAATAATCTCGTATTCGGTAATACTCTTTCAGTGTAAAAGTGCGGTTGGAATATAACCCTGGCCCAGTTTCTGTTGTGCCAACCATCAGCAGGCTGATCAAACGTGGGATAAGCGTATGGCTCTTCAGGTACCTGTATAGATGTCTCATTCCACGCACCACTAAGGAGCAGTCGAGCACTGAACAGACTAAAGTGGGATATTAAGGTGTTCTAACTAGAAAGAGCACATATTTCTCAGCGGTGACATGGATTCCGTATGCTCAATCACCGCGACAAGGCTCTCTGTCAAGGATCTTAATCTACCCATCACCAAACCATGGCGCCCCTGGTACACCCCGGATAGCGAGGTAAAACTAACGATAAGCAGACATGGATAGCAGTAAAGTTAATACGTGGTTTTAAATTTTGAAAATTAAATCGGATGCTGGTGGCTCTAGGTTGGAGGCTATGTCCAGCAGTACGAGGGAGGCTTCACGTTTGCGTCGGTGAGGGGAGCCGGCCACACGGTCCCCACCTTCCAGCCCAAGAGAGCACTTGTTCTTCTCTACTCTTTCCTCAAGGGCATGCTCCCACCTGATGACGCCCCAAACTAAATTGGGGATGCATTCACATGTTTAACATGTATCTGATTGGAACGCTGGACTGATTCCCGCCTTCCTTACAATAATTTGTTTCTTAATTTTGCGCAAAAAATGTGTTTCTTAATTACACACAGTCCTGAAATTAATAGCTCTTATGCGTGGCTGAAAAGAATTGCAATGGTGTTGATATTGAAAAGAATAAAGTAAAAAAAAAATCCTGGCTTGTACCGAATGAGCATCTTTGAATTTTAGTCATACCGTATTTTTCGTGAGAACTTGTTGTTACAAGAAGAATCGTGAAAACCAAAGCTCCCTGGTCTACCATTCCGCAAGCTTTCTGCGAAACAACGGGATACCCATTAAATTCCATTAACAAAACTGTGAACAATTGAAATGTGCAACAGAAAGAAAAGAATTACTTAAAACAACTGACCACTTCTATTTAGACCATGTAAAATGCATGGCGCTTAGATATATACTCATAAAAATAAACCAAACTCGAAGAACACTCATGTTGAAGATGCATCAAAAAAAGTTATTCACCTCGCAAATTCAAAGAACACTCATGTTGAACACTTTTCCAAATTAAGGAGTAAGTCTTCATTATTGTCCGGCCTTTTCTTTTGTTGAAATAGGGAATTTTGTCGAATGCCCTTGTCTAGCTCCAGACCTCAAATAGTAACTCGGACAAAGAAGACACCGAATGAGAAGTTCTTCATCCCATAAACCAACTTTCATGTTTAGCCATTTTCCATCTGTGTTAATCTTGATGCCTTAATTCCACTTAGACGCTCAGACACATTTTTAGAGGGTGTCCGGGTCATTTCGGGTGAAGCGATGTCGGTACAGACCCGGTACTTCGGGTTTCGGTAGTACTTGGCACTCAAGGTCGCATACAATCTTAGATGGTGATGACTAAAAAAAATGTTGTTCACCTCGACGAGATGCACAACTTTCATGTGGGGCACTTTTCCATTTGAGATCATAATAAATGCATCCACTTCCTAGTAAAAAACAATAGTTGCCAACAAGCATATTGTCGTTGAGGTGGCCAGTGCTTCTTCTATACCAGGACTGAAGCTCCAGGGTGAAAATACTTGGTCTGACCTTGGTAGGTCATACTTGACAAGGGTGGTGTTTCGACATTATTAACTTGGTGAAGGCATTGCATAAAATTTTCTCAGTCCATCTCTTTAGGGTGAAACCCAAGATTTAATCTTTGAATGGATCCGGTGACTGCAATTGTGTTCCATTACCTTGTTGAAGGTGTTGCTTTTGGATAACATTTTCACAACCTGTGCGTTGTCGAGACAATGGTTGATCTAATTGCTGGTTATTGTTCCCTAGCTTAGATATCGGTTTTTCTTTTTTTTTCCTTTCATAATTGGGCTATATGCATCCTCACTGTCTCTAATCGCTCGTGATATTGTTTTGTTGCATATATGTGTGCAATTCATGTCTATTAAATATTAAAAGAAACCCTATGTAGAGAAAAATGACTAGAGCTTACTTCGATAGGAGAGGCGGCTAGTTAACCTTTCACCTTGTATAACCGCTTAGACACAAAAAAAAAGGTTTATTTTCTTGAGTATACCTCCGACCACATTTGCATCGTACATGTCCTTTCAGCATAGAGAAAGTGAAAGCTAGAGCGTTTCCAACAAGTCTAACAAACCCCGGTTCTAGAAAAGGCTATTAAATTAGAGTTGAGAAACCCCAAGTTTAGTTCAAGTGCGGGTATGATCCGACAGGGAAAGTTCAACACCATAGATAAAAAATTGAAACTGCTACGTAGTTCCATATATATACTGCATATAGGACATCTCCACTTGTTTAGCGCATATGCCAGCTTATACATGAAGAGAGGGAAAACACATGATGGAATGTGGTTACAACAATACCTACTGATCTAGTAATCTTTATCGAAAAAAAACTGATCTAGTAATTGTTCTTTATTATAGCTGCATGATTGGGTTGCTCATAAATATTTAGTGTTACTATCGGTTTATGACAGTGACTCGCTATCATTTCATTGGAACAAATTCTGATTTAGGGCATCTCCGGCTCGACACTTTTCAGACACTAAAAGTGACTGTCTTCGTCCGTTTGGGCCAGGCCGCAGACATGAAAATCAGCTTTAAATGATGCTTTATTACTTGAAAATAAGCATCCCAAAGATACAGTTCATTAAAAATTGCAATCGATTTCTGGATAGTTAGGATGCGCATAAAATCCCATAAGTATATGTGAATTTTGGAAATGCGTGTCTAAGAGATTCTGCTGCTCAGGGTTGGCGCTTTCAATGTTAGCTGTATTGCCTTAATTTGGCCTCGCAGGTAAACTCAAAACTCTCTTCTAGGAATCCAAGCCACATAGCCACCTTGGAGAATCCGAGCTTAGTGCATGGGTCCATATTTCATCGATCAATTGTCGACCTATATAAATAGATACAGCTGAACAATGAACCTATCAAAAGACCTCACGATATAGCAGCCATGAAGAACACCATTACCTTCTTCATCTCACTCCTGCTGTGCGCATCACTCACGGTTGATGCCTCCCAGGAGGACCAGCTTAAGAGGTTCATCGAGTCCAAGGCCAGAAAGAGGCAAACTGCTAGGGGTACTAGCGCAAATCGGCTTGAGGAAACAGACCCATGGGCCGACCCTGGCAGCTTCAGCCACCTGCCAACGAAATGCCCCATCCCACCGGCAGGCACCAAGGCGGCCGACAAGATCACGGAGCTGCCCGGCCAGCCGCCACGCGTCAATTTCGACCAGTACTCCGGTTACGTCATGGTGAGCGAGAAGCACTTCCGAGAGCTCTTCTACTATTTCGTCGAAGCTCCCTACGAGCCAGCCTCAAAGCCACTCATCCTCTGGCTCAATGGCGGGCCCGGATGCTCGTCTCTGGGTTACGGCGCCATGACGGAGCTCGGCCCGTTCCGTGTGAACCCCGACGGCAAGACCCTGAGCAGAAATAAGCATGCCTGGAATAACCGTAAGTAAAGCGTTCATCTAAAAACTGTAAGTAATGCTTATTTACACTGTGATGCGCATAACTGTCGTTACTGTATAGTGTATACTGAACTGATTGATATGGTCTGCAGTGGCTAACGTAATCTTCCTAGAGTCGCCGGCTGGTGTCGGGTTCTCCTACGCGAGCAACGATAAGAACAACAACGACAACGTGGGCGACCGGAGGACGGCTGAGGACACGTTCGTCTTCCTGCTTAACTGGCTGGAGAGGTTCCCCGAGTACAAGGGGCGCGACTTCTACATAGCCGGTGAGAGCTATGGCGGACACTATGTCCCTCAGCTCGCCACCGTCATCAAATTCATGAACGAGCTCCACGGCACCACTTTCATGAACCTCCGCGGTATCTTTGTAAGTAGATGCACATAGGTTGGCAGATGATCCGGTAGTGTCCAGCAACCTACGTATACCGATAGGTTTCGTTGTGTTATCCAGGTTGGCAACCCGTACCTGGACGATTACAAGAACGAGAAGGGGAACCTAGAGTTTCTGTGGAGCCACGGGGTGATCTCCGACGAGGGGTGGGCCGGTATCCTTGCCAACTGCACCTTCAGCCCTTCCGATGATTGGCAGTGCTTTGTGGCATCGCGCAGGCCCCAGAGAGGCGACTTGGATCCATACAACATATATGCCCCGCTCTGCCTCCATGCGCCGCACACCGGCATCTACTACTCCAGCAGCTATGTAAGACAATGCCAGCTCTCTCTTCAGATTTATAAGCTTGTTTTTATGTTCCAATTTCTATCAGCCACACTTCTATCAGCCACACCAAGTGTAGTACAAGTACTTCAGTTTTTTTGTTTTGTTTCGTCAGCTGGCCGGCTACGACCCGTGCGCCCCCCACTACGTCAAGACTTACCTGAACAATCTCGATGTGCAACAAGCTCTCCACACCCGACCCAACACGAGATGGTCGGCTTGCAAGTAAGTGCTTGTTCCTAGTACCTGCTACTTTGCCACTTCCAAGCGAATTCTCAACCTCCCAAACCGAATCTCATATTCAGTATACTTCTTCATTTAATTCCATTAGCCTGGACTTGCCCTATAATGATGGCCCAGTTTCCGTGGTGCCAACCATCAGCAAGCTCATCAAACGTGGGCTAAGCGTCTGGATCTTCAGGTACCTCAAGCATCAAACAGATTAAAGTAGGCCTGATGTTTCTAACCAGTAGAGACCGTGCATTTTTTCTTCAGCGGCGACATGGATTCCGCATGCTCAATCACCGCGACGAGGTACTCTGTCAAGGATCTCGACCTACCCGTCACCAAACCATGGCGCCCCTGGTACACCCCAGACAGCGAGGTAAGTTAGTGCATAAAGTAGCAAGTGCTAATTCAAATCCAGATGCCATTTTAAAATTTGGAAATTAAATCGGATACTGCATGCTGGCTGTAGGTTGGAGGCTATGTCCAGCAGTACGAGGGAGGCTTCACGTTTGCGTCGGTCAGGGGAGCCGGCCATACGGTCCCCACTTACCAGCCCAAGAGAGTGCTTGTTCTTCTCTACTCCTTCCTGAAAGGCATGCTCCCACCTGATGATGTCCCAAACTAAATTTGTGACGCATTCACGTGTTCACCATGTGCCTCATTGGAACAGTGGACTGATTCCCTCCTCACTTGCAATAAATTGTTTCTTAGTTACACACAACTTTGAAACTAGATAGCATGGGTACGGACATAATCATATGGTTTGGCACTTTCTATGCTGAAAATAAGTGTAATGGTGTTGACATTGGAAAGAATAATGTGAGTATCACATCTTAGCTTCTGCAGGATGAGCATCTTTGATTTCAATCATTCCTTATGTTTCCTAAACCTTTGCCAGGCGGTAAAGAAGAGAAAACAAAGCTCTACGGTCTACAACTCTGCATATTTTTTGAACACTAATAAGGGCTCCCGTATCGATTTCAACTGGCAAAACTTCTATATCCAGAAACGCATACATATAATACAGGATGTAACTGCTTGGGGTGAGATGCTAAATGACATTCATAGGAACAGAAAACTAGGGTCCTTTTTTAAAACTGACTTTAAAAAAGCATTTGATAACATCAAAAGGACAATTTTTTCCAAGAAATGGAGACGAAAGGTTTCCCAATAAAATGGATTAATCTAGCAATGAAGAAAGTGACTAGTGGGAAAGTAGGGATCAATATCAATGTTGAGATTGGATGCTATTTTTGTACATACCAGGGCTGAGGCAAGGCGATGCACTTTCGCCTCTTATTTTTGATACCGCCCTAGATGTATTGTTTATCTACAAACACGATAACATGGTTTGATGTCTTGTGTATGTACAAACCTACTGCAAGGAGAGATGGTCATCCTTCAATATGAAGATGATGCCATTCTTCTGCTAGAAAACAACATAGAATAAGCTAGAAATATGGAAATTATCTTTTGTTTGTTTGAGAGGATGCCTGGATTAACAATAAACTTCCATAAGGGTCATATGATTTGTATTTGACAAACTATTGAGATTTTGGATGCTTCTGGGGAAATTATCTTTTGTTCGTTACGATTGGACGAAATGTCAAAGAGTCAGGGTTATCTCTCCTGACAAGGTCTTCCACTAACCACCAGTCCAGAACAAGACTTTGGAGCCTTTGTCGAGAGATAATTTGGCACCAAGTTTGAATTCTTTTAAGATTATGGAGGCTATGCAAGAATTAGGACCCACCGCTTGGGTTGGAGGGGAAAATTTTATTCGTCCCTTGGTATTTAGCTTATACGATACATCGGCAAAGCAAGTGATCGTCATTCTCCGACAATAAGCGCCATTTGTTGAATTTTGATTTAACAAACGCAAGACCACCTTGTTCTTTTGGGCGACGGACTTCATCCCAACTAACCATATGATATCTCCTTTAATTTCCTACCCCTCCCTACAAGGATCTAGATATATTATTGGCAAAGCTAGTGTGAATGCCATCCGCTAATTGGAACAAAACTGTAACTAAGGTGGAGGGCTAGATATGGAGGAGGAGGTCAGCGTCAGCTGTGTTGCCGGTGACATGAAATTACCTTTCTAGGGGTCAAATGTATGATCCACTGTGTTTACTAGCGGCTCCCAATCAACCATCATGGCGAGCCTTCTGTCCGCTATAGGGAACCCAACAGGAAGGAGCTTGTAAGGCATTTCAGGAGGCTTGCTACTCTAGTTTGTTCCTGAATCGAGGCCATCATAGTGATCAACTCACGTTTGTAAAAATTAATCTTGAGGCGGAACAGAACTTTGAAACACAAAAGAAGAAATTTGTGCTCCATGTTTTGGATGAGGATGATGTGTTGTCGGCATATTGTGGATCCACCCTGCCAGGCCGCACCACTTATATTTTCTTAAGTATACATCTGATGACATTGCATTGGACATGCCGTTACAGCATAGAGGAAGTGAAAGCTAGAGCGTTTCCAACAACTCTAACAAATGCCGGTTCTAGAAAAGGATACTAAATTGGAGTTCAGAAACCCCAGGTTCAGTTCAAGTGGGGGTATGATCAGACAGAAAAGGTTGAACACCATGGACGAAAATTGGAGCTGTTACAAAGTTCCACATATATACTGAATATAGGATATCTCCACTAGTTTAGCGCATATGCCAGCTTATACATGAACAGAGGTAAAAGACATGATGGACTGTGGTTAGAATAATAACTAGTGATCTACTTATTGTTCTTATATTATGGCTGCATGATTGGGTTGCTCATAATTATTTTATGTTACTATGAGATTCTGACAGCGTGGTCATTGGTAATGTCCTAAGTAGACGTTATCATTCCACGATAAGTTGGAACAAATCCTGATTAGTGCTAAATAAATGTCCAAAGTGGACGTTAGGACAACGGAAATATTCATACAGATCGCACAGCACCAGGACAGCAGGCCAAATGGTGCTCTCTCCTAATCGGAGGCTCTTGTGTCAAAATAGAAGTGGACAACATACAGCCGGCGTATGCAGTATTCAATTCAGCAAAGGCCACAGATATTATTACTTTTGTCTGGAAAGGCTGGAGGAAATTTTCAACGCTACAACGCTGATCGCTTCAAAACATTTTCCTCGATTCTCCTGTCTCCCTGACCTATATAAGAGTCCTTCAGATCATTGTTATCCCGACAAGCAGGTACTACATTCATCAGAGAACATCATGCGGAACACTCCATTCTGTTTCTTTCTCCTCATCTGCGTTGCCGCGTGGCATGCAGATGCATCGCAGCAGGCCCAACTCAGAGAGTTCATCCTGTCCAGAAGGAGCAGCAACAACGGCATATTTTTTCCCTGGGTAGGAACTTCTGCTACCAATAGCCTCCGAGCAGAGTCGTTCTCTGTCACTGACCAGACCAGTCTGAAGGACGTTGACAAGATCGCAGCGCTACCAGGGCAGCCCAACGGTGTCAGCTTCAGTCAGTACAGCGGATACGTGACCGTCGACGAGAAGAACGGCCGTGCGCTCTTCTACTACCTCGTCGAGGCAGCGACCGACCCAGCGGCAAAGCCACTAGTCCTGTGGCTTAATGGAGGTACAGTTGTAAAGAAACATACATCGTCCTGTCCTCTTGCACCTGTATATATTCTCTCCTTAAAAAAACAATGTATATATTTTCTCAAATACAATTATGTAACTGCTGTCTTGAGGATGTACAGGCCCTGGGTGTTCATCATTTGGCTATGGGGCTATGATAGAGCTTGGCCCGTTCCGCGTCAACAGCGACAACAAAACTCTAAGCCCAAACAAGCACGCCTGGAACAACGGTGAGGGAGGCGCACCAACTAGTAACGGTTTTTTCCTTCCGGTGATTATCTACATGAACCATCTGGTAAGTGACATGTGAGATTTTGCAGTGGCTAATGTGATCTTCCTGGACTCGCCTGCTGGCGTCGGGTTCTCCTACTCCAATACGACTTCCGACTATGACAAGAGCGGAGACCAGAAGACCGCAGACGACGCGTTTCTCTTCCTCCTCAACTGGCTCGAGAGGTTCCCTGAGTATAAAGGCCGCCCCTTCTACATCTCCGGGGAGAGCTACGCCGGACACTACGTGCCGCAGCTCGCAGCCACAGTCTTGAGTAACAACCTGAACAATGCTACCAGAACTTCCTTAAACCTACAGGGTATCCTGGTAAACCAGTTAACTAAACTTTATAATATGTAGCACTTTTTTTTTGCTTCAATCTAATAATATAGCAACTGCATCTGTACATGGTTAGGTTGGCAATCCATATCTTGACGATAACATGAACTCAAAAGGGGTGATCGACTTCTTGTGGAGCCATGCGGTGATATCAGACGAGGTATTCGCTAACATCACCAGGAGCTGCAATTTTAATCTGTCCGATGGTAAGGCATGCTCTGATGCCATGGCCGCGTATGATTCCGCTAACGCTGACCCGTTCGACATTTACGGGCCAGTTTGCATTGACGCACCAGATGGAACATACTACCCCAGCCGATATGTAAGATATTGCATCTTCTTAGATAGCACTACCTCGGAATTATATGCATGTAAACGCACTTTCCTTGAGTATTTTTTACTGAACAAAAACAAATCTGCCTAAAATTGTGCAGATACCTGGGTATGATCCATGCAGCGGCTATTATGTAGACGCTTACCTCAATGATCCTGAGGTTCAGAATGCTTTGCATGCTAGAACAATAAAGTGGGCAGGCTGCACGTAAGATTGCTAAATTGGACGCACATATATAACAACGTTGATGATCTAGCACCCATTCTGTCCACACCACTTCCCATAACTGATGCTCTTCTTGTGCAGGGACTTGCACTGGAAAGATTCAGTGGCGTCCATGGTGCCAACGCTCAAATTTCTTATGGCAAATGGGCTGCCTGTGTGGCTGTTCAGGTAACATGCATGGCACTCCAGATTGAACTGCATCTACAAGCACCTGATATGCAAAAGTTGGTACTAACAAGGCCATGTTTTCAGCGGCGATTTCGACTCCGTGTGCCCGTTTCCCGCCACGAGGTACACCATCAATGACCTTGGCATTACCGTCACAGAGCCATGGCGGCCATGGACTGCAAACAACGAGGTAACCTGCTACCTGATCTGATTTTCACTTGTCTGTTCGTACTGACGCTGATAATTGTCGCAGGTTGGAGGGTATGTTCAGGCATACACGGAAGGTTTAGTTTTTGCATCCGTGAGGGGAGCTGGTCACCAGGTCCCGTACTTCAAGCCTGAGAAAGCACTGATATTGGTCAGCTCATTCCTGAAAGGAATGCTACCACTCTAAGAAAAGGGGCAGTAATACTGAACCTGAGTAAAAAAAATGTGCAAGAAATTCCTGGGCACTGCACATTCAGTATCGTGCAGCCGTGTCTGGAGTGTATCTGTACTTTACAAAAATCTAGAGGTACGAGATATTATGAGGAGCGTATCTGTTGATTACAAAGATCTAGATTTCTCCAAAAAGTGTATCAACCAGGTCTCTGCATTTTTTTTGAGGAACCGGCAGGAGAACTGCCTATTTCCTTAAGGAGAAAATATATACAAGTCATGATTTTCTCGAGACATATCGTCACAAAACCTATCGTCTCTGCATTTTGATGCAGGCTGCCATATTTATTGCATTTTTCGATGAAGAGATTTTTATTAACTGTAGCATTCATATCAAGGAGGTACAAGCATAAGAGTTATACCTTGCATAAAAAGATGATGATAGCCCAAAAAACACGAAGGAAAAATTGGTACCGTAAGACAAAAGAAGAAATAACCTGAGGTGATGGTGTAACAAATTGCCAATACATAGATTACGCCGCCATCGGTGGTGCAACTACGTATTGACCAAATGGGTAATCATATGAATAACCTGCATGACATTAGAACTTTCTTTTGTTGAAAACAAGATAATCACAGCAAGTCCAAATCTAAGTGATTATTTGAGTGTTTTTTCTGGGAAGAGGAATGTTTCGTAGGACTATACGATCATCCTTCACATTGTTCCCTATTAGCCTAGGATTATGCCAAACTACAACCTACATAGTCAACTCTTTTGGCAGACATATATCGACAAGGCACAGATATGTACCGATGGAAAACTCATACAATACCAGGACATGTCACATGGTGTTTTGTTCTTAATTTTGACAAGGCTGACAAAGTGACAAGGTTGTACAGAACTTGACAACATGTATCTGAGAAATGTAATTGAGTAGCTGTGGAATCATCTTTTTTTCGTTCAATCGGTTGGGACAGATATTTACGATAAAGTCCACTTTTTATGCTAAATTGTTTCCTTGACCCACATTCCCCTTTGGATTAGGGTTTAACCTCCAAATCATCTCAGCCAATTTATGAAACCTCATAAAACTTTTCTCGTGAAAAATCATAAAAATACAACATACTTGTAGTTATATGGAGTATACACATAATTTTGGTTTGAAAATATTGAAATTTCTTCAAGGCCCGATGATTTTTTTTGATATAATGGAAGAGAAAATATTACTCGACCAATTAAACCTCGGACAAAGATGCTCCGACGAGATTAGGACCCACCTGGTGACACAGTTAAATTCAAATTGGGAGTGAGACATGCATTTTTGGACAATTAGGACTAACTTGACACCACCAACAGTTTTAGAACTCGGGGTGTATTTTATTCATAAATTTATTAGAACATTGATATAGGAGGTAACAAGCTACATAAAGTGAAAACAAAAAATAACCTTACTGCTATTAAACCTGCATTTAAACCAGGAAACAAATTGTTTAATTGTGGTACTCAAATCCATCCTCTGTAGTGGACATGGACACATGGTGGCTGTTTGACCCTGCTAATGTTTATTGTAAGCTGATATCAGAAGCATGCTTACAATCACTACTTTGGCCGTTGGGAATTTATATATCGTAGAAATGCCTTTCGCCTAAAAAAGGACGTCAAGTCCTACTCCGTGTGCGCTGCAGTAAAGAGCACAGTAGCAACAGACTGATATAGAATTAAATAGCCTGCAAATGGTGGGTAAGTTGTTCTCTTTATCGTAAACTATGTCATCTATACATATCTAAATCCATCGATATAAATTGTCCACTGACTTAACTGTGTGAGTGTAGCTTCTACTCTACCTCACGCAACCAATGTCCAAAAATGTGAGACACGACGAGATGGCATGACTTACCATCTCAAAATACTCCTTCAATTATGCCCAAGCATTATACCACCAGCCAAATCCATTTTGGAAAAAATCCAAGCGTGTAGTTTGGTGTGGGTGGAACATGCACAGAAGAAATTTGGTTGGAAAATAAACCTCTCTTGGTCTCTGCATTAAATAACGCAACAACCCAATTTCCTACAATGTTCATACATGAGTTGCATCACAGCACACGGAAAAAGAAATGACCTAAAAAATGAGAAAAAATAAAAATATTACATAGCCCAGTTATTATAATGACATGGCACCACCTCGAATAACCCAAAAAAAGGCTCAATTTCCTGCTCCAATGACCATTGCAGTAAAGTGTCACAAGTGCAACTAGACGATAGACATGCTACAAATGATCAATTAGTTTCTTTATATAAAAGCCAATTATTATCAAATTGATCAACGTAACTACCAGACCTCCGTGTAGCTTTCTATTCCGTCCTTCGAACAAAAAGGCCGTCCCGACTTTCAGGTATTTTTTCAACAAAGGATAATACAGTAATATCAAGACAAAAAAACTTACTTTGACTAAGAATATAATGGTTCACTCTTTGTGGGGTATAACTAATATTTTGCTTACCAAATTCCCGGTGAAAGTTAAACACAAAATCCGATCTGGCCTACTAATATTCAGTATATGGAGTATCTACCAACCAAGCAACTTCCTATAGTTAACTGATACAGAATTATTTTTTTGCGAAAACTGATACAGAATTAAATAGCCTGCAGTGGGTAGATTAGTTACTTTTTATGGAAACGGTGCCATTTCAAGATAGCCAAATCGGTCAACTTAATTGCCTCACCTACTAGAATGTGCGAGCTTAGCTTTCATGCTACCACTTGCAATCAACCTCCATATACTGAAGTGAGACAATACAATGTAGCATGATTGCTCCAGCCAAACTCATTCCAATACACCTAAGCCCCTACTACCATTATATATAACACACCAACTGAATCCATCTTAGTCATCTTGGCAAGAGGTACCCATTTCATCAGAAGAAATCATGAGCAAAACCACCTTCGGTCTACTCCTCATCATCTGCGTGGCCGCGTTGCATGCAGATGCATCACAAGAGGCTCAGCTCAGAGAGTTCATCCGGTCCAGAAGGAGGAGTAGTGATGCCTACATAGTAGATGAGACGAGGCTACGAGTTATTGGTACTGCCAGAAGCCTCGGAGCAGAGTACTCTGTCTCTGACCAGGCCAGGCTGAAGGCTGGCGATGAGATCCCTGCGCTGCCGGGGCAACCTGTCGTCGGCTTCAGGCAGTATGGTGGGTACGTGACTGTCGACGAAAAGAACGGCCGGGCGCTCTTCTACTACTTCGTCGAGGCAGCGAGCGACCCGGCGGCGAAGCCTCTCCTTCTGTGGCTGAATGGAGGTTTGTCACGTTAGAAAGCTTCAAGTTGTTTAACCTCTTGTGTTGTCCATGCGTACTTGATAATGCACTTACAGGTCCTGGATGCTCGTCAATTGGCTACGGGGCGATGATGGAGCTGGGCCCGTTCCGCGTGAACAGCGACAACAAAACTCTCAGCACAAACAAGCACGCCTGGAACAACGGTGGGGACATGCTCACAGCAACTGAACTACCAACGTTTTATTCGATCGATACGATATATACATATCTTGTAAGTGACTTGTGAAGTTTTTGCAGTGGCTAATGTTATCTTCCTGGAATCGCCTGCCGGCGTCGGGTTCTCATACTCCAACACGACTTCCGACTACGACGACAGCGGAGACCAAAGGACTGCAGATGACGCGTTTCTCTTCCTCGTCAACTGGCTCGAGAGGTTCCCCGAGTACAAAGGCCGCGCCTTCTACATCTCCGGGGAGAGCTACGGCGGCCACTATGTGCCGCAGCTCGCAGCCACCATCTTGACTCACAACATGAACAACCCCACAAGAACTTCCTTAAACCTACAGGGTATCCTGGTGCGCGTGATTAATTACCGAGCTAAATACACTTTATATAGTTACACGCACTTGAGCTGTCAATAAAATACATACATGACATATTCTCAATGATTTATTATAAATTTACCTACTGCATATTTGCTTGTTTATTTAGGTCGGTAACCCATTACTTGATAATAACATGCGTGCAAAGGGGGCAGCTGTCTACATGTGGAGCCATGGGGTGATATCAGATGAGGTGTGGGCCAACATCACTAAGAACTGCAAATTTGACGGGTCAGATGGCGATGCATGCTATTATGCTGATGTCCATGATTCTGGTAACATTGATCAATACGACATTTATGGACCGGTTTGCATTTTAGCATCTGATGGAACATTCTACCCCAGTCGCAATGTAAGAGAGCAGCACTGAATTATAAGCTGTTACAGTTACCTTGAATATTTAATTTCTGAAATATTTTTTTTCCACCAAACTGTGCAGATAGCAGGATATGACCCTTGCAGCATCCATCACGTAGACGCTTACCTCAATGATCCTGAGGTGCAAAAGGCTTTGCATGCTAGATCAACGAAGTGGTCACACTTGGTGTAAGATTTCTCAGCAAACTACGTTTATGACCAAGCAAACTATCTCTATGTGCACATTAGCCAGCTATCATTTTCCTTAACGGATGGTCAAATAATGTAGTAGGAGCTTTGCGCTCGAAAGATTCACCAGGGCCAATGGTACAAAAGGATCTGTATGACAAAACGACAAGAAGCACGTAAAATTGCTTAATTGCGATCAAACGAAACTACTTTTTGAGCAAACGAACTACCCTTATGAACAAACAGACCCCTCCTTTTACCCGCAAAAAATAAACAGACTGTCACTATACTTAACTGATGTTCTTCTTGTGCAGGCTCTTGGGCTGGAAGGATTCGCCGGTTTCAATGGTGCCAACACTCAAATGGCTATTGGAGCACCAACTCCCGGTGTGGCTGTTCAGGTAACAGAGATCGAGCCCAGATTGAACTGCAATGATGTATTCTGACCTGCCAAACGAAGTGTGTAACGAAGCCATGTTTTCAGCGGCGATTTTGACTCCATGTGCCCGCTCATCGCCACGAGGTACACCATCAATGACCTTGGTGTCGCCGTCACGGAGCCATTGCGCCCATGGAGTGAAGGCAAAGAGGTAAACATGACCATCTTCCTGATCTCCCACAGTTTATTTGTTGTTGGTATTGACACTGATAAGTGGATGCAGGTTGGAGGATATGTTCAAGGGTACACGAGAGGGTTAGTATTTGCAATAGTGAGGGGAGCTGGGCATATGGTCCCTTCCTTCCAGCCCGAGAGGGCGCTCATATTGGTCAGCTCCTTTCTGAAAGGAATGCTGCCACCCAAAATGGCGCAGTGATGTCTGATATAGGCAACCTGTGAAAAACTTGTGCATGAAATGCTTGAAAGCCACACATCAGGTGCTGTGCAGCCATATATGCTGTTACCTGTATTATATGAGATCATAGTGTCGATTCTGCTCTGTTTCAGACTAGTTTCAATCAGAATCCTACTTGAAAGGGTAGAGGAATTGTTCAGATACCGGGATATGTACTGATCCATTCATAAAAGAAACTCTTGGTTCCGACGCTCCCCTCTTCTAGTAAAATCTTAACCAAACCAAACCTATATAGCCCTTTCAAGTCATCGCCATAATTTAGCTAGCTTTATCAAAACACTACTCGTGCCTCGCATCAGGAATCACTCATAAAGCACAGCTTCATTAACCGAAAGCACGATGTATTCGAAAACCATTCGTTATGACTCTGCAGAGTTTCTCAGCTTTACCACAAGATACCCACACCTGTTATTGTCACTTCAGTACAACACATGTCAATTGGTGTGTTGACAGAGGGAGGGACAATAAGGTTTTTATCTGCTCTATCGTTTGAAGTCCCCACCCAGGAACTCATGATCACCCGCTGCCCCGTTGTGACTCCTCAAGATAAGATTTTTCACTCAATTGCTTCTGCGGGCCTCCTAGAGAAAAGGAACAGCAAGCCATTCTATAGTTGTCCATTGGATAGAGCAGACTACTAGGCCAAGTTTGACGAATCCAGCATGTGGTTGAGCGAGTTCTATGTTTCTCACTTGGCAAGAGGGTCTTGGCCCTATGTTGCCACGAGTAAGGTAATCATTTACATTACCCTTACTAAACGGATTGGGGTATGGTTGTTCTATCAATACATAAAAGGCCCCATAAATTCTGTTCCCAACCATCAGCAATTATGTTTAGAACATCATGCTCTAAGATTTAATGTAGGATTACCAACATTTCTTATAATACATTTCTCATACGTCTAACTACTAGTATGTGATGCCAATGGAAGCAACCATAAACTCTGTCCCCAACATCGACAATTATTATTCAAGGTAAAGAAGGCCAACATAAGCAATTGGGCTTATCGGTAGTAGGCATTAGCTACTTGTGTGTCATTCAAAATTAGGACTATAATTAAATAGCATGCAGGAAAATAAATAGCTAACGTAATAAATATTTATCATTTATGGCAACTGGATCAGCATGGAAATGTGACTTGCCAACTATGCCGCACTCGTTCTGGTGTTCTAGTGTTCCGGTTGAGGATCATCTTCACCTCGTAACTTCTCCTCGTACATGCGTTCGTCGTTAATGTGTCCTATCTGCAAAAAGATTCAACCACAAATAAAGAAAGATTCAACCACAAATAAAGTCCAGGTTACACAATGCAAGCTAGGAACAAAATGTAACTAATTTTGAAACAAGAACTAAAAGAAGGAAGAAATAGAATTCAGGCTTGTGGTACAAGCACTACAAGAAGTTGAGTTCCAATGACGGAACGGGCTGAGGTTTGAGAAATCCGCCAACGAATGTTATTTCTCCTGACGGTTTTGTGTTTTCGCGTCACAAAGCTTAGATTTAGTGGCTAGGATTTAGTTTGGATGTGTTGTTTATTGGATTGGGCTCAAAGGGGAAAAAATGATGCTAGCAGGGCTAGCTGAGCAAGGCTCAACAGAGAGCTTTTCTGTCGTTCAGGACTTCAGGTTCAGAAGGAACAAAGGTTCCAGTTCACGTTTAGAAGAAACAGGGGACTTTGGATGCTACAGAATCGACGACTTCGTTGTCAGCGAGACATGCATGTACCACATGAAGAAGAAGATGGATGCTCCTAGTCCTAGAGAGGTACAAAAATCAAAGCAACTGCACTTGAATGATTGGGACAGTAGGCTCAAAGAAACCAAGTAAGTGAAGCTCCAGAATATGAATTTGTACGATGAGAAAGGCGGTTCATCTGGAGGTCTGTTCAGATAGACGTCGGTCACCTGAGGCGGTTCCAGCGGATGCAAATGAACCTGCCGGTTTGCATCTCCTCCAGCGTAGCATTATCGTGGCGATTGTGCGCGTGCTCGTGCAGAGCGGTGCCGAGACAGGAGTGAGGCCGTTCGCGCGAGCGAGCGTTCTGCAGCGACACGTGGCTATGTAGCTCACTTTTGCTGGTCGGCGGCGAGGCGTTCGAGGACTGCGGCGGCGGCGGCGGCGGCACACTGGAACAGCAGCTGCGTCGATTGAGTCGATGGGGATTTGTTTGGCTTGGTCGTGGGCTGCTGGGCTATAGCGGAAAATGAAAGAAATGAACAGGCCGGCAAAGGAGTTTGGCCTCGAAGAGAAACAGATAAAGAACAGAAGAATTAGATGTATACGGATCGGATCGGATAGCATATCCTTTACAATATTTTTATGATGAATTTGGATCGGAGCGGATAATGGTCGGATGCAGATTATATCGGATTACGGTAGACCGGATTCGGATCGGACTCAGATCGAAAACAAATTATTAAGCAAATATACACATAAAAATAAAAGTATGTTTTTATGTAAAATATGTTTGTAATTATAATTTATAGCTAAATGTACACACATGCTCGTACAACAAAGCAAATTGTGTGCTAATAGCATACATATTTTAGCCGATGAACTAACTATATTATCTAAATATTTAGGGTTAGACTTTTTTTTTGGATTATCCTCATTAAGGATCTCGGATAATTCGCAAAAAAATGGCGCATAATCTGTATCCATCGGATAGTATCAATACCATATCCTCTACTGTATCCGACGGATATTCGCTTGAGCACTATTCGCATCCACATCCGCATTCATATCCGACGGATTTCTAAAAAATACATACCATATCCTCAAAAACGGATACGGATGCGGATTCGGAGCGAAAATTATCCGTACCATTTACACCCCTTGAAAGAAAGAGGAACAAAACTTGGTACCCTAAAAAAAGGAAAAATAAAAAAATTAGGCCCAGTTCGGTTACAAGATGTAGTTGTGCTTGATACGCACAGCTTTCTTCCAAGTTTGGAAATTCATCTCCACTCCCTCATTCAATTTATGAAGAATAGGATATTGTGGGGGTTGAGTAGAGGTGAAATTACAAGTCCCTTCAGCATATCGGTGATCATATAATTCTCAGAGAGCCTCAAAGAGAGAAACATGCTTTTTTGCGAAACTTGTTAGCTCTAGGAAATGTCCGCGGAATAAGAGTAAACAAAGAAAATTAGTTCACTGAATGGATGCATAAAGTGATGATGTTGTTCCAAAGATGTAGTTCAGCCTCTATCATACACCTTTTCTCATTCCAAAAAGCATCACTTTTCATCCTTGCATTTTGTAGTCTCTTTTCAATTTCTTTTCATTCTCTTGAATCTGATTTTTGTCAGTGGTGATATATGTGTGTTTGGTGTGAAACATAATGACTATCTTATTCCAAGACTATGAAGATCGCCCATTATTACCCCTATACCGAGAAACATTATGCTCATGAAGTAACTCAACTAAGATCTTCTCAAGGTCCGGATTCCATGAGGCTCTCTCTACATTACAATGGAAAGATAGGTTAGCTATGCACATTTAAGAATCATTCATTACCATGTAAGAAGAACATTTACCTTTCGAAGAACCACCACAATTCTTTTTTGCACGAGCTTTAGGAGAATTCTTTTTTTGAGCAATGTTAGATAAGGTGACCGTCTTGGGAGAACCTATTGCAAACATCTTATGTGCACACACGAGCAATATTGAAATGGAAAGCTTATCCATAACACAATATTCAAACTAAAATTTTCATCACATGAATAATACAAATGTAAACGTGTTCAGCATACAATATTCATAACAAAAGGAATGTTAAAAAAACAGACACTTATTAGAGCATCCCCACTTGTCTCCCCGACTAGACCCCCGAGCGATGTTTTTCCAATCCGAACGGCGTTATTCGGTCCAGTCGCGCCCCCGGTTCCTCGATTTCGTCCGGATTTGGGCCTAAATTCATCCGGCGAGCCCACGCCATCCCCGGCCCCCCGGGGAGCGATCGGGGACTCCGGACGAAACGAAAGCGCGCGAAACGTCGAGGAAACTTCCCGCGCGTCTGGTGGCCCCAACTTGTCAGCGAGAGACACCGATCGTCGTCGGCAGCGCATCGTCTTCCGCGCGCTGCAAAAGCCTGCCGCCGGTCACTATTCACCGACGCGTAGCTTCCACGCGGAGAGTTAATGACATCGCCTCGGTAGCACGCGCATCTACCTCTATTTATCGCCGATCAACCGTGTCTGCCCCGCATTCACCTCTTCGCTCACCTTCCTCAAATCTTCCCCGATCTCGCACGAACCCGCGGCGACCACAGCAATGGCGAACGATGGCGCGGCAAACAATGGTTTCGGCCGCCGCTCTCTCCACCAAAGGTAGGGGCGGCTCCTCCACATGGCGGGCTACCCGGCGCTGCCGGACTTCCGCGCACCGGGAGGGTGGAGGCTGAGCGCAGGCGGCGTGCCGATCCCGCCGCCGCCAACGGGTGGGGGCGCACTCGAAGCGGCGATCGACGAGGTGCTCGTCACTCTCAGTGACGAGCAGCGCGCGGATCCACGCTTCTTCCCCGACAACTACGAAGCGTGGACCGCGTTCTTCCTGCGCAGGTACGAACGCGAACTCGCCGCGTATGATGGCCCTCCTCCTCCCCCGGCAAGGAACAACGCCGCCGGCCGCCGCCGATGGTGGAGCGCGCCTGGCCGCACCCTCGAGAATGTGCTCGCGCACATCGAGGACGGGAACTCCCCCGTCCTGGGGATGCTGCCACCGGTGGTGGCTGACACGCGTACAGCACGCGACCGTTGGGAACCCCAAGTGGAAGGTGTGATGCGTACAGCAGTAAGTTTCCCTCAGTTAGAAACCAAGGTTTATCGAACCAGTAGGAGTCAAGAAGCACGTTGAAGGTTGATGGCGGCGGAGTGTAGTGCGGCGCAACACCAGGGATTTCGGCGTTGATGCGCGTGGTTGACGTATTGTCTTTCCGTTCGACACGCGTCCGTTGGGAACCCCAAGAGGAAGGTGTGATGCGCATAGCGGCAAGTTTCCCTCAGTAAGAAACCAAGGTTTATCGAACCAGTAGGAGTCAAGAAGCACGTTGAAGGTTGATGGCGGCGAGATGTAGTGCGGCGCAACACCAGGGATTCCGGCGCCAACGTGGAACCTGCACAACACAAACCAAGTACTTTTCCCCAACGAAACAAATGAGGTTGTCAATCTCACCGGCTTGCTGTAACAAAGGATTAGATGTATAGTGTGGAAGATGATTGTTTGCGTAAAAACAGTAGAACAATTGCAAAGAGATTGTATTTCAGTATAGAGAATTGGACCGGGGTCCACAGTTCACTAGAGGTGTCTCTCCCATAAGATAAATAGCATGTTGGGTGAACAAATTACAGTTGGGCAATTGACAAATAGAGAGGGCATGACCATGCACATACATATTATGATGAGTATTATGAGATTTAATTGGGCATTACGACAAAGTACATAGACCGCTATCCAGCATGCATCTATGCCTAAAAAGTCCACCTTCAGGTTATCATCCGAACCCCTTCCAGTATTAAGTTGCTAACAACAGACAATTGCATTAAGTATTGCGCGTAATGTAATCAATAACTACATCCTCGGACATAGCATCAATGTTTTATCCCTAGTGGCAACAAAGACATCCATAACCTTAGAGGTTTCTCGTCACTCCCGCATTCACGGAGACATGAACCCACTATCGAGCATAAATACTCCCTCTTGGAGTTACTAGCAAAAACTTGGCCAGAGCCTCTACTAATAACGGAGAGCATGCAAGATCATAAACAACACATAGACATGAATTGATAATCAACATAACATAGTATTCTCTATCCATCGGATCCCAACAAACACAACATATAGCATTACAGATAGATGATCTTGATCATGTTAGGCAGCTCACAAGATCCGACAATGAAGCATAATGAGGAGAAGACAACCATCTAGCTACTGCTATGGACCCATAGTCCAGGGGTAGACTACTCACTCATCACTCCGGAGGCGACCATGGCGGTGTAGAGTCCTCCGGGAGATGATTCCCCTCTCCGGCAGGGTGCCGGAGGCGATCTCCTGAATCCCCCGAGATGGGATTGGCGACGACGGCGTCTCTGGAAGGTTTTCCGTATCGTGGCTCTCGGTACTGGGGGTTTCGCGACGAAGACTATAAGTAGGAGGAAGGGCAGGTCAGGAGGCCACACGAGGGGCCCAGGAGACAGGCCGGAGCGGCCAAGACCTGGGCCGCGCCGCCCTACCTCCTGGCCACCTCGTGGCCCCACTTCGTTGACTCTTCGGTCTTTTGGAAGCTTCGTGTGAAAATAGGCCCCTGGGCGTTGATTTCGTCCAATTCCGAGAATATTTCCTTACTAGGATTTCTGAAACCAAAAACAGCAGAAAACAGCAACTGGCTCTTCGGCATCTTGTTAATAGGTTAGTTCCAGAAAATGCATAAATATGATGTAAAGTATGCATAAAACATGTAGATATCATCAATAATGTGGCATGGAACATAAGAAATTATCGATACGTCGGAGACGTATCAGCATCCCCAAGCTTAGTTCCTGCTCGTCCCGAGCAGGTAAACGATAAAGAAAGATAATTTCTGGAGTGACATGCCATCATAACCTTGATCATACTATTGTAAAGCATATGAGCTGAGATCAAATCATTCAAAGCAAGTATCTATATTGATATAAGAGATGATAATGCAAGAGTTAGACAAGCTAGAAATTTTTATGAACTATTGCTTTAAAGACATGCAATCGTACAAAGTTCATTAAAGATGTATTAAGTATTCAGCATAGAAGTTCTATCCTTCATTCCAAGCATCAAGTAAATTTTCACAACATAAGAAGGATTCAGTCAAGTAAACATAAACATGAACGTCATGAATCAACTGTTTCGAAGTCTACTCAACCGGTGAGCGCAAGCATTTGGTATTAGCACCGGGATGTTATGGCATAAAGAACGTTAATGGGGGTTTGGAAGGCCAAATGGAAGAAAGGCTTGCAAAGCTGTAAATGACCATTAGACAAGAGGAAACCTTATGATCGATGATATGCAAGGAGTAGTGATTGCCATGCAACGGATGCACATAGAGCTATATGTGTATGAAAGCTCTCCAATGGAACTAGTGGGGGTGCATCCAACTTGGTTGCTCACGAAGACCTAGAGCACTTTTGAGGAGGCTCATCATTGGAATATACAACCCAAGTTCTATAATGTAAATTCCCCACATAGTTATACTAGTAAAACATGAAAACTCTCTCATATGAATGTAGGTGCTAAACATGAGCACAAATGATGACTATGAATAATGCGGGTGCTAAAACATGAGCACAAGTGTGGATAAAAGATAGTAATGCTGCCCCCTTTTTCTTTATTCTCTTTTTCCTTTTTTTTCTTCTTCTTTTTTTTCTTTTTTCTTTCTTTTCATTTTTTTTCTTTTCTTTTTTTTCTTTTTGATGGCCTCCACGGCTCTTTTCATTTTTAGGGGCAACATCCTAATTATGACAACACACTTTTTGGTACAAATAACTCATAATGAATGAAACATGATGTATGAAACTGTATGCCTCTGCCAGTGTAGCAGGATGTGCAATGATCTAGCGTAACATGGGTAAACCACACATCAGCTGTATATGATCATGCAAAGCAATATATAAATAATAAATGACAACATGGCATGTAATGTAAAAATGGATGTTGCATGGCAATATATCTCGGAACAGCTATGGAAATGCCGTGGTAGGTAGGTATGGTGGCTGTTTTGAGGAGATGTATGGGCTTATGTGTAGGAGAACAAGAGAAAGTTCTCCCACGGGTTTGGATGTACCGGCGAAGTATGCACAATTCTCAATGTGAGCAAAAGGCAATGCACAGTACCGAAGAGGCTAGCAAATTTGGATGGTGGAAGTGCCAAAAACCGTAGCTTAATATTAGTCAAAAAGAACTCACAAGCTTATTGCAAACAACTAGCAGGTTCATCATTAAGAGCATGATTAAAATTTACTCCAAGGAGGGCCGTTCACGGTGGCACAAGTACCCCGCTAGCTCCCTCGACCTTCAGCACAACTTAGTTATTACGATGAACTCTCAGACATGGAAAGCTATCAAGTCCAACTACGCCTTCAACTATTTAAATAGAGTTTGTAGTACGGCACAAGCTTAAAGACAACAATCCACTACTAATTTTAACTTATTTATCCAGCAAGCCTTACCATCTAAATACCTCAAAACATTTGCAAAGAATCAAGTTATCAAAGCTCAATGTTCTACAAGTATTTTATTATACACTACCACATGCAACATTTCCCGTTTCCAACCATACAATAATTTAACGAAGAAGAAACTTTGCCATGAATATTATGAGTAAAGCCTAGGGACATACTTGTCCATATGCTACAGCGGAGCGTGTCTCTCTCCCACACAAAGAATGCTAGGATCCATTTTATTCAAACAAAACAAAAGCAAAAACAAACCGATGCTCCAAGCAAAGCACATAAGATGTGATGGAATAAAAATATAGTTTCAGGGGAGGAACCTGATAATGTCGTCGATGAAGAAGGGGATGCCTTGGGCATCCCCAAGCTTAGACGCTTGAGTCTTCTTGATATATGAAGGGGTGAACCACCGGGGCATCCCCAAGCTTAGAGCTTTCACTCTCCTTGATCATGTTGTATCATCTCCCTCTCTTGATCCTTGAAAACTTCCTCCACACCAAACTCAAAACAACTCATTAGAGAGTTAGTGCACAATCAAAATATACATGTTCAGAGGTGACATAATCATTCTTAACACTTCTGGACATTGCACAAAGCTACTGAAAGTCAATGGAATCGAAATATCCATCGAACATATCAAAACAGGCAATGCGAAATAAAAGGCAGAATCTGTCAAAACAGAACAGTTTGTAATGACGAATTTTATTGAGGCACCAGACTTGCTCAAATGAAAATTCTCAAATTGAATGAAAGTTGCGTACATATCTGAGGATCACTCACGTAAATTGGCATAATTTGCTGAGTTACCTACAGAGAATTTTGCCCAGATTCGTGACAGCAAAGAAATCTGTTTCTGCGTAGTAATCCAAATCTAGTATGAACCTTACTATCAACGACTTTACTTGGCACAACAAAGCACAAAACTAAGATAAGGAGAGGTTTCTACAGTAGTAAACAACTTCCAAGACTCAAAATAAAAACAAAGGTACTGTAGTAAAAAACATGGGTTGTCTCCCATAAGCGCTTTTCTTTAACGCCTTTCAGCTAGGCGCAGAAAGTGTGTATCAAGTATTATCAAGAGACGAAGTGTCAACATCATAATTTGTTCTAATAATAGAATCAAAAGGTAACTTCATTCTCTTTCTAGGGAAGTGTTCCATACCTTTTTTGAGAGGAAATTGATATTTAATATTACCTTCCTTCATATCAATGATAGCACCAACAAATCAAGAAAAGGTCTTCCCAAAATAATGGGACAAGATGCATTGCATTCAATATCCAAGACAACAAAATCAACGGGGACAAGGTTATTGTTAACGGTAATGCGAACATTATCAACTTTCCCCAAAGGTTTCTTTGTAGAATGATCAGCAAGATTAACATCCAAATAATAATTTTTCAATGGTGGCAAGTCAAGCATATTATAGATTTTCTTAGGCATAACAGAAATACTTGCACCAAGATCACATAAAGCATTACAATCAAAGTCATTGACCTTCATCTTAATGATGGGCTCCCAGCCATCCTCGAGCTTCCTAGGAATAGAAGCTTCGCGTTCTAATTCTCTTCTCTAGCTTTTATGAGAGCATTTGTAATATGTTTCGTGAAAGCCAAATTTATAGCACTAGCATTAGGACTCTTAGCAAGTTTTTGTAAGAACTTTATAACTTCAGAGATGTGGCAATCATCAAAATTCAAACCATTATAATCTAAAGCAATGGGATCATCATCCCCAATGTTGGAAAAAAATTCAGCAGTTTTATCATCGCGCTTTCAAAGTAGCTTTTAGCGCTTTCAGCAGCCGCGCTTTGCATTTGAAGTGGAAACATTGCTAACACCAATTCTTTTATTAGTAATAGTAGGAGGTGCAGCAACATGTGTAGCATTAGCATTACTAGTGGTGGTAATAGTCCAAACTTTAGCTATATTATCTTCTTTTTCATTTTCTTCTCTTTCCCACCTAGCACGCAATTCGGCCATCAATCTTATATTCTCATTAATTCTAACTTGGATGGCATTTGCTGTAGTAACAATTTTATTATTAAGATTTTCATGAGGAATAACTTTCGATTTCAAAAGATCAACATCAGTAGCAAGACTATCGACTTTAGAAGCAAGTATATCAATTTTCCCAAGCTTTTCTTCAACAGATTTGTTAAAAGCAGTTTGTGTACTAATAAATTCTTTAAGCATAGCTTCAAGTCCAGGGGGTGTGTTCCTATTATTGTTGTAAGAATTCCCATAAGAATTACCATAGCCGTTGCCATTATTATAAGGATATGGCCTATAGTTGTTACTAGAATTGTTCCGGTAAGCATTGTTGTTGAAATTATTATTTTTAATGAAGTTAACATCAACATGTTCTTCTTGAGCAACCAATGAAGCTAACGGAACATTATTAGGATCAATATTAGTCCTATCATTCACAAGCATAGACATAATAGCATCAATCTTATCACTCAAGGAAGAGGTTTCTTCGACAGAATTTACCTTCTTACCTTGTGGAGCTCTTTCCGTGTGCCATTCAGAGTAATTAATCATCATATTATCAAGAATCTTTGTTGCTTCACCAAGAGTGATGGACATAAAGGTACCTCCAGCAGCTGAATCCAATAGGTTCCGCGAAGAAAAATTCAGTCCTGCATAAAAGGTTTGGATGATCATCCAAGTAGTCAGTCCATGGGTTGGGCAATTTTTAACCAAAGATTTCATTCTTTCCCATGCTTGTGCAACATGCTCAGTATCCAATTGTTTAAAATTCATTATGCTACTCCTCAAAGATATAATTTTAGCAGGGGGATAATATCTACCAATAAAAGCATCCTTGCATTTAGTCCATGAATCAATACTATTCTTAGGCAGAGATAGAAACCAATCTTTAGCTCTTCCTCTTAATGAGAAAGGGAACAATTTTAATTTTATAATGTCACCATCTACATCTTTATACTTTTGCATTTCACACAATTCAACAAAATTATTGAGATGGGCAGCAACATCATCAGAACTAACACCAGAAAATTGCTCTCGCATAACAAGATTCAGTAAAGCAGGTTTAATTTCAAAGAATTCTGCTGTAGTAGCAGGTGGAGCAATAGGTGTGCATAAGAAATCATTATTATTTGTGGTTGTGAAGTCACACAATTTAGTATTTTCAGGAGTACCCATTTTAGCAACAGTAAATAAAGCAAACTAGATAAAGTAAATGCAAGTAACTAATTTTTTTGTGTTTTTGATATAGAGTGCAAGACAGTAAGTAAAGTAAAACTAGCAACTAATTTTTTTGTATTTTGATTTAGTGCAGCAAACAAAGTAGTAAATAAAATAAAGCAAGACAAAAACAAAGTAAAGAGATTGGGATGTGGAGACTCCCCTTGCAGCGTGTCTTGATCTCCCCGGCAACGGCGCCAGAAATTTTGCTTGATGCGCGTGGTTGACGTATTGTCTTTCCGTTCGACACGCGTCCGTTGGAAACCCCAAGAGGAAGGTGTGATGCGCATAGCGGCAAGTTTCCCTCAGTAAGAAACCAAGGTTTATCGAACCAGTAGGAGTCAAGAAGCACGTTGAAGGTTGATAGCGGCGAGATGTAGTGCGGCGCAACACCAGGGATTCCGGCGCCAACGTGGAACCTGCACAACACAAACCAAGTACTTTGCCCCAACGAAACAGCGAGGTTGTCAATCTCACCGGCTTGCTGTAACAAAGGATTAGATGTATAGTGCGGAAGATGATTGTTTGCAGAAAACAGTAGAACAATTGCAGTAGATTGTATTTCAGTATAGAGAATTGGACCGGGGTCCACAGTTCACTAGAGGTGTCTCTCCCATAAGATAAATAACATGTTGGGTGAACAAATTACAGTTGGGCAATTGACAAATAGAGAGGGCATGACCATGCACATACATATTATGATGAGTATTGTGAGATTTAATTGGGCATTATGACAAAGTACATAGACCGCTATCCAGCATGCATCTATGTCAACACCCGGATTTTTAAGTCCAGATGCCTATTATGCCATTCATCGCAATCCCAGGAATATTGTTTTTGCGAGACATAATAGATTGATATCACAGAACATCATTCATTACAACATCGTAATTGTCTTACAACAAAGGATCACATGATCCAGTCTCATTACAATAGTAGATGATCTATTGATCAATTACAAAACACATAGCGGAAGCGAAGTAGCGTAGTAGTAGTCCATCTATTCCACAGGAGCAATCGTTGGACGTCGAGAGTGATCCTAGTTGTCGTAGACGTCCTGCTGTCCTTCTTCCGGGTTCTGGTACTCCTCTTCATAGTCTGGCCATTTGAATAGCCAGGGACAAAGCCATGAGTACTTTAAAGTACTCGCAAACTAATACTAAGGTAAGTATTATCAACTATAGTAAGGGGGTGCTAAGCTCTAAGTTTATTTGCATAAAGCCAATTTTAGTTCACAAACAATTAGTAAAAGCCTCTTCATTTGCTAACTAACTCAAGTGGGAACATTAGTGTCATTCCCACAACTCAGTTGTGATTCAAGTCAAGTTTACCATTCACCTTTCAAGTTCAAATCACAAGTCACCCTTCACATGTCACATTTTTGAACAGTTCTGATGACGGAACAGTATGGCCTTTCCAACCGTCCATAACCGTGGACGCGGCTATTCGAATAGATCTACACTCTGCAGAGGTTGTACACTTGTGCCACAACATTTGCAATAATCCGTCAGGGTTAACTGGCCCTGATTTACCACACTCCGTGTGCGGACTACCAACCATAACCTTTCACTTACATACCCTAGTATAGGCACCTCTCCCCATGAGCTTGGCCTCCCAGTGAAGACAAACCTGTCACCACTGAACTCGCAGGGCTTGGGCCGGACATTCACCTCATATTCACGTCATATCACATCATTCCATATTTCTTTGGAGGCAACCCTTGGCATAACCCCAATGACGCTTGTTTAGAGGGAACCCATACTAAGATACATAAACTTCTAGTTAAGCCCTACCCATATCAGGTATTGTGGGGGTACTTGTAAAATTGGAATGGTATCGCATCCGAACCCAACCATCAGTTTTTGTAAAATTCACCATGTCATTCACCAGTCACAATCACCTTCAAAATCTTTCAATAGAATGACTCATCATTCCAAGGTTTTCAAAGTCTTTTCATTTCACAAGTTCCCATCTAGAGTAGCCCATTTTAATTCAGCACTAGCATCTAAGTATGAGGGGTGCTAAGTAATTTGCTTTGCTTCTAGGCTAACATTGATACACTTGTACTATCCAATACTCACCAAATGAATCATGAATCAAAAAGTACTTTGATAAAACAAAGGTAAGTAAAGCTTGTAAAGTAAAACTGGGAAATAGGATCATGAACATAAAGTAAATGGGTAATGCCTTGCTCATGGTGAGCTTTGCACTTTGCAAGAGTATTATCTTGCAACAATAGAACTTGCAATGGTGTTAGCTTGCAAGAGTATAGCTTGCAAGAGTATTAGCTTGCAACAAAATAGCTTGCATTAGTCTAGCTTGCATTGGTAATAGCTTGCCTTGGTGGTTGAGGTGATCAAAGTGGTCTTCTTCTCCTTGAAAGTAGACTTCCTCCTCCTCTTGATACTCCTCGGTACTAGCGTCTAAAATACGAATACGAGGTACAATCACCAAGCAATTCATTGGCTATTCTAAAAATCACATGTATTCACACAAACTATTCTATTCACACAATTAATACAATTTGGTGCATTGGTGGTCTTGCTTGAGGAAAAATAATTTCTTCTCATTTCATATGTAAATGATAGTTTCCATATAGTTCTTGAGGAATATTTTCCTCTCATTGAATCTTCTTTAAGATTTAATTTCTCAAACAATCACACATGAATTCAGGTTGACCTAAGTCAAACATTCATCATCATCATTTGAGAAAATGATTTAAATGAGGCAGAGATGCCTCATACTATTTAACACTTCTACAAATGATTTAAAATCTCCAGGTATTTCATATGAGAGCATTTGACCAGGGGTCCAAACTTCATATGAAAGTATTTGGGGACAAGATTTAAATGAAGTGAAACACCTCATATAATTTACACAAATTAAACTAGCATCACACATTACTATGGAGTGGGTAGATGTGTTTTTCTTATTTAAGAAAAATAAGTTCCTCTCATACTAATGAAGATGTTACTTTTAATTACTTAGAGAAATAATTCCCTTTCATTATCTTTAATATTTAATTTCTCTCATGACTAATATATGACCTAGGTTGACTAAGTCAACCTCTTCATACTCATCATTTGAGAAAATGATTTAAATGAGGGGAAGCACCTCATACCATGTAATCCTAATATGGTAAAGATTTAACATCATCAAACAATTCATATGAGACGTAAATGACCAGAGTCTCTACCTTATTTTTAATTGTTCATGACAAGATTTAAATGAGAGAAAAACTCCCCTGTGATTTATTAATAGTTTTAGACCATATCTTTGACTAGAAATAGCCATATAGTCCTTTAATTAAGCTAGACCATGATCATTCAAAGTGAGCATGGCATATTGTTGCAGAAACAGTTAGTACAGGTGAAATGTGATTTATAGGAGTTGGAATTAACTTAAAAGCATTTGTTTGATTTTATTTTAATTCTCACTTAAATTGGTTGGTAAGTACTTGGTTGAGTGTGTTGAGGTATTTCCAATCATCTACACAAGGTAAGCAAACAAAGTTTTAGTATTTACACAAAGTAGCCATGGGCTTGCATATGCCCCTTTTTCTTATTTAAGATCATCTCTTTTTATTTTGGTTTTTCAAAGATTTGGGACAAGAGAGATGAGGTCTAGGGTTTTGTGGGGTTCACCATGGTTCACCACCATTTAGCAAAAAGAATAAAGGTAGGGTTCAATATTTACCTATTAGGGCTATATGCCCACATAGGTCTTTTCTTTTATTTTGGTTTCTCAAAATAGATCCAAATGATTTTTGAGAAGGTTAGGGTTTAGGTTTTTTTTTCTTATTTGATTTCTTTCTCTTTGATTTTATTTGGTTGGTGATCTTCACGTGATCACTTTAGGGTTTTAGGGTTTAGCACCTAAGCATAATAACACTCATCATGGCAAAACACAAATACTAGGTATGAGCACTTTGCATAGCACCCAATGTAAGAAAAGTTTTTGTTGGTTCTCATTTTTGGAAAAAGGAAATTCATTTTCTCTTTGTTTTGAAATTTGGGGTGTTACAAACCCTTCCCCCTTAAACAAATCTCGTCCCGAGATTTTAAGAAAAGTTAGGTTCCTAAGAGAGATTGGGCGATATGACTTTAACAGGAAAACATACTTGGCATGGCCTGAGGTGCTTCCTGTGCTTCATTGGCAGTCATGTGGTAGAAACGGCCGTTGTTGTTGTTCTGGTTCCTTCTTCCTGCAAAGCGGCGCTGTTGCTGAGCAGGTGCTGCGGTATTGGCGGCAATCTTGGCAAGCCTCTTGGGGCACTCGTTGGAGTAGTGACCCACAACTCCACATTCATAGCAGTTGATGGTGGACTTGTCTTTGGGGTTGACGGGAACAGTGTTGCTTCCAGTCATTTGGGTAGTATTGGGGTTGTTGTTGTTGCCATTGGGGTGGTTGTTGTTGTTGGTGCGGTTGCCGTTGGTATTGTGGCTGTTGTTGTGATTGTTGTTGTTGTTGCCTCCGGGCTTCGGGGGTCCTCCGTTGTTGTTGGCGTAGTTTGGGCGGTAACTCGGGCGATGGGCTTGTTGTATTTTGGAGTAAATCCTCCAGATGAGTGGTTGCGGTACTTCTGGGTATTGCTGGACCCCTGCTGGTTCATCATCCGGCGTTTGCGGTTCTCGTTGGCTTGGTGAAGCTTCCCTTCCATCTGGATGGCTGAGTCCACCAGGGCTTCTAAGTCAGCAAAGGGAATGTTGATCAGTACAGTTTGCATCTCGTCATGCAGTCCGTTCAGAAATCTCTCCTTCCGCTTTTCATTGGTGTCGGTTTCGTCCGGGGCGTACCTTGACAGAGTAAGGAATCTGTCACGGTATTCCACCACGGACATCCTTCCTTGCTTGAGTTCGCGGAACTCGTCTCTCATCTTCTTGATCAGTCCTTGGGGCACATGGTACTTGCTAAACTTCAGCTTGAAGACTTTCCAGTTCATCATCTGTCCCGCATTCATTGCGCGAGCGCTTGTCCACCAGGCTCGTGCAGGTCCTGACAGGTAGTGGGTGGCGAACAGTACTTTTTCTGCGGCTTCTACTCCCGCAACTTCCAGGTTGTTCTCCATTGTCTGGAGCCAGTCATCGGCATCGAGGGGCTCTTCGGTCTTGCTGAAAATAGGTGGGTTGGTGTTTTGAAAGTTCTTTAGCTTTGACCCAGGGTGGTCGTGGTTTCCATGGCCGTTGTTGTTCTGAGCGATCTGCTGCAGTGCAGTGATGTTGGCTTGGCGTTCAGCTCTCTCAGCTTCTCGGTCTGCCATCATCATCTCTAGCATCTGCATCATTGCGTCTTGGGTAGTGCTGCGGGTTGGTGGGGCCATCTGAACATCGGAGTGGATGATAAGATAAGAGGGAAATTTCTATGGTTGGTTTGAGTTAAAGTTCAAAAAGTTCAAAACTTGAAAACTGGAGTAGTGTTGAGGGGGTAAAAACCAGCAACACTTTTTCATTCATACCAAACATCACACATTACAAATCTAACACACCGTTGGTTTGAAGAACCATTCATTCGCTCTACGATACAAGGGGATCCTGATACAACTCACACCTACTTAAGTGCTGGAGTGATACTACTCTTCATCTTGAATGGTGGTTTCTTCGTCTTCATAGGCGAGATGCTTGTCGTTGGTATAAGGCACGGATGCTGTCCAATTCCTTGCGGGTCTTGTGCAGTATGAAGTCAAGGTGTGCAAAATTTTATGGAGCAGTACAAAGAAAAGTAGAGCATGTCTTTTTGAAAAGATCTCAAGGATAAGAGTGCGAATAAGTTTTCAGAAATACCCTTTTAAAAAGGATCTCAAGGATAAGGGTAAGAATAAATTTCCAGAAATAATCTTTTTGAAAAGATTTCAAGGATAAGAGGGAGAATAAATTTTTATAAATATTCACTTTCTTTGTTTTGAAACTAAGTTTTGCAGACGTCCATTCTAACTAGGGTCTCCTAAGGTCAACAATGGCTCTGATACCAACTTGTCAACACCCGGATTTTTAAGTCCAGATGCCTATTATGCCATTCATCGCAATCCCAGGAATATTGTTTTTGCGAGACATAATAGATTGATATCACAGAACATCATTCATTACAACATCGTAATTGTCTTACAACAAAGGATCACATGATCCAGTCTCATTACAATAGTAGATGATCTATTGATCAATTACAAAACACATAGCGGAAGCGAAGTAGCGTAGTAGTAGTCCATCTATTCCACAGGCAACTGTTGACGTCAGGAGTGATCCTAGTTGTCGTAGACGTCCTGCTGTCCTTCTTCCGGGTTCTGGTACTCCTCTTCATAGTCTGGCCATTTGAATAGCCAGGGACAAAGCCATGAGTACTTTAAAGTACTCGCAAACTAATACTAAGGTAAGTATTATCAACTATAGTAAGGGGGTGCTAAGCTCTAAGTTTATTTGCATAAAGCCAATTTTAGTTCACAAACAATTAGTAAAAGCCTCTTCATTTGCTAACTAACTCAAGTGGGAACATTAGTGTCATTCCCACAACTCAGTTGTGATTCAAGTCAAGTTTACCATTCACCTTTCAAGTTCAAATCACAAGTCACCCTTCACATGTCACATTTTTGAACAGTTATGATGACGGAACAGTATGGCCTTTCCAACCGTCCATAACCGTGGACGCGGCTATTCGAATAGATCTACACTCTGCAGAGGTCGTACACTTGTGCCACAACATTTGCAATAATCCGTCAGGGTTAACTGGCCCTGATTTACCACACTCCGTGTGCGGACTACCAACCATAACCTTTCACTTACATACCCTAGTATAGGCACCTCTCCCCATGAGCTTGGCCTCCCAGTGAAGACAAACTGTCAGCCTGGGAACTGCACAGGGCTTGGGCCGGACATTCACCTCATATTCACGTCATATCACATCATTCCATATTTCTTTGGAGGCAACCCTTGGCATAACCCCAATGACGCTTGTTTAGAGGGAACCCATACTAAGATACATAAACTTCTAGTTAAGCCCTACCCATATCAGGTATTGTGGGGGTACTTGTAAAATTGGAATGGTATCGCATCCAAACCCAACCATCAGTTTTTGTAAAATTCACCATGTCATTCACCAGTCACAATCACCTTCAAAATCTTTCAATAGAATGACTCATCATTCCAAGGTTTTCAAAGTCTTTTCATTTCACAAGTTCCCATCTAGAGTAGCCCATTTTAATTCAGCACTAGCATCTAAGTATGAGGGGTGCTAAGTAATTTGCTTTGCTTCTAGGCTAACATTGATACACTTGTACTATCCAATACTCACCAAATGAATCATGAATCAAAAAGTACTTTGATAAAACAAAGGTAAGTAAAGCTTGTAAAGTAAAACTGGGAAATAGGATCATGAACATAAAGTAAATGGGTAATGCCTTGCTCATGGTGAGCTTTGCACTTTGCAAGAGTATTATCTTGCAACAATAGAACTTGCAATGGTGTTAGCTTGCAAGAGTATAGCTTGCAAGAGTATTAGCTTGCAACAAAATAGCTTGCATTAGTCTAGCTTGCATTGGTAATAGCTTGCCTTGGTGGTTGAGGTGATCAAAGTGGTCTTCTTCTCCTTGAAAGTAGACTTCCTCCTCCTCTTGATACTCCTCGGTACTAGCGTCTAAAATACGAATACGAGGTACAATCACCAAGCAATTCATTGGCTATTCTAAAAATCACATGTATTCACACAAACTATTCTATTCACACAATTAATACAATTTGGTGCATTGGTGGTCTTGCTTGAGGAAAAATAATTTCTTCTCATTTCATATGTAAATGATAGTTTCCATATAGTTCTTGAGGAATATTTTCCTCTCATTGAATCTTCTTTAAGATTTAATTTCTCAAACAATCACACATGAATTCAGGTTGACCTAAGTCAAACATTCATCATCATCATTTGAGAAAATGATTTAAATGAGGCAGAGATGCCTCATACTATTTAACACTTCTACAAATGATTTAAAATCTCCAGGTATTTCATATGAGAGCATTTGACCAGGGGTCCAAACTTCATATGAAAGTATTTGGGGACAAGATTTAAATGAAGTGAAACACCTCATATAATTTACACAAATTAAACTAGCATCACACATTACTATGGAGTGGGTAGATGTGTTTTTCTTATTTAAGAAAAATAAGTTCCTCTCGTACTAATGAAGATGTTACTTTTAATTACTTAGAGAAATAATTCCCTTTCATTATCTTTAATATTTAATTTCTCTCATGACTAATATATGACCTAGGTTGACTAAGTCAACCTCTTCATACTCATCATTTGAGAAAATGATTTAAATGAGGGGAAGCACCTCATACCATTTAATCCTAATATGGTAAAGATTTAACATCATCAAACAATTCATATGAGACGTAAATGACCAGAGTCTCTACCTTATTTTTAATTGTTCATGACAAGATTTAAATGAGAGAAAAACTCCCCTGTGATTTATTAATAGTTTTAGACCATATCTTTGACTAGAAATAGCCATATAGTCCTTTAATTAAGCTAGACCATGATCATTCAAAGTGAGCATGGCATATTGTTGCAGAAACAGTTAGTACAAGTGAAATGTGATTTATAGGAGTTGGAATTAACTTAAAAGCATTTTTGGTTGATTTTTAATAATTATTCTAAGGTAGAAAAGTCCCTGCCTTGTTTATTTTCCTATTTTAATTCTATAATAGATCTAGGGTTCAATTCAGTGGAATTGTGTAGATAAAATCCTAAGCTTTCCAAATATATAAAATTTGTAAAATTTGGCCAAGTCAAACAGATTCTATGAATTTTCAAAGTTGGGGCCAGTATTGAATTTGAATTGAATTAATTAAACCGAATTTGAATTTAACGGGCTGGCAGGAAACAGAGTTGGGCCGAATTGAATTAAAATGGCCCACGTCCAGCCCACCACGGTCCACAGACGCGTGGGCTGCCTGACAGCACGGGACCCGCCTGTCAGCGGCTCACTGACCCCGAATCGGTACGGGGGAGGGACGGCCGTTGGATTACAACGCGATCGTGCGGCGCACGATCGTCGTCTCCTCCGACGAGAGGGCTTACTGGCGCGGCGAGGCACGGGGGTCGACGGCGAGCAGGGACTCCGGCGAGGGTCGGCGACGAGGCAGGAGGAGGTTGTCGACGACGGCGATGCTTCTCGAACAAGTCGCAGGTCCTGGGGTGGCTTCTAGCTCCGGCGGCTTCTGCGGCGGAGCACGGGCGGCGATGGTGCAATTGAACGGCGGTGGTGCGCAATGTTGAGGGGAGAGAGTGCGAGGAGGCTCAGAGGAGGGAGGGAACTCGATTGGCGTGCTCAGATGAGGAGGATGAGCTCTCCTTTTATAGGCGCTCGAGGTGCTGCGGGGCGCGGGCGAGGTCAATGGCGGGGTCGTCGGTCCACAGCGGTGAAGGAGCGAGGAAGGTGCGCAGAAGGTAGGCGACGTCACGGCGGTCCTTGGGGCATTAATGGCGCGGTACGGCGAGGCGTACGACGGTCAGGCGCAGGTGTGTACTGGCGCGGCCGCGGCGGGCGCATTCGTCCTCTCCGGCGGCCGTGGTTGCCAAGGCTTGACGACGGTGTGTCCGGCGAGTTCCGCGTGGCGAGGAGGGTACCAGGGCGCGCGGGCTTGGTCGGGGTACGGCGAGATTCTG
Source organism: Lolium perenne (assembly GCF_019359855.2). NCBI lineage: Eukaryota > Viridiplantae > Streptophyta > Magnoliopsida > Poales > Poaceae > Lolium > Lolium perenne. The sequence continues at coordinate 214,345,497 of NC_067248.2, read as the reverse complement.
CGAGCGCCGCGTGGCCGTGTCGCGCGCGATGACGTCGCCCATGCCGCTCGCGGCGTGCACAGGCGTACGGGCGCGCGTTGTCCGGGTCCTGTCGTCGTCCTCGTGGTCAATGGCGAGTACGGGTGGATCCAGGAGATCTTTGGCGTCGTGTTTGGCAAGGTGGTGAAGGGTGGAGAGGCAGAGATGAGAGGGGAGGGTGTCGAGGTGGAACGGGATCGGCATGGCCATGGCCAACCAGGTTTTGGTCGTGTCCATGTCGATCTCTTGCATGGGCTAGGTAGGGTTGGGTCAGGGGAGTATGGCTAGGTCAATTGGTGGTCAAGGTTTGGCAGGATTTGATCACATTTTGAAAATTGTGAATCTTGCATATGTTTCAAGGTCTCCTCTTTGCTTGATCCTATCTCTTGATCCAAAAAGAATTTGGGGTGATGGTCTTTACAGAAAATGTTCACCTTGATGAGTACTTGGATGGCATGCAAAGATTTGAATTTGTTTAGTTTAGAAATCTTGAAATATAGAGGCTCAAAGTGGTGACCAGATTATAATGGGCAGATTTGACCATTATTCTATGTGAGCAAGATTTGTATTTGAAATCCATTTGATTTGTGATTCTTTGATTCCAAAAGTTGTAATAAGTGTTTAGTAACATTATTCAAATAATGGTGAAGACCAAATTGGTCTAGGGTCAAAATTTATAAAAATGGCATAAACCATATGTGAGGGTTTTGTAAATTTCTATCTTTTATTCTTTTATTTTTCTTTTGCTTCATTTTGACATGGGTGAGGTTTATTTGGTGTTAGATTGAGTTGGGTGAAAGGTTCACACCATTTTAGGACAATGTGAGTGCCTAGGTCAAGATTTACTATTTTGGCTAAGTGCCACATATACCTCTATGCATATGTTTGATTTTATTTTAATTCTCACTTAAATTGGTTGGTAAGTACTTGGTTGAGTGTGTTGAGGTATTTCCAATCATCTACACAAGGTAAGCAAACAAAGTTTTAGTATTTACACAAAGTAGCCATGGGCTTGCATATGCCCCTTTTTCTTATTTAAGATCATCTCTTTTTATTTTGGTTTTTCAAAGATTTGGGACAAGAGAGATGAGGTCTAGGGTTTTGTGGGGTTCACCATGGTTCACCACCATTTAGCAAAAAGAATAAAGGTAGGGTTCAATATTTACCTATTAGGGCTATATGCCCACATAGGTCTTTTCTTTTATTTTGGTTTCTCAAAATAGATCCAAATGATTTTTGAGAAGGTTAGGGTTTAGGTTTTTTTTTCTTATTTGATTTCTTTCTCTTTGATTTTATTTGGTTGGTGATCTTCACGTGATCACTTTAGGGTTTTAGGGTTTAGCACCTAAGCATAATAACACTCATCATGGCAAAACACAAATACTAGGTATGAGCACTTTGCATAGCACCCAATGTAAGAAAAGTTTTTGTTGGTTCTCATTTTTGGAAAAAGGAAATTCATTTTCTCTTTGTTTTGAAATTTGGGGTGTTACAAACCCTTCCCCCTTAAACAAATCTCGTCCCGAGATTTTAAGAAAAGTTAGGTTCCTAAGAGAGATTGGGCGATATGACTTTAACAGGAAAACATACTTGGCATGGCCTGAGGTGCTTCCTGTGCTTCATTGGCAGTCATGTGGTAGAAACGGCCGTTGTTGTTGTTCTGGTTCCTTCTTCCTGCAAAGCGGCGCTGTTGCTGAGCAGGTGCTGCGGTATTGGCGGCAATCTTGGCAAGCTTCTTGGGGCACTCGTTGGAGTAGTGACCCACAACTCCACATTCATAGCAGTTGACGGTGGACTTGTCTTTGGGGTTGACGGGAACAGTGTTGCTTCCAGTCATTTGGGCAGTATTGGGGTTGTTGTTGTTGCCATTGGGGTGGTTGTTGTTGTTGGTGCGGTTGCCGTTGGTATTGTGGCTGTTGTTGTGATTGTTGTTGTTGTTGCCTCCGGGCTTCGGGGGTCCTCCGTTGTTGTTGGCGTAGTTTGGGCGGTAACTCTGGGCAGTGGGCTTGTTGTATTTTGGAGTAAATCCTCCAGATGAGTGGTTGCGGTACTTCTGGGTATTGCTGGACCCCTGCTGGTTCATCATCCGGCGTTTGTGGTTCTCGTTGGCTTGGTGAAGCTTCCCTTCCATCTGGATGGCTGAGTCCACCAGGGCTTCTAAGTCAGCAAAGGGAATGTTGATCAGTACAGTTTGCATCTCGTCATGCAGTCCGTTCAGAAATCTCTCCTTCCGCTTTTCATTGGTGTCGGTTTCGTCCGGGGCGTACCTTGACAGAGTAAGGAATCTGTCACGGTATTCCACCACGGACATCCTTCCTTGCTTGAGTTCGCGGAACTCGTCTCTCATCTTCTTGATCAGTCCTTGGGGCACATGGTACTTGCTAAACTTCAGCTTGAAGACTTCCCAGTTCATCATCTGTCCCGCATTCATTGCGCGAGCGCTTGTCCACCAGGCTCGTGCAGGTCCTGACAGGTAGTGGGTGGCGAACAGTACTTTTTCTGCGGCTTCTACTCCCGCAACTTCCAGGTTGTTCTCCATTGTCTGGAGCCAGTCATCGGCATCGAGGGGCTCTTCGGTCTTGCTGAAAATAGGTGGGTTGGTGTTTTGAAAGTTCTTTAGCTTTGACCCAGGGTGGTCGTGGTTTCCATGGCCGTTGTTGTTCTGAGCGATCTGATGCAGTGCAGTGATGTTGGCTTGGCGTTCAGCTCTCTCAGCTTCTCGGTCTGCCATCATCATCTCTAGCATCTGCATCATTGCGTCTTGGGTAGTGCTGCGGGTTGGTGGGGCCATCTGAACATCGGAGTGGATGATAAGATAAGAGGGAAATTTCTATGGTTGGTTTGAGTTAAAGTTCAAAAAGTTCAAAACTTGAAAACTGGAGTAGTGTTGAGGGGGTAAAAACCAGCAACACTTTTTCATTCATACCAAACATCACACATTACAAATCTAACACACCGTTGGTTTGAAGAACCATTCATTCGCTCTACGATACAAGGGGATCCTGATACAACTCACACCTACTTAAGTGCTGGAGTGATACTACTCTTCATCTTGAATGGTGGTTTCTTCGTCTTCATAGGCGAGATGCTTGTCGTTGGTATAAGGCACGGATGCTGTCCAATTCCTTGCGGGTCTTGTGCAGTATGAAGTCAAGGTGTGCAAAATTTTATGGAGCAGTACAAAGAAAAGTAGAGCATGTCTTTTTGAAAAGATCTCAAGGATAAGAGTGCGAATAAGTTTTCAGAAATACCCTTTTGAAAAGGATCTCAAGGATAAGGGTAAGAATAAATTTCCAGAAATAATCTTTTTGAAAAGATTTCAAGGATAAGAGGGAGAATAAATTTTTATAAATATTCACTTTCTTTGTTTTGAAACTAAGTTTTGCAGACGTCCATTCTAACTAGGGTCTCCTAAGGTCAACAATGGCTCTGATACCAACTTGTCAACACCCGGATTTTTAAGTCCAGATGCCTATTATGCCATTCATCGCAATCCCAGGAATATTGTTTTTGCGAGACATAATAGATTGATATCACAGAACATCATTCATTACAACATCGTAATTGTCTTACAACAAAGGATCACATGATCCAGTCTCATTACAATAGTAGATGATCTATTGATCAATTACAAAACACATAGCGGAAGCGAAGTAGCGTAGTAGTAGTCCATCTATTCCACAGGCAACCAGCTGACCGCGTCAGGAGTGATCCTAGTTGTCGTAGACGTCCTGCTGTCCTTCTTCCGGGTTCTGGTACTCCTCTTCATAGTCTGGCCATTTGAATAGCCAGGGACAAAGCCATGAGTACTTTAAAGTACTCGCAAACTAATACTAAGGTAAGTATTATCAACTATAGTAAGGGGGTGCTAAGCTCTAAGTTTATTTGCATAAAGCCAATTTTAGTTCACAAACAATTAGTAAAAGCCTCTTCATTTGCTAACTAACTCAAGTGGGAACATTAGTGTCATTCCCACAACTCAGTTGTGATTCAAGTCAAGTTTACCATTCACCTTTCAAGTTCAAATCACAAGTCACCCTTCACATGTCACATTTTTGAACAGTTCTGATGACGGAACAGTATGGCCTTTCCAACCGTCCATAACCGTGGACGCGGCTATTCGAATAGATCTACACTCTGCAGAGGTCGTACACTTGTGCCACAACATTTGCAATAATCCGTCAGGTTTAACTGGCCCTGATTTACCACACTCCGTGTGCGGACTACCAACCATAACCTTTCACTTACATACCCTAGTATAGGCACCTCTCCCCATGAGCTTGGCCTCCCAGTGAAGACAAACTGTCAGCCTGGGAACTGCACAGGGCTTGGGCCGGACATTCACCTCATATTCACGTCATATCACATCATTCCATATTTCTTTGGAGGCAACCCTTGGCATAACCCCAATGACGCTTGTTTAGAGGGAACCCATACTAAGATACATAAACTTCTAGTTAAGCCCTACCCATATCAGGTATTGTGGGGGTACTTGTAAAATTGGAATGGTATCGCATCCGAACCCAACCATCAGTTTTTGTAAAATTCACCATGTCATTCACCAGTCACAATCACCTTCAAAATCTTTCAATAGAATGACTCATCATTCCAAGGTTTTTAAAGTCTTTTCATTTCACAAGTTCCCATCTAGAGTAGCCCATTTTAATTCAGCACTAGCATCTAAGTATGAGGGGTGCTAAGTAATTTGCTTTGCTTCTAGGCTAACATTGATACACTTGTACTATCCAATACTCACCAAATGAATCATGAATCAAAAAGTACTTTGATAAAACAAAGGTAAGTAAAGCTTGTAAAGTAAAACTGGGAAATAGGATCATGAACATAAAGTAAATGGGTAATGCCTTGCTCATGGTGAGCTTTGCACTTTGCAAGAGTATTATCTTGCAACAATAGAACTTGCAATGGTGTTAGCTTGCAAGAGTATAGCTTGCAAGAGTATTAGCTTGCAACAAAATAGCTTGCATTAGTCTAGCTTGCATTGGTAATAGCTTGCCTTGGTGGTTGAGGTGATCAAAGTGGTCTTCTTCTCCTTGAAAGTAGACTTCCTCCTCCTCTTGATACTCCTCGGTACTAGCGTCTAAAATACGAATACGAGGTACAATCACCAAGCAATTCATTGGCTATTCTAAAAATCACATGTATTCACACAAACTATTCTATTCACACAATTAATACAATTTGGTGCATTGGTGGTCTTGCTTGAGGAAAAATAATTTCTTCTCATTTCATATGTAAATGATAGTTTCCATATAGTTCTTGAGGAATATTTTCCTCTCATTGAATCTTCTTTAAGATTTAATTTCTCAAACAATCACACATGAATTTAGGTTGACCTAAGTCAACCATTCATCATCATTGATACGTCTCCGACGTATCGATAATTTCTTATGTTCCATGCCACATTATTGATGTTATCTACATGTTTTATGCACACTTTATGTCATATTCGTGCATTTTCTGGAACTAACCTATTAACAAGATGCCGAAGTGCCAGTTGCTGTTTTCTGCTGTTTTTGGTTTCAGAAATCCTAGTAAGGAAATATTCTCGGAATTGGACGAAATCAAAGCCCAGGGGCCTATTTTCTCACGAAGCTTCCAGAAGTCCGAAGGAGAGACGAAGAGGGGCCACAGGGGAGCCAAACCATAGGGCGGCGCGGCCCCCCCCCTTGGTCGCGCGGCCCTGTGGTGTGGGGCCCCCGTGCCGCCTCTTGACCTGCCCTTCCGCCTATAAAAAGTCTCCGTGACGAAACCCCCAGTACCGAGAGCCACGATACGGAAAACCTTCCAGAGACGCCGCCGCCGCCGATCCCATCTCGGGGGATCCAGGAGATCGCCTCCGGCACCCTGCCGGAGAGGGAAATCATCTCCCGGAGGACTCTACGCCGCCATGGTCGCCTCCGGTGTGATGTGTGAGTAGTCTACCCCTGGACTATGGGTCCATAGCAGTAGCTAGATGGTTGTCTTCTCCCCATTGTGCTATCATTGTCGGATCTTGTGAGCTGCCTAACATGATCAAGATCATCTATCTGTAATTCTATATGTTGCGTTTGTTGGGATCCGATGAATAGAGAATACTTGTTATGTTGATTATCAAAGTTATATCTATGTGTTGTTTATGATCTTGCATGCTCTCCGTTATTAGTAGATGCTCTGGCCAAGTTGATGCTAGTAACTCCAAGAGGGAGTATTTATGCTCGATAGTGGGTTCATGTCTCCGTGAATCTGGAGGAGTGACAAGAACCACTAAGGTTACGGATGTGCTGTTGCCACTAGGGATAAAACATTAGTGCTATGTTCAAGGATGTAGTCACTAGTTACATTACGCACCATACTTAATGCAATTGTCTGTTGTTAGCAACTTAATACTGGAGGGGGTTCGGATGATAACCTGAAGGTGGACTTTTTAGGCATAGATGCAGTTGGATGACGGTCTATGTACTTTGTCATAATGCCCAATTAAATCTCACTATACTCATCATGATATGTATGTGCATGGTCATGCTCTCTTTATTTGTCAATTGCCCAACTGTAATTTGTTCACCCAACATGCTGTTCGTCTTATGGGAGAGACACCTCTAGTGAACAGTGGACCCCGGTCCAATTCTCTTTACTGAAATACAATCTACTGCAATACTTGTTCTACTGTTTTCTGCAAACAATCATCTTCCACACAATACGGTTAACTCTTTGTTACAGCAAGCCGGTGAGATTGACAACCTCACTGTTTCGTTGGGGCAAAGTACTTTGGTTGTGTTGTGCAGGTTCCACGTTGGCGCCGGAATCACTGGTGTTGCGCCGCACTACATCTCGCCGCCATCAACCTTCAACGTGCTTCTTGACTCCTACTGGTCCGATTAAACCTTGGTTTCTTACTGAGGGAAACTTGCCGCTGTGCGCATCACACCTTCCTCTTGGGGTTCCCAACGGACGTGCCAACCACACGCATCAAGCAAATTTCTGGCGCCGTTGCCGGGGAACGAAGAAAAGCTACACCACAAAGATTTCTAACTCCCACGTCAACTACACGCCAGCAACAAATTTCTGGCGCCGTTGCCGGGGAGATCAAGACACGCTGCAAGGGGAGTCTCCACTTCTCAATCTCTTTACTTTGTTTTTGTCTTGCTTAGTTTTATTTACTACTTTGTTTGCTGCACTAAATCAAAATACAAAAAAATTAGTTGCTAGTTTTACTTTATTTACTGTCTTGCACTCTATATCAAAAACACAAAAAAATTAGTTACTTGTTTACTTTACTTAATATCATGCATGTTTTTATTTCACTAGTTAAGCATAATGGAAAACAACAAAAATATGAGAGATCTTTATGAACTTTATCTTGAATTAGGACATGATGTGTTTGAAGAGAGAATTAAAAAACCCATGGAACTTTATATGCATGCTAATGGGAATGTTATTACTATGAATGCTTTGAACACCATTGTTGCTAATGCTATGGAAAATTCTAAGCTTGGGGAAGCTGGCTCTGATGAGCATGAACTTTTTAGTCCCCCAAGCATGGAGGAGAAAATTTACTTTGATGACACTTTGCCTCCCATTTATGATGATAGTGGTATTTTGGTGCCACCTACTATTGAGGATAAAGTTTATTATGATTATACTATGCCTCCTACATTTGATGATTATGGTGATGAGAATAATAATGATAGCTACTTTGTTGAATTTGCTCCCACTACAATTAATAAGAATGACTATGCTTATGTTGGGAGTAGTAATTATTTTATGCATGAGACTCATGATAAGAATGCTTTATGTGATAGCTATATTGTTGAGTTTGCTCATGATGCTACTGAAAGTTATTATGAGAGAGGAAAATATGGTTGTAGAAATTTTCATGTTACTAAAACACCTCTCTATGTGCTGAAATTTTTGAAGCTACACTTGTTTTATCTTCCTATACTTGTCACTTTGCTCTTCATGAACTTGTTTATTTACAAGATTCCTATGCATAGGAAGCATGTTAGACTTAAATGTGTTTTGAATTTGCCTCTTGATGCTCTCTTTTGCTTCAAATACCATTTCTTGCGAGTGCATCATCAAAACTGCCGAGCCCATCTTAATGGCTATAAAGAAAGAACTTCTTGGGAGATAACCCATGTGTTATTTTGCTACAGTACTTTGTTTTTATTTTGTGTCTTGGAAGTTGTTTACTACTGTAGCAACCTCTCCTTATCTTAGTTTTGTGTTTTGTTGTGCCAAGTTAAGCCGTTGATAGAAAAGTAAGTACTAGATTTGGATTACTGCACAGTTCCAGATTTCTTTGCTGTCACGAATCTGGGTCCACCTCCCTGTAGGTAGCTCAGAAAATTAAGCCAATTTACGTGCATGATCCTCAGATATGTACGCAACTTTCATTAAATTTGAGCATTTTCATTTGAGCAAGTCTGGTGCCATTTTAAAATTCGTCAATACGAACTGTTCTGTTTTGACAGATTCTGCCTTTTATTTCGCATTGCCTCTTTCGCTATGTTGGATTAATCTCTTTGATCCATTAATGTCCAGTAGCATTATGCAATGTCCAGAAGTGTTAAGAATGATTGTGTCACCTCTGAATATGTCAATTTATATTGTGCACTAACCCTCTAATGAGTTGTTTCGAGTTTGGTGTGGAGGAAGTTTTCAAGGATCAAGAGAGGAGTATGATGCAACATGATCAAGGAGAGTGAAAGCTCTAAGCTTGGGGATGCACCCGGTGGTTCACCCCTGCATATATTAAGAAGACTCAAGCGTCTAAGCTTGGGGATGCCCAAGGCATCCCCTTCTTCATCGACAACATTATCAGGTTCCTCCCCTGAAACTATATTTTTATTCCATCACATCTTATGTGCTTTTTCTTGGAGCGTCGGTTTGTTTTTGTTTTTTGTGTTGTTTGAATAAAATGGATCCTAGCATTCACTTTATGGGAGAGAGACACGCTCCGCTGTAGCATATGGACAAGTATGTCCTTGGTTTCTACTCATAGTATTCATGGCGAAGTTTCTCCTTCGTTAAATTGTTATATGGTTGGAATTGGAAAATGATACATGTAGTAATTGCTATAAATGTCTTGGGTAATGTGATACTTGGCAATTGTTGTGCTCATGATTAAGCTCTTGCATCATATGCTTTGCACCCATTAATGAAGAAATACATAGAGCATGCTAAAATTTGGTTTGCATATTTGGTTTCTCTAAGGTCTAGATAATTTCTAGTTTTGAGTTTGAACAACAAGGAAGACGGTGTAGAGTCTTATAATGTTTTCAATATGTCTTTTATGTGAGTTTTGCTGCACCGGTTCATCCTTGTGTTTGTTTCAAATAAGCCTTGCTAGCCTAAACCTTGTATCGAGAGGGAATACTTCTCATGCATCCAAATACTTGAGCCAACCACTATGCCATTTGTGTCCACCATACCTACCTACTACATGGTATTTTTCCGCCATTCCAAAGTATATTGCTTGAGTGCTACCTTTAAAATTCCATCATTCACCTTTGCAATATATAGCTCATGGGACAAATAGCTTAAAAACTATTGTGGTATTGAATATGTAATTATGCACTTTATCTCTTATTAAGTTGCTTGTTGTGCGATAACCATGTTCGATGGGGACGCCATCAACTTTTCATTGTTGAATTTCATGTGAGTTGCTATGCATGTCCGTCTTGTCTGAAGTAAGAGAGATCTACCACCATATGGTTAAGCATGCATATGTTAGAGAAGAACATTGGGCCGCTAACTAAAGCCATGATCCATGGTGGAAGTTTCAGTTTTGGACAACAATCCTCAAATCTCAAATGAGAAAATTATTAATTGTTGTTATATGCTTATGCATAAAAGAGGAGTCCATTATCTGTTGTCTATGTTGTCCCGGTATGGATGTCTAAGTTGAAGAATAATCAATAGCGAGAAATCCAATGCGAGCTTTCTCCTTAGACCTTTGTACAGGCGGCATAGAGGTACCCCTTTGTGACACTTGGTAAAAACAATGCATTGTGATGATCCGGTAGTCCAAGCTAATTAGGACAAGGTGCGGGCACTATTAGTACACTATGCATGAGGCTTGCAACTTATAAGATATAATTTACATGATGCATATGCTTTATTACTACCGTTGACAAAATTGTTTCATGTTTTCAAAATCAAAGCTCTAGCACAAATATAGCAATCGATGCTTTTTCTCTATGGAGGACTATTCTTTTACTTTCAATGTTGAGTCAGTTCACCTATTTCTCTCCACCTCAAGAAGCAAACACTTGTGTGAACTGTGCATTGATTCCTACATACTTGCTTATTGCACTTATTATATTACTCTATGTTGACAATATCCATGAGATATACATGTTACAAGTTGAAAGCAACCGCTGAAACTTAATCTTCTTTTGTGTTGCTTCAATATCTCTACTTTGAATTATTGCTTTATGAGTTAACTCTTATGCAAGACTTATTGATGCTTGTCTTGAAGTGCTATTCATGAAAAGTCTTTGCTATATGATTCACTTGTTTACTCATGTCATATACATTGTTTCGATCGCTGCATTCACTACATATGCTTTACAAATAGTATGATCAAGATTATGATGGCATGTCACTCCAGAAATTATCTGTGTTATCGTTTTACCTGCTCGGGACGAGCAGAACTAAGCTTGGGGATGCTGATACGTCTCCGACGTATCGATAATTTCTTATGTTCCATGCCACATTATTGATGTTATCTACATGTTTTATGCACACTTTATGTCATATTCGTGCATTTTCTGGAACTAACCTATTAACAAGATGCCGAAGTGCCAGTTCCTGTTTTCTGCTGTTTTTGGTTTCAGAAATCCTAGTAAGGAAATATTCTTGGAATTGGACGAAATCAAAGCCCAGGGGCCTATTTTCTCACGAAGCTTCCAGAAGTCCGAAGGAGAGACGAAGAGGGGCCACAGGGGAGCCAAACCATAGGGCGGCGCGGCCCCCCCTTGGCCGCGCGGCCCTGTGGTGTGGGGCCCCCGTGCCGCCTCTTGACCTGCCCTTCCGCCTATAAAAAGTCTCCGTGACGAAACCCCCAGTACCGAGAGCCACGATACGGAAAACCTTCCAGAGACGCCGCCGCCGCCGATCCCATCTCGGGGGATCCAGGAGATCGCCTCCGGCACCCTGCCGGAGAGGGGAATCATCTCCCGGAGGACTCTACGCCGCCATGGTCGCCTCCGGTGTGATGTGTGAGTAGTCTACCCCTGGACTATGGGTCCATAGCAGTAGCTAGATGGTTGTCTTCTCCCCATTGTGCTATCATTGTCGGATCTTGTGAGCTGCCTAACATGATCAAGATCATCTATCTGTAATTCTATATGTTGCGTTTGTTGGGATCCGATGAATAGAGAATACTTGTTATGTTGATTATCAAAGTTATATCTATGTGTTGTTTATGATCTTGCATGCTCTCCGTTATTAGTAGATGCTCTGGCCAAGTTGATGCTAGTAACTCCAAGAGGGAGTATTTATGCTCGATAGTGGGTTCATGTCTCCGTGAATCTGGAGGAGTGACAAGAACCACTAAGGTTACGGATGTGCTGTTGCCACTAGGGATAAAACATTAGTGCTATGTTCAAGGATGTAGTCACTAGTTACATTACGCACCATACTTAATGCAATTGACTGTTGTTAGCAACTTAATACGGAGGGTTCGGATGATAACCTGAAGGTGGACTTTTTAGGCATAGATGCAGTTGGATGACGGTCTATGTACTTTGTCGTAATGCCCAATTAAATCTCACTATACTCATCATGATATGTATGTGCATGGTCATGCTCTCTTTATTTGTCAATTGCCCAACTGTAATTTGTTCACCCAACATGCTGTTCGTCTTATGGGAGAGACACCTCTAGTGAACTGTGGACCCCGGTCCAATTCTCTTTACTGAAATACAATCTACTGCAATACTTGTTCTACTGTTTTCTGCAAACAATCATCTTCCACACAATACGGTTAACTCTTTGTTACAGCAAGCCGGTGAGATTGACAACCTCACTGTTTCGTTGGGGCAAAGTACTTTGGTTGTGTTGTGCAGGTTCCACGTTGGCGCCGGAATCACTGGTGTTGCGCCGCACTACATCTCGCCGCCATCAACCTTCAACGTGCTTCTTGACTCCTACTGGTCCGATTAAACCTTGGTTTCTTACTGAGGGAAACTTGCCGCTGTGCGCATCACACCTTCCTCTTGGGGTTCCCAACGGACGTGCCAACCACACGCATCAAGCAAATTTCTGGCGCCGTTGCCGGGGAACGAAGAAAAGCTACACCACAAAGATTTCTAACTCCCACGTCAACTACACGCCAGCAATCATCATTTGAGAAAATGATTTAAATGAGGCAGAGATGCCTCATACTATTTAACACTTCTACAAATGATTTAAAATCTCCAGGTATTTCATATGAGAGCATTTGACCAGGGGTCCAAACTTCATATGAAAGTATTTGGGGACAAGATTTAAATGAAGTGAAACACCTCATATAATTTACACAAATTAAACTAGCATCACACATTACTATGGAGTGGGTAGATGTGTTTTTCTTATTTAAGAAAAATAAGTTCCTCTCATACTAATGAAGATGTTACTTTTAATTACTTAGAGAAATAATTCCCTTTCATTATCTTTAATATTTAATTTCTCTCATGACTAATATATGACCTAGGTTGACTAAGTCAACCTCTTCATACTCATCATTTGAGAAAATGATTTAAATGAGGGGAAGCACCTCATACCATTTAATCCTAATATGGTAAAGATTTAACATCATCAAACAATTCATATGAGACGTAAATGACCAGAGTCTCTACCTTATTTTTAATTGTTCATGACAAGATTTAAATGAGAGAAAAACTCCCCTATGATTTATTAATAGTTTTAGACCATATCTTTGACTAGAAATAGCCATATAGTCCTTTAATTAAGCTAGACCATGATCATTCAAAGTGAGCATGGCATATTGTTGCAGAAACAGTTAGTACAAGTGAAATGTGATTTATAGGAGTTGGAATTAACTTAAAAGCATTTTTGGTTGATTTTTAATAATTATTCTAAGGCAGAAAAGTCCCTGCCTTGTTTATTTTCCTATTTTAATTCTATAATAGATCTAGGGTTCAATTCAGTGGAATTGTGTAGATAAAATCCTAAGCTTTCCAAATATATAAAATTTGTAAAATTTGGCCAAGTCAAACAGATTCTATGAATTTTCAAAGTTGGGGCCAGTATTGAATTTGAATTGAATTAATTAAACCGAATTTGAATTTAACGGGCTGGCAGGAAACAGAGTTGGGCCGAATTGAATTAAAACGGCCCACGTCCAGCCCACCACGGTCCACAGACGCGTGGGCTGCCTGACAGCACGGGACCCGCCTGTCAGCGGCTCACTGACCCCGAATCGGTACGGGGGAGGGACGGCCGTTGGATTACAACGCGATCGTGCGGCGCACGATCGTCGTCTCCTCCGACGAGAGGGCTTACTGGCGCGGCGAGGCACGGGGGTCGACGGCGAGCAGGGACTCCGGCGAGGGTCGGCGACGAGGCAGGAGGAGGTTGTCGATGACGGCGATGCTTCTCGAACAAGTCGCAGGTCCTGGGGTGGCTTCTAGCTCCGGCGGCTTCTGCGGCGGAGCACGGGCGGCGATGGTGCAATTGAACGGCGGTGGTGCGCAATGTTGAGGGGAGAGAGTGCGAGGAGGCTCAGAGGAGGGAGGGAACTCGATTGGCGTGCTCAGATGAGGAGGATGAGCTCTCCTTTTATAGGCGCTCGAGGTGCTGCGGGGCGCGGGCGAGGTCAATGGCGGGGTCATCGGTCCACAGCGGCGAAGGAGCGAGGAAGGTGCGCAGAAGGTAGGCGACGTCACGGCGGTCCTTGGGGCATTAATGGCGCGGTACGGCGAGGCGTACGACGGTCAGGCGCAGGTGTGTACTGGCGCGGCCGCGGCGGGCGCATTCGTCCTCTCCGGCGGCCGTGGTTGCCAAGGCATGACGACGGTGTGTCCGGCGAGTTCCGCGTGGCGAGGAGGGTACCAGGGCGCGCGGGCTTGGTCGGGGTACGGCGAGATTCTGCGAGCGCCGCGTGGCCGTGTCGCGCGCGATGACGTCGCCCATGCCGCTCGCGGCGTACCTGGGCGTACCTGGGCGCGCGTTGTCCGGGTCCTGTCGTCGTCCTCGTGGTCAATGGCGAGTACGGGTGGATCCAGGAGATCTTTGGCGTCGTGTTTGGCAAGGTGGTGAAGGGTGGAGAGGCAGAGATGAGAGGGGAGGGTGTCGAGGTGGAACGGGATCGGCATGGCCATGGCCAACCAGGTTTTGGTCGTGTCCATGTCGATCTCTTGCATGGGCTAGGTAGGGTTGGGTCAGGGGAGTATGGCTAGGTCAATTGGTGGTCAAGGTTTGGCAGGATTTGATCACATTTTGAAAATTGTGAATCTTGCATATGTTTCAAGGTCTCCTCTTTGCTTGATCCTATCTCTTGATCCAAAAAGAATTTGGGGTGATGGTCTTTACAGAAAATGTTCACCTTGATGAGTACTTGGATGGCATGCAAAGATTTGAATTTGTTTAGTTTAGAAATCTTGAAATATAGAGGCTCAAAGTGGTGACCAGATTATAATGGGCAGATTTGACCATTATTCTATGTGAGCAAGATTTGTATTTGAAATCCATTTGATTTGTGATTCTTTGATTCCAAAAGTTGTAATAAGTGTTTAGTAACATTATTCAAATAATGGTGAAGACCAAATTGGTCTAGGGTCAAAATTTATAAAAATGGCATAAACCATATGTGAGGGTTTTGTAAATTTCTATCTTTTATTCTTTTATTTTTCTTTTGCTTCATTTTGACATGGGTGAGGTTTATTTGGTGTTAGATTGAGTTGGGTGAAAGGTTCACACCATTTTAGGACAATGTGAGTGCCTAGGTCAAGATTTACTATTTTGGCTAAGTGCCACATATACCTCTATGCATATGTTTGATTTTATTTTAATTCTCACTTAAATTGGTTGGTAAGTACTTGGTTGAGTGTGTTGAGGTATTTCCAATCATCTACACAAGGTAAGCAAACAAAGTTTTAGTATTTACACAAAGTAGCCATGGGCTTGCATATGCCCCTTTTTCTTATTTAAGATCATCTCTTTTTATTTTGGTTTTTCAAAGATTTGGGACAAGAGAGATGAGGTCTAGGGTTTTGTGGGGTTCACCATGGTTCACCACCATTTAGCAAAAAGAATAAAGGTAGGGTTCAATATTTACCTATTAGGGCTATATGCCCACATAGGTCTTTTCTTTTATTTTGGTTTCTCAAAATAGATCCAAATGATTTTTGAGAAGGTTAGGGTTTAGGTTTTTTTTTTCTTATTTGATTTCTTTCTCTTTGATTTTATTTGGTTGGTGATCTTCACGTGATCACTTTAGGGTTTTAGGGTTTAGCACCTAAGCATAATAACACTCATCATGGCAAAACACAAATACTAGGTATGAGCACTTTGCATAGCACCCAATGTAAGAAAAGTTTTTGTTGGTTCTCATTTTTGGAAAAAGGAAATTCATTTTCTCTTTGTTTTGAAATTTGGGGTGTTACAATCTATGCCTAAAAAGTCCACCTTCAGGTTATCATCCGAACCCCTTCCAGTATTAAGTTGCTAACAACAGACAATTGCATTAAGTATTGCGCGTAATGTAATCAATAACTACATCCTCGGACATAGCATCAATGTTTTATCCCTAGTGGCAACAGCACATCCATAACCTTAGAGGTTTCTGTCACTCCCCCAGATTCACGGAGACATGAACCCACTATCAAGCATAAATACTCCCTCTTGGAGTTACTAGCAAAAACTTGGCCAGAGCCTCTACTAATAACGGAGAGCATGCAAGATCATAAACAACACATAGACATGAATTGATAATCAACATAACATAGTATTCTCTATCCATCGGATCCCAACAAACACAACATATAGCATTACAGATAGATGATCTTGATCATGTTAGGCAGCTCACAAGATCCGACAATGAAGCATAATGAGGAGAAGACAACCATCTAGCTACTGCTATGGACCCATAGTCCAGGGGTAGACTACTCACTCATCACTCCGGAGGCGACCATGGCGGTGTAGAGTCCTCCGGGAGATGATTCCCCTCTCCGGCAGGGTGCCGGAGGCGATCTCCTGAATCCCCCGAGATGGGATTGGCGGCGGCGGCGTCTCTGGAAGGTTTTCCGTATCATGGCTCTCGGTACTGGGGGTTTCGCGACGAAGACTATAAGTAGGTGGAAGGGCAGGTCAGGGGGCCACACGAGAGGCCTAGGAGACAGGCCGGCGCGGCCAAGACCTGGGCCGCGCCGCCCTACCTCCTGGCCACCTCGTGGCCCCGCTTCGTTGACTCTTCGGTCTTCTGGAAGCTTCGTGTGAAAATAGGCCCCTGGGCGTTGATTTCGTCCAATTCCGAGAATATTTCCTTACTAGGATTTCTGAAACCAAAAACAGCAGAAAACAGCAACTGGCTCTTCGGCATCTTGTTAATAGGTTAGTTCCAGAAAATGCATAAATATGATGTAAAGTATGCATAAAACATGTAGATATCATCAATAATGTGGCATGGAACATAAGAAATTATCGATACATCGATGACGTATCAGGCGCCAACGTGGAACCTGCACAACACAACCAAATTACTTTGCTCCAACGTGACAGTGAGGTTGTCAATCTCACCGGCTTGCTGTAACAAAGGATTAGATGTATAGTGTGGATGATGATTGTTTGCAGAAAACAGTAGAACAAGTATTGCAGTAGATTGTATTCGATTAAAAGAATGGACCGGGGTCCACAATTCACTAGAGGCGTCTCTCCGATAAGAATAAGCATGTTGGGTGAACAAATTACAGTTGGGCAATTGACAAATAAAGAGGGCATGACCATGCACATACATGATATGATGAGTATAGTGAGATTTAATTGGGCATTACGACAAAGTACATAGACCGCTATCCAGCTTGCATCTATGCCTAAAAAGTCCACCTTCAGGTTATCATC
The DNA here is from genome assembly GCF_019359855.2 of Lolium perenne. Taxonomy (NCBI): domain Eukaryota; kingdom Viridiplantae; phylum Streptophyta; class Magnoliopsida; order Poales; family Poaceae; genus Lolium; species Lolium perenne. The sequence continues at coordinate 214,328,415 of NC_067248.2, read as the reverse complement.
CGAACCCCTTCCAGTATTAAGTTGCAAACAACAGACAATTGCATTAAGTATGGTGCGTAATGTAATCAACAACTACATCCTTAGACATAGCATCGATGTTTTATCCCTAGTGGCAACAGCACATCCACAACCTTAGAACTTTCTGTCACTGTCCCAGATTTAATGGAGGCATGAACCCACTATCGAGCATAAATACTCCCTCTTGGAGTTAAGAGCAAAAACTTGGCCAGAGCCTCTACTAATAACAGAGCCTCTACTAATAACGGAGAGCATGCAAGATCATAAACAACACATAGATAATAGATTGATAATCAACATAGCATAGTATTCTCTATTCATCGGATCCCAACAAACACAACATATAGCATTACAGATAGATGATCTTGATCATGTTAGGCAGCTCACAAGATCCAACAATGAAGCACAATTAGGAGAAGACGACCATCTAGCTACTGCTATGGACCCATAGTCCAGGGGTGAACTACTCACTCATCACTCCGGAGGCGACCATGGCGGTGAAGAGTCCTCCGGGAGATGATTCCCCTCTCCGGCAGGGTGCCGGAGGCGATCTCCTGAATCCCCCGAGATGGGATTGGCGGCGGCGGCGTCTCTGGAAGGTTTTGTATCGTGGCTCTCGGTACTGGAACTATTATCGATGAAGGCTTCTTATAGTCGGAGAGGTAGGTCAAGGGGCGACGCGAGGGGCCCACACACTAGGGCCGCGCGGCCAGGGGGTGGGCCGCGCCGCCCTGGCGTCTGGCCGCCTCGTCGCCCCACTTCGTATCTTCCCCGGTGTTCTGGAAGCTTCGTGGAAAAATAAGATCCTGGGCGTTGATTTCGTCCAATTCCGAGAATATTTCCTTACTAGGATTTCTGAAACCAAAAACAGCAGAAAACAGCAGAATCGGCTCTTCGGCATCTCGTTAATAGGTTAGTGCCGGAAAATGCATAAATATGACATAAAGTATGCATAAAACATGTAGGTATCATCAATAAAGTGGCATGGAACATAAGAAATTATCGATACGTTGGAGACGTATCAGTGGCTACCGTGTCGTGCCGGCATGGTAGTTCCTGGATGCCGAGGAGGATGGAGCCATCCTCCTCGTCGTCTGGCTCGCGGTCGGCGTCCAGGTCCGGCGGGTCGACGCCGGCCACCGTCAAGAAGGAGTGGGCGTCTCCTTCGACTGTCAAGAAGGAACCGGCGTCGCCACCGCCGACCAGAGGGCGCAGCAGCGGCGCCCTCGTCATCCGCGACCAGCCTTCCTCTTCGCAGCGCGGGCGGAAGAGGAAGTCGTCGAAGAAGGAGGCCGCCGCGGCCGCCATCAACAACGCCGCGAACAAGCTCGCCGACGAGGAGGTGAAGCGCGCGGAGGAAGCCGCCGTGGCGGAGGCGATCACCAGGTCGCTCACGGACCTGGTGCCCACCGACAACAGCCTCCCCGAGGACGCCGCACTGGAGTGGTCATGGCGGGACTGGGAGCGCCAGGAGGCGGAGCAGCAGCGGCGGCTGCTGGACCTGGCTGCTGCGCGGCAACGCGCCGTCCACGCCGCCGCACCGTCCGCACCAACGAACATCGCGCCCAAGTCCGTCGAGCTGATCAAGCTCGAGGAGAGCAGCGACGACGAAATTTACCGGCCTACGCCGCCACGCGCCGGCGACCCTGGCCAGGGTTCGAGCCGCTGGTACGAGGCGGCGCCGCCCCAGGACACCGCCAGCTCGAGCGACGACGATGACGACGGCGCGGACTACACGGCCTTATACCGCCATTTTGGCATGTAGGAGGCCACTTTTAGTTTAGGTTAATGTTTCCCTATCGCCGAATTCAAATATATGTACGAATTCGGCCTATATATGTACGAACTCCCCTATATAAGTTAAATATCACTAAATTTCGCTTATGTTTGCATGAGTTTTGCCTACTTGTGTTCGAATTCGTCGTATTTTGTCAAAAACTTTACATCCGTCCTGGGCTCGCCGCTGGGAAAAATGTGCTCCCCGGGCCAAATTTTCCTCCAATCCGGACGAAACTTTCACCGGATTTGGGCGTGGGGAGCCCTAGAGTGGAGATGCTCTTACAGCCCACTAGTTTCTATGATGTTGATAATCAGCCCACATTGCATGATCTATTGAGTCTCTTAAGTTGTTGCATTCGATATTTGCTTCATCATTTCCTTGATCACCATCTGGTAGATTGACAAAATGTATTGGATCAATATTATTTGGCCGGTTATCTAACCACTTCTCATCTCCGTTCATTGATCGAATGATGTTGTGCAAAACCACATCAGCCGAGGGAATCTTTACTTGGTTCTCGAATTTGTGAAAGGTCGCCACTTTGAGGATTGGAATTCACATTTTTAAGACACCCAAAGACCTTCCATCATGATTCCTTAAGATGGTGTGGCGATGGTTGAAAAGATCTTTGTAGTTTTGAGGTCTCCGGTGTCCATGTCTGAACTCCTTCAAATGGTACCTCACCTTACGGTAGGGTGCAAGGAAGGACGTTGTGTTGGCATAACCACCATCTACCTTTCCTGGAGGTACTTGAAACTTCCCTATAGGTGTGTTCATTGCAGATCTTAGAACCATCGCATCAGTTGTCGATCCTTCCCATCCAGCAGACATATAGGTTAGGTTCAGATCAAAATTGCAAACTACCATCACATTGTGGCTTAGTGCCCCTTTCCTATTTCTGAAAGTTGTGGCTTCTTACAGGTGATACAGATACGGGGATGTGGGGTTCCATCAATCGCATCTAGGCAGTTTTGTGAAAAAATAAACTACATATGATTTTCTTGAACTAAAAAATGCAGATGTTGATTTTCATGGAAGAGTTAATAGGAATCACCTTGAAGTGAGTATAAAATATGTTGTCTCCATAAATATTTGGATGTACTTGATTTGAAGGAGCCTTTAGAAATCACAAGTTGAGGGCAGTGACGATAATATCGAAGAAGCGCTCCATTACATTATGGAATGTATCGGTGCTGTGCCCAAAGAAGACTTGCAAATCCCCATATATGATGAATTTTGGCTAAGCATATATAGAAAGAACCCAAGTTTTTCCTCAACTTCGATCCTAGTATCTCGCACCAACTTTTCGGTTCTAAGATAATTTGCCAAGTCTTTGAAGATATAAGGCTCCATTCTGAATGCTACCCTACATTTATTGACCTTAAAGAAGCTCCCTGACTTTTTATGCCCCGGTTAGCAATGATATATGTTGTGGCTCAGCATCCCTCCCTCCAAGATAACCCAAATGATGTAGAGCATGGATAATTAATATCATGAGATCATCGTCAACCTCCTCCCTCTTTGATGACCCACAAGTATAGGGGGTGTATCATAGTACTTTCGGTAAATAAGAGTGTCGAACCCAACGAGGAGTAGAAAGTGTTGACAAGAAGTTTTGCTCAATGATTCACTATAAACACTACCAAACATGTTTTCAGGGATTTTTGATAGTGCAAATAAATAAAGTACGAGTAAATAAAAGACAGTAATAATAATTGCAGCGAGTGGCCAAATCCTTTCTAGAGCAAAGGACAAGCCTGTTGTTTTACTTATGATGTCTAAACGTTCCTGAGGACACACGGAATTTTTTCAAGTGCTTTCGCTTCACGCAACTGAATAATCTTTATCTGTTTGGTAGGTGTTGTATGGGTAAACCTATGCTAATGCACTACCCCAACTTGGACTAATGCGTACTTGTCATTATACCCTTTGCAAGCATCCCCAACTACAAGAAAGTAATTAAGATAAATCTAACTACAACCTTAAACTTTTAGATCCTACACTCCCTCATGCACTGGTTTTCGAACGGGGGTTTAGGTTTCTGTCACTCCAGGGACCCCAACAATAATAGCCAAATACACGATGCATTCTACTAGGCCCATAAAGGTGAAGTATCATGTAGTCGACGTTCACATGACACCACTAGAAGAATAACAACACAACTTAAATATCAAACCATTAAATATTACTGAACATAATTCCACTACTAACATCTTGATTTCTCCCATGTCCTCAAGAACTAAACGAACTACTCACAAGACATCATATGGATCATAGTCAGAGGTGATATGATGATGAATAACAATCTAGACATAAACCTTAATCCAATGGTTTCGCTCAATAGCATCAACGAGTAATTAACACCGGGAAAGTTTCCCCTATGAACTAGACACGATCAAAACCAAAATGTTATAGCGGGACGAAGTGGAGATGGTGGAGATGATGGTGTTGGTGATAGAGATGATGATGATGATCCAGATGAAGTCCAGCTTGATGACGGTGATGATGGCTATGATTTCCCCCCTCCGGGAAGGAATTTCCCTAGCAGATTTCTGCCTGCCGGAGAGCTTTTATCTCTCTGTGTTTTTCCGCCCCGTCGCAACGGCGGAATATTTCTCTGATGGCTCCTCCAGTCTCAGAGTTCTCGGGGGATGAAATATGCGAAGGGACGCTGTCAGAGGTGGGCCAAGGCCACCACACCATGCCTAGGCGCGACCAGGGGGTGGCCCGCGCCTAGCGGTGGTGTGGGCCCCTCCTGGCCCACCTCAGGCTCCCCTTTTTTGCTTCCTCCGGCATCTGGCAAAATAGGAATATCTGGGCATTTTCCGGGAGTTGCTAATCTTCAGAAATATGGTATCTTGACGGTCCTTTTTCTAGCAGAATTCCGACTCTGGCAGTTAATTCTCCAATAACCATTAAACATGCAAAAATAGATGAAATAACATAAGTATCATCTCTAAATATGAAATATATTAGTGAATAACAGTAAAGTATGATATAAAATAGTGATGCAATTTGGACGTATCACTCTTCTTCCTAATGCGATCTCTAATGCTCACATATCCGTTGCAAAGCTAGAAATAGTTGTTTTGGTTATATTTATCTCAGAATAATTATCACATGCATAGAGACATAAAAAAACATGGGTTATACTCTATAAAAAAAGTACATATAAGAGAAGAGCGTAGTCAAATAAATACCTTCAAGAAATGGATCAGGAACTATATAATTTTGTTATGCGTAGGAATTTTTTCTTTTCAGTACGTGTTCCCCAACAGTGGTATCATAGAGGTTTATGTTTAGATGACTGGCAATAGTGATATATTACCCCTCTTTGATATTTTGATCTTGGAGGTATTGTGAGACTACGGTGGAACTAACCTTTCGATATGTGTATCAAGACTAGATCGAAAATAGTGAGTTCAACAAGGCTAAATCTACTTTGCGGATGTTTGTTTTTCTCACTTTAGTCAAGCAATCAAAACTGTAACTAGTGGGTCATGTGGTTGTTGATTGATAGCTCAAAATTTAACACTATTTTACTGAAGCTTTTATGTATACTATTACTCATATTGTCACTCATTTCATGCTCCAGCTAGATAGACCTATGACTATTTTGCAAACTTACGAGTTCTTGTTCATTCTCATATGAGCTTCACATATTTAGTAGTTTTAGTAGGATTTTATTATGTTTCCATTGTCTTTGACATATATTTGGATGTTATTGGATATCATGGAAAAAGGGGGCAAAAGGGACCAAGAGGGTACAAGATGGGAGAATTACAGGCACAATACTTAGCCATATAAGTGTAGGAAAAGTGATATTTTTACAACATCTTATATTTAAGTTCTAAGGCCATGTATTGTAGCCCTTGTCCATACGAGTTCAACGAGCCAAACAACACCTCAATCCGAGTCCGGGTGAAGAAATGGCGAGCAAAATACGAAAGCATCTGCAAGTTTAACAACCATTGGTATGGGCAAACCCCTCCCGCACCACGCTCCGTTCAGTCCGTTTCATCAAATGAAAAAACATTTGTGAAGGACCGATGTTTTTCCCCAGGTTCCGTCGGTTTGCGAAACGGACCTCCAGCGCCTATATAAAGAGGGGAGGAGGCAAGGAGAGGTGTCACTTCATCATCCACGCCCTAGGGACGGAGCCCTGCTGCTCCACCGCCGCCACCATCTCCATAGCTACCGCCTCCATCAGCATCTCCACCAACACGGAAGAGGAGGAGGCTAGGATCTTGAAGGGCAACACATCGATCTCCATCATCATCATCATCATCAACGTCTCCATCACCGATCCCCTTTGTCTACTTGGTTGTGATATGAACTCTATTAGGATTTACACTTGTATGCAATTGTACCTTCATATTCATATTGCCATGATGTTGATCCCCTTCATGTATGAGTAGTCCCTTTGTTCTTGGGGAGATATAGAGAAACCCTAGTAATATTATGATGTGAAATAAAGATGTTTTATACCTTTGATCTATGAATGTGTGTTAGTTCTCTTCTTGATGTTATGTGAAGTGCACCACATAATATTTTCCTGATGGACAAGGAGGGAACTACCCTTTGAAATATGGTAGAGTGAATGGCGGGAAGTGACATTACCGTATCAGCGCTCTAACACATGGATTAGGGGGATAAGGAGGAATTCATTAAGCTCATATCGATAACCATGTGGTAAATCCCTTAATAGCAATAGTCAATATGTGGCTTGTCTAGTGGTGGACTACTCTCTCTTCATCATGGTGATGATGTTGGAGACGTTGGAGAAGGTGGAGATCCCTCCGGCGGCGGCTCCGACGGTGTTTCCCCCACCAATAATCATTGTTGGTTCTGGCACCTTTTTGGTGTTTTGGTTTTTATGCGGCCTGATGCTGTCCAGGACTGGCGCGCTGTTGACGAGGGAGGAAATGGTGTAGCTTTCCTTCGTTCCCCGGCAACGGCGCCAGAAAATATGCTTGATGTCTACGCACACTCCTTTTCCTGTAGACAGTGTTGGGCCTCCAAGAGCAGAGGTTTGTAGAACAGCAGCAAGTTTTCCCTTAAGTGGATCACCCAAGATTTATCGAACTCAGGGAGGAAGAGGTCAAAGATATCCCTCTCATGCAACCCTGCAACCACAAAGCAAGAAGTCTCTTGTGTCCCCAACACACCTAATACACTTGTCAGATGTATAGGTGCACTAGTTCGGCGAAGAGATAGTGAAATACAAGTGGTATGAATGTATATGAGTAGTAGTAACGGCACCAGAAAATAGCTTGATGCTACAACTGGCGTGTGATTGATGGTGGTAATATTGCAGGCAGTACAGATGCAGTAAAACAGTAAACAAGCGATGATTGCGGTATTTGGGAACAATGCCTAGGGATTATATTTTCACTAGTGGACACTCTCAACATTGATCACATAACAGAATAAATAGATAAATGCTATACTCTACACTCTCTTGTTGGACGATGAACACCACTAATTGCGTAGGATTACACGAACCCTCAATACCGGAGTTAACAAGCTCCACAATATTCGATATTCATGTTTAAATAACCTTAGAGTGCATGATAGATCAACACAACTAAACCAAGTACTAACATAGCATGCACACTGTCACCATCACACAATGAAGGAGGAATAGATCACATCAATACTATCATAGCAATAATTAACTTCATAATCTACAAGAGATCATAATCATAACCTACGCCAAGTACTACACGATGAACACACTATCACCATTACACCGTGCAGGAGGAATAGAGTACTTTAATAACATCACTAGAGTAGCACATAGATGAATAGTGATACAAAACTCATATGAATCTCAATCATGTAAGGCAGCTCATGAGATCATTGTATTGAAGTACATAGGAGAGAGATTAACCACATAGCTACCGGTACAGCCCTTATCCTCAATGGAGAACTACTCCCTCCTCATGGGAGATAGCAGCGGTGATGAAGATGGCGGTGGAGATGGCAGCGGTGTCGATGGAGAAGCCTTCCGGGGGCACTTCCCCGTCCCGGCGGCGTGCCGGAACAGAGACTCCTGTCCCCTAGATCTTGGCTTCGCGATGGCGGCGGCTCTGGATGGTTTCTCGTACCGTGGCTTTTCCGTATCGAAGATTTAGGTCAGGGACCTTTAAATAGGCGAAGAGGCGGAGTCGGAGGGCTGACGAGGCGACGACACAATAGGGGGGCGCGGCCCACCCCCTGGACGCGCCAGCCTACTGTCTGGTGGGCCTGTGGCCCCCCTCTGGCGGCTCTCGGGTGTTCTGGAAGCTTCGTCCAATTTTAAGACTCTGGGCGTTGATTTCGTCCAATTCCGAGAATATTTCCTTACTAGGATTTCTGAAACCAAAAACAACAGAAAACAGGAACTGGCACTTCGGCATCTCGTCAATAGGTTAGTTCCGGAAAACGCATAAAATCATCATAAAGTGTGAACAAAACATGTAGGTATTGTCATAAAACAAGCATGGAACATAAGAAATTATCGATACGTCGGAGACGTATCAGCATCCCCAAGCTTAGTTCCTACTCGTCCCGAGTAGGTAAACGATAACAAAGATAATTTCTGAAGTGACATGCTACCAACATAATCTTAATCATACTATTGTAAAGCATATGAGATGAATGCAGCGATTCAAAGCAATGGTAAATACAATGGTTAAACAATTGAATCATATAGCAAAGACTTTTCATGAATAGTACTTTCAAGACAAGCATCAATAAGTCTTTCATAAGAGTTAACTCATAAAGCAATAGATTCAAAGTAAAGGCATTGAAGCAATACAAAGGAAGATTAAGTTTCAGCGGTTGCTTTCAACTTATAACATGTATATCTCATGGATATTGTCAACATAAAGTAATATAACAAGTGCAATATACAAGTATGTAGGAATCAATGCACAGTTAACACAAGTATTTGCTTCTAAGATGGAAGGAAATAGGTAAACTGACTCAACATGAAAGTAGAAGAAAGGCCCTTCACAGAGGGAAGCATGGATTGCTATATTTGTGCTAGAGCTTTTATTTTGAAAACATAAAGAGAGCATAAAATTAACATTTTGAGAGGTGTTTGTTGTTGTCAACGAATGGTAATGGGTACTCTAACCCCCTTGCCAGACAAACCTTCAAAGAGCGGCTCCCATGAAACATTTTTATTTTTGGGTGGCACTCCTTCCAACCTTTACTTTCACAAACCATGACTAACCGAATCCTCGAGTGCCTGCCAACAATCTCATACCATGAAGGAGTGCCTTTTTATTTTAGTTTTATTTAGATGACACTCCTCCCCACCTTTGCTTTCTCAAGCCATGGCTAACCGAATCCTCGGGTGCCGTCCAACAATCACATACCATGGAGGAGTGTCTATTTTTTAAAAAATTATGAAGGTTAGTTAATTTGGGACTGGGAATCCCATTGCCAGCTCTTTTTGCAAAATTATTGGATAAGTGGATGAAGCCACTAGTCCATTGGTGAAAGTTGCCCAACAAGATTGAAAGATAAACACCACATACTTCCTCATGAGCTATAAAACATTGACACAAATAAGAGGTAATAAATTTTGAAGTGTTTAAAGATAGCACTCAAGCAATTTACTTTGGAATGGCAGAGAAATACCATGTAGTAGGTAGGTATGGTGGACACAAATGGCATAGTTTTTGGCTCAAGGATTTGGATGCATGAGAAGTAATCCCTCTCAATACAAGGCTTAGGCTAGCAAGGTTATTTGAAGCAAACACAAGTATGAACTAGTACAGCAAAACTCACATAAAAGACATATTGCAAGCATTATAAGACTCTACACCGTCTTCCTTGTTGTTCAAACACCTTTACCAGAAAATATCTAGACCTTAGAGAGACCAATCATGCAAACCAAATTTTAGCAAGCTCTATGTATTTCTTCACTAATAGGTGCAAAGTATATGATGCAAGAGCTTAATCATGAGCACAACAATTGCCAAGTATCACATCATACCAATTACTACATGTAGCATTTCCCGTTTCCAACCATATAACAATTAACGAAGCAGTTTCAACCTTCGCCATGAAAATTAAAAGCTAAGAACACATGTGTTCCTATGAACCAGCGGAGCGTGTCTCTCTCCCACACAAGCATGAATTTATTCAAACAAAACAAAAACAAAAACATACAGACGCTCCAAGTAAAGCACATAAGATGTGACCGAATAAAAATATAGTTTCAAGAGAAGGAACCTGATAATTTGTCGATGAAGAAGGGGATGCCTTGGGCATCCCCAAGCTTAGATGCTTGAGTCTTCTTGAAATATGCAGGGATGAACCACTGGGGCATCCCCAAGCTTAGAGCTTTCACTCTCCTTGATCATAGTATATCATCCTCCTCTCTTGACCCTTGAAAACTTCCTCCACACCAAACTCGAAACAAACTCATTAGAGGGTTAGTGCATAATCAAAAACTCACATTTTTAGAGGTGACACAATCATTCTTAACACTTGTGGACATTGCCTAAAGCTACTGGAAGTTAATGGAACAAAGAAATCCATCCCACATAGCAAAAGAGGCAATGCGAAATAAAAGGCAGAATCTGTCAAAACAGAACAGTCCGTAAAGACGAATTTCTAAGAGGCACCAGACTTGCTCAAATGAAAATGCTCAAATTGAATGAAAGTTGCGTACATATCTGAGGATAACTCACGTAAATTGGAAGAATTTTCTGAGTTACCTACAGAGAATTCAGCCCAGATTCGTGACAGCAAGAAATCTGTTTCTGCGCAGTAATCCAAATCTAGTATGAACCTTACTATCAAAGACTTTACTTGGCACAACAACGCAATAAAGTAAGATAAGGAGAGGTTGCTACAGTAGTAACAACTTCCAAGACACAAATATAAAACAAAATTACTGTAGTAAAATAAACACATGGGTTATCTCCCAAGAAGTTCTTTCTTTATAGCCATTAAGATGGGCTCAGCAGTTTTAATGATGCACTCGCAAGAAATAGTATTTGAAGCAAAAGAGAGCATCAAGAGGCAAATTCAAAACACATTTAAGCCTAACATGCTTCCTATGCATAGGAATCTTGTAAATAAACAAGTCATGTAGGCATAATGCAACAAGCATAGAGAGATAAAACAAGTGTAACTTGAAAAATTTCAGCATATAGAGAGGTGTTTTAGTAACATGAAAATTTCTACAACTATATTTTCCTCTCTCATAATAATGTCCAGTAGCATCATGAGCAAATTCAACAATATAACTATCACATAAAGCATTCTTATCATGAGTCTCATGCATAAAATTAGTACTACTCCCAACATAAGCATAGTTATTCTTATTAATTGTAGTAGGAGCAAATTCAACAAAGTAGCTATCATTATTATTCTCATCATCAAATATAGGAGGCATATTGTAATCATAATCAAATTCATCCTCCATAACAGGCGGCACCAAAAGACCACTATCATTATAATCAACATAAATAGGAGGTAAAGTATCATCAAAGTAAATTTTCTCCTCAATGCTTGGGGGACTAAAAAGATCATGCTCATCAAAACCAGCTTCCCCAAGCTTAGAATTTTCCATATCATTAGCAACAATGGTGTTCAAAGTGTTCATACTAATATGTTCCATGGGTTTTTTAATTTTCGAATCAAACCATCCATGTCTTAACTCAGGAAATAATTTTAAAAGCTCACTGTTGCTCTCCATTATGCCAAACTAGTGTAAAACAAGAAACAAAAAGATGCAATTGCAGGATCTAAAGGAAATAGCTTCGAGTACTTACAACGGCGCCGGAAAATAGCTTAGTAGCCGAGATCCGGAGTGTGAGTACCTTTTACCTTTCCTCCCCGGCAACGGCGCCGGAAAATACTTGATGCTGTCCAGGACTGGAGCGCTGTTGACGAGGGAGGAAATGGTGTAGCTTTCCTTCGTTCCCTGGCAACGGCGCCAGAAAATATGCTTGATGTCTACGCACACTCCTTTTCCTGTAGATAGTGCCCTCCAAGAGCAGAGGTTTGTAGAACAGCAGCAAGTTTTCTCTTAAGTGGATCACCCAAGGTTTATCGAACTCAGGGAGGAAGAGGTCAAAGATATCCCTCTCATGCAACCGTGCAACCACAAAGCAAGAAGTCTCTTGTGTCCCCAACACACACCTAATACACTTGTCAGATGTATAGGTGCACTAGTTCGGCGAAGAGATAGTGAAATACAAGTGGTATGAATGTATATGAGTAGTAGTAACGGCACCAGAAAATAGCTTGATGCTACAACTGGCATGTGATTGATGGTGGTAATATTGCAGGCAGTACAGATGCAGTAAAACAGTAAACAAGCGATGATTGCAGTATTTGGGAACAAGGCCTAGGGATTATACTTTCACTAGTGGACACTCTCAACATTGATCACATAACAGAATAAATAGATAAATTCTATACTCTACACTCTCTTGTTGGATGATGAACACCACTAATTGCGTAGGATTACACGAACCCTCAATGCCGGAGTTAACAAGCTCCACAATATTCGATATTCATGTTTAAATAACCTTAGAGTGCATGATAGATCAACACAACTAAACCAAGTACTAACATATCATGCACACTGTCACCATCACACAATGAAGGAGGAATAGATCACATCAATACTATCATAGCAATAATTAACTTCATAATCTACAAGAGATCATAATCATAACCTACGCCAAGTACTACACGATGCACACACTGTCACCATTACACCGTGCAGGAGGAATAGAGTACTTTAATAACATCACTAGAGTAGCACATAGATGAATAGTGATACAAAACTCATATGAATCTCAATCATGTAAGGCAGTTCATGAGATCATTGTATTGAAGTACATAGGAGAGAGATTAACCACATAGCTACCGGTACAGCCCTTAGCCTCGATGGAGAATGATGCGTGTGGTTGGCACGTCCGTTGGGAACCCCAAGAGGAAGGTGTGATGCGCACAGCGGCAAGTTTCCCTCAGTAAGAAACCAAGGTTTAATCGGACCAGTAGGAGTCAAGAAGCACGTTGAAGGTTGATGGCGGCGAGATGTAGTGCGGCGCAACACCAGGGATTCCGGCGCCAACGTGGAACCTGCACAACACAACCAAAGTACTTTGCCCCAACGAAACAGTGAGGTTGTCAATCTCACCGGCTTGCTGTAACAAAGAGTTAACCGTATTGTGTGGAAGATGATTGTTTGCAGAAAACAGTAGAACAAGTATTGCAGTAGATTGTATTTCAGTAAAGAGAATTGGACCGGGGTCCACAGTTCACTAGAGGTGTCTCTCCCATAAGACGAACAGCATGTTGGGTGAACAAATTACAGTTGGGCAATTGACAAATAAAGAGAGCATGACCATGCACATACATATCATGATGAGTATAGTGAGATTTAATTGGGCATTACGACAAAGTACATAGACCGTCATCCAACTGCATCTATGCCTAAAAAGTCCACCTTCAGGTTATCATCCGAACCCCCTCCGGTATTAAGTCGCTAACAACAGACAATTGCATTAAGTATGGTGCGTAATGTAACTAGTGACTACATCCTTGAACATAGCACTAATGTTTTATCCCTAGTGGCAACAAAGACATCCGTAACCTTAGTGGTTCTTGTCACTCCTCCAGATTCACGGAGACATGAACCCACTATCGAGCATAAATACTCCCTCTTGGAGTTACTAGCATCAACTTGGCCAGAGCATCTACTAATAACGGAGAGCATGCAAGATCATAAACAACACATAGATATAACTTTGATAATCAACATAACAAGTATTCTCTATTCATCGGATCCCAACAAACGCAACATATAGAATTACAGATAGATGATCTTGATCATGTTAGGCAGCTCACAAGATCCGACAATGATAGCACAATGGGGAGAAGACAACCATCTAGCTACTGCTATGGACCCATAGTCCAGGGGTAGACTACTCACACATCACACCGGAGGCGACCATGGCGGCGTAGAGTCCTCCGGGAGATGATTCCCCTCTCCGGCAGGGTGCCGGAGGCGATCTCCTGGATCCCCCGAGATGGGATCGGCGGCGGCGGCGTCTCTGGAAGGTTTTCCGTATCGTGGCTCTCGGTACTGGGGGTTTCGTCACGGAGACTTTTTATAGGCGGAAGGGCAGGTCAAGAGGCGGCACGGGGGCCCCACACCACAGGGCCGTGCGGCCAAGGGGGGGCCGCGCCGCCCTAGGGTGTGGCCCCTCCGTGGCCCCTCTTCGTCTCTCCTTCGGACTTCTGGAAGCTTCGTGAGAAAATAGGCCCCTGGGCTTTGATTTCGTCCAATTCCGAGAATATTTCCTTACTAGGATTTCTGAAACCAAAAACAGCAGAAAAAGAATCGGCACTTCGGCATCTTGTTAATAGGTTAGTTCCAGAAAATGCACGAATATGACATAAAGTGTGCATAAAACATGTAGATAACATCAATAATGTGGCATGGAACATAAGAAATTATCGATACGTCGGAGACGTATCAGCATCCCCAAGCTTAGTTCTGCTCGTCCCGAGCAGGTAAAACGATAACACAGATAATTTCTGGAGTGACATGCCATCATAATCTTGATCATACTATTTGTAAAGCATATGTAGTGAATGCAGCGATCGAAACAATGTATATGACATGAGTAAACAAGTGAATCATATAGCAAAGACTTTTCATGAATAGCACTTCAAGACAAGCATCAATAAGTCTTGCATAAGAGTTAACTCATAAAGCAATAATTCAAAGTAAAGGCATTGAAGCAACACAAAAGAAGATTAAGTTTCAGCGGTTGCTTTCAACTTGTAACATGTATATCTCATGGATATTGTCAACATAGAGTAATATAATAAGTGCAATAAGCAAATATATAGGAATCAATGCACAGTTCACACAAGTGTTTGCTTCTTGAGGTGGAGAGAGATAGGTGAACTGACTCAACATTGAAAGTAAAAGAATAGTCCTCCATAGAGGAAAAGCATCGATTGATATATTTGTGCTAGAGCTTTGATTTTGAAAACATGAAACAATTTTGTCAACGGTAGTAATAAAGCATATGCATCATGTAAATTATATCTTATAAGTTGCAAGCCTCATTGATGGCGTGTATTTCACACGTTCGTTGGGCAACCCCAAGAGGAAGGTATGATGCGCACAGCAGCAAGTTTTCCCTCAGAAAGAAACCAAGGTTTATCGAACCAGGAGGAGCCAAGAAGCACGTTGAAGGTTGATGGCGGCGAGATGTAGTGCGGCGCAACACCAGGGATTCCGGCGCCAACGTGGAACCTGCACAACACAACCAAAGTACTTTGCCCCAACGAAACAGTGAGGTTGTCAATCTCACCGGCTTGCTGTAACAAAGAGTTAACCGTATTGTGTGGAAGATGATTGTTTGCAGAAAACAGTAGAACAAGTATTGCAGTAGATTGTATTTCAGTAAAGAGAATTGGACCGGGGTCCACAGTTCACTAGAGGTGTCTCTCCCATAAGACGAACAGCATGTTGGGTGAACAAATTACAGTTGGGCAATTGACAAATAAAGAGAGCATGACAATGCACATACATATCATGATGAGTATAGTGAGATTTAATTGGGCATTACGACAAAGTACATAGACCGCCATCCAACTGCATCTATGCCTAAAAAGTCCACCTTCAAAGTTATCATCCGAACCCCTCCAGTATTAAGTTGCAAGCAGAGACAATTGCATTAAGTATGGTGCGTAATGTAATCAACAACTACATCCTTAGACATAGCATCAATGTTTTATCCCTAGTGGCAACAAGACAACACAACCTTAGAACTTTCATCACATCGTCCCTGTGTCAATGCAGGCATGAACCCACTATCGAGCATAAGTACTCCCTCTTGGAGTTACAAGCATCTACTTGGCCAGAGCATCTACTAGTAACGGAGAGCATGCAAGATCATAAACAACACATAAGCATAACTTTGATAATCAACATAACAAGTATTCTCTATTCATCGGATCCCAACAAACGCAACATATAGAATTACGAGATAGATGATCTTGATCATGTTAGGCAGCTCACAAGATCCGACAATGATAGCACAATGGGGAGAAGACAACCATCTAGCTACTGCTATGGACCCATAGTCCAGGGGTAGACTACTCACACATCACACCGGAGGCGACCATGGCGGCGTAGAGTCCTCCGGGAGATGATTCCCCTCTCCGGCAGGGTGCCGGAGGCGATCTCCTGGATCCCCCGAGATGGGATCGGCGGCGGCGGCGTCTCTGGAAGGTTTTCCGTATCGTGGTTCTCGGTACTGGGGTTTTCGTCACGGAGGCTATTTGTAGGCGGAAGGGCAGAGTCGGGGGCCAGACGAGGGGGCCACACCATAGGGCGGCGCGGGCCCCCTCGGGCCGCGCCGCCACGTGGTGTCGCCACCTCGTGGCCCCACTTCGTGTGTTCTTCGGTCTTACGGAAGCTCCGTGGAAAAATAGGCCCACAGGCTTTGATTTCGTCCAATTCGAGAATATTTCCTTACTAGGATTTCTGAAACCAAAAACAGCAGAAAACAAAGAATCGGCACTTCGGCATCTTGTTAATAGGTTAGTTCCAGAAAATGCACGAATATGACATAAAGTGTGCATAAAACATGTAGATAACATCAATAATGTGGCATGGAACATAAGAAATTATCGATACGTCGGAGACGTATCAGCATCCCCAAGCTTAGTTCTGCTCGTCCAGCGAGTAAAACGATAACACAGATAATTTCTGGAGTGACATGCCATCATAATCTTGATCATACTATTTGTAAAGCTTATGTAGTGAATGCAGCGATCAAAACAATGTGTATGACATGAGTAAACAAGTGAATCATATAGCAAAGACTTTTCATGAATAGCACTTCAAGACAAGCATCAATAAGTCTTGCATAAGAGTTAACTCATAAAGCAATAATTCAAAGTAAAGGCATTGAAGCAACACAAAAGAAGATTAAGTTTCAGCGGTTGCTTTCAACTTGTAACATGTATATCTCATGGATATTGTCAACATAGAGTAATATAATAAGTGCAATAAGCAAGTATGTAGGAATCAATGCACAGTTCACACAAGTGTTTGCTTCTTGAGGTGGAGAGAAATAGGTGAACTGACTCAACATTGAAAGTAAAAGAATGGTCCTCATAGAGGAAAAGCATCGATTGCTATATTTGTGCTAGAGCTTTGATTTTGAAAACATGAAACAATTTTGTCAACGGTAGTAATAAAGCATATGCATCATGTAAATTATATCTTATAAGTTGCAAGCCTCATGCATAGTGTACTAATAGTGCCCGCACCTTGTCCTAATTAGCTTGGACTACCTGGATTATCACCGCAATACATATGCTTTAACCAAGTATCACAAAGGGGTACCTCTATGCCGCCTGTACAAAGGTCTAAGGAGAAAGCTCGCATTGGATTTCTCGCTTTTGATTATTCTCAACTTAGACATCCATACCGGGACAACATAGACAACAGATAATGGACTCCTCTTTTAATGCTTTAAGCATTCAACAACAATTAATTCTTTTCTCATTAGAGATTTGAGGATGTTTGTCCAAAACTGAAACTTCCACCATGGAACATGGCTTCGGTTAGCGGCCCAATGTTCTTCTCTCACAATATGCATGCTCAAACCATTCAACTCGTAGTAGATCGCCCTTACTTCAGACAAGACGAACATGCATAGCAACTCACATGAAATTCAACAATGAGTTGATGGCGTTCCCCGATAAACATGGTTATCGCACAACAAGCAACTTAATAAGAGATAAAGTGCATAATTACATATTCAATACCACAATAGTTTTTAAGCTATTTGTCCCATGAGCTATATATTGCAAAGGTGAATGATGGAATTTTAAAGGTAGCACTCAAGCAATTTACTTTGGAATGGCGGAAAATACCATGTAGCATAGGTAGGTATGGTGGACACAAATGGCATAGTGGTTGGCTCAAGTATTTTGGATGCATGAGAAGTATTCCCTCTCGATACAAGGTTTAGGCTAGCAAGGCTTATTTGAAACAAACACAAGGATGAACCGGTGCAGCAAAACTCACATAAAAGACATATTGAAAACATTATAAGACTCTACACCATCTTCCTTGTTGTTCAAACTCAATACTAGAAATTATCTAGACCTTAGAGAAACCAAATATGCAAACCAAATTTTAGCATGCTCTATGTATTTCTTCATTAATGGGTGCAAAGCATATGATGCAAGAGCTTAAACATGAGCACAACAATTGCCAAGTATCACATTACCCAAAACATTTATAGCAATTACTACATGTATCATTTTCCAATTCCAACCATATAACAATTTAACGAAGGAGAAACTTCGCCATGAATACTATGAGTAGAAACCAAGGACATACTTGTCCATATGCTACAGCGGAGCGTGTATCTCTCCCATAAAGTGAATGCTAGGATCCATTTTATTCAAACAAAACAAAAAAAAACAAAAACAAACCGACGCTCCAAGAAAAAGCACATAAGATGTGATGGAATAAAAATATAGTTTCAGGGGAGGAACCTGATAATGTTGTCGATGAAGAAGGGGATGCCTTGGGCATCCCCAAGCTTAGACGCTTGAGTCTTCTTGATATATGCAGGGGTGAACCACCGGGTGCATCCCCAAGCTTAGAGCTTTCACTCTCCTTGATCATGTTGCATCATACTCCTCTCTTGATCCTTGAAAACTTCCTCCACACCAAACTCGAAACAACTCATTAGAGGGTTAGTGCACATTATAAATTGACATATTCAGAGGTGACACAATCATTCTTAACACTTCTGGACATTGCATAATGCTACTGGACATTAGTGGATCAAAGAAATTCATCCAACATAGCGAAAGAGGCAATGCGAAATAAAAGGCAGAATCTGTCAAAACAGAACAGTTCGTATTGACGAATTTTAAAATGGCACCAGACTTGCTCAAATGAAAATGCTCAAATAGAATGAAAGTTGCATACATATCTGAGGATCATGCACGTAAATTGGCTTAATTTTCTGAGTTACCTACAGGGAGGTGGACCCAGATTCGTGACAGCAAAGAAATCTGGAACTGTGCAGTAATCCAAATCTAGTACTTACTTTTCTATCAACGGCTTAACTTGGCACAACAAAACACAAAACTAAGATAAGGAGAGGTTGCTACAGTAGTAAACAACTTCCAAGACACAAAATAAAAACAAAGTACTGTAGGTAAAAACATGGGTTGTCTCCCATAAGCGCTTTTCTTTAACGCCTTTCAGCTAGGCGCAGAAAGTGTGCATCAAGTATTATCAAAGGGTGGTGCATCGTTAGCGGGGTGTGGGCTTTTCTCAACCAGGCATATTATATTGGATACATAAGTTTCAGCATCTCCCTTTTCATTAGTCTTAGGCGTGCTACTCTCATCAAACAAATTTTCAGGAACAAGCCAAGCATAGTTATTTTCTAGCGCATCATTCATAGCTAGGAGCTTACATGGTATTGGTGCTTTGATCTCCCCTCCATTATCAACATTGTTAGTGAATCTTATTCTATCCATATCCATCTTTTCAAGGAGACTAACAAAATTAGTTGGAGAACCAAGCATATTAAATTTAGCAAACACCTTTCTAGCTTCTCTTGCTAGACCTCCAAATTCTCTAAGAAGGGTTTCTAACACAAAATCTTTCTTTTCCCCTTCTTCCATATCACCAAGTGTGAAGAACATGTGTTGGATTATAGGATTAAGATTAACAAATTTAGTTTCCAACAAGCGGACTAAATGCGCAGCAGCAATTTCATAAGTAGGCGCAAGGTCTACCAAGTGTCTATCTTCAAAATTTTCAATAGTACTAACATGATTGAAAAATTCTTCTATATTATTTCTCCCAACTATAGACCCATGTCCTACCGGTATGTTTTTCGTGGTAAAATTAAAAGGAAACATGATGAATAAAGTAAATGCAAGTAAAAATTTTTTTTGTGTTTTCGATATAGCAAACAAGATAGCAAATAAAGTAAAACTAGCAACTAATTTTTTTGTATTTTGATTTAGTGCAGCAAACAAAGTAGTAAATAAAACTAAGCAAGACAAAAACAAAGTAAAGAGATTGAGAAGTGGAGACTCCCCTTGCAGCGTGTCTTGATCTCCCCGGCAACGGCGCCAGAAAAAGAGCTTGATGGCGTGTATTTCACACGTTCGTTGGGCAACCCCAAGAGGAAGGTATGATGCGCACAGCAGCAAGTTTTCCCTCAGAAAGAAACCAAGGTTTATCGAACCAGGAGGAGCCAAGAAGCACGTTGAAGGTTGATGGCGGCGAGATGTAGTGCGGCGCAACACCAGGGATTCCGGCGCCAACGTGGAACCTGCACAACACAACCAAAGTACTTTGCCCCAACGAAACAGTGAGGTTGTCAATCTCACCGGCTTGCTGTAACAAAGAGTTAACCGTATTGTGTGGAAGATGATTGTTTGCAGAAAACAGTAGAACAAGTATTGCAGTAGATTGTATTTCAGTAAAGAGAATTGGACCGGGGTCCACAGTTCACTAGAGGTGTCTCTCCCATAAGACGAACAGCATGTTGGGTGAACAAATTACAGTTGGGCAATTGACAAATAAAGAGAGCATGACAATGCACATACATATCATGATGAGTATAGTGAGATTTAATTGGGCATTACGACAAAGTACATAGACCGCCATCCAACCGCATCTATGCCTAAAAAGTCCACCTTCGAGGTTATCATCCGAACCCCTCCAGTATTAAGTTGCAAGCAACAGACAATTGCATTAAGTATGGTGCGTAATGTAATCAACAACTACATCCTTAGACATAGCATCAATGTTTTATCCCTAGTGGCAACAAGACAACACAACCTTAGAACTTTCTCATCCTTTGTCCCGGTGTCAATGCAGGCATGAACCCACTATCGAGCATAAGTACTCCCTCTTGGAGTTACAAGCATCTACTTGGCCAGAGCATCTACTAGTAACGGAGAGCATGCAAGATCATAAACAACACATAAGCATAACTTTGATAATCAACATAACAAGTATTCTCTATTCATCGGATCCCAACAAACACAACATATAGAATTACAGATAGATGATCTTGATCATGTTAGGCAGCTCACAAGATCCGACAATGATAGCACAATGGGGAGAAGACAACCATCTAGCTACTGCTATGGACCCATAGTCCAGGGGTAGACTACTCACACATCACACCGGAGGCGACCATGGCGGCGTAGAGTCCTCCGGGAGATGATTCCCCTCTCCGGCAGGGTGCCGGAGGCGATCTCCTGGATCCCCCGAGATGGGATCGGCGGCGGCGGCGTCTCTGGAAGGTTTTCCGTATCGTGGTTCTCGGTACTGGGGTTTTCGTCACGGAGGCTATTTGTAGGCGGAAGGGCAGAGTCGGGGGCCAGACGAGGGGGCCACACCATAGGGCGGCGCGGGCCCCCCCTGGGCCGCGCCGCCATGTGGTGTCGCCACCTCGTGGCCCCACTTCGTGTGTTCTTCGGTCTTCTGGAAGCTCCGTGGAAAAATAGGCCCCTGGGTTTTGATTTCGTCCAATTCCGAGAATATTTCCTTACTAGGATTTCTGAAACCAAAAACAGCAGAAAACAGCAACTGGCACTTCGGCATCTTGTTAATAGGTTAGTTCCAGAAAATGCACGAATATGACATAAAGTGTGCATAAAACATGTAGATAACATCAATAATGTGGCATGGAACATAAGAAATTATCGATACGTCGGAGACGTATCACTCATGCATAGTGTACTAATAGTGCCCGCACCTTGTCCTAATTAGCTTGGACTACCGGGTCATCACAATGCATTGTTTTTACCAAGTGTCACAAAGGGGTACCTCTATGCCGCCTGTACAAAGGTCTAAGGAGAAAGCTCGCATTGGATTTCTCGCTATTGATTATTCTTCAACTTAGACATCCATACCGGGACAACATAGACAACAGATAATGGACTCCTCTTTTATGCATAAGCATATACCAACAATTAATAATTTTCTCATTTGAGATTTGAGGATTGTTGTCCAAAACTGAAACTTCCACCATGGAGCATGGCTTTAGTTAGCGGCCCAATGTTCTTCTCTAACATATGCATGCTTAACCATATGGTGGTAGATCTCTCTTACTTCAGACAAGACGGACATGCATAGCAACTCACATGAAATTCAACAATGAAAAGTTGATGGCGTCCCCAGTGAACATGGTTATCGCACAACAAGCAACTTAATAAGAGATAAAGTGCATAATTACATATTCAATACCACAATAGTTTTTAAGCTATTTGTCCCATGAGCTATATATTGCAAAGGTGAATGATGGAATTTTAAAGGTAGCACTCAAGCAATTTACTTTGGAATGGCGGAAAATACCATGTAGTAGGTAGGTATGGTGGACACAAATGGCATAGTGGTTGGCTCAAGTATTTGGATGCATGAGAAGTATTCCCTCTCGATACAAGGTTTAGGCTAGAAGGCTTATTTGAAACAAACACAAGGATGAACCGGTGTAGCAAAACTCACATAAAAGACATATTGAAAACATTATAAGACTCTACACCGTCTTCCTTGTTGTTCAAACTCAAAACTAGAAATTATCTAGACCTTAGAGAAACCAAATATGCAAACCAAATTTTAGCATGCTCTATGTATTTCTTCATTAATGGGTGCAAAGCATATGATGCAAGAGCTTAATCATGAGCACAACAATTGCCAAGTATCACATTACCCAAGACATTTATAGCAATTACTACATGTATCATTTTCCAATTCCAACCATATAACAATTTAACGAAGGAGAAACTTCGCCATGAATACTATGAGTAGAAACCAAGGACATACTTGTCCATATGCTACAGCGGAGCGTGTCTCTCTCCCATAAAGTGAATGCTAGGATCCATTTTATTCAAACAAAACAAAAAACAAAAACAAACCGACGCTCCAAGAAAAAGCACATAAGATGTGATGGAATAAAAATATAGTTTCAGGGGAGGAACCTGATAATGTTGTCGATGAAGAAGGGGATGCCTTGGGCATCCCCAAGCTTAGATGCTTGAGTCTTCTTGATATATGCAGGGGTGAACCACCGGGTGCATCCCCAAGCTTAGAGCTTTCACTCTCCTTGATCATGTTGCATCATACTCCTCTCTTGATCCTTGAAAACTTCCTCCACACCAAACTCGAAACAACTCATTAGAGGGTTAGTGCACAATATAAATTGACATATTCAGAGGTGACACAATCATTCTTAACACTTCTGGACATTGCATAATGCTACTGGACATTAATGGATCAAAGAAATTCATCCAACATAGCGAAAGAGGCAATGCGAAATAAAAGGCAGAATCTGTCAAAACAGAACAGTTCGTATTGACGAATTTTAAAATGGCACCAGACTTGCTCAAATGAAAATGCTCAAATTGAATGAAAGTTGCGTACATATCTGAGGATCATGCACGTAAATTGGCTTAATTTTCTGAGCTACCTACAGGGAGGTGGACTCAGATTCGTGACAGCAAAGAAATCTGGAACTGTGCAGTAATCCAAATCTAGTACTTACTTTTCTATCAACGGCTTAACTTGGCACAACAAAACACAAAACTAAGATAAGGAGAGGTTGCTACAGTAGTAAACAACTTCCAAGACACAAAATAAAAACAAAGTACTGTAGGTAAAAACATGGGTTGTCTCCCATAAGCGCTTTTCTTTAACGCCTTTCAGCTAGGCGCAGAAAGTGTGTATCAAGTATTATCAAGAGACGAAGTGTCAACATCATAATTTGTTCTCATAATGGAATCAAAAGGTACCTTCATTCTCTTTCTAGGGAAGTGTTCCATACCTTTCTTGAGAGGAAATTGATATTTTATATTACCTTCCTTCATATCAATAACAGCACCAACAGTTCGAAGAAAAGGTCTTCCCAATATAATGGGACAAGATGCATTGCATTCAATATCCAAGACAACAAAATCAACGGGAACAAG
This sequence comes from Lolium perenne, assembly GCF_019359855.2. Classification (NCBI taxonomy): domain Eukaryota; kingdom Viridiplantae; phylum Streptophyta; class Magnoliopsida; order Poales; family Poaceae; genus Lolium; species Lolium perenne. The sequence continues at coordinate 214,304,606 of NC_067248.2, read as the reverse complement.
GTTATTGTTAACGGTAATGCGAACATTATCAACTTTACCCAAAGGTTTCTTTGTAGAATGATCAGCAAGATTAACATCCAAATAACAATTTTTCAGCGGTGGCAAGTCAAGCATATTATAAATTTTCTTAGGCATAACAGAAATACTTGCACCAAGATCACATAAAGCATTACAATCAAAATCTTTAACCTTCATCTTAATGATGGGCTCCCAACCATCCTCTAGCTTTTTAGGAATAGAGGCTTCGCGCTCTAGTTTCTCTTCTCTAGCTTTTATAAGAGCATTTGTAATATGATGTGTAAAAGCCAAATTTATAGCACTAGCATTAGGACTTTTAGCAAGTTTTTGCAAGAACTTTATAACTTCAGAGATGTGGCAATCATCAAAATTCAAACCATTATAATCTAAAGCAATGGGATCATCATCCCCAATGTTGGAAAAAATTTCAGCAGCTTTATCAAAGGCGATTTAATGATTTTAGCGATTTGAGCTTTTTCGCGCTTTGCATTAGAAGTGGAAACATTGCTAACACCAATTCTTTTATTAGTATGAGTAGGAGGTGCAGCAACATGTGTAGCATTAGCATTACTAGTGGTGGTAATAGTCCAAACTTTAGCTATATTCTTTTCTTTAGCTAGTTTTTCATTTTCTTCTCTATCCCACCTAGCACGCAGTTCAGCCATTAATCTTATATTCTCATTAATTCTAACTTGAATGGCATTTGCTGTAGTAGCAATTTTATTATGATGATTCTCATTAGGCAAAACTTTTGATTTTAAAAGATCAACATCAGCAGCAAGACTATCGACTTTAGAAGCAAGTATGTCAATTTTCCCAAGCTTTTCTTCAACAGATTTGTTAAAAGCAGTTTGTGTACTAATAAATTCTTTAAGCATGGCTTCAAGTCCAGGGGGTGAACTCCTATATTTGTTGTAAGAATTCCCATAAGAATTACCATAGCCGTTGCCATTATTATAAGGATATGGTCTATAGTTGTTACTAGAATTGTTCCGGTAAGCGTTGTTGTTGAAATTATTATTTTTAATGAAGTTTACATCAACATGTTCTTCTTGTGCAACCAATGAAGCTAATGGAACATTATTAGGATCAATATTAGTCCTATCATTCACAAGCATAGACATAATAGCATCAATCTTATCACTCAAGGAAGAGGTTTCTTCGACAGAATTTACCTTCTTACCTTGTGGAGCTCTTTCCGTGTGCCATTCAGAGTAATTGATCATCATATTATCAAGAAGCTTTGTTGCTTCACCAAGAGTGATGGTCATAAAGGTACCTCCAACAGCTGAATCCAATAAATTCCGTGAAGAAAAATTTAGTCCTGCATAGAAGGTTTGGATGATCATCCAAGTAGTCAGTCCATGGGTTGGGCAATTTTTAACCAAAGATTTCATTCTTTCCCAAGCTTGAGCAACATGTTCAGTATCTAATTGTTTAAAATTCATTATGCTACTCCTCAAAGATATAATTTTAGCAGGGGGATAATATCTACCAATAAAAGCATCCTTGCATTTAGTCCATGAATCAATACTATTCTTAGGCAGAGATAGCAACCAATCTTTAGCTCTTCCTCTTAATGAGAAAGGGAACAATTTTAGTTTAATAATATCACCATCTACATCTTTATATTTTTGCATTTCACATAGTTCAACAAAATTATTAAGATGGGCAGCAGCATCATCAGAACTAACAGCAGAAAATTGCTCTCGCATAACAAGATTCAGTAAAGCAGGTTTAATTTCAAAGAATTCTGCTGTAGTAGCAGGTGGAGCAATAGGTGTGCATAAGAAATCATTATTATTTGTGGTTGTGAAGTCACACAACTTAGTGTTTTCAGCGTTGGCCATTTTAGCAACAGTAAATAAAGCAAACTAGATAAAGTAAATGCAAGTAAACTAATTTTTTTGTGTTTTAGATATAGCAAACAAGATAGCAAATAAAGTAAAACTAGCAACTAATTTTTTTGTATTTTGATTTAGTGCAGCAAACAAAGTAGTAAATAAAACTAAGCAAGACAAAAACAAAGTAAAGAGATTGAGAAGTGGAGACTCCCCTTGCAGCGTGTCTTGATCTCCCCGGCAACGGCGCCAGAAATTTGCTTGATGCGTGTGGTTGGCACGTCCGTTGGGAACCCCAAGAGGAAGGTGTGATGCGCACAGCGGCAAGTTTCCCTCAGTAAGAAACCAAGGTTTAATCGGACCAGTAGGAGTCAAGAAGCACGTTGAAGGTTGATGGCGGCGAGATGTAGAGCGGCGCAACACCAGGGATTCCGGCGCCAACGTGGAACCTGCACAACACAACCAAAGTACTTTGCCCCAACGAAACAGTGAGGTTGTCAATCTCACCGGCTTGCTGTAACAAAGAGTTAACCGTATTGTGTGGAAGATGATTGTTTGCAGAAAACAGTAGAACAAGTATTGCACTAGATTGTATTTCAGTAAAGAGAATTGGACCGGGGTCCACAGTTCACTAGAGGTGTCTCTCCCATAAGACGAACAACATGTTGGGTGAACAAATTACAGTTGGGCAATTGACAAATAAAGAGAGCATGACCATGCACATACATATCATGATGAGTATAGTGAGATTTAATTGGGCATTACGACAAAGTACATAGACCGTCATCCAACTGCATCTATGCCTAAAAAGTCCACCTTCAGGTTATCATCCGAACCCCCTCCGGTATTAAGTTGCTAACAACAGACAATTGCATTAAGTATGGTGCGTAATGTAACTAGTGACTACATCCTTGAACATAGCACTAATGTTTTATCCCTAGTGGCAACAGCACATCCGTAACCTTAGTGGTTCTTGTCACTCCTCCAGATTCACGGAGACATGAACCCACTATCGAGCATAAATACTCCCTCTTGGAGTTACTAGCATCAACTTGGCCAGAGCATCTACTAATAATGGAGAGCATGCAAGATCGTAAACAACACATAGATATAACTTTGATAATCAACATAACAAGTATTCTCTATTCATCGGATCCCAACAAACGCAACATATAGAATTACAGATAGATGATCTTGATCATGTTAGGCAGCTCACAAGATCCGACAATGATAGCACAATGGGGAGAAGACAACCATCTAGCTACTGCTATGGACCCATAGTCCAGGGGTAGACTACTCACACATCACACCGGAGGCGACCATGGCGGCGTAGAGTCCTCCGGGAGATGATTCCCCTCTCCGGCAGGGTGCCGGAGGCGATCTCCTGGATCCCCCGAGATGGGATCGGCGGCGGCGGCGTCTCTGGAAGGTTTTCCGTATCGTGGCTCTCGGTACTGGGGGTTTCGTCACGGAGACTTTTTATAGGCGGAAGGGCAGGTCAAGAGGCGGCACGGGGGCCCCACACCACAGGGCCGCGCGGCCAAGGGGGGGGCCGCGCCGCCCTAGGGTGTGGCCCCTCCGTGGCCCCTCTTCGTCTCTCCTTCGGACTTCTGGAAGCTTCGTGAGAAAATAGGCCCCTGGGCTTTGATTTCGTCCAATTCCGAGAATATTTCCTTACTAGGATTTCTGAAACCAAAAACAGCAGAAAACAGCAACTGGCACTTCGGCATCTTGTTAATAGGTTAGTTCCAGAAAATGCACGAATATGACATAAAGTGTGCATAAAACATGTAGATAACATCAATAATGTGGCATGGAACATAAGAAATTATCGATACGTCGGAGACGTATCAGAGAACTACTCCCTCCTCATGGGAGACAGCAGCGGTGATGAAGATGGCGCTGGAGATGGCAGCGGTGTTGATGGAGAAGCCTTCCGGGGGCACTTCCCCGTCCCGGCGGCGTGCCGGAACAGAGACTCCTGGCCCCCAGATCTTGGCTTCGCGATGGCGGCGGCTCTGGATGGTTTCTCCTACCGTGGCTTTTCCGTATCGAAGATTTAGGTTAGGGACCTTTAAATAGGCGAAGAGGCGGAGTCGGAGGGCTGACGAGGCGACGACACAATAGGGGGGCGCGGCCCACGCCCTGGCCGCGCCAGCCTACTATCTGGTGGGCCTGTGGCCCCCCTCTGGCGGCTCTCGGGTGTTCTGGAAGCTTCGTCCAATTTTAAGACTCTGGGCGTTGATTTCGTCCAATTCCGAGAATATTTCCTTACTAGGATTTCTGAAACCAAAAACAGCAGAAAACAGGAATTGGCACTTCGGCATCTCGTCAATAGGTTAGTTCCGGAAAACGCATAAAATCATCATAAAGTGTGAACAAAACATGTAGGTATTGTCATAAAACAAGCATGGAACATAAGAAATTATCGATACGTCGGAGACGTATCAGCATCCCCAAGCTTAGTTCCTACTCGTCCCGAGTAGGTAAACGATAACAAATATAATTTCTGAAGTGACATGCTACCAACATAATCTTAATCATACTATTTTAAAGCATATGAGATGAATGCAGCGATTCAAAGCAATGGTAAATACAATGGTTAAACAATTGAATCATATAGCAAAGACTTTTCATGAATAGTACTTTCAAGACAAGCATCAATAAGTCTTGCATAAGAGTTAACTCATAAAGCAATAGATTCAAAGTAAAGGCATTGAAGCAACACAAAGGAAGATTAAGTTTCAGCAGTTGCTTTCAACTTATAACATGTATATCTCATGGATATTGTCAACATAAAGTAATATAACAAGTGCAATATACAAGTATGTAGGAATCAATGCACAGTTAACACAAGTGTTTGCTTCTAAGATGGAGGGAAATAGGTAAACTGACTCAACATGAAAGTAGAAGAATGACCCTTCGCAGAGGGAAGCATGGATTGCTACATTTGTGCTAGAGCTTTTATTTTGAAAACATAAAGAGAGCATAAAAGTAACATTTTGAGAGGTATTTGTTGTTGTCAACGAATGGTAATCGGTACTCTAACCCCCTTGCCAGACAAACCTTCAAAGAGCGGCTCCCATGAAACATTTTTATTTTTGGGTGGCACTCCTTCCAACCTTTACTTTCACAAACCATGGCTAACCGAATCCTCGGGTGCCTGCCAACAATCTCATACCATGAAGGAGTGCCTTTTATTTTAGTTTTATTTAGATGACACTCCTCCCCACCTTTGCTTTCTCAAGCCATGGCTAACCAAATCCTCGGGTGCCGTCCAACAATCACATACCATGGAGGAGTGTCTATTTTTTAAAAAATTATGAAGGTTAGTTAATTTGGGACTGGGAATCCCATTGCCAGCTCTTTTTGCAAAATTATTGGATAAGTGGATGAAGCCACTAGCCCATTGGTGAAAGTTGCCCAACAAGATTGAAAGATAAACACCACATACTTCCTCATGAGCTATAAAACATTGACACAAATAAGAGGTAATAAATTTTGAAGTGTTTAAAGATAGCACTCAAGCAATTTACTTTGGAATGGCAGAGAAATACCATGTAGTAGGTAGGTATGGTGGACACAAATGGCATAGTTTTTGGCTCAAGGATTTGGATGCATGAGAAGTAATCCCTCTCAATACAAGGCTTAGGCTAGCAAGGTTATTTGAAGCAAACACAAGTATGAACTAGTACAGCAAAACTCACATAAAAGACATATTGCAAACATTATAAGACTCTACACCGTCTTCCTTGTTGTTCAAACACCTTTACCAGAAAATATCTAGACCTTAGAGAGACCAATCATGCAAACCAAATTTTAGCAAGCTCTATGTATTTCTTCACTAATAGGTGCAAAGTATATGATGCAAGAGCTTAATCATGAGCACAACAATTGCCAAGTATCACATCATACCAATTACTACATGTAGCATTTCCCGTTTCCAACCATATAACAATTAACGAAGCAGTTTCAACCTTCGCCATGAAAATTAAAAGCTAAGAACACATGTGTTCCTATGAACCAGTGGAGCGTGTCTCTCTCTCACACAAGCATGAATTTATTCAAACAAAACAAAAACAAAAACATACAGACGCTCCAAGTAAAGCACATAAGATGTGACCGAATAAAAATATAGTTTCAAGAGAAGGAACCTGATAATTTGTCGATGAAGAAGGGGATGCCTTGGGCATGCCCAAGCTTAGATGCTTGAGTCTTCTAGAAATATGCAGGGATGAACCACCGGGGCATCCCCAAGCTTAGAGCTTTCACTCTCCTTGATCATAGTATATCATCCTCCTCTCTTGACCCTTGAAAACTTCCTCCACACCAAACTCGAAACAAACTCATTAGAGGGTTAGTGCATAATCAAAAACTCACATGTTCAGAGGTGACACAATCATTCTTAACACTTCTGGACATTGCCGAAAGCTACTGGAAGTTAATGGAACAAAGAAATCCATCCCACATAGCAAAAGAGGCAATGCGAAATAAAAGGCAGAATCTGTCAAAATAGAACAGTCCGTAAAGATGAATTTCTAGGAGGCACCAGACTTGCTCAAATGAAAATGCTCAAATTGAATGAAAGTTGCGTACATATCTGGGGATCACTCACGTAAATTGGCAGAATTTTTTGAGTTACCTACAGAGAATTCAGCCCAGATTCGTGACAGAAAGAAATCTGTTTCTGCGCAGTAATCCAAATCTAGTATGAACCTTACTATCAAAGACTTTACTTGGCACAACAATGCAATAAAGTAAGATAAGGAGAGGTTGCTACAATAGTAACAACTTCCAAGATACAAATATAAAACAAAATTACTGTAGTAAAATAAACACATGGGTTATCTCCCAAGAAGTTCTTTCTTTATAGCCATTAAGATGGGCTCAGCAGTTTAATTGATGCACTCGCAAGAAATAGTATTTGAAGCAAAAGAGAGCATCAAGAGGCAAATTCAAAACACATTTAAGCCTAACATGCTTCCTATGCATAGGAATCTTGTAAATAAACAAGTCATGTAGGCATAATGCAACAAGCATAGAGAGATAAAACAAGTGTAACTTGAAAAATTTCAGCATATAGAGAGGTGTTTTAGTAACATGAAAATTTCTACAACCATATTTTCCTCTCTCATAATAATGTCCAGTAGCATCATGAGCAAATTCAACAATATAACTATCACATAAAGCATTCTTATCATGAGTCTCATGCATAAAATTAGTACTACTCCCAACATAAGCATAGTTATTCTTATTAATTGTAGTAGGAGCAAATTCAACAAAGTAGCTATCATTATTATTCTCATCATCAAATATAGGAGGCATATTGTAATCATAATCAAATTCATCCTCCATAACAGGCGGCACCAAAAGACCACTATCATTATAATCATCATAAATAGGAGGTAAAGTATCATCAAAGTAAGTTTTCTCCTCAATGCTTGGGGGACTAAAAAGATCATGCTCATCAAAACCAGCTTCCCCAAGCTTAGAATTTTCCATATCATTAGCAACAATGGTGTTCAAAGTGTTCATACTAATATGTTCCATGGGTTTTTTAATTTTCGAATCAAACCATCCATGTCTTAACTCAGGAAATAATTTTAAAAGCTCACTGTTGCTCTCCATTATGCCAAACTAGTGTAAAACAAGAAACAAAAAGATGCAATTGCAGGATCTAAAGGAAATAGCTTCGAGTACTTACAACGGCGCCGGAAAATAGCTTAGTAGCCGAGATCCGGAGTGTGAGTACCTTTTACCTTTCCTCCCCGGCAACGGCGCCAGAAAATACTTGATGCTATCCAGGACTGGAGCGTTGTTGACGAGGGAGGAAATGGTGTAGCTTTCCTTCGTTCCCCGGCAACGGCGCCAGAAAATATGCTTGATGTCTACGCACACTCCTTTTCCTGTAGACAGTGTTGGGCCTCCAAGAGCAGAGGTTTGTAGAACAGCAGCAAGTTTTCCCTTAAGTGGATCACCCAAGGTTTATCGAACTCAGGGAGGAAGAGGTCAAAGATATCCCTCTCATGCAACCCTGCAACCACAAAGCAAGAAGTCTCTTGTGTCCCCAACACACCTAATACACTTCTCAGATGTATAGGTGCACTAGTTCGGCGAAGAGATAGTGAAATACAAGTGGTATGAATGTATATGAGTAGTAGTAACGGCACCAGAAAATAGCTTGATGCTACAACTGGCGTGTGATTGATGGTGGTAATATTGCAGGCAGTACAGATGCAGTAAAACAGTAAACAAACGATGATTGCAGTATTTGGGAACAAGGCCTAGGGATTATACTTTCACTAGTGGACACTCTCAACATTGATCACATAACAGAATAAATAGATAAATGCTATACTCTACACTCTCTTGTTGGATGATGAACACCACTAATTGCGTAGGATTACACGAACCCTCAATGCCGGAGTTAACAAGCTCCACAATATTCGATATTCATGTTTAAATAACCTTAGAGTGCACGATAGATCAACACAACTAAACCAAGTACTAACATAGCATGCACACTGTCACCATCACACTATGAAGGAGGAATAGATCACATCAATACTATCATAGCAATAATTAACTTCATAATCTACAAGAGATCATAATCATAACCTACGCCAAGTACTACACGATGCACACACTGTCACCATTACACCGTGCAGGAGGAATAGAGTACTTTAATAACATCACTAGAGTAGCACATAGATGAATAGTGATACAAAACTCATATGAATCTCAATCATGTAAGGCAGCTCATGAGATCATTGTATTGAAGTACATAGGAGAGAGATTAACCACATAGCTACCGGTACAGCCCTTAGCCTCGATGGAGAACTACTCCCTCCTCATGGGAGACAGCAGCGGTGATGAAGATGGCGGTGGAGATGGCAACGGTGTCGATAGAGAAGCCTTCCGGGGGCACTTCCCCGTCCCGGCGGCGTGCCGGAACAGAGACTCCTATCCCCCAGATCTTGGCTTCGCGATGGCGGCGGCTCTGGATGGTTTCTCGTACCGTGGCTTTTCCGTATCGAAGATTTAGGTCAGGGACCTTTAAATAGGCGAAGAGGCGGAGTCGGAGGGCTGACGAGGCGACGACACAATAGGGGGGCGCGACCCACCCCCTGGCCGCGCCAGCCTACTGTCTGGTGGGCCTGTGGCCCCCTCTGGCGGCTCTCGGGTGTTCTGGAAGCTTCGTCCAATTTTAAGACTCTGGGCGTTGATTTCGTCCAATTCCGAGAATATTTCCTTACTAGGATTTCTGAAACCAAAAACAGCAGAAAACAGGAACTGGCACTTCGGCATCTCGTCAATAGGTTAGTTCCGGAAAATGCATAAAATCATCATAAAGTGTGAACAAAACATGTAGGTATTGTTATAAAACAAGCATGGAACATAAGAAATTATCGATACGTCGGAGACGTATCACGGCCCTTCCCTCGAGGAAGCATCGGGAAGTCCTTTTATAGGTTTTTTTTTAGGTTAGACGTAGTCTGTGGGCAAAATAATCAAGCGAATCGGAGGGTCGGAGAGGGAAAGAGCCTAGGTGCCCCCTCCCCAGCTAGGCGCGCCACCAGGTCTCTTTTGGCTCTCCTGGCCCATCTCGTGAGATCCAAGTGCTTCAGGTCTCTTGATGAAATATTGATATCCCCGAAATCGTAGCTCAATTTGACTTCATTTAGCTACCTAAAATTAAAAATACACAAAACATGATTTTTCTATCCTGCAGAGTTATAATCAAAACAAAAGGAATTATTGGTAAATCCCCAAAATTAATATAAAATATGTATATAACATTATATATATGTTGTAAATATGTGAAAATATGTGTCAACAAATTAAAAAGTTTATGCATGCGTTTTACGTGGGTCACCACGGTATCTTAACGGCCTTTTTGGCAGCGCCATCACGTGCTGATCAGAACGCATGCATGTAGCAAGGTAATTTCGTTATCTAGAAATCGCAATTTGCAAGTTGGTGACCAATGCACACATGCGCCACTGGTGGAAAAACAGGCTTCGGGTGAGCCCCATAAGTCGCGATGCTGCAGGATCCGCGACAAATGGTACCTTTAGTCGCGGTTCGGGAGGAGAACCGCGACCAAAGGCCTGGGCCCAGGGCGCTCGGTGGCCAGCCGGTGCACGTGGGGGGTCTTTAGTCGCGGTTGGCCAGGCCAACCGCGACTAAAGGTGCCCGAAGGCCTTTAGTCGCGGTTGGCCAGGCCAACCGGGACTAAAGCCCCTCCCCTATATATACCCATCCAGCAGCCAACACTTAGCCATTTGGTGCCATTCTCTTCACAAGCTTCACAAGTGGGTGTTAGGTTTGATTTTGGTTCCTCTTATGCACATAAGGTGTTTGATGAAATGCCCCAAGAGCATGAAACAAACATGATATGAAGTGTTGGAGCCACACTTGAGCTTTCTCATTTATTTTTTCCTCCTCGATCGCGGTTAGCAACTTGAACCTTTGATGTGTCGTTGATAAAATGTGCATTAGTTCATTGTTTAATTTATATTGTTTGTAGCTAGTTAGTTTAACAAATGCATGATGGTTAATTATATATTTTATATTATAATAATGCAGATGAATCGACAATGGATGTACGGTAACCGACTCTCCGGCGAGTTCAGTGCGGGTTTGAAAGATTTCCTCGTAGTGGCTAATGCGAACAAGCAGGAGGGTTTTGTTATCTGTCCATGTGTTAAATGTAAGAATCAGAAGGGTTACTCTTCCTCAAGAGATGTTCACATGCACCTGCTTCGGCACGGATTCATGCCAAGCTATAATTGTTGGACCAAGCATGGAGAAAGAGGGGTTATAATGGAAGAAGATGAAGAAGGGGATGATTTCATCGATGAAAGCTATCTTGCTCATTTCGGTGATACTTTCATGGAGGATGCTGAAGGTGAAGGGGACGATGAAGGGGAAGGTGAAGAAGAGGCACGTGATGATCCCGTTGATGATCTTGGTCGGACCATTGCTGATGCACGGAGACGCTGCGAAACTGAAAAAGAGAGGGAGAATTTGGATCGCATGTTAGAGGATCACAGGAAGGCGCTGTACCCCGGATGCGATGATGGTCTGAAAAAGCTGGGCTGCACTGCTGGATTTGCTTTGAGATGGAAGGCACGAGCAGGTGTAGCTGACTCGGCATTTGAAAACTTGCTGAAAATGTTGAAGAATATGTTTCCAAAGAATAACGAGTTGCCCGCCACTACGTACGAAGCAAAGAAGGTTGTCTGCCCTCTAGGTTTAGAGGTTACGAAGATACATGCATGCATCAACGATCGCATCCTCTACCGCGGTGAATACGAGAATTTGAATGAATGCCCAGAATGCACGGCATTGCGGTATAAGCGCTGAGGCGATGACCCGGGGGACGATGAGGAGGCCCAGACACCCAGGAACAGGGGACCCGCCACGGAGATGTGGCATGCTCCGATAATACCACGGTTGAAACGTCATTCGGGAACAAAGAGCATGCCAAGTTGTTGCGATGGCACAAAGAGGACCGTAAGTCGGACGGGGAGTTGAGACACCCCGCGGATGGAACGCAATGGAGAAAGATCGACAGAGAGTTCAAAGATTTTGCAACTGACGCAAGGAACATAAGATTTGGTCTAAGTACGGATGGCATGAATCCTTTTGGCGAGCGAGCTCCAGCCATAGTACCTGGCCCGTGACTCTATGCATCTACAACCTTCCTCCTTGGTTGTGCATGAAGCGGAAGTTCATTATGATGCCGTGCTCATCCAAGGTCCGAAGCAACCCGGCAACGACATCGATGTGTACCTAAGGCCATTAGTTGATGAACTTTTACAGCTGTGGGGCAGACCTGGTGTCCGTGTGTGGGATGAGCACAAAGAAGAGGAATTTGACCTACGAGCGTTGCTTTTCGTAACCATCAACGATTGGCCTGCTCTTAGTAACCTTTCGGGACTGTCAAATAAGGGATACAATGCATGCACGCACTGCTTACATGAGACCGAAAGTGTACATTTGCCAAATTGTAAGAAGAACGTGTACCTTGGGCATCGTCGATTTCTTCCGAAAGGTCATCCGGTAAGAAAGAAAGGCAAGCATTACAACGGCAAGGCGGATCACCGGCCGAAGCTCTGCGGAACACACTGGTACCGAGGTATTTGATATGGTCAAGGGTTTGAAAGTCATCTTTGGAAAGGGTCCTGGCGGACAATCGGTTCGAAGGGAGCCGACGGGCACGTAGCCATGTGGAAGAAGAAATCTATATTACGGGAGCTAGAATATTGGAAAGTCCTAGAAGTCCGCTCTGCAATCGACGTGATGCACGTTACGAAGAATATTTGCGTGAACATCCTAAGCTTCTTGGGCGTGTATGGGAAGTCAAATGATACAAAGGAAGCACGGCGGGACCAGCAAAGTTTGAAAGACCACGATGACCAGCATCCGGAACGGTTTCAAGGTCGTGCCAGCTACGCTCGACCAAAGAAGAGAAGGTCATCTTTTTTGAATGCCTGAAGCGGTATGAAGGTCCCGTCGGGATTCTCGTCCAATATAAAGGGAATAATAAACATGGCGGAGAAAAAGTTCCAAAACACGAAGTCTCACGACCGCCACGTGATTATGACGCAATTGCTTCCGATTGCTTTGAGGGGGCTCTGGGAAAATGTTCGAGTAGCCATTGTGAAGCTATGTGCATTCCTCAATGCAATCTCTCGAGAAGGTAATCAATCCAGAAGTTCTACCACGGTTACAGAACGATGTGATCCAATGTCTTGTCAATTTCGAGTTGGTGTTCCCGCCATCCTTCTTCAATATTATGACGCACCTCCTGGTTCACCTAGTCGATGAGATTTCCATTCTCGGTCCTGTATTTCTACACAATATGTTCCCCTTCGAGAGGTTCATGGGAGTATTAAAGAAATATGTTCGTAACCGTGCTAGGCCGGAGAAGGAAGCATCGCCAAGGGCTATGGAAATGAGGAGGTAATTGAGTTTTGTGTTGACTTTGTTCCTGACCTTAAGCCGATTGGTCTTCCTCAATCGCGGCACGAGGGAGACTAAGTGGAAAAGGCACGATCGGAAGGAAATCAATGATATGTATGGACGGCCATTCTCTGATGAAGCACACCACACGATTCTGACCAATTCCAGCTTGGTTGCTCCGTACTTTGAGAAACACAAGAATATTTTACGCTCGGACAACCCTGGGAAGCCTGAATCCTGGATTAGGAAGGCCCACATGGAGACTTTCGGCAGTTGGTTGAGAAAACATTTAATGAGTGACAATAAGGTTGTAGATCAGCTGTACATGTTGGCCAAGACACCATCTTCGACTATAACGACTTTCCAAGGGTACGAGATAAATGGGAATACATTTTACACGATCGCCCAAGATAAAAAGAGCACCAACCAAAACAGTGGTGTCCGCTTTGATGCAGCAACCGAGAATGGGCAAAAGGTCACATATTATGGTTACATAGAGGAGATATGGGAACTTGACTATGGACCCTCCTTTAGGGTCCCTTTGTTCCGGTGCAAATGGTTCAAGCTAACAGGAGGTGGGGTAAAGGTGGACCAGCAATACGGAATGACAATGGTGGATTTCAACAATCTTGGTTATCTTGACGAACCATTCGTCCTAGCGAAAGATGTCGCTCAGGTTTTCTATGTGAAGGACATGAGTAGCAAACCGAGGAAACGGAAAGATAAGAAAATGATCGGTACATCGTTCGATGATCCAAAGCGCCACATTGTTCTTTCGGGGAAAAGAAACATCGTGGGAGTGGAGGACAAGACAGACATGTCAGAAGATTATAATATGTTTGCTGAAATTCCGCCCTTCAAAGTGAACACCGACCCAAGCATTAAGTTAAATGATGAGGATGCTCCATGGATACGGCACAATCGTAAGCAAGCGGGGACACAAGGGAAGAAATGATGTGTAATAATTTATTGTACCAAACTTTGTTGAATGAATCATGTGAATTATATTACCCGTGATGTGTTTGGTGTCCATTTTCGAATGATTCAATTGACTCGAGATAGCACTGATGATACATGAAATTTGGAGTGACTAAGTCATACTCCTGCATACATGAAATTTGGAGTGACTAAGTCATACTCCTGCATACAGGAAATTTGGAGTGACTAAGTCATACTCCTACATACTTGAAATTTGGAGTGATTTAGTCATACTCCTGCCTAGGCGTATAATATGCATACTCGTAGTCTTCATAGCCGCCGCCATTGTACGGTAGTCGTCGCCTTCTAAGTTCTTGCTGCGTCGTCGTCGCCTCTTGTCGTCGGCTCGTCGGGCGGCGCTCGTGGCTCGAATCGAGGGTAGCGCGGGCGGGGATATCGCCGGCCGTGATGTAGTCCATGACGCTCTGCAGAGTCCGGCCGTACCACCATAGCCGACGGCCGGCCTCGTGGAAGTTTCCGGGAGGCGGACCGTCCTCCTCATACAGCGAGCGCCCTCTCACGCCGATTGATGAAGAAGGCGTCCCAAGTATGCTGGTTATCGGGATGCCAGCGGATTCATCCGCTGCTCCGGCGTGAGGTCGAGGTAGTAGTGGTTCGTGATGGCCGCCGGCGCGCGGTACACGAGGACGGGAGGGACCGGCACGCCGCCGGCGCTTAGGCTCCGGCAGCGGGGGACGCGGTAGCCCGGAGGGCAAGGGTAGTTCGAGGCGCAAAGCTCCTCCACCTGCTGGTAGGTTAGAGTGGGTGCGGTGGAAGCCATGAGAGAGTGATGAGAGATTGTAGAGATGTGATGCTGGCCAAGCCGGGCTACCTATATGTAGTGACAAATGGCGGGAAAAATGGGAGCGGGAAGACAGGAGGCGGGAAGAAAGAGGCGGGGAGAAAGTGGCGGGAAGAAATTGGCGGGAAAAAATTGGCGGGAAGAAAGAGGCCGGAAGAAATTGGCGGGAAACAATTGGTGGGAAGAAAGAGGCGGGAAGACAGGGAAGAAATGGCGGGAAGACGAGGAGGGAAGAGGGGGTCGGCGGAAAGAGGCGGGAAGAGGGGGCCAACGAACTTTTGAATTGAATTAGTTTTATTTTTTTGAATTTTTGATAATTTGTATTTTTAAGATTTTTGAATTGAATTAGTTTTATTTTTCTGAATTTTTTGATATATTATTTGTATTTTTAAGATTTTGAATTGCATTAGTTTTTTTTCTGATTTTTTTGATATATTATTTGTATTTTTAAAATTTTGAATTGAATTAGTTTTATTTTTCTGATTTTTTGATATATTATATGTATTTTTAACATTTTGAAATGAATTAGTTTTATTTTTCTGAATTTTTTGATATATTATTTGTATTTTTAACATTTAGAAATAAATTAGTTTTATTTTTCTGAATTTTTTGATATATTATTTGTATTATTAATATTTTGGAATAAATTAGTTTTATTTTCCTGAATTTTTTGATATATTTTTTGTATTTTTAAGAATTTTGAAAATGATAAGTATTATGAAAAAGACCTTTAGTCGCGGTTGGCCTCGCCAACCGCGACTAAAGGGTATTTCCGCGGGAAATCTCGAAACCGCCGAAAAATGAGCTTTAGTCGCGGTTGGGCTCACCAACCGCGACTAAAAAGGCTACTTTAGTCGCGGTTGGTGACCCCAACCGCGACTAAAGCTCAATGCCTATAAAACGAGCGCGCCCGCGCGCCGGTTCACTTCATCTTCTTCCTCTCGAACGCCGACAGGCTGCGCCGATCGACTCCTCCGCTGCGCCGCGCGCGCCGACTCCACGCGCCGCCGAACGTCTGCGCCCTCCTACCGCCGCCGCTCCTCTCGTCGCTGCGTCTGCGCGCGTCGGCCCCTCCTCCGTGTACGTCAACCGCCAGCCCCGGCCCGCGTACGTGCACGTCGTCTCCACGCCGCGCGCCTCCTCTCCTCTGCGCCGCGCTACACTCCCACAACGCCGCGCGCGCGGCGGCAGCCGCCGAGGCGCGCACACCACGCGCGCCGCCGCCGCCGCGCACACCTTCGCCGACGCGGGCGCACAGATACACGGGATCGAGCGCACAGAGAGAGGGAGAGAGAAGGAAAAAGGACGCCGCCAGTTTTTTTGAGTTTTTTGTCTTTTTAATTTTAACTACTTAATTAATTAACCAAAACTTTGGAATGTTATTAAGTAAAAATAAAAATATAATACTTTGGAATGTTAACTGAAAAATTGACTTAATAAAAAATCTCTCTCTTTTTTTACTTAACAAAAAATTAACTTAACTAAAATTTTGACTTAATAAAATTAAAACTTAACATATTATGACTTAACTAAAATTTTGACTTAATATGACTTAAAATTTTGACTTAATATGACTTAAAATTTTGAGACTTAAAAGAAGACTTAAAATTTGAGACTTAAAAATTTCAGACTTAAAATTTTAGAGTTAAAATTTAAGACTTAAAATTAACTAAATAATTGAGACTTAAAAGTTTGAGCCTTAAAAAACTAAAAGAAGACTTAAAATTTCAGACTTATAAATTTCAGACTTAAAATTTGAGACTTAAAATAGCTAGGGCGGGGGCGCGCGCCACACACGCACACATGCAATAGCTAGGCGGCGCCCGCCGGCGCCCGGCCCCTCAATCTCTCCCGACGCACACACGCGCTCTTCCGCGACACCCTCTCCCACCCCTTCCAGCTCGCCGGCCCCCTCCTTTTGGCACCGCCCTTTCGCCACCGCCACCGCCCCCCTTCTGCACTTAATTAATTTGTTTTGACTACATGTTTTCAGGACTGACATATGGCGGACGATAGAGCTGACCCGATTCTGGACAACTATGATCCGGACGCTGAAGACCATATGTTCGGCATCATAAAAGGCGATATTCCATATGTGCCGACCGGAGAAGAAGAAGATGATATCTCTTCTTATCTGAACCTTGAGGGTGAAGATGAAGGGCATGGTCAGCAAGATGGTGCCGAAGAAACGTCGATAAACGACGATCTTCAGTTGGAAGTAGCAACCACCTCCGGCGCCGAGGTATATATATATATGTACATATTGAGCGTCTGATTTGAATAAATGTGTGTGTACTAACGCGCGCGACTCTCTTTCTTATTTTAGCCCTCGGCCGGATCGTCGAAAAAATCGAGTACGTCGTCAAAGCGTGGCGCAACCAAGACGATGAAAGCAGGAGAAACATGCACCATCGATGTTGTCGATGAAGCAACCGGCAGGCCGCTGGAGCCCAGCAAGAACGCCACCAAGTTTGTCAGCCAATGCGGAGCCGTTGTTAGAGACAACGTCTCGATCACCCGCCGAAGTGGAATGAGCCAAAGAAGGCACGTGTTGGTTTCACTTTTTGTCGATAAGAGAGAAAAAAAGATTGCTTCAACAAGCTTATGGAACATTTCGTTCTACCTCCGGAATACCGCAAATACGATGAGGAGGGTAACAAGATTGCGGAAAACAAGGAGAGGCGCAAGCTAGTCAAACAGTTCGCTCTTTCTAGGATGGCCAACGCATTCCGGAAATACAAGCAAAATCTAGCCCATGACTTTGTCAACCAGGGCAAGACTCCGGATTTCATAGGACAATATGAGAAACCGCAACATGATTGGCCAGAATTTGTGAAGCAAAAGAAATCGGAGCAGTTCCTTGAACTATCGAGAAAAAATAAGGAAAATGCGGCCAAGAAGGAGTACAATCATAAAATGGGGCCAGGAGGGTATCGCTTTTGGCAGCCTAAGTGGGAGAAGATGGAGAACGAGCTGAGGGCGCGAGGAATCCGTCAGTACGGAGGGATGGGACCCAAGGGCCAAAAGCTGGTGGTACGGGCATGGGGGATCGGCTGAACCCGGAGACAGGAGTGTGTTTATCGTGGCAAAATAATTACACCCACCCAAAAGCTTATTGAGGCAATGAGGGAGGCTCAAGAGGGGAGGATCAGGTTCAACGGAGAACGACGCCCCGACAAAAGCCCTCGGGAATCCTGAACACGGAGGACGTATACGAGGCATGGGGCCCATTCCGTGGAAAATAGGGTTCCCCGGAACGATGACCCGTACGGTTCTGAAGCCGTAAGAGAAAGATGGATCGGGATGCGAGATGTTGTGGCGAAGTTGGTAACTGAAATGGATGTGATGAAGAAAACCGTGAGTGTACTAGTCGCCGAAAGAGATGCAGCTCGGGCGCAGCATGCTGAAGATCATCCAATGGATCTCGGAAGCCAGCAGAGAAGAAGCAGCGTGGCTTCCACGGAGGCCTCACCGGCTGGTGCACCGACGATAGAAATTATCGCACCGGAGCCTCTGGTGGTCGAAATTACTGCACCGGAGCCTCCTCGCTACCCCGTGGACGATATAAAGGAGATGAAAGCATGTCATCTCGTATTATCCTATCGGGAACATGTCCATGAAGGTAGCCATCGGCAGTGCTTTACCACAGAGCACTCCACCACAACAACCCCATTCAAGATGGCTATGCTCGTGTGACGGTGGAGGAGATAGTCCAAGGGTTTGAGAACCTGGACATTGACATTGCTACACCTGAAGGGGTGAAAAGACTTGGAGATGTCAAGCGCCAGTTCATTCTATGGCAGAAGAAATTTATCAAGTTTCCAGGCGAGGCGCCAACAAGTCCACCCCCGTACGGTGGTGGTGGTGGCGGTGGCGGTGGCGGTGGCGGTGGCGGTGGCGGTGACGGTGGCGGTGGCGGTGACGGTGGCGGTGGTGCTTCACCTAATACACCTCATTCACGTCAGCCCACGCCGCCGCCCCCGATCCTCGTCCGGCGGGTGATCAGACACCGGTACCGCCCCCCAATCCACCTCCGGCGAAGAAGCAGAAGCAGTCCTGGGTTATTAACCCGGACCCTTACGTACCTAAGAAAACAAAGGTACCGGAGGTATCACTGAAGCCTCTCCCCACGAGGCCTTGGGAAAGTAGTGCCGAGGAAGTCGAGGCGGGCGCGGCTGCTGATTTAGAGAAATGGAAGGCGAGCGTCAAGAGGAAAATAGAGGGCGAGCCCAAGCCAGTATATTCTGACAAGGAAAAGCAGTGGGCTAAGTCATTTTTGAACACACCGTCCCAAGCCGCGAAGAATCTGCCTGACGACTATTTACGTGAACTTCGTGAGGCAAGCACTCGCGTTCAAGAACAGGAAAGAGTTGGCGGAGAAGAAAGCCGTGAAGGACGAGGCCGAGTCAAAATTAGAAAGGGGGAAAGAAGTTGCCCAGCTCGGGGAACAAAGTAAACAATCGATCGCCCGCTCATAGTGCAAGCCGCCGATCCTGATGCCCACGATATCATAGCAGCTGCGTCATGACATGGATTTACTGTAACGAGTGCCAGAGAACAAGCGGCCGAGTTAGGTATCACTCTTAGTGCACTGCTAGGCCTTGATGAGGCGCCAATGAAGTACGTAGTATTTACTTATGTTAAGAATGGACCTCTGGTCGAGGCTGCGCTGGAAGGTGATCTACCTCGACAAATGCTAGGTCTGCTAAATTGGTACAAGGGTTACATAAAACATAAAAACGCCAAAGACTATATCTATGCGGAAGTTAGATATGAGCATCACTTCAAACATTACCGGGTACAAATTCCTCTGAGTGAATTGTTCCAGCTGTTCAATCTGCGCGACCTCGACAAATCTATCATCGGTTGCTACGTTACGTAAGTGATTTATTAATTTCTACCCCATCTCGTTCATTGCACACTTGCTTGTCCTAACTATCTTGTTGTGTACGCTATTATGCAGAATGAAGAAGCGGGAAATGCGAATAAGGAACATCCATGATGTTGGGTTCATTGACCCACACATCGTTAATTCACATGTGTTAGAACACCACCCCGCCGACGTGGAGGATGACCTGTGGCGGTTTATTAGAAAACAGCAACAGAAAAGTGATATTCTATTTCCTTACCATTTTGGGTGAGTGTTTCTGTCTTGAGCACATTCTCTTTTGTTTACTCCATGCATGGTATGTGGCTAATCGATGAGTTATGCATGATCGTGCATGTATCGTGTCCGCAGGTTCCACTGGATTCTTATGGTAATTAAAGTTCAGACCTCCTCAGTTCTCGTCCACGACTCTCTGAATATGGATCCGGCGCTTTGGGGCGACATGAGAAAAATGTTGCAAAAGTAATTATTTTCATTCATTTGCGCTCTATATCGATCGGCCTATTTCGTTCATCATTTCCTAATATCAAGTAACTAATTAATAACTCTCTTGCTTATTTAATTTTCTTTGCCTCGTAGGGTTTGGAGACGGTTCGTAGATACCAAGGTCGGTGAATTCAAAAAAGAGCTATCTTTTAAAATGGCAGTGCGGACGACTGGGGATACTCAGCCACCGGGGACCAATCTATGTGGATACTATGTTTGTGAGAGGATCCGGAGATACTGCAATGAGCGGGACCAGACGTGTGAGAACAACATCCTGAGGAATAACCTCCGGAAGACGCTTAGTCCAGAAGCTCGCTTCCGACCACTTCAAGAGGAACTAGCTGGATGGTTGGCGAGGGAAGTCATCGATCCTAGAGGAGAACACTATTACGATGACGTAGAACTTTATATGCACCAGAATTTGTAACTAACTTGTTCAAAATTGTATATGGTCATCCGATATTGAATATATATTGTATATGGTGATCCGATATTGAATATATATTGTATATTCCTCTTGAATTCTTTTTGGTTCTAATTTCAAATTTGTTTGAAATTGTACATTCATATGCATGTATGTATACAGTACCGTAGAATATGTGAAACTCCTTCAAAATTAAAACCCAAAAGAAATAAAACAATACAAATTAAAAAGAAACCAGATTTAGGGGGAGGGGGGCTAAAACCCTAAACCCTGCGGAGGCCTTTAGTCGCGGTTGGCCAGAAGAACCGCGACTAAAGGTCCTCCGCCCTGGCGCTCGCCTGCGGCCCACGTGGACGGGCCTTTAGTCGCGGTTCGTAAGGAACCGCGACTAAAGGGGGGGGCCTTTAGTCGCGCTGCTTTGGTCGCGGTTGGGCCACCGCGACTAATGGCAGTTGCCAACCGCGACCAAAGCCCTTTTTTCCACCAGTGCGCGGTAAGTTCATACATCAAATTGGCGTTTTCATCTAAATTATATATTTAATTTAACAAAGCGAGTGCCCTTTATTGGTTAAAAAACGAGCCTAGACCTCTTGAAGGCATGGTATTCCTTCGGTGAACTACAATGTGGTGGGGAGGACCTTGACGTTTAGTAATTTGTGCTTTTTTCCAAAAATTTCTGTTAAGTTTTTTTTTTCTCACTCCTCTCTATATCCAGTATTTGAATAAAAGTTCTTGTATTTAGGTCAATAAACCCTCTAACTGTTTCTGCAGATTGTGTGGACTTGCATCTGCGTCCCACATGTTGGAATTAAGTACTGTCTAATGAAAGCGAATCAGGTTGTCCATAAGATAGCTAAGTTATAAAAAAATTTGAATAAAAGTTCCTGTATTTGGGTCGATGAATTCCCTAGCTTTCTGATTAGTAGTATCATAAATGATGTAACAACTTTGTGATCTTGGAGCAGCAAGTTTTAGACATACTTTTTTTCTCACCATGTTACCGAAGGAGATTGGAAGCTTTTTAACGAGACGGCTTACTAGCTTAATATATTATGCTTTTACCTTAAAAAAAGCATTGGAAGCTGATCTAAAAACAATACCACTACATGAGTATGACCTCGTCTAGACTTCCATTTGGCACTCACATATAAACATTATCGAAATGCAAATTTCGTCGCTGTCGTAGGCACAAGGCACGCACAGAAGCTGCCCTTAACGATCTCTCGAAATCATCGTATTAAATAAAAAAAGTGGGCATAAAAAACTGGCTAATAAACCTGTACAATAATGCCATTTCGCTGTCAATTCAACGAGTTGTGGCCGTCTTGACGAAGCACAACACTGGTGGAAGCGACCACGCTGCAGGATTGTGAGTCTAGCAGCTGGGACTCCCTCTCTCGAATCCTCCCATCCTCTTGAGAGTCGTCCATCTCCTCAGTCGCCCGGCTCCTCTGCCCTCCTCCTCCGGCAGCGTTGCTGTCGCGAGTGAGCTTGGGAGAGGCAGCCAGGTCCCCCTGTATAGTAGGATTAGATTTAGGTTTAGAGTTGTGTCTCCCAAAGTGGGGTTTGGCGTCATGCCGATGCGGTGTCCGCCTCGGCTGCCAGCGAGCAGTAGCTGGGGTCTGGTGAGGATCTTTCTTCTCTTTCTCCGGTGGTGGAGGGAGAGGGAAAAGGTCGGATCTAGAAGGACGACTTCAAATAAGCTCGGGAAAGCAGGGATTCTTGCAGATCGGGAGGCTCTGCCTTCTTTTTCTTGCCGTCATGGAGACGGGGGGAAAAGTGAGGGGATCCTCGTGGAGATGCTCGATCCTGTCGCTATGCGGGAAGAAGGAGTACAAATCCTCTTGAGTACTCCTGAAGCACTGATCTACGGCGGAGTTCATCAGCGGAAGCCTCGTTTTGCTGAAGCTATCTATGGCCACGGGAGCCGCTCCGCGCGGTTGCTGGAAGAGCCCGGGCTTCTTCCTCCTTCACTGGAGGATCTTGGATCTCGGCGTAGGGTTTCTTGCTGGCTACACTCCAAGTGGTTACGTCCCCGGAGGTGCTGCCGGTGCCTATGCCTCGAGGTCGTTGGCGATGCGCGGTGAAGAAGAAGCCCTTGATTGCTTTCCTGCTACTTTTTCTAAGGGCTTAGTTGCAAAGTGCATGGACCAAACTGTATTTTCCTTTACATTTAGGGTCCTATATGTAATTGTGTTATCACCGCTGAAGTAATATATGCTTCTGGGCCCTTCGGGGCCTATTCCCGTTCAAAAAAAAAAAAAAAAAAAAAAACACTGGTGGAAGCCGGATTTGACCGAAAACGTGAACGTAATAAACATACAAGAGCACAGCTGCAACCTGCAAGCCGGCAAAACTTGTCCGGCTGTTCGTACGGAAAACATACATAGGGAAGATTCCAATACTCCTCGTTTCAAATCGCATCTGCCCCTATATAAGCCCTTCATACCCATATCTCTCACCTCAGAGATCAACAATCATCTCATCAAAGATGAAGAACATTTCTTTTCTCTCAATGCTTCTCATTTGCCTGGCTGGGCTGCAGCTACACGCCAATGCATCCCAGGAGGCTCAGCTGAGAGCCTTCATCGCGTCTAGGAAGAACACCGCCAGCAGTACCAACGCGTTTAAAGTGCGTAACATAGCTGATAGGGTTTCCAGCAGCCTGAGTGCAGAGATCTCCGTCTCTGACAAAGCTACCGACAAGATCACGGCGTTGCCCGGGCAGCCCGAGGGCGTCGACTTCAATCAGTACGGCGGGTACGTGACCGTCGACGAGGAGAATGGCCGTGCCCTCTTCTACTACCTCGTCGAAGCACCTTCAGGTGCTGCAGAAAAGCCACTCGTCTTGTGGCTCAACGGAGGTTAGAATTTATAAACTTATTACATAATAGTTGGAATTTTTTCTGATGAATTATTAATTAATCGCACTGGGTATGTATGCACACCCACAGGGCCAGGATGCTCGTCGCTAGGCTACGGTGCAATGCAGGAACTCGGCCCATTCCGCGTATCCCAAGACAACAAAACACTCGTTAGGAACCTCAACGCCTGGAACAACGGTAATTCTTTCCCATATTTGGGCTGCCTCCCTTGGCAGAGGTTGGATATATCACTGATAATAGAACAAAAACTCTGATACTTTGGCCATGAAAAACAATGACAGTCGCTAACGTGATCTTCCTGGAGTCGCCCGCCGGCGTGGGATTCTCATACTCGAACACGTCTACTGACTATGATCTCAGCGGAGACGAGAGAACGGCTGATGATGCATACGTTTTTCTGGTGAAATGGCTCGAGAGGTTCCCGGAGTACAAGGACCGTGCCTTCTACATCTCCGGGGAGAGCTTCGCCGGCCACTACGTGCCAGAGCTCGCCGCCACCATCCTGCTCCACAACACTTACAACAACAGAACCATTGTAAACCTGCAGGGCATCCTGGTACGTCAAATTTACATGTTATTGGGAAATATGGTTTAAAAGATCTGTAATGACAGGGAGTTTCCTCTTGTCTTGAAGGTTGGAAATCCGTACCTTGATGCGAATAGGAATATTATGGGGACGGTTGACTTCTTCTGGACCCACGCGGTGATGTCGGACGAGGTCTACGCCAATGTCACCAAGAACTGCAACTTCGACAGCGTGGATGGTAGTACACTCTCAGAGGCAGCATGCAACGGCGCATTAGAACCATTCGAAGAAGGCAATATTGATGACTATAACATATATGCTCCAGTTTGCCTTATCGCGTCCAATGGAACGTATTACCCGAGCGGCTATGTAAGTAAGACAACAACTCTTGTTTTGTTTTTCTTTCAGTTAGACAACAACTCTTGTTTTGTTTTTCTTTCTGTTAGACAACGATTCTTTTCTGTGGACATTAGTCCATGATCCAATTGCTTACCACGCTTCTTTTCTCATCAAATTTCAGCTTCCTGGGTATGATCCATGCAGTGATTATCCGACCAACGCCTACCTCAATGATCCGGCGGTGCAGAATGCTTTCCACGCTAGGGCGACAGAGTGGCAAGGCTGCACGTGAGATTCATGAGATAATTTGGACGCTAACATAGAACTACCCGGTTACCAATTTGTCTTGTTTTCACCCTCACTTAGAAAACTCGTTTCATTTCGCAGGAACTTGAACTGGAAAGATTCGCCAATGTCCATGCTTGCAACCGTCAAATTTTTAATCGAGAACAAGCTTCCGGTTTGGATATTCAGGTAACAAATCATGACTCAATATTCTTACACACTTCACAAGTATTGCAGACTTGCAGTAACAAATTTACATCTTTTGCAGTGGTGATTTCGATTCTGTGTGCCCGCTTCCTGCGACGAGATATACGATCCAAGACCTTGCCCTCCCTGTCACCACTCTATGGCGCCCATGGACAGCAAAGGAGGAGGTAAATTCTATTTTCCAAATAGTATATTCAACTACACATATGATATATTGACGTTTCACCTCTAAATTAGCTCATGACTTCACTGGTTACACTCGCAGATCGGAGGATATGTTCAGCAGTATGCCGGTGGGTTTACATTTCTATCTGTTAGAGGGGCTGGCCATTTGGTTCCATCCTTCCAGCCTGAGAGAGCCTTGACAATGTTGAGCTATTTCCTCCAAGGAGTGCTCCCACCTTACATCGAACAGCAGTGATCCATGACAAGTCCTACGACACTGAAAGGAGTCGATTGAAGTTTACCTTCCATTTTTTTTTTGCTTAATTTTGGTTTAATATTCACATGTACCCAACCGTTGAGTGAGGTTCATGTTCCTGTGAGAGGACATGGATTTTTGTAATGACTCCATGATGTAACTCCTATAAAGAAAAATGCTATGGTTCAACTCTACAATTTATTGGTCACAATCGCAATTTAATTTTAATATTTCAAGAAGACAAATACGGTTACTTGTAAATTATAATTATTTTTTGAACTCACAAACTCTTTTTGGCAAGGAAATAGTAGTTTGATTGATTAAAATAACAAAATTTAAAATAAGATTGATCATTTTGGCAAAAGCATTTTCTATCAAAAGAGAGTGCCTTACAAAACATGTCCAACTCCCAGATAAGGAAGAAAAGATCTAATCTCCCGACATGATATTACCGAAGTCTTCAGCGCCAGCCAACGCCCACATGGACACCTCCTCCTTGATGCGGAAGAAGATGTTACTCCCATATTACTGCAGGGAATCACATCTTCCCGCGGTTCATGTCCCTGTGAGTGGACACGGATTTGTGTAATGACTTCATCTTGTAACTTCAATAAAGAAAAAATGCTATGGTTCATCTCTATTATTTATTTTGCACAATCGTGGTTTGTGATTTTCCTTGAATACAAATACTGTTCCTTATAAGTTTATGATTTTCTGCCGAACTCATAAACGGCTGTTGTAGGTTACGTGACCGTTGTTGAGGACTTCGACTCCACCGGAGCCGAGGAGATTGGATCCGTGATTGATGCGTGTGGTTGGCACGTCCGTTGGGAACCCCAAGAGGAAGGTGTGATGCGCACAGCGGCAAGTTTCCCTCAGTAAGAAACCAAGGTTTAATCGGACCAGTAGGAGTCAAGAAGCACGTTGAAGGTTGATGGCGGCGAGATGTAGTGCGGCGCAACACCAGGGATTCCGGCGCCAACGTGGAACCTGCACAACACAACCAAAGTACTTTGCCCCAACGAAACAGTGAGGTTGTCAATCTCACCGGCTTGCTGTAACAAAGAGTTAACCGTATTGTGTGGAAGATGATTGTTTGCAGAAAACAGTAGAACAAGTATTGCAGTAGATTGTATTTCAGTAAAGAGAATTGGACCGGGGTCCACAGTTCACTAGAGGTGTCTCTCCCATAAGACGAACAGCATGTTGGGTGAACAAATTACAGTTGGGCAATTGACAAATAAAGAGAGCATGACCATGCACATACATATCATGATGAGTATAGTGAGATTTAATTGGGCATTACGACAAAGTACATAGACCGTCATCCAACTGCATCTATGCCTAAAAAGTCCACCTTCAGGTTATCATCCGAACCCCCTCCAGTATTAAGTTGCTAACAACAGACAATTGCATTAAGTATGGTGCGTAATGTAACTAGTGACTACATCCTTGAACATAGCACTAATGTTTTATCCCTAGTGGCAACAGCACATCCGTAACCTTAGTGGTTCTTGTCACTCCTCCAGATTCACGGAGACATGAACCCACTATCGAGCATAAATACTCCCTCTTGGAGTTACTAGCATCAACTTGGCCAGAGCATCTACTAATAACGGAGAGCATGCAAGATCATAAACAACACATAGATATAACTTTGATAATCAACATAACAAGTATTCTCTATTCATCGGATCCCAACAAACGCAACATATAGAATTACAGATAGATGATCTTGATCATGTTAGGCAGCTCACAAGATCCGACAATGATAGCACAATGGGGAGAAGACAACCATCTAGCTACTGCTATGGACCCATAGTCCAGGGGTAGACTACTCACACATCACACCGGAGGCGACCATGGCGGCGTAGAGTCCTCCGGGAGATGATTCCCCTCTCCGGCAGGGTGCCGGAGGCGATCTCGGGGGATCCAGGAGATGGGATCGGCGGCGGCGGCGTCTCTGGAAGGTTTTCCGTATCGTGGCTCTCGGTACTGGGGGTTTCGTCACGGAGACTTTTTATAGGCGGAAGGGCAGGTCAAGAGGCGGCACGGGGGCCCCACACCACAGGGCCGCGCGGCCAAGGGGGGGGCCGCGCCGCCCTAGGGTGTGGCCCCTCCGTGGCCCCTCTTCGTCTCTCCTTCGGACTTCTGGAAGCTTCGTGAGAAAATAGGCCCCTGGGCTTTGATTTCGTCCAATTCCGAGAATATTTCCTTACTAGGATTTCTGAAACCAAAAACAGCAGAAAACAACAACTGGCACTTCGGCATCTTGTTAATAGGTTAGTTCCAGAAAATGCACGAATATGACATAAAGTGTGCATAAAACATGTAGATAACATCAATAATGTGGCATGGAACATAAGAAATTATCGATACGTCGGAGACGTATCAGCATCCCCAAGCTTAGTTCTGCTCGTCCCGAGCAGGTAAAACGATAACACAGTTAATTTCTGGAGTGACATGCCATCATAATCTTGATCATACTATTTGTAAAGCATATGTAGTGAATGCAGCGATCGAAACAATGTATATGACATGAGTAAACAAGTGAATCATATAGCAAAGACTTTTCATGAATAGCACTTCAAGACAAGCATCAATAAGTCTTGCATAAGAGTTAACTCATAAAGCAATAATTCAAAGTAGAGATATTGAAGCAACACAAAAGAAGATTAAGTTTCAGCGGTTGCTTTCAACTTGTAACATGTATATCTCATGGATATTGTCAACATAGAGTAATATAATAAGTGCAATAAGCAAGTATGTAGGAATCAATGCACAGTTCACACAAGTGTTTGCTTCTTGAGGTGGAGAGAGATAGGTGAACTGACTCAACATTGAAAGTAAAAGAATAGTCCTCCATAGAGGAAAAGCATCGATTGCTATATTTGTGCTAGAGCTTTGATTTTGAAAACATGAAACAATTTTGTCAACGGTAGTAATAAAGCATATGCATCATGTAAATTATATCTTATAAGTTGCAAGCCTCATGCATAGTGTACTAATAGTGCCCGCACCTTGTCCTAATTAGCTTGGACTACCGGATCATCACAATGCATTGTTTTTACCAAGTGTCACAAAGGGGTACCTCTATGCCGCCTGTACAAAGGTCTAAGGAGAAAGCTCGCATTGGATTTCTCGCTATTGATTATTCTTCAACTTAGACATCCATACCGGGACAACATAGACAACAGATAATGGACTCCTCTTTTATGCATAAGCATATAACAACAATTAATAATTTTCTCATTTGAGATTTGAGGATTGTTGTCCAAAACTGAAACTTCCACCATGGATCATGGCTTTAGTTAGCGGCCCAATGTTCTTCTCTAACATATGCATGCTTAACCATATGGTGGTAGATCTCTCTTACTTCAGACAAGACGGACATGCATAGCAACTCACATGAAATTCAACAATGAAAAGTTGATGGCGTCCCCAGTGAACATGGTTATCGCACAACAAGCAACTTAATAAGAGATAAAGTGCATAATTACATATTCAATACCACAATAGTTTTTAAGCTATTTGTCCCATGAGCTATATATTGCAAAGGTGAATGATGGAATTTTAAAGGTAGCACTCAAGCAATTTACTTTGGAATGGCGGAAAATACCATGTAGTAGGTAGGTATGGTGGACACAAATGGCATAGTGGTTGGCTCAAGTATTTGGATGCATGAGAAGTATTCCCTCTCGATACAAGGTTTAGGCTAGCAAGGCTTATTTGAAACAAACACAAGGATGAACCGGTGCAGCAAAACTCACATAAAAGACATATTGAAAACATTATAAGACTCTACACCGTCTTCCTTGTTGTTCAAACTCAAAACTAGAAATTATCTAGACCTTAGAGAAACCAAATGTGCAAACCAAATTTTAGCATGCTCTATGTATTTCTTCATTAATGGGTGCAAAGCATATGATGCAAGAGCTTAAACATGAGCACAACAATTGCCAAGTATCACATTACCCAAGACATTTATAGCAATTACTACATGTATCATTTTCCAATTCCAACCATATAACAATTTAACGAAGGAGAAACTTCGCCATGAATACTATGAGTAGAAACCAAGGACATACTTGTCCATATGCTACAGCGGAGCATGTCTCTCTCCCATAAAGTGAATGCTAGGATCCATTTTATTCAAACAAAACAAAAAACAAAAACAAACCGACGCTCCAAGAAAAAGCACATAAGATGTGATGGAATAAAAATATAGTTTGAGGGAGGAACCTGATAATGTTGTCGATGAAGAAGGGGATGCCTTGGGCATCCCCAAGCTTAGACGCTTGAGTCTTCTTGATATATGCAGGGGTGAACCACCGGGTGCATCCCCAAGCTTAGAGCTTTCACTCTCCTTGATCATGTTGCATCATACTCCTCTCTTGATCCTTGAAAACTTCCTCCACACCAAACTCGAAACAACTCATTAGAGGGTTAGTGCACAATATAAATTGACATATTCAGAGGTGACACAATCATTCTTAACACTTCTGGACATTGCATAATGCTACTGGACATTAATGGATCAAAGAAATTCATCCAACATAGCGAAAGAGGCAATGCGAAATAAAAGGCAGAATCTGTCAAAACAGAACAGTTCGTATTGACGAATTTTAAAATGGCACCAGACTTGCTCAAATGAAAATGCTCAAATTGAATGCAAGTTGCGTACATATCTGAGGATCATGCACGTAAATTGGCTTAATTTTCTGAGCTACCTACAGGGAGGTGGACCCAGATTCGTGACAGCAAAGAAATCTGGAACTGTGCAGTAATCCAAATCTAGTACTTACTTTTCTATCAACGGCTTAACTTGGCACAACAAAACACAAAACTAAGATAAGGAGAGGTTGCTACAGTAGTAAACAACTTCCAAGACACAAAATAAAAAAAAATACTGTAGGTAAAAACATGGGTTGTCTCCCATAAGCGCTTTTCTTTAACGCCTTTCAGCTAGGCGCAGAAAGTGTGTATCAAGTATTATCAAGAGATGGTGCATTGTTATCATGAGCTCCCCCATCCATAGTGGTACTAAGGGCTTTGTCAATTTTAGGCCTATAATAATACTTCTTTGGTCTAGGCACTTTAGAGACATACATAAACTTTTGCTCCTTACCCACATAAGCTTTCTCCTTATATTTAAGAGAAGAAAATGTTGAACCCAAGGTTCCCATAGCTTTTTCAAGTTCGTCAATCCTATTGATTTGATCATCATGGACAGCATTAGTTCCTAGGACACTAATTCTTTCATCAATTCCTCCTAAGGATTTATCAAGTTCATCAGTTTTATCAAGTAATATTTCCAATTTAGCTTCAATACTTGGAAAAATTTTCTCTATGGTTTCCAATTTTTTCATAACATCTTCAAGAGAGATTTCAGTTTTAACTTTATCAACAGGGGGTATTCCAAATAAGCTCTCAATAATGCAACTAGCTTCTAATGCAGGAGTACTTAGGAAGTCACCTTTTGCGAGACTATCAAGAACATATCTATTCCAGCTAGAGATACCAACATAAAAATTCCTGAGTAAAATAATGGTGGAGTGCTTCTTAGTGCATCTATTATGAGCATCGCTAATTCTATACCAAGCATCTCTCAAACATTCTCCCCCTCGTTGCTTAAACATGCGAACTTCAACTTCAGGATTACTCATTTTAGTAGTAGTAAATAAAGCAAACTAGATAAAGTAAATGCAAGTAAACTAATTTTTTTTTTGTTTTAGATATAGCAAACAAGATAGCAAATAAAGTAAAACTAGCAACTAATTTTTTGTATTTTGATTTAGTGCAGCAAACAAAGTAGTAAATAAAACTAAGCAAGAAAAAAACAAAGTAAAGAGATTGAGAAGTGGAGACTCCCCTTGCAGCGTGTCTTGATCTCCCCGGCAACGGCGCCAGAAATTTGCTTGATGCGTGTGGTTGGCACGTCCGTTGGGAACCCCAAGAGGAAGGTGTGATGCGCACAGCGGCAAGTTTCCCTCAGTAAGAAACCAAGGTTTAATCGGACCAGTAGGAGTCAAGAAGCACGTTGAAGGTTGATGGCGGCGAGATGTAGTGCGGCGCAACACCAGGGATTCCGGCGCCAACGTGGAACCTGCACAACACAACCAAAGTACTTTGCCCCAACGAAACAGTGAGGTTGTCAATCTCACTGGCTTGCTGTAACAAAGAGTTAACCGTATTGTGTGGAAGATGATTGTTTGCAGAAAACAGTAGAACAAGTATTGCAGTAGATTGTATTTCAGTAAAGAGAATTGGACCGGGGTCCACAGTTCACTAGAGGTGTCTCTCCCATAAGACGAACAGCATGTCGGGTGAACAAATTACAGTTGGGCAATTGACAAATAAAGAGAGCATGACCATGCACATACATATCATGATGAGTATAGTGAGATTTAATTGGGCATTACGACAAAGTACATAGACCGTCATCCAACTGCATCTATGCCTAAAAAGTCCACCTTCAGGTTATCATCCGAACCCCCTCCAGTATTAAGTTGCTAACAACAGACAATTGCATTAAGTATGGTGCGTAATGTAACTAGTGACTACATCCTTGAACATAGCACTAATGTTTTATCCCTAGTGGCAACAGCACATCCGTAACCTTAGTGGTTCTTGTCACTCCTCCAGATTCACGGAGACATGAACCCACTATCGAGCATAAATACTCCCTCTTGGAGTTACTAGCATCAACTTGGCCAGAGCATCTACTAATAACGGAGAGCATGCAAGATCATAAACAACACATAGATATAACTTTGATAATCAACATAACAAGTATTCTCTATTCATCGGATCCCAACAAACGCAACATATAGAATTACAGATAGATGATCTTGATCATGTTAGGCAGCTCACAAGATCCGACAATGATAGCACAATGGGGAGAAGACAACCATCTAGCTACTGCTATGGACCCATAGTCCAGGGGTAGACTACTCACACATCACACCGGAGGCGACCATGGCGGCGTAGAGTCCTCCGGGAGATGATTCCCCTCTCCGGCAGGGTGCCGGAGGCGATCTCCTGGATCCCCCGAGATGGGATCGGCGGCGGCGGCGTCTCTGGAAGGTTTTCCGTATCGTGGCTCTCGGTACTGGGGGTTTCGTCACGGAGACTTTTTATAGGCGGAAGGGCAGGTCAAGAGGCGGCACGGGGGCCCCACACCACAGGGCCGCGCGGCCAAGGGGGGGGCCGCGCCGCCCTAGGGTGTGGCCCCTCCGTGGCCCCTCTTCGTCTCTCCTTCGGACTTCTGGAAGCTTCGTGAGAAAATAGGCCCCTGGGCTTTGATTTCGTCCAATTCCGAGAATATTTCCTTACTAGGATTTCTGAAACCAAAAACAGCAGAAAACAGCAACTGGCACTTCGGCATCTTGTTAATATGTTAGTTCCAGAAAATGCACGAATATGACATAAAGTGTGCATAAAACATGTAGATAACATCAATAATGTGGCATGGAACATAAGAAATTATCGATACGTCGGAGACGTATCAGTGATAAGGATGGAGCCTACTGTGTTGAAGTGGAACCGAAAGCGTCCGAAATCCATCTCTTCTCCCTCGTTGAAGGAAGCAAAAGTTGATCGTGTAGCCAGCCGGTGTGGCCTGAACACCACGGACAGAAGCAGATTGAATCTCTGAGAACCGCCGGGCTGTAGATTGCTGTAACTGAAACCGCAGAAACCATAGATCCAACACGCGATTTTCTCATAGACGGCACCAATTGACGCAGGGTGACCATGGCAATAATGCCCACACTTGATGGACCATTGGTTTAAGGAAATCGGCATGGTGGTGGTTTCGGCGGTGTACAAAAACAAAGCATAGGGAACAACGAGGGTTTTACCCAGTTTCAGACCTCCAAAGAAGAAACCCTACGTGCAACTTGTAGTTTGTATTGATGATGATGTTACAAAGTCGCCGAGATTGGCTATGTCTAGCTAGGCTAGGGTTTATGTTGCGCGGTGTTATGCTCTGGCATTGCTTAGAAGTCCACTCTGGCCTTTATATAGGAGGTCAGGTCTCGGCCCGTACCACGTTATTTGATTCATATAAAAACTAATTGTTCTTTGTACGAACTTTTCTTAGCCTCCACGTCCAAGGTGTGTACGAGCTACATTTCTTGTTATGGGCTTCATGGGCCTCCAGTTGTATAGAACCAGGTATGGTATTATCAGGTACTCGATAAGGTATTCTCAAGACACCGACTCTACTAAAAGGCGAGGACATGTAATATTCTCTTTGAAATTTCTCTTGTAAATAACCATTTGATGATTTTATTATGAATGGTAATAAATTTCCAAGTATTGTCAACTTTTCGTTGTATTTTCTGATTTTTATTTTATTTGTTATGAACTATTGAATTTGAACTCAAGTTTGAATAATTCAAACGTCCATTTTTAATTCAATTTATATGTGATGTATGTGATGGTCTATTTTTTTAGAAACATAGTACAAAAGCACATACACAGGAATACACTCACCCTTATTTGTATTAATAGTTGTATGATTTCATACCAAAGTAGGTCTTGGTTTTAAAATTTTAAGTATTGAATTTCCTCCCTATTTTGAAATGAACAAGGTCTTGTTGAAATTTGAATTCAATTGCTAATGATGACCTTGCTCAATTTCATTACTTTTTTTAGACGGGAGGCTCGAGCAGAGGTCGGTGCTTTAAATCAATGAAGCCTCGACCACACACATATCAAGTCAGGGTACAACATCCAGATCAAAGATCCAAAACAGAAAAAAAAAATGAGAAAAAAGATAGTAGCAAGGATGGCAAGCATGCCACACAAGTCCGAAATAGGCAATGCGCCCCTACACATGCCTAGCTCACAGGATACACACAGGTAGACGACGACCTAGAGCTCTATGAAGACGCCCTAGTAGCAGCATGGAGCATATGAATCCTACCAATCATCAGCTTCACTGTCTTCTGTCTTCTGATCCTGTCTCCTAGCCACTGGCTTCCACACTTGTAGGAGCATTGACATTTTGTATAGGCAGTTAGCAGGATGAGATGGGAAGCACCCCTCGATGGAAAACTTGTTTCGCGTGTTCCATAAGGTCCAGCAGAGCGCCGCACAATTAATCCAGAGGACCTTTTTCGTTTGACCCACGCTCAGTTTCATTAGTATATTTCAAACTCAACACTCGTAACTTAAATAAAAAAAGTTTTAAACTCTCGCTAGTAGTGTTAGTGGCTTTATGTAGATGCAAAAGGTATTTGTTATAGTGGCCTTATATATATAACAGGAAGGAGTAATTAAAGCTGATGTATTTGATTAACAAAAATAAAAAACGTTGATCACAAGGGAAATGATCTCTCCCTTAGCTATACATTTTTTTTTGAAGGAAAGGTGGGCATTAATATCAAATAGAAATGTTTACACAATCATGCTCAGCCAGAACCGACACGCAGGAAGGTACCGCCCCAAGCAAAAGACCACTCAACTCACGCTTTCCCATCTGCGCTAAACCATGCGCAACTTTATTGCTAGATCTCCCGATCTTACAAATTTGAACGTCTGGGACCTCAATCATCATATCCTTGGCTTCTTTGTATAAACTCCAACAGACTGATCTGTCTTCGGTATTTGTTGTAAGCACCTGAACCACTCTCAAGCAATCAGATTGCACGATCGCCGGCTTGTCAATGTGCAGCTCCGCAAGTCTGAGCCCCTCTAGCATGGCCAATACTTCTGCCTCCTCCGCGCTAGCACAAACATCAACACGCTTCCACACAGATAGAAGGACTCTCCCGGTGTGATCACGGGCGACCGCCCCAGTCCAGCAACTCCCTTGGCTATACATTGTTAGGTAGTGTTAGTAACTTTATGTAGATGCAAAACGTATTTTTCACAGTGGCCTTATATATAAAACAAGAAGGAGTAATAAAAGCTGGGATATGTCTTTGATAAACAAAAAGAAAAAAGGTTGATCAACTGGAAAATGATCTCTCCCTTGGCTATACGTTGTTAGGTAGGATGAGACTCTCCCTACGCTAGGATAATAACCCGGTTTAAAAGTTCGTCCCTTCCTGTGATATTACCGTGAGATAGGAATTTGAACCCGGGTGGACTAACTGCGCACTCGCTAGTCTTGCCCAATTGTCAATTAACAAAATGAACATCACTACATAAGTCTGAGGTCTGACCGCAACTAGACTTCCATTTTGTACTCGCATATAATCCCCTAGCTGTCAGTTCAACAAATCTTTAATCTTGACCGTATTCTCTCACGAAGCATAACACCGGTGGAAAGAAATGGTAATCTTCGCAAGATTTTAGCGAAAACGAGAACGTCCACATACAAGCGCACAGTTGTGTAGAAAGATAAGTCTTGTTACTCCCAATCTATACAGCTCACGTACGGATCAACTTGCTATAACAGATGTAACAAGACTGTTGGCATTCCGTATTAGCTAACAACCTTGTAACAACACCAAATAATCTCACCGATTTCCCATCTAGTCAGGGTTCGTCCGTTCTATTCCTTTCCTCCCGAGCCTATATAAACCCCTCGGTGGCTGCATGCCATCGATATCTCTCATCTCATAGATCGACAATCACCATCACCTCATAAAAGATGAAGAACATTTCGTTCTTCTCCCTGCTTCTCTTTTGCCTGGCTGCACTGCAGCTGCACGCCGATGCATCCCAGCAGGAGGATGCGCTGAGGGCCTTCATCTCGTCCAGGAAGAAGGGCGAGATCAGTTCCGGCACTTTCAAAGCGCGTAACATAGGTGACATGGTCGCCAGCAGCCTGGCTGCAAAGAATAGCTCTGCAGTCTCGCACAAGGCGGCCGACAAGATCCGGGCGTTGCCGGGCCAGCCGCAGGGCGTCGACTTCGACCAGTACGGCGGCTACGTGACCGTCGACCAGAAGAACGGCCGCGCGCTCTTCTACTACTTCGTCGAAGCACCTTCCGGTGCTG
The DNA here is from genome assembly GCF_019359855.2 of Lolium perenne. Classification (NCBI taxonomy): domain Eukaryota; kingdom Viridiplantae; phylum Streptophyta; class Magnoliopsida; order Poales; family Poaceae; genus Lolium; species Lolium perenne. Next base: position 214,268,580 of record NC_067248.2, on the reverse strand, counting down.
CCGAAAAGCCCCTCGTCCTGTGGCTCAACGGAGGTTTGATTTAACTGCAGGATTAACTCACAGTCGAACATTTCTTGTCTGCAGGATTAACTGTATTGATACTTGCATATATATATCTACTCCTTAATTGATCACGCTGGAGATGTGTATGTAAATCCACAGGTCCAGGATGCTCCTCACTCGGCTACGGAGCAATGCAAGAACTTGGCCCGTTCCGCGTATCCCAGGACAACAAAACGCTCACCAAGAACCTGAACGCATGGAACACCGGTAACCTATTGCTTCTCTACCAGCTAATTATTCCTTCGTCTTTACCATGTTAGATTGATCACAGCTGGTTATAAGACTAAACTCTCATATATATAGCTTGCTTGTGAAAAATTATGGCAGTGGCTAACGTCCTCTTCCTGGAGTCGCCCGCCGGTGTTGGGTACTCCTACTCCAACACGTCACTAGTAGAAAAACGGTCATCTATACCGGTTCCAGAGGGCCATTCGTACCGGTTTTGCAACCGGTACAAATTATTCGGCACTAAAGCCCCCCCCCCCTTTCGTACCGGTTGCTTACGAACCGGTATAAAACGGGCCTCCACGTGGGCCACCAGGAGAGCTCAGGGCTGAGGATCTTTGGTACCGGTTGGTAATACGAACCGGTACCAAAGGTTCCCCCCGCGGCAGGGAATTTTCCCAAATCTCTGCCGCGGCAGAGAATTGGCTTTTTAGGGTTTTGGAGAGGTTTAGGGATATCGGTTTGATTCATATCGCGTCGATGCACCAGAAACGCGTTTGGGTTTAGGTAGTACATGAAGATCAAGATGATGCATAGCAAGTTGGTGCATATAATATAACACACATGTTATTGCATGAGATCGCAAATTAAGTAGCACTATGCATGAAGATCGATCTTCATGCATAGTGGTGCTCTCCGAGGCGTACTCTATATATGTCTATTACATGTAGCATAGTGGTACTCTTCGAGTCAACGATATATGTAACATGTACATCTTCATTCATTGTGGTGCTCTGCGAGTGGTGGTATGACGTCCCGAAGGAAAAATCCCGCCAATTCCTCGCCTATTGCTATGAAGCGGTCATCGATTGAGAGCTTGTTCCGCTTTCTTGCCAACTATAAAAGAATAAGATACAAATGAATACATGAAACAACTATTACTGAAACTCGGCACAACTTATGATAACAAAACAAATTTGTGAAGATTGTTTTTGTACCTCTTTATTTCTCTCATTATTCGTTCTCTCGTTGACAATTCTGCGGATGAACTCGCAAACGAAGAATCCACAGAGATCGGTCCCCGGAGGTTGTTGCGGGCATTTCTTTACAAGAATATAATTCAATCAAACAATAGTCAAGTATGATAATTGAAAGGTGTGTGGACCTAGGTAGTACTACTTACTTTCGCACGCCATCGCAGCTTCGGTGGCCATTCACGGGACGTATCTTCCTTGATGAAAGTTTGCCATACGCTGCTCGACAAAAGAAAATGCATAAAAGAGTCATCAATTAGTTCAAAGCAGGAAATTAACGAAACAAACCGATAAGAATTCAAATTACCTTCTGAGCATTAAAAAACAAGACACGTATAGATCCTTTTCTTTGGTTAGTGAGTCCAAGACTTCAACTTCTCCAATTTCCAAATTGATGACGAGAAGAATAAAGTGAAACCTACGCACGTTTCAATATGTAGTCATTAGTTAAAATTTTGACATACGGTGAGCAAAATATAATGTGTTATAAGACAGTAAGACTCACTCGAAGTTGTAAGGCCAAAGTATTAGCTTTTTGTCACGTTGTCGCTTCAAAAACCTTAGCAAAGTCTGCGGTGTATCCTTGTTATAGAGGGGATCATCTATGGTTTTGACATGCATTGTGTTCGGGTCAATGAACCCAATGTCTGTGATATCGTCCCTTTTGCATTCGAGCATCTTCGATCTGCATAATATAGCGCACAAAAGATTATAATCTGCAGACAATGAACGACTTCTCAAATTAAATAAATAAATCACTTACAGACAATAGCAACTGATGATTGATTTGTCGAGGGCCCGGAGATTGTATAACTGAAAGAGTTCGGCGAAGTCAACGTTCACACAGTACTCATGGAAGTAGTGCTCTTCCCTAACTCGCACCATGATAGTCTCGATCCCTTCCTTTGAGGCCTTAAGGTACCACGAATGCAAGTTACGCATACATGTTGGTACCTTCCTGAGATTCTCGACCAAATCTTTCCCTTGAACAAACTGATATGCTCGTTCAGCTAAGGCGTAATCAGTTGCGTCTTGTCGAGAACTTTGAACGGTCTTCCCGTCAAACACCTTGAGAGGGGCGACCGATTGAACGGGTTGTTGTCCGAGCTGGTAGACACTGTGTATCCCTTTTATCTCCCTGATACCCGATTTAACGGGTTTTGTCGCCTCGATCATCTTGTCATACGACCTTTCAATAGAACGCGCATAGTCAGATGGCGGCGATGGTACAGGGTCATATAGATTGTCAACGGTACGCACAACTTTCTCCCGATCTAGTGTCTTCTCGAAAGGTATCTCTGGCACTTTCGGTGCAAAAAATTTCTTCACCTCGGCCTTAACGGCCTCCGCGTTTTCCTCTGGAGTTTTTTCCCAAGGTAACTTCTCAGGAGGCGGCAGTTGTTTCTCCTTTCTAGCTTTCTTCCTAGGCGGCGTACCGTTCCGCTTAACGGACGCTGTCTTACGCGGAGGATCTCGAGATGGTGGACTCACGCCTGGGGTCCCTCTCGGTAGGTGTGGACTTGGCTGCTCACCAGGACTGCCACCAGGAGGAGTCGATGGCATTTGCTGCTCATGTGTAGGAGTCGGTGGCCTTTGCAAAAGGACGACGTACTTCTTCGGCCATAGGGCGAAACCGTGCTTGACATCGCCCGGTGTCCTCTCATCTTCACCTCTAGGAATATCAAGCTCCACTTTTTCAAACCCCGAAACAACTTCATC